>NC_062274.1:11785000-13035000 GCF_916048215.2 Malus sylvestris | reverse complement strand
TAGGGCTATGCAATCTTGTACTCAGTTATGTTGGTCTACCTTAAGGCCTATTGCCACCTAACCTATTTGACGTTACAATTAGTTACTGGGTACGAACATGACGCTTCGTATTTACGTATTTGGGTATGCATTCCATATGCCAAGTTGCACCGCCTCAACATACCAATATGGGTCCTCAAAAGAAGGATGTGAATCTTTGTCTATTACGATTCTCTTTCATACCAGCTTCTTAGAGCCCTTGCATGCGATATCTTTACTGCTCATTTACAGATTGTCACTTCAATGAGACAGTCTTCCCACCGTTAGAAGGAGATAAGAACGTCAACATTCCTGTAGAACGACGTGAATTTACATGGACGTTGCCTATTATGTCTCATCTCGATCTCCTTACTGCATAAATGAGATAAGCAAGTGTGATGTATTCTAGTTTTCAAAATGTTGTTGCATAAGCAATCTTCTGATCTAGCTAAAGTGACGAAATCATATACCAGCTACAAACATGCCTACAAGGATAGATGTACTTAACGAACTTCGAGTCAACATCCTTGGAAGGTGTGCCACCCCTATTGGATGTTTGGTACACCGACGGATAGTTAATCAATCTATCTTGGCCTGGAGCATGACAAATCACTTGGTTCATAAGATTCACTTCCCTAGAATAGGAAGACAAAGTACAAAATGAATTTACACTCGATCGCTGTCTCAAATCATTTCCATCTTATGAGATTAATCTGGATTACTCCCAAGACTTGAAGTTCTTGGTCCAGTATACTAGTTTAGATGAGTTAATGGAATTGAAACGAGATCACCATCGATGATGCTTTCACTTATATGGTAGCTACCAACATAAATGAAAAGTGATGATATCGAACCGTGTTTCGTTGATTAAGTGACAACGTAAAACTGATTGGACAACCAAAATTACAATCCAGGTTAAAATTCCTTACCAAATTATGTTTGGACCTATCGTTCCAACATTGTCCAAGGTAACCCTGATGTGTTACATGTGGGAAAGGAAGTGTAATGAGATGAATGAAACAATGTGATATGATGCACGCCTTATGGTGCAAGGTTTCTCTCAAATGCCCTATGATTGACAACAAAATTATGAAATATGGTTAGTGATTCTCCATGGGGATAGTAATACAGAGATTTACATGTAAGTTCCCGAAGAATTACATGGACTAACTCAAATAGTTCCAAACCACGGAACCCCTTCTCAACTTGTTTGAGGAGTTCACTTACAGATTAAAACAAACCGACGGATGTGGTATACCCATCTAAGTGATTATTTGATTAGTCAAGGATATGAATTATGCCCTTGCGTGTTAAACTATAAAGTCTTATTACGAATTGCTAAAGTTACAGTTTATGTTACTGACATGAATCTCACTAAGACTCTAGAAAAGCTTGAGAAAATTGTCTCGCATCTGAAGATAGAATTTGAGATGAAGGATCTTGGGAAACTCGTCTACGCCTTAACCTGAAGTTCAAGCATTGTTCTGACGGTACTTTGGTCTACCAGTTGAACTACACCCCGAATGTGTTACCTTTGAGTATACCTATGATCTTTCATACGCTATATGCAAAAGAAACCCTTGAAGAGGTTATGGAATCCGAAACTCCATATCTAAGTTCAACTTTGTGCTTCGTTGTACTTAGCTCATTACATTAGATGAGACATCTCTTTCGCTGTTGATCTATTGGTAAAGATGTAACATCGTGCCTACACAACCACTAAATTGGTATTAAAGACATACCCTGAAGGTACTATGGATTTGGGCTAATCCCAACCAAGGTCTGAAAAATCGCTGATATTGGAAATATCAGTAGCCTAAAAATACGAAAATTTCGATGGAAATATCGAGATATTATCGATATCGATAAAAATTGAATAAAAACCACAGAAATTGTAAGAAAAACTTGGAAATTTTTATTGAAACTTTGCAGGATGTTTATTTAGTCAATTATCTATTAGTTTATCACCAAAAATTGGAAGGAAATGCATTGCATGATGGATTTAACTGATTTAAGTTGATTATATAACGAGTTGGCAAATATTGTGAGTGTGGAAAATATGTAGTAATTAATGAAAGAAGTTTAAACACACCATAATCATTTATATATAATGAATTAGTACAATATTTTACATTTTATACATTGTATGGTAAGATACACGAGTGACTTAGTACCACATAGAGTTCCTATGAGGTTCAAAATTTTCACTATCTTCATCATCTCTATATGTAGAGTAAGTGTATTGTGAAGAGTAGTCATCAAATGTTAAATCCCCAAAATAGTTTTGCATGTAATTGTTAACATGCCACCCATATAGATCCGAGATTGGTTGACGTTGTCCATAAGTAAAATCATTTGAAGATTGAGTCTCGGAGTCTTTCCATGAGTCACTCGATTCCATTCCAACAGGAATGGGATATGAAGGGTAGGGAAATGGTTGGTTATGAGTATAACCATAGTTACTACTTCTCACTCCAACAGAGTCCGAAGTTGTAGATAACGAGTCATCTTTTTGACTTGACAAAGTCCCCTTGCCTCTTTCTCTACGAGTATAGTCATTTCCAATGACACTAATTCCTGGTCCTGCCTGCCTACTGTCATGGTCCTCATCCTGTGTTGCATGCATGAAGTTTGCCTCACCAGTGAAGGGGCTCATAAATCCGGGAAATGGTCCAACATAGTTTCCATATCCACCACTACCTCCAGCTCCACTATATCCTTCATCATTCCCACATCCGATGGTAGGTAAGTCTCCTGATCTTGTACTAAAGCTATCATTAGTATCAGCAGGATCTTGTGGTTGTGTAGGATTGGAAGAAGGTGGAATTCCAGTGTTTCTTGGTCTTGGGCGTAAAAGTTCTTCGAATGAGTCAGCGCTGCTAGATCCCACCTCCTCCTCTAATACTCTTTTTATATTTATCCCTTCATTACGTGCTTCTTCAGCAACTCTTAGAGCTGGGTTGCCTTCATCATCATCTAAATGAAGAGGTCTAATTCATTGATAAAGTTGGTTACCCTCTATATCATCATATTCAACAACAATATCAAACACATCTAGTGGGTCACCACAGTCGACATGATCTATTTCTACTTCCTTATCTCAAATTTGAAGCCTCATGTTGTAGTAGCAATAAACTAATTTTTCCAACCTACTATGAGCCAACCTATTTCTTTGCTTTGGTGTATGAGTGCAAATGTACTCCAATTTCTTTCACAAGCAGATGAGAAAGTTGTTTGTGATAATACTTTAATTGCTATTTTTCTCACAGTTAGTGCATTAGTCCCATACATGATCCACCATTCAGCTATAATAAAAAACAATGTTGATAAGCTTAATAACTCTAACAAATTCTATTATAAACTGATAGTGAAATATGTTTACACTCATTAGGAGACATTTTTGTTTGAGCAACAACTGATGTTGGTTCTCCAAAAGTTCTTCTTGCATCTTTAAACCATGTTAGTTGAATTCAATAAATCGTGTTAGTTTAATCCAACAATGTAATTATTATAATTTAAGTAATTGTGTACCTCATTTGGCCAACTGCTGGTGATGCAGGGTCTAATTTAGAATATACATTATGTACAACACATACAAGGGTACCATCATCTCCAACACCGGGTCTGTATTGGTATCGAGGATTCAAATAATATGCTATTCAAAGAAACACATACTCTAATAAGAGAAATAATACTTATGTAACTAAAGAAATGAATTGCAAATTATGACATAATTTATACCTACTGCATGCAAATCATGGTACAATGTTTTATACCATCGGTCATCAATTATCTTTATGACCCACCTTGCACCATGTTTTCTTTCCAAGTCCTCCTTCACTACATGTATCAACTCATATATTGGCCCCATAGTAGGATACACTTATGTGTCAACGATCCGTAAAACTTTGTAAAGAGGTTCAAACAGTTGGCACACATATTCTGATTGAGTCTAAAAAGCATGATCAAGCACTATACTTTCCACATACGACCTGCATTTGAGTGGCTGAAATTGTGGTTGGCCCAATCGTCATTAGTGAATAGTTGCTTCAACCCTGCTTTCTTCTTAAGTAGACTGTCTAATGCAATATAGTTGGTGGCGAATCGAGTGGTAGCTGGACGAATAATTTCTCATTTGCAAAATTCACACATCTTTGCCAACAACCAACCGTGATTGTAAATATAATTTGTGATCGTTCTAACTCTTTTTACGACATTAGCAATATTCTCTCTCTTCCCCATTGCCTCAAACATGAGATCAATACAATGTACTGCACATGATGTCCAAAACACATTATGATGCTTCATTAACTTTTTTCCAGCTTTGACAAATGCAGAACCGTTGTCGGTCACGACTTGGACAACATTATGCTCTCCCACCTCCATGATTACATCCCTCAATAATTTGTAAATATACTTGTAGTTCTTTATATGGTCTGAAGCATCAACGGACTTAAAAAAAATTGTCTTTCCCTTGGAGTATACCATGAAGTTTATGATAGACAATCTGGTTGGGCTAGTCCATCCGTCACACATGATTGTGCAACCATTAGTTTCCCACTTTGACCTCAACTTGTTAACATACTCGCCAATGTCTTTGTACTCCATTTCCAAATATTTGTTTCTTACCTCATAGGAAGTGGGTGGTTGTACTCCAACACTGGCCTGTTGACATCCCAATACCATATTTTTGAAATGATGTGGTGATGCCTTCTCAGCAGGGACATTTTCATAGATAAAGAACTTGCTAATTAGACACCTCATTCCCTCCTTCACATTACCTCAAGTGAAATAACTCGAAACACTTTTTTGACGTGCTTTAGATGATTTATATAAACTTGGGGCTATTGGTGGTGTTGGTTGTGATTCTCTAACACTTACTCCCTGTCTCATTTATGCACCACCACTTGTCCCGGAACCTTATGCTCTATTAGGAATTTTATGAAGGTGTTCTCTTTCCCATGCTGACTGTTTGGAGACACGTAATGCTTGTTTGAAATTGCGTCGTTCTTCAGGTCCTATGTCATCATCACATTCGTCTTCATCGTCATCATCATCACTGTCAACCACTTGGCCAATGACTTCTCCTCGTAGCCCAGCTCGAATATTTTTCATTCCATGTGTTTTCTTTTCCTTCTGGTGTTTTTTATTTTTTAATAATGTAGTGATGAATGCCTTCACTTCTGGGGGACATTATCGCATCGTTGGACATTATTTCCTGAATCTAATCCACTAAGATGGTACTTAAGTTGTGTCACTCTACCACTCTTCATTACCCGACTACAATATTTGCAAATTGTGCCATGTTTGTTTCCATCTATTGGGCCTCCATGTTCCCAAGCTGGATCACGTTTAATAACTCCACTAGACATTTTAAACGTACCTATATTTATTTTTCATGGAAATTAGGCAATTATTTTTTGGCCAAAAAATATAGTAGTGATGACGGTTATATAAGAGAACCTAAATAATAAAGTTATTCTACAGAAGAATTAAATACGAAGTAAAGAAAATGATTGTAAGAATTTAAGTAATTATAAAAATAATATGGAATAATAAAACCTAATATTAATGAATAATAATCCAATTTGATAATAAAATAATCCTAATATTAAACATATTAATGAATAATAATCCAATTTGATAATAATCCAATTTAATAATAATCCAATTTGATAATAAAAAAACCTAATATTAATGAATAATAATCCAATTTGATAATAAAACGTAATATTAATAAAATAATACAATAATAAATAACATTAAACATATTAAAATTATCCTAGGGAATAATTATACAACATTACTTAATTACTTCAAAAAATTAACATGCAAGTATTATTTGGTTCTTAGATCACATGTACGGGTCCACACAAATTTTGTTGTTGTTGTATAAATTACAATAATATAAATATAAGTTTGTAAAGTTACCTTAAATATGGAAAGGCTCTGAAAGGGCTAAGGGAAGAAGAAGAAACGAAAAGGTGTAATAGAGGTGTGATGATCTGATACTACGAATGTGAAAGTGTTGGAAGTGGCACACGATTTTGAGTATGAAACCAACCACCACTACCTTTTGTCTTGTCAAAAGTTGGCCCGTTTGGGGGATTTATATTATATATATTATATATTATATTATGTAACTTATCATAAAACAGACACACTGACACACACATACACACTGACACACACACACACATAATTATTATATTTATATTACCGATATCATCGATATTATCCTGATATATTGACGAAAATAAGGTGGATACGTGTGAAAATATCCCTCTCTAAAAAAAAACGATATTATCGGCGAAATATCGCCAATAATATTGATATTTAAGACCTTGATCCCAACACATTTCGAGCGGATCTAACCCCCTGGTCCTTGAAATGATATTTTCCTTGTTTGTTATGTTGACGCTGATTACGTATCAAACCCACACAAGGCAAATCCTCGAATGGTTATGTCTTGACCTTTAGGGATATTGCAATATCTTAAAGGTCCACGATATGACCTTAGTTGCAAAATCTTCTAATCGTTCCAAGACTCACCTCACTTCACTTCACTACACCACACGTGAGACATGGTTAGGAGTTCTTGTTAAGCATATTCGAACTACTTGTTGTTTTCATCCATCGTTGAGTCCCGATGACGATCCAGAAAGAATATGCCACATGTATCCACCTGACCAAGACATGATACATCAACGAAGTCAACACCAAGACATATTGCGTCTACATCACATCAGCGAAGCATCATGAGATTGAAGTCATGCAAGCCGGTCCCAGATAAACTTGCCGACCTTTACACGATGTCACTGCGGAAGTTAACCTTCCAGAAGCTTGTTCAAGGAATTGATATGCCTAACTATTCATATGCAATGCTTGTAGTTCTCATTTGGAAGTTCTGTCAAACTCAGGGGGAGTATCCAAAACCAGAAATATACTCACTTGATCTTAATGTACTATTTTCCCTACAATTAGGAGAATTTTTCCCATTGAGTTTTTGCTACCTAACTAGGTTTTAACGAGGCACCCATCCTGGGTTGATCATTCCCTTGTGAGCTCTTCTACTTGCGTCCAAAAGACGTATAGTTTTGACTTAATGCAACTTCTCACTTTTCTCCTTAGTTTATGGGTTTTCTCCCACCTTGGGTTTTACCATACCGAGGTATTGTGAGTTTTACTTTCTATGCACTCTTCCGTTGATCTGAAACTTACATTCGTTCATTGTGCCGACGATTTCATAAACTGTACTTACTTCATCGTTGAATACCTGATGTGTCATTTAGTTGAGTATTTATACACTCAAGGGGGAGTGTTGCAATCCTATTAGATTAGAAATGTGATTGTGTAAATCCTAGTGTATCTATGGATATCTTGGAATATTCTTTTTAGTAGTTAATATCCTATTAAGTGTTGTAATCATAAAAGGGTAAGGATTTAACCTTCCCTACTACTATAAATAAAGGCACAATGGGGTGATATAACACACACCTCACAATTACACATCTTTCTCTTATCTCTTTATGTGATGCACCCTTTCTCTCTAGCCTCTATAATTGTTCAGTAAATTATGCCTACAACCTAGGAAACGTATTCTCTTTAGTATTTCATGAGTCCTGACCACTTATATCCACATGCTTATAAGTTAACCTTGCATATACGGTGACTTCTCACTTACCTTATATATTAGTCAAAGAGTACTTCTCGTCCTTTGACTGCTGGTACAATATTAGGCTGTTGCAAAAATTAGATACATTAAATTGGCTTCATTAAGTCTCGAATTTTTGTGCTCGCAAGTATTCGAATCAAATGGCAGTGTAGCATATAAGCACGAATATCGTCCCATAGAGATCAAATTGATTCTAAAGTCTTACTAATTAAATTGAAATAAATATAATTGAGAAGTTTTAAAGAAAAAGATAGGAAATTTTGAATTAAACTGAAATAAAACAAAGCTTGAAGTAAAATGTATGTAAATAATAAAATGAAAAACATAAATAAATAAAAAAAGACCTAGGGCATCCGAATTCATCGTAACCAATTCTACTTAATTCCCTTAATATGTTATGCTCAAGTAGTTCCCCAATATTGATGATCGATTTTCCCTAAACTATTCAATGACCATGACATCTGATTGCACTAAAAGTATCCTTACATGTTTACCATCTATATGACATCTAGATGAATTTAAACAAGTAAGAATCCATAAAACTCTATGGAAATCGTTGGAAAATCACACAAACCCTAATTCCATGGCATCTAAAAATAGGTGTTTATGGTATCAATTGCAAGAAGCTAAACTCAAGTTAAGTATGACATCTACTCTAACTTGCATCAAATCAACTCGATTTAAAACCTAGATGGTCATCAATCATCTAAATAAAAATCAAGCGCATTATGAATATCAAAAGATACTCAATAAAAATGAAAAACATGATAATAACAATACCACAAAGAAATTAAGTATTTATTATCAGACTACATCATAACCCTAACAAAGAAAAACTCCAAAGTAGCTCTTCCTCTTATCCTTCCTTGCCGCAGCCCCTATATGAATTGTTCTTTGTGGTTTCTTGGTGGCTTCCTCCTGAAAAGAAGTAACCTCCTTATATAAAACTCATGGCCAGGTATCAAATTAAACCAATTCAAAGCCTAACCTAATGGACTTTTACAATCCTTATTAAAATAAATAACATAAATACTAAAATAAATAGAATAAAATATCCCAAGTCTCGATAGCGTTCCACGTTAATTAACTCTTCAATTCAGGTTCAACTTCCAAGTCTCTTCCCTTGCACGATAGCATTACTTTATGAACTCTAAAAGCTCATTCTTCCTATTTTTTTTTGTAACTCCAATATTGAATGTCTAGAAATTAAAACAATAGAATTAGTGCAATTAACCCATTCGTAACTGCAAAATGTACGGTAAATATTCATTGAAAATATATTAAAGGATCATTTTGGTTCTGGTCCCTAATCAACCTAATTGTTAGACTGAAATCTTATTTGTTTAAATATTTTGATCGAGGTCCTTAGCCTCATTTAAGAGATTTAATTCATGCATCCATGCATTTAATGTCCCACAAATTATGAAATTTAAACAAATTTAAATAATATTTATAAATATAATAAATACTTAATAATCAATTTGAGAGTAATAGTGTTCTTCACAAAAATTATAGCAAAAAAATAATGTACCCACCTAATTATTAACATATTTTAAAAAATAACTATTGATATATTTTAAAACATAAAATAAATACATATAATTAGCGTGGGTACATTTAGCAAAATTAAAAATGGGTACAAATAATTAAAAAATATGAGTACAAATACAAATAAGAGTTTAAAAAATATGGGCACAAAAAGAAATTAATATATGGGTACAAATTAAAACTGAAAAGAAAATTGGTACAAATTGAAAAAAAAAAGTTGCAAATTTAAAATGGGTACAAACTAAAAATAGAAATATATGATAAAAATTTTAGCCATGAATATAAATATAACAAATGTAACATTTCTAACACTAAATGAATATATTTAGAAATAAAAAATATTTTATTTTTGAAATAATTGATGATGTTTATTAAAATCTAAAGACCTTGATAAAAAAAATTAAAGAAGAATAAAGTTTTAATCAAAAGAAAACTAATGAAAAAGACTTGAAAACTTTGAATTTTAATGATAAGGACAAAATAAAGGGTAAAGTGAATAATACCAAGATTGACTTTTTAGTATAAAATTGTGATTTTTTGTTAAAGTGAACAGTACCAGAAATTTTTCGTTACAATTCTCTTCAATCAATGAAGTAGAAAAAATAAGAATAAGAACTTAATTTTCCCTATATTAAAATATGGGCACATCATAGGCCCCTTGACCAGTCATGGTACATACACAGCTCCGAGTCCCGGGAAACTAGATTCATCATGCATGCATATGATTTGTTGAGACGCGAGAGCATATTATGTTTGAAATGAAAGTTTTGCATAAATCTTTTCAGTTATTAATTTTTAGTTGAATGTTCAAATTCTAACCATTTGAGCAACCGCATGCATGCGAAATCATCACATAATTTCGAATAAAAGTTATAGTTAACACACACACACACACATATATATATATATATGGACCATCCATGCATTTTAGGGTAGTAGGATCCCCAACATAAATAGACAAAACCTGAAGCTCCAAACTTTCCGTAATGACAATTTGGTGCATCGTGTACAAAATGCAACATAGTGTAGAGGGTCAATATTTGATACAAGCCTTGAAAATGTAGCAATGCTCCACATGTGGATCGTGTTCCCCAATTAATTAATAATGATATATAGCTAGAATGCACATATTTGGTTTTATCTACAGGAAAAGGATCCTCACCGGATCTATTTTTTGAGGATCCTAAGAATTTCGGGATCGTGACCGTTCATCATATATCGTGCGATCATTTTTCATTAGGTACTATTTATATTTAATTTTAAATTTTAAAATTTGAAATGATTTCTGACCGTACGGTATACGATGAACAATTACGATCACGGAATCCCTAAGATTCCTAGGAAAAGAATCCAGCGAGGATCATTTTCCTTATCTACAAAGACGTTGCTCCATTTGCCTGTACTAACTATTGTTTGAGCAGTATATTATTATTATTATTATTATTTTTTTTTTGAAGAAGAGCAGTATATTATTATGGTACATGTCCTACACAAAATGGACATATTTGATCTTTGAAATGAAAGGACGTGGTTTCCATTTCATTCGGGGCATCCATATGTTTACACAAATATCACACACACACGCACGCGCGCGCGCACATACATTCTCTTGCATGCATGCTTGAAGGTCACATCGCATGCGCACGATGAGAACGTTGGGATAGGTTTCGTTCAAATTACGATCAAACAAATTAAAAACAAAATGATGATTGGAACATTGAAAATTGGTAAGTTTTGTTTGGGATAAAATCTGAACTTTGGGCCAGAGAGAAAGTCGGCCCAAACCCAAGGCCCAGAGGAAAACTTAGGAGGCAGGAAAGAGGCTTTCGGCTGGGCACAAGTTACAAAGGCCACCTGCTTACCTGCTCAAAGACCACAGGGGGTAGGCTATTCAGTCACTACACAGCCCAATAAAGTACTTTATTGGTGGCATTCATGTAAAAAAGCTAGTGAGTCATCACCAAACCGCATTCGGGCACCGCTATTGCTACAGGAACCCAAGCTGAAGTCGTCTATAAAAGGAGGAAGAGAAGACAGAATTAGGGACACTCAAACAAACAAACAAAAGCCAAAACTCTGCTCAAGCCAGATTTGCCTTCAACGAAGCTGTAGTCAGCACAAGCCTTCATCCCATTCGGGATAAACCTTCCCAAACCCCTGTAATAGCTCTGCTACCTTGTTCATGGTGGTATCGATTCATTTTGTATCCTCTTCTCCCCCGTCAACCCCTCTAAAAGCTTTCAGACCTCTGACAGAGCCACAAAGATAGATTTTGTAAGAAGTTCAGCCTTGGCCGATAAGGTTCAAACTTACCCGACTATCTTTGCTCTGTCTTTGTCTTTTCTTTCTTTTAAAAGCACAATAACATGTTATATATTCCCAGTTATATACAAGTTATTTCTAGCAAAGTCATAATGAAAATGAGTCTTCAGCACTTGAATCCGATCTGAATCGCGTCAGAGTTCAAATCAGATCTAAGTCTTAAGCCCGGCGGGCATGTAATTTAAAGATCAGTTTAAAAGTCCTTGGCCTCAAGGCATAAAAAAGAACTCTATGTGGACTCAACCCATCCACGACAATCCTTGATAAGCGAGAAGTCCGAAGTTACTTGGGGCGCAAGTAATCAATCTATTTCTCCGTTTTGTTGCTATTATATCTTGATTCGTAGAAAATGCTTAAGCATGGAGTGAATTCTGATAGAAAGCCTCAAGGCCTACACCTAAGGCCCCACGAAGGCATCTATTTAGCTTCATTTCATGTTGCGGTCTAGTTGGTCCGAGTATGATACATCCAAGCGCTGGTTTAGTTTGACAGGAAGCCTCAAGGCCTATACCTAAGGCCCTACAAAGGCACCTGTTATATCTAACTTGGTTTCTCGGGCGTATACATATTCAATCAAAGCTTAACACCCATTCAACATCTGCCATACTGAAGATGGCAGTGGCACGCCTGAGCACGACAAAGTTAATCTTGATTGTGAGCCTTAAGGCCTACACCTAAGGCCCCACAAAGGCACCCTTTCAAATTAACTCTGTCCTTCTCTTTCAGAACTGCCCGACGAGCCTTGCCCGAAGTGTGTCTTGCCCGACCAAGATCTGCCCGACAAAGGCTTGCCTGAGCGAGCCCGAGAAGAAAGCAGAAGTACGACAGATACCCTCAACCGACGCCATTCTCCCAGGGGAGCTGTGTGCTCGTCCGCCAGGAGATTCCTGCGACGAACAAGTTTTCATGTACGTACTAGTTAGCTTTGGGATTTTTATGTTGTATGCAATAGACACTATCATTGTGATTTCGTGAGCGTAAAACTATCATAAAACTATTGGAAGAAAGAATGGCAATTAGGGTTAGGTTAGGTTAGGTTGCATGTTCACCGTACAAAGGATTTTAGGGTGGTAGATAGTGTTGTCAATTCCCTTAATTCAAGGGATGTGTCTCTTGTTGTCAATTCCCTTAATTCAAGGGATGTGTCTTATTTGTCTTGTTGTCAATTCTCTTAATTCAAGGGATGTGTCTTATTTGTTCTTTTTTGTTAGCTTTAGACGTAAATCAAGGAGGGATATGTAGTCTTGTTTTCTTCTCTCTAGCACATATATATTTGCTATCTCTTGTACCTGATTGTCTTATGATGAATATACCATTCACAAAATTCAATATGGTATCAGAGCAGTGACCCTAACCGGCCTCTCTGTGGTGTTCTCTTGAGAGATTTGTGAGCTTCTTCTTGTCTTTCAATCATGGCTGAAGAAAGCTCAGTAAATTTGGAAGGAGACGGCTTTCATGCTACTCCACCCTCACCACACTCAGATATTGATATCAACCCAAATCAACGTCTTAGTTTTGTCTTGCTAAATGAGTTTAACTATCTTCCATGGGAGAGAGCAGTTTCTCTTGCTTTGGGAGGACGATCAAAGCTTGGTTATGTTAATGGTGCTATTCCAATGCCTGAGACTACCTCACCGGAGTATGATGCTTGGCTATGCAAAGACCAGTTGGTCATGTCATGGCTACTCAATGCCATGGATCGTAAGATTGCAGAAATTTTTAGCTATGCTGAATCCTCCATGACTCTTTGGAAAAATCTCAAGGAAATGTATGGAAATCAGAACAATGCGGCTCGTGTGTTTCAGTTAAAGAAGGACATTGCTGGTTTGCAATAGGTTAGGAAGCCATTTGTGCAACATCTTGGAAAGTTGACCACTATGTGGAACGAGCTGAATGTGTATCGACCACACACCATCGACGCTGCTTTGCTAACTAAGAGAGCCGAGGAAGACAAAATATTCCAACTCCTAGCAAGCCTGAGCCCTGCATTCGAAGATATTCGAAGCCATATCTTCATGAATCCTGACCTGCCTTCTTTTTCAAGTGTGTGTGCCACAATTCAAAGAGAAGAGGTTCGAAGGAAAGTCATGACCTTGGACATAAAGGCAAATATACCAGAAGCTAGAGTTTACTTCTCTAACCAAAAACTTGGTGAGGATAGAGGCTACAAAGGAAAGAAAATTGGCTTAAAATGTAGCCATTGTGATGCTGGTGAGGACTCAAGAGACCGATGCTGGATTCTTCATCTAGAGTTAAAACCAAAGTTTCCTAGGGATAACAAATGTGTCTCGAAAGGCTCGTACAACCCTTCTTACAAGGCAAATCATGTTGCCACAACTTCTTTTGAGGGAGCACTGAAGTTCACCACTAATCCAGCTGCACTGATCAACGAGTTTGCTATGTTTCTTCACAAGAAACAAGGTATTGGAAATAGTAAAGGACCACTAAATCAGTGTGACAACAATCAAACTGCACTATTAGGACAATTTGATGGCTTCCAGGCTGGAAATGAAGGCGTTGTACAAAGGGACATCCCAGGTATCTTACACTCCTTCTCAACTGCTCTCAACATTGGTAATGTGCATGATTATTGGATTATAGATTCTGGAGCCACTAATCATATGACTAACAAGTCTACAAACTTGCATAAATTTGAAAAATTTTCTATTCCATCTCAAGTGTCAGTTGCCAATGGAAAAAAATGCTATGGTTGTGGGAAAAGGAAAAATACATTTGATCTCAAGTGATGTCGAGTTTGAGGCTCTTTATGTTCCCTCATTCCTTTTTCAACTTTTATCTGTTGACAAGATCACAAACTCATTAAATTTTCTTGCCATTTTCTCTAAAAAAAATGTGATCTTTCAGGATGTAGTCACCAAGAAGACGATTGGTGAAGGATTTTTCTTAAATGGTCTCTACTATGTTTCCAAGCATATTCAAGTTCCCAAGGTTTTTCAAGTCACTTCAAGCTTAGATCAAGAACAACAACTTTGGCACCAACGTCTAGCACATCCTTCTGAAAAGGTTCTATCCACCTTGTTCCCAAACATGTGCAAAGTTACAAGTCCTTGTGATTTTTGTCATTTTTCTAAGTTTACTAGATTACCATTTACTTCCTCTTTGTCTAGGGCTAATAATCCTTTTGAAATCGTGCATTCCGATGTTTGGGGACCAATTCTAGAGTCTTTTGATGGATATAAATGTTTTGTAACTTTTGTCGATGATTTCACAAGGATTACTTGGTTGTATCTTTTGAAATTTAAAAGTGAAGTGATGGAAGTTTTTCTAGATTTTCATAGACTTGTGGCCACCCAATTTGCTTCAAAAATTCATATTTTACGATCAGATAACGGCACAGAATATATGTCTCATAACATGTCACACTACTTGAGCACACATGGTATATTACACCAAACAAGCTGTGTTGGAACACCTCAACAAAATGGGGTGGCCGAGAGGAAGAATAGAGATCTACTTGAGAAGACTAGAGCTCTTATGTTTCACATGAATGTGCCTAAGAAGTTTTGGTCTCAAGGAATTCTTACTGCGGCATATCTCATCAATATATTGCCTAGTAAAGTGTTGAATTTTAAATCACCTTATGAGGTCTTGAAAAATAGAAAGATCAACTTTTCCCATTTGAGAGTCTTTGGGTGTACATGCTTTGTTCACATTCATGCTCAAAATCGTGACAAGCTAGACCCAAGGGCTGCCAAATGTGTCTTTCTAGGTTATTCATCTACCCAAAAAGGTTACAAGTGCTATAATTCAACAACTAGAAAAATGGTTGTTTCAAGGGATGTTAAATTTGAAGAACATGTTCCTTACTTCTCACAATCACTGGATTACTCTAGACAAGGGGAGCATTTGATGGACTTATTTCCTTTTCCAAATCCAAACGGAGAAGATGCAACATGCACTCCTAGTGATCATGTGCCGGATGATGTTAATCTTCACTCGGTGGAACATCTTGAAGATGAAACCCCTTCCACATCGGAGATTCACACTGCACCTTCCAGTGATCCTTCCAACCATGATGTTGTTCAAATACCTGTAGTTCAATCTCCTATAGTTCATCGCAATCCTACATGAGAGAGGAAACTTCCATCCAAGGTGCATGATTATGTGACCTACACTGCCAAGTATCCCATGACTGATGTTATTGACTATAGCAAAGTCTCATCTTCTTTTGCTACATTCCTAAGTGCCATTAATGAAGCTCGAGAACCTCAAAAGCCAATCTTCACAGTGAGTGGAGAAATGCTATGGCAGAGGAGCTTCAAGCCTTCCATGAAAATAACACATGGACTATAGTGAAACTTCCAAAAGGAAAGAAGGCAGTGGGGAGTCATTGGGTGTACAAAACTAAGTTTCATTCAGATGGCACAATCGAAAGGAGTAAGGCTCGCTTGGTTGCTCGAGGTTTTACACAAACCTATGGCGTCGATTATAAAGAGACATTTGCTCCGGTGGCAAAAATGAACACTGTTAGAGTATTGTTGTCGGTTGCAATTAACAATGCATGGCCTCTTTTTCAAATAGATGTTAAAAATGCTTTCCTGCATGGTGAACTTGAAGAAGAGGTTTACATGAAGTTACCCCCAGGTTATCCTCAATCAAACAATCCAGAAATGGTGTGCAAACTCCATAAATCCATTTATGGTCTCAAGCAAAGTCCACGTGCATGGTATGCCAAGCTCAGTCATGTTCTGGAAAGGGTTGGTTTTTGTCGAAGTATTGCGGATTCTTCCCTATTTGTTCGTTCCAGCTCAGTGGGTAAACTAGTTGTGCTCATTTATGTTGATGATCTAATTGTGACAGGTGATAATATGTCACTCTCACAAGTTTGCTATCAAGGATCTTAGCACTCTTAAATACTTTCTGGGCATCGAGATGGCACACTCTCACAAGGGTTTCTTCCTTAACCAACACAAGTATGTCATGGATCTTTTTCACGAAGCAAAAATGACAGTTTGCAAGCCTGCTTGTACCCCATTGGATAGCAACTTGAAGCTAAAAACTCACGATGATCCAGTTCCCAATTTAAGTTAATATCAAAGAATGGTTGGCAAACTCATTTATCTGACTATCACACATCCTGATATGTCATATGCCGTCAGCATTGTTAGCCAGTTTATGCACTCTCCAAGCATGGATCATTTGAAGATTGTTCATCGTGTGCTACGTTATCTTAAGGGTTCCATTGGTAGAGGAATTCTTATGCGCAACAATAGTCATACTCAGATCTCAGGCTATACCGATGCTGACTGGGCAGGCAATTCTCTCGATAGTAAGTCTACCACTGGGTTTTGTACATTTGTGGGAGGCAACCTAGTTACCTGGAAAAGCAAGAAACAAAGTGTTGGTGCACGCTATAGTGCAGAGGCAGAGTATCGTGTTATGGCGTCGACTGCTTGTGAACTTATTTGGCTCAAAAGCCTTCTGTTGGCTTTAGGTTTTCCTCATCAACAACCTATGTCCCTACACTGTGATAATTAGGCCGCGATGAACATTGCATCGAATCCTTTATTCCAGGAGCGAACTAAACATATTGAAGTTGATTGTCACTACGTCAGAAATCAAGTTCAATCCAAGGTGATCGATACTCACTACACTCGCAGTCATGATCAACTTGCGGATATTTTCACAAAAGGATTAACCTCTGCTAATTTTCAGCGTCTTATCAATTAATCCCTTTGATCCAACTTGAGGGAGAGTATTGGAAGAAAGAATGGCAACTAGGGTTAGGTTAGGTTGCATGTTCACCGTACAAAGGATTTTAGGGTGATAGATAGTGTTGTCAATTCCCTTAATTCAAGGGATGTGTCTTATTTGTCTTGTTGTCAATTCCCTTAATTCAAGAGATGTGTCTTATTTGTTCTTTTTTGTTAGCTTTAGACGTAAATCAAGGAGGGATAGGTAGTCTTGTTTTCTTCCTTCTAACACATATATATTTGCTATCTCTTATACCTGATTGTCTTATGATGAATATACCATTCACAAAATTCAATAAAAACACTCAATTTAGAGTCCTAGAGGTAATTGTGAGTGTAAGAATCGTTAGTTTTTAATAGTTTTTATAGTATCCATCTAATTAATTATCTAAATGGACTATGTCTCTGTTGTATTATTGATGAATCTATGCAAGATAATTTTCATCATCTTGCTACCCTTTTGAAGAGTCGCAAAGATATGATTAGACGAATTGCGCAATGTAAGCTAAAACATTTTCAAGGAATTAAACAATGTTGCAGATCAGCTAGTCAATCGGTTGAACCTTGGTCTGTATGTTTTTTAGCTTACTCCCCAATGGCTTATGGAACATTTAACGATGGGTCTTATAGGAGCTCCCCAGGGATGCTCTATTTGTATTAATGATATACTTTAGATTGGTTTGGGGTGTATTTGATAGGATTTTTACCACCTGCAAAAGTAGGGATAAAAACATACAAAAACACTTGCGAGAGAACAAGGTAGTTGTAGTATAAATGGCTCAAGCAATGTCGTTTCCAAAGGGATTATTTAAAACAATTTATGTAAAACCAAAATCTTAGTTAATTATTTGAAAACAAATATTGGAAAAGGTTGATTTAATGACCTAAATTAAGAAGAACAAAATTAATTAAAAAGGTTAACTAAAATTTGCAATTTTAAAGAAGGAAAAAGGAAACAATTTTTAGAATTCAAAATGAGAAAGTACTAGGGTTCCGCCATCACCTTAACAATCTTATGTAGTTTTACCAATTACTTATGAATTACAAGAAGCAATACACAATCCTCTGATGGCATTCCGACCGAATTGATGCGTTGTTTTTCCTCCTAATGGCTAATAAGCATGATTTATACTACTACAAAATAAATCCTTACTTGAAAAGGTCTTCTAAAAATTAGGAAACATAATAGAATAAGATTGGGATTTTTGGCTCTAAAGTTTGACATGAGTAAGGCACATGATAGGGTAGGATGGGGCTTCCTTTGTGCTATTATGCTAAAATTGGGATTTGATTCAAATTGGGTTAATCTCATCATGAACTGTGTTAGCACAGTTTCGTATTCCTTTTTAGTTAATGGCTCGGCTACAGGTTATATAGTCCCACCTATGGATTAAGACAAGGATCCATTATCCCCTTATTTGTCCCTTTTATGTGCTGAAGGATTAACCAGTCTTATTACAAAATTTGAGCAACTTGGTCACATTTATGATGTAGCTATCTATCGCAGAGCTTCGAGCATTACCTATTTACTGTTCGCAGATGACATTTACTTGTTTTTATGTGCCTCATTCAGGAATGTGGGTATCTTAAATAGATTCTTGGTTTATATGAGCGAGTGTCGGGTCAGTGTACTAACTTTCAGTAATGTGATATTTCCTTCAGTCTAAACATAAGGCGTGAGGTTCAGGATCAATTAGCAACTTTTTTGGGAGTGACTCGAGTGGACTTTCATGACCGATATCTTGGTCTTCCAGTTGTTTTGGGGTGTAAGCGTTCGGAGCACTTTGCGTACATCAAAGATCGTCTATGGAAAAAACTAAAAGGGTGGAAGGACGAGTTGTTGAGTGCAGCAGGCAAAGAAATCTTAATTAAAGTGGTTGGACAATCTCTTCCTATATACTCCATGAATTGTTTTCTTCTTCCAAAAACATTTTGTGAGGATTTGCAACGAATTCTCTGTCGATTTTGGTGAGGTGATAGTGATTCCTTCAGGCGCATTCATTGGCTTTCATGGGAAAGTATATGTCGACCGAAGAAAGAATGGGGCTTGGGCTTTCGTTCGCTTTATGAATTTAATCTTGCACATCTTGTTAAACATGGGTGATCGTTTCTTCAAAATCCAACCTCATTGGCGTCTAGATTGCTCAAAGAAAAATACTTCCCACATAACACTTTCTGGAATGCGCTTCTGGGGGTTTCTCCTTCAGCATGCTGGAGAGGGATTTTGGAAGCTGGGCCTATTTTGGAGTGTGGTCTCGATGGAGGGTGGGGGACGGTCGGTCAATATGTGTGTGGCATGATAGATGGCTAGAACACCCTCATCTGTTCAGACCTTTATCGACGGTTCTGAAAGGCTGTGAGGTAGAGTGGGTATCATCACTAATTGTTCAGGAATTGGCTTCATGGAATACGGATTTGATTAACTCTTTATTTCCATCTTATAAGGCTGATTTGATTTTCTCAATACCATTGAGTGCCCGTTTGCTTTCGGATCGTATAATGTGGCACTATGACTCTAAATGACCATTCTCTGTTAAAAGTGCCTATAAAGTTGCTATCTCACTACGGGATGCTACATCTTCTTCAAGCCAAAATCCCACGGCTACTTCAACTTGGAATAAAATCTAGAAAGCATCTATTCTAAGTAAAGTAAAAGTTTGTGTTTGGAATGCCTGCTGTAATATCCTGTCTACTAGGTCGAATTTAGAAAAAAAAGGTGTGGTGGTGGACAACATATGTGCTTTTTGTAGTTCTTCAGAGTCGATGCTACATTAGTGCATGTCCATTTGCCCGAACATTTTTTTACTCCTTTAAGCTAAATATGGGCCAACATAACTTGGCAATTTCATCTTTTTGGGATTGGTTTCTGGTGATTGTCGAGTCTCTTCCTCCTACCTGCTGTGACTTGTTTCTCCTATTAATTTATGCAATATGGCTTGCCAGAAATATGCTTTTGTGGGATGCAAGATTGAGAACCCAGTCCTGGTCAGTTTTGCTGCGAATCTTCAACTGCAGGCCTATAGAAATGCCCAAGTTTTCACTTAACATCAGCTTCTGCCTTTGCAGTCTCGTTGGTATTCTCCTCCTATGGGCTGGATAAAAATCAACGTGGATGGTGCCTTCTATGCTAATTCTCTTGATGGGGAATTGGCGTGGTATTTCGAGACGAAGCCGATAGCTATGCTGTAGGTTTCATTCGCAGGATTACCTATGTCAATAATCCCTATACGGTTGAATTGATGGCTGTAAGAGAAGGCCTTTACTGGGCTATGCAACGGAGCATGAAATACATTATTCTAGAGAGTGATGCTTTGCAGGTGGTGCAGAGGGTCGGGAGTTTGAAGCGGGGGTCCTCATCTTCGGATTTATTGTTGGATGATGTTCGAGAGTATCTAAGAGGGTTTGGGTCCTCTAAAATTTGTCATGTTAGTCGTTCCGCTAACAGTGTGGCCCATAGATTGGCCAAGTTGGCCTTAGATTTTTCTTCTACCTTTCATTGGTTCGAGGAACCTCTAGAATTAATCTACGGTATCCTCTTGGATGATTGTATGTTCCTTTCATAATGAAATAAAATCGTTATCGTTTCACATAAAAAAAATGATAACTAGGAAATATCCTATTTGAATTGAAATTCGGACTTCTCAGAAAATTAGACTTGACATGCCAAATCAACTCCGATTTGGTCCTACAAGGTCTCTTTTTAAAGCTTGAGATCTATTAGTTGTATATAATTTTGAAGACGAAATTTTATAAGGTGAGGAGATTGTCACAGCCCGTCCCGGAGATATACGTTAATTATTTATCAGAGGTGTGAAAAGTCAGAATTACCCCTGGACGTTGAGTTGTATTATTGGTTTAATTGTGTTTTTGGACCAATATTCTTAAATCCTAATTGTTTGGAACCAATTAGGATTAGAATTTGGTGTATTATGGGTTGTTGACTATTTTGGACCACACATCACTCATCCTTTCTCTCTCTCACTCCCATGCACTCTCTCTTTCGGTTTCACTCTCTCTCTCTCCTTCGAACTCGTACGAACAATCACCCAAACCCTTGAAACTTCATGGATTGTGGTTAAAGTTGGCACCATTGTGTTCGTGAAGCTCAGACGAGTCAATTGGTACCCATTTCAGATAAGGATACCTTCGATAACCCTAGTTTTTCATAACCCCCGATTTATGCATTGTTCATGCACACGTAATTATGGATGTTTTTGGGAATTTGAAGCTTATAGGAAGCTTAGTGTCGTCCTAAGGAAGCTCGGAGTGCTTCATTTGAAGGTTTTAGACGTCGAGATCGTGTGGACGAAGTTTGGCCGGTTTTTCTTACAATTCTCTGGTGAGATCCCGTGACTTTTAAAACTTTTAAAACTTTATCGCCCAATTATTATGAGAGAGTAAAATTGAGCATAATTATATTACACCCAATCTTGTCGTACAGACCCCTTTTTAGTGGTTCCGACTTATGCGCAGTACATTGCCGTATAGGTCATTATAGTGACTTCGGCTAGATTGACTTTTGAGCTATGAATTCAGCCGTACAGACTACCACAGGGGTTCCGACTAACATATCATATTCCTATGAATTTATTCTTACATGAATTGCTTACTTTGTTATATCTTGGCATAGCATACATTTGAATATGAGTATGTGTGAAGCATGAATTGAATTGATATGATTTCATATATATATATATATATATATATATATATATATTATGTATATGTTTATATCTTGATTCTAGGAAAAATTATACATGTTTTACAGCGAGGGTTAGTATATTGATAAATGAGATGGTTTTGTAAAACATTTGTTTTTGCATACTCATGTTTTCTGTTTTGCGCCCCTTCAGGTTTTAAGTAAGCTTGTTGTTGGTGGCTTAAGGACGTCAGCAGTTCTGACTTATCTAAATAATAGTAGGATATTCCTGGTACTGTATAACTAGTACTTGTCTTATTGGACTGTACCTAGACTATATGCTCTGATTAGGAGTGTTTACTGTTGTAACTAAATCCTATCACTTTCTGTTTAGTAGTGCACTCTAGTAAATTGGTTTTCAATTATTCGTATAATTCATATCATTATCGCTTCCACACTGTGCACATGACTATGTCACTCTCACGTGACGGCCAGCATGCCTTGATCTCGGTTGGGGTGTTTTAGTTTGGTATCCGAGCCTAGGTTTAGTAGTCCTGTATAATTCTTGAATGTTCTAATCCTTGTGATGTCTTATGTCAGAACTATGCCGCCTCGTAGAGAGCCCCGTTAATCAGCTGAATCTAGTTTCTCTGATATTGGTCAATTAGGGGAAGCTATAGTTTCTACCATGCAGACAGCATTCCGTACTCCTCAGAGTACACCTCTTCAGACAGTTTATAATATGAAGTTGACTCACTTCATGGGAAATGAAGGTCATGAAGGGGCAGAAAAATGGCTGAATCATGTGGAGTAGACCTTTAAGGTGATGCAGAGTCAGGGGAATCTTTCTTCTGATAGGTGGGTCGAGATGACTACCTGGTTTTTGGGAGAACAACCTACATCCTGGTGGAGACATGAGTCTTACCAGATGACCCAGAAGAGATTGTGGACTGGGAAGTGTTTAAGAAACTGTTTCGGAAAAGGTTCATTCCTCCTGCGTATATCGATCCTAAGAAACAGGAGTTTACTCATCTAAGGCAAGGAAAAATGTCCGCCAATGAGTATTACATGATGTTTACTGATCTGTCAAGATATGATTCGGAGGTTGCTGCTAATCCGGTATAGATGCTTCACCGTTTCAGTTTGGGTACTAAGAAGAAATGACGTTCCATAGCAACATCGATTCACTGTGCCTCTTACCAGGAATTTTATGAGATTTTACTGAGGATTGAGGCCTCAAAGAACATGCCTAGTGAGAGTGAGGATGAGGAAGGAAAGAATGGGGGCCAGAGATGAGATGGCAAAGGAAAAGGGCAAGCATTTCAGGGACCTTGCAAGACCCAGAACTTTAAGAGGAGTGGTGGCAGTTCCAACTTTTCTAGCGAAGGATTGAGTACTAATATGCAGAGGAGATGTGGTAGATTCACTGGAGGTCTAAGGTTCTAGAGACAGAGAGATTTTGGTGGTTCAGGTGGATTTGGTGCTCCCTTATGCTGCAGGTGTAATAATCGGTATTTTGGGAAGTGTATGAGAGGCATCAATGGATGTTTTACTTGTGAACAGATAGGTCATAGGGCTGCCCAATGCCCTCAGAATCAGCAGAGACCCTAGCAGCTTTCTTTCCCACCATCTGCTCCGACCCAGCAAGCTTCAGGATCTGGTGTTATTCTCAGACTGGATGAGGAAGTGCCTACCACTATCAGGGCGACGCCGTTCCTTACACCTCAGGACAGCAGCAATACTCTCAGGATTCTCAGTATCAGATTGGGTATCCTCAGTATCAGGGAGGATTTATGTCTTATCAACCACATTCAGCCGATGGATCTTAGGGGTACCAAGGGAGACAGCCCCAGCAGGGAGAGATTGTTGCTAGTAGTGCAGGATTTTCAAGGCAGTTGGGTCAGCAGAGGCAGGGACGTGGTATTCATGCCAACAGAGGTCGCGATGGACGACAGCAGAATCAGGGGCATATCCACGACATGTCACTGTAAGATACCCAGAATAATCCAGATTTAATCATGAGTATGTTAAATATTCTTGGTCATTTTGCTGGAGTATTGATTGATTTTGGTGCTACACATTCCGTTATTTCTCGTACATTTGCTCAAGTGACACAACCTCATCCTACACCTCTAGGATATAATTTAGAATTTTCTATGCCTATAGGGGATAGATGTTTTGTGGATCAGGTATATCCAGGATGTCCAGTGATAGTAGAGGATATTATTATGCGGCTAATCTTATGCCGTTAGATATTATGGATTTTGATGTGATTTTGGGCACTGATTGGTTACACTATAATCGTGCCAAGATAGATTGTTATGGGAAGACAGTCACATTTCATTGTCCTGGATTACCTGAAGTTACATTTGTAGGAGAATTTAGTGGGGTGAGGCATGGTATTATTTCAACCATGAAAGCAAAGAGACTATTGTCGAAAGGTTATCAGGGATATTTGGCTCATGTGGTGTTGAATGATGATGCTCCTAGTAGTGTGGAGGATGTTCGTGTGGTCAAATATTTTCCGGATGTATTCACTGGAGATTTGTTGAGATTGCCGCCAGATAGAGAGGTGGAGTTTGTTATTAATCTGCTTCCGGGTACGAATCCTATATCTTTGACTCCTTACAGAATGGCTCCTGCTGAATTAAGAGAATTGAAAGTGCAGTTGCAAGAATTAGTGGATAAAGGTTTTATTCAGCCGAGTACTTCACCTTGGGAAGCTCCAGTTTTATTTGTGAGGAAGAAAGATGGAACTTTGAGGCTGTGCATTGATTTAAGGCAATTGAATCGAGTAACCATTAAGAACCGTTATCCATTGTCTCTATAGATGATTTATTTAATCAACTCAGAGGTGCATGTGTATTTTCTAAGATAGATTTGAGGTCAGGTTACTACCAGTTGAAGATTAAAAATGAAGATGTCCCTAAAACCGCAGGTGCATGTGTATTTTCTAAGATAGATTTGAGGTCAGGTTACTACCAGTTGAAGATTAAAAATGAAGATGTCCCTAAAACCGCATTCAAGACTCGATATTGTCATTATGAGTTTCTTATGATGCCATTCGGGTTAACTAATGCACCAGTAGCTTTTATGGATTTGCTGAATCAAGTATTCCAGCCATATTTGGACAGGTTTGTTATTGTCTTCATTGATGATATTCTGGTATAGTCTAAGTCTAAGGCTGAGCATGCTAGACATTTGAAGTTGGTGTTGAGCAGTTTGAGGGAACACCAACTATATGCTAAGTTTTGCAAATGTGAATTCTGATTGAATCAAGTAGCATTTTTGGGACATGTCATTTCTGCTCAAGGTATTCAAGTGGATTCTCAGAAAGTGGCAGCTGTAGAGAATTGGGAGCAACCTTGAATCGTCACTGAGGTACAGAGTTTTCTTGGCCTAGCAGGCTATTATAGACGGTTCGTTAAGGATTTTTCAGTGATTGCTTTGCGATTAACGAGGTTGACTCGAAAGGATGTTAAGTTTGAGTGGGATAATAAATGTGAGCAAAGTTTCCAGCAGTTGAAATATTATCTCACTCATGCTCATGTTCTAGCGCTTCCAGATGATAGCGGTAATTATGAGGTTTATAGTGATGCTTCTTTGAATGGTTTGGGTTGTGTATTGATGCAACATGGTAGGGTAATTGCTTATGCTTCGAGACAATTGAAACCTCATGAGAAGAATTACCCTACACATGATTTAAGTTAGCAGCTATCATCTTTGCATTGAAGATTTGGAGACATTATCTTTATGGTGAGAAATGTAAGATCTTCACGAATCATAAGAGTCTTCAGTATCTGTTTACTCAGAGAGATCTTAATCTTCGTCAACCAAGGTGGATTGAGTTACTTAGTGACTATGATTGCACGATTGAGTATCATCCAGGTTGTGCAAATGCAGTGGCGGATGCACTTAGTAGAAGAACTCCAGCCAGACTTAATGCCATATATGATTGTCATGTTCCACTAATAGCAGATTTGAGGTCCACTAGAGTGGAGTTAGGAGTGGAAGATCGAGAAGAAGCCTTGCTTGCTAATTTCCAGGTTAGACCAGTTTTAATTGATTGTGTGATTGAAGCTCATATGAATGATGAAGAGACCCAGGAAATAATTCAAGCAAGAAATCAAGGCAAAAAGAAAGATTTTGAAATTCGAGAAACTGATGGCATGCTTATGCAGGAAAGCAGAATGTATGTGCCGAATAATGTAGAGTTAAAGAAAGAAATTTTGGATGCAGCATATATTTCGGCATATGCAATGCATCCAGGAGGCACTAAGATGTATTATACCATTAGACCATTTTATTATTGGCCAGGTATGAAAAGGGAAATTGCTGAATATGTGAGTAGGTGTGCCATTTGCCAACAGGTTAAAGCTGAAGAAAAAAAAGCCGTTTGGGTTGATGCAGCCATTTCTCATTCCACAGTGGAAATGGGAAAATATTACTATGGATTTTGTGTACAAGCTCCCTCGTACATAGAATGGTTATGATCGTATTTGGGTGGTAGTTGATCGGCTTACGAAGTCAGCACATTTTATTCCAGTGAGGGAGAAGTATTCGTTAAGCCGATTAGCTAAGTTATTTATATCACAAATTGTGAAGTATCATGGTGTGCCAGTTAATATTATCTCGGATCGGGATCCCAGATTTACTTCCAAGTTCTGGATAGCATTCTAGGAAGCTCTTGGTACAAGATTGCTTTATAGTACGACATATCACCCTCAGACAGATGGACAATCTGAGAGAACTATTCAGACATTAGAAGATATGTTGAGATCTTCAGTGTTGCAGTTTGGAGATAGTTGGCATGATTGTTTGGATTTGATAGAGTTCGCCTACAACAACAGCTATTATTCGAGTATTGGTATGGCACCATTTGAGGCACTTTATGGGAAATCTTGTCGTACGCCTCTATGTTGGTTAGAGGTTGGCGAAAGAGTTTTAGTGAGCCCTGCGATTGTGGATGTGACTATTCAAAATGTTCAGGTAATTAAGTCTAACATGAAAACGGCCCAAGATCGACAAAAGAGCTCAGCAGACAAGCATGCCACTGATCGGAAGTATGATGTAGGCGATTGGGTATTTCTGAAGCTATCACCTTGGAAACCTGTTGTACAATTTGGAAAGAAAGGAAAGTTGAGTCCTAGGTACATTGGACCATATATGATCACCAAGCGAGTCGGTGAGGTTACTTACAAGCTTAAGTTGCCTCCAGAGTTATCCAAAGTGCACGATGCATTTTATGTTTCGATGCTTCGACATTATGTTTCAGATCCTTCACATGTGATTCCTCCTCAACCTTTGTAAATCAATTCGGACTTGACTTATGATGATGAGCCAGTGACTCTGTTGGATTGGAAGGATAAGGAACTAAGGAACAAGATAGTACGCTTGGTGAAAGTTTTAGGGAGAAATCATTTAGTGGAAGAAGCTACTTGGGAGACAGAGGATCAGATGAGAGAGATATATCCACGCTTGTTTTATGATTATTAGTGGATGTATTGGTTGTGTATAATTTCGAGGACAAAATTTTATAAGGTGGGGAGATTGTCACAGCCCGTCCCGGAGATGTACGTTAATTATTTATCGGAGGTGTGAAAAGTTAGAATTACCCTTGGACGTTGAGTTGTATTATTTGTTTAATTGTGTTTTTGGACCAATATTCTTAAATCCTAATTGTTTGGAACCAATTAGGATTAGAGTTTGGTGTATTGTGAGTTATTGACTATTTTGGACCACACATCACTCCTCTATTCTCTCTCACACTCCCGTGCACTCTCTCTCTCGGTTTCACTCTCTCTCATTCGAACTCGTACAGACAATCACCCAAAACCCTTGAAACTTCACGAACCGTGGTCAAAGTTGGCACCATTGTGTTCGTGAAGCTTAGTCGAGTCGATTGGTACCCATTTCAGGTAAGGATACCTTCGATAACCCTAGTTTTTCATAACTCCCGATTTGTGCACTGTTCATGCACACGTAATTATGGATGTTTTTGGGAATTTGAGGCTTGTAAGAAGCTTAGTGAGGTCCTAAGGAAGCTCGGAGTGCTTCATTTGAAGGTTTTAGACGTCGGGATCGTATGGACGAAGTTTGGCCAGTTTTTCTTGCAATTCTCCTGTGAAATCCCATGACTTTTAGAACTTTAAATTAGTATGATTGTGTTGTATAAGTTAAGAGCTTCATTTTGGTATAAATTGCGTGAAAAATGGTGCAAAAATGAGCAAGAAATAGGCAGTTGCAGGTTTGCCTAAAATCCGGCGCCGGTGACACTATTTCGATGTCTGGAGGTTGAAGATGCCATGCCTGGGGGGCGCGTTTTGCCGTGCCCTTATCGGCGCGTGGGGGCTCGAATAATTTATCTAAAAATTTAGGGATTGTCCTGAGGTTGTGTAGGTCACTGTGGTGTATTCATATACCTATTTTGAGCAATGTATGAGAAGTTATTAGCTAGTTTCTCCTATGTGCTTTAAAATAACATTTTTATAGTTAATTCACATATAGGTGAGGCATATCCCGAGGACGAGCGTATCCACGGGCGACTCGGGGGCTACGACCCTTCGATATACCAGTGAGTGAGCTTTTGTTTTCAGTATATACTTATATACTTGATATATTTCCCAGAAATGTATTGTTAGGAAAGTATGCTTTGAAATAATATGTCAAATGCTTTTATATTTTGAATATGCATTTCATGTTTGCATACATATAAATATGGTGTTGTGGAGGCACATATAAGTTCAGGTAAGTTACGTTTGGTTATGTGAATCATCGATGATGTGATATGTGATTGAATAATGTTGAGCTCATAAAACTGCACCTAGGTTGATTGTGATTTAGCCAGAGATATAAAGTACAAGCCTGTTTATTTACGTCACCTCCCGCACTACATGCTCAAATTAGATCCAACATAAGTGCACAATCTTGTCGTACAAACCTTATTTATGGTTCCAACTCGTAGGTGACTAGCTATTTATCACCCGGCTATTATGAGAGAGTAAAATTGAGTATAATTATATTACACCTAATCTTGTCATACAGACCCTTTTTTAATAGTTCCGACTTATGCACAGTACATTACCGTATAGGTCATTGTAGTGACTCCGGCTAGATTGACTTTTGAGCTATGAATTCAACCATACAGACTACCACAGATGTTCCGGCTAACATATTATATTCCTATGAATTTATTCTTACCTGAATTGCTTACTCTGTTATATCTTGGCATAGCATACATTTGAATATGAATATGTGAAGCATGAATTGAATTTATATGATTTCATATATATATATATATATATGTATATGTATGTATGTATGTATATGTTTATATCTTGATTCTGGGAAAAATTATACATGTTTTACAGTGAGGGGTTAGTATATTGATAAATGAGATGGTTTTGTAAAACATTTGTTTTTGCCTACTCACGTTTTCTGTTTTGCGCTCCTCCAGGTTTTAAGTAAGCTTGTTGTTGGTGGCTTGAGGACGTCAGTAATTCCGACTTATCTAAATAATAGTAGGACATTCCTGGTACTGTATAACTAGTATTTGTCCTACTGGATTGTACCTAGACTTTATGCTCTGATTAGGAATGTTTACTGTTGTAACTAACTCTTATCACTTTCTGTTTGGTAGTGCACTCTAGTAAATTGGTTTTCAATTATTCGTATAATTCTTATCATTATTGCTTCCACACTGTGCACATGGCTACGTCACTCTCACGTGACGGCCAACATGCCTTGATCTCGGTCGGGGTGTGTCAAAAATACAATAATTACATGTATTTAAATAAATATAAAAATATTGAGGTGGCTATTGTTTAAGGCGCCTTAATCAAATTTTAAAATAGAACCAATGTTTGATTTAAAAAGTATTGAAAAAATATAAGGGATTCTAATTTTCTCAAAATAAAAAGTATAAAACAACCTATTTACAACAAAGAAGCCCTGAAATTAAAAAAAGGAAGCTGTTATTAGAATTAAAAAAAAAAATACAATTAGTGTACTATTTAAAAATATTTTTCTCTGTAATATAGAAAATTTGTAGTCCCTAATTAATATTTTGTGATTCCAGTAATAGCACCCTAAAAAATCATACATAATTTGCAAGATTTTGGGGACTACCAAAATCTTGCAAATTATCAATTATTTAATATTTTTGTTGTGAAATTTACATATTTAGGGTCATCTTGGGAGGTTTTTATTATTTTTTTTATTTTAATTTATTTTGATGTTCTTTAAGAATAAACAACTGTAAAACAAAGCAGATGTGTTTGATAAATTGTACTTTTAAGAGTGTTGGGAGTAGAAAAACAGTGTAAAGTATTTGGCAAATTTGTTATGAAAAAGTGATATAATTGTATATAATGGGGAAAATGAAAATAGTAGTAGTAACGGTGGTGGTGGTGGTGGTGATGGTAGCAACAGCGGTATATGTATAGTGGTGATCTCAATAGTTGGTGTGGTGGTTGGGGTGCAAAGGTAACAATAGTGGTAAGGGCAGACGTAGCAGCAGTGATGGTGATAGTGGTGGGGCTGCAACAATGGTGGTGGCAATGGCGATAGTGTTGGTGGTGGTTATCGTTATGGTAGCCAGTTAATATTATTGTGTGATTGAGGTCCACTTCTAGCAGATTTGAGGTCCACTGGAGTGGAGTTAGGAGTGGAAGATCGAGAAGAAGCCTTGCTTGCTAATTTCCAGGTTAGACCAGTTTTAATTGATTGTGTGATTGAAGCTCAGATGAATGATGAAGAGACCCAGGAAATAATTCAAGCAAGAAATCAAGGCAAAAAGAAAGATTTCGAAATTCGAGAAACTGATGGCATGCTTATGCAGGAAAGCAGAATGTATGTGCCGAATAATGTAGAGTTAAAGAAAGAAATTTTGGATGAAGCATATATTTCGGCATATGCAATGCATCCAGGAAGCACTAAGATGTATTATACCATTAGACCATTTTATTATTGGCCAGGTATGAAAAGGGAAATTGCTGAATATGTGAGTAGGTGTGCCATTTGCCAACAGGTTAAAGCTGAAAAAAAAAAAAAAAAGCCGTTTGGGTTGATGCAGCCACTTCCCGTTCCACAGTGGAAATGGGAAAATATTACTATGGATTTTGTGTACAAGCTCCCTCGTACATAGAATGGTTATTATGGTATTTGGGTGGTAGTTGATCGGCTTACGAAGTCAGCACATTTTATTCCAGTGAGGGAGAAGTATTCGTTAAGCCGATTAACTAAGTTATTTATATCACAGATTGTGAAGTATCATGGTGTGCCAGTTAATATTATCTCGGATCGGGATCCCAGATTTACTTCCAAGTTCTGGATAGCATTCCAGGAAGCTCTTGGTACAAGATTGCTTTATAGTACGGCATATCACCCTCAGACATATGGACAATCTGAGAGAACTATTCAGACATTAGAGGATATGTTGAGATCTTCAGTGTTGCAGTTTGGAGATAGTTGACATGATTGTTTGGATTTGATGGAGTTCACCTACAACAACAGCTATTATTCGAGTATTGGTATGGCACCATTTGAGGCACTTTATGGGAAATCTTGTCGTACGCCTCTATGTTGGTTAGAGGTTGGCGAAAGAGTTTTAGTGAGCCCTGCGATTATGGATGTGACTACTCAAAATTTTCAGGTAATTAAGTCTAACTTGAAAACGGCCCAAGATCGACAAAAGAGCTTAGCAGACAAGCATGCCACTGATCAGAAGTATGATGTAGGCGATTGGGTATTTCTGAAGCTATCACCTTGGAAATGTGTTATACGATTTGGAAAGAAAGGAAAGTTGAGTCCTAGGTACATTGGACCATATATGATCACCAAGCGAGTCGGTGAGGTTACTTACAGGCTTAAGTTGCCTCCAGAGTTATCCAAAGTGCACGATGTATTTCATGTTTCGATGCTTCGACATTATGTTTCAGATCCTTCACATGTGATTCTTCCTCAACCTTTGTAAATCAATTCGGACTTGACTTATGATGAGGAGCCAGTGACTCTGTTGGATTGGAAGGATAAGGAACTTAAGGAACAAGATAGTACGCTTGGTGAAAGTTTTAGGGAGAAATCATTCAGTGGAAGAAGCTACTTGGGAGACAGAGGATCATATTAGAGAGATATATCCATGCTTGTTTTATGATTATTAATGGATGTATTGGTTGTGTATAATTTCGAGGACAAAATTTTATAAGGTGGGGAGATTGTCACAGCCCGTCCCGGAGATGTACGTTAATTATTTATCGGAGGTGTGAAAAGTTGGAATTACCCTTGGACGTTGAGTTGTATTATTGGTTTAATTGTGTTTTTGGACCAATATTCTTAAATCCTAATTGTTTGGAACCAATTAGGATTAGAGTTTGGTGTATTGTGAGTTATTGACTATTTTGGACCACACATCACTCCTCTATTCTCTCTCACACTCCCGTGCACTCTCTCTCTCCTTCGAACTCGTACGGACAATCACCCAAAACCCTTGAAACTTCACGAATTGTGGTCAAAGTTGGCACCATTGTGTTCGTGAAGCTCAGTCGAGTCGATTGGTACCCATTTCAGGTAAGGATACCTTCGATAACCCTAGTTTTTCCTAACTCTCGATTTGTGCACTGTTCATGCACACGTAATTATGGATGTTTTTGGGAATTTGAAGCTTGTAAGAAGCTTAGTGAGGTCCTAAGGAAGCTCGGAGTGCTTCATTTGAAGGTTTTAGACGTCAGGATCGTATGGACGAAGTTTGGCCAGTTTTTCTTGGAATTCTCCTGTGAAATCCCATGACTTTTAGAACTTTAAATTAGTATGATTGTGTTGTATAAGTTAAGAGCTTCATTTTGGTATAAATTGCGTGAAAAATGGTGTAAAAATGAGCAAGAAATAGGCAGTTGCAGGTCTGCCTAAAATCCGGCGCCGGTGACACTATTCCGATGTCTGGAGGTTGAAGATGCCGTGCTTAGGGGGCGCGTTTTGCCATGCCCTTATTGGCGCGTAGCGGCGTGTGGGGGCTCGAAAAATTTATCTAAAAATTTAGGGATGGTCCTGAGGTTGTGTAGGTCATTGTAGTGTATTCATATACCTATTTTGAGCAATGTATGAGAAGTTATTAGCTAGTTTCTCCTATGTGCTTTAAAATAACGTTTTTATAGTTAATTCGCATATAGGTGAGGCATATCCCGAGAACGAGCGTATCCACAGGCGACTCGGGGGCTACGACCCTTCGGTATACCAGTGAGTGGGCTTTTGTTTTCAGTATATACTTATATACTTGATATATTTCCCAGAAATGTATTTTTAGGAAAGTATGCTTTGAAATAATATGTCAAATGCTTTTATATTCTGAATATGCATTTCATGTTTGCATATATATAAATGTGGTGCTGTGGAGGCACAGATAAGTTCAGGTAAGTTACATTTGGTTATGTGAATCATCGATAATGTGATATGTGATTGAATAATGTTGAGCTAATAAAACTGCACCTAGGGTGATTGTGATTTAGCCAGAGATATAAAGTACAAGCCTGTTTATTTACGTCACCTCCCGCACTACATGCTCAAATTAGATCCAACTTAAGTGCACAGTCTTGTCGTACAAACCTTATTTATGGTTCCAACTCGTAGGTGACTAGCTATTTATCGCCCGGCTATTATGAGAGAGTAAAATTGAGTATAATTATATTACACCTAATCTTGTCATACAGACCCTTTTTTAGTGGTTCCGACTTATGCGCAGTACATTGCCGTATAGGTCATTGTAGTGACTCCGGCTAGATTGACTTTTGAGCAATGAATTCAGCCATACAGACTACCACAGATGTTTCGGCTAACATATCATATTCCTATGAATTTATTCTTACCTGAATTGCTTACTCTGTTATATCTTGACATAGCATACATTTGAATATGAATATGTGAAGCATGAATTGAATTGATATGATTTCATATATATATATATATATATATATATATATATATATATATATATGTTTATATCTTGATTCTGGGAAAAATTATACATGTTTTACAGCGAGGGGTTAGTATATTGATAAATGAGATGGTTTTGTAAAACATTTGTTTTTGCCTACTCACGTTTTCTGTTTTGCACTCCTCCAGGTTTTAAGTAAGCTTGTTGTTGGTGGCTTGAGGACGTCAGTAGTTCTGACTTATATAAATAATAGTAGGACATTCCTGGTACTGTATAACTAGTATTTGTCCTACTGGATTGTACCTAGACTTTATGCTCTGATTAGGAATGTTTACTGTTGTAACTAACTCTTATCACTTTCTGTTTAGTAGTGCACTCTAGTAAATTGGTTTTCAATTATTCGTATAATTCTTATCATTATTGCTTCCACACTGTGCACATGGCTACGTCACTCTCACGTGACGGCCAACATGCCTTGATCTCGGTCGGGGTGTGTCAAAAATACAATAATGATATGTATTTAAATAAATATAAAAATATTGAGGTGGCTATTGTTTAAGGCGCCTTAATCAAATTTTAAAATAGAACCAATGTTTGATTTAAAAAGTACTGAAAAAATATAAGGGATTCTAATTTTCTCAAAATAAAAAGTATAAAACAACCTATTTACAACGAAGAAGCCCTGAAATTAAAAAAAGGAAGCTGTTATTAGAATTAAAAAAAAAATACAATTAGTGTACTATTTAAAAATATTTTTCTCTGTAATATAGAAAATTTGTAGTCCCTAATTAATATTTTGTGATTCCAGTAATAGCACCCTAAAAAATCATACATAATTTGCAAGATTTTGGGGAGTACCAAAATCTTGCAAATTATCAATTATTTAATATTTTTGTTGTGAAATTTACATATTTAGGGTCATCTTGGGAGATTTTTTACTATTTTTTTTATTTTAATTTATTTTGATGTTCTTTAAGAATAAACAACTGTAAAACAAAGCAGATGTGTTTGATAAATTGTACTTTTAAGAGTGTTGGGAGTAGAAAAACAGTGTAAAGTATTTGGCAAATTTGTTATGAAAAAGTGATATAATTGTATATAATGGGGAAAATTAAAATAGTAGTAGTAACGGTGGTGGTGGTGATGGTAGCAACAGCGGTATAGGTATAGTGGTGGTGTCAATAGTTGGTGTGGTGGTTGGGGTGCAAAGGTAACAATAGTGGTAAGGGCAGACGTAGCAGCAGTGATGGTGATAGTGGTGGGGATGCAACAATGGTGGTGGCAATGGCGATAGTGTTGGTGGTGGTTATCGTTATGGTAGCGATTGTGGTTGTCGTGTAGTGGTGACGATTATGGTGATGGTGGTGGCAACAATGGTTGTGGTAATGGCGGTGATAGTGTAAAGTTAGTGTTTATAGTGGTAGATGGTGGTGGTCGATTTGTTCTCACATGGAAAAAAATGTGTGTAGAAGGATAAATAATGTAATTTAAAAGAAAATAATGATGGTATTGCAAGAATTGAAAATGTTCATTAAAGACTCAACTTAGCTTTTTATAACATCTACAAGCTACTTTTAAAAGCTGTTTGTCTATAAGCCATTGTTTTTAAATAAGCAGAATAATTTATTTATAAAAGAAGTCTTAGCCTATGGGTAAGTAGAATCTGGGCTTCGGCCTCTTGCTGCCTCCTTGGACTCTCCTCATTGTACAATACAGCCCATGATATTGGGCCTCAAGGTCTGCATTATTCAGCTACAAGCTTTGGGCTCGTCGCGTCTCCATTTCTCAACCCACACAGTCCAGTGGAAGGCCCAGAACCAGATTTAAGAGATTTGTCCAGATATATTTGAAGGTTTTTATGCCGACAAGCAAATAAAAAACCAAGAAGCAAAACCTCCCTAGATCCTAAAGTTTTCAATCGTATTTAGGTTTTACTTTTTTCTTTTTTTTTTTTTAGAAATATTTTTTTAATAATCCTGTATGTCGCTGTCTAGTGTCTAAAAAGAAAAGAAAATGGATTTTGAAACTGTTAAAGACCAAAAAAATAAAAATAAAAATAAAAAAAATAAAAAAAAAGTGTGTCGTCGGGCTCGTATCCGCTCCATCCGGATAAGGCAGTTTTGGATAACCTGAATTTTTCTGTCGCTTTATTGCAGTTAGCTTAGGTTATATCTATCAAGTGACAAGTGGCAAGTGGCAAGTGGCTTAACTACAAGTCAATCGTACGGTCGAACTTTTTTAAAGTGAAACCGGCTGCATGTGTTCTTTGCTCGTCTCAAAATTAAAGTGAATCCCACAAACAAGTGGTAATTTCATTTTTACCTTGACTTTGATTCTGAATTTGAAATGCAAAGTTCTTTTAGTTTGTACCGGCGTAGACTATACTCATGAATCTTTAGTCCTTAAATTTTAAACCGTTGAATTTTTAATGAATATTCAACGCTCCACTTATCTAAAGTATGACATAAAACATGTATACATTTGCTAGTATAAATAACATTTTGTTTTTCTTATAATAAACCGTAATTAAAAATGTGTCCTAAAACATGTATACATGAAGGATAATGGTTTAGCAAATATGGGTCTTCATCTTAACTTAAGATCTACAAGGTTCTAAGTCTCCATGTACGAGCATTTGTAGCCTTTTGATGTATACAAAAATGTTACTTTTATCATATATTTGTATTATCTTTTAATAGAGATGAGATCTACATGCATTGGCAGACCTTATTTTTATTAGAGAGATGATACAAATATATAATAACTGTAACATTAAGCAAACTTGTAAACATCTTAATAAGAGTAAATACTTGGATGAGATATGCCGAGATGACAATACGGACTCGTTTTGATGTGCTTTTAAAATGATTGAAAGTGCTTTTAGAAAAAAATTATTTTTGGATTCCAAAAGCACTTGAAGTGTTTTCTGCAAGAAGCATCAATTCTTTCAAGAAGCATCAATTCTTTCAAGAAGCACTTTAAGTGTTTTTCCAAGATTTACTTGTATTTTGACTTAAGATTGGTTCTTAAAATATTTTCACTAAAAGTGTTTTCAATCATTTTAACAGCACATCCAAACGAGTTTTACATTTAATCAATAAAAACTTATTTAGGAACACATATTTTTGTCTTTGATTTATATTTTACTTGACTTCCAAAATTATGGATAAGTGGATATTCTTTTTGTTGTTTTAATTAGATGCCAAGACAAAAAATAAATAAATTTGAAATTCAAAACACGAGCTCCTATCCTGCGTATCTTGTCCACCGTAGTGATTGTATGGTTGTGAATCCAAAGCAATCACATACAACCCAACCGACACAACCCCCCGAGCGGTGACTCACAGCTCTCGGAAGTTAAAGCCAACCTACTTAATCACCCACAATCCCAACCGTCCATAATCCCTATCCGCTCCACGTGCCATCCCCATATCGCGCCGTCAAGTTCCAAAATACCCAGCACAAAAATCACAGACGAGCTCTCGAAAGGGCAGCAGCACAAATACTAACAACGTGTCTGTTATATTTAATTAGCCCTCTTTTTTTCTTCCTCCCCTTCAATCGAATTTTTCAAAGCCTCTTCGAATTTTACAGAGAAAGTAAGGAGCTTTCCCTCTTTGCTTACTGCTTCTCGCAATAAAATTAATTTTTTTTACAATTAATTAATGTGTAATTTGGTTATTAAAATACAGAGTTTTTATATATATATATATATATTTTTTTTTGGAAAATAATTGTTCGAATTTGTTGCAGGTGGGAAGTGAAATGGCGGGCTCAGTGGAGAAGGAGGAGGTTGTGTCCTTGGAACTTCCAGCTCCTTCTGGTTGGGTTAAGAAGGTTTATTTGCTTTCTCTCTTTTTTATTGGCTCTGTATTTTTTTGCCCGCATAATTTTGTATTTTTTTGCCCGCATAATTTTCTGAGCTACGGAATTTTGAATTTTTGGGTAGCTAAATTAGTTTAATTCATGTTCAATTGGGGAAATTTCAATTGGGTATTTTGGGGTTTTGTGAATTGGTGGGTTTTTGTGGTAGAATTTGAGGATTTGGTAATGGTTCTGTTTTAGGGTTTGTGTTGGTTTTTCAGCAATTGAGCTTAAATTCTGGGGCTTTTGCTTATAGTTTGTTAGGTTAAATGGTCTGATAGGGTTTGGTTTCGGCAAATTTTCGGGATTTTTGTACATGTTTCTTGGAACTCTGCATTCCCAATTGTACGAGGATTTGCATATTTTTATAGAGAATGTAGTTTGGAATATAGACACTTGGATAAAAAGTGGAGGCAATTACAATCTCTGTGGTTGTATTTGGGGATATTCTGTTATTCTGTTTATTGCTGATTTGTTTTGTTCAGATATATTTGTTGAGTTAGAGTTCCAGCGGATTCCATTGTTAGCCTTCGTATTAACTTTCCTGCGTTGCTTTACTTAAAAACTTTAGTGCACTACTCCAATGAACTATTAGGTCTTTGTGCTGGTTGATTTCTTAAGGTGCATGACCACTGTCCTTTTATCTCTTAAGTGCACTTTCAATATCTGCCGACCATGGTGCAATAGTTCATATCTTATTCCGTTTTTGCACAAGTCCTCGCACAGCACCTCTTTCAAATGTTTTTCGTACAATTCATATTTTCTTGTTATGTATTTTTTTCCCAGTTTATTGAGTCAACTTAACACACTGAGGTTGGTCTGTGTAACATGCAGTTTCTGCCCAAGCAAAGTGGAACTCCTAAGAAAAATGAGATTGTATTTACAGCTCCAACAGGAGAGGAGATCACCAGCAAAAGACAGTTGGAACAGTACCTGAAAGCACACCCTGGTGGTCCTGCAGTATCAGAGTTTGATTGGGGCACTGGTGAGACACCAAGGCGGTCAGCAAGGATTAGTGAGAAGGCAAAAGCAACTCCGCCACCAGAAAGTGAGCCCCCAAAAAAGCGAAGCAGAAAATCAACTTCGGCAAAGAAGGAGGACAAAGAAAAGGAAGCTGCTCCTGAAGGAGCCGAGGAGACGAAAAGTAGTGACGTGCAAGATGCTGAAAAAGCTGAGAAAGATGCAGATACTGAGATGGAAAAGGTTGATGTGAAGGAAAACCAAGATGTGGAAAAATCACCAGCTCCTCCCAAAGAAGCCAAAGTTCAACAAGAAGCTAACATACCTGGCGATGCTCCGGCTCTGGGAGATTCAACCGCATCCATTGATGGGGAAAAAGAAGAAGAAAAGGTTGAGCAACCACCAGTTGGGGTAGGGAAAGAGGAAGTGACTGGGTATCAGGGCAAAGCCGGTATAGCTATTGGAGGTGCGGACAAAGATGAAGGAGAAGTAGAGGAAAAAGGGAACGAAGAGGAACATGATAGTTCAGGTGTTCATGAAGCAGGCAAGAAGGTCGAAGAGAATGGCAGCCCCGGCAATGAGGCTGCTAAGGTCGATCCTTGATGATTTGTTTAAAACCCGTTTCTCTTCCGTCATTCTGACCTTGCACATTTCTGAGAAAACTCAGTTTCTGTGTTGTTAGTTTTAGCTCTCTGATTGTCCATTGAAGTATCCGTCTATAGAATCGGTAGATTAGGCCTATAAAATGTACCTTCCTTTTGTTGTGTACTAGAGAGAATGTAGTAGCGGCAGTGACCCCCGTAACATTATGTTGTAAGATACTGGTGATGTATTATTAATATTATGCAGCTCTGTACTATTGTAGTGATAACCTTGTCTTTTCGCACGATCTAGATGTTGGTTGCCACCGGTCTGGTTTAGTCTGTGTTTTATCGAATGAACAAAGATTTGAGATCGTAAAATGCTGAAAGCCTGAAACATACATAGCCGGTCGTGTTGTGCACAGGATGTCAAGCACATGAAAACGAAAAGCTTCCTTCATTCAATTCAATTGTATGGTTGAACAATGAAACTAAATCTGTAGTTTCTAGCGAAAACTGTGGTAGCCGGAAATCAATGGAGACTCTGGAACTCATATTTGTAATACTGATTCAGAGAATTATTGGAATTAAGCGCCTTCCTCTCAGAAAATAAATAAATAAATAAATGTAGTGATCAAATGAGTAATCTTCTGTGTTTTAAAGTCCCTTAAGCTGGTCAATGAGCCCGGTTAATGTTGTCCATTTCTCAATTGCACTGGCAGAAGACACAAATGCTAGCTTGGAGGACTCTACATCATTCCGCGTAACTGCAAAACAAAATGGATCCACGGAAAGGTATGTTTAACCGATGATTTTCCAGTCAAATAACATACGATTTTCTGTAATGTAAGTGAGGCATTGAAGTTCAATGTGATGGAGTAACTCACCTGATGATATCAATGAAGCTAGTGAGGAGTTGAATGTATCCACCTCAGTCTTCTCTTCACGGCTAGAGCTTAGCTGTTGAGAAAGTAGACGAAAAAAAGTCGGAAAGCTAGGCAATGTACGCCAACATAACAAATAGAAGATGCTATGACTCTTCATGAAACCGAGACTCTAACTGCGGAATGTAATTTTCGGAAACAATACACAACGAATGGCCATTTGAAAACCGCAAACATGATGGTACATGATACTACAAGTTTTCAATATTTAAGTTTTTTTCGTGAGAAGGCTCACATTGTGTGTAGTGTGTGCTAATGTTATAAACCAGGATGAGTAGTGACCTTATTCAAAGCGAGGTTCGCCTTCTGAACCCAATCTGTGTCAGTGCTGACTCCAAGAACCGAACTGGCTGCAGGCAAATCGTTACTTTCAATGGCCTGGCCTGCTTTGCTTAGCCGGTACACAAGTTCCTGCAGATATCCTGCAGCAGATCAATACTATTCTGGTAAGGCTCACGCATGTCACAGAAGCGAAGCATCGTTGTGGATGAATTTGAGAAGGTCATGTGAACACAACCAAATAAACAGATTTCTCATAGACCAGTGGATTACACACTATTTGATTTTTGTCAAGAAATAATAGAAATATAACTAGAATGCAAATATTTAGGTCTAGAAGCTGCATAGTTTCCAGTTACTGAAAATTGAAACAAAAGCAGTCTCAAAATTGCACTAGTTCGATTTGAATGTTAAGATTTCATAGAGATTGACTGGCATGGCAGCCCAATACTAATCAACACTGATAATGTCCCCAACTTAACCACATTCACATACTACAGGTATAAAATTTTAAGACAGAAGGACTCGATACAATTAGTAGTCGAACTTTCACATTCCCTAACAAGAATAGTTTGAGAACATTATTTTGGACTAAACACATAAATATTATTCATCAAAAAGATAATTCAACATATTCTATCAGGGGAATTGATAATTTATGTTGAAATTCAAATTAAACAACAAGAAAAAAAATTAAGCATTTAATTTGGGATTTTGAAGTGAATTAAAACAAAGTCAAAGGGATAAAACAAAAACCTGTTTCTTTCTTTGATGAGCTGAGTACTCCTTGCCTTTCAAGCCTCTTCTTCCTGTCCTTCTTAACCTTCTCCAACAGCTCCTCATCATCATCAGCTTCCAGAATTGCTGCATTAGAACTGCTGAAATCTTTGCCAACCAATGAGAAGGCAAAGCTGTTGAGAAAGCAGATGGACAGGCTTCTTTTGGTGAGGATTGGAGCAGGTGAGCGTGGCTCTTCACTCAGGGCCTTACAAATAGTCAATCCTCCCCTTGTACTTGTTTTTTGGACATGGATTAATGTTGGTGGTGTTGTCAGTGAAGAAGAAGAAGTAACAGAAGATGCTGAGGAGGAAAGGGTTGGAGGGAGGAAGGATTTTGCAGTGGAGAGAATGGCTGTGGCCATCTTCTTTGATTGTTTTTTTTTACCTTATTTTTTCTGATGATTTTTTTGGTGGGAAAATTCAGAGGTATTGAATTGACATGTTAGAACTTTTGAGGATAAGGTTGCAGGATTCTGTCCATCTGATATCCTGTCAGTTTTTTCCTAGCGCTTAAGGGTATATACGTAATATGCAAGGACAAATCACAAAATTAAACTTGTTTATTAGCGGGGAGAAGAGAAATTATGCGACCTTAACAAGTTGACTACATTCAACCTGCAAAATGTTAGTGTTCCTGAAGGTACGGTTTGGTACGTGGGATGAGACGGAACGGAGTGGGACAGGACTTTCCGTTCCACGTTTGGTGTGCCTAAAACGGATGGAACGCGCTGTTTCACGGAACGAGTTTTTGGTGAATTTTCGTTCCACCTCACCCCCTAGAACGACTCGTTCTACATCCGTAGAACACAAAATTATAACCTCTCCATCTGCTTCTTCTTCCTCCTTGTTTCCATCCGAGTGCATCTTTGCTCCCTCTCTGTTCCGTTTTGTCCCTGTTTGCTCCCTAAATCCGCCATGGGCCTTGCGGGCAAGCCGGGGATTTACTGCACATACGAGATTGGTGGGTGCGGGCGTGCCACTACTAGATGCCGCTAGTAGACGGGATTTGAATGATTGAGGTTGCGCCTGAGTTTGACTTCGAACTAAGAGATTGTGCCATTTGAGTGGGAGTTGCTCAAATTAAGGTTCTTTGTTTGCCTTAAAAATAAGGACTTTACTTATATGGAGAGATAGAACAATATGTAAATGAAAAGGTTGCTTCGAAATATAAATGACAGAGGAAAGTGACTAATATTGCAGATTGCTTGTAATTTATATAACTGGAAATGAGTACATAAAAGCTACAAATAAGATCGATACTGCAAGTGAGCAGCAGAGCTAATAAACTAGATAAAAGAAGGCTTTTGGCAAATCTGGTTTGAGCAGAGTTTGTGCTTTTGTTTGTTTGTTTGAGTGTCCATAATCCTTGTGTTTGGTCTCCTGCTGAGGACATTGCACCTGCCCGAAAGAAACTTGGGCAGTTTGTATTCCATTGCTTGGGCAGCTTGTATTTCACTTGCCAACTTGCATGGAGAAATAATATTAAAAGGGGAACTTGCATTTCCACCATATGCTTTCATCACATGTTTTCCCACTTGTAATAAACTAACATTTAAAAGAAGCAAGTTGGCTTTTTTCACATGTTCCTTGCCCGAAAGCTTGCTGGTGCCTTTCCATCTACTTGCAATACATGCATGTATCTTGATTAAACAAAGGCTAGACAAACCTCCACCACCCAAACAAATAGGAGAAACAATATTATAATGTCAAACCCTTCCACTTGCATCTAAATATCTTTCCAAGTTAGCTTTCTTGCATATTAATCCTCCAAATGCCATATTTTACCCAAATTGCCCAAATAAGTAAAAATGGGTATATTTTGAATACAAACAGTCCCGTCCCATTCTGTTTCGTTCCGTCCTGTCTCGTCTACATACCAAACGATACCAAAGGTACCGTTTAGTACGCGGGACGGGACAGAACGCAGTGGGACGAGGCGTTCCGTCCCACGTTTGGTGCGCCAAAAACAGTGGAACACGCTGTCCCACAGAACCAAATTTGGTTACTTTTTCGTTTCACCTTACCCCCTAGAACCACTCGTTTCACACCTGTGGAACACAAAATTATAATTTTTTTTACAACAATACCCCTCATCTTTTTCATTAATTCCACTATCTACCCTCCCTCTCTCTCCCGTAACCTACATCTCTTCTACCCTCCCTTTCTCATGTAGCCTCCTCCTCCTCCACCACAAACCTAGCTGCATCTTCGTCGACCTCAACGCTCCTTCCGCCGCCCACTGGGCTTCCCACTCCGGTCGCATTGTCATTACAGTTTTTACCTCCCAAACCTTGCTTCTCCTCTCTCCCAAACCCTGCTTCATCTTTCTCACTCTCAGATGGGTACTCCCGAGTTCAATTCGAGCAACAAGTTTTCGGCGAGTCGATTGCTGCCAGTGACCGACAACGGCAATGTACTCGACGACAACTTTGGCTTTGAACCCATATTTATCAACTTTGAATTGCAGTTGGGTTCTTAGTATATATGGTTTTTTTTTCCTGGGGAATGAGTGAAAAATCTTGCAACCCATAAAACAAAATCTCAACCTGTTGGACAAAAAATCTTTGCTTATTTGCTGTTGGGTTTGAAAAACTTAGTGAGATAGAGATTTTAGGAAACTTTTGTTTTGATGGGGGTTTGCTAGAGCAACAAAATCAAGTTTGATATATTTAAGTTTTAAGTTTTAATGGGGAAGAAGACGGGGTAGGGAAGAAGAAGATGAACAGTTCATCTTCTTCTTTTTCTTTTTTCTTTTTTAAGTTTTAATTATATAAAAATAAAAATTATTTTTTATTATTAAATATTTTAAATCTACATGGAAATATTTAATTAGATTTGTGGAAAATTGTCCCGTTCTATTCCACGAATAAACATTGTGTCAAACAACAGGCGGAACAGGGGTAAATTAGTCATTTAATCTTTTGGTTCGGTGCCATCATGCGCTTACCAAACACAAAATAGAACAATTGTCCCGTTTCGTCCTGTGCATACTAAACATAAGTTTCAGTCCCATTCCATCTCTTCCCGTCCCGTCTTCTCCCTTGAGGAGCGGTAGAGGAAACGATGGATATAATCCTGGATAAGTAAGTTTTTGTCAAAACAACATGAGGGATATACTTCTGAAATTTGTGGTTTTATCTAAACAAGTCATGCGATAAGTAAGAAAAGAACGTAAATTCTCACTTTTTAATACGATAATAAGTGCTTGACTTGTTCACCAAAAAAAAGTGCTTACTTGAAATATCGTCATTCCCATTTCATACAAATTATTCTTTGAAATAATACCTTACAAATGACGTCCTCCAATTTGCAAATTGAATGTTTTAGATGAAACCATCATATCTGATGGTCTAAAGGATCCCATAATGCAATGCATTGCATACATTGATGCAGATTTTTTTTTTTTTTTTTTTGTTCCCTGAGCAATTTTGTTTTTGTTCGAGACTGAGGTAAACTGTTTGTTATGCATTTAGTAACCTAAATATTAAGCTACTAATCGCACGTTTTAAACTTGCAAGTGCACAAGATCAAACATATAGTATAGAAAGTAAGTATGAGATCATTCCCACGAGGATTGCACTAATATGTATCTAGAGTATGATTCCTAACAATTTAAATTAATTAATTCACAAAACTATGCACTCAAATGTTTAACAAAATAGTTTGAGATGTCTTAAGTTTAAGTATTAAAACACAATACAAAGAACATAGGCAAATAAAAGTAATTGGCAATAAGGATTTTGAAAACGATGTTTGAACGGTTAGGACTTTGACTTCCATCTCTAACCTTTTTCACCTAAGCAACCGATACACACTATGATACAAAACAGATTGTTGATGCTTTACGTTTGTCAACCTAAAGGCATGATATCTACTCCTTAAACTATTGATTTCCCTAAACAACGAATTAGGCATGAGTGTCTACACTAACTCTTTTCATTCTTGAAGTATTTAGCATGGTATCTACTAAGTTGCACTCCAAGAAAGCATAATACAATGGAAATCGACAAACACACGAATCATAGAACATGGTATCTATTCCGGTTATTCTTGATAATTAATTCCAAGAACCGTAACTAGTTCTCTTATGACTCGGCATAGGTAAAAGACTCAATCATCCAAATTTTGCCCATGTAACAAACTCAATTACAAAGCTATTCTATGGTGATCAATCATAAAATAACTCAATAAGATTGGAATTAAAACTAGAATAAATCACTAAAGCATCAACAAATTGTCTCGTAACAAAAGTGTATCTAAAATACTCAAGGAAACATGATTAGGACTTCAACCAAGTCCCAACTATGAAATTTAGTTGCTCATAGTGTAAATGGGCAGAAAAGACAAACAAAACAGAAAGAAAAAGGAGAAGAAGAAACTCTTCGATGACAAATTGCAGAACGGTGCTCTGGTCCTTCCTTTTTCTCCCTTCTGCCGTGGGTTGTTCTTTCTCTGTTTTGGTGGTTACTGCTGCCAATTTACGAGCATAACACTGTTATGTTAATTTGAGTGTAAAATCTGGTGCTTTAGTATGTTCCCATTGTCCTTCATTCCAACATGAACAAATGGTTGATGGTGTTAATTGTGTTTTTTCCCAGCCTCTGTGGCGGTGCAAGCATTCACTGGAATGCATGGAATATGGAAGAATTGCAGATAACCTTCCTTCACCTGAGAAAGTTGCTGCTCTTATCAAAGCAGCAAAGATAAAAATGTCTAGATATACGATACCGATTAAGATGTTCTTAACGTTTTTAGAGGGACAGGGCTTGAAGTAGTGGTAGCACTTCCAAATGCAATGCTGTCAGATATGAGTCTCAATGAAGATCATGCAGTGACTTGGGTTATAGACAATGTGCAGTCATTTCTTCCCTCTTTATGCATGCTTAAAAAAAATGTTAAGCAGAAGTACATGAAGCTGTTTTTGGAGTTATTTAGAGAAATCGGGTTTCCCTTCTGTTTAAATGCTTATCCGTGTTGGAAGCTAAACAACTTCTAAAGTTGAAGGACGAAGGCAGCAAGGAACTCCCAGGCTTGGATTAGGTCTGTATCAAAGAAGAAAGAAGAAATGAAGGGTTTTAGTCTCCAACGGCTAGTTTCAATTTGAATGAATGTGTGAGTGTGTGAATGACAAGTGTACACTTCAGATTAAATCACTCAAACCCAAATGAAGGGATAGGATTAAATCTAGAGAAGTAAGGTAGAAATACTTGTTTAAGTCTCTTGTCAATCACTCTCTAAAAGAGTATGAGTTATGGCAATGCACCATACCCTTTAATCACTCATCTACTTAATGAAATCTGAGCTGCTGCATTTTGCACAGCCAATCAAGCAGTCAATCACATCTCCAAGTCCTCTCCATTCTCTGCTAAAAAAAAAAACCAATTCAAACTATAACAAAAAATCATCCAAACAAACAAATTTTATCATGGTATCAGAGCCTAGTTTTGATCTTACAACTTTCTGGGCATAATCTGTGCAAGTTGAGATCTTTGGGAGCACCTACGTAGTGCCCTCAACAACAACCAAACAAAACAACCCTGCAAATGAAGGGATCAAGCAGTAGCAGTGAGCTAAAAGCTCCAGTCTTTGATGGGGAGAACTATGATTTTTGGACAATAAGAATGACAACCATTTTCAAGTCCTATGATCTATGGGATATGGTTCAACACGGGTATGAACTACCTGAGATGAAGGTTGATGCTCTAGAGGACGACCTCATAGAAACACAACTCAAAACACTAAAGCAAAATCGGATGGAGGATGCTAGAGCACTTGGAATCATCCAAGGTACTGTCTCAGACACCATTTTCTCGAGGATAACAAATGAAGAAACTGCAAAGGAAGCTTGGGAAGTTTTACAGCAAGAGTACAAATGAGACACCAAAGTCAGAAAGGTAAAACTTCAATCCCTTAGGAGAGATTTCGAGTATACAAGAATGAGGGAAAATGAGTTGTTGAAAGATTACTAGGCTATTTGATGTTGTAAATAAGATGAAAACACATGGTGAGGAACTACCAAATGAGAAAGTTGTCCAGAAAATGTTGATCAGTTTGACTAAGCCCTATGATTCAATAGTGAGTGTTATTGAAGAAACCAAAGACATTGAAACTCTTAGTGTGTAAGATGTGATGGCATCCGTAAGAGTTTTTTACCAAAGGCTTGAGAGGCACGCAGATTATGCCACTGAGAAAGCATTTTAATCACTCTTTGTTGGATCTAGTAGTCAAGCAAATGCAAGCAAACAGAAACCACAGTGGAAGGGCAAGAACAAGAAAGGGAAGGAAATGGGTATCAAAACCCTAGACCTAACCAAGGTAGCAACTCAAATGAAGGTCCAAGAACCAAGCAACAATGCAAGCATTGTGACAAATTTATTCTTGGGAAGTGTTGGTTCAAGGACTAGCCTAAATGTCACAAATGTAACAAGTTCAGGCACATCATAAGGGATTGTAGATCAAAGAATGTGCAGCAAGTGAATTGTGCAAATCAAGTGGAAGAAGAAGCAAATGTGTTCTGTGCTTTCAATGCAAAAGTCGAGAAAAACAATGAAGTATGCTACATTGACAGTGGCTGCAGCAACCATATGACTGCACATGAGTCATTACTCATTAACCTTGACACAAACTTCACTGGAAAAGTGAAAATGGGAGATGGAAACATTGTCAAAGCCATCGGAAGAGAAACTCTGGTCATTAACACCAAGAAAGGAAGAAGATGCATAAGGGAAGTGATGCTAGTGCCTGGTTTGGATGAGAATCTACTTAGTGTGGGTCAAATGATGGAGCATGGCTATTTCCTACTCTTTGGGGGAACTATGGTCGAGATATATGATGACAGGTCCCTATCAAATCTAGTGACTAGAGTGGAAGTGAAAAACAGAAGCTTTCCACTTATGTTGAAATACTTAAAAGAGGTGGCAAGGAAAACAAGTGTGACAGGTTCTATAAAGCTATGCATAAGGGGCTTGGTCACTTAAAATGACAAGTTTGGAAAATCTGCAAAAGCATGAAATGGTGCAAGGGATACCAAAGATGGATCAATGCAGTGAAACCTGTGAAAGGTGTGTGTTTGGAAAGCATCATAGAGATCCATTTGAAGCTGGAAAGGCTTAGAGGGCAACAAAGCCACTCGAATTGATTCACACGGATGTGTGTGGACCAATGCAAACAACAACAATCAGTGGAAACAAGTATTTCCAAACCTTCATTAATGACTACTCACGGATGTGTTGGGTGTATTTCATGAGGTTCAAGTCTGAGGTATTCATAATATTCAAAAAGTTCAAGGCAATGGTGGAATTGCAAAATGGATACTAAATCAAAAGACTGAGAAGTGATAAAAGAGGTGAGTATACCTCACATGAGTTCAATGCATTCTGTGAAGATGTGGGATTAGAGAAGCAACTCACAGTGGCATATTCACCACAACATAATGGGATTGCAGAAATGAAGAATAGGACTATAGTCGAAATGGCTAAGTCTATGTTGCATGACAAGAACATGCCCTATACATTTTGGGGTGAAGCTATAAACACCTCGTTGTACCTATTGAATAGGTGCCCTACTAAAACATTGGATAAGAAGACTCCATTTGAAGTGTTCAGTGGAAGGAAACCTTCTATAAAGCATCTAAGAGTGTTTGGCTTAGTGTGCTACACCCACATTCTTCAACAACTAAGACACAAGTTGGAGAAATCAAGCAACAAGGGTGTTTTTGTAGGTTATCTTTGATGAAGACTCAACATGGAATTGGGGAACAAGTGTAGAAGAGAAAGACAACGTCTCTCTACAACTTGATCTTAACAAAAGACAAACAAGTGAGCCTATAGAGACCTCAATTCAAGAAGAAGTCACAGAGCATGATGACATATAAGGGATTCCATGGCAAGCAAGCATGAGTCCACAACCAACTCAATCACAAATAACAACTCCAAGTTCAACTCCAGTGAGGTTGAGAAGCATGGATGAGATCCATTCTACATGTAACTACTGTGTAGTAGAACCAGAAACATATGAAGAAGCTGAGAAAGACAAGGCTTGCAAGAAAGCAATGAAGGAAGAGCTTGAAATGACTGAGAAGAATGACACATGGAAAATTGTAAATTGACCAAGTGACAAGCCGGTGATTGGAGTGAAATGGGTGTACAAAGTGAAGCTCAACCTAGATGGTTTTGTGCATAAGAATAAAGCAAGATTGATTACTAAAGGCTACTCACAGAAGCCTGGTGTAGACTTCAATGAAACCTTTGCTCCAGTAGCAAGGTTAGACACCATAAGGACCTTGATAGCCCTAGCAGCAAAAAAAGGTTGGAAGCTGCATCAATTGGATGTCCAATCTGCATTTCTAAATGGAGTGTTAGAGGATGAGGTGTTTGTGGAACAACCTTAAGGGTTCACAAGTCAAGAGTTTCCAGAAAAGGTGTACAAGTTAAGGAATGCTCTCTACGGCCTAAAGCAAGCTCCAAGAGCTTGGTACAGTGAGATTGATTCTTATTTCACTGAGAAAAGATTTCAAAAAAGTCTTAGTGAAGTTACACTCTACACCAAGACAGAAAACAACAAGACACTCATTGTCTCAATCTATGTGGATGATGTTGTCTACACTGGAAATGATGCTGCAATGATTAAAGAATTCAAGGGAGAGATGATGAAGATGTATGAAATGACTGACCTAGGCCTCTTGCATCATTTTCTTGGCATTGGGGTAATACAAGAGGCAAATAGCATCTTCATTCATCAAAGAAAGTATGTTGAAACCTTATTGAAAGGTTTGGTTTGAAGGGTTGCAAACCAGTCTCTACACCCCTAATTGCAAATGAGAAGTTTAAGAAGGATGATGGAGGTGAACCTGCAGATGCTAGTCTCTACAAAAGCATTGTTGGCAGTCTATTGTACCTAACTGCAACAAGGCCGGATCTAATGTTCTCAGCAAGCCTACTTTCTAGGTTTATGCAGAATCCTAGCAAGATACATATGGGGACAGCAAAGAGAGTTCTAAGATATGTGCAAGGAACACTTGATTATGGCATCAAGTATGAAAGGGGGAAGTCAACTATCCTAATTGGATTTTGTGACAGTGATTAGGGTGGCAATGAAGATGATAGCAGAAGCACATCGAGCTATGCTTTCACTTTTGGTTCAGGGGTTTTCTCGTGGGCCTCGATGAAACAACAAAGCGTTGCACTGTCCACAGTCGAGGCAGAGTATATGAGTGCATCAGAAGCTATGGCTCAAGCTATTTGGCTAAGGTTCATAGTTAAAAACTTCGGGGAGCTGCAGGTTGACTGAGGTGGCAATGAAGATGATAGCAGAAGCATATCGAGCTATGCTTTCACTTTTGGTTCAGGGGTTTTCTCATGGGCCTCGATGAAACAACAAAGTGTTGCACTGTCCACAGCTGAGGCAAAGTATGTAAGTGCATCAGAAGCTATAGCTCAAGCTATTTGGCTAAAGTTCATACTTAAAGACTTCGGGGAGCTGCATGTTGATGCCACACCACTACTGTGTGACAACACATCTGCAATCGCCATGACCAACAACCCAGTATTTCATCAGAGAACAAAGCACATCAAAAGAAGATATCATTTCATCAGAGAAGCATTAGAGGACAACACAATCAAGTTAATCTATTGCAGCACAGAAGATCAGATCGCAGACATTTTCACAAAAGCATTACCAAATGAGAGATTCAATTACCTAAGGGAATTGCTTGGATTGACTCCCAGAAGCAGTTTAGAAGGGAGTGTTGGAAGCTAAACAACCTTCTGAAGTCGAGGGATCGAAGGCATCAAGGAACTCCCGGGCTTGGCTTCGGTTTGCATCAAAGAAGAAAGAAGAAATTAAGGGTTTTAGTCTCTAACGGCTAGTTTCAATTTGAATGAATGTGTGAGTGTGTGAGTGACAAGTGTACACTCCAGATTAAATTACTTAAACCCAAATGAAGGGATAAGATTAAATCTGGAGAAGTAAGGTAGAAATGCTTGTTTAAGTCTCTTGTCAATCACTCTCTAAAAGAGTATGGGTTATGGCAATGCACCATACCCTTCAATCACTCCTCTACTTAATGAAATCTGAGCTGCTGCATTTTGCACAGCCAATCAAGCAGTCAATCACATCTCCAAGTCCTCTCCATTCTCTGCTTAAAAAAACCGGTTCAAACTATAACCAAAAATCATCCAAACAAACAAATTTTATCAACCCGTTCCTCGTCTACATGGCTAATCCGAAGGGTGTTAATCTTAATTATGCTATTTTCCTGGATTCTAAGGGAATTTACGATCCTAATACTGAACTTCATTATGATAACCAATTGGAGATGACATTGAAACTGCAGTTACGGTAAATAATGCGAAGGTATATAATTATGCCATTGAAACTGCAGCTACGGTAAATAATGCGAAGATAAATATTATAATCTACGCCAACTGCTAGCAAGGGAAAAGCCGAAAAGGGCCCCTCTCCGGCCCAAAATTGTAGTGAAGGTGTACGTTTTTGCCATGTTTAACGAGAACTTGAAACCGGGACCAACTTCTGAGAGAAATTTTGGACTGTTCAAGGCTAATGGGAGCATTGCATATGATATTGGGTTCCGTGGAATTTCATTGCCTGGAGATGTAGAACCCGCAAATGATGTTTTCTTCGTAGAGGATGGACACGCAGTTGCATCGTCCCTAATTCCATCGTCTACAGACGCGTTGCTTTTTTTCTTTAAAGGTAAATGTTTTCTTACCTCCCCATTGACTGTAAGTCACTGCACTCGGAATCTAATTTCAGCATTTTGGTGTTCTTGTTAAACCATCAAAATATAATTATTATCTGAACTGGTATATTATTGGAAGTTCTTCCTCTATCTCATTGGTTTCTTTATGTACATCTTACAGAAATATCGGAGCTCCAAGTTGGTTCTGGTGGCGACACTTTTTGCTACCGATCTCCGCTGCTGCACCGCTTCTGCTTTTAAGATGATGGTTGAGCAAACCAGGCAACAATAGTCAGTAGAGAGATTGTCTAGCCATTTCCTTTTCTCATTCTTTTACCTTATTTTCTGTTATTTTGGTGGGGAAATTTCTGAGTCATTTTTTCTAATGCTTAAACATTCTTGTTATCTGCAATTAAACAATATTTAGACCCAAACTGTAACCAATATCAAAGCCAACTCAGCATTTGAAAATGGTTCATTAATTCTGTCTCTTATCATAATCTGAAAGGAACATTTTTCCTTCTTTCTTAAGTTTAGTACTCCAAACTATGTCCAATCACAAGAAACATTACTTCATCCACTACAAATATGATAATAATCTAAACTATTCTAATTTACGCAAATGAGAATTTGAATTTGAATGTAAGAAGACGGGCAACTATCCTAACCAATCATAACAAATTAGCCCAACTGATGTCTATTGCATGTAACTAAAATTAAAGAATCATAAAGTCTAGACAATGGGGGTGTGGGGTTCGAATTTTGGCACATTGCAGGTTTACCAATCGGGGATGAAGGGGAATGTTGTAATTGGGTCCCTGGATGGAAGGCTTTCCCGGTTCTAAACTAGGAGAAAAATGATGGCTTCCTCCATGCTCTTATGACTATTATAAATTCAACGAACAGTGGATTTAAAAGTAGATTCCCATATACGTGGATCATATCAATTGATATGCCTAAAGGCTAAAGCAACTTTTATTTTTCTGCATTTTATAACCATCGTTTGCTCCATAACTTTTGTCGTTTCACATTTATATTTATGTTTTGCTAATTCATCAATTTGATTCTTTATATTTTAAATTTATCAATTTCTTCTATTATATATTGCTCCATTAATTAATATGGTCATTACCGTCTAATTCCGTTAAAAAATATATTGTTTTGTTGATGTGGTACCCGTATGTGGCCTATAAAGCCAATCATGCGAGATGCCACATGGACTAAACCAATTTTTTAAAATACTTTTAAAATTTTAAAACAACAAAAAACTAAAAAGAAAAAGAAAATAATACTCTCTCTTCGTCTTTACTTACCTCCTCCCCCACTTCTCGCCTCATTAGGGGTGAACGTGGTGCGGTTTCGAGTAAAACAGCAACCGAAATCAAAAAAAAATTGTGGTGCGATTCGGTGCGGTTTCAAGTAAAATAGCAATCGAAATTGAAACTTTTTGTGGTGCGGTTTCAAACGGTTTCAGTTCGATTTTTGAGAAAAAATGTACAATTTAAAATATACACATATTTACGCATAAGACGATCTTATTTTCCTCATATATTAATTAATGAACCTGCAGCAAAAACAGCAACAACAATGTAGCAAAAACCAGCGGTAAAACTGCAAAAAAAAAAAAAAAAAAAAAAGTAGCAAAACTGCCCAAAAAAAAATGCAGTAAAACAGTAGAAAAACAGCAACAAAAAAACTGCAGCAAAAAACAACAGCAAACTTGTACCAAACCTGTACCAAAATTGCAGCAAATGACAACTACTAAAATTGAGATAACATCCAATGCGTCAATAGGCTTAAATCCTTACGCATCACATCTACTAAAATTCAACTTGATCACCAATCACAATACTTTACTTCAATCCAATTGAAAAGTTAAGTTTGCCATAATACAACTAAAGTTCAAACTTCAAAGTTTCAAACAAAGTTCAATGTCAAAATGTCTTATGGCATTAGTACAACCAAAAAAATAAATGGTTCAAGGAATTCAACAAAGTCTTGGTTTTCAACTTACTATGCATCATTCAAGTTTCAAACCTTTGCCTTTCCTTTTCCTATTGGACACTTATTTTTCGAAGGTTTAGGAGGCCTTTTAGCTTGTGAATGGGCTTGAGAAGGCAATACTTGAGAAGACCTTGCACCTTGTAAACGCAAAAAGGGAGGTTCTCGTGAACTAGAACCTTGAGATTGCTTTAGAGTTTGTTGTGGTTGTGGATCAAGAGTAAGAGAGGCAATGCTTGAAGCCTATTTGGCCAACTCTACACAATACAAAACATAAAATATATAATTGATGTTTAGTTGAAAAAAGAAAACGAAGAAAGTTCTTTTACTTCAAATGATATACTTACTCGATTCAATACTTCCATATAACTCATTGTGGTCAATCGAAGGTGCATCATCCTCCAAAGTAATAATGTTATCGCCCATCAACCAATTTTGCATGCATATCAAGGCCTCCACTGATTTAGGAGTTAAAAACTCCTAAAACCCGAAATCACATGACCACCGGTGCTAAAGGCACTTTCCGATGCCACAGTCGAAACTTGAATTACAAGATTATCATTCGCAATTGCGGCCAAGAAAGAATACTTGTTACCATTCACCTTCCACCATAGGAGAATGTTAAAATATTTTGTGGACTCCTCTTTTGTAATTTGTACCAAGGGATTAAAAAATAAGAATCCACCTCATCTTTCACCACTTTCTCATCACTATCTTCAACAAAATGCATCCATTCATCAATAAGATCATCTTCTGTCATAACCACATTAGATGAGGTAGAAGAAGGTTGTGCTTGTAAATTTTCCAATTTCTTCATATATTTTCCACCTTCAACATTGGGAGCATATTCATCATAAAGGGCACGCAATAGATTTTTTATTTCTTCAGTTTTCACAATTTGCCTCAATGTCAGAAAGTTTCTTTTTAAAGAGTTGTGTGACATGCCTTAACTTGAAACTCGGATCTAAAACAAGTCCAATCACAATAAGAGGGTTTAATTCATGGTATGAGTCAAAATATTTTTCATATTTTGATCTTATATCATATGTCATTACCTTCAATAATTGCTCCGACAGTAAACCCACTTGCATGTTGGCTCGGGATTCCAAGTTATTGATGGCAGTCTCCACTTTATGACATCATGAAGGCTGGTATGAATCATGGGATGTGTAAAAGCACTCATCCTTAAGGTTACATCATAGAACACCCGTAAAAGCTTGACAAAAACCTTTGCCTTGGACCAATCTTCTTTCATTGGTGGTTCAACCCTTTTCCTCCCTTTAGTTTGGCAAATAATAATCACACCATCTTCATCTTTTTCATCTTCAACTTCTTTAAAGTAAGCCAATAAGGGACTTGTTTCATCCTTTGCCATTGTAGCAAAGGTCTTCTTAAATTTCAAGGCTACATCCAACATCACAAATGTAGAATTCCACCAAGTAGAGCAATCAAGGCAAACCGTTACTTTGCACGTCAATTTCACCCTATTCATGGCTTGCCTAAAAAGCTCCAATCTTTGTAGAGAGCTCCTCACAAACCTCACATAATTTCTTATAGCTAAAAGACCATTATTTAGCCGCTTCATCCCATGACTCACAATTATGTTGGTTATATGAGCGATGCATCTCACATGTAAATACTTGCCACCTAGAATAACTTGTGAATTTTCCCACCTATTCATTTTCGTCACAAGTTGATACAAAGCAACTTTATTTGCAGAAGCATCATAAGAGTTTTTCTAGAAGGCACTTTAAACAATGGAATACCAACAACACAAAAAGCCGAAACCCTATCTTATCAACGGTACTAAATGGCATCTCATCTATGACTACCATCTTGACACATGCTTCTAACACTCTCTTGTGAAAATCCAACAGCAACCAGATTGTTACCTTTACTTTTATCCCCAACCAAAACTTTTTGGTTTTTACTTATATTCTCTTGGTTAAATTTACAATATCTTTCAATGTGGTGTCTTATGTTTGTGGTGCCATTAACTTTTGGTTCAACTGCATAGTCACCCATACTGCTCTTATTGATGCACAAAATCAACGAGGACTTTGGTGCAACAAAAAGTGTTAAGTTTGTGACCTTCGCTAGATTACTCCGGTCACTAGTGTGGATAAGTATGTAAATGGATAGAGACAGGGAAGCAAACACAAGATGTACGTGGTTCACCCAGATTGGCTATGCCCACGGAGTAGAGGAGTTCTCATTAATTGTGAAGGGTTTACACAAGTACATAGGTTTAAGCTCTCCTTTTGTGAATACTAGTGAATGATTTAGTACAAATGACATTAGGAAATATTGTGAGAGAATGATCTCTATTTATAGAAAAGAGTTTCTAGTTTCATTCTGACATTGATACATGTCGTATTATGATTAGCTTCTGATGTTGACATGTGTCACGTTATGATTGGCTTCTGATGTCGACACGTGTCACCCTGTGATTGGCCTCCTGGTTGGAGGGAAACTCTTATAGGTCCTTGACGGTATAACGTTGATCGGTGCTCAATAGTTTCAGGATTGGTCAAGTATGGTACAAACAGTGCTCCCCTAAGTTCCCAAGTGAGGGAAGCTCCTCGATTGGGGACTTGCAAGATCCAAACCATTGAGTAATCACGAAACTTCTAAGTATCGAAGTGTGGTATCATTTTCACTTGCCTTATCTATCTCATACGTAGATGTGGCATCTTCTCTGGAACTACTTTTCCTCCATCCAGGGGTGGTATCTTTAACCGATGAAGATGCACAAGGTAATGTATCAATTTCACTTGAAGCTTACTTGTATTTTCAGGCTTGGTCAAGTGCGATACAAAACCCTATAGTAGGAGTCCCCCAAGTCGCCGAGCTAGGAGATTTGCCAAAAGAGGTAACAGACAAGGTAAGCAATCAGACTTCCAAGCAAGCAACCTGGATCGGAGGTTCGACTTCGGCTTTCGGTTGATTGTTCTCATTCTCCTTATGTAGTAAACAGCAACAAGGATAAGGAGAAGCAAATGGAGAAGAGATGATATGAGATACTTTTGCTTTTGAAGAAGTAACTTTCCACAGGCTTATTCTTGAACTGGGCTTGAGGGTTTTCTGGTTTCCTCCAGAGTATAAGGCCGACTCAAGAATTTGAGGGTCAAAATAAGTCCATCAAATCAAGAGTGCGTTCGACCTTGATGATATGGGATACTTTTGTTGTTGACGAAGTAATAAATGAATCGACACATGTTCTGTTGCGCTTGTCTCCACATGCTTCCTTGTATCATTCTCACTTGCCCTATCTGTTCCTTAGACAGATGTGGTATCTTTTCTGGAAGCACAAGATGTTAAAGATGAGTACTCGAAAACAATGCCAGGTAAGTAATCAGGTAAGGGGTTCCTGACTGAAAGCTTGATTCTAAGTGCTGATTGATTGCTCTCTTTCTCTTTGTCTTGCAGGTAAGAATAAGGGCAAAGGAAAAGACAGAGAAAAAACATGATATAGGATTCTCTTGCTTTTGACCCTAATGATATGAGATACTCTTGCTCTGGTGTGGCTGGTTTGCATAGGTATTATTAGGGAGGAAGAAAGCTGAGTATTTTGAGACGCTTCGTTGGGAGTGCCCTCTCAAATATGAGGAAGGGTTGAGCATTTTTGCAGGTCTGCCTGTCCGTGAAGGATAAAGGTCGACATATATAGGAGTCTCCCTAACAACAAGTAGTAATGTTATTCCTTTAGCCTTCTTGGTCGTAGCAACGTAGTGGGAGCTGCAAACTTCACATGTTTTAACTTTGTCAGGGCACTTTGAAAAAGTGGTATGTGGTATCTGGAAAGCTGATGTTGTGTGTGAAGATTGCAGACAAGCTTTATCTAAGGAAATCTGGCTCTCGAAGTTCAGAGAGCGATGTCTCTTCAGTTTTCGAACAAGCAATCCTGTCGGGGATCTGGCTCTCGAGATTCAGAGAACGGTGCCTCTTCGATTTTTGAGAAAGCAATCATGTTAAAAGTCTGGCTCTTGAGATTCGGAGAGTGGTGCCTCTTCGATTTTTGAGAAAGTAATCATGTTAGGAGTCTGGTTCTCGAGATTCGAAGAGCGGTGCCTCTTCGATTTTTGAGAAAGTAATCCTATTTGGAATTTGGCTCTCGAGATTCGGAGGCGATGCCTCTTCGATTTTTGAGCAAGTAATCCTGTTGGGAGTCTGGCTCTCGAGATTCGGATAATGGTGCCTCTTTGATTTTTAAGCAAGCAATCTTGTTGGTAGTGTTTTCTTGAATGTGAGTAAAGGTTGGGCATTTTTGCCAGTCTACCTTGCCACGAAGCACGGAGGTTGACACACATAAGGACTTTTCAGTTATCAAGTAGTGGTGCTGTTCCTTTACCCTTGTGGGTAATAGTAGGGTAGCTGGACCTTCAAAATTTATATGTCTAAACTTTGTCAGAGATCTTTGGCAAAGTTATCTGTGGTACCCGAGGAGTTGATGTTGTGTGTAGAGAGTGGTGCCTTTTCGAAATCCAAAGAGTGGTGCCTCTTCGATTTTTGCACCAACAGCCATGTTACCATTTCTTTTATAAGGGCACCAATTGTGTCCAATAAGTACATTCAGAGAGTTATTGCTTGTAGGAATTTTCCCCTTATTTTTATACTTAAGAGATTTATTGCACCTCATTTCTCCTTCATCATTTCTGAGAATGTTTGGCCCATCCGATCGTCGTTTTGACTTGAACTTTGGTGAAGAGGCAGCCATGCCTTCTCAATACGACATATGGTGCCCATCCTTCTTATCCCCTACTGGTCTTCTTACCGTTAGGGACTATGTGATGAAGAATGATATGACCGCTGCGGTGGTGGCCAGGAACCTTCTCACTCCTAAAGATAACAGACTACTTTCCAAACAATCTGATGAGGTGGCTGTTAAGGATTATCTGGCTTTCAGTGTTCAATGTGCAGGTTCTGTGTCTAATATGGCCCAACGCCTATTTGCTCGAACCCGCCAAGTTGAATCATTGGCGGCTGAAGTGATAAGTCTCAAACAGGAGATCAGAGGGCTCAAGCATGAGAATAAGCAGTTGCACAGGCTCGCACATGACTATGCTACAAACATGAAGATGAAGCTTGACCAGTTGCAGGAATCTGATGGTCAGATTTTACTTGATCATTAGAGGTTTGTGGATTTGTTCCAAAGGCATTTATTGCCTTCGTCTTCTAGGGCTGTACCGCGTAATAAAGCTCCAAATGATCAACCTTCGGTGCCTCCTCCTTCTAGGGTTCTGCCCATTACTGAGGCTCCAAATGATCACCCTCCGGTGCCTACTTTTTCTGGGGCTCTGCCGACTGCTGAGACTTCTCATGAGCAATCTTTGTGAAGGCTCCCTCTTGTTTGTTTATTTTGATTCATGTATATGTACATATTTGTAACTTATCGGAGATATCAATAAACAAGCTTTGCTTCATTTCAACGTATTGTGTTAAATACACCAAGACCTTTTTCGCTAAGTTCTTTGAATTTTTTCGTTTGTTGAAGCTTGTATGTTGAAGCTTTGAGAGTGAAGCATGTATGTTGAGGTAGTGCTCCCTTAATTTCTCGAGTGAGGAAAACTTCTCGGTTGGAGACTTGAAAAATCTAAGTCACTGAATGGTCGTGAGACTTCTGAGTATCAAGGTGCAGTAGCATATGGTAGGAGTCCCCCAAGTCTCCAGTCGAGGGGGTTGACGAATGAGGCATTTCCTTTCTAAGTGGTAGCCCAAAACTCCTCCTTCATATATATTTGTTATGAAAATTGTTAGGCCCAAAGAAGATGAGGCCTAGGAAATTTTATTTTTCGAATTTTCAAATTTTCAAATTTCCGAAAATATATATATATATATATATATATATTTAAGCTTTGGTGTTGAAGCTTTGTAGGTGAAGCTTTGAGGTTGAAGCTTTGTTGGGCACTATGAATTGATTTTGCTTCACACTATCTTGATCAAGATAGTGTGAAGCTCTTGATCAAGATAGTGTGAAGCTTTTGTAGGTGAAGCTTTTGTGTTGAAGCTTTGTAGGTGAAGCTTTTGTGGATGAAGCTTTTGTGGGTGAAGCTTTTGTGGGTGAAGCTTTTGTGGGTGAGGCTTTTGTAGGTGAAGTTTTTGTAAGTCAAGCTTTTGTGGGTAAAGCTTTTGTGAGTGAAGCTTTTGTGGGTGAAGCTTTTGTGGGTGAGGCTTTTGTAGGTGAAGTTTTTGTAAGTCAAGCTTTTGTGGGTAAAGCTTTTGTGAGTGAAGCTTTTGTGGGTGAAGCTTTTACAGGTCAAGCTTTTATGGGTCAAGCTTTTGTTGGTGAAGCTTTTATGGATGAAGCTTTTATGGATGAAGCTTTTGTGGTGGGCGAAGCTTTTGCGGGTGAAGCTTTTGTGGTGGGTGAAGCTTTTGTTGGTGAAGCTTTTATGGGTGAAGCTTTTATGGGTGAAGCTTTTATAGGTGAAGCTTTTGTAGGTGAAGCTATTCTTGGTGAAGCTTTTGTAGGTGAAACTTTGGAGTTGAATCTTTTGTTGGGTACCATGAATTGATTTTGCTTCACACTATCTTGATCAAGATAGTGTGAAGTTTTTGAGCATTTGTAGTTGTCCACCATTGATGAAGCTTTTGTTGGTGAAGCTTTGTTGGGTACCACAAATTGATTTTGCTTCACACTATCTTGATCAAGATAGTGTGAAGCTTTTGTGAATTTGTAGTTGTCCTCCATTGATGAAACTTTGTTGAATTTCCCTTTTTTTTTTTGGGAAACTAAAAATTTGAAAAAGTGGGAGAGACAACATATACAAATTTTGCTTCCACACTGTTGAGCAAGAGATTGTGATGCAAGCCACATCTTGTAGTAGTCGAAGGTTTGGATGAACCATATAAATTGAATTTGCTTCCAACAGTCTTGAATTTCCTTCGAAGGTTTGAGAATTGTAGTTGCCCTACATTGATGAAGCTTTTGTTGGCACCATAAATTGGTTTTGCTTCACACTATCTTAATTAAGAGTGTGTGAAGCTTTTGAGAATTGTGGTTGAACTCCTTTGATGAAGCTTTTGTTGGCACCATAAATTGGTTTTGCTTCATGCTGTCTTGATCAAGAGTGTGTGAAGCTTTTGAGAATTGTGGTTGCCCTCCATTGATGAAGCTCTTGTTGGCACCATAAATTGGTTTTGCTTCACACTGTCTTGATCAAGAGTGTGTAAAACTTTTGAGAATTGTGGTTGCCCTCCATTGATAAAGCTCTTGTTGGTACCATAAATTGGTTTTGCTTCACATTGTCTTGATCAAGAGTATGTGAAGTTTTTGAGAATTGTGGTTGAACTCCTTTGATGAAGCTCTTGTTGGCACCATAAATTGGTTTTGCTTCATACTGTCTTGATCAAAAGTATGATAAGCTTTTGAGAATTGTGGTTGCCCTCCATTGATGAAGCTCTTGTTGGCACCATAAATTGGTTTTGCTTCACATTGTCTTGATCAAAAGTGTGTGAAGCTTTCTACAAATTATAGTGTTTGCATTGTTACAGAGGAGAAATATTTGAAGCAGATGCAAGATGGCTGAATAGCTTGATCCTTGTATGCCATGCACTGAAGTTGTTGTTGGCTTGTAATAAGACTTTGTCGGTGACTATAACTCTTGTTGGGCATAAGTGATCCCCTAGTTGAGTTGTCAAGCTTGAGGGTTTTTGATTATTTGTGAATGCTAGGAGTTCACATGTACAAGTTGTACCACTCGTCTTCTGGTAGGTGGAATGAATGGTGAGTTGTTTTCATCACTTGGTTGGTGGTACGAATGTGAGTTCCTTCTTCCCCTGGTTGGTGGCATGAATGGCAAGTTGCCAAATGATATTAGAGTACGGGTTGTACATTTCATCACCTGGTTGGTGGCATGAAGATGAGTTCCTTCTTCACCTGGTTGGTGGCATGAGTGACAAGTTGCCAAATGATATTAGAGTACGAGTTGTACATTTCATCACCTGGTTGATGGCATGAAGGAGAGTACGGGTTGTACATTTCATCACCTGGTTGGTGGCATGAAGAAGAGTACGGGTTGTACATTTCATCACCTGGTTGGTGGCATGAAGATGAGTTCCTTCTTCACCTGGTTGGTGGCATGAGTGGCAAGTTGCCAAATGATATTAGAGTACGTGTTGTACATTTCATCACCTAGTTTGTGGCATAAAGGAGAGTACGGGTTGTACATTTCATCACCTGGTTGGTGGCATGAAGATGAGTTCCTTTTTCACATTTCATCACCTGGTTGGTGAGAATAAGGGTAAGGTGTCGAGGCATATTATAGCAAGTGTCGAAGACACAAAGTATGTTAAACCCTTTCGAAGCACAATTGGCTTATGTATAGATGTGTTGGAATGTATGATGTTTATGTATGAATGTGTTGGAATGTATAATATTTATGTATGAATGTGTTGGAACGTATGATGTTTATGTTGATTGATATGAGTGATGCTTATGAATGTTTTGCTATGCATGAAGGGATCCATGCTTTTGATATGTGAACCATGTTGGTTGTAACACTTAGTATCACATACTTTGTGTCAAAGTACGCATGTTGAAGTTCTGAGTTAGAGTATAAGGGTAGGTCAGTGTAGACCAAGTATTCCAGTGCTAGGAACGCAAAAGACTCAGAAGAAGTTGTCTGAATTCCTCTTCTTTAAATATTTACCGAATGACTTATGTGACAAAAAATCTCAAACGGTTGAGAGTCAAAACATTTGTAATGTGTATGCCTTTTTATAATAACATTTCCTTCAGTACATAGTCCTTCACTTTGAAAGAGTGAGGCTTGACCCTATAGTCATAATAGTCGACGGTACGTTCACCCATAGTTATCTTGATATGAACTTTTATCCCTCTTGTTGTAATGGGCTTGCTAAGAGTAAAAATCATTCCTTTTACTAAGAGACAGATACGTTTGGTGACTTAGCGAGTAGCTAAATGAGGCAGGAGATAATGCAATGGGTGTCTGAATGGCCAAGATCTCCTCACTTGGTAGAACTTGACTTCCACTTCCCACTTGTTGATAAGTGTTGACCATATAGGGGTTCCCTTGGTATGTCCTTGCTTCGGCGGATGCGTGGTTGTAAGCCTGTGCCATCACCTTAGAGTAAGTCTTCCAAGTGTTGGCATTGATCATGTACTTGAAGAAACAATCACGTAGGTCTGCCATGAAGGCCTTAAGGGCGGTCTTGTCATCTGCCTCAGCGCAACGAGAATACTCATGGCTGAAACGACCGATATACTCTCGTAGTGACTCGTCCGATTTCTGGTGAATAGTGTACAAGTCATCTGTAGAATGTAAGCGATCGGTCTAGAAGATGTGTTGAGAAACAAACAGTTTCCTCAGTTCCTTAAATGAGTCTACTGTCTCAGGTGGAAGACGGCAATACCAGTTTAGAGCTCCGCCAGTGAGGGTGGAAGGGAAGAGAAGACATCACTCTTCGTCGGTGTGCATCCGATATGCCATGATGGACTTAAAGAGGTTAAGGTGTTCAATTAGGTCCTCCCTTCCAGTATATAGTTGTAAACCAAGTTTTTGTTTTGTCTTCGCTTGAAGGTAGGTGTCGAGGATCCTCCTTGTGAGAAGGCCAGACCTGGGTTGGTTCCAGTCAGGTATCTCGGCTTGACGTTCGGCCTTCAACTTGTTTACTTTTTCAAGGAGCTGTAGGACAAAGGGGTCCTGAGTGGAGTTATATACCACTAGAATTTTCTTTCGTAAGTCTCCATCGCCTCTTGGAAATAGGAAATTTTGAGCAAGGGCGTGTGGTTTTTTCTTGGACTCACCGTACTGACTTCTAGGGCGAGTCTGTCGGAATATCTCAGAGTCCCATGTACCTTCATGTTCCTCTGGGACCTGTTGTTCCTTCCCTAGATTGGCAGCGGGCCTGGGTCGTGGGAGGGGACCGAGTCTTTCAGAAACCCTTGGGTCATTGATCTTCAAGCATATGTGGAGGGGATTCTCTCGACGCTGCTTTAAGAAGTCTCGGCAGTCACAATAAACGGCTTTCGATCCTTCCAACCCTTCTGCAATGAGGTGTCTTCCTCCACTTCTCCTGCTTCGGGTCGAAGCATCTGGGTTGAGAAAAGTCTCATGTTTATCAATATTTTAGTGATTAGCTCGCTCCTCATTAGGGATACCCATGTCAAAATGAGGTGACCCTCCGTGTTGGGAGGTACCCAGATGATGGTTGATGTCCACAGGGGCAACAAGCTCGCATGTTTGAATACGCCTAGTTTCATGGAGCGTCTCAAAGAGCTTCTCATACTACTCCTGGAGGACCTCATTCTTTATTGCTATCTTATTGTTCTGAGCTTCTAGCTTACCGACTTTAACTTTAAGAGCAACCCTTTTTTCCTTCCTTCTTTCGTTGGTTCGCACTAGGTGCATGAAGGGTGTCATTCTGTGTGTTGTGGCTTCCTTCGCTCCCCATGTTTGAGAGGGATGCCTGGTCAAAAGAGAGTGTACAAATGGTGGAAACCAGCTTGGCAAAGCTGAAGAGAGTGGGAATAAGTGTCGTTCCCACAGACGGGGCCAAATGTTGATGCACAAAATCAGTGAGGACTTTGGTACAACAGAAAATGTTAAGTTTGTGACCTTCGCTAGATTGCTCTGGTCACTAGTGTGGATAAGTATGTAAATGGATAGAGACAGGGAAGCAAACACAAGATGTACGTGGTTCACCCAAATTGGCTACGTCCACGGAGTAGATGAGTTCTCATTAATTGTGAAGGGTTTACACAAGTACATAGGTTCAAGCTCTCCTTTTGTGAGTACTAGTGAATGATTTAGTACAAATGACATTAGGAAATATTGTGAGAGAATGATCTCTATTTATAGAAGAGAGTTTCTAGTTTCATTCTGACATTGACACGTGTCGTATTGTGATTGGCTTCTGATGTTGACATGTGTCGCGCTATGATTGGCTTCTGATGTCGACACGTGTCATGTTGTGATTGGCCTCCTGGTTGGAGGGAAACTCTTATGGGTCCTTGATGGTATAACGTTGATCGGTGCTCAGTAGTTTCGGGATTGGTCAAGTATGGTACAAACAGCTCTGTTTTGGGCAATAATTACATTTAGCTCTCCTAAGTTTTACTTCGGCCAAGTATTTCTCCCCTTTTTCGTTGATTTGCAATTTTTTTCGATCACATAATATGTTGTAAAATGATCATAAACCCATCTACATTTTCTTGAATCAAAGTTACTTACTTTTTCATCTTCGCCCTCAGATTCTTCGCCGTCATTTTCAGGGTCACCTTCAATGTCTATTTCATTTTCTGAGTCAATTTCTATTGCCTCGTCTTCCGGTTTCTAAGGGGAGTCCCCCGTAGAAGAGTGACCAATCCCACTATGCTTGCTGGATTCTTCATATCTTGACTGAAATAAAATACAAAATGCTCATTATCTTAAATGAATGGAATGCACAGAATCTCAGATATTGATGAAGAAAATCAATTAAAATGAATCAAATGCTCAGATGTTGCAGAAGAAAACAAATTAAAAAATGAGCCCTTCTGACCATATGCAAAGGAAGTCAGAGATAGATAGATTTGTCTAACCATATGCAACAGTAGCACCAATCTACAACACACAAGCATTAAAGAAAGTATATATGTATACATCTTTCATAATGCACAATTTGTTTAAGTTATATATCAAGATAAGCATTGTTAAGCTCCTAGCACATCTATTTCCTTAAATTATTGACTGGTCATGCACTCATACAGATTCTATCATGTGTTTTAGAATACTTGCAGATTTTAAATTTACTAAATTTTAATTACGATACTTGGTAAACTCCAAACAAGACAATTTTGAACCAAATCAAGGCAATATAGTAAAATACGAACTGGTATGAGGATGTGAGTAAATAAAGAAAACAAAATCCAAAAAGAAGTAGGTGAAAACAAGGTGGTTCCTAAAAAAATTAATAATTTAGAACTTAAATTGATACTTGGGTGGTTCCTAATCTAGTTCCCCTTTTGATTCACAAACCCTATCCCTAAAATTAATTATAAACCCTAACCCAATTCCCCTTTTGAATCTTTGATTCAAATGAACCCTAACTCTAAAATTAATTTAATTACAAATTATTAACTAAACTAACTAATACAAGTTCTAAGTTTTTACCATATTAGCTGGAACGAAGAGCAAGTGAATGATTTGCCAAGTCTGTTTTGCAGAGCTTTTGATTTGCAGAGTTCAGGGCTTGCGGATGAAGGGGATCTGGTGCAAGCAGTGAGGTCACAGAGATGCAAGAAGTCAGGTCGCAGAGATGCAAGCAGCCAGGTCATAGAGATGCAAGCACTGAGGGCACTGATGTCAACTGTGGAAAAGATAAAGATGAGTTTTGAGAGAGAGATGAAGATAAGTTTTAAGAAAGAGAGAGATAGACTGATGTATCATGTATGGACTCGAATAGTAGTGCAAAATTGGATGACTAGTGCAGTTGAACTAATTAAAACATAACATTCAATATATGTTGCAGTTTCAATTTTGGTTTCGGTTTCTATTTCGGTGCGGTTTTGAAAACCCAAAACCAAACCGTTTTCTTTGTCGCGGTTCAGTTTCAAAACCACAAAACCAAACCATTCGATGCAGTCCGATTCAATTCGTGTTTCGTTTTCGATTTTCAATTCCAAATGCCCACCCCTACGGCCCACCCAGATGTCCCCGGCCCTTTCTCTCCCTCCACCGCACCGTGGCATACCTCCCACACCCAGCCCAGATTTCCCATATCCCTCCCACATCGTTCCTTTTATTAATAATTTATTCTCTCTCTATTTTTTTTTCAAAGTTTAAAAGGCACTCTTCTTAAAACTGATTTCTTTTATTTCATCCACATGGCATATATTATTTAATGGAGTTTGACGGCAAGGACTACATTGATGAATGGAAAAATAGATAAGGGATGAAATTGATGAGTTTGAAACATAAAAGACGAAACTGATGAGTTAGCAAAACATGAATCATCTGGGATAAAAAAAATAAAATAAAAAGAGTTTTAACGAAAAACTTTTGATATTGTTCACTTTTAACCAAAAACCACATTTTTACCTTTCCCTAATACTATTCACTACATCTTTATTTGTCATTTTTCATTAAAACTAAAAAAAAAAAATTGAATTTTTTATTAATTTTCCTTAAAAAAAACCCTTTACCATAGTATGTTGACCAAATGATCTCTCTTTAAACCAGCTCAAAAGACAACCCGCTCATGTCATCAGATCCAATAACTAATCAGATTTGAATTAGATTCCAGATGCATTAAAACATCTCACTCATCGCCAAACTCATTTATTCTGATATGAACAAGGGCTGTTGGGGAGGAGAAATCGAGCACATGCCCTATCATGAACTCAAAGATGAATATTACTATTCACTCGAGCTACAAGCCCTAACATCACCAAAATCCAATTTTAAATCGGATACTAGTTACACTTACGACCTAGAAGGCCGCTAATATTTTTCTTGGAGAAGTACATCAAACACTACAAAAAAGTCTCTACCTCTTACTTTCTTTAGAACTCTCAGCTTTTTCCACACTTTATGAGCATATATTCCAACAAATAAACTAAAGTGTCTCCCACCTCCACCGCGATTGTTTGTGACTGATAACTTTCATTGTCCGTCTGTAATCAACTGAGCTTTATTAATTAGTGGGATCATATAGCAACATACGCGTTTAATTAAATCATTCTTTCTTAAAAAAGCATATGAGAAAAACAAAAACTAAAAAGACAAAGTGCTAGCCGAGGAAGGCTACAAGGTCTCTTGTCCTCTAAGATAACCATCATTTGCTTCTTTCCAGAACATCAGTTAGCTTTTAGATTGTAGTGTGCTACTACTACATCAAATAATTCATGCAAAAGTTCAAATATTTAGCAGACAAATATTATAGGCTAGTATTTTTGTTACACAATAGTGATATTTTCCACAATGAGGCGGGGAAGTTGGATTAAGCCGTAATAATTTGATATTGAATTCACTATTTATGAGAGTTGAATCTAAAATTTTCACTTACTAGTACTGATGATTTGGTATTTGGATGGGACAAAAAGTTAGAAATATCTAAAATTGTCACATGTTAAATTGCTAAGAGAATATCATATATAATGTTGCTTTTTCTGCATGTAAAATGCATGTGAAGAATAATTGTGGGGAAGAAGAATATGAAATCAGGTTCTAATTGTCTTAAAACTTGAAGAAGAAAAAAAGCACAAAACACCTTTTAGAATTTCAACCTTGTTATATCACACCATAAATCTGAAGAAAATTGATAGCAACTTGGATTCCACCGAAATTTCTTATTATGGAAAATTAATTATCAAATTTAGGGCCCCAACATGTTAAATTAAATTAATTAGAACATTCTGCAGTAAAGTTTTTCATATGCAAATCCTTACTTAGTTGAGTTGATCCCACTACATCAACACTTAATTAACTAAAGTTCCATTCATCCCATTTCAGTACATGATAAAGCATTAAACAACAATAAAATATGCTGGACTTTAAAACGTTGTGTTGCTTCCAATTATTCACTTCTAATATTACAGGCGTGAAAACGAAATACTGACCATCGACTACCTAACGTCAATATTAGAAAAGAAAAGAAAACGAATGAGGAATAAAAAAAGAACAATTTGATACATGGTTATAGCTTTTGTAGTTTTTGTGGCCAATCATTGAAGTTGACAGATATCATATATTCGTTAAGCAATAAGCCAATAGCATTTTCTCTCTCTTATCTTGTGGCATAGGTAGGAAAAATGAAGTGCATGAGATTGCGATCCTTCAACTTCCATATATAAGAATCTTCGTATACTTTCTTTCATCTCTATATGCTCAATTCACTGTGAAAACATTTGAGAAAGAAAACAAAAATCATTAGGTTGGAAAAAAAGTTTCGACAAGTCACAAAGAAAAATAATGCTTTTGTTTAATATATAATGAAAAGATACTTTTAACCTATGCTATACGTTGATAGAAATTTTAACAAATTTATATGATTAGAACAACTCTTATACCAGCATGAAATGAGTGAAACTAAAATACATACAAGAGTTCTATCTTTTTATGAACTGCCACACAAATGACGGTGTGATCAATCACCCTTGCTCAAGTTTATCACACAGGTGGACACTCATGCAGGTGGGCATGTCGTGTCAAAGATTGGTGTACACTTATTCTAATAAGAATAAAATTCTTGGTCTCTAAAAATTGCATCATTTGTGAAGAGTATTAGGGAGAATGACAAGTCATCCATTTCAGTTATTGTTAAAGAGTGTGTTAAAGCTAAATGTAATTAATTGTGCTAATGGTTGTGATTAGTTGTTATGAGATTAGCTAAGGCAGTTAGGGGTATCTATGTAAATAGGCAAAGCCTATATATATCTTCACAATGTTCAATTCATTATTCAGTTAATACAATTGAAAACTTATAGAGGAAGTTTTCTGTTTCAATATGGTATCTTGCCATTTTGCTTAACAGCATCGATCCATCCTTCTTTCCACTCGATCAATTCTTGTTCTTCTTCTTCTTTGATTCTTCGATTCTTCATCTCCGACCTCTCTTGCATCTCGATTTCTACTAGATATGGCGGCTCAATCGTCTTCGCCACCAATTGGATCGTCTTTTCCATCGATCCAAAACCCTAATTCCTCTTGCAATCTAAGTCCTCTGAATTCCTACACCTCTCTTATGATTCACAACATTGGCAGCATGGTGCCAATTAAGCTAAAAAGATCAAATTATCTGCCATAACGCGTGCTGTTTGGTTCGATCTTCAGGCGTTATAAGCTTCTTGGTATCATTAATGATATTGAAGTTTGTCCACCGTCATTTTTGCCCGATCGTACCATAAACCCTGCCTTTGAGGAATGGTATGAAAAGATCAAAATCTTTTGATCTGGCTCAATTCCACGCTTTCTGAAGAAATTATCCCCTTTACGGTTGGGGCTTCATCTTCTCGAGGCGATTGATTGCTTTGATCGCATGAATCCGGACATCTGTGGTCGAATTCCTCTAACCAAACTCGCTACCATGTGTGCACATCACTCTGCAAAACCATCTCAGTCTTGGTTAATTGACTTAGGTGCCACCTCTCACATCACCAACGATGTTGCCAATATTTCTTCTCCTACTTCCTATACTGGCGAGGATAAATTGTATATTGACGATGGTAAAGGCATTTCTATTCATCATATTGGTTCATCATCCTTGCACACTCCTCACACTTCTTTTCAGCTGCGAAATGTTTTACATGTTCCTTACATGAAAAATAATCTCGTCTACGTATCAGTTTCTTAAGGATAATAATTGTTCATTGACATTTGACTCTTATGGATCCACTGTCAAGGATCGTATTTCAGGGAAGATGTTTTTGCAGGGACCGATTAGAGATTTTATCCTCTTCAAGGTTCCAACAACTCTTCTATTCCATCACATTCAGCTTTGCTCAGTCTTAAAGCTCATGTTAAAGTTTGGCACAAGCGTTTGGGTCATCCTTCCTCCTTTATTTTTAGAAGGGTAATATTTACTAATAAACTTGCATTACAAGGCAAGTCCACTGTTGATTTTTTCTGCTCAGATTGTGCACTTGCAAAGAATCATAAACTTCCTTTTGGAGTAGCTTCTTCAACAACAACTCAAAGTCTTCAACTTTTGCACTATGATCTGTGGGGTCCAACATCTGTTATAACCAATAGTGGTTTCAAGTACTATTTGCTTCTTGTTGATGACTTTGGCATATATAGCTGGTTATTTCCATTGAAATCCAAGTCAGATGTATCTTCTGCATTAGTTGTCTTCAAATCCTATGTAGAAAATTTACTTGGAAATAAAATCAAAATTTTGCCTTCAGATTTAGGGGGTGAATTTACCAGTCACTCTTTTGCATCATTTCTCAGTAAACATGGCATTTTACATCATTTCAGTTGTCCCCATACCCCTGAACAAAATGGTTGTGCCGAGAGAAAGCACATGCACCTTGTTGAGATAGCTCGAACTTTACTTGTTGCTTCTCATGTTCCTCATATATTCTGGTTTGAAGAATTCTCCACTGCCATGTATCTGATTAATCGACTTCCCATCTCTGGTATTTCAAAGTCACCATGGGAATTGTTATTCAATCACTCTCCACACTACTTTACACTCAAAGTGTTTGGTTACGAATGCTTTCCTTGGCTCAAACCTTATGTTCAAAATAAATTGGATGCCAAGAGAAAAGGTTGTGTATTTTTGGGATATAGTCTTCAACATAAAGGCTATAGGTGTCTTGATCCCCTCACAAATATAATTTACATCTCTAGGCATGTTGTATTTGATGAAACTGCCTATCCATTTCAGTCACTGCAATCTCAAAGTTCAAACCAAGATGCTTTGTCTTCAGAAAGTTCTCCATCTATGGATCTTCATTTTGGCAAATATATTCCTAATATCCCCACTACTAGTGCATCACCAACACCACCATATATCTTTGCCCTTATTTCAATTCCTCCGAGTTCATCATCTACTGGCACCATCTCAATACCTACTTCTTCCAGTTCTGTTTCTGTTTCAAAACCCTCAACTTTGCCACCAAGTCAGCCAAGTCATCCTTCTATCACTATTAAATCCCATCCCATGATTACAAGATCTAAGGCTGGCATATGCAAGTCTAAGTCTCAGGTTTATGTAGCAACAAAGCATCCTCTTCCAGTTGATCTTGAATATGTTCTTAGTACCTACTTGCAAGCTTCTAAGCATGCTCACTGGCGAGCTGCAATGCAAGATGAATACAATGCTTTGATCTATACTGGTACTTGGTCTCTAGTCCCCCCTCATCTTTCCCAAATATAGTTGGATGTAAGTGGGTGTTTCGGGTTAAGAAAAAGCCCAATGGCACTGTTGAAAAATATAAAGCCCGTCTTGTGGCAAATGGCTTCCATCAACAAGAAGGCATTGATATCCAAGAGACTTTTAGTCCAGTTGCCAAGCCAATTACAATTCGAATTCTTCTTACCCTTGTTGTTCAATATAATTGGTTTCTCAACCAATTGGATATAAGTAATGACTTCCTTCATAGAGACTTAAATGAGGATGTCTACATGCAACAACCTTCAATTTTTATTGCTCCTAACTTTCCTAGTTATATTTGCAAGTTGAGAAAATCTTTATCTGGACTCAAACAAGCTCATTGAGCTTGGTTTGATAAACTGTTTCAAGCCTTTCATTCTCTTGGATTCAAACAATCTTCCTATGATGCTTCCTTGTTTGTTCTTAATGGCTCTCACTTGGTTATTGTCCTTATGTATGTTGATGATATCCTAGTCACTGGTCCAAACTCTCAACTCTGTCAACATTCTATTCAACAACTCAGTTCTCGGTTTCCAATGAAAGATCTTAGTCCCTTACACTATTTCTTAGGCTTAGAGGTACACAGATCCTCACAGGGCATATTTCTTCATTAAACCAAGTACTTACTTGATATTCTCAAGAAAACAAACATGGAGAGTGCAAAACCTTGTTGCACACCTCTTGGTTCCAAGAAATTAGATTACAGTGGGCCTCTCTTGTCCAATCCCACTGAATATTGTTCCATTGTAGGTGATTTACAATATCTAACTTGGACTAGACTGAACCTTGCCTTTGCTGTGAACCAGATCTACCAATTCATGCATGCTTCTAAGAAACAACATCTTCAGGCAGCTAAAAGAGTTCTCAGGTTTCTCAAAGGCTCTATTTCACATGGTTTGTGGTTCACCAAGAGTCCAGTCCACTTTTCAGCATACTCTAATGCTGATTGGGTTGGCTGCATATTTGACAGGCATTCTACTAGTGGCTATTGTGTGTTCCTAGGCTCTAATCTCTTTAGCTAGAGTGCCAAGAAACAAAGTACTATTGCTCGATCATCTACAGAAGCTGAATATCGCTCTTTAGCTTACACAGCTACTGAAATCACTTGGGTTTGCAAAATTCTTAGAGATCTTCATTTTCCTCTACCTGCACTGCCTACACTTTGGTGTGACAACATCTTAGCAATATCCTTAGCATCTAATCATGTCTTTTATGCTAGAACAAAGCATGTTGAAATAGACTACCACTATATTTATGATTTGGTTTTGGCTAATCTCCTTAAAGTGCTGTTTGTTTGAAGTAAAGACCAATTAGCTGATCTTCACACCAAGTCATTCTCTAAAAGCAAATTCACTTATCTGTGTTCCAAGCTTCCAATTGGAACCAGTTCTGATTCCCCTTTTCGCTTGAGGGGGTGTATTAGGGAGAATGACAAGTCATCCATTTTAGTTACAGTTAAAGAGTGTGTTAAAGGTAAATGTAATTAGTTGTGCTAATGGTTGTGATTAGTTAGAGTAGTTATGAGATCAGCTAAGGCAATTAGGGGTATCTATGTAAATAGGCAAAGCCTATATATATCTTCAATGTGTACATTTCATTATTCAGTTAATACAATTGAAAACATACAAAGGAAGTTTTCTATTTCAATAAGGAACATGCAATAACAGAAGGATAAAAGCCAAATAGAAAACAGTCTAAATGCACACTAAAGAGTTAATTATCAAAAAAGATTTCAATTTTTATTTATTTTTTTTAAATTTGAAAACAAGATGGTGATCAAACCGCCAAATGTTCTTCAATATTTCATTTTCTTCCCACATGTAATTGAGGCTACGCAACAATATGCAGAGAAAATCTTTAGTGTGCTAAGAACACGGAGTGGTACACGTGTCACTATACAAATGATGAAATACTTGTGTTAAAAAATTAACAACTTCATAAAAAAATAAAAAATAAAAAATATCTCCCTCTATATATATAATGACACATGATGGTCACCCGTGTTCTTAATAGAATAAAAATTTCTTCAATATACAGGACCAAAGGACAAGAAACTGGTCCCATACATAGCGAAAAGATTCGGAAAGGATATCTTCTCTCATACATGTTCCAATATAGGACAGATGATTTTCGACGCGCCCTTAAAAAGTTCTTAAACTATATATTTGCTGTTGGATCATAGAAATCAATGAATAAACTTTTTCTTTTCCTTTTATTTGTCCTATTATGTCACTTTTAAATCATTCATGTTTTTTCTGGACATCATGTTCATCAATGCTCAATTGTTGAGTCGAACTCTCTCGTAGAGTTAGAATAACGAGCATAAAACGAGAATTTTGAAGTGTTAATATTACTTACCTGTCAATTTCATTGTGTTGATATATATCCATAGTTTTCCTTGCCAAACAACTCCAACTTGCTATAAACCTAACCCATTGACTAAAACTATAATTCATCAATGGGTGATTGATTTTGTTTAAATCCAATTATTTTCTCAACTAGATTATCAGAAAATATCTAAATTAAGATTTAAAATGAGTCTTATCACCAATGCCACTGATCATGTATGGTGCTGAGTCTTCTGACGACCAAGGTCGGTGTTGTGGGTCTACGAAGGGAAGAAGGATAAGCCATGTTTCTTAGATAAGCAAAACCTTATAAAGAAAAGGCTGATTAAATTGATTAGTTAGGTAAATAGGATCATCCTATGAGAAACCCGTCTAACCAGTGACTGATTTGATCATTCAATTTTAAGAAATATATAGACACATTATTTTATTTTATTTTTTAAAAGCGATCTTTTTACACTAAGGGGGATCAATTTAGCATCATAATGGGCTACCAATAATATGGTTTGAATTCGTCTTTTGCAATAATTAAATTTAAAATATCTCACTTACAAGTGAGTATGAGTATCATTACACCGTAATACTAAGTAACTATATGGACACATTATTAACAATCAAAATGTCTTATCATTAATTATCAATATAATTTGATGTGTTTATCAATAATAAATTACATAATAAGTAACTTACACATCATACTCAAGTAAAAGTTTTCTTAAAGCAAGCGTGTGAGATTGCACAAACAAACAAGTTGATTCTAACGTGACATCCTCTTATGTTTCAATGGGTAATACTAAAAAGATTAAATTTTTATACTAAATTTGTAAATTAAATAATATATCATAAAAAAATAAGCATATTAATAAATTAATAATCTCATTATTAACATCTACATTATTTAATTCACAAAATTTTAATTTAAAAATTTAGCCTCCCAAACCTAACTTTTCTCAACTGGGAGCAGAAAAGTAGTCAAGCAAAATTCCGCCCAAACCAAGTAGCAACCAGAAAACCAAAAAAACCAAACCAATTAGAGCATGAGTCGTAAGCAAACACTCCTACACTCTCAGGGAACTCAATAAAAGCAGCAAAACGCCCCAAAACCCAACCCCTTACCTCTTTGATCCTCCCAAAACGGTCGCCAAAACCCCCGTTCTGTTCATCTTCTCCTTCTCCAATCTTACTTTCCTCATCAAAGGAGCTTCCTTTCTGCAAGAGGAAGGCAAGGATGGAGGGAAAAGAGTAAAGGGTATATAGGCATTGATGTCTTATGGCATGCCAGGGGAAGAAGAAGCACTGCATTGAATTTGAAGGGTCCCTACTTTTGGATCTTTGCCGAAGCTTGAATCTTTTCTTGCTGGGTTTTTTTCTGGGACCATGAAAAGCTTCTGGTTTTTTGCTCAGTTTGTTCTCGTCTTCCTGGTGTTCTTCCCTCCAATTGGTAAATTTCTTTCTTTGGTTTGAATTTGATCATAGATTGTTGATTTTTAATTGATTTGTGGAGTTGGTATTGATTTTTGACCGTTATCTGCTGCAATTTGATGAATTGGATGGTTGTAGAACAGTAGAGTGCGTGTGTGTGTGTGTGTGTGATTGTTTATAGTGGAAAAGTTTTATCTTTGGAAATTGGGTTTGAGTATTTTGGTGATTCTTGACTTCGATTGCTCGATGATAGGTTCTTATTGTATCGATTGCTTTCTGTTGAAAATATTGGTAAATCTTGATAATTGGGCCTATATCTGTGTCTTTGTAAGTGAGGATTGATTGGCTTTCTCGTTTATTGGTTATCTGACGTTGTTTTTTGCAGTTTCCTCAGTGAAAAATATTTAAACTTCTGGGTTTCTGTTTTTTTGTTTGGTTTTAATTTGTTTCATAATTAAGAAAACAAACAATATTGTAAAGCCTTGTTCTTGTATTGATTTGATAGCATGACAACTTGAAACATATTAATGGAAGTCTTCGGCTTATTTCGTATGTATATCATCATCTGTGGTGGGGGATTATGTACAAGATCAACGTTTCTGTGGCTCACTGCCATATTTTACCCTTTTTTTTTCTTTATTATACAGGTTGGCCAAAGATGTCTTATTTATTAACAAGTTTTTTCTAAACCATTTAGAGGGATTGGTTGATGACCTTTTCATAAGTTGTATTATGTATTGAAGCTTCTCGTCAACTAGTAGCGGTTATGAGCAATCTGATAATTCCCCAGTTGGTGTACTTCTCCTTTTCAAAGTTAAATGCACACGATACGTACAGTCTTTACAACTTGTTAGAATCTTGAAGAAGAAAAATAAAGTAAAATCTACTATTTTTATCGTTTCAGGAAAAATTGAAAATTTTTAGTTTAATGGTTCCATTTAAAGTGGTGTGCTTTCGAAAAATTGTAGTGTAATATGCTGAAATTGGTTCTGTAAATATCTGCGTGGTTTACTACAGAAAATAGTTATATTAGTTTGAGTGTAAAACATGGAACTTAATACCTTTTCATCGTTTTTCATTACCACATGACCACATGATTGATGGTGCTGTCTCTGTTATTTCCCAGCCTCTGTGGCGGTGCAAGCATTCACTGGAGCATATGGAATAAATTACGGAAGAATTGCAGATAACATCCCTTCTCCTGATAAAGTTGCTACTCTTCTCAGAGCAGCAAAGATAAAGAATGTCAGGATATATGATGCTGATCACAGTGTTCTCAAGGCTTTTAGCGGGACTGGGCTTGAGTTAGTGGTAGGGCTTCCAAATGGGTACCTGAAAGACATGAGTGCCAATGAAGATCATGCAATGGATTGGGTTAAAGAGAATGTGCAGGCGTTCCTTCCCGACACGCATATCTGTGGGATTGCTGTGGGTAATGAAGTTTTAGGTGGGGTTGATTATGAATTGTGGGCAGCTCTTTTGGGTGCAGTCAAAAACATCTATAATGCGATAAAGAAACTAGGATTAACTGATGTAGTTCAGATTACTACTGCACATTCACAGGCCGTTTTTGCTAATTCTTATCCTCCCTCTTCGTGTATATTTAAAGATAATATTAAGCAGCAGTACATGAAGCCGCTTCTGGAGTTCTTCTCAGAAATTGGGTCTCCCTTCTGTTTAAATGCTTACCCATTCCTTGCCTACATGAGTGATCCGGAGAATATTGATATTAATTATGCTCTGTTCCAGAAAACTCAAGGAATTTACGATCCAAAAACTGACCTTCATTATGATAACATGCTCGATGCTCAGATTGATGCAGCCTATGCAGCATTGGAAGATGCTGGGTTCAAAAAGATGGAAGTTATTATTACAGAGACAGGATGGGCTTCACGTGGAGATGACAATGAAGCTGCCGCTACTGTAAATAATGCAAGGACATACAATTATAATCTACGTAAAAGGCTAGCAAAGAAAAAAGGGACCCCTATGCGGCCAAAATTTGTAGTGAAGGCATACATTTTTGCCATTTTTAATGAAGACTTGAAACCGGGACCAACTTCTGAGAGAAATTTTGGACTGTTCAAGCCTGATGGGACGATTGCTTATGATATTGGGTATCGTGGACTTGTATCATCATCTGCAGATTCGTTGCGGTTATCTTCAAAGGTACAAATTTTCTTACCTCCAATCAACTAAATCATCTGAATGCTAATGTCTTGAAGATTGGGTTGCTTGTTTTGGGTTTTCCCTAAAACTAAATGAAATATGGTTTGAAGAAACAATGATTAAATTCAAATTCCATTGCTTTTCCTTAGATTGTCATTGCAATGTTTTTGTCTTTGCCTTTAGAAATAGGGTTAGATTAGATGCATAGGAAACATATAAAAGCATTTCGGTTTAGAATTGAAATAGGAGTACAAACACCATAACGAAAGGTGCCTAATAAACTGAACAGTAGGATATCGACCTCGATATGAAGATGTGCGCCTTTGTGATCCTCTAAAATATAAAAGAATTTATGAGATTTTCATCACGAAAGCTTTTTGCCTTGTGTAACATTTTTGAATTTCAGCCGTTGTGATCTTGCTAAACAATTTCAACGATTTTTATTACCTGAGTTACTATATTATTGGAAGAGCTTCCTCGTCTCATTGGTTTCTTTATGTACGCTATGTTACAGGACATTGGAGCTCAAGGTTGGCCTCGGTTGCAATTCTTGATACTATCAATTTCTTCTGCAGCATTGCTTCTGTTTTTAGGTAATGATTGAGCAAAGCGGGCAGCAGCAGTCGGAGTACAAACACCATAACAGAACCGATTCTTAAGTTTCGTAAATTATGTGCTAGCAGCTAGCTATTGCTTATTAAGTATATCCTTATGAGGAAATGTATATCAGTTTTGCTTCTTACAAATCACTATTCTTCCATTACCTCAAAGGTTCTTGGGGTTTACATTTTATGATGGAAGAACTGTTTAAGCTACCGAAGCTAGGATTAATTATTGTTTCTAAGATGGAAAAACTGGAAGATAAGGAGAGAAATGAATTTAAAGCACATTTTCTCCTTCTACAGACGGTTGTTTATTTCTGTCAATTTGTGTGCATGAGGAGAAAAATGGTTTATGAAAATCACATCCCGAAGAAGTATCGTTGGATAAATGATGGGAAAAAGAATGTCTACGGAGTCATAATGTTCGTATTAATCAAAGCAGGAGAAAATTTTGTCACTCATTATGGATTACAAGGAAGACTTCCATTGTTCATTCGTAATCATAATGTTCGTCGTATTAATCAAAACACTAATGGCAGCCACGACATATTAAAGTATAATAATAGTAATTAAAAATCTGCTTGTCTTGAAACGAAAAAGTCATACAAAATTAATGATGACAAAATAATATAAAGTTGCCAACAAATGAGTCACGCAAAAGGAGGAGATAAACAATAAAAAAACTTCCAATTTCTTTCACATTACAAATTTAATATGCTCAAAGGGAGTATATACATTGGCTCATATTATAGGGAGGCTGGCAACACAAGATTCTTATTGATTTGGTCTCACACACTATCTATTTGTAATAAAACAAATTTTGCCTACCTTTCAAAGTCTCCCATTTGATTATCAACCAACGTGTAATTAGTAATTAATAAATATCGGAGTCTGGCATTTTCACATAAGAAGGCGGCTATAATTTTTTCTCCCCTCTAATATGAGCTGTTAAGTTGGTGGTCCCATTTTTAGTTGTTTGGGGTGGGGTAATTTTCACCACGTAGATGAACTTGTGAGAATTAGCACCAAAAATTTCGTATACCCAAATTGTTCACTAAGCTAGTGCCCACCTTGGTCTATGAGTGGCTTCGCCTTTGTGAATTATTAACTAAAAGACACGTAATGCTAAGATTAAAAACATAAAGATGGAGTTGGAGAAATTTTTTTAAAGTTAAGATCATCCTATCTAATTTTTTTTAATAGTCCGGACCACTCAATAGTACAAGGAATAAACTGTTGGAATGTAATTAAGAAAATACTATTTTTGCTTACTTGTCAATCTAATGCATATAAAGCCGAACAACTTAGGAATCCAAACAATTGAAAATTTACCCTTTACCGTCACATGATAATACTAATTTACATTTTATAAACAAGTTATTATTACAATTTCAGAATGGTAAGAGTTCTTCCCAGTAAATTTATATGCCTCATGGGACGTGAAGCTGCCGAGTCAGTCAGGAATTAATCATCCTCCCCATATGATTATCGTTGACTTTTCCCACATGTTTCCAATCATGACTTTGGCTTCACATGCTGATAATGTCATATTAACAACCCCATTGCAACCACCATCCAATTGCCAAATGGTGCAAGCAAGGTTTGTCCCTCTCTATGTCTATATATTGAAAGAGAAGCAGAAATGCCAAAACACACCAAACAGGTAGCTTGATAAGCGGGGGCAACCTGTGAACACAGATCCCACAGAGTTGGAGAGATGGCGCACAAAATGCTTGGTTATGTGACAGTTTTTGTTGCGTTAGCTGCAGCAGTACTGGTCATAGAAAGAGCAGAAGCTGAATCATACACAGTTGGTGATGATCTTGGTTGGACCAACATTGTTGATTCCAACACTTATTCTTCCTGGGCAGCTAATCACACCTTCAAAGTTGGCGACACTCTAGGTAACCCAAAACTTACCTTTTGTATTAACCTTTTCTGATTAGTTTATGAGTCCTGTGATAACCATTTCATTTTTTTGTTTTGAAAACCAAAAATTAAATGCTACTTTGGTGACTTTTTGAAAAATTGGCTTGATGAAATAGTTGTTAAACGATCTGACGGTTGATTTCAACACTCATTCTTTAGTTTCTTCTACTGCTTTTGTGAGAGCCGAGAAATCGTAAAATATGCAGTTGAAGGGCAGATGACTGAAGCAGAAGTGTGAAAATGCTACTTTTTACTATTCGTACAAATGCAATATGATCTTAATTTGGTGTGTTTTGGCAGTGTTCCAGTTCCTAACTGGACGACATGATGTAGCCACACTTACAAAGAAAGCGTATGATGAATGCAGCACCACCGATCCCTTGGGCGTACTAGACCAAGGACCTGCCAGTTACATCCTCAACGAAACCGGCAATTACTACTTCATCTGCGCCATCTCCGGCCACTGTAACGATGGTCAGAAGTTGAGCATCAAAGTGACAGCTAGCCCTGCCCAACCTCCTTCTCATGGCCCTGCCCCACCACCTTCTCATAGCCCTGCCAAACCTCCTTCTCATCGCCCTGCCCAACCACCTTCCCAGAGCCCTGCCCCTCCTCCGTCTGACACTACGGCTCCTGTGTCGCCACCTCTTCCTTCTGACACTGAAACTCCTATGTCACCACCAACCACGACGGCGCCTCCTCCTTCTGACGCTTCTTCCCTTGCTTCTACTTTTTCTACTGTTTTCGTGTCCATTCCCATTGCTCTTTTCTACCTCTTCTAGTACTCGTGTTCTTGAGTATTGAGTGTTAATTTTGTCTGAACATTGCGAGTTGAATGCTTCATACTGTATTTTCAACAAGACTTCCATCGATCCAATATTCATGATGATTTTAATTTGATCTTTTGTGTTGTTTATACTCCATATATGCAACAGAGAAATTACAATTGTCTGCAGTAATACTTAACCCAAAGTTCCAAACATTATTCAGGGAATACGTGTAATGCACTTGGTCAACTCAATCATCTTGACTTGGGCTTGAGCATTAGTAAATTATTTTTTCACAGCAATTAGAACTATCTATTGACTTAAATGCCAACGTTCTTCACTTTCTTGGTTAATATTTTTTAAAACACATAATTGAAACACTTACTGACACTTTCTAATATAGAGGGATCCTAAAAAATATTGATAAGGTCTATCTGTACAAGTGAGTGTATTAGTTTTGTGTGTCTAAATAAAATTATTGTTTCCCAAATTATAGTTTTGACATTAGGGTCAATATCTATACACATTGCTACCCAATTTATGCTCTGATTAAAAAAATTAAGAGAATTTGAGTTATCATATATATTGGAGGGGGGCCATTAATATATATATGAAGAACATGGCTTCTATGCATTTTGAATTGCTTCTCTAGAAGAATTTTTTAGGGTAAAGTACAAAAAAACTACCTCAATTATTGGTGTCACGACACTTTCATACCTCATCTTTTAAAATTGACAATGTCATACCTCGTCTTTAGAATTTGGTCCAATGGTATACCTTCTGTTAGCCTGGCCGTTAATTTGTCAGTTAAATGCTGACGTAGCTTGATCTAGACCCCACTTTCTATTAAAAAATTTAAAAAATATTAAAAAAACTAAAAAAAATCATTTAATATTTTTTAAACATTAAAATAATAAAGAAAGTTAAAAATAAAATAAAAATAAAAAAAAATAAACAAAACCTGTTCTTCCCTTCCCCTCCCTCCCTCCTATCCTCTTTCCCACATCTACCTACTACAACCCAGAAAAAAGAAGAAGAAAAAGAAAAAACAAAATTGTCCTCCCCCCCCCCCGCGCCGCGTCCTTCTCTCTTCTCCCCCATCCCCCCCCCCCACCCGAGCCCCTATCTAGGACCCCGAAAAAAAAAAAAAAAAACTCTCTCTTCCCCCCCCCCCGGTCCTTGTCTCTTCTCCCTCATACCCCCCCACCACCTGTTCTCCCCCACCCGAGCCCCTACCTGTGACCCAGAAAACAAAAAAAAAAACCCAACCCCCCCCCCCACCCAACCTGAAGAAGAAGATAGAGAAGGGGAAAAAAAACCCAGAATAAAACCCAGATCCCGTTCGCCAGGCCGATTCCATGGGGGGTGGGTGTGAGGTTGGGTAGGTGCGGAGGGTGGATGTGAGGGGAAGACGAACTGGGATTTTTTTTTTTTTTTTGGTCGCAGGTAGGGGCTCGGGTGGGGGAGAAAAGGGGGTTGGGGGGGATGGGGAAGAAGAGAGAAGGACGCGGGGGAGGGGGGAGGGGGGAAGGGACAGTTTTTTTTTTCTTGTTCTTTTTTTTTCTGGGTTGCAGCAGGTAGATGGGGGAAAGAGGAGAGGAGGGAAGGAGGGAGGGAGGGAGGGAGGGGAAGGGACGAGCAGGTTTTCTTTTTGTTTTTTGTTTTTAACTTTTCTTTATTATTTTAATGTTTAAAAAATATTAAATGATTTTTTTTTAGTTTTTTTAATTTTTTTTAATTTATTAATAGAAAGTGGGGTCTGGATCAAACCACGTCAGCATTTAACTAACAAATTAATGGCCAGACTAACGGAAGGTATAATATTTGACCAAATTCTAAAGATGAGGTATGACATTGTCAACTTTAAAAGATGAGAAATGAAAGTGTCGTGACACCAATAGTTGAGGTAGTTTTTTGTACTTTACCCAATTTTTTACTTAGGCGAGGAATCAAATCGTGTTCATATTCCTCATGGATCTATTATGATAAAATATCGATGATCACTGTCTAAACCACTATTCTAAAAATCCCCGACTAGCGCCGTCTAGGCCCCACTTAGCGCCTCTTAGGCCCCGCCTAGGCTCTAGGCGGTTAACCACCGTCCCAATTAATGCCTAGGCGTTGAAAATTTAGAAAGGGTGCCTAGACCTGTTAAGGCGCTCGCCTAGCCCGTCCAGACCCGCCTAGGTTGCGACTCACTTAAACAAAAAATAGATAACTTTCATCTTGCATTATTTTTTTTTTTTATAAATTGTAAGAGAGTTGTTGAATACTTAAATGAACACACATTATATGCTTGTTCCCCATGTTTTCATTATGTTTCAATACTTCATAATATATATGTCATTCAATTTTGTAATTTATGAAGTAATTATATATATTTTAAGTATAAACAGACACTTATTTACACAAAATATAATAGATTTACTTAAATCCGCCTAGTCCGCCTAGGCACTAGGCCCCAGCTCGCCGCCCGACTAGCGCCTAACGTCTTTTAGAACTTTGGCCTAAACTTTTATGATGAAAATGGACATTTACATGTAAATTGTGGTAATTAATTTGGAGTTAATTTAAAAGAAGTACTCTTCGAACTTTGATTAGCTTATGCGTTAGGGTTCAACTTTTCTATTTCAACCTCATTTTTAAAAGTTATTGGACCTGAACTTATAAAATTGGGAACATAGAGGGTCGACAACTGACCCAGAATTACCATTTAAAATGCCCTATTTCTTAATTGAATGAGGTGGCCAATGTTATATTTGTCACAATTCTGTGCAAGGGAATCAGCAATGCCATGGCCTGCAGGTTTGTGTTTTATATAGAACTCAAAATTCACAAAAAATGTTTCTAGTCCAAACATAATTAACATCGACGCCTGCTCATTGAAATATCCCTATACGGATCTTCGGACGTACGTACCAGTTAATTAGTGATTTGTACTGCACCTCACATAGGGTAGCTAGCTTGCAATTTCCGGATGTCATATACAATGCATTTTGGCCGGCCGCCCTCAACCGCTTCCTAAAATCCGAGAAGTGTCCCCAGTATAAATTCAGACCTCCAACATCCCAATACCACACTGCTAAATTCCTTCGTACAAGAAACAACACGAACACGAGAATTAAAAGATGGTTAAAATCATGAATGTGAGTAATGTGGTTGTCCTTGTTCTAGCAGTGATTACCACAACATCGCTACTTGGAGCAGAAGCTGGAGAATATACAGTGGGAGATGAGTTGGGTTGGACTATTCCTCCTGGTGGCGCTGCTACGTACGAAGCATGGGCTGCCAAGCATAGATTGTCCGTTACTGATTTTATAAGTGAGCTTCTCTTTACTTTCCACTTATTATTTAATTTTAGGAGCCGTTTGATAATCATTTCATTTTCAGTTTTAATTTTATGTATTTTTTTTTTAAATTGAAAACTTATTTAGTAACTAATTTCAGTCTTTATTTTTCACAAATATTGTTATCAAACCGGTCCGTAACTGATCATCATGATGACGGCTATGATGATAATGATCATGCATGATGATGATATTGATGATATGATTTGCTTGTGCAGACTTCAACTTTAAAGTTGGAGAACAAGACTTGGCTATAGTAACCAAGGAGGATTACGACGCCTGCAACACGGACAACCCCTTATTTGTATTCCAAGAAGGCGGAGAGTTTCAGTTTGTTCAGTCGGACACATATTATTTGACCTGCACCTTCGCCGGCCACTGCACCAAAGGTCAAAAGATTGCTCTTTATATTGCTCCCGCTTTTTCTCCTTCTCCAAGTCCATCTTCATATCCAAGTGAAAAAACTGCTGCTCAACATGCTAATGCAGTCAAATTTGTGTCCAAGAAAGGTCAAGGGCTCAAGAAATTACTGCCTGTGATGATGAAGTCCCTCTAATTCCTTTATAGCTATATAAAGCTTGGGTCCTAGTTAATTATATGCCCTTTACCAAAAAAAAGTTAATTATATGCCAAGAGGAATAATAATATTTACGAATAACAAGAGGTACTTGGTATTTTGTAGTTGTACCAAGTGCATATATGTCTTGGTATTTTTTTTCGTGGATTAATTATTTTGTAACAGAATAAAACATTTTTTTGGGTAGTGATGCGTCGCCCGAGGCCGTGGCTAGTAAGTAAAAGAAGCAAGTTACTAGGCGTTACCAAACATTTCGTGGCTTTGCCCAAATTTATTGTGGTGTGTATGTATGGTACAAGAAAATGGTAATGATACAAATAATTAGCATTTTTTTTTGTTTGGGATGAGCTCATTATCCTATTTACAAAAAAACGTATCTTCATTAAAAAAAAATCATAATCTTAACTTTCTCTCTCCCCAACTATCTCTCCCAAAACCCAGAAACCTTAAATTCCGCAATTTTAGCCTCTAGCCATTTTCTCCAGCTAGGGGTCGGCGACAAACCTTTCCCTTATAGTCCGTCTTCCTCCCCCTCCCCCATTCTTTTCTTCTCATACCATGTCCCCTCCGCTCCCCTGCCACCCCTCTCTTGGCTTACATGGCCGCGCCCCCTTCTCCTCTCATCCATTCATTGCTTATCTCCCACCATTTTGTGAGTAACCTATCCTTTGGCTTTGGTGCCTCATACCCAGACCTGAGCCATGCCTCATCTCAAGGTCTTTCTCTAGATTTAACGTTAGATCTGAGGGTTTGGGTGAGATTCATGGTTGTTGGTGGGTCAGATCCACATACGTCTGCTTAAATCCATGGTGGTGTTACATTCCTCCAACAATTTTATGGTTGTTCTCACTGATGTGTACAAATCTAATGGCTCTAACCGCTGCCTTATGCGTCAAGTTATTGTGTTTCCGCCTTGACTCGCAGAAGCTATAGATGTCTGTTTGGGCCCAAAATATTGGTTTGGGCCGAGTTTAAAATTGTTCTCGGCCCAAAAATGTTGCTCAGGGGCCGGTCGTGTCCTATCAGGATGGGGTAGTTGAATCCTGATACAATAAGGAGTCCCGGCAGGATAAGGATGCTAAAACTTGGGAATGAATACAGCTTGATAAGGGGTTGAGTTCAAAGTCCTAATAGGAGTAGGACTGGCCGAGATAAGATTGGATCGAGGTAAGGAGTCCTAATCCAAGTATAGTTTTGGTTCGATCAGAAGCAAGTTTGCTACTGTAAATAAAGGGTGGAGTGCATCACTCAAGCCCCCTCCAATTCAACGTACAAACTGCTCTGTGCAAACCCTCGTTCTACGCGAAACCTCTCAACAACCTTGAGATTTTTTTTTCTTTTTCGCCAACACATCTTCAGTTTGGATAAACAACATTGCTTTAAGGTCGACTGGTTATCTATCCAAGTCTCGGTCGAGAAAGACTTTCGGGTCTTTATTGGCAGAGGTCATCTCATTAGCCTTTTCGACGAGGTGAGGTGTTACAGCTTACTAGGGCTCGGCACATTGAATGCCAAGTTGTTTTATGATTGGATACTCACAGGTAAGCTTTAGAGTTTGGCGCCGAACCATATTTACCATCAAGACATATATATATTTTAAGTATCTGTGCCCATATACTTTGGTGTCAATTTGACGTGCTTATACCCTTACAAATATAATCACTGTGACCGAATCCGGTGCCGACAATTTGTGAACTTCACAAAGTTAGCAGCCTTGTCTTCAAGCTCTAAAACCCAAAGGACGAGATGTGTTCCTTCCTCGGCCGCAGTCGCAAGATCGAGAAGTTAGTCGCGCACTCAACGCAACATCAACACATTTTAATCCTCGACCGAGCTCGGCACACGAGTTGGCACACCCCACATCAACCGAAGGATATAGTTAGCTCATTAGCTACTTGACTTGCACGCCACGTAGGCTTGATAGTTTTTAGGGTCAACAATGTCATTAGAGCTATGTAGTTACAAGTGGTGTTGGATAGGGTGTCCTCCACAATGATTAGCCGCCCGATGGTTCCGTTCTCAAATTAATGTAGTTTTAGTTGTATTGTCATACTTTTCTAATGATTGGATGTGGTCTAGCTTTTTTGTGATGATTGTGTGTTGTCTCGCTATATGTAGCCTCACTATTCAACAATGACTGATGTGTGTCTACAATTTGTGATGAAATATGTAGTGGTGCCAATTATATGGTTGTGTTTGTGGTTGTCATATAAGAGTTTTACTCAATTTGTTTGTCTATGCAAATTCACTCCAAATCAATTTATTGATCACTGTAGCAATGTGCCCAATTGACGTTTGTAATTGGGTAGTGAGGCGAGGACCGTGTCCATGGCTAGTAAGTAAAAGAAGCGAATTACTAGGCGTGGCCAAACATTCTGTGGCTTTGCCCAAATTTATTGTGTTGTGTATGGTACAAGAAAAAGGTAATGCTACAAATATTCAGCACCTTTTTTTTAATGAGCTCATTACCTTATTTACAAATAAAGTATGTTCATTATAAAAATATAAAAAAATCATAATCTTAACTTTCTCTCTCCCCAACTATCTCTCCCAAAACCCAAAAACCCTAAATTCCCCAATTTTTAGTCGTTGGCCCTTTTCTTCAGCTTGCGGTCGGCGACAAACCTCTCCCTTCTAGTCCGTCTTCCTCCCCATCCCCCACTGCGTACTTTCCTTTCTTTTCTTCTCATACCACATCCCCTCCGCTCCGCTGCCACCCCTATCTTGGCTTGCACGGTCGCGCCCCCTTCTCCTCTCATATATTAATTGCTTATGTCCCACCATTTTGCGAGTAACTTATCTTTTGGCTTTGGTGCCTCATACCCAGACTTGAGCCATGCCTCATCTCAAGGTCTTTCTTTAGATTTAACATTAGATTTGAGGGTGTGGGTGAGATTCATGGTTGTTGGTGGGTCAGATCCATATACGCCAGCTTGAATCCATGGTGGTGATACATTTCTCCAATAATTTTATGGCTGTTCTGACTGATGTGCACAGATGTAATGGTTCCAGCTGCTGCCTTATGCGTCAAGTTATTGTGTCTCCACGACCTAGAAATGATGGGTCCACCTTGACTCGTAGAAGCTATGGATGCCTTCAGAGCCATGTAGTTGCAAATGGTGTTGGATAAGGTGTCCTCCACAATGATTAGCCACCCAGTGGTTCCGTTCTCAGATTAATGTAGTTTTATTTGTATTGTCATGCTTTTGCAATGATTGTATATGGTCTAGCTTTTTTGCGATGATTGTGTGTTGTCTTGCTTTATGTAGCCTCGCTATTCAGCGATGACCGATGTGTGTCTACAATTTGTGACAAAATTTGTAGTGGTGCCAATTGTATGGGTTGTGCTTGTGATTGTCATATAAGAGTTTTACTCGATTTGTTTGTCTATGCAAATTCACTCCAAATCAATTTATTGATCACTGTAACAATGTGCCCAATTGACGCTTGTAATTGTTTATGTTGATCATGAATAAAACACTACTCTATTGTTCGGAACAAATTCTATTTCTTAATCTTCAATGGAGATCGTACCAACAAAAAATCATTCGAATCACTACTACAAAATGGCACATTAGTGGCGGTGAAAAACCGACAAGAAACACCCATTAATGTCGGATTTTTGGTAAAAATCCAACATTAAATCGTGCAATGTCGCATAGAAAAACCGACATCAATACTACCGTCACAAAAGGGTAATGGCGTCGCTTAACCCCCTTAATCCGCCACCAAGAAGCAAAGTAATATAAAATATAAATGAACAACAGCGTTGCTTAAAAGGGACATTGGCTCTTACGTCGCTTATAAGCGACATGAAGACCGACATTACATAAGAAATAAACAATAAAAATATCACACTTTCTGTCGCTTAAAACCGACATTATGTAAGAAATAAACAATAAAATATCACACTTTCTGTCGGTCCAAACCGACATCAAGTACGTTAAATAAATAAAATACTCAAGCTACTGTCGGTCTTAACCGACATTAACTAATGTCTTCAATATTAAATAATTACACTAATGTCGTCCATAAGCGACACCAGATATATTAAAAATAATAAATTCTAATAAAACTTCCTCAGTTTTTAGTTAATAATATTTAAAAAAATTATATAAAAATAATTTCAACAATATTTTTATAGTTGTGTGGTTTTGCACTAGTTGTGTGGAATTTTTCTTTTGCACCATCATGATGAGTTCCAAAATTGCAGCACAGACCATGGAAAATATGGAGATGAAGAGGCCAATGCCCATCCTTTGGAGTGTAGTTAGGCCATTCTTGTGATCGGTGTATTTTCTAGCTGCTAGCACAATGATTCAATCGTATATTGGGACCCAAAAAATGACACTTAGGGTGTCAAAGATTTAAAGAGATGCTGCCGGGATTTCAAAGATAGAGCGGCCGACATGAATATCCATGAGGGTGCCTTGCAACACAAAGAAGTTGCTTCTCTGACTGTAGACTACAACAAAGATGATACCAGTGGCCCATATGGGAAGCAGCCTTATGATTGATTTTAGCTCCTCTACTTGGGTAACTGTACTGAGTTTCCATGGGCTTTTCGAGTTCTTTATCTGGTCACCTTGTACCTCCACCGCCGCTTTGTCAAAGAACATGAGCAGTAAAATTTCAGGTCAACAGAACAACAACAACAACGAAAGTAAAATTACAAAACCACTATTCGTTCACTCTAATGCAAGAGAAAAAAGAACTCTCAATCTTATAGTTTGATTACTCAACTAATAACCATAATAAATTAAAAATCGACCACCTTCGACTTCTTCCTCTTCGAATTGGATTTCGTCAGCATGCTCATTTTCATATGATCCATAGCAAAACAATCTGCAAGAAGAAGAACAAAACTAAAAAGTGAAAGAGAGATGAAATGGAAGTACGGACGAAATTGGGAAGGAGAATGAGAGATTGAAATTAGGGAAAAAAAATGAAAGCTCGGATGAAATGGGGGAAAAAGGGGTTTAATTAGGGATGCTGAGTTAGCGTCGGTTTAAATCGACATTAAGTTCCTAACGTCGTATTAAAATACACTGGCGTTGCAATAAGTGAGGCTTAGTGTCGGTTAAAACCGCCACCCACTTCTGACATGCATTACGTCCAATTAAATCCACCCACTTTATGACAACATTTATTGGACCAAACGTAGCGTCGGTTTCGTTAAAGTTGGTGTCGGTTTAAACCGATACCACCACTGACACACTTTATTGATACATTAAATCAAACAACCACTTTCTGACATAGTTTTTTTTAATTCAAATGACGTCAGTTTAGTTAACCCTTGTGTCGATTCAAACTGACACCATATCAGAACAAGCGGGAAAGTTCCCGCCTACCGTATTTCAAATTAGCTGACAGAAAAATAGTTTTGTAAAAAAAAAAATGTCACCATACAAAAAAAATAACGAGTTTCGGGACAAAACTTTCCGACGGTTATAAAATGAAAAATCACGATTTAACGGTTATTTTAACTCCGATTTTGATTATTTTTTACAGCTACACTCCTTTACCCTATATGAATACAATGAATGAATTCGATCTTCAATTTAAAATATTTACACTAGTGGATACCACAAAATATTTGTTATACTTAATGAAAGTATAAATAAACTCTAAGTGTTAGTGAATCTATCGTTTATCCACTACAACAACAACAACAACAAAGCCTTTTCCCACTAAGTGGGGTCGGCTATATGAATCCTAGAACGCCATTGCGCTCGGTTTTGTGTCATGTCCTCCGTTAGATCCAAGTACTCAAGTCTTTTCTTAGGGTCTCTTCCAAAGTTTTCCTAGGTCTTCCTCTACCCCTTCGGCCCTGAACCTCTGTCCTGTAGTCACATTTTCGAACCGGAGCGTCAGTAGGCCTTCTTTGCACATGTCCAAACCACCGGAACCGATTTTCTCTCATATTTCCTTCAATTTTGGCTACTCCTACTTTACCTCGGATATCCTCATTCCCAATCTTATCCTTTATCGTGTGCCCATACATCCCACAAAGCATCCTCATCTCCGCTACACCCATTTTGTGTACGTGTTGATGCTTCACCGCCCAACATTCTGTGCCATACAACATCGCTGGCCTTATTGCCGTCCTATAAAATTTTCCCTTGAGCTTCAGTGGCCTACGACGGTCACACAACACGCCAGATGCACTCTTACACTTCATCCATCCAGCTTGTATTCTATGGTTGAGATCTCCATCTAATTCTCCGTTCTCTTGCAAGATAGATCCTAGGTAGCGAAAACGGTCACTTTTTGTGATCTTCGCTAGATTGCTCCGGTCATTAGTGTGGATAAGTATATAAATGGATAGAGATAGGAAAGCAAACACAAGATGTACGTGGTTCACCCAGATTGGCTACGTCCACGGAATAGAGGAGTTCTCATTAATTGTGAAGGGTTTACACAAGTACATAGGTTCAAGCTCTCATTTAGTGAGTACAAGTGAATGATTTAGTATAAATGACATTAGGAAATATTGTGGGAGAATGATCTCGTAACCACGAAACTTCTAAGTACCGGAGTATGGTATCGTCTTGACTTGCCTTATCTGTCTCATAGGTAGATGTGGCATCTTCTCTGGAAGTACTTTTCCTCCATCTAGGGGTGGTATCTGTAACTGGTGGAGATGCACAAGGTAATGTATCAATTTCACTTGAAGCTTACTTGTAGTTTCAGGCTTGGTCAAGCGCGATACAAACCATGTAGTAGGAGTCCCCCAAGTCGCCGGGCTAGGGGATTTGCTGAAAGAGGTGACAGACAAGGTAAGCAATCAGAGCTCCGGCTGATTGTTCACATTCTCCCTATCTTGCAGGCAGCATGAAGGATAAAGAGAAGAAAAATGAGAAGAGATGATATGGGATACTTTTGCTTTTGCAGAAGTAACTTTCCACAGGCTTATTCTTGAACCGGGCTGGAGGGTTTTCTGGTTTCCTCCAGAGTAAAGGCCGACTGAAGAATTTGAGGGTCAAAACAAGTCCATCAAATCTAGAGTACGTTCGACCCTGCTGATATGGGATACTTTTGCTTTTGACAGAGTAGTGGATGTATCGGCACGTGTGCTGTTACGCTTGTCTCCACATGCTTCCTTGTATCCTTCTCACTTGCCCTATCTGTTCCTCAGGTAGATGCGGTATCTTCCTTGGAAGCATAAGATGTTGAAGATGAGTACTCGAGAGCAATGCCAGGTAAGTAATCAGGTAAGGGGTTCCAGGCAGTCAGTTCCTGGTTGGAAGCTTGATTCCAAGTGCTGACTGATTGCTCTCTTTCTCCTTGTCTTGCAGGTAAGAACAAGGCCAAAGGAAAAGACAGGGAAAAAGCATGATATGGGATACTCTTGCTTTTAACCCTGATGATATGAGATATTCTTGCTCTAGTATAGCTTGTTTACAGAGGTATTATCGGGGGGAAAGAAAGCTGAATATTTCGAAAGGCTTCGTTGGGAGTGCCCTCTCAGATAAGAGAAAGGGTTGAGCATTTTTGCAGGTCTGCCTGTCCGTTAGGGATGGAGGTCGACATATATAGGAGTCTCCCTAACATCAAGTAATAATGCTATTCCTTTACCCTGCTTGGTCAAAGCACGGTAGTGGGAGCTGCCAGCTTCACATGTTTTAACTCTGTCGGAGCACTTTGGAAAAGTGGTATGTGGTATCTGGAAAGCTGATGTTGCGTGTGAAGATTACAGACAAGATTTATCCAAGGAGATCCAGCTCTTGAAGTTGGGAAAGTGGTGCCTCTTCGGTTTTCGAACAAGCAATCATGTCGGGGATCTGGCTCTCGAGATTCGGATAACGATGCCTCTTCGATTTTTAAGAAAGCAATCCTGCTGGGGGTCTGGCTCTCGAGATTCGGAGAGCGGTGTCTCTTCGATTTTTGAGAAAGTAATCATGTTGGGAGTCTGGCTCTCGAGATTCGGAGGGCGGTGCCTCTTCGATTTTGGAACAAGCAATCTTGTTGGGAGTGTTTTCTCGAATGTGAGTAAAGGTTGGGCATGTTTGCTATTCTACCTTGCCACGAAGCACAGAGGTTGACACACAGGGACTTTCCAATTATCCAGCAGTGGTACTGTTCCTTTACCCTCTCTTCGATTTTTGAGAAAGTAATCATGTTGGGAGTCTGGCTCTCGAGATTCGGAGGGCGGTGCCTCTTCGATTTTGGAGCAAGCAATCTTGTTGGGAGTGTTTTCTCGAATGTGAGTAAAGGTTGGGCATGTTTGCTAGTCTACCTTGCCACGAAGCACAAAGGTTGACACACAGGGACTTTCCAATTATCCAGCAGTGGTACTGTTCCTTTACCCTCTCTTCGATTTTTGAGAAAGTAATCATGTTGGGAGTCTGGCTTTCGAGATTCGGAGGGCGGTGCCTCTTCGATTTTGGAGCAATCAATCATGTTGGGAGTGTTTTCTCGAATGTGAGTAAAGGTTGGGCATGTTTGCTAGTCTACCTTGCCACGAAGCACAGAGGTTGACACACCGGGACTTTCCAATTATCCAGCAGTGGTACTGTTCCTTTACCCTTGTGGGTAATAATATGGTAGCTAGACCTTCAAAATTTATGTGTCTAAACTTTGTTAGTGTTGTTTCTTTGCAATTCTTTTACCCTTCTTGGTCAGAGCGATGTAGCGGGAGCTGCAAGCTTCACGTGTCTCAACTTTGTCAGAGAACTTTGGCAAAGTTATCTGTGGTACCCATGAGTTACTGTTGCGTGTGGGAAGTGGGTGATTGAACAGTACAATTCATGTGCTTTCTACTTCGCTAGAAATCTGCGACAGAATGCCCATAATTTCCGCAAAGTTGAGTGTGCGTGTGACAGGTGCTGACAAGGCTTGAAAAGTAGGTGCCTCTTCGATTTCTGAGATCGGCCCTCGTGGTCTCTTAGCAGCCCAGCTTTTGAGAAAGCAAGCCTCTTCGATTTCTGAGATCGGCCTTCGTGGTCTTTGAGCAGCCCAGCTTTTGAGAAAGCAAACGCCTCTTCGATTTCTGAGATCGACCCTCGTGGTCTCTGAGCAGCCCAGCTTTTGAGAAAGCAAACGCCTCTTTGATTTCTGAGCAGGCGCCTCTTCGATTTCTGAAGCTTCGTCAAGTGCAGATTTTTATAGGGGCTGACATTAAGTTCCAAAGCACACTTGAATATCCACCAGTAGAAGCTCCATTCTTGCACTTCTAAGATCTTGATTTGTCCGACCTCTTCTCTCTTCAACACCTTTGAAAATGTCTGGCCCCTCCGACCGTCGTTTTGACTTGAACCTTGTTGAAGAGGCAGCCCCGCCTTCTCCAGACAACATATGGCGCCCATCCTTCGTCTCCCCTACTGGTCCTCTTACCGTTGGGGATTCCGTGATGAAAAATGATACGACCGCTGCGGTAGTGGCCAGGAACCTTCTCACTCCCAAAGATAACAGACTACTTTCCAAACGGTCTGATGAGTTGGCTGTTAAGGATTCTCTGGCTCTCAGTGTTCAGTGTGCAGGTTCTGTGTCTAATATGGCCCAACGCCTATTTGCTCGAACCCGCCAAGTTGAATCATTGGCGGCTGAAGTGATGAGTCTCAAACAAGAGATTAGAGGGCTCAAGCATGAGAATAAACAGTTGCACCGGCTCGCACATGACTATGCTACAAACATGAAGAGGAAGCTTGACCAGATGAAGGAATCTGATGGTCAGGTTTTACTTGATCATCAGAGATTTGTGGGTTTGTTCCAAAGGCATTTATTGCCTTCGTCTTCTGGGGCTGTACCGCGTAATGAAGCTCCAAATGATCAACCTCTGATGCCTCATCCTTCTAGGGTTTTGTCCAGTACTGAGGCTCCGAATGATCCCCCTCCGGTGCCTTCTCTTTCTGAGGCTCTACCGACTGCTGAGACTTCTCCTAAGCAACCTTTGTGATGACTCCCTCTTATTTGTTTATTTTGACTCAAGTATATGTACATATTTGTAACTTATCGGGGATATCAATAAATAAGCTTTCCTTCATTTCAACGTATTGTGTTAAATACACCAAAGCCTTCTTCGCTAAATTCTTTGAATTTTCTTTTGTTGAAGCTTGTATGTTGAAGCTTTGTGAGTGGAGCATGTAGGTTGAGGTAGTGTTCCCTTAATTTCCCGAGTGAGGAAAACTTCTCGGTTGGAGACTTGGAAAATCCAAGTCACTGAGTGGGATCGGCTATATGAATCTTAGAACGCCATTGTGTTCTGTCATGTGTCATGTCCTCCGTTAGATCCAAGTACTCTAAGTCTTTTCTTAGGGTCTCTTCCAAAGTTTTCCTAGGTCTTCCTCTACCCCTTCGGCCCAAAACCTCTGTCCTATAGTCGCATCTTCTAATCGGAGCGTCAGTAGGCCTTCTTTGCACATGTCCAAACCACTGTAACCGATTTTCTCTCATCTTTCCTTTAATTTCGGCTACTCCTACTTTACCCCGGATATCCTCATTCCTAATCTTATCCTTTCTCGTGTGCCCACACATCTAACAAAGCATCCTCATCTCCGCTACACCCATTTTGTGTACGTGTTGATGCTTCACCGCCCAACATTCTGTGCCATACAGCATCGCCGGCCTTATTGTCGTCCTATAAAATTTTCCCTTGAGCTTCAGTGGCATACGGCGGTCACACAACACGCCGGATGCACTCTTCCACTTCATCCATCCAGCTTGTATTCTATGGTTGAGATCTTCATCTAATTCTCCGTTCTTTTGCAAGATAGATCCTAGGTAACGAAAATAGTCGCTCTTTGGTATTTCTTGATCTCCGATCCTCACCCCTAACTCGTTTTGGCCTCCATTTGCACTGAACTTGCACTCCATATATTCTGTCTTTGATCGGCTTAGGCGAAGACCTTTAGATTCCAACAAATCTCTCCAAAGGTTAAGCTTTGCATTTACCCCTTCCTGAGTTTCATCTATCAACATTATATCATCTGCGAAAAGCATACACCAAGGAATATCATCTTGAATATGTCCTATTAACTCATCCATTACCAACGCAAAAAGGTAAGGACTTAAGGATGAGCCTTGATGTAATCCTACAGTTATGGGAAAACTTTTGGTTTGTCCTTCATGAGTTCTTACGGCAGTCTTTGCTCCTTCATACCCACTAGTGTAAATATTTTAAATTGAAGATCAAATTCATTCATTGTATTCATATAGGGTCAAGGAGTGTAGCTGTAAAAAATCATCAAAATCGAAGTTAAAATAACCATTAAATCATGATTTTTCGTTGATAACCATCGAAAAGTTTTATCTCATTACTTGATCTCTGAATGTTTGTTTTTTGTAATTTTTGGCGTATGCGATCTCGAAGTATATACAAACATGTTTGACGGTTGGATCGTTGAAACTAGTTTCATAGAATGCGTATCCCATCAAAACAATAGATTCACTAACACTTTAGAATTTATTCATATTTTCATTAAGTATAACATAAGATTTATTGGTATCCACTTGTGTAAATATTTTAAATTGAAGATCGAATTCATTCATTGTATTCATATAGGGTCAAGGAGTGTAGCTGTAAAAAATCATCAAAATCGGAGTTAAAATAACCGTTAAATCGTGATTTTTCATTGATAACCGTCGAAAAGTTTTATCCCGTTACTTGATCTCTGAATGTTTGTTTTTTGTAATTTCTGGCGTATGCGATCTCGAAGTTTATACAAACATGTTTGACGGTTGGATCGTTGAAACTAGTTTCGTAGAATGCGTATCCCATCAAAACAATAGATTCACTAACACTTAAGAGTTTATTCATACTTTCATTAAGTATAACATAAGATTTATTGGTATCCACTAGTGTAAATATTTGAAATTGAAGATCGAGTTAATTCATTGTATTCATATATGGTCAAGGAGTGTAGCTGTAAAAAATCATCAAAATCGGAGTTAAAATAACAGTTAAATTATGATTTTTCGTTGATAATCGTCGAAAAGTTTTATCCAGTTACTTTGATCTCTAAATGTTTGTTTTTTGTAATTTTTTGGCGTATGCGATCTTTAAGTATATACAAATATGTTTGACGGTTGGATCGTTGAAACAAGTTTCGTAAAATGCGTATCCTATCAAAACAATAGATTCACTAACACTTAAGAGTTTATTCATACTTTTATTAAGTATAACATAAGATTTATTGGTATCTACTAGTGTAAATATTTGAAATGGAAGATCGAGTTAATTCATTGTATTCATATATAGTCAAGGAGTGTAGCTGTAAAAAAATCATCAAATCGGAGTTAAAATAACCGTTAAATCATGATTTTTCATTGATAATCGTCGAAAAGTTTTATCCCGTTACTTGATCTCTGAATGTTTGTTTTTTGTAATTTTTTGCGTATGCGATCTTAAAGTATATACAAATATGTTTGACGGTTGGATCGTTGAAACTAGATTCGTAGAATGCATATCCCATCAAAACAATAGATTCACTAACACTTAAGAGTTTATTCATACTTTTATTAAGTATAACATAAGATTTATTGGTATCCACTGGTGTAAATATTTGAAATTGAAGATCGAGTTAATTCATTATATTCATATAAGGTCAAGGAGTGTAGCTGTAAAAAATCATCAAAATCGAAGTTAAAATAGCCATTAAATCGTGATTTTTCGTTGATAACCGTCGAAAAGTTTTGTCCCGTTACTTGATCTCTGAATGTTTTTTTTTTTTTCGATTTTTGGCTGATGCAATCTCGAAGCATATACAAACAAGTTTGACAGTTTGATCGTTGAAATTAGTTTCGTAGAATGCATATCCCATCAAAACAATAGATTCACTAACACTTAAGAGTTTATTCATACTTTCATTAAGTATAACATAAGATTTATTGGTATCCACTAGTGTAAATATTTGAAATTGAAGATCGAGTTAATTCATTGTATTCATATATGGTCAAGGAGTGTAGTTGTAAAAAATCATCAAAATCGGAGTTAAAATAACCGTTAAATTATGATTTTTCGTTGATAATCGTCGAAAAGTTTTATCCAGTTACTTTGATCTCTAAATGTTTGTTTTTTGTAATTTTTTGGCGTATGCGATCTTGAAGTATATACAAATATGTTTGACGGTTGGATCGTTGAAACTAGTTTCGTAAAATGCGTATCCCATCAAAACAATAGATTCACTAACACTTAAGAGTTTATTCATACTTTTATTAAGTATAACATAAGATTTATTGGTATCTACTAGTGTAAATATTTGAAATTGAAGATCGAGTTAATTCATTGTATTCATATATGGTCAAGGAGTGTAGCTGTAAAAAAATCATCAAATCGGAGTTAAAATAACCGTTAAATCATGATTTTTCGTTGATAATCGTCGAAAAGTTTTATCCCGTTACTTGATCTCTGAATGTTTGTTTTTTGTAATTTTTTGCGTATGCGATCTTAAAGTATATACAAATATGTTTGACGGTTGGATCGTTGAAACTAGATTCGTAGAATGCATATCCCATCAAAACAATAGATTCACTAACACTTAAGAGTTTATTCATACTTTTATTAAGTATAACATAAGATTTATTGGTATCCACTGGTGTAAATATTTGAAATTGAAGATCGAGTTAATTCATTATATTCATATAAGGTCAAGGAGTGTAGCTGTAAAAAATCATCAAAATCGAAGTTAAAATAGCCATTAAATCGTGATTTTTCGTTGATAACCGTCGAAAAGTTTTGTCCCGTTACTTGATCTCTGAATGTTTTTTTTTTTTTCGATTTTTGGCTGATGCAATCTCGAAGCATATACAAACAAGTTTGACAGTTTGATCGTTGAAATTAGTTTCGTAGAATGCGTATCCCATCAAAACAATAGATTCACTAACACTTAAGAGTTTATTCATACTTTCATTAAGTATAACATAAGATTTATTGGTATCCACTAGTGTAAATATTTGAAATTGAAGATCGAGTTAATTCATTGTATTCATATATGGTCAAGGAGTGTAGCTGTAAAAAATCATCAAAATCGGAGTTAAAATAACCGTTAAATTATGATTTTTCGTTGATAATCGTCGAAAAGTTTTATCTAGTTACTTTGATCTCTAAATGTTTGTTTTTTGTAATTTTTTGGCGTATGCGATCTTGAAGTATATACAAATATGTTTGACGGTTTGATCGTTGAAACTAGTTTCGTAAAATGCGTATCCCATCAAAACAATAGATTCACTAACACTTAAGAGTTTATTCATACTTTTATTAAGTATAACATAAGATTTATTGGTATCTACTAGTGTAAATATTTGAAATTGAAGATCGAGTTAATTCATTGTATTCATATATGGTCAAGGAGTGTAGCTGTAAAAAATCATCAAATCGGAGTTAAAATAACCGTTAAATCATGATTTTTCGTTGATAATCGTCGAAAAGTTTTATCCCGTTACTTGATCTCTGAATGTTTGTTTTTTGTAATTTTTTGCGTATGCGATCTTAAAGTATATACAAATATGTTTGATGGTTGGATCGTTGAAACTAGATTCGTAGAATGCATATCCCATCAAAACAATAGATTCACTAACACTTAAGAGTTTATTCATACTTTTATTAAGTATAACATAAGATTTATTGGTATCCACTGGTGTAAATATTTGAAATTGAAGATCGAGTTAATTCATTATATTCATATAAGGTCAAGGAGTGTAGCTGTAAAAAATCATCAAAATCGAAGTTAAAATAGCCATTAAATCGTGATTTTTCGTTGATAACCGTCGAAAAGTTTTGTCCCGTTACTTGATCTCTGAATGTTTTTTTTTTTTTCGATTTTTGGCTGATGCAATCTCGAAGCATATACAAACAAGTTTGACAGTTTGATCGTTGAAATTAGTTTCGTAGAATGCGTATCCCATCAAAACAATAGATTCACTAACACTTAAGAGTTTATTCATACTTTCATTAAGTATAACATAAGATTTATTGGTATCCACTAGTGTAAATATTTGAAATTGAAGATCGAGTTAATTCATTGTATTCATATATAGTCAAGGAGTGTAGCTGTAAAAAAATTATCAAAATCGGAGTTAAAATAACCGTTAAATTATGATTTTTCGTTGATAATCGTCGAAAAGTTTTATCCAGTTACTTTGATCTCTAAATGTTTGTTTTTTGTAATTTTTTGGCGTATGCGATCTTGAAGTATATACAAATATGTTTGACGGTTGGATCGTTGAAACTAGTTTCGTAAAATGCGTATCCCATCAAAACAATAGATTCACTAACACTTAAGAGTTTATTCATACTTTTATTAAGTATAACATAAGATTTATTGGTATCTACTAGTGTAAATATTTGAAATTGAAGATCGAGTTAATTCATTGTATTCATATATGGTCAAGGAGTGTAGCTGTAAAAAAATCATCAAATCGGAGTTAAAATAACCGTTAAATCATGATTTTTCGTTGATAATCGTCAAAAAGTTTTATCCCGTTACTTGATCTCTGAATGTTTGTTTTTTGTAATTTTTTGCGTATGCGATCTTAAAATATATACAAATATGTTTGACGGTTGGATCGTTGAAACTAGATTCGTAGAATGCATATCCCATCAAAACAATAGATTCACTAACACTTAAGAGTTTATTCATACTTTTATTAAGTATAACATAAGATTTATTGGTATCCACTGGTGTATATATTTGAAATTGAAGATCGAGTTGATTCATTATATTCATATAAGGTCAAGGAGTGTAGCTGTAAAAAATCATCAAAATCGAAGTTAAAATAGCCATTAAATCGTGATTTTTCGTTGATAACCGTCGAAAAGTTTTGTCTCGTTACTTGATCTCTGAATGTTTTTTTTTTTTTTCGATTTTTGGCTGATGCAATCTCGAAGCATATACAAACAAGTTTGACAGTTTGATTGTTGAAATTAGTTTCGTAGAATTCATATCTCATCAACTTGAATGATATGTATATTTAAGCCGATCCAATGGTCACCAATTTTTAGTATTTAATTTAATATATATATAATTATTATAATTTTTAGGGGTATAAAATTGTTAAATTAATATATATAATCATTATAGTATTTTTTTAGGGTTATAAAATTATTAAATTAATTAGTGTCACCTAGAAGCGACACCAATACTTTATGTCGCTTAAAAGCGACACTGTTTTATTTAAAGCGACACCAATATTTAAAATTATTAAATTATATGTCGGTTATAAGCGACATTAAATGTTTACGTCGGTTTAAAAGCGATGTAGACATTTAATCTCGCTTATAAGCGACACTAAATCCGACGTCATGTTCAATTAGTGTCGCAACTCTCTTATGCGCCACTACATTATATTAAACCGACACCACCCACTGACACTATAAGTCCCTTTTGTAGTAGTGAATTAGATATTGTTTAGGCATTCAAATGTATCAAATAATTGAAAGTACCAAGTAACATGTTAATGTTAATGATGAACTGTCATCTATTTGATACATTTGAATGACCAAATGATATATGTTTCGAATGATTTTTTTATAAGGATAATTATCAAATGAAAATTAAGAAATTGAATGGTTTCAGTTATGAAATTTTTACGGTGAAGATACGTTATTTGCAAGTGAAAGAATGAGCTCAATCCTCATTGGGGGAATCCAAGTATTATTCATGACAGAAATTATTAAATTTAATTGTGTTAAAAATAAATAAATAAATAAAAATAAATAAATAAACCTTCTATTGTTCTACCGTTCATCTTCCTCCACATTCATCTTATACTTTTCTCCACATTCCTCTCATACTACTACCGTTCTATCATTCATCCTCTTCTATCGTTTACTTTTTTTATTTCTTTTCGAATCATATATAAATTGGTGCTGTTGGGTTGTCTTTGGTGGTGTTTTTGCGGGTGTGTTGAGGAGATGATAAATTACGATTAATAATAATTCACACGTTCATATATATTATAAGGAAAACTAATGAAAATGACTTGAAAACTTTGAGTTTTAATGATAAGGACAAAATAAAGGGTAAAGTGAATAGTACCAGGATTGACTTTTTAGTGTAAAAATGTGGTTTTTCGTTAAAGTGAACAGTACCGGATGCTTTTCGTTAAAGTTCCCATTATTATTAGGGGTGGGCACTTGGAACCGAAAACCGAAACCGAAACACGAATCGAATCAAACCGCACCAAACGGTTTGGTTTTGCGGTTTTGAAACGGTTTCGGTTTCAAAACCGAACCGCGGCACACAAAACGGTTTGGTTTCGGTTTTGGGTTTTCAAAACCGCATCGAAACCGAAACCGAAACCGAAACCGTACTTTTTTATTTTTATTTAGTTCATTCAACTAGGTTTAGGTTATACTTATACATTTGGTTTGCGGTTCTGGGTTTGCGCCTCCTTGCATCTCCGCATCTGGCCTTTGCGAGCGACCTGGTCACCTGACTGCGAGCGACTGCCTGCGAGCGACTGCTTCTGCTTCTGCGACTGCTTCTGCGACTGCTTCTGCGGCTTGCTTTCATCTCTGCCTTGCCTCCAATCTTGGAGTCGACACACGCAGAGGTAAAAATTTCTCATCCTCTGTCTTCAATTTCATATATGTTGTTAGATTAAAGGGGAAAATATGAGAACAAACTCATGCACTGAATCATGATTGATAATTTAAAATGTGCATTTCTTTCGAATGTTAGGCAGGTTTGGGTTTGGCAAAGTAAGTAATTTTTTTTCGAAAGTTGAGATATTAGTATCAAAATTGTCTGGTCTACTTGGGTTAGGCAGGTTTCAGTGCTGTACACTAGTTTTTCTATGTTCGTAATTTCGATTGTAGTAGAGGAGGAAGAGGAGGAGGAGGTTTTTTCTGGCATAGGCATGTTCTGTTTGAAATTTTGTGCATTGGAATGAAAGTGACAATAGTCTCTTATCTGTTTGCATTTGGGGGTAGGGGGCTAACTGGAGAGCGCACGGTGAAACGGTTGCGGCTATCAAAGGCTCTGACGGTACCTGAAATTTGATCTTGAAGAAACCCTTGTTTCTAAAGTTATGACAAGGAATCCGATATTTGTTCTTTCAGACACTCTTGCTGTTGAGGCCCTTCAGAAAATGGTGCAAGGTTAGTATTAAATGAGAGGAAAATTTACTTCTTGGCATACGATCTTATTGTGGTTTGCTCTTTCTACATGATGATTTCTGCATTTATAGGGAAATTCAGACATTTGCCTGTTGTGGAGAATGGAGAGGTCATTGCTTTACTTGATATAGCAAAGTGTTTATATGATGCCATTGCTCGTATAATGGAAGGAATACAAATAATCCAACCATCTCAGCATTCTTTTGATTTGATTAATAGGTCATGACTCCAAATCCAGAATGTGCTACAGTTGATACACCAATCGTTGATGCGTTGCATACCATGCATGATGGAAAGTTTTTACACATTCCTGTTCTCGACAGAGGTAAGATGCTGATAGTAAGAGTAATGTGTTTTGCTTTGTCAAGTAACATAAGACTTATAGTTTATGATAATTATTGATTACCGGGAAGCAGATGGAGCTGTAGTTGCCGTTGTTGATGTAATTCATATCACTCATGTTGCTGTCGCCACTGTAAGTCTAGTCCTTACCTACTGTTGGTTATTACAATTTTTTGTTACCTATTGTACATTTTTGTTGTTCCTGCTGTGGCCGCTGTTTGCTTTCACAATCATCTTCACATTTCTGTTTTGCTTTTTTTTTGTTTAATATTCTTTTAATTGTTTCTTAACCTTGAGCAAGAAGAAATATCTTACATAATATTCATTGCTAACCAGGTTGGAAATACTGCTGCAGCGAGTAATGAGGCTGCAACCAATATGATGCAATAGTTTTGGGACTCTGCCATGGCCTTGAGTCCCAATGATGATGACGATGAGTCTCGGAGGTTATATATCTATATATGTTAGGGATATTAAACTATGCATCTCTATTGTGTAGCTAAGCTTTGCGATTTGACATAATTACTGATTACTGTTCTTGTTTCCTTTCACTTTCTCATGCATTTCTTGGAACATTCATTTAGGAGGAACTTGACATAGAGAGTTTCAAAATTGTCTGGTCTACTTGTGGCTTAGTTAATATGGGAGTTTTAACGAAAAGCCCAAGGTACTGTTCACTTTAACGAAAAACCACATTTTTACACTAAAAAGTCAAACCTGGTACTATTCACTTTACTCTTTATTTTGTCCTTATCATTAAAACTCAAAGTTTTCAAGCCCTTTTCATTAGTTTTCCTTAGTTAATATTTGAATGATCCCAGGATGGACTCAAGGTTCTAATTCACAAGAGTCTCCCCTTATGCGTTTACAAAGTGCAAGGTCTTCACAAGCTCAAAGGCCTCATAAACCTTCAAAGAATAAGTGTCCAAAAGGAAAAGGAAAGGTAAAGGTTTGAAACTTGAACGATGCAAAGTAAGTTGAAAACCAAGATTTTGTTGAATTCCATGAACCATTTATTTTTTTGGTTGTACTAATGCCATAAGGCATTTGACATTGAACTTTGTTTGAAACTTTGAAGTTTGAACTTTAGTTGTATTATGGCAAACTTAACTTTTCAATTGGGTTGTAGTAAACTATTGTGATTGATTGGTGATCAAGTTGAATTTTAGTAGATGTGAATTATGTGATGCGTTTTTGTGCAGTTTTGTGCAGTTTTTTGGTGCAGTTTTGATGCAGTTGTGGTGTAATTTTTGCTGCAGTTTAGCTGCTGTTTTGTGTGCAGTTTTGTGCAGTTTTGGTGCTGTTTAGCTGCTGTTTTTTGTGCAGTTTTTTGCTGCAGTTTCAGTGCAGTTTTTTGCTGCAGGTTTGGTACAGTTCTTGGTGTTGTTTTGCAGCAGTTTTTTGCTGCAGGTTTGGTGCAGTTTTTGGTGTTGTTGCTGTTTTTGGTGCAATTTTGGTGCATATTCATTAATTAATATACAAGGAAAATAAGACAATCTTATGCATAAATATGTGTATATTTTAAATTGTACATTTTTCTCTCAAAAACCAAATCGAAACCGTTTGAAACCGCACCGAACCGAACCAAACGGTTTGGTTTCATTTCGGTTTTGGCTTCAAAACCGCACCGCACCGCACCGCAAAAAGTTTCGATTTCGGTTGTGGTTTCACTCGAAACCGCACCAAACCGCACCGCGCCCACCCCTAATTATTATACTTCTACCGTTCTATGATATAACTTCTGTCTTTCGTCTCTCTCTCTCTGTAGGATATGCAAGTGGACATATTCGTTAATTGGTTTTGCTCTATCACAAAAAAGGGGGTTTTGTTGCTGTGAGGTAGAATTAGTCCTAGTTTGAAATTAAAATTCAGACTTTTCCCACTAGCATATATGACATTCAACGAAATCAGAATAAGGTATGGTCGTGTTTATATAGGGTATTTTTTTGGAACAAATGTGGTGAACTTAGAGAATGTTTAAAGTTAAATTTTTTAATGGGGTGTAAATAGAAATTAGGGTAAAATTAGTTAGATGAGAGATGGTGTTCAAATAGAAAAACTCTTACATAAAAAGCCATATCAAATTTTACAAGAACTTTTTTTAGGACCCTATTTTTTCTAAAACAAAAAATGTATACACATATTTGTGAATTCCCGATGGCAGCAATAGATGTATCAACAATACTTGTCTTGAAAGTGTTTGAAGGAAACAAGTAAAGATTTCGTAAAAGAAAGAGATCAACAATATCTCAGTTGATAAGGTGTTGAGTTTCTACTCATGAATCTCAGGTTTGAAACTTTCCCCTCTCCTAAACTATTGTAATAGTTTCGAGTCCTCCCATCCCCTTAATAACAATATTTTTTTTAAAGAAATCTGGTACATATAAATATTCGTGGCTTGAAGCTAGCTTCTCCTAGTGTGTTTAATGCCAAATTATTTTTTTTTAGTACCACATAAAGTTCTTATGAGGTTCAAAATTTTCACTATCTTCATCATCTCTATGTGTAGAGTAAGTTTATTGTGGAGAGTATTCATCAAATGATAAATCCCCAAAATAGTTTTGCATGTAATTGTTAACATGCCACTCATATAAATATAAATATTTTAGCATATTATTACTAAAACATACGTGATATATGGTGGTTACGGTGTTGGAAGAGTAAAATGGGAGGGGTTCAAATCCCCTTTGTATTTTTTTTTCCTCCCTTTTTGCCCTTTTTTTTCTTCTTTTTCTTTTTTTTTCCTTCCTTTACATCGATATTTTCCATATTTTAGCGATATTACACCAATATTTTGACAAAATATTGCTGAAGTGTGAGCGAAATTATCGACAATATTTTTCCTCCCTTTTTGCCCTTTTTTTTCTTCTTTTTCTTTTTTTTTCCTTCCTTTACATCGATATTTTCCATATTTTAGCGATATTACACCAATATTTTGACAAAATATTGCTGAAGTGTGAGCGAAATTATCGACAATATTTTTCCTCCCTTTTTGCCCTTTTTTTTCTTCTTTTTTTTTTTTTCCTTCCTTTACATCGATATTTTCCATATTTTAGCGATATTACACCAATATTTTGACAAAATATTGCTGAAGTGTGAGCGAAATTATCGACATCGATATTTTCCGATATTATCGTCAATATTGTCGATATTTGTACGATATGTACATAGATATGTTCCGAAATATCCGTGATTTGAAAAAACCGAAATATCCTCGATATTTCGTCGATATTATCGATATTTCAGACTATGGTTATTATTGAACAAACAATCTAAAAACCAAATTAACACCCGTAACAATCTAAAAACCAAATTAACACCCGTAGGCTTATCCCATGTATTCTCAAGAGGACCTCATTCACTTCCTTTTTTCCCTTTTTTTTCTTTTTTTTCTTTTTTTTTTCCTTCCTTTACATCGATATTTTCCATATTTTAGCGATATTACACCAATATTTTGACAAAATATTGCTGAAGTGTGAGCGAAATTATCGACATCGATATTTTCCGATGTTATCGTCGATATTGTCGATATTTGTACAATATGTACATAGATATGTTCCGAAATATCCGTGATTTGAAAAAACTGAAATATCCTCGATATTTCGTTGATATTATCGATATTTCAGACTATGGTTATTATTGAACAAACAATCTAAAAACCAAATTAACACCCGTAACAATCTAAAAACCAAATTAACACCCGTAGGCTTATCCCATGTATTCTCAAGAGGACCTCATTCACTTCTTAATTCTACCTAACATGTCTAACAATTTACACTTCATCTGTAGCCTAAAACAATAGAACAATATAGTAAATGGTAGAAATAAAAAATTAATTTGGAAAGCTAATATGATAAAGATTACCCACCCAATATAGTGATATACTATCGTTTTAACATTTCATACACTCATGGATTAGATAAAAAAAAGGATATCTATGTCAGATTAATGAAACCATTAATCATTAACTACATTATTAAAACTCATGGAAAACAATAAAGTAGACTATTCATAGTAATAAAAGATGGAATTAAACTGCAATGCGTTAATTATTACTAAGGAGTCGGAATCTGGTTTGGGTGTTTATACACGTATCGTTTTGCAAAATATTTTAACAAAGATTGATATAAGAGCAATAATCATTAGATACAGAGCTTTTACTGAAGATGTAAAAATTAAGATGTAGGATTTTAATCAAAGATACAGAGATTTTACTGAAGATGTAAAACTGAAGAATTTCAGTTTCATTCACGTGTCTTGAAGGAGAAGGCAGTAATTTGAAAGGTTGTGTGCAATTCGAAAATTTGCAGGAGTTTTAGAGATTATATATGGAATTGGTAGCTGCGATTATATATTTATTCATATTCATCGATTTTGTCATTTTTAGCTTAAATTAAAGTTTAAAGAAATATATATTAATATTGAAGAATAAACTGAATCTGACACATAAACATTTATTCTTTAAATGAAAATAGTATAAGAGAATGATTTAGTTAGCATCAAGGTCTAAAATATCGATATTATCCTGATATTTCTATCGAAATTTTCGTGTTTTTGGACTACCGATATTTCCGATATCATCGATATTTTAGACCTTGATAGGAACTTTATGTGGTACTAAGTCACTCATATATCTTATCATGCAATGCATAAAGTGTAAAATATTGTACTAATTCATTATATATAAATGATTATGGTGTGTTTAAATTTCTTTTATTAATTACTACATATTTTCTACACTCACAATATTTACCAGCTCGCTATATAATCAACTTAAATCAGTTAAATCCATCATGCAATGCATTTACTTCTAATTTTTTTGTGATAAACTAATATATAATTGACTAAATAAACATCCTGCAAAGTTTCAATAAAAATTTCCAAGTTTTTCTTACAATTTCCGTGGTTTTTATTCAATTTTTATCGATATCGATAATATCCCGATATTTCCATCGAAATTTCCATGTTTTTAAACTACCGATATTTCCGATATCATCGATATTTTATACCTTGGTTAGCATCAACAAATACAATGTGCAAGTCAAACAACTGGCCATCAGAGTTGAAATGTTGACGTCTCCAAATTCTGCACACGTGAACTAAACTAAACTCATGATATTTGTCATATTTCATCATGAATGAATGGTTGATCCTGTGACCATAAGGAAATTAAAATACCTCTAAACTTGAAGGGACAACTAAAATCTTACCTTAAATAATGAAATAATAATTGGTCCTGCATTGACGCCTCTAATTAGTTACAATAGGTACACTTTACGGATGCATAATATATATTACATATTATTGAGAGATGAGAGTACAAATATCACATCCAAAAGAAGAAGTCTTTGAAACTTTTTGTTGTATTGTTTTGCATTGTCTATATAGCATACGAGACAAGAATCCAACCAGAATTTCATTAGGGTTAAGTAATTCAAAATAAAACCAAATATGTATCACATTGCTGTTACAACTCTATTACTCATATAATAATTAAAATGAAAAAAAAAACTATTAAAATCTGTAATGTTATGCTTGGGAATTATCATCTAAAAATTGTTTTACATAATCGACATGTATAGTTAACATCGACCTATCATTACATGAATCAATTATCAGCTAATAATCTAGCTGCTCCATGCACACAAAGAGCTAGCAATTGCCAGATGTCACAGCTGATTTACACAATTGATAAAACTTATAAACTCAGACACCATGAAGTTGTTGTAAAGTCAAGAATCATACACAAGGACAATAATTATAGAAAAGATGGCTAGAACCATGAACGTGAACAACACGATGGTCCTTGTTATAGCAATGGTAGCAATATCCGTGGTCAGTGGCGAAGCCAGGAATTTTCAAGGGAATGGGCGAAATTTAAAAGAGTAAAAGGCTCCAAAAAAATATAACAACCAAATCCTTTTATATGGTGGAAAATTTAAATGTCGTTCATAATGTATCAATACAAACAAGTTACAATTGTTGTCGGCGATGTTTAATGTCATGAAAACGTTGCACAATAAGTTTATTATCAATAGAAGAAAAATATCTCTCTTACTGTAAACAACAAAGCTATCACTCAACCATTTATCTTCTTTTTTGTTACACAATGGTATTTTGAGAATACTTATAGCAAAAAAACTCTCTTAACTGAAGCGGTATCGACCAATAATACCAAAGTCAAGACCAAAGTATTGAAACTCCTCCTTTTGTAGTTTTCCTCTGCATCCCATTCCTTTTTCCTTTTATTTTAAATCAACTAGGCCCAAGTTTTGGGCCAACACCATGACTGCAGCAGCTAGGACCTCATTCTTACTTTTTTGTTTTTTTTAAGCTTCTAGTTTAAAATTAGGATAGCCTAGCGCCTCTCCCATTTGCTCATGCCTTCACACACCAGCGCCGTCGATTTTTCCTTTGAGCTTCAAACCCCACCTGTGTACGAGATCTGCGAGGTGCAGGGGTTCGAAGAGGGGAGAACAGGTCACGAGTTTATGTTCTGGTGGCTAAAATTCTTCTTCCTCCTCCTCTAAGATTATTGGAACTTTGTCCCTCACGGCGCTGCAAGTTTTCCGACGTGACCAGAGGGGCGGACCGTCGCTCCCAGGCTTAATTTTCGACGAGGGGAGGGGCGATCGCCCCTCCTCGCTCCCATATAGCTTCGCCATTTTTTTTTCTTTCTTTTGAATTAATTTGGGTAATCTAGCTGCATGGATCATGATTGTCAGATTGCACAGAGACGTTTGTTTTCCATACAAGTTCTTGATAGAGAGAGAGACATTTGAGAAAGAATAATAGTTTTAGAGAGAGAGAGAGAGAATTGTATTTTGTATATTCATCATCATCATTTTATATCAGTACATAGATATATATAGACAAGGTTTTCTATAGACAAGGTTTTCCTTAGTCACTAAGTAAGCTAACTGTCAATAACAAACTTAACCAACTTAGGCACCTTAATCTATGTACACTTGTCATCATCTAAAACAACTAATACATCTTTACATCCCCCGCAATCTCATGCTTGGATGAACCAAGCATCAGATTGGAACAATGACATTGAAACAAAGGTGCAGCAAGGCCCTTAGTGAGAATATATGCAAACTGTTCTCTGGAAGACACATGATAAACATTCAAATATCCTCGGATCATCCTTTCCCTGACAAAGTGATAATCTATCTCAATGTGCTTCACTCGAGAATGAAAGACAGGATTGGAAGACAAAGCAATTGCTAAAAAGGGTGTGATATCCACACACCTCATTTTACTTCTCACGCACCTTTTTAATTTTCAAACGTCAAATCAGATGAATTAAAGAAGATCAATGGACAGAAATAATCAAGGGGTGTGTGAGAAGTAAAATGAGGTGTGTAGATAGCACACCTCTTGCTGAAATATTATCATAGTAGATCATTGGTGCAATGAACACAGAAACATGAAGATCACACAGTAATTGCCTAATCCATGCTAAATCTGCAACTGCAATAGCTAAGGCTCTATATTCTGCCTCAGTTGAAAATCTTGACATTGTATGTTGCTTTTTAAAGGCCCAAGAAATTGGACTAGAAACAAAGTAAACAATATGACCAGAAGTTGATCTTTGATCATTAGGATCACATGCCCAGTCTGCATACTGTATGCTTGCAGATGCAATTTTCCATGTTTGAAGCTAAGACCATAGTTTATTGTGCCACTAAGATATCTAAGAATCCTCTTAACTGCAACAATATGAGAATTCATAGGATTGTGCATAAACTAACAGCATTGGTTCATTGAGAATGCTATGTCTAACCTTGTAAAAGTTAAATACTGCAAGGCACCAACAATGTTTCTATATTGCTCTGGACTGTGATATGGAGTGCCATCATCCTTGAGGAGTTTGTGATATGGCAAGCAAGGTGTAGGACAAGCCTTTGAATCTCGTAAGTCAACTTTATTTAACAAATCCTTGATATATTTTGACTTAGAGACAAACAAGCCAATATACTGATAAGTGATTTGTAACCCCAAAAACTAATGCAACTGTCCCAAATCCTTCATATCAAATTCCTTAGTTAACTCCACAACAGTATCAGTGATCATCTGAGAAGAACTGTCTGCAAGAATGATATCACCAACAATGTTTCTATATTGCTCTGGACTGTGATATGGAGTGCCATCATCCTTGAAGAATTTGTGATATGGCAAGCAAGGTGTAGGACAAGCCTTTGAATCTTATAAGTCAACTTTATTTAACAAATCCTTGATATATTTTGACAGAGAGACAAATAAGCCAATATACTGATAAGTGATTTGTAACCCCAAAAACTTATGCAACTGTCCCAAATCCTTCATATCAAGTTCCTTAGTTAACTTCACAACAGTATCAGTGATCATCTGAGAAGAACTATCTGCAAGAAAATTTATATCATCCACATAAAATAACAATACAACAGTACCAGCAGCACTATGTTTGACAAATAAGGAATGATCTACAAAAGAGGACTTAAAACCCAAACCGGGCAAATAACTTGTAAACTTTTCATTTCAAGCTCTGGGAGTTTGCTTCAAGCCATATAGTGACTTATTAAGCTTGCAAACATATTAAGAGGGATGACTAGAGTTGTGAAAACCTGGAGGTTATGCCATATACACTTCTTCATTTAAGTCACCATGCAGAAATGCATTCTTAACATCTAACTGCCTTAAAGACCAATTGAATTGTGCTGCCAAAGCTAAAATCAACCTCACAGTTGTGGGTTTAACAATAGGATTGAAAGTCTTATTGTAATCAATGTTTTCTTCTTGACTATACCTTTGGCAACCAATCTAGCTTTGTGTCTAGCTATAGATCCATCACAGTTTCTTTTGATCCTATATACCCACTTGCAGCTAACCAAATTCTTCCTAGAGGGTAAAGGAACTAAGCTCCAAGTTTTCTGAGCGTGAAGAACATCTATCTCTTCTTGCATAGCTACTTGCCACTTAGGAAATTTACTAGAAGACTTGTAGGAGGTAGGTTCAATTGCATTTGCAGATGATTGAACAGTTGCTGAGAACACTTTCTTCTTGGAAATCCCACTTTTGGACCTAGTTTGCATGAGATGCAAACTAACTGAAGGTATTGGAAAGACAACAAACATATTTTCTGGTCGAAAATCTAGATCAACAGGCATTGGAGATTGTGTAGATACTTGAGGCACCAGAAGGAAAAGAATGGAACAACTCTGTGGCACTAGTGGTTATTGAATTTGAAGACTCTGAGGCTGTAGGGGATAAAACAAGTAAAAAAGATGGTTGATAAGGAATAACTGTGTTTTGTGAAGTAACTAATGGAGGTAATGTATGTGGAGCAGTGACAGATACCCTGTGCTGAGATGAAATGTTATAAGGTGCAGTGGATGAATGCTGAAGATTTGAAAAAGGAAAATCAAATTCATCAAATAGAACATGTCTGGAGACAATGATCTTGCCAAGGATGTAGACACAAATACCCTTTATATTGGCCTACATATCCTATAAATACATACTAAGTTGTTTTGGGTTGCAACTTAGTAGTATTGTATGGTTTTAAAAGTGGATAGCATGCACAACCAAAGATTTTAAGATGAGAAATCTGAGGAGAGTTACCAAAAAAGTATTGATATGGTGATGACATGTGCAAGGTTTGACAGGGCATTCGATTTATGAGATACACAGAAGCAGCACGTGCATGAAACCAATACTTATAGGGCATTGAAGCATTTTGTAAAAGTGTAACGGCTATTTCAAGAATATGTTTATGCTTTCTTTGTACAAGACCATTTTGCTCAAGGGTATAAGGGCATGATTTTTTATGAACCATACCTTTATCAAGCAAAAATTGTTTGAACTTTTAACTGAAGTGTTCACCTCCTCCATCACTTTGAAATACTTTGATATTTGCAGAAAACTAAGTATTAAAAAACTGGTAAAAGTGAACAAAAATACTGAATACTTCACTTTTATTTATCAATGGAAAGATTCAGGTAAACCTAGTACATTCATCCACAAAAGTAACATAGTATTTGTAACCTTCAACTGAAACAGTAGATGAAGGCCCCCAAACATCACTATGTATAACCTCCAAGGGTTTTACAGTTTTATTTGTAGGAAAAACAAAAGGAAGTTTTGTAAACTTGCCCTCTAAACATGATTTACAAATAGAAGACACATGAGAAACATGCATAGGTATATTGGATTGTTTTAACATTGCAGATGTCACAATGTTGGAGAGGTGTCCTAGCCTGTGGTACCACAACATTATTTTGACTTGCTTGCCAAGAAAACATGATTGTGTTGTAGGTAATGCAGATGATTGTTGTGCTTGATTTATGAGATGTTTTGGAATAGAGAAGAGAATGGGGTACAAGCTAACTCTACACAGTCTTTGGAAAAGGATTCTCCCTATGACCTTGCCCTGGATCCAATAAGAGAATTAATCACACATAAATCTGCATTTGTTATCCTTACATGGTCTATAAATGGATAATAAATGCTGAGATATATGGGGAACATGCATAATTTTCTTCAGTTCAAAATCATATTAAGATGTCCTTAATGTACTAGAACTAATATGAGAGATGTGAAAACCTAAACCATTAGTTGTGGTTACTGTATCTATGCCAGAGAATGAGGTTGGTAGATTGAGATTTGCTAAATCAGAAGTCATGTGGGAAGTTGCTCCTGTATTTGCCACCCAAAATTGCTCATGTGGTGCAGATGGTTGAAAGGTAGTATACATAGCAGAGAGATTGGGTGATGGAGCCCTTCCTTGATATGAAAAATCAGCTCTATGATAACATTGCAAAGCAATGTGTCCAAATTTGCTAGAAATTTGGCATTGTGGCTTGGAGGATTGAGTAGAGGAAGATTAGTGTCTCTAAAAACAATTAGCTGCAATGTGCCCTCGTTTATTACAAATTTGACAAATGGGAATATCATAACCATGATTAGGACATGTAGACACATGATGCTTTCCTGGACCAAGAATCCCTGCACTTGAATTTGAGAAACTAGTATTGTTTTTGTTGTTGGAACTGTAGTTATTTCTGCCTCGTCCTCTACCTCTGTAAGAAGAATTGTATCCACCATTGTAGTTAGAAGAGCCACCATTATAATTGCTAGTGTTGGTTGATCCACTAGCATTATGATTTTGTAACTGAGATTGAGTGGATTCTTCTCCAAGCATCAGAGCATTTCCTTTGTCTTTCCTGTCATTTGCCATCATGGCAGATATAAAGGTGTCATTCACATAGATATTTTCAACAATAGCTTCTTCTGCCAATAGTTGGGATCTAAAATCCTTTAGTAAGATCACATTATCTCTCCCCCTCATAACTGTTCGAAATGTATTGTACTCCACAAGCAAACCTTTAAGTGACAAAATAACAATGTCATCATCTTTAAAAATTACTCCTGCTGCTGAGAGATGATCCCAAACATCTTTGATCATTTGAAGATACTGAGAGACTGAATCAAAACCTTTCTTTATATTCTACAACTCAGTTTTCAATTAAAAATTGCTGGCTTTTGTAACTATAAAGAACCTATCCTTCAAATTAGTCCACATATCATGAGAATTGAGACAACCAATGATACAAGACATGGATGTTGGAGACAGTGTAGCAATGAGTAGCTGCATTATAGCACAATCATGCATTTTCCAAATCTGAAAATCCTCAGTTTCAACACCTTCAACATCGAAATCATCTTTAAATCTTGTAGGACATGTTCGAGTGCCATCAACAAAGTCGAACATACCATGGCTTTTAAGAAGCAAACGAATTTGATAGTTCCACACAAGATAATTTGTATCATCAAGCTTCACAATAACAGAATTAGAGACATTCGGAATGAGATTTGTAATAAGAGACTGTACAATTTGTAATTGTGCTACAGTCACCATGTTTGCAGAGAAAAGTATGCAAAGATTCAATAATTCGTGAAAGAATCATAGAATTAGGGTTTCAGAAAGAAAATTGGGCAGAATTACTTAAAGAATTCAACTCAGAGACAAATTCGAAAGAAGAAAACTGATATCGATTCAAAAACTTTTAGTCACACAATTGATCGGACAGTTGGTGAGCACAATGTTGCATAAACTTTACAGGCGAACTTAGCAGAAAAGAGAAGTCGCAATTCAATGAGGAAAGAGATGAGAGTAAAAGATCACACCAAAACATACAGATCAAGAAGGTAGAAGCAAGAAGCAGCACAGGATCGGAAGACCTCTAGCACCGGCGAAGATACCATGTCAGATTGCAGAGAGACGTTTGTTTTCCATACAAGTTCTTGATAGAGATAGAGAGACATTTGAGAGAGAATAACAGTTTTAAAGAGAGAGAGAGAATTGTATCTTGTATATTCATCATCATCATTTTACATTAGTACATAGATATATATAGACAAGGTTTTCCTTAGTCACTAAGTAAGCTAACTGTCAATAACAAACTTAGCCAACTTAGGCACCTTAATCTACGTGCATTTGTCATCATCTGAAACAACTAATACATATTTACAACGATCACATAATTATATTTTTTTTATATATAAATAAATTAAAAGATTAGGCAATATTAACTTCTTTAGATAAAACAACATAGAATTAGGCTAATTATATTGTTGTTTGTACATGCAGTATTTAACTTCACTGCAAGAGAAGATGACTTGGCTATAATAACTAAGGAAGATTTTGATACGTGTAACACCTCGAATCCCTTGTTTTATTTCAATGAACCATCAATGCTTAAATTTACCGGGAGCGACACGTTTTATTTCACGAGCACCTTGGTCGGGCACTGCCCAGAGGGCAAAAGGTAGCTATTTACTTCGCTCCGTCTTCAACCACTCCCCCAAGTCCAAGTCCAACTGCTTCTGTTCAAGCTCATGCGACCATCCCCAACAAATTTGTGTCTATGAAAGTCATGCAAGGCAAAAGAACATGATTTCAGTAACCATCCGTGAGGCCATCTCCAACCGAATGGTCCAAATGGTCAGAAGGCCAAAAATAGTCCGAAAACTGTCTCCAACCGAGGGCCAGGCTAGAGGGCTGTGGAATCTGAGGAGGCCCCACGGAATCGAAAAGGGCTGGAGGGCCAAAGGGCTGGCCACTTCCAGCCAACCAGTCAGCCCTGGGCTGGCCAAATTTTTTTTAAATGTGTCGGATTTCCTGTCGGTTATAACCGATAATAATACATTTATACTAAATAATATGCATGTATTCCTGTCGGTTGAATACTTTGATTTTTTTTAACAGTTTTATTATTATTTTTTATTTACAAAATTTTTCCTATAACTTCTATTTTTCATTTTTTTTAAATTCTTTTTTTTTCTATAACTTTTATTTTACAAAATTTGTTTCATATATTTTTTTTTAAATTCCATTTTTTCCTATAACTTCTATTTAACAAAATTTGTTTCATTTTATTTTAAATTTTATTTTTTTCCTATAACTTCTATTTCACAAAATTTGTTTCGTATTTTTTTATTCTATTTTTTTCCTATAACTTCCTAAGCCATTATACAACATTAATTAAATTAAATTAAGTAACATAAAACAACATAAAAATTATACAACATAAAAAAAACATTTAACAACATGAAAGTTAAACAACATTTAAGTTATAGTTTTTAAATAATAAATTATGTTTGGCCCTATGGCCCTTTGGCCCTCGGTTGGAGATAGTTTTTTTTATAGAGATAATAAGATAAAAATGAATAGTAATATAAAATATTGACGTGGCTTGATCACACAAACATAAAATGGGGGTAAGGCTAGCCGACATTCACCTCTCCCAGACCCTGCGTAGAGCGGGAGCCTTGTGCACTGGGTACGACCTATCTCTGTAAAAAAAATGGGGGTAAGGCTAGCCGACATTCACCTCTCCCAGACCCTGCGTAGAGCGGGAGCCTTGTGCACTGGGTACGACCTATCTCTATAAAAAAAACAATATAAAATATTGACGTGGCTTAACCGTGACCACACAAAACATAAGAGCACCAAAAGTGGGAGGGCAGACAATCTTTGCTCATTGACTAATTGGTGATCAGAATTATTAAACTTGTTGTAGCATCATCATGGGTGCATTATTTGACACCTCACAAGTAAAGGCTCAGAAGAAAACATTTGTACTTTAAAGGGATCATGGTACCGGATATAGTCTTTAATTAACCGGAGTTGTGTTAAGCTCATAATTAAGCCAAGAAATTTAAGATTCAAGCTGATGCAAATTAATTAACGAATTACTTAAAAATAAATTAGAAAAAACAGAAAGAAAAAAAACTTACTTAATTTAGATATAACAGAGATATCAATTTAACAGAATAGAAAAATTGTTATGCCTAGAGGCCGGGGAATCAAATGGATTCAATATTACAGATCCACTTAGTACTGGTTTGGTACTGAGGAATCAAATGAATTCAATATTACAGAACCACTTAGTACTGGTTTGATACCGAGATGCTTTTATAAAAAGTAAGTATAAAAAGCTGAGCTCAAAAAGGTATTTGGTAAACACTTAACAACAGTTTATTTTTACAATTTTGGATGAAAAAAAAGCTAAAAATGTGAAGTAGCAAAAATGAACTTATTCTCACAGCACAACAGAAGTGGTTTTTTCTCAAAGCATAGCATATCAAACCAGCCCTTAAACAAGGCTAGTTTCATATACATATTGTTTGAGCCTAGAAGCCGCCCAGTTGGAAAACTCTGGCAAATCATTAAATTAAAGATGGGGTTTTGGGAGGAAGGTTCTGAAGCATAACAAATTGATGCCCTGTTCACACCGCTCACGAAATACAATATGACAATGATGACCGGCCAAACAAAGCAAGATTCATAATATATATGCGCTTCTAGAAGTCGTCTTCTCACGTTCTAATTAAGAAAAAAATTGCTGAATTATTTCCACGTTTAGTGCCCTTAAAATCAAAACTTGGTATAAAAAGTTTTAATTGATACATTGGTCTGATGTTTCTTCTATTTATTTTCTAGAAGTGTGGCTGAGAGAGACACATTTAAATAGCACCTTAAGTTGATGTTTTACTGTAAAACTAATCGACAATATAGAATGTGATTCAACTTCTTATAAGGATGTGCAAGGTGCTTGAATTCTCTGGTGGGAGATTTGCACTCTCAACATTGTCCTCAGATGTATGGTCATCTAATCTTAAAACGTGGACAACACATATTGAATGTCACGAGAGCATGTTGGCCGTTAGGCTCAACACATTGGCAACGTGACTATAATAACATGAAAGAAGTTGATATTTCACCAAAAAATTAATTATAAATAATACGAGAAGTAACCGAACCTTTTAAAATAAATACAAAGTTGTCCTTAATTTAATACCCCGATACAGAATTTCAACTCTCGTCGCATTCGTCTAATATTAATCCGCATAATAAATAATGAATGGAACTGAAATAGGAAAGCCCAACAACCAAAGGTTGATTTGTCCACCAACTCTAGACTCCACATCATTGGTCTGCATGTTGTATATAATTTTCTTATAAGCTGACAAAGTATTTGATTACGACCCATTTGCAATTAGATATCTTAATTTTCGGTTAATAATGATTCCTGTTTTCTGATTCGACCTTGACCTACTCAAGTTTGTCTTTGCGTATCTGCTAGGAATTACAACATTGAAATTAAGAAACCCCCTCCCCCTCCACCTAACCAACACCCACAAACACACACAGACATCCCATATATACACACACACTATGAGATAGCAAACTTTGAATTTCTTATGATTTATTTTAATCAATATATTGGTGATATTATTATTTTAATGCAGGAATTAAAGAATTATTTCCATCATAGATGTAACAGAGATAGTGTACGCATGTTTGTTGGAATGGCGATCATCATGCAGTAATAATGGACTAGTAATTCTTCAACAAAAAAAATTAGTTTAGATCAATAAATAATTTTATATTTTCGTATACGTGTTATTTGATTCTTTAGAATACGTCAATAAATTTAATTATTTCTTCAACTAAGGCCAATAAAACCAACTTTCCTCTCCAACCAAGATCACTACGTACCCTTTTTAGTATTTCTCTTTTATTGACACTTGTGAAGAGCACAAATGTTGATTGATTCAATTCTAGTGCTAAAAATATTTTGTGACTTAAACAAATCACCCCTTGAATAAATATAATATAAAGTTAATGGCGGCATAAAACTTCTGTTGTCATTAAAGGTAAGATAATCTCCATATTGTCATGGCAAAGATGATGCTATTCTTGGAAATTTGGTCACACAGAATCGAGGTAGAGCAATCTCCAGGCAAGAACTAGATAATCAAAAGTTTAGAACTCTGACCTCTTTATCCTAGCTGGGTTTTAAAACTATATCAAATTATATGCAGGGCAAATAAAAAGGTCTTTTAGAAGATAACTAGAGATGGTCAAAAACGCGTTAACTACACTGAAGATCGTGGATCATTTCAAGCTCGTTAATCTTGGCTGCATAATAAAAAAATTAAAAGGAAATTACACACTAGGGTTTTGATCTTTGCACAAAGAAATCTATAAAAGAGAAATCATGAATAATAAGATTTCATTTACAAATTAACAAGCTAATTAGTGTTTTATCTTACCATCCCATCTGTATTTATTTATGCAAAATTAACAAATACAAATGGAATATGCTATTGATTTGTTTCTTTTTTTTTCATTTCTTTCAAGACAAGTAGCACATAATCTAACTAAAAGATGTAATTAAGGGCATTCAAGCACGTTAGCATTTAATTATTCAAACTGGGTCCACGTCAATTGTAAATTGGTCCTTAGGTTCTAGACATCCTTGAAGAAGTTGGTCGAGCAGAAAATTGGGGAAGCAATTTTGCTATATCATTTGTCAAAGTATCACCGAAGCTTCCGTATAACTTCTTCCTTCTAACCTCTATAAAAAGATCACAACCCAAATCTCATTTTTCACATAAACAGACGCTAGTACATAAAAACAAGAGAGCAAAACAAAGAAAAAAGCAGTTACAAAATACGAAGAGACAATATGGGAAGAGAACTCACAATAGCCATTCTAGCCATAGCAGTGGTTGGTCTGCTTCACTCCACTGCAGCACAGAAAACCCATGTCGTTGGAGAACTTCTCGGGTGGCTGGTTCCTCCCGGCGGTAACTACACTTATGAAACCTGGGCAGCTACGCAGCATTTCGCCGTTGGTGACCTTCTTGGTATGTAACATATATACTCAAGTTTCACTATTTTTAGCAATTTTTAGCTAAAATGTTTTGAAGTGCTTTTAGATTAAACGATTTCGTATCACAATAGACTATTCTAAGAACGGTTGGCAGATAAAGTTTAAAATGTTTATGGGTTAAGAAAAGCATTTGAATTTTTTTTTTTTAACGAAACACAGCAATAATTTCTTCAAAAAGTATTTGAAGTGCTTTGTCAAAAATAAAAAATAAAAAACATTTGTATTTGCTTCAGAAAGTTTGATATGCTTCTAATAGAAGCACTCGCTTCTGAGTATAAATATTTTTAACGAAAGCATTTCCAAGTAGACCTGTGTTTGATGAATTTATGTTGTTCATTTTTCAGTGTTCAACTTTACCGACGGTGACCAGGATGTAGCGAGGGTCACAAGGGAAGCTTTCAACAAGTGCAACTCGACAGACCCCATCAAACTTATAACAACCAGTCCGGCCAACTTCACTTTGGACACCACTGGAGAGTACTATTTCATTGGCACCAAGGACAAGCACTGCGAGTTGGGACAAAAGCTGGCCATTAACGTGACTGCGGAACATGTATCACCTGCTCCAAGCCCTGCACCCAGATCAGGACCAGTGACTTACGTCGTTGGTGATAAATTGGGTTGGCTTGTCCTACCAGGCGGTGAATATGCTTATGAAGCTTGGGCCTATGGCAAGACTTTCATTGTCGGAGACACTCTAGGTAACTATATCGATGTTGATGATAACGTAAATTTATCGACGACTGTTTCATAACTAGACTAATTAAACGCTAATCAAATTCTGTTGCTTACATATAAATTATTAATTCCTTGACAATGTTTTACTTTCTTGCTTTTGTAGTTTTCAACTTTGTCAATGGGACACAAGACGATGTGGCTACGGTGACCAAGTCAGCTTACGAAAACTGCACCACCAACAGCACTATCGCCGTTTACAAAAATAGTCCAGTGAGTATCCTTCTCAACACCACCGGTGAGCATTTCTTCATATCCACCTACGATCGGCGCTGCTTATTAGGCCAAAAGCTAGCCATTAACGTGACATCCGGGAGCACAGCCCAACCACCATCGTCTGACTCACCATCCGGTTCCATAGCACCTTCCTCGCATAGTACTCCCTACGCTAGTGGGCCAGGCGCTGCTTCTCCTCCATTCAGCTCAGCCCCGTCCAGGATTGGTGGCGGCTACACCTTCTTGCTCATTGCCGTGGCAGCTTTCTTCTATTGATCATTAGTCACCAGCTAGCTCATATGTTGATTTTTATAATTCCCTTGGAATATGTTCCATACATTTGCAGTACATACCATGAGGCTGTATTTATTTTATTTAATTTATAGTTATGATTTTGCTTTTGTATTCACCTTTACCAATTCGTAATAAACCTGGCTCTATCTGTATGTACGTTCCTTTACTTTGGTTAATACAAATAAGTGCAGCCAATTGCCTATTTTTTGTCCCCTTTTTCAATTAACTTGCCCCTTTTTATTTTTAAAGGGAGAAGATATTAATACTAAACCACACAATAGCAATCATATATAGATATAAAACTCAACATGATTTTCAGAAGCCATCGTCATATGCATATGAATTAAATGAAGAGAAATATCACTAAATCTAGATTTGTAAATGCAAACGGATCGAGGAACTCAAAACAGATAAACAGCCCCAAATAAAAACACCCAAACTTGCAAGATTGAAACACTTGTGGCGCAACAGTAAATAAATAGAAAATAAAATACGACGAACACACGAGGATTTCTTTAATGTGGTAAAACCCCACACATACTGGAGAAAGTCAGGGTACCCTGGCAGAAAATAATCCACTAAGAGCAAACAACAAACCCAAAGACTCATACAAGACACAACTTACAAACTCAAATATCGCAGTGTCCTCTTGTTTTCGCACGAAGGTTCGCCTGCGAGCTAGAACAAATTATGAATGATGATATGAGAGCTAGAAGAAAGCATTTTACTTGGATTTCACTCCTCTACCCTAGCATACAAATTCCTTACCTTAATTTTTTTTCTCGCACAAAATTATGGTTGGCAAAGATAGAAAACCTGATGGAAAACTATATAACATTATTTAATGGACGTGAGAATCAAATTAACCGGCCTACAATTGAGTAAATCTATATTATACTTTAACCGTAAACTAAATTGATTTATATCAGGAATTGATTTTATTTGATCTCACTATCCTAATAAAATGTTAACACTTAAATTATATTTTCCAAAAATGATGCATGTGAAGTTTACCTTAAGTCATTCACGGAATCAGATTACTTTTTATTGCCGTTGACGTGCAAGCCTTCAAATCACGAACCTAAATACTAGAACATATCTAAAATCTAGCACTAAATCTATTACAGACACATTTTACTTGTCTAAGAAATTAACGAATCACAAAAACTTATGCTTTCAACATCTCACTTACTAATATGAAAAAATAATCACTTGGAAATAGTCAGTCACTTTGAAAGTTCTTAGAAACCAACGATGGAGTTGGTTAATCAAAATTATATTAAAACAAATAAACAAACCATAGAGTTTGGTCTAGTTGGAGCAAAGTCTCCTTGTTTAAACTAATCAATTGCAAAGAATATAATTCCGAGCATATGTTATTTTATTTATTATCAATGTCCACAATCAAGGCAGAAGTTTGAAACTGAATTAAATATAGTATACATATCTAATTAATTGCCACTTGCTAGGATCATGTTCAGAGGACTTCTTAATTTTATTTGCTTACTTAGGATTGTGATATAATGAAAACTATATATTCTAATTTGCCAACTCCATCTTTTGTTTCCAATAAGTTGCTAGCTAGCTAGTTGCTGACAATTATGTGTAAAATTTTCGGACTAATGGAATGAGCCCACATATATTCTTTCCTTATCTTTGCTAGTGAAATGAAATATCGTTCTACAAGTGATGGATTGCTCTAGTGGTTAACGTCCTCATTCTCCTTAGTGTAAACTATTGATTGTAATAAAGAGAAATCTAGTCCCTTGTCACTAAGGAACCCCGGCAATGCTAGGGAATTTTTTTAGGGAATTGAAGCAACATATAGTCTAAAAAAATAACAAAAACTCAAAGAGCATATGGGCAAATTAAAGCAGCCACGTTGTGCCTTTAAGTAACAAGTTTGATTATTATTCTTTGCTTTGTGAATATGTATATATTCTGCTCTGTAGTGCAGTACCACAAACACTATAAATATTCTGGCTTTCTGGTAATGATAAAATTCTGGCAATGTCGATCAACACGACGGGTTGTCTTTGGTTATTGCCAGTATTCGCACGGATTGAACAGTGGCCATTGATGGTGGGGTGGTTCGGTATGGGATACCATACCAAAACTAGTATCCCGAATCCCAAACCGAAATTTTTTGTGACGGGAATTTGAAGACCAATCCCAAACCAAATTTTCGAGAATCCCAAATTTCGGAAATCCCGAAATATTTTCAGGATTTCGGGACAAATCGGGAATCCCAAATTGAAATATGAAATTATGAATTGTTGTTCAAATATATAATTCAAGAACACATTCGTGAATTAGGAATGTCATTTCATTCACACTACCATCAGTGGCGGATGCAGGATTTCAACCTCAGGTGGTCCTAGTATAAAAGATTTAAAGATTTTGTAAACGGAAATAGTGTGTAGCGGGTAATTTTTTTTCTCTATTTTTTAAATGAACACTTCATTGAGCACTTTGTGTGTACATGGGCATCCCTGCTTTGTCTTTTAGGATGCGTTTGTTGCACCGGACTATCTTGGACTGGACTAGCTTTAGGGATTAAGCTGGACTGGCTTGGCTTAGACTAAACAGGATAAAAATAATGAAGTGTTTGGTGCAGTGCCAGATTAAGTGTCGGACTAAAATATTGACCCAATTTTTTGTTTATAGGAGAACAGGAAATTAAGAAAGAAATGCAACGCCGCGTTGTATATGGGCAGCGTAAAACACTAGAAAATTGAGATGAGCAAAGCATGTCGGTGATGACAAAGACCACACACTGTATATTCCTTTAAGAAAGAGACTTTGAGGCCCTAACAAAATTAACCCAGAACTCAAAATTAAACCCCAAAAAAAAAGGAAATGAAAGAAATTAACATCAAAATTAAACCCAGAACTCCACACTGCAACACAAAATCCATGTAAGTTTTCGTACCAACCAAACAAAATTATCCCAGAACTCCAGAACTCAAAACTAAACCAGAACTTCAAAAGGTCCAAGAATGCTCTAGAGTGTGCGACTGCAGCGCTATTCCTTTCAGTAGCTTCGACGACACCGAATCTTGGTCGTCGACGATCTCTTCTTCTTCGACCTCGTCGTCGTCCTCCCTCGACGGCACCGAATCTTGGTCACACAAAAGATGAAGGTGGGGCACCGCCAACGGCCTAGCTATGGTGACGGCTCCGCAGAAGAAAGCGGAGCGTGGATGGATTGGGGGTTTAGCAAGTGAAAGTGGGGATAGATGTTGGCCTGGTTTCCTTCTTCTAGTCCTTGCTAATAGTAATACCAAGCTAAAACATGGGATTAGGCTGAAAGGTTTAGTGAAACACGCATGGACTAGTAGTCGAGGCGAGTCCCATTTATTTTAGTCCCACAACCTACCAAACGTAGGATTATAGTCCTACTTAAGGTAGTTCAAGCCAATCCCTCCTAAAGAGGTGTAACAAACACGCCCTTAAAGGTTAAAAGCCTTACCACAATATTTAGTGTCAATTTTCTTGAGAACTAGTAAATTGAAAGTTTTTTTTTCTTTTTTAAGAATACTAGTAAATTAAAAGGTTTTCTTTCTTATGAGATATTAATAATTATGAGGTGAAGGCTATTAATTTAAAAGGTTACAATTATGTTTAGCTTTCAATATATTGCAGGGATATAAAAAAGGGCCAAACGGCAAAATGGGATAAAAAAAATATTTAGAAACAAGATATTGGGTCCAACTGGAAAAAGAGATAAGAAGGAAAAAAAAAACAAAAACAAAAAAAAAGCAAAAACAGTACCGTTTCCATACAAGACAGAAGTGCAAACACAATCGGTCTTCTTCATTCACTTTACCCAGCCAGTTCTGCAACTACATATTCAAACTCCGGCAAAGAAAACCCAGTTTAGTTGTGGATCTTATACCTAATTTTTATTTTTCACAATGATTTATCCCATCCAGTCCTTCATAGAGCTCCATCTAAAGTTTAGGGTGGTCCTCCATGGTACTTCACAAGCGTTTCTCCCTATCTTCGGAGGGTCCCGGGACCACCCCGGTCCCTATATAGATCCACCCCTGACTACCATTTAATCTAGGCATGCCTGACTGTTTTTATCAAAGTCAAAATTCAAATTAATTAAACCATTTTTGCAATCTGTTGAGAGACAAAAGAATCAAGCCTTCTGAAATCATCAGTCATGGCAGCAGCAATAATAAAATCCAAATGAATATCAAACAGAACATGCAAAATTTGCAAGGTGTAGGGCATTCCAAGTTGCAGAGCATGAATTAGAAACTACTATTATCAATTATAAAAGAATAATACATATATATAACATATATGTATAAATATATATAATAATTAATATTATATATTTTCGGTTCGGTATGGGATTCCCGAAATATCGAGAAGCCAATCCCAAATCCCGTATCGAAATTTCGAGATCGGTTCGGGATAGCATCCCAAAAATTTCAGAAATTTCAATCTAAAAAATTTTTGGTTTTGGATCAGGATTTTTTCGGTTTGGTTCGGAATTTTCAAGAATTTTTTCCACCCTAGATGGGTTTTACTCTCTCTCTCTTTCCTCACCTAACCTTACCACGCATGTGGAGAAAGAGATGGAAAGAGGAATATTGTAATGTATATTAGCACCGAGATATGGAAGTGTTTTTCATGAAAAGCAAAGGTGAAGGCTTCGGTTGGTATCTAGGATTATAATAGAATAAATTGAGTAACTCCTTAGATAAACAAGTGGATAGTACTTGATGTAAGCTGTAAGAGTTAGGTGAAGAAAACAGTTCTTTATTGTCAGTTCGTCTACTTGTTCGTTTATTTTAGAATTATTTATGGTTGTTAACAAATCAAATTGCCAAGACGGCTATACCATCGGAAATTCAAACCCTCATTCTCTTATTGAGTTACAAAGTTGTATTTGTAAAGAACTAATTCTGAACAACAGAAAAACAGTAGTAAACCCTAATAAATAAAAAGAAACTATGGTAAGTGGTTTAGTGGAAATGCAGTAGATTTCAAGTCTGGTTTGCTTTCTGATCTTAGATTTGAGATATAAAGCTAGCAAAAACACAAATGTTTCTCTAGTTGAAAGTTTTGAAATGATTGTATCATTTGATTATAGCTAGAGATAAACTAAAATGCTTTAGCCTTTCTGAACCCCATTGAAAATTAATCATACCTTTCAAAGTGTGGAATACCTCAAATATCGAAAAATAAATTTTAGTAAGTATCGCACTAATGTACAATTAGGCTTTTACGAATCCACATTTGGCCTACTACTGCTACAGTCCAGGTTTGACAAATTCCTAATTCACACTTGGCCTACTACTATTACTTCATTATTTCTCAGGAAATTTCCTTGGTAACTCTATATGGGTCCTACTCCTTCCTTTTACCTTTTGTCCTTTTTTGGGACGCAGCCGTTCCTTCACTTTTATTCACTTGCTCCAATTATTAACTATTCTTTCCAGAGAAAACCTTCCTAGTTTCCAAATCTATAATTTAATATAAAGCAATGACTGGTCAACGCACAAAGATATCACATTTTTTTGGTGAGAGCTCTCATCCTCTCACACGGAAGTCTGAGTTTCACCAAGTCCCATATCTCGGCCGACCTGACCCCGTCACCAAATCTGAACCGTCCATATTACTCACAGAACCGCAGACGTGGCATCCATCCAACGGCACAAACAGCCAAAATTTGTGGTTTTCACAAAGCCTTCCTCTATATAAAGCATGACAGTGACAAACCCTCTAGAAACAAAACCTTTACAAGTTTTCAAGAACAGAGGAAAAAAAAGAGAGTAGGAAAAAACAGGGGCGACCTGACCTTCAAAGAACACAAGGGCAATGGCAAGGAACACAAACATGGCGTTTTTCGCAGCCGTGGTGGCGGCCGCTTTGCTGATGAGCTTAGCGTCAGCGGCAACTACTTACCAAGTGGGTGATGGGTTGGGTTGGTCCATCCCTTCCGGTGGCGCCGCAGCTTACACTACATGGGCTGACAACAAAACCTTCACTGTCGGCGACACTCTTGGTATATATAATTTCAGTTGACGCGCACATTTGATAACTATTTTGTTTTTGTACACTTAATTTCATTTTTCATACTAATTTCAGCTAAACAAGTGTTCGACTAATAACTATTTCGTATCTGTAAACTTAATTTCATATTTCATACTAATGTTAGCCTAAATAAGCGTTCGTCTGATAACCATTTCATTTTGTAAACTTAATTCGATGTTCCATACTAATTTCTTGAACTTTCTGCTTTGCAGTATTCACATACAGCAGCGGAAATCACGACGTGGCGGAAGTGACAAAGGCAGCTTTTGATGCTTGCAATGCAACTAATCCCATTACTTTGGAGACTGCCAGCCCTACAAATATCACGCTTAGCTCTTCAGGGGAGCATTACTATATCTGCACCTTCTCTGGCCATTGCAGTGCCGGTCAGAAATTGTCTATCAGTGTGACCGGAGCTTCTTCTCCTGCTCCGGCTCCAAGGACTACTCCTCCCCCTTCACCTTCACCACCGGCCTCTGTTCCGGCACCAGCTCCGAGTACTATTTCTCCTCCTCCTTCACCACCGGCCTCTGTTCCCGCACCAGCTCCGAGTACTAGTACTCCTACCCCTGCTGCTTCCCCAGCACCAACACCAAGCTCCTCACGAGCACCTGTCACTTGGACCGTTGGCAACAACAGCGGATGGACTGTCCTCCCTCCGGGCTCTTACCAAACTTGGGCTGCTAACAAAACCTTTGTGGTTGGTGACACTCTAGGTATGCCTCAATTGCGCTAAATATGGTCCTGTTTGGATTTGTTTTTTAAGCAAGTATTTCTGCTCATAAGGTTACGTTGAACTGATTTTTGGAAAATACTTAAAAATATTTTTTTGAAAGTGTTCTTTTAGACCTGTTTTTGTGACATAGAAGCGCATAATCAATTTTAAGTGTTTTTTGTGAATATCATAAATACTTTCCTATGTCAAAAAACATTTTTATTAATTATAAAACAATCTCAAACCTATCTTAAAATATGAGTTAAGTCAATTGGTTCGAACAATGTATTTATTTTATTTTTGAGTTCGATGACTTTTCAGGCAAATCAAAATAGTTAGTATTTTGACCTAGTAAAAAATTTACGTATTTACAAATTAATTAGTGTTAAGGTGTTGATTTTGATTGTCTATTGTACAGTGTTCAACTATTCGAACGGAACACACGACGTGGCAGTAGTGACCAAGGCAAACTACGACTCATGCAACACCAGCAGCACCCTTGCCCTGTTCACTAACCCACCAACGAGAATCACTCTCAACTCCACCGGCGAGAATTTCTTCATCTGCACTTTCACCGGCCACTGTGCCGGAGGCCAGAAGCTTGCCATCAATGTCACCTCCGGTAGTACCACCGCCACGCCACCTTCCTCCACGGCCACTCCTCCAAGCAGCAGTGCCACCCCTCCAGGCTCTAGTGCCAACCCTCCACCTGGAAGTCCAACCAGCCCAAATACTCCTTCGTCACCGACACCCGAAGGTTCTGCACCACCACCACCAAATACAGCAGCTTCTCTCGGCGCCGCTGGCCTTTCCGCTACCTTTTTGTCCATTGCTTTGGCTTTGTTGTCTTAGATTATTTTCCGGGGCGGTATATAGTTAATTTTGTGTGATGTGATTCATTCACTTAAACAGCTATAGCGTGATTGCTTTTACACGACATTGATCTTTTTTTTTTTTTTTTTTTGCATAATAATAAATTTAGTATTGAATTTTGATTCAGCTATATCATCAATGAAATTATACCAATGTTTTAAAAAACTTGTTCAATAACCCAGCGGTGGAGGCCACTTTGGAGGCGGGGTGGGAGGAAAATCGCATCTATTTTATGAGAGTCAGCGAAAAACTTACTTAGACATGGCTATTCATAAGGGTGGGAAAAAAATACCGAAAATGTCAAACCGAACCAAAAAAATTCTGAAACTAAACCGAAAAAATATAAAACCAATCACGAACTTTCGGTACAAGAATCGGTCTCACATTTCCATTTTTTCCGTAGTTCCGAACCAAACCGAAATAAATATATATATTGTTGTGGTCTATTTTTATCTGACAAAATAGAGAGGGCCGGCGGCAGTGGGAGGGAGAAGAGAGATGTGTGTTTGTAGAATTGTAGGGAAATGTGTGTGTTGTTATCCCTCCTACATTGTGCCTTTATTTATAGTAGTAAAGGGAGAGAAGATATTCCTTCTCCTCTAAGTAATACAAGTTGTAATAGGAAATGATAACTAGAATCAAATCTAATCTAGGATTTACACAATCATACTTATTCTAGGAATGTTTACAACACTCCCCCTTGAGTGTGCAAATACTTAAGGTAGATTTAGCATCATGCAGAAGTTGAGGAAGTCGACTCGTCGGCACTGATTCCAAGGAACAACGCTTATTCTTAATAAGGTAGGAACTTGCATAAGTAGTAAGTCTCACTAAAAAACCCTAAGGCTATGGCAAAAACCCAAGTAGGGACAAAATCCATAGTCTAAGGAAAAATGCGTGAGAAATGCAAAGTCAAAAGAAACGTCTACAGGACGTCATCAGGGATATGACCAGCCCAAGGTGGGTGCCTCGTTAAAACCTAGTTAGGTAGCAAAAATCCAGTGGGAAAAATGCTCCTAATCGTATGGAAAAAGAGTACATTAAGATCAAGCAAGTATCCAGAAGATACTCCCCCTGAGTTTGACATAATTCCAAAGAGAAATAGCAAAGTTACAACTCAGAAAGTTTACAAATACCAATTCCATGAACAAGCTTATGAAACGTCGCCTTCGGTAGTGATTTGGTGAAGAGGTCGGCCAGATTGTCTTGTGATCAGATTTGCGTGACTTCAATCTTCTGATGCTCTTGTTGTTGATGTGTAAAGAAGAACTTCGGCACAATATGCTTGGTGTTGTCTCCTTTGATGTAACCCTTCTTGAGCTGTTCGATGCAAGCTGCGTTGTCTTCAAAAATCGTCGTCGGGGCATTAACGGCGGGATGAAGATCACAGGAGCTTCGAATATGGCCCATTACTGCTCTCAACCAAAAGCATTCCCGAGTTGCTTCATGTAAGGCGAGAATTTCAGCATGGTTAGACGAAGTGGCAACTAAGGTCTGTTTAGTTGACCTCCAAGATATTACGGTGCCTCCAACGGTAAAGACATAACCCGTTTGAGAACGCGCCTTGTGCGGATCAGATAAGTATCCAGCGTCGGTATAACCAACAAGGCGAGAATCAACCCGATGAGCATAGGGTGCGGTATCACTCGAGGATTCGTAGTGATAGAATAAGCCCAAATTCGTAGTACCCTTAAGGTAACGGAAGATGTCTTTCACGCCAGTCCAATGTCTGCGTGTTGGTGCATTGTTGTATCTTGCCAAAAGATTAACAGCGAATGAGATGTCGGGTCTAGTGCATTGAGCTAAGTACAATAAAGCGCCTATCGCACTTAGATAAGGAACTTCAGGCTCCAAAATCTCTTCATCATCTTCCTTTGGACGGAAGGGATCTCGCTTTGCATCTAGCGTACGAACGACCATAGGAGTACTCGAAGACTTCGCTTTATCCTTATTAAAACGGCGCAACACCTTCTGGGTGTAGTTCGATTGATGTACTAAGATTCCATCCGAACAATGCTCTATCTCGAGACCGAGACAGCATCGAGTCTTTCCTAGATCTTTCATCTCAAATTCCGACTTCAGGTGCGAAACAGTTCTCGCGAGCTCTTCAGGAGTTCCGATGAGATTCATGTCATCGACATATACTGCAACAATCGCAAATCCAGAATGTGACTTCTTAATGAACACACAAGGGCATAGTTCGTTGTTCACATATCCCTGACTAGTCAAATACTCACTCAGACGGTTATACCACATTCTTCCGGATTGTTTCAAACCGTATAGTGAACGCCTCAGCCGAATTGAGAGCGTGTTCCGGGGTTTGGAAATATTTGAACCAGTCAATGTAAGTCATTCGGGAACTTTCATATAAATTTTCGTACCAAGATCCCTATAGAGATACGCGGTTACTACGTCTATCAGCTGCATATCCAGTTTTTCGGAAACTACCAAACTGATAAGGTATCGAAAAGTAATCACATCCATAACGGGTGAGTAAGTTTCGTCATAGTCAATCCCGGGGCGTTGTGAGAAAACTTGTGCTACAAGACGAGCTTTGTAACGCACAATTTCGTTCTTCTCATTACGCTTCCGAACGAAAACCCACTTGTAGCCAACGGGCTTCACATGTGGAGGGGTAAGAACTACAGGTCCAAACACCTTACGTTTCGCAAGTGAATCAAGTTCGACTTGGATTGCTTGTTTCTAGTTTGACCAATCAGCTCTACGTCGACATTCATCAACGAAACGCGGTTCAATGTCATCGCTCAACATGATCTCAGTAGCTACTGCAAATGCTAATGCATCGTCGACAATCATCTCATTTCTACGCCACACATCATCTAAGCTAGCATAATAGACCGAAATCTCACGATTCTCGGGAGGAGGATTCATCTCTTCAAGGACGCTTCCATAATCTAGAATTTCCTCATGAGTTGGGTAAAATGAGTAAGCGATAGTCGGATTCACAGTAGGCTCTTCAGGACCTTGTGCCGTGGTTTTCCTCTTCTGGGGGTGTGAATCCTTTGAACCAAGGGGTCTGCCACGTTTTTGTGTAGGGGCAGATGATTGGCTAACCGCTAATGTACGTGGATCACCAGAATTGGCGTCCCAGGCTTCCAGGAGGGTAGTCCGTCGTACATTTGGTACATCTATCTTTGCAGGCGTATTCGCAGCTGGAATATGTGATCTTATCACTCGTGCTAGATCGGTGAAAGCATCTGGCATGCTCTGAGCTATGCTCTGGAGATCTAATATGCGCTGCACTTCAGCTTCAAACTGAGCGGTGCGGGGATCTAAATGAGACAAAGTGGGAGTCGTCCACGATAATTCACGTCGTTCATTAGGAACGTTGACGTTCTTATCTCCCCCTAACGGCGGGAAGACTGTCTCATAGAAGTGACAATCTGCGAAACGAGCGGTAAACAGATCGTCTGTCAAAGGTTCTAAGTAAAGAATAATCGAAGGAGAATCATATCTGACATAGATTCCCATCCTTCGTTGAGGCCCCATTTTTGTACGTAAGGGCGGCGAAATCGGCACATAGACCGCACAACCAAAAACGCGCAGATGCGATATGTCGGGTTCTCATCCGGTGACCAACTGAAGGGCACTAAATGGTTGTGTCGCAACATGTCTCAGGCGGACCAACTTTGCTGCGTGCAATATTGCATGGCCCCAAGCAGCGATCGGGAGCTTGGTACGTATGACCAATGATCGAGCAATCATTTGTAAACGCTTAATGAAAGCCTCTGCCAGGCCGTTCTGGGTGTGAACATGGGGTACAAGATGTTCAACTTCAACCCCAACCGACATGCAATAGTCATCAAAAGTTTTAGATGTGAATTCTCCAGCATTATCCAATCGAATAGATTTGATCGGATAATCAGAGTGGTGAGCCCTAAGCTTGATAACCTGAGCCAACAGTTTGGAGAATGCAGCGTTCCTTGTGGACAATAAGCACACGTGTGACCAACGTGTAGAAGCGTCAACCAAAACCATAAAATATCTAAATGGTCCGCAGGGAGGTTGAATCGGTCCACAAATGTCCCCCTGAATCTGTTGTAGAAAAATGGGAGGATTCGAACGAATCTTGTCATAAGAAGGCTTAGTAATAAGTTTTCCCATAGAACATGTTTGACATGCGATTTCATGGATCGAACCTAAGCTTTGGGTTAGTGGATGCCGGTGTGAAGTTTTGAGGATACGGCGCATCGCTATTCGTCCAGGATGTCCCAAACGATCATGCCAAAGTGTAATTTCATGCACGGTCCCTGTGGTAGGGCCGGCCACATAGTGGTATTCGATGGGGCGTATGGTCGTAGTATACAGACCATTCGGGTTACGCTCAATCTTCTCTAGAATACGCTTCTGGTCATATTCGTAGGAAGTTACGCACAGAAATTCAACTTCTTTTTCTACGTAGGTTTCAGCGTGGTAATTGTTATCTCTAATGTCCTTGAAACTTAGTAACGTTCTTCCGGAACGTGGAGAATAGAGTGCCTCAGCAATGGTCAAGATTGTACCATTGGACAACATTATATGTGCCTTACCGTATCCTTCTATCAGGTTGGATGGGCCTGAGAGGGTTGTCAGAGGTGCATTCTTAGGTACGAAGTTAGTGAAATAGATGCGTTCACGCAAAACAGTATGCGTGGTTGCACTATCTGCCAGACAACTAACTTTCCCACTAGTCATACCTAGAATGAAAAATTAATTTGAATTGGTCACATGCATAAAAGTTTATAAAAACAAGTATCAATTCAAAATAATTTCATTTATTCAAGGATTAAAATTGAATATCCAAAATAAATCGCCAACTAATAATCCAAAAACATAAAGGAAAATTGTTCAAAATCAACCAAAAACAAGGTGGGGTGCGGCCACTAGGTGGAATTCGGCCCCAATTGTCTTATTTCAACTAAAAAAGAAGTCTATGTCTAAGATTCTAATCTTCCATAGGAGTGGTATCCTCCTGAAAGTCAGAAACCTCCATCTTTGTAGTCTCCGGTTCGTCCACTTGCATGAAGTTTGATTCAAACTTCTTACGACGAGAATGATATTCATCTACAACCTTCTTGGGAGCACGGCAAATACGGGACCAATGGTCCTTTGAACCACAACGATAGCGCATATCGTCATTCATTGTGGCAAGTGCTTTGCCCTTATTCTTGAAGTTCGGGGCCTTGGGAGCGAGGTTTGGACGCTTCTGGGCTTTGTATCCTCCCTTGGATAAGCCTTGACTCTGTTGACCTTGGTGGGATGGCTTCTGGCCGCCCTTACCACGCCTCTTTTGGTGTTTTGGGTGCTGATTAGTGCTATAATGTGCTTCAGGCACAACAGTAGCCCCAGTAGGTCGAGCTTGATGATTCTTCATAAACAGCTGGTTCTGCTTTTCAGCAAGAAGTAAAACAGAGATCAAATCCGAGAACTTAGTGAACTTCTGAGCTCTATATTGTTGCTGCAGGACAATATTAGAAGCAGAGAAGGTCGAGTAGGTCTTCTCTAGGAGATCCTCTTCAGTCAAAGTTTCATTGCAAAACTTGAGAAGTGATCGGATTCGACAAACTTCAGAATTATATTCATTCACAGACTTAAAGTCTTGGAAGCGCAAGTGCTGCCAGTCGTGTCTTGCTTCAGGCAAGAATATGTCATTTTGGTGATCGAAACGATCAGCCAAAGCGACCCATAATGCACGTGGATCCTCCTCATCAAGGTACTCAGTTTGCAGAGCGTCATGAATATGTCTTCGGATGAAGATCATAACAGTGGCTTTTTTAGCTTCGCCAACAGGTTCAGTTGTTGCTTCTTCAATAGCAGGACGCAAGTTTTTGGCAGTGAGGTGGAGCTTCACATCTTGAACCCACTTGAGGTAGTTCCTTCCAGAGACCTCCAAAGCGGTGAAGTCGAGTTTGTTCAAATTCGACATGTTCCGATCACAAATAGATGGACAAGATGTGGTTAGTGTAATGGAGAAAAATCAATCCATTCACATAGGAGTAGAACATACAGGTTCTAATAGACATGTATTGGTTTAATTTTGCATGAAAAACTTCGGGTTTTCATGGGTGATATGTTTAAGAGAAAACTTCAGGTTTTCAAACAAGGCATGTTTATAAGAAACTTCGGGTTTCAAAGTAATTATGAACTTCAGGTTCATATATTCCTACAGGCAAACACAAATATATATGCAAACAAATATGCAACAAGTATATGCAAAAAATATTGTATAATTATAATTGAATTAATTTATTTGGTCTTCGGGGCAAAATTAAAGTGTGGGTGAAAATATAAAAACCCATATTATTTAAAAATAGTAAATAATAAAATCGCGGGGCCTAAAAATATAGGCCGATAATCCCCGGGTGTAGGCTGCAGACCCACGGGGTGAGAAGGGAATGGGCTGCTGCAGGCAGACCCCCCAAAAAAAAATTCCTTTCCGCGCGCGGGCCACTTCAGGTTGGCCCAAAAAATAAACAAACAAACCAAAAAATTTGTCTTTGCGGGCTGGGCTGCTGCAAGCGAGCCCAGCAAAAATTTGTTTTTTCCATATGGGGCTGAGAGACAGAGCCCGGATAGGGCTCGGGGAAAGGTCTAAAAAAAATCCCAGCCGTGCTGGGTGTGCTTGGCAAGGGAAGAAAACCGGAAAAAGGTGGACGGAGCCACTACAGGTGGTCGTGTCGAGGTTGTTGGAGCTCAGAGTGAGTCACGGTTGTCGTGGACAACCACGGAGATAAGGAAATCTCAACGTATCAACAACTAGAAAACCCTAAAAAAATTGAAATGAATTAAAAAAATCCGACGAGATTCCGGTGAATCTCAGTTCAATTTGAAATGTGGGACGACTTCTAGTCGTCGGCGACGTGAACCAGAGGTTCAAAGCAATGGCTGCAGGCCATGCCGTGGCCAATGGACACCATGAAAAGTGTCGGGGTTGGTTTGTTGGGGACGCGATGGGCGTCCGGCTCTCGGCTCGGGAAAGCATGGGGATGCAGGCTGCAAGCCTTGCAAGAAGATGGGCTAGCCATCGCAAGCTGCGGGCCTGGTTGCGTTGTAGCCTTGCGTGATGCAAAGGCACGGGTTCAAAGAACCCTAATTCCCCAATCGCAAATTTTTTTTTATTTTTTAATTCAATTATATTATATGCATGTATAATTCTAATGAATCACATATTTACGTTGATGCATATGCAAATAATAGTTTCAATGCATGTACATATGTAAGATTCAATTCATGGCAAATATCAAATTCACATAATTGTAGCAATTTTGGTGATGAAGCATACACAATTTATGTAGAATCTAAAATACGTTAAACGTAAAGTTGGGTCATGCATCATGGTGAATGTTCATGCTATCAGGGCTTGCAAAATATCAAGTTAAAATCCGTTGTTTGGAAAGAACCTGATTGCGTGATGATATGGATGAACTGGTTTAATGCAGAAAAAAAATCTCCAACGTCAGATTCCTAAGCGCAGCGGTAGGAGCGTGCTGATAACATGTTGTGGTCTATTTTTATCTGACAAAATAGAGAGGGCCGGCAGCAGTGGGAGAGAGGAGAGAGATGTGTGTTTGTAGAATTGTAGGGGAATGTGTGTGTTGTAATCCCTCCTACATTGTGCCTTTATTTATAGTAGTAAAGGGAGAGAAGATATTCCTTCTCCTCCAAGTAATACAAGTTGTAATAGGAAATGATAACTAGAATCAAATCTAATCTAGGATTTATACAATCATACTTATTCTAAGAATGTTTACAACATATATATATACACACATTATTATTTAATTTTAAATATATATTTGGCATTGTAACGTCCGTCAGATTTGGTTGAGATTTAATCTTAACCGTTGAATACAAATCAAAGTTCAAACCCTCGGAGAACTCAGTCCCTGTCTCTCTCTGTCTCTCGAGTCTCGGCTCGATCTCACCTCACCTCAGACAACCTCACCGTCACCACCCTCCTCGCCGATTTCTCTTTCCTTCTTCGATTCCGGCCACACCCACATCACAAGTGACTCACCTCTCTGAGCTCTCTCTCAAATCAGGTAAATTTTGGAATTAATTTAGGGTTTGAAATTTAGTTTAGGGTTCGAATTCTAGATTAGGGTTTGTGAAATTTAGCACTTGGAACGGATATGGAGTTTTATTTACATTGTGCCTTGTTTCTTTGTGGTTGGGCTCTCCACAATTAGGCATATGGAGACTCCTCATTCCAGGATTGTAAGCGAGCATCTGAAGCAGCTGTGACCATAATTATCAAGAATTTGCAGGTTTATCCTTTTTTATTTCTCTTTCTTTCCATTTTATAATATGGCGAGACTGGTTTTTCTCTCTACCCATTCCTAACAAGAAACAAGTAGATGTCTTATCCTTACTTCCCTTGCAACGTTTCTCTGGGGGGTTCTTGTTAAGTTTCTGCAGTCGAGGTAGTGATTTTTAGTTGGATGGTGTCATAGTTGTTAGTTTATATGTTTAGGGGCATATAATATATAACTCCATTTGCTTTAATACATGGATAGGTGTTATGCAGTTTTTGGTGGAAGTATTGGCATCAATATTGGTAAAGAATTATGCAGTATGTTAGGATTGTGCCTATATCTTGGACACAGGATTAGTTTTAAGATGTAAAATTCAGGTACTGCCGTGTAATCTCTTTTAATGAAGGCCACTGCTTGAAACGTGTGGGAAACATTCCCTTGGATGAATACAATGTTTCAATAATATGATGCATGTGTCGTCCTAAAATAAGCTCTCCGAGCTCTTGGGATTTTTGTGAGTCATGTCAGTGAGATGTTCATGCCCATGAGTAAGCTGTATCCTATTAGATGAAGTAAAATTTATGAATCAAGGCATGTCATTTTTCACTAGATATCAAGCTATTTCTTATTAGGCATTTATTGTGTTATGTGTCGTATTACTGTACTTTCTTAAGCATACTTTGACAGAAGAATGGACATTCACCATCTTTTGTGTTTTTAGTAATTAAGGAGAGTCGAAAGCGTAGAATTAGCAAATTTGGGTTTTGCAGATTGCTGAAAGAAGGAAATAGGAAATTGGTATCTTCTATACAAAGTAGTGTATAAGCCAAGAAGAAGAGGAAGTTTCTTTTGAACAAGGGAATGAATCATTTTCGAATGTGGAAAAATGTGGAAAGTTCTTCAAGTAGTGCTGATAATAGTGTTGACCAAATTGGCAGCATTGTTTCGAGCAGCTATGAGCATTCAACTGAAGAAAGGGATTTTGAGACTATGCCTTCTGCTCTTAATGGAGGGCTTAATGAAATAGAAAGGGATCATGGAGATGCCTTGCCGTTTAATAAGTCTCCCAGTGAACTAGAGTCCAGTAAGCATGTGAGTAAGGATAGTTCCAAGACAGAGTGGTCTGATGGTTTGCCATCTTTTCCTACTAACCCTGAGTCGTCTATGCTAAAAGATGAGTCGCTTGTTGATTTGAAAGAACTAAGTGTAGAGGAGGTCAATGATGGGGCAACTGGTTTTATGAGTAAGGACGTAAAGCCCCCTCCTTTGGCTGGGCATAATGTCATGAATATCATATTGGTAGCTGCAGAATTTGCTCCATGGTCGAAAACAGGTAATGTTTCGTAAGCCCAGAATGTGAGATGGCAATGTCCTCCAGCATGCATGTTTAATAGGCCTACCATTTGATTTACAATTCTATGGCTACTAAACCTGGAACAGAAAGGTATATGAGTCATCTACTTGTTTCTTCCAAAAGCCCAAATTATTTCGGGATTCCCGATTTGTCCCGAAACTATTTTGAGATTCCCGAAATTTGGGATTTTCGAAAATTTGGTTTAAGATCGGTCTTAAAATTGGAATTCCCGAAAACTTTAGTTTGGGAATCGGGACAAGGGTTTCGGTCTGGTATCCCATACCGAACTAGTATTCATGAAACGCTTCGCCCATGCCCTTCGCTTTTTAAAACATAAATTCACTTAATGTTGAATTTTTTTAACAATTTTTGTCAATAAGATTTAAATTCGAGAGATTGAATACAATAAAATAGGTTGTTTGTTTCTTTTAACAAGAAATATATTTATATATATAAAGTGTTGAAAACAAAATCTCGGATGCAGAGGTGAATATTTCTAACAAATTGAACTAAAAACTCAGTTATATTACAATCTTATTCTTCAAACTTAAATTTTCTACCGACTCTTTCAACGACTTAATTTGTTTGGTTTGCCATAAGATAAAAAATTGACATATTAGGGTTTGAGACGGTGCCAAGTGCCCCTTATCTTGTAAGATATTTCCTACTTTCAGACTTGGTTGTCAAAAGTGAGAACAAATCCAGTTCATGCATTATTAAATCAATAGAAAGAGACGTCTAACAAATATGAAAAGACGGTGGCAAAAAGCAGAAACACCAACTTGGTTTCGTGTCCTTGTAACCCAAGATGGACCAGAGAGCTACAAAACAAATATCAAAATTAAATGGAATTTTAAATGACCATAAAACTTCGTTTTTAGCATTTCTACCAAGTCTTGTTTAATCGTTGATCAATCTTTTCTACTTCTTTAATCGCTCACATCTAGTTTGTAGCTCGTAAAGCATTGAAAAATACTCATTAATCCATACATAAAAATAACGGTCTGTACTAAAATTGTTCAGATTTACATGACTAACTGTTATTGACACTTCAAAAAATGTATCATACTTTCTTCCCATACCAAAACACAATGGAAAATGGCTATAAAAGCAACTTTAGCTTTGCTAATACGGTTGTTATCTTCACATCATCAATCAAACAAAATCTGAGGTTAATCCGATCATTCTGGCGGTTTACAAACTTCTATACGTTCTTGGTTACCTTTTGATCGCTTTTGCTTGTCACTCTTCGTCCGTCATATTATGCGTTCTCATTTTAACATCCATCTTGGACCAAGCAATATAACAATGTGTCGCAACAAAACAAACGCACCTCATCAAGTCAAAGTATATGACTTGGGCCATGATGCCTGCCCATACCTTTCCATTTGGCCTCATTACAATTTAGTCTCTTGGCGATATACTAGAAAGTAGAAACGTATGGAGTTTACTATGTATTCTAATTACTAAATGTAGAAAAACAAGATAACGATGAACAACTTATATAGTTGCTTTGTTCAATTGCACTCAGAAAACCAAAAAATAAAAAAGCAAAAAGATTGTATTTCATGAGGGATTTTTTAGTGCATCGTAAATAATGTCTGGTTAACCAAACTGTCAAAATATTTATGGTTGAATTTTTTTATATTAAAATATCCAATCACTTGTATTATAATATTTAGTGTGCCGCGTAATATTCTTACATAGAAAAAATTTCTCCTATTTCGTATAAACCCAAAATTGGTGACTTTTCCTAAATTGTACAATATTCCACAACAGATATTTTTGGTCTTTTGTTTCCAGAAAGAACACGTCAACTATTTTTAGAATGTCCAACAGATGTTGGTCAATTTGGTCATGTGTTGGATGATGCCCGAAGTCTGATGATGAATTTTCCCCGAGGGATGGTCTCCTTTAGCAAGCACGAGACTAATAAGGTTGCACATGGTTTGGCAAGATTTAGCTTGAATGTAACCAATCTCGTTGTGTGGTTTGAGGAACCACAAGATATTATCTTAGATATTTTGTTTGAGGATAGTAATTCTAATTAGTATGTTGGTGCGATATGCTCTTTTTTCCTCAAACTGAATTGAAATCTCTGGCAAGGTTTTTATCAAAGCCCTTTATATGCATCATTTCCTTTGTTTGTATGTATTCCTCCGTTATTAATGAATATCGTAGTCCATTTTCAAAAAAGATTGTTAAACACAATATAGCTTTTGGTCTTCAGTCGCCTTATTTGAAAGCAAGGAAACTCGCCTTCGATAAGTTAAACACAATCAATTCTATAGCCTTTGGTCATCCTTCCCTTTTGTATAAGTAGTAGACGTTAAAATGATTGATTCATCATCCACCAAAAAACATAATTTCCAAAGAGAAAAAGAAGAGATTAGGGGTTTTAGCCAGGGACGACGTAAAGAAGAACACACAGCAGAGAAATGGTGAGTCGTATGGGATTGGTTGGGTGCTTTCTTCTTGTTGCAGTGGCCTTGTTCAACGGTGCCACAGCTGATACTTACACAGTCGGAGACGATTTGGAATGGACTATTCCTCCAGCCGGCTCTATTGCCTACACCACCTGGGCTAACACAAAAAGATTTCAGAATAATGATACAATAGGTAATTAAAATTTCGTCCTCTAAATCTTCGTTAGTGTTAGTTCTTTCTTATTCAGTTCAGCTCTGTGCAAGACGTAATGTTTTTCCAGACAACGCATCGAGAAAATTAATCTCTATTTCTTCAACGTAGAACCTAGATCGACCCTTTAAAATGACTTTCTGCAAAGTAAATTTCTCCTTTTGATTGATGAACATCTGTTTATTTATTTATATCTTTTTGCAGTATTCAAGTGGAGTGGATCACACACAGTAGCTGAAGTATCGAAGGCTGATTACGATAACTGCTCAAATTCGAACCATCTTGCTTTTTATGATTCCAGCCCTGCAAGTATTACACTGACTTCCAACGTGACCCGTTACTTCATCTGCACCGTAGGTAATCACTGCAGTGATTTAGGGCAGAAGGTGACTATCAAGATTTCTGAAGATGATGATCGCTGGTGGGACCACAACGCCTCTTCTTCTCTCACCGTTAATATTGGTGCCCTAATCCTCTCCACTGCGATGGCCATCTTCTTCTATAGCTTTAATTAAGTGTACTTAATACCTCGTATTTATTCATGTATTATCGAAATTATGTTCATCCTTTTGATTGATAGTTTTCATTATTAATAAAACAATGATTTTTCCGTTCAGGGTTGGAAGTTTTTTATTTTATTAGCAAATTTTTGAATGAATTAATTAAGGCCAGCTCTCCATTAAGATGGGTTTGGTCGTGCTCAGTTCAAACTTTAGTCAACCCGGCAATAAACTCTGACTCGGTCAATCTATATACCGACCTTTTGCTATGATTAACGCGTATTACTTCTATGAGAAATGCTAAAGGGTATCAAATTTTTAAACCAAATAATATGATTGTAAATGATTCGATTATTAACTAAGTATCAATTAATGTCATTGTTTTTTATTGATGATACATCATTTGTTTTACAAATTTAGTTTAAAAATATGATCTCCCTAACATTACCCTTTTAACATAAGAAGATAGTCAAATGGATTTGAAAACAAGAGGCAGAGATTTTATTAAAGCCAGAAAGTCACAAGACTGGTTACAAAATGATCCGTCAAACAAGAGATCAAGTAACAACATATGGTAATTCCACAAACCAGTTACAATTATGGAGAGCACCTGATGTGAGAGCAGCTCGAGCAAGTCGGTGTGCACTTCGTTTCCTTTGGTGGCCGGTGGCAAGGCCATGAATTGTCGGGCTATAAAAGGGTAGAAACTTCTACCTTCTTTTTGTCGCGCTCTATAAAACCACATTCGGATTCGAAAATTCATCAAAAACTTTCACAATCTCGCCTATTTCTCCGCATTTGGAATACAATTAGATCAACGCATAACCCACAAACATATTCATTTCAACCTTGTCATGTTTCTTCACAAACCCTTGTATTATTTTCTCATTTGTGAGTGTTTTAACCCCGCACACACCTTCAGAGCAGTGGGAATGGTGAAATTATCAGGCTTTTCATCATTATCTTTTGACTCAGATAGTCAGATATCATGTTATGGAAGAGATGCAATGTATCTTTTTATCGATTCTCTCTACAGTAGCTCCTTGTAGGCATGACCTTGTGATTCATATAATTTATAAGTATGCCTACTAGGTTTTATTCCCTCACTCAACGTTGCATTAAAATACCTCTTGGCAATTATACCAATTGTGGCGCATAATGGCCTTAAATAGAGCCTCATATGGTTTGAAACTTCTCTACACACCCAATTCCTTCATACTATCAAACAACTTAACAAACTCTTGAATAATGACAATCTTACTGTATCCCTCCTTAACAACACCGTTCTAAGTTCTTTTTTTTTTATCCTAGAACTAAAACAACGTCGTTTTGGCCTGGGTATTTAAAAATAAAATAAAAAACAAAAGAAGTACAGGAGCATAAAACACATAAACAACGAAGTAGGGCAACAGACTTCGACGGCAGTTTAGAGGACCAAAGGGGCGAAATCTTCACTTTCAATGGTGATTTCCGACGACCGAAGTGGTGGCCGCCCCTTCTTGTTCCCATGAAGCTTTGCCCATGGCAGCGGATATGGGTAACTGAGACTCCAATGATCTGGTCTAGCATTGCCTTCAAGTCCTAACAATGGACAAGAGGTTGATAGATCGATCTCGCAAGGCAGAGACAATCTGGAGCGAATCGCTCTCAAGGATAAAGTTTTGATAACCCCTCGCAGCCGCGAAGGTAATACCTTCTTTAGCCGCCAAGACTTCCGCCTGAAGAGGCGAGAACATATCGTCAAAGAAACCTGACGTTGCATAAACGAACATGCCATCTAAATTACGAAAGACAGCTACAACAACTCCTAGCTTGATATCCTCATGCCACGTATAGTCAATGTTAAGCTTAAGGGATCGTACTGGTTTAGACAAACATTGGTAAGTGCCAGCATAGGAAGGAGTCGCCAAGTGGGAGAAGTTTTTAACAAATTCTTGCCACCAATTAATGGCTCTGGCAGCGACTAGGTTGGGAGAATCAGTTTCTAGCTCCTCAAATAGCCCAGATGAGAACCAGCAATGGCACAGCCAGGATTTCTTGTGAGGATAAGCCTCACACAAGCATAGAAGAAGAAAAAACGAATAGTGGTTATAAAATTACTAATGCAAAACATCATAATATATATCCAAATAATTAAGTACTCAAATTTAACATATGCATAGATAATTTTATCTATTCATAGTAATCATAAGTATCCTCAACGAATTTTATATTTTGAAACCGTTGCATGATGTCATCTATACTATTGAAAGAATTATTAAACTCAATAAAGAGAGTTACATAAAATTTTGCAAACCCTAAAACTCGAGTAAGAGGTGGGATAGAATAGAAACAAATGTTTTGTATTGAATAATAGAGTATTACAAACCTTTTTGTTCTTTATTCAATAAACTTGAGCTTTGGATTGGCTAAATATATGAAATTCAATAAAAATAGGGAATAACTTTGCCCCTTCATAAGTGAAATATGATTTTTGTAATTAAAAGCAAATGATGGGTTTTAATTTAAATGTTATTAATTTGTGATAGGGTGATGTTATCCATGCACTTCTTTTTACCTTCCGCACAATCCTCTCAATTTTTTGCATTCGAATCGAATGAATTAAAGAAAATCATATAACATAAATTAACAGAAGGTGTGTGGAAAGTAAAAAAAATGGTATATGGATAGCACCACCATCTATGATAAATGACCATTTAAAATATATGCGGGGTGTGCCAAGCTCGGCTGAGGAGTAAAATTTGTTGATGTTGCATTGGGTGCATTGCTGACTTCTTGATTCTGCGACTGCGGCTGAGGAAGGAACACGTCTCGGCCTTCGAGTTCTAAAGCCTGAAGACAAAGCTGCTAGTTCTGCGAAATTCAATATCAAATTCGGCTTTCAATGTGCCGAATTTAGTAACTTGTAACACCTCACTTCACCGAGAAGGCTAATGAGATAACATTTGCCAATAAGGATTCGAAAATCCTTCTTGACTGAGACTTGGATAGATAACCAGTCGGCCCTGTCGCAATGCTGTTTATCCAAACTGAAGGTGCTTCACAGTCGGCTGATTCTACGGTAACAGTGTTGTTTATCCAAACTGAAGATGTTCGCCGGTTGCCTTCACAGTGCTGTTTATCCAAACTGAAGATGTGTTGGCGAAAAAGGAAAACAAAAATCTCAAGGTTGTTGAGAGGTTTCGCGTAGAGCGAGGGTTTGCGCAAGACAGTTTGTGTGTTGAATTGGAAGGGGCTTTTTCCGTTACCACTGCCTCTATATTTATAGTAGATGTGCTTCACTCGGCACGGTCTAGACTTGTAGAATTTGATTTCAATTCAAACTCATCAGCCAATACTTCAGTCAAAGACTTCTCAAGATAGGCAAGAGCCTATCCTTTAGCCGTCATCATCATCTGACTCTACGTCACAATTATTCAAAAAAACATTTGTTTTTTTTCTTCCTTATCCTTTGCATGCCTCAAAAGAAACCGTGCCCTCAGACTATCTCCTAGTTCAGTTAGGAAACCGTGCCTTCACATCAATGTTTTCCTTCTATATTTCCACCATGTTGATCCAGGTGGTGCTTATGCATGCAAAGTTACATGGGATAAAATCCCAACAAGCACATTCATGTGGCCACATCCAAAAGCATATACCATTTGGCACCATATTTATCTGCTACCGCATATCCCAATATTTCATGCGTTCAAATCAATTGGGATATAGACAAATATCAGGTTTAAACAATTTAATATATTATTAAGAGATAATATCATGATTAAAATCACAACGTTATTTCTCAATAATAATTGAAAATCATTTCAACTACCTTGTCATTCGATGGACGTCGATTACTCGAGCCGATAGTGTAAAATCGGGTCCAAACAAGAAAGTAAAAAAATGGTATATGGATAGCACCACCATCTATGATAAATGACCATTTAAAATATATACTTAATTTTTTTATAGGAACTATTGGATGAAAAATAGATAATGATTGAATTTCTTTTAGTTGTTGAGGAGGGATGAAAAGCAATAAAAATATGTGTAATACTAATCTTATTTTTTAAAGTTAGGGTAGGCCTAGGACTATTGTAGTCCTTACGTGCCTCCGCCAGTGCCAGGAAGCAATTAAAGTCTGCATTAGGCAAGAATCTACGGGCGATGGTCACTTAATCCATGATGGGAGAGCACGAGGACTAGGAAGATATGCCTGGTGAAGGCACCGAGCAAAGTAGCAGTCGTTCATGAAATGGGAAGTTGTTTCCATGAGGCTGCCACAAAGAACATAGGAAGGGTCGATGTCGATGTGTATTAATCTCAAAAGGTAACGCTAGAAAAATTAAATTTGTAAACTAAATTTGCAAACTAAATGACGAGTCACCAATAAGTAATAAGCCCGTTAATCAACACTTAAGTAATAATCCAATCATCAACTTTCATGTCATTTAGTTTACAAAATTTACTCTACAAATTTAGTCTCTCTAGCATTACCCATCTCAAAATAGAATTGAGTGATATGACATGTCTCTTGGTATGAGTAACATGAAACTCAAAATTATGGGCGTATTTAGTACTCCCAAGTAAAAAGGGAATTGGTCTATGGTCGATTCAGCAACAAATAAATAGGAATTTATAGTTGTACCTCGTATGTGATAACCCGGCCCTAATTTTATGCTTTTATAAATTTTAAATGAGTAAATTGACGAAAAATGCCCTTAGAGGCGAGATCGTTGACTTCAGTTAACCGTCATTTCGTGAAGCGTATGGGCTATTATTTTATTGTATTCTTGAAGTACGCGACGATACAGACGCGTAGGCACAAGAGGAAGCGAATTTGGAGTTACAATTAAAATTTTACGGAACTACAAATCCGAAAAGTACTTTTGTAAAGATTACTATTTATTATTTTATATATTTCTCATAATTATTATATTATTATTTTAATATTAGAAATGAGGGTGAGGGGCGGATGAGAGGAAGAAGGAAAAAAGAGATGGGGGTGGACGGTTCGCCCAATTAGGAGAGAAAGGAGGGGAAATGGGCGGCCAATGAGGAGGAGAGAAAGAAGTGAGGAATGAATCAGAAAAGAAGGAAAGGAGGGGAAAGGAGAGAGGTGCAGAACACCCAAACCGAACCCGTACACCCATACCCCCAACCCGATTTCGACCGGTGTAATTCCGCCCAACTTTCACTATTTTTCCAGTGATTCATGGCCTACCATCCCTACCAAACACCTACCCAACCTCCCTTTTACCATTTCCACCCAAAATCAAAAGAAATTTAGTTGTAGTTTGGTGAAAAACCCACTGTGGGTGCCGTCGGAAACTTTGCCCGAAATCCACCATTTGTGAAACGATTTCAATCAATTAACACCACCAAAACACTCCTCTAAAGGTCAGGAACAAAGCCCAAATAGGTCTGGGGACGACAGAGCACCGGAGGTGACGGATCGAAGCCACCCATTTCTAGGGTTTTCGGCGAGTTCGAGAGAAATTGGAGCTTTTCCCTGCCAAATTGGATTTGGCCACAGGTATAAAAATTTCCCTCCTCATTGAGATCTTCATTTCTGTAAAATTTGAGAATTTTTTGAAATAGTTGAATTTTCCAGCGAGTAGGGGCGGTGCGCAGGCAGAGACACCACTTGACCTCCCTAGGCTAAAATGGGTGCCCCGATTCCATTTTAGGCATCCGATTGACCGAATTCCGTTGTTTGGTTATATTTCCGTTAAGGGCCGCCACTTGGTTATTATATGATTCGACGATCTGACCATTGGATCGTCACCACACTTTAATACGTAATAGTACATAATATTTAAGGATATTATGAACTAATGGATTGGGAATCTGACGTATGGATCTTCCCGGATGGGTTTTCTAAGTTTGTAAATCAAAACGTCGGCCGCTACTTAATTTTAGCAATTGGCGAAGATCCGACTGTTGGATCGTTCCGAAACTTTAGGATGTTGTTCTAGAAGCTTATTGAAACCCTTGGGAAGTTACGAATTGGAAATCCATGGTGTAGATATTCTAGATTGAGTTACGTAGAGTTGTGTACCCTACTGTCAACCTTGACTGTTGACTTTTGTTTAATGGGTTTCAAATCACTCTAGAACGTCCTTGGGGATGCGTTTTATGTAAGTTATGTATTCTATTGATAAGAATTCTAAGACGTAATTTGATATTTGTTCTAGGCGACAATCGTTCGTAATGCCTCGATATTCGTGGTAGGGAGTTGTAGTGGGGACTTCAGGTGAGTGGGTCTTTTCTTTTATATATATATATATATATATAACTGTTAGTTTCCATTTATGCATGTCATAAAGAGTTCCCTACAAAACACCTAGTTTAGCAGAATGCTTATAAGTTTTAGCATGTTGATGGAAATTACTAAATATACTACATCTTACAGGATGCACAAATATGCGTATGTTTATTGATGTTATCATTATACCTACGGCTATGAATGATATTATGTTGATTAGAACTATTGAACCACTATGGCATGACTATATTTATGTTTTATACTCATTGTTTGCTGCACCCGATGTTAGTGCTCGTGAGGGGCCAGGGCCAATCTTTCACGTGTATGTTCACATCCACACCGCACGCTCGCCTTAGATCCAAGTAGGTGCCAGTCCTGTCGTACAGGTTGTAATAGGCAACTCTAACTCGTATGTGACAGCGAATAACGTCAGTCTTCACGTGATTGTAACATTATAGCGTATATCATTAGTACACCCATTCCTGTTCATGTTAGAATAACTCTGCATGAACTCGTGTGTCAGCATGTGTCGATGAGCACTTGTTTAATATGTTTGCTTATGTGAAAGTATACGATTACTGACGTCATGCACTTATATATGAACTATTATGCCGTATTGATATCTTAATATTTTGCAAGCTACGGTGAGTATTTTCATATTATTTGTAGTATGTATATCTTGGAAACTATACATGTTTTACGGCGAGGGGTTATAACATTTTCAAAGGTTTTTATTAAAACTTTATTTTCAGGCCCACTCACCCTTGTTTTTCGCCTTTCCAAGTTTTAGTAGCTGAGCTTTCTTATCGACAAGGATTCTTGATAAATATTGGTGTAGACGATTACCTTCGATGGTATAATTCTCACCCTATCTTATTGTACTGTACTTATGCTCTGACATCACTTATGAAATGAGCTCATTCCTGCTCACAGCGCACTCTTATATTTAGGTACTTTTAGGTTTAAATTTATTCACATATTCCACCACACTACACTTTATGGCTTCATCACCTTCCAGGTGTTGGCCATCATAGCTCGATTCGGAGTCCAAGTGGACATTCCGGGTCGGGGTGTGTCATCATAAAAAAATAAAATACTTCTTTTGTGGAATTAAACATTCCCTTTCATTTAGAAATTTTATTTGAACCCAGGTAACCTCTTTCTACACCCAACATACTCTTTTCACCCACATTACTTTTAATTAAACTATCATATCTCTTTAAACCCAAATTTACTACCTAAACTACCCTCACAAACCCAATTCAATTTATAAATTTATCTCTACACCCATTTAGAAAATACAAATCCCAAATTTGCAAACAGAAGTCCATTTCAAATGACTATGAAAAAATGAACAAATTCATATAATCTATGCAATATGATCGTCCTTGCAATCATATTATAATAGGGTTACCAATTAATAATATTTCTTTTTTTGTTTCACCAAAATAAATTGTGAAACTATAAAAACCATGCACTGGGTTTTTTTTTTGGAGAGAGCTCATCAAAGTTGAAATCAAACCACCTACTGTAGCATGGCCATTTTCTCCATGGTTTAAAATCTCTCTCATTCTCTAGCTCTCTGTCTCCCATTCGTTTATTAACTTTAGTTCAGTAATTAGGTATTGTTACTCTTTCACATCTGAAATGGCTTTATCAATTATTAAAGGGCTTCTCAGAGGAAGTTTCATATAATCTATCCATACCAGAAGTAGATGAAGTTTCAGTGGTAACTAGTTTCATGGCTTGAATGAATCATGTCTCACCCTTGGTACTGTATCTGCAGTGATTTAATCAAACGAATGAACCATGTTTGCACTAGAAGACCGGATGAAACCATTACATGGATTATTTGGATGAAATAAAGGCTGATGGTAGAGTTTAATTATAGAGTGGGTTTATTGATAAATTTTAGTTTTATTGTTAATTTCATTTCGCACTTGATAGTAATTATGCAATAGAGTAAAAAAGACAATTAAAATTAAAGTTTAAGTTAGGTGTAGAAAGAGGTTATACGGGTTCACATAAAATTTCCCTTAACTAAATTATGTTTATGTCCAAATAAGCGAATCTACTTTTCTATATTTTAAACTAATCACACATCACCATGTGTTATTGTTGATCACCTTCTAATAGAGGTGGTCATAGATTTTATATATATGTGATACAAATATTATTATTGATATGAAAAAATACACAAAAAAACACACATGTTATATATATGTGTGTGTGTGTGTGTGTGTGTGTATGTATATATATACGCCTGGAGGTAGATTTAGAGTTAATATTTAGATGTAAGTACTAAAGAAGAAAGACATGACTATGGTGGAGATGACAATTAAAAAAAGTGGTGGCAATAGGTGGTAAAGTTGAAGTGGAGTTTGGTGGCGGCAATGGTGATAGTGTCAGACCAATGTTAAAAAGCGATCTAGGTTGCCATCTAGCTGCAATTCATCCTAATTGGCCACAAATTAAAAAGCTTATGAGACAGACGGTTGGGCATGACTAGATGGATTTAGGTAGGGTTAGGCAGGTCTAAGCGGGTCTAGGCAAGATTAGGCGGGGCTAGGCGCACGGGCTTATGCGGCGAACTAAGTTGAAATCTAAGTTTTTTTTTTTAATGTAGAGCTAGCGGCACAATGAAGAAGAAGAAAACAACGTTGTTTGCATGAGTGGTTTTTTTTTTTTTTTTGGCTGAGTTTTTGTTTTCTCTATCTTATTTTTTTCTCTCTCTTTAAACCAACTTCACTTTTGCTAACATTTATTACCCTTTGTTTTTATTTTTTTAACGTGATATTATCCTTTTCTAAAAAAAACGTTATATATATATTATCTTTGTTTCTCTTTTTAAGTCTCTACCTATCCCACCAAAATATTACCTAAAACTCTCATATACATATAAATATATCAAAAATGTTATTCTTACCATCTATTTGTACCATTTATCTAATAGAAATGGGATCTACATGTGTTTTTGGGTTCTGCCTCTATTAGTGAGATGATATAAATAATGATAAAAATATATGGTAAGTGTAGGATTGCTCTATAATTATTATTCTCTATAAAAAAAAGGTAAGAAATGGGATCTACATGTGTCATAATTGAATTCAAATTCATCGTTGGAACTTTAGGCAATAGTCACAATATATCAAAAGGGGTGGCTTGAGTTCTATATAAACTCAAACATCTCACATATCTAATGGACCGAAGAGAGTAGTTTTCTCCAATGTCTTGGTAAAATTCTGAGTCATGTCTTGAGAGTACGGAATATATGAAGTTCGCCAGAGTCTGAAGATTGAAGTGCTTTGACTTCGGATTATAGATTGTTGAATCCTGGGAGACAGACACCTACCGAACTACAAGTATAAGAGTAGGGGCAAAATTCTGTCTTTAGGATATTGCATTTATGCAAGCCTCAATCTCCAAGTTTGTCAGTTTTTTATAACTTTCTCTATAGTTGTTTATATTAATCTCATATATAATTGATGTTGTGAACTTCTTTATGATTATTATCGTTGAAATTATATTGTTATTTTTCATATTTTCTAATATTGCTCCAACAAAAAGTCGGTAAGGTAGCTTTGTCACCAGTTTGGGACAAGGGTAATGTAAACATTTGAAGGTGGAAGAACATTCTCTTTTGCGTACCTCACTTGAACTCAGCAGTCAGCTTAATTAGAGTCGTTTTTTTAGACCAGGACATGTCTGAATACCAATCGCAGGTTATGGAAACAGCTTGCAGCATGGGAAATGTTTTTCTTTGACTTGTTCTCGAATTGGCTATTTTGGCTTTTTCGTCTTACACATCTTTCACAATTGTTCATGTAACCTGTTTTCTCTTTTTATTTTGCTTCCTTCTCTTCCAGATAACTTTCAGTTGAGCGGGATTGGGGTTAGAGTTGCGTGTTATAATATAAGTAAACATCAAGGTTATAATTCAAAGTATAGCAAGCATGTAGTGATACATCCCGACCCAAATTGAGGCGCGCATATGGCTACGTCATCCTCACATGACGGCCAGCACACCTCAATTTGGGTCGGGCGTGGTCTGGGCCCAAAACGAACAATATTGTGCTACGGCGGAGTCGAGTCCGGGATGTGGTGGGAGCCCGGACCAGGATGTGATAATTTGGTATTAGAGACAATCCCTGGTCGGAAGTGTGCCAACGAGGACGTTGGGCCCCTAAGGGGGTGGATTGTAACATCTCATATCGTCCAAGAGAGTGGATCTTGTAAGCCTTATATGTATATTCCAATCTCTACCTAACACGAGGTTTTTTGAGAGCTCACTGGCTTCGGGTTCTATTGGAATTTCAAAGTTAAGCGAGTTCGCGCGAGAGCCATCTCATGATGGGTGACCCACTGGGAAGTTCTCGTGAGAGTTCCTAGAAACAAAACCGTGAGGGCGTGGTTGGGTCCTAAAATGGACAATATCGCACTACGACGGAATCGAACTCGGATGTGGTGGGGACCGGGCGGAATGTGGCATGTAGCGTCGCACGACAGAGTAAGGATACTATTGTTTTTGAGAACTAGAAGTTAAAAAGAAGAAATCATCGATTCATAGACCAGGTCGTGTGTGGGACTCCAAGGGCGTCACGTAATCAAACCGTACGTCTTTGACGCTGGGACGATGAGGACTGGTAAAACTTGGTAATTTCTTTCTTCTTTATCTTTTAGAATGCATCAAAATCACCAGGCAATGCAGGGTTGAATTCAACTTGTTCAAAGTTTTGAAGGTTTCCCGCCACGCACACAACATAGATGCTTAATTTTATTACAAAATTGAGTTCATAAATCGTACGCATGCGTGTTTTGATGAAGAGTTCGTGTTTTGGCTTCACTCTTCAGCCTCCATCGCCTATAAATATCAACCCAACTTTATTTGATGAGCTCCAACTCGTTCCAACACAACACAAAACACACTTGTCTACATAATTCATATTGAAGAAAAGTACTTGCAGAAAACACGTACGTCGATCGAAATCTTCATCAGGCGTAGGGAAATGGGCGGCCGCAAAGATATGAATATGATGATTGCTTGCTTGGTGGTTATGGCGGTGGCTTGCCCTTCTTTGTTGAATTTGAAGGGTGCAACAGCAGTAGAGTACGTAGTAGGTGACAGCTTGGGCTGGACTGTTCCCCCAAACACCTCCTTTTACTCCGACTGGGCCGCCTCAAAGACATTCCAAATAGGAGATACAGTTGGTAAGTGCGCTTTCATTCCCAGTAACAAGCATACACGAGTTAGATTAGCTGACGAAGGCATTGTTCCCAGCTCTCGCGTCCAGGTTCATAGGAATATTTGTATATCTTTCTTATTAATCTAAACATACGTGAATTAGGCCAATTGACTATTCACGGCTCTTGCGTCCGAGTTCATGAATGTGCATATATCTTTGTTGTTAACTTATTATTGTGAATTTTTGGCATTACAGTGTTCAACTGGACTGAAACGTGGGAACATAATGTGGGGGAAGTAGCATCAAAAGAAGAATATGACAACTGCAGTGACCCTGGGATCGTACTGGGACCAGGGGTGAGCACGGAACTCAAATCTACCGGTTCTCGCTTCTTCATCTGCACCGTTGGTAACCACTGCGAGCAAGGCCAAAAAGTCATCATCACCGTTGGATCACCAACCACCACCTCTTCTCTGTTGGCTCCTCCACCATCATCCTCCCATGCTTCATCTCTCACTACCACCACTCTTGGTTCTTTCGTTGGGCTCATCTCCGCACTAGTAGCAGTAGCTTCCTTCGTCGCTTAAGCTTAGCAGTCATTTCCGAGAATTAATATCGTTTAATCCTCTATTTTATTTATAAAAATAAGCTATATTACAATAAATGTTCATTTATTCAATAATTTTTTTATGATAAAATGTAATCAAACCTTATAGTGGACAATTCTTTTGATCCAAAATTTGGAGATAAATAACAATAATTTTTTTCTTCCAAGTAGTAGTCTATACTAAATTATTTTTAAGTTACATAAAGAAAAAAACTCGAATTTGAATGCAAAGATGTGAAACATGTTGATCTAGTTAACTTAACTAACAAAAAAGAAAAGAAAGTTCAAACTTGAGTACAAACAAAATGATGGTGAACTTACGAAAAAGTCAGGTGCCAATAAACGTAATCGCACGAGGACTAAAAAATCTCCTACACCTACGGAATACAGATATTTTCTTCGGTCCTCTATCCTCGTTAAAAAGTAAAAACCAGGAGGAAAAGACAACATCGTACGTCTAAAGTCCAAGTGAAATGTCTACTTGTCTAGTCAATGTACAACTCATGAATATGAGCTGCTTTGAAGACATTCCAGATTGAGACAACCTCAATGAGTTTCAATAACATTTCAAAACGTTTTGCTACTGAAATGTTACCTATCAATGTTTTGTGTATCAACCAATGTTCTAAAACGTTAAGCGTTAGTCAGACGACGGGTGAAAAGCTTAGGTGAACTAGACGGATTTAATCATGACCAGCAGCCCGGTGTATGTAGATCTTCTTTCTAATGGTTTTCGCTACTTCATCTCTTCCGTTGGTGAGAACCGCGAGCGGGACCAAAAGGTCACTCTCACCGTCGGATCAACCAACGCCTACTCTCCTGCTTCCGCTCCTCCACCGGCCTCCCATGCTTCCTCACTGAGAAGTACCGTTGGCTTTTTAATTGAGGTCATGATCTCCGGAATACGTCAATTCTTTCTTCTTTTTATTTTGGTTTGTAATCATTTCTTTCTTCACTTAATTACATGTTAATTCTCACTCCTTCTACTTGTGCTACGTAATAGTTCGACACAGTTTCAACCTTCACTTATGTTATAATCGACTCGCGATTTTTGTTTCAAATCGTCATAGTACATTACAATTCCCTTCGGAGTGGTACATTACACTCGAGCACAACATTACCACTCCAAGCACCAACAGATTATGACAATCATAGCTACATAAAATAAAAAAGGTACTCTCGTAATTAAGCAGATTCGACATTGTATCATAAGAACCCTCGACACACCGTTCCAGCCAGAAAGGGCGTTTCTTTACAGATCCTTCAAAGAGTTCAACCATTGATCAGGCAAGGCTATAATCAATCATACACGAAGACAAAGGGAACATAATTGCTCTTGAAATCTGTAACACAACAGAGCCGGATAAGGCCCGTTCCACAATACCACATAGCTCTCATACCTTCTACCCACAACACTTATTTCTGTCTTTTTCGCTCAACTCTACAAGTCCAAGCAATGTAGCGTTAGTGATTTGGAAGTATGATGTTTCATGCTTTAGCCATGATACCAGGACATTGTTCATACGATATGAATCAAACTCGGGTTTCATTTACGACTCACATCTTTCCACTAATGCAACTAGCAACTCACATCAACTTGTGAAATTTTGCAAGCAGAGTTACATAAGAAGAGAGCCTCTCATAAGAGGATTCAACAATATATTGGCCCCTTGGATTTTGAAGCATATATACTACTGTAGGGAAAGAGTCTACAAACCAGGCCCTGTAGTTCGACCAGTGAACCTGTTGGGAACGACATCTGGTTGCCAGCAATATTGCCTATCCTCCTCATTGCTACTAAATGGTGCCTTGCGCTTCCTTACAGTTGCCTCAGAACTCCGACCGCTCTCTGAATTCCACATACTGGAAGTGGACTCAAAGCGATCATAAGCAGTCTTTGTGGGAAAGAAACAGATTTCCTTGCTTCTCAATGGTGAAAAATCATTTAACTTTCCCCCGTCTTGAGAATTGCTCGACCCAATATCTTCCATTCCACTGGCCAAGCTTCTTCGAGTGCATGGGTGGACAACAGGACCCAACGTCAACGATAAATCACATTCAATTTCCCGTGGCTTCTCCTGGGTGTCCATGACTTCTGTGAATCTGTGTGACACATTTTCAGCACCTTGAGAGGAGAAAAGGTTCTGCTTGGTAGGTTCCATCACCGATGTAACAATTGGTGTGCCGACATGTATGGTCCTAGAATATGTACTTTCTGGGACCTGAGGACCGACCTGGAACTCTTCAGGTTGATGGTGAGTTCCGTAATATAATGGATATACTGAACCCGAGTTCGAGGGGTTATTGGTTGACATTGTTGCTAACTGGTTATGGCCAGCAGGAACATTCTCAAGTGAAAATGGGTAATTCCGAGGGCTAGCGAGGTTAGTACTCTGGCTCATGCGGCTGTAAGATTCTGGGACCGAAAGTGCAGAGTTCACATTTGAGGCTTTTGCAAAGTTCAATTGATTGCTAGAGTGATGAGGAGAAAACTGAGGGTGCCGTTCATCAGTAGCTTTATCCAAAACCCTAGCAGGCGTAGGAGCGGGCTCTTGTGCTCTTGGAGCGAGGTAACTCCTCGGATTACTGTTCCGTTGGCTTCTCGAAGCTCTTACTGGAGTGCAACCCAGATTAAGGGCAGCTGAACAACATAAAGAGGAGGAACCAAAACACACATACAAATCACACCTCTAGTGTAGTCACTCTGCACAATAATCTCTTCTTACAAACTAAACTAAGCTTGAACAGTGAGCTAAATTAATTTACATTGAGAAATGAGAACAACCAAGTAGCATAATTTCACAGTTCAATCCAACAAAATGCAAAGAAAGCAGTACAATGTTACCTTCAACGCAAGGCGGCAAAAGCTCCCCGGTTTCAGTGCCCTCATCTCGCCGGATAATTGTGTTAACGGCGTCATTTGCTCTATCCCATAGCGTGTCAAGATTCATGTACTCGGCCTTCAACAAATCAAAGCAAAAAATGAGCAATGGAACAGCCAAAAAAGCAAATGCAAACCTGAAATGCAAAAGAGAAAAACCTCAGAATTGGCTTTTGAATACATAATTTCCTCTGCTCTGAAAACCACCAAAGGCAGCTTCTCCTGCCATTCCTTGTTCTTCTTCGTTACGGAGCTGTGAACCTCATTGACGACCCTAATCAAACAGGTGGTGGGCAATCAGCAAAATGTGAAAAAGCAGAGACCTTTACCGAGAAATCCATGGAAACAAAGACGACCCAGTACCTGAAAATCTGCTGAATGATGGAACCTCTCATGGGTTGGTGCCTATCGCTATGCCAAGCTCGCCGGACACACTCATACGGTCTCGGGCCCGGCCTAGGCATCTGTGAAGAGCAGCAGCAGCAGGAGGGAAATAATCCCAAGGAGGAAGAGAAATAGCGGGTTTTGGTGGGAGGATAAATTAGTCCCGGGACTCTAGAAACCTACATGGACTGGAGTGATGGGTTAGTTGTGCTTTAATCTCTCATTTCTCTCTGGATTGTGCAATGGGATGGGACAGTTTTTTGCTGGGTAGTACATGGGGAGAGAGGATGGGTAGCTTTCCCACGCTTTTGTCTTCCCCCAATAATTTAGAAAGTTTACCATAGTTTTGATGTTCAATCTTTTCCTTTGGGTGTGTTGGGGGTCACCCTCTTGGGAAAAAAAGGAAGGAGAGAGAGAGAGGTTAGTGTGGCTTGTGGGTGGGCATCAAATTGTGCCTGTAAAATTGACCCTCCCCCATACTATTCAGCAATTTGCCCAGCATGGGCAGACACAAACTTGAGGAGAAAATTGACACCCTATCTTTATTCTTACCAAGGAGAAATGGACATCATGCTCTACAAGACATGTCATGTAACATGGCATTTTCCCCCCTTCTCAAATCTCAATGTGGGTGTGCAAATAGTTGTACTAATCATCCCAGTTCAGAATTTTGAGTACAAAGATAAATATTCTTAATTACTTAAATATCAAACATACTATGATAATTTCTTAACTAAGAGAATCAGTCCTTTTGGCATTTAGTATGTCGATGAATACTAAGTTTTGGCTTCCATAAGCTTTATGATAATTTTTGGACAAACATGAATTATTGTTTAATGAACTAAATACTAAAAGTAACTTTAAATTTAATTATATAGTTGGAGAAAAACTTAAGTAAGAATGTTGGTTGATACCATTCGTAACGTACAATAAAACCATGACACTGTTTGTATTTTAGCCATATGATTTAACAAGGGTCTCACCCAGTGTAAGGAGAAATTTTTAGTTGTGACAGGAACATGGATGGCACATCACGTGTTTTTATGCAAGTGGTGGAAAATTTTAATTTTTAAATTATTAACCTTTTAACACACATAACTCACCATTTATATAGAGACACGTGGTATACCATCTCGTATGACGGTCAGATTAAAAAATCTCTCCAATGTAAGAGTTGGTTTCTCTTAAAGGGAGAAACTTAGTCTTGACCAAGACACAATCCTATGGAACCACCATACAATTCAAGCTTGCCACTTGTGTCAAAAAGGTGAAAATGAGATAGGCACCGCAGGGTTTGAACAAGGTAGTATTATTCACACATTTCTTTTTACAAATGAGGATCTTTTTTCGGATTCTTTTTGTGAGGATCCTAGGGATTCTCTTTGTGAGGATTTTAGAGATTCTCAAATCGTGTCCGTTAATCATACATCGTGAGGCCAAAAATCGTTTTAAATACTTTTATTTAAAATTAAATATGAATAGTACCTGATGAAAACTGATCGTACGATATACGATGAACGGACACGATTTGAGGATCCTCCTGGCCTTTTTACTTCCCACACACCCTTGTTAAAATTTGTCCATTAATCTTCTTCAATTCATTCAATCTGACGATTAAAAATTGAAAGGAATGTGTAAGAAGTAAAAATACATGTGTGGATAGCACAACCCTTTTAGTAAGTTGGTAATAGATAGGTACTAGGTGACACTAAAAGATGTTAGTGACACAACGATAATGTCTTAGTTATGAGACATAATTTATCTTTGTAAAAAAAAGTCCTATAAAAAAATTCAGTAATGCTAGAAAGATAATATACTCAAAATATATTTTGTAAAGCACAAATATGACAATTAATTATTGAATTCTTTTTTTAAATCGTTAAAGAATAAATCTAACTATCAATCCTCAGAGGTGGTCTGAAAAGTTAATATTCCCAGCATTTCCACACAAATTACTATAACGTATTTGTGCCAAGGATGACCGTTAGATGGAAGCGTTAACATGGACATTGTGTGGTTGACGGATCCAAGGGCAGCGAAGAAGCCTGTCACATATCGAGTACATCCTAGCTTTATGAGTGAGATCATAAATTCATAATTATGAAAACCTGCAGAGTGCAGAGGTATTATGGAGCATCTTGGGGATTAAATACTCCTTACCCACCCTTGTAATGTAGCACACAAATCAAAGGAATACCTCACCTTTATGTTCACTTGCACAGTACAAAGCAGTTCGAATTTTTGAATCTTATATTTTGAAGTCTTTTGTCGTTCAAACAACTTCATCGTTGCTTATTACATTATTAGGATAGACAACTCAATTCACGCCCTCCTCTTTTCAAAATACTCCAAACTACTCGGGTAATTGGGTCCAAAGCGAGCTCTATGGAAAAGTCAGGCAATAATTGCCCAGCCCAGCTCCTGCCTATATGACGTCATCACGTCAACCACAATTTAAATTATTAAAAAATTATATAAATTATAAAAGACTAATTAAAAATATAAAAATTGTAATTTTTTTTTCTATAAATACCTAACTATATTCTTCCATTTTATATTACATTTCAATATTTTTAAATACTTTTAATCAATCTTTCATTATTATCCAAAATTAAAAATAAAGTTATCTTTTATTATTTTATAAAATAAAAAATACTAATATTTTAATACGAAGTGTTTGGCTATTCAATTTAAGGGTAAAGTACTTGGGCAATTACTGTTCATTGTAGGAGATTGAGTTGTCTATTGCATATGGGGCTTCATACACTGGAAGTGCTCTTAGATTCTCAATTAAGATTTAATGATCAAAATCTGACGGACAAAAGTTTCAGAGTATAGAATACACCGAACCAATACTATAATTTTCAAATGGAGTGGCATTTTTTAGCAGGCTTTTTACTGTTTATAACGGAAAGTTATTCTTTTATGACCGAAAGGTCATAGGTTTGAGTTATAGAAACAACATATTTACAAAACAAGAATAAGGTTGCGTACGATAGACATTTCCCTTAACCCCGCACACCGCAAAACCTTGTTGGCTTAGGTCATCCTTTTAGTGGTTTGGTGAACACTGCAAATTTGCAATGAAACCACACTTACATGTCTCTCATGTGGGAACCGGATCCCCTCTGGACCCAAAGGAATTGAGCTCAAGGATCAAATGATACGGGCAATTGAAATTGGATCCAACGACTACAGTTATTATAACTTTTAAAGGAGCCTCCTGTTTATTGCCGTTAGATCAAATTTCAATGACCCGAATCATTTGATTCTTGTGTAGAAACCAATATCTTCTCAAGTAAGAAATAAGTTAGAGTAAGAAGGAGAAATGTAGAGAGAGAGAATTGTGATGAAATACTTTTCATTACTTGATAATGTTATTACATTGAAGAGTATATGCAACCCTTGGTTCGGAACAACAATACACTTAGCTAACTATAACTAATTACATGTTGTACCACTACTCATCTCAGCTAACATTTTACTGTTATAACAAACTAACAGCTTTTGATGCTGAGGCATTTGCCTCAATACCTTGGGCTCAAATCCCTTGGGTCCGGAGGGAATCCGGTTCTCTCATGTGTAGTCATCTCTTGAAAATGGCCGTACAATCTTGATATCTTTCCAAAGCAAAGTAGGTTGAAACCCTTCTGCTTCTGCTGTGTGCACATCCAATCTTTCAAATTTCTGAGCAGTCCGAATTGCCAACTTACTTTCAAGTACAACTACACATGTTTCTTTTCATGATAGTCCTTTGGCTGGTTGCCTTTGTCTAGAGCTCATTTTGCATGATAGGTCTACACCTGATGATATTTCTGTAATACCGACATGTTATTCAAAGTGGTGCGTCCATTCTTCAACAACACACATCATGTATAGCGATTATGACTACTAATGACTGAAATAAATTTAACATTTTAGAATTAAGTTTATAATCGTCGCGGTATAAATCTCTAACTTAATTACTTGCAAAATACGACAAGTGTGATGTTCTATCAAATTTTTAATGTGGGTATGCGTCTTACATTCCTCAACGGAATATTGGATCTTCATAATAATTAGTGTATAGTTGATTCATTTTAAGACCCTAAATTAGGGTTTGTGTTGGGTGTGTCTTGTGTGCGGGTAGATAATTAAAAAAAAAAAAAAAAACTAAATGAAGAAAAATGTGTTTTGACAAAAAAAAAAGAAAAGAAAAAGAAAAAGAAAAAATATGTATATAAAAAAAAAAAAAAAAAAAAAACAACGGCGAACGTTCTTCTCTCGCTGTGTCCGAAATGTCGACATACCCGCAGTCGCAGCGGTAGACGAAGAAAGTCGGACAGAAAACGGAAGAATGTCGAGCCCTAGAGCTTCGACGGGGTCTACAGTCCAGGACTGCTGGGACTGCATGCTGCCGGGGCCACCCAGCCGCAACAACTTCGGATCCGCCGACCTCAGCCTCTCCGGCCTCCTCGCATTCCCCTCCGGCAGCTCCATCTCCGTCCTCGACGTTCGCTCAATGCAGCTCATCGTCACCATCCCTATGCCCCCTCCAACCCAATCTTCTTCCTCCACCTCATCCTCCCTCTCCCCTTTCGTCACCTCCGTCCACTGGACCCCGCTCCCTCTCCGCCGCGATCTCCTCTCCACCGAGCCCTCCAGCTCCCACCTCCTCCTCGCCGCAGGCGACCGCCAGGGCCGCATCGCCCTCCTTGATCTCCGCCTGAAGTCCCCTATTCTCTGGTTCGACACCGACTCCTCCCCCTCCAAACTCGCCATCCAGGACCTCGCGTGGGTCCAGGCCCGACCCGACTCCTACCTCCTTGCCTCCATCTCCGGATTCTCCTCCCTCTCACTCTACAACAGCTCCACCGGCCGATGCTTCTGGAAATACGACGCCGCGCCCGAAGTTCTCTCCTGCATCCGCCGTGATCCCTTCGATTCGCGCCATTTCTGCGTAGTCGGACTCAAAGGATTCCTGCTCTCGGTCACCGTGTTGGGTGAGACGGAATCCGATGTCATCATCAAGGAGTTTCAGATTCGGACTGACTCTACCGAGTTGCTGAAGCTGGAGAGGGACATGGCTGGGGGAGTCTCCGGGAACTCGTCGTCGGCCTCGGCAGTGTTCCCGACCTACGCCGTGAGGTTCGCGTTCTCGCTGCAGTGGCGGCACATTCTTTTCGTCACGTTCCCGCGGGAGTTGGTGGTGTTCGATTTGCAGTACGAGACGCCGCTTTTCTCCGCCACGTTGCCTCGTGGCTGCGGCAAGTTTCTCGATGTGCTGCCGGATCCAAATTATGAGTTCCTCTACTGCGCTCATCTCGATGGAAAGCTCAGTACTTGGCGGCGAAAAGAGTGAGTCTTTCGAAAAATCGACTGATTGCAGCTTTTTCAATATCAATTGATCAATTGTAGGATGTAGAATGTGAAATTGGATAGGAATTTATAGGCATTTGAACCATTTTCAGGCAAAGCTTACAAAATGTTTAGATTGAAAAACCAAAATGTAGTAGTGTATTCATCTTATTATGCATATTGTATGTATGTGCAGAGGAGGGCAGGTGCACATAATGTGTTCAATGGAAGAGCTGATGCCGTCAATTGGCACATCTGTCCCATCTCCTTTGGTGCTTGCTCTCGTCATCTCCCAATCAGATTCGACCCTCCAGAACATCGGCAAGCTTTACTCTGATGTACCTCATTCTCCTTTCCCCGATGTGGATTTCGATAATCCTTTTGATTTTTGTGATGAGCCTCTTCTTGTTTCTAAAACGCATTTGATCTCCATTTCTGATGATGGAAAAATATGGAACTGGCTGTTGACCGCTGAAGGGCTTGAAGATAATCGAAAGGATGATACAAACTTGGGTATTAGTGAAGTGCCAGTTCCTGGTACGAATACGAACATTATAGTTTCTTCTACTGGAGGACTTGACATGAAAGTCGGCAAACAAATAGAAAAGATCAACGGTGGTAGAGGCCGATCTTCAAATTCTACTGTCAGCCATACAGACTTGGTACTTAAGGTTCGTTTGTAGTTTTTCCAACTTTTAATTTTTCATGGTTAATGCCTATCACTGGATGGTTTTTGGGCTTGAGAATTTAATGTAACTAACAATGGATGTGACTTGGATCACTAGATGTAATTCCCACACCCAGTCTTATTAAAAATATCTAGGTATTAGTTGGTATACGACTTTGTTTAGATCCTCAAAAGGACACACACCCCCACCCTTACAATGTACACAGACGCTATAACATATGTTTTTGATGGTTGCATGTAGTTCAGAACACAGTTGGTTTTATTTCGTGTACTATTTGTTATACCTTGCCGTAAATTCCATTCATCTATATGTTTTTTATTTCCCATTCTGTGCATTGTTGCTTCAGTAGAAATAGGATCACAGGACTGGACTACCTGTCTTTTCTTTTCTATTTTCTTTCTGTTATAGCTATAAATTCAGTTCGTCCAAAATGCCATGCAACCAATCCCTGATAGTGAAGATTTGAAATTAAATTCCTGCATGCTTACAAAGCCAACTTACTGATGCAGATTAGCTTAGTTGGACAGCTTCAGCTCCTTTCTTCAGCAGTGACTATGCTGGCTGTTCCTTCACCTTCTTCAACAGCTACTCTGGGCCGTTAGTAAATCTTGTCACTAATCTACTGTATATGTTGATTTTATATTTTAAGAATATTTCTGAGTTAGCATCATTTGGGAGAAATTATGATACCATGTAAGTTGATTATGTATGAAGGTGGGGGAAACTATCCTGTTGTAGCTGTTCCATTGGTTGCTTTGGGAACTCAAAGTGGGACAGTTGACATTGTTGATGTTTCTGCCAATGCTGTCGCTGCAAGTTTTTCTGTTCATAATGGTACTGTTAGGGGATTACGATGGCTTGGAAATTCTAGACTGGTTTCATTTTCATACAGTCAGGTAGGTTGTGGTGAATTCAAACATCACATCAATTGTTTGATTGCATCTACTAGTTAGTGATTTTTGCTCAGCATTATCCTTGATTAGTATATTTTTTGTCTTTTTTCTATCTATAAATAATCATCAATCTGTGTTGATCATAATATGTAGCATTACCTTTGTTGATCTAGGTGAGTGAAAAATCTGGAGGTTTCATCAACAGGCTCATTGTGACCTGTGTTAGAAGTGGCCTAAATAGGCAATTCCGGGTTTTGCAAAAGCCTGAACGTGCACCCATAAGAGCCTTAAGAGCCTCTTCCTCTGGAAGGTTGACTTCAGACCTAGATTCTTTTCTTTATTTATGGTTATTTGTTAAGTCCTTTACGTCCTGTGTCATGTTTTTGGTTTTATCAAATTTATTAAGATACTCAACTAAAAAGAAACTAGAAGTATTCACTTTTTACTATAATTCATCGTCTTTTTATAGGTACAATATTTATAATTTTTTATGGTGAATTGCACTATTTTGATCAAGTGTTTCTAGTTTAGTGCTCTTTTTCTTCCCCCCTGCTTTCATCGGCATCAGTTATTGTTCTTCATAACTTCCTTAGCTACACAATGTAACATTTTGCTTATGCTGTTGACGAAATGGCAGGTACCTTCTTATTTTGCTTCGTGATGCACCAGTAGAGGTTTGGGCAATGACAAAGAGTCCTATTATGGTAAATTTGATACTTTGGTTATTTCACATTCCACCTTGACATATTTCCCAGAAATTGTTTGTTTCAACTACATTAAACAGAAACTCATAGTTTTCAAAGATCAAACGACCACAAAAGCATGCCTTTTCTTATTTTATGCATTTCACAACTTTCCACAGTGGAGAGGTTAAGATTATGATTCCTCATCTTGGTATTTATTACTCTCTCTATCTCATGTAGCTTAGATCATTAGCTCTTCCATTTACGGTTTTGGAATGGACCCTCCCAGCAGTCCCACGACCTGCTCAAAATAAACCTGCTACGCAATCATCATCATCATCATCCCCCAAAGATCACTCACCTGTGGCATCAGATGGGACATCCTCTCCAACAAAGGCATCATCTGATTCCAGTGAGTTACTAGCCTTTGCTCTATATGAGTTACTTCTGCATTTGGATTGTTTAATTATTTAAATAAACAAAAATAAAGTTTATCCTTCCCTGAAATGCAGAGAGCTCAGATGGATCTCAAGATGACACTTCTGAAAGCTTTGCATTTGCACTAGCAAATGGTGCTCTTGGTGTTTTCGAGATTCATGGGCGAAGGATCCGTGACTTCAGGTGTATTTCTACTTTCAATCTTAGCATCTGTTTACCCTCTTACGAACTAAACTAATATTTCATGTCGATAAGTTTTTCTCATAGTGGTTCTTTATTGCTGGTTTATAGACCGAAATGGCCTTCTTCTTCGTTCGTATCATCCGATGGACTAATTACTGCCATGGCTTACCGGTTGCCTCATGTAGTATGTATCACAATTTTTGTATTCTTTTCATCCAATTGGTATTCTATATCAGATTCTCAATCATTTCAAATTTCATTTCTGTAAATTATTTCAGGTTATGGGGGACAGGTCAGGAAATATTCGCTGGTGGGATGTAACTACTGGATATTCTTCTTCGTTTAACACTCATAGAGAAGGTATCCGGCGAATTAAATTCTCACCTGTTGTGCCTGGAGACCGCAGTAGGGGGCGCGTTGCTGTACTATTTTATGACAATACATTTTCTGTATTTGACCTTGTAAGTATAAAAGAAATATTTATATGGTTTATTTCTCAAATGATCTTTCTTATCATTTTTCCATAACTCTCTACATGTTTTCTAATTGCAGGATTCTCCAGACCCATTAGCCAATTCTCTTTTACAGCCTCAATTTCCTGGAACCCTTGTGTTGGAACTTGATTGGTTGCCCTTGCGGACTGACAAAAACGATCCACTATTATTGTGCATAGCTGGAGCTGATAGTAGCTTTCGCCTTCTTGAGATTAATATGTATGTTTCAAACTTTATTGAGTAATTTCCTTATGGATCAGGTTATTTAAGAATGGGGGAAAGTAGTCATTTCTGTGCTTTAATAATCTTACTCTTACGCAGAGTTGATAAAAAACTTGGTTATGCCCACCAGCCCAGATCTATAAAAGAAAGGTTCCGTCCTATGCCTCTATGTTCTCCTATACTGCTTCCAACACCACATGCCTTGGTAATTATGATTTTTAATTTCCATTTTCCTTCTATTTTATTTCAAGATGGCAATATTTTATCTTATTCCAGTTCTATTGATTATTAATTCAATCGTGCCCTTTGACAATTAGAGTTTTATGTTCATTCATATATGCTAATCTGCAACCTTATAGACCTAGTTCTTGTTGGGGGATTGCGAGAGAGTTGCTAACCAAATTGTTTACCAAAAATAGCAAAATCTACTGGGAAAAGTTAAGAGTAGCCCCGAATCAGTAACCACTTAGCCTGCTTTATGTTTTATTGTTAAGAGAAGATAGTAGAGATTCAGTTTTGACCAACTGGAATTTATATAATTATTTATTACAGGCATTACGGGTGATCTTACAATTGGGTGTCAAGCCCTCTTGGTTTAATACTTGCAGTACAACTTTAGATAAAAGGCCTCACCAAATTCCAGGAACTCCTAAGTCCAATGATGATCTTCGAAGTTACCTGATCGATTTACCACCTGTTGGTGACCCTGTGGTACCAGAATTACTGCTTAAAGTCTTAGAACCTTATCGTAAAGAAGGTGGGTCCTCTGTCTTTCTTGTGATGTTTCTACTCATGAGGAGCTGTATTTAAGTATCATACTATTTTATGTTCTTTTCTATGATTATAAATGTGATATTTCCACAGGCTGCATACTGGATGATGAGAGGGCAAAATTATATGCAATGGTGGTCAACAAAGGTTTTTCTGTGAGATTTGCTTTTGCTGCTGCAATCTTTGGCGAATCCTCAGAAGCTCTTTTCTGGCTACAACTGCCTCGTGCTCTTAACCATTTGATGAATAAGATGGTAAATAAGTCTCCACAAAAAGCCCCTGCTTCAGCATCCGTTCCAGAGATTGATGATGCATCAATGCTTAATAGGATAACATCAAAAGGAAAGTCAGTGTCTGGAACAGAAAAGAAAGATGCAATGGTAAGATGCATTTCAGGATAATATTTTTCTCAAATTTGGTGTACAAGGTTTAAGCTAGGTCGCTACGTTACCTCACATTTCTCCTATATCTTGTGCTCCTCAATTCTAAACTATTGTGTGATATTTCCTTTATATAAACTTTGTAACATCTCTGTACTTTATTGACTTCTATGGTTAGCAGAACGAAGGTCAGCTCAGATTAATGGCTCCTCAATTCTAAACTATTGTGTGATATTTCCTTTATATAAACTTTGTAACATCTCTGTACTTTATTGACTTCTATGGTTAGCAGAACGAAGGTCAGCTCAGATTAATGGCTTTTGAGCCAGAGGATTTGTGGGCAAATGCTAGTGAACGTATTCCTTGGCATGAGAAGTTGGAGGGAGAAGATGCTATTCAGAATCGTGTACATGAGTGAGTATTTCATATCATTCTTATTTGTTAGATGTAGTTACCAACCTAACTGCTGATTATGTTTAAGCAAGAGTTGACGCTGCATATAAGCATATGTGCACGAGAAATTATACAGGAAGCCTACTTTTTGCTGAGTTCCACTTCCATCCTTCCTATCGTCTTCTGTCTCTGGCAACATGCCAAATGCCCAAATTGCCCAGTTACTTGAACACTAAAGGTTTAAAAAAGAATGCTAGATTTTCCCTGTTGGAGGTTCTTGATTTACTTTATGTTCTTGATGATGTAGGCTCGTCTCAATTGGGAACTTAGAAGCTGCGGTTAGTTTATTGCTTTCCACTCCTCCTGAGAGCAATTACTTCTCTGCAAATGCTTTACGCGCTGTTGCTCTTTCTTCTGCCGTGTCAAAGTCTCTTCTTGAACTTGCAGTCAAGGTGTGTGCTTATTTGGATCAACTCATGACATCAAATTGCATGTTGTGGCTGGAATAAGTGTCTCAGAATTTTTGATACTTTTATATTATTAGGTTGTTGCAGCCAACATGGTGAGGAATGACAGGTCGTTGTCTGGTACTCATCTTCTTTGTGCTGTGGGAAGGTATCAAGAAGCTTGTTCTCAGGTAAAGTTCAACTTTACACAAATTTACTGAAACCCCCAGTTATCTAAGATGTGAGATATCTTTTAATATCATGCACGAAATAATGGTTTACGTGCTGTTGTTTTTATGTACTAAGTACTATGTCATCCCTTATGCAGCTACAAGATGCTGGGTGCTGGACAGATGCTGCGACTTTAGCTGCTACGCACTTGAAAGGATCCGACTATGCAAGGTTATTTACTTTCTTTTCACCATTTCTGAGGCCGCCTCTGTCATCTCCAGTTTCATCTGTATACTATAATTGATTAGCTTGCTATTTTCGCCTTCCCGGTAGATATATTTTGATAAACTCATCAGTCATCCCCTGATTTTCATTGTTTTGGTAGCTGAGTTGTGCGTGTTAATGTTCTTACAGGGTGTTGCTAAGATGGGCTTCGCATGTCCTCCGTGCTGAGCACAACATATGGAGGGCCCTCATTTTGTATGTTGCAGCTGGTGCACTACAAGAGGCATTGGCAGCACTTCGTGAGGCCCAACAACCTGACACGGCCGCTATGTTCATCCTTGCTTGCCGAGAAATTCATGCGAACTTCATCTCTGATTTAGGGAACTGTGACGATGAATCTAGTTCTTCGATCAAGGACAAACCGCTCAACTTGCCTGGGTTAGGCCCCGAGAGCGAAGACGTTATGGCAGTCGGTGAATATTACGGGCAATACCAAAGAAAACTGGTGCATCTATGCATGGACTCGCAACCATTCTCTGAATGAAGGATTGGCCCTAGTCATTGAACTTGTCCACATTTTACAGTTGCATACGTTTCGTCGCAAGTTAAATTGAAAGCAGGTTGAAGTTATCCCTTCATCCCTTGTCGTATGAAGCTCTTATTGGATTCAGGACATGAAAAATCAATATCTTGTACACAAGTCCACCGAGAAAGATTGCTCGAAAATGTTGTTAACGTAGACAATTTGTCAGAGGACACATCTCATAGTACAGGAAAATTTATTACTTTTTCAAGATGCTGGTGGCCGGCCGGAGCTCTCGTATGGATACGCTAATCTGTCAAGCCTCTACAAACATCTGAACAAGAGCCGTTTGATCATTTAACCTAATAGGACCTAACAGCTTTTGTTCAGATCATGTGCAATTTCTGAAGAAAATTGTTGAGACGGCCAAAAAGATTGCGTTAGTTGTGAGCGGAGGATTTCTCGAGTGCACATATAAAAATTAAAATACACGCTTAAGTTACACATCTGAACGATAGATGTTTGATCATTTAACCCGACAGGGACTAACGTCTCTTGTTCAAAATCATGTGCAAGTTCTACAGAAAATTAGTTGCGAGCGTGCCATTGCTAGTACTCGAGGCTGCCAGGCCTGTTCCTTCCTTTTCTTAACCCGTAAAGTCCATTACAACTACCGGGCGATGACTGGTGACAACAAAAAGGGAGAGAGGAGCGCACTCAGCTGCATTTTCCCTCGCAGAGGCAGACTATTTGCTTGCCAAAGGTGGAGTGCAAAAAGTCTCACAGTTGCCTGGACTATAACTCCATCGCTAATAATCTTCTCAACCAAATAGCACGTCACGGATGATTACAATGAAAGGTGAAGATGGTCTTCAGATAGCCTACCCTTCAAGATTAAAAGAATCTCTTGCGACATCGAGCAGATCCAAGCTCCTCGTACTCGGCCTTGGTGACACACATTTCTTCAAAATCCGGACTTGATGCTAAAATAGACCCTCCTCTCCAAACGCTTAGTATGGGACTGGAGAAACATGGAAAATTTTAATAAAAATGTAAGTAGGTGTCTAAACAGAGAACGGTGTACAAGGAGGAACGGTACTCTTCTTGAGGAGTTATCTTCACTGGATAGTCATCAGGAACAAGAGGCCGCAGCTCCCTCTCCCTGCAAAATATCAGTAAAGACTTCTTAAGTCTGAAAGAATGGTTTTGTATTACTTCCGGTGTTGCACAATTAAATGGAAAGTTGTGACCAGTGCATACAGTCTATCAGCTAGTCGAGGAAATAGAGTGCTTCCACCTGTTAAGAGAATGCTGCCCAACACAAATCAGGCACATTAGTAAGTATCAAAAACGAATTTCCCCAAGAAAAATGTAGTTTAAAAGGTCACCTTTCATAAAGTACTGGCTGAAGATGTGGATGGCAGGAACTGACAGCTCGAACAATGCACTCTGCTAGTCCGGCCTGATTCATCCCTGCAAAAACAGGTCCTAGTTACCGCTTTCCCTTTGCATTAAGCATATAGTTTCGAAGGACTGATCACACGACATCACTTTGTATATAAACAGCTAAATAAAATATTTCCAATGCTATGCTCTACAAATATCAAGTAAAAATTCGCAAAAGTTGACCGGTAGTAATAAGTGCTAACCAACATGGAACCCAAGGAGGAGATTATAATGTTTGATTCAGCAACAAATCGTACGACGTATATGCTTCAAAAAGTAAACAAAAAGCCGAAATTGAAACAAGAAACCGGAATGTAAGACAAACCCAAATCAGCAGGATGGAAGATCATCTCCGGCACAAGGAACCTTTCATTTGTCAGGTCAAATTCCTACACGAAAACCATCAAACCACACTGAAAACTAGTAAACAAACACAAGCAGCTATCCAATTAGCTCAAAAGTACGAAATAAAAATTACATTCTTGCTCAAATCAATCTTCTTTCGATCCACCAACTTGTCTGTAACCTCCATCTTATCCAAATCCATCTTCTTCTCCACATCTTTAAGTGTGTCACCGTCTCTCAAAGCCAAGTATCTCTTCGCCTCATCTGGTTTCTTAACAAATCCTTTTGTGTGCGTAATGCCGTCAGGCAACACATAGGTGCACCTGAAAAGATTGTCCTTCCCATGTTTCCTAAACACCCATTTCCAAACAACAAAAACCCACCCTGTCAATATTTCGCATAGACGAACCAGCGGCCCACTTCTAATTACACCGACACTATCCCATTAGGGGTCAAATCACTCATTACCACCCACTAGCACAACAGAGACGGTGTTTTATCACCAAAAGCCTCGATCTAATTAAGAAAAGCTACACTTCAATTCACATCGTTCTATTTTTTGACACGAGATTCTTGTATTCTTCAAGAAATCCACAACCAAAATCAAACTAAATAACAAAAAATTAAGAAAAGCTACATACTTTGCAATCTGGAGGTCACGATCAACGTCCATGGAAACAAAGCAGAGCTTCTCCTTAACATCATCGATGAGAAACGTTTCGTCCATGACATTGACGGAGCGGTAAGAGACCAGCTCCTTGAGGTAATTGGTCAACGCCTTGCCGCCCAAATCGATTCGCTTGGCGGCGTAGTTGATGGTGAAGTTCTGGAAGACGGGGGCGGCGTGCGTGAAGGAGAAGCCGCAGTCGACGACGAGGCTGCACTGCGCCTTAATTTCGCGGCGGCTGGCCTCGCAGAGGTGGGCGAGGGAGGGGGAGTTCGCGACGTAGAGCGCCGAGAAGTTGAAGTCCTCGAAGACGAGCTCATCGGTGGCGCGTTGGATGGAGGGGAGGGCGAAGAGGGGCTCCGTCAGGAGGAGGGAGGATTGGGCCGGGTTGACCCGGAGGAGGGAGGAGAAGAGGTTGGCCCAAATCTCGCGCTGGAGGTCCGGGTTAATTAGGTAACCGCGGTCGATTGGGCGGCGGACGGCGGCGGAGGTGAGATCCATGGGCTCGGTGGGGGAGGGGTGGACCCATTTCTTGGAGGAGAGCGGGCGGTAGACGCAGTTGGGTATAATGGCGGAGGGGTCGCGCTCGCCGCCGATCCCGGCTTTGATTAGGCCGCCGCCGTTGTCTAAGACGACGACATTCTGATGCATGTTCAGGTGGAGGGAGGCTGTGTGGGAGTGTGAGTGATTTGGCGCGAGCCTGAGGTTTCGGCGGGTGTGTGCGCGCGACCCGCGTTATAGGCTTTTAATTATTTTGTTCTTTCGTGAAAATTTTAATAATATTTTCTTTAAATTGTCCAGTGAGTGATTACTATTTTAAAGATATTTTTGTCAAACTAATCATTCAATTGACCATGATATTAATCGTCTAAACATCACTCAAGTGTTCTACGTGAATTTTAAGCTTATGGTGCGATGAAAAAGTAATAAATAGGGATGGGTAAAATACTCGCGGTTATAGATAAGTACAGTTACCCGCCTATTTAAACTTCACGGTTACGGTTATGGGTATAACCGTTTACCCGTAAAATTTAAATGGATGGTTATGAGTATTAACCTTGGTTATAAACGGGTAACCGTTTATCCATTTATTTTTTATATGTAATGTTGAATATTTTAAAAATAAAATTATATATATATATATATCTATATATGTGGCTGTTTGACAGGGGATGGAAAGTTGTGTTATTCACCCAACAATCACATCTCTTCAATTTGAAAGTTGCATTTTTGATTGTCGCCAAAAAGACATGATTCATGGTCAGCAAGTGTAATCCTTCTCCTAATCATGTTCTTTATCGGACAAAACTTAGATCAATGCTATTGACTATAGTGCATAATTTATATAGCTAATTATAATATAATGTAGCTCATTATATATATTATGTTGATACTTTACATTATGGGTTAAATAACCCAAGAATACTATATTCTAAACAATTTTCGTAACCTAAGAATACTTAAAAAACATTATATTACCTTCATTGGTAACAGTTAAAAATATTGTCTGTAAACTATTATTTCAATTATTATAATAGTATAAGGATTTAAAAATAAATAAAATATAGATATGTATGATGAATGTAAGTATAATGGTGTTTAATTGTCAAAAAAAAAGAAAATTATGACAATTTTTTTTTAATTTTCCAGTTGTAAAAAAAATGTAGACGGTGAAAAAGGGGTTATGGTAAAAAAAAAAAGATAAAGGATTAAAAAAGTAAATGGGTAAACGGGTATTAAACGGTTACGGTTAAATATGTATACGGTTATGAGTATGGTTAATCGTTTATAAATGGTTATGGGCATGGGTATAACCGTTTAGGCAATTACCCAACAGCTAACGGTTATGCAGGTACGAGCATAAACGGTTATGGGTAAATAATCGCAGTTATCCGTCCGCCATATCCGTTGCTCATCCTAACTGTATCCCAAGTCAAACGCGCATATTTGAAGACCCAAATTTGCTCTCAATATATTATCTCAAACCATGTATGTTATCACTGCATGTAAGTGCAGGAATAAGCACAACGGCTAGGAACTAAAAACAGATGTAAAATCTTCCCAAAAGAAAGTAACATAAGAAGGTATCTGCAGCATCAAGCTTATTCCAAAAACTGTAAATACTGGTATAGGTATTTGCACTACAGGAGGAGCAAATTGCTCAAGGGTCATCCAATGTCAATAGGGCGCGTAGTAGTACCCTCCCGGCTGAGGCATCATCGGTCGAGGACCGCCAGAAATCTTGGCCAAACCCAATTGCCCTTGCATCCCATCTCTTCCATATTGCTGCCAAAGCAGTTGTTCCTGTGAAAGCAAGTGTTGCTTCCTCTCCATGTCTGCTATCTGCACATATGAAGGAGGCGGCACTGTGAGGGAGGCAGCAAATGGATCCTGCTGCCCCACTGCGTGGACAGTCCCATCTGGAGCGGGCAGAGCAAGCACCTGCTTAGCAGCCTTGCCTGCCCCGGGCATTGCCACGCTACTTGCACTCCCACCACTCAACTGTGAGGTGCTCACATGTTGCCTCACAGCGCCCTGATCATACATGCCATTCAATAGCAAAGAATCAAAACCACCAGCCAAGTCAGCCTTCTGTTTCGACAAATTACTTGCCGTCTCCACCAAAGCCAATTCCCAGTCTGCTCTACCACTCTCAGCAGCTGGTGTCTGCCAAGCCGACGTCACTTCAGGCTCTCCGTTTGATGGGAATGCTTCCCAGGAACCATTTGTATTAATACTAGTAGGCTGTCCAGAGAACAAAGCCAAAGCAAATTTATTTCCTTGCTCATCAGCTGTTATTTCTTCATCCCTCAAATTCACCAAATCCTCCGTCACAGGCTGAGGCTGCGAAGGCTTAGGCCGGGCTTCAGGTGGCGGGGGAGGAGCAGTGTAATTCTCCGGCGGAGGAAGAGCCTTAACCTCATAATTCACATCCTCTTTCGCCTCCTCATCAACCCGAACATTCTCATCCCTATTTCTCTCAGGACTCTTTGGCCTACTTGTCTTCCCCTTCAAGAAACCCTCAAGTGAAGTCAAAAGCTGATCAGTTATTCTCTGAACCTCAGGATACTCAGATGAACGCGCAATCCCCATGTCCTTACACCAACCATAAAACCCCACAAGCTCATCAATCATCTTTGCTGCATTGACATAAGCATCAAAAGCCTTGAGGCAATCTGCATACTCCATCTCAGTAAACTTATCCAACAACACTCTCAATGCCTCACATATCTCAACATACAGCCTAAAACTCTCCTTCACAACCTCATATAGCGCAACGATCACCAACCTACTACTCTTCGCAGCACCTGCAGGCTTACAACCCAAAATTCGATCAAGAACCCTCAACAAGTCATTCAACCGTCCCAACACCTTCTCCGGCTGCATTTCCGTCACCGGTGTACTATCCTTACTCTCTCTTCTCTTCTCTCTCTCCAACGCCCGATCACTTTGATAATTTTCGTACTCGAATTCCCTCCTTTCCTCTCGATTCGCTCTCTCCCTCTCTTGATCGAATCCACCACTACCCTCCCTACCTCTCGATTTCCTCTCATAAACCTCAAATTCCACCTTCTCCTCAAGATACGTAGCATAAAGCCTCACAAACCCCGCATGATCCCAAGAACCCGAATGAGCCTCGTCACGAAAACCGGACAAATTCAAAACCCTCAACCCTCTGCGACTCGCGGACACAATCTCCTCCTCAAAAGAAGGGTGCCCGTCAACCAAAACCCTATGAACAAGCATAAGGGCCTTGAGAGCCACAATCCAGTTGTGGGTTTTGCTCAAACGCTTCGACACAGTCGCCACCGCCGCCGTTACGTATCCGCGCGAGTAGGAGGTCAGATTTATGATCTCCCTTATGTACTTTTCGTCCGCCGGGTCCTCGTCGTGCGTGGTGGCCTTAACCACCAGAACTTCCATGTCCGGCGCTATGCTTCCGGCCACTTTCGCCAGGCTAATGCTCGTCTGGTCCTTCACCGCCCCAATCGCCTTGCGAATCGTGCTCGACGCCATTGATGAATTCGATTGAATCCAATAATCAACAAGAAAAGGCGTATATCAGTAAATTTACCTCTGCTCTGTTCAGAGCTGCAGAGGAGCCGATCGAGGGTGTAGAAGATGAAAGGAGATATCTTTTGACTTGGGTCGCCACCGTAGACGGTGGATATCGAGTCCGTACGATCGGAATCGCACAACGGAGCTGAGCTGCTAAAGCAGAGAGAGAGCAGGATTCAGAAGAGTCTTTGTTGCGCTCTTTTCGCTTTTTGCTGCGAAAGCGCGTAATCTGAAAAGATTAAACCCTTTACTTAATTACGTGGTTAATATTAAACGATTGTAGACGGCATTTGACGGATTGCCGACTTTTTCTTCAACGTTGAATCTTCAAATGCGATGGGAATTTAACGGACCCTAATGACGGAAGAAACCTTCATCTTGTCTAACGGAAACTTTCTTGCAACGTATCCCATTGAACTACTTGTATCATAAAGTAAATAATATGTTGCTAAGCATCTAAATGTTTATTTTTTTGGTCTTAAATGATATTTTTTCACGCATTAATTTTATTTTTTTATATAAGCAATATTCTACATTAATCTACACTTAAGGGAAAATGAAAAAGTTTGGATGAAAAAGGAAAAAGTTTGAATAGACGGTGCAATGGGTTGGACATAAAGACATTGATCACCATGACAATCAACTTATAGCTATTCCATTTTAGTCTAGCCCATCTTTTGGACGGAATTTCATTTTAGTCAATACGTATATAGGAAAAAAAAGAATTGTCACATCCTAGTCTCGACTCCACCGTAACATGATATTGTCTGCTTTGGGCCTCAGCCACGCCCTTACGGTTTTGTTTCTGGGAACTCACGCAAGAACTTCTCAGTGGGTCACCCATCATAAGATTGTTCTTACCCGAACTTGCTTAACTTCGGAGTTCTGATGGAATCCGAACCAGTGAGTTCCCAAAATGCCCCATGCCATATGAAGGTGAGCATGTACATATAAGGCACATCACCCCCTCTCCGTTGATCGATGTGAGATGTTATAAGAATTCAACAATTTTTAGTTAGGGAAAATATCTCCAAATGAGGAATTGATCACATTATTAAAATTATGCAAAATGCGAAGCTACTTTATTTTGCATAAAATTCACAAAACAACTAGTTTTTTGGGTAATATTAAAAAATATTTTAATTTATTGGGATTCAAATTTAATTGTAAATATAATTAATAAGTTTGTGATCAAGTTTTTTTTTTCTTGTAAACAACTCGTTATATTAAAAATAGTTACGTAATAAATAAAAAATATTAATAATAACTCGGAAAAGGGTTTTCTCCCAAAAAAAAAAAAAAAAAAAAAACTGGGAAAAAGGAAACCGCCTCTTCCCGCGAATATCAGCAGCTTGTTAATTTAGTCGCATTTTCTCTTCTTTTTTTCCCGAACCGGGTCGACTCAGGTAGTCCGCAACCACAATGTTCATCCTCCGAGTTCACTCAGTGGACACCAACCACCCTCTCAGCCTCAAAGGCGCAGACTTCACCGCCGTCACAACTTCCAAGGCCACCGCTGCGGCTCAATCAAACCGTAAAACCACCCCCAAATTCAGCGAGCGAAAAGGCATCGTCCACCTGTTTCGGAAAATCAGACAGTCGTCGCTGCCGAGCACTGCCTCTCGATCCCCCATGCTCTTCGTCGTTGCCGTTCCCAACTACCTCTCCTTCGACGACTTCATCCGCTTCTGTGGGTCCCACGTCGACCATGTCCTCGAACTCGTCTTCATCAGGTAGAAATTTTGAATCTTTCGATTTGGGGTTGTGGGTTTGGTTGCTTGATCAAAACCCTGAATTGGGTTTCTGAAGAAATTGAGGAAATGGCAAACTTTGGGTTTTGTTTGCAAGAAATGTGGATGGTATTTTGCTTACATTGATAATTTCAAGAATATAAGTTAAGTGAATTGAAAAGAAATGAAGAGTTGTTATTTGAGCTACAAATCTAAATGATCAATACTTTGGACTGAAACGAAATCTTTGCTTGACATTTAAATTATGTTGTATTTTTGTTTGATTAGTCATCGAAAAAGTCTGATTTAGTGTTTGCTTCATTGGATTAGGAACGACGGAATGGAGGATCGGTACAGTGTTTTGATTGAATGTAAGAGTCAGGACGCAGCTGGTGAATTTTATAGCATTTTTAATGGGAGGAAATATTCGCCCGGAGAGGTAATGAGGCTTGTCTTTATGGTGGTTTGGTTTCGTGCATGATCTATCTTATACAGCTAAGCTTATGTCTGTTCTATATCCCTTGTTTGATTTTTTTTTCAGGCTGAGGTGTGCCATATCTTGTTTTTGGATTCTGTGGACTACACAGAATCAGAAGAAATAGCTGGGACTCCCGAGAAAGAATTTACTGAGTTACCTACTTGCCCAGTTTGTCTTGGTGAGTCACCATTTTCCGTGGGGTGTGGGGAGCTGTTCTGTTTTCAATTTTTTTCCCGGAAGTGTAGTGCTTGTGCCGATATTTATACTTTTGTTTGAATGTTAGAGAGATTGGATGCAGACACTGGCGGAATAGTGAGTACCCTTTGTGATCATTCATTTCAATGTCCCTGCATTTCGAAATGGACTTATTTATCTTGTCAGGTGAGTTGGTTCTTTGTTCCAATTTTTTTTTTACTTGTTGAGTTAGAGATCTTGGTTAAGAGCATTGTTGAATGCACTAATAACTATTCGTTATTACTTGTATGTACTGCTATTCTTTTATCAGTTGACCTTCAAGATTTCACAGATTGTTTAACACTTAGTGGTTACCCAAAGGGTGATGTTGGGAGGTTACAGGGTCAGTTTTGTTACCATCCCACTCAATGTAGCCATTTTCTTATGGATACTTTTCAGATTTTTTGAAATCCCCTAGTTCATATCCCATCTTGTTTTACTGTAGTAGTGATAAACACAGGAAGAACCAAACCTAACCCCCTTTTTGGTAGACAATTGGATAGCTTACAATGAAATATTTCTGTCCAACGATTATGGTCTTGGGTTTATGAACATCAGCTTGAATTGCCATTGGCTTCTTCATAACTTTGATATGGTTATGGTCTTGGGTTTATGAAAAACGATTCCTGAATTGATATTTGTGTGCCACCAGGTTTGCCGACTTTGTCAGCAGCAGGATGAAAAACTAGCTTGCTCTGTCTGTGGAATTTCGGTGAATCCCTGGATTTGCATAATTTGTGGTTTTGTAGGATGTGGAAGGTAAACCGGTGTATTGTTCTTTCTTCTTTGGTTATTTCTGTCTTCAAAGCAAGAAAGCAACATAGCTCTTTACTTGATCAGATATGGTGTTGTCTTGGGTAAATTTATCCTGCACAGAAAATTATTGATTGTTACTTTTTTTAGATATACTGAAGGCCATGCTGTTAAGCACTGGAAGGATACGCAACATTGCTATTCTCTTGAGTTGGACAGGCAGCAGATCTGGGATTATGTTGGTGATGCTTATGTTCACCGCCTGAACCAATCGAAAGTTGATGGAAAAATAATAAATGATACAGATTCTCTTTGTATGTCACTGGAAGAGGCTTGTGACGGTTGCGAATGTAGTGCTGATTCTGGAATTAGTGGAGCCCTCTATAGTAGCAAAGTTGACACTGTATGTACTCTAGCTAGCGCTATACGTAATTTTTTGTTTTCTTATTTGCATAACTGATTAGATGTTGTGCTACAACAGATTGTAGACGAGTACAACCGACTTGTTGCCAGTCAACTTGAGAATCAAAGACAAGTAAGGCTGTTGCTAAACGCCACTTAACCCGTTCTCTGTGTTTTTACTTTTGCATCTACCTAATGTGGCTGTTGATCTCATTAGAATTGTTTTTAGTTCCAATCATATGCTTTAATCTTTTCCTCTCGTCTGTTTTTGTTTCTTTAAATTCAGTATTATGAATCTCTACTTATGGAGGCCAAAAGTAAAAAGGAAAGTAGTATTTCAGAAGCAGTGGAGAAGGCTGTAAATTCGAAGATGCAGGATTTGCAAGCCAAACTGGGGAAATATCTTGAAGAAAAAAATGATGTTGCAGATGTGAGTTCGTAAATGTATTTCTCTTGAATGTTACTTTTACTTTGGGTTTCCACAGGTATTGTTATGTGGAGTTAAATCACTTTTTTTTTATTTCTGACAGTCAATTTTATTTTTGTTGTGCTTGCTTGTGGGTTTGGTGCTTAGATCAATCGTAATCTCATCAAGGACCAAGAAACCTGGCGCAGAAAGTTGAAGGAAATCGATGAGAGGTACATATTAGTTTGCGATAATAAGTGGCAGTGAATTCTTCCGTATTGGTATCCTCCGTGATTCAAACTCTGTGTTCTTTTAGGGAAGCTGCATCACTGAGGTTAAGAGAGGAAAAGATAGTCGATTTGGAAGAACAGGTATTGCAATTACAAGTTCCTGCTAGTTTGCAAGCGTTCTGAAGTAGTGTTGGGTTCGTAACTAGTTTAAATGATGGTTGTCGCAGATTAGAGATTTTACGGTCTACATTCAGGCCCAAAAAACACTTAATGACATGAGGGACTCGGACAGCATAAAAGGAGGAACAGTCTTGCCTGTACCTTCGAAGCAATCTTCTCCTGCTAACTCTAGAAGACAGTCCAAATCTGGCCGAAGACGGAACTAGAAGATAGCAATCGACAAGCCGTGTATAGCAGTTGAATGCATGTTCGGTAGATTTGAATCGTTTAGCGATTTCAGCTGTGAATAACAACAATTATGTTTTTCTTTCTTTTCTTCTGGTTATTTTCTGAATCTCTGATATAGCATCTAACGTAAAAGTTTGAACATTTTGGCTAGTAAAAGCGCTTTATAAAGATGCATTTGCCTGACGATTCTTTCAAAAAGTACTTCCAAGTGCTTTCCTTAGGGGAAACACTTTTGGATTTTAATGAAATATTTAACATGTTTATTGTAGAAGCACTTGATTTTTAGTAAACAGATTCAGCGTGTTTATTCTATATAGTAAAAGGCTAAAAACACTTGTAATAAAAGCACTTGCGAGCAAAATTGTTTCAGTTGAAATGTAGAGGAAATATACAGCAAACGAACTCCCATAGATGCAAAAGCTGCTTTCTTATTTATCACCAGAACCATAAATAGAGTACAGAAAATAAAATAACTAACCATCTCCGGTTCACATCTAAATTAATTTCCAAGACTCAATAACCTTAGGAGAAAAAAATAAAAAAGATAAAACATTCTGGGCCTCCAACCAAAGCAACTACCATCTTTATCTCAACCTTTCGCCCGGCGCTGCATTTCTTGGAAACTTTAAACTGTAGTTCTTCACTTGTCCAATTATCCTAAACGAGGGGAATTGCCTCACCGTAATCTGTTTTCGAATGCCACTATAACGAATTCTACTGGGTTAAAGTATCCTAAAACTATAACACCTAAATCCGCAGTTTCCCACCAAAAAATAATATACGGTGACACCAGGAACGGGATCATCACGGAAGAGATAAATACACTCGAGGTCTTCGGTGGAAGCCATGCACATGGAATTGTTACCTTTGGGGTTGTTCTGAACCAGCTACCCCAGAAGTCGTGCTAGGCCCAGCACCATTTTCGATTGGAGGGTTAGTGCCCCATTTTCCTTCTGACTCTAATGGCTCAAGTACATGGACTCCACCATCTGTAAGTCCTAATGCAAACTGATTGGGTTCCGAGGGATGTGCGGCAACAACGAGAGGATACACCCTTAAGCTGTTAAACACTTTTGTTGTTAGTACCTAGATATGTTATTTACAAAACCGAACGACCACAAATATCATATGGGAAAAGGCCTTGGGATCGTATTGACAGGAAAACAAACCTTGGATTTGAAGGTAAGTAAGCAGTTGGTAGTATTCGGCATCTCAATCTAAGTGTAAGAGCAGTGAGAACCCCCACACTTCCATCTTCAAAGCTAACATAAATTAACTGGCTATCACAGGAATATACAGCATGTGTGATTGGACCACTAGCTTCTCGAGGAACCCACTGTATGAGGAACATGGTTCAACATGTAAGCAGCACTAAATAAACCCAAATAATAAGGTAAAAGTAAACGATTAAACGAACTAGATCATCACAATCACCGCAAAATTCATCTTAATGCTTTGCTTGTGCTTGTACCACATGCAAACAATGCATTTATGCCAGTGGCGTATATATGCAATGATCAAATTCCAAAGCCTATGCAATAATCTGAACTGATTGGATTCTTTGTAATAAAATGGGATAAAATATACTCAAAAATAAATTTAAGCACAAAGCAACTGTACCTGCTTAAGGCATTCCAATTTTGGTGCTTCGTATATGGCTATCTGTGTTTCATGAACAGCCAGCAAATGTGTCTGATCTGAGTGAAACTGAACTCGGGTATCAGCAAGAGGAGCAGCAGCTCGGCCACTTGGCATCTGAAGAAATTTACTAGCCTGCTTCTCCCATCCATCTGTGTTCCAAACGCATAACTGCGGCAAACAGAAACAAAAGCATCAATGACTTAACAACCCCAGTACCAACATTCAGTAAAACTATTGAAGCGTGTCTTGCATGATGTAAAAGAGGAACAGAAAGACACTATTGGTTAAAGACCAAGATTGTCAAATAACAGAATTTTGTAAATGCCTGAGGCAAGTAAGGACTAGATAAGCCACAATTCTAAAGAGACGCACTTCAAAAATGCATTTACCAGTTACAGGTTACATAACAAAATGATTTCAAAGGGAACTACCATGAAGACCTGAAAGTTTAACCATCTGGAAACTACATTGATCCTTTTGGCTTGGCTACTCGTGATAAGTTACTTTTGATAGTCACCAGTTCATTGCTTAAAGCCTAGTAGCACAGGGAAATGGATGCATACAGACTTGCATGTCGTCTAATTCATACCTGGGAATCAGCACCCGAAGACACAAGCACATTAAGAGTATGAGAGAAGGCAAGGCCTGTTATTCTTTTCTGATGACCTTTTAGCTTGGTTTTAACCTGTGAAAGGGGAGCATCCAGATTGTAAGCAATCCCCTATTCCAGCTATCATCACAAACTGACAAATTAAAGTTCAGTAAACAAAGACCTCACCTCGTCAACCCGAACATTGTAAATTTGGATAGAAGAATCGTCCATTCCTATGGCAATGATATTATTGTCTTGAGGATGAAATGCCAGATATGTTGCAGCTGGTGGTGGGGGCATGAATGTTGTCATTGTCTGCAGACGGCATAACATTAAACACAACAATATAAAACCATAAATGTTGTCATATTACGTTTTAAGGGTATTCGGGGAATGATGGTCGGCAGAGTGAATACCATGATATATTTTTTCTAGCTTTCAATAGGTGTGGGAAAGTAGATTGTAGAAAGGGCATTCTAAAGGATGGTACAGAAGCACCTATTTCAATTGAGATTATCTTGTGCACGGCCGTATTAAAAGGTTTATAGACATGCATATATAATCAACCAGTACCTTATGAGTATGAGGTTAAGAAGAAACCATCTACCTTAAATGTCATCATATTGAAAAGGGATATTTTCCCCCCTGAAGCTGACATAACATAAGAGTCGTTCTTTGACAGTGCAAAGCATGGAACAGCATCCTCAGGGTTTGTATCACTTATATCATTAGTCATCAATATTCCACTAGCAGGTTGCCACATTTGCGGTGGACTACTGGCTGTGGCCTACACAAACAAACATTTTGGTAAATGGAAAACTTAAGGATGCAAAGAAAAAAAATATATAATGAAATGCAACCATCAGTTTTAACTTTTTAGTAAATTTAATACCTTATGTATTCGTTCATTTCTTTGCCATTTCCAGAGCTTGTGTACAGCATTAGATGATAAAGCCAACACCGCAAGTCCTGAATTTGTATATATTAATCTAGAAACCTGAAATAATTACCCATCAGAGCTTCACAATAAAAACATGCGTAGTTCTCATGAAAATGTTTTAAAAGAAACACAAAGCAAATGAATATATTACAGAAATTCATTATGCAGTACTCTTACTGAAATGTCTCAAGGGAATCAGAAATTCCAAATAAAATAAAATAAAAAAATAAAAAAAAAGCTTCAAGTACAAGTCGCAATAAAAGCCAAGGCACAATTGTTAAATAGCAAAGGCATAGGAAATACATGAATGACTACAAAAGGTAATGCAATAAAAGCTACAACTTAACAATATAGGACGGAAGAGAATTAGTACCCTCATTGCTGTTAAACTATCAGGGAGCCTCAGAGAGCGGCATTGTGATTGTTCACTGATTTCAGTCAGTTTCCAAATCCTGGATTTCTCAACCGACTCATCCGCAATTCTAGGTTTAACGTCAACCAAACTTCTATTGTCATTGTTCTACACAGATCAACAAAGAGAAGGACAAGGTTAAACCATTGTACAAAAACACCCTTTCTTTTACCATCGAAAAGATTGAACTTTTAGTTTCAAACACATATGCTATGCATAATACATACATTTTGATCAGACATAATATTAAGCATAAGTTATATTGATGATAGTAACATCGTACAATATAGCAATGCTTCCAATATTTTAGAGAGATCATGAACTCACCAGTCCAGCCATGGCTGCCACAGGAGCAGCTCGATCTCCAATGCTTGTTCCAATAGGAATGTTGGAAGGCCCAAATGTTCCTGTCGGGGGTGCCTGCATATTAAACAATGCATTTAGCTAACAGATTTTAACATGGTACGCCAAGTTGAAACTTTACCTTCACAGCAGCTGCAGAAGCAGCTCTTGAAGCATCAAATGTGCGGCTTTCCACAGTTCTTAGCAACCTAATTCCATCTGAATTTGCCAGAATTTTAATACCATTGTCATTCGTTGAGGCAGCTAACAATATTCCTTCCTTGTTAAATCTGATTACGGGAGAAGCCTGCAGGTTTTTAAGATCATGGTGAGTTATCTGGAAGGAATTGTTTTATTCAGAAAAATAAGTTGTGAGCCTACCGGCAATCCACCATCTGCATCAGTACTCATCAAAAGGTTAACATTGTCCATGTCCCAAAATTTGACTGTGAACTCATCACCAGCAGCCAAGAACCGATTTTTTGTGGTATCAAACTGCACAACCCCAACAGTATGCTTTGCAAGACCATGAAAGGTCCGCTTTACAGCTCCTTCACTTTCATTCCACTCCACCAAATATGAATCCCCTTCTTTATTTGTCCCACATGAGAACAACCTATGTTGTTCAGAGAAGATACGAAGATGTCCGTGACATATAACAGATAAAAGAAATATTAATATCAACATCACCAAAAGACAATGACTTTGTAAAGGGTGAATAAAATAACCTTGCTCCATCTGCACTATATGCCATAGTGGTAGATGAATAGCCTGGTGCATCATAGTCAACCCTTGAGCCCATATTATCATACAACCATGCCTTTATTTTCCCATCAGTAGCTGTCGAGAAAATAAACTGGAACAAGAAACAATAGGAAATCAGAACTTCAACAGAAAGTACTATATACTTGTGCAATCTATGCGACATCAAATCAAGTTACTAATGACTAAGTCGAAAACTAAACAGGATTTTGTTGTAGGCCCCTCAATTCTTTTTTTCTATTTTTACTTTATGAGTTAGTCTTTTATTCCCCCATTTAGTGAAAGTGAGACTAATATGGATTAGTTCACCTATCTGTAGTAAGGTTTTAATCGAACTTAACTATCCACACTTCTAAATGTCTTGAGCACCTTTTGCAATGTAGTGACATCCCAAAAAATAAATATGGGAAAGTAGTGTCCTAATATCTTTGACTGAATTACATACAGTTAAAGTAAGAACTGGTTCAGATTCTCCATTTAATTTGTGCATAGGAAAAAAAATTGTAGTTTTAATTTCCTCTTTGTTTTTATAAAATAATACCCTTTTTCGGGAGGGGGGAAGGTGTTTAAGAACAAAAGAACCAAAAGCTTTACTTTACATCCCATGTTATCAACATGATCAAATAAGTAGATGGTACCTGGATTTTCTCTTTGTGATGTGGACACACTGAATATACAGGTGCTTCATGGCCCTCAAAAGTATACTGCTTAGTCCCAGTGGCTGCATCCCAAACCTGCAGAATATTGGACAATCATAACTATGAACTTGAACCTGCAAAATCAAATTAGAATTAGTCAAGTCACAGATCAAACCTTAATGACCCTATCCTCTCCGCAAGTGATAACGCACAGCTGTTTGTTTGGATATGAGAAAGCAAGATCATTAACGCTGCCAACATGAGCCTCGATCTGAAAACAAGAAGACATGAACAGTAATGCTTAAGTCAATGTTACCCCCAGAAAGGAAATTGAGAAGTCCAACAGGAATAGGAAAACATATAAGAGATAAAAATAAAGGGAACTATTATTGTCACTCCATAAATCTAATTGTATTCTCCTCGTAAGAGTAAAAATACTTTCTAAATATAGAAAGTTTGGAGTGCACAATTAGATTTTGGGGTACCAATAACAATTTTCAAAATAAAAACAAAATAAAATAAAATAACACGAGCAAATGACAGAAGACTATCTTCGAAGCGAAAGGTTGATGGAATAAACCTCTAGTTGATTTCGTAAATCATCACCACCATGGTAGGAATATATGTGTACAATGTGCTTAGAGTATGCAACACCTGCAGTAGAATTTTGAGTCATCATAACCAGTTTAAGATTCATTTCTTAATTCTTGACAATGTTTGATGAACTAGCATAAGTCTACTTCACAAAATCAAGGACACCGACACTTACCAAAAAATGTCCCATCAGGGCTCCACATCACACGGTTAATTGATGCTGTATAATCACTGGCCAAAGATGCCTACAGGACGCAATGTTATTTCATTATAAGGACGATTATAAAAAAAAAATCCATATGATACTACAGAATACCAAGAGCCAAACCTGCAGAGCCGCTGAACATGCTCCAAGGTCCCAAACTTTGAAGTTCTTAATAGCAATCTTTTCAAGGCTTGGTAGCTCATATACCATGACATCGCCCATGTTTGTTCCAACTGAAATCATAAAATCGCTTATTACTAAAAGAGAAGCTATAATCCAACATTTGAAACAATGACATAAAAAAGACATACATATACAATAATTCACAATGAGTGGAATTGGAGGTCAGCTCTCTAGAGCTTACCAAGAAGTAAAATTTGTAGCACTGGGTGGAAATCCATACTCTTGACAGTTGAACCTGGACATAAAGTCATAACAACAGACCTGGGCAAGTCATCAGAAGAGTAGGAACTCTGACCATGGCTCTGATTAGGATACACAACAGGCAGCATATTTACCGGCAGATTATTGGCCTGTTTGAAATTGAGTTAATATAGAATCAATTACATATACTAAGAAGTTGAAAATTGAAATTTTTCTGTAAAATAAAGCTATACAAACTTTTGGCATCAAAGTTGCACACTGCTCATAAATAAAAAGGGAACTGCAGGACCATTTGCATCATGTTTATAAGAAAAAAAAAAATTCTTTTAATTCTGTTAAACATCCTTCCTCATCAGCCATGTTCTAGTATTTTGCATAATCTAAACTTACCCTTTTGTTACTGGCCTTTTAGGGAACAATTTCGCTACCTACCTTTTATGGAACAATACATTAAGGATGAAATAAATTTATTTCTGTAAAAATGAAATAATTTAATATTTACACGGTCAAAAGAATATATGTCATAAGAAAGGAAAACTTCAAATTTAGCAATTGAACTCAGACTTCCATCAGATAAATCAGAATATGCAAAAATTAACAGATAGATTTATACCTCATCTGTTATCCCGAAAGGTCTTGATCTCTTCAGAACGTGCTCAGAATCAGCTGTTTGATAGTCCATAGTTGGGTTACTGGTTGGAGGAGTCCTAGGGCGCTTTAAGATGGCTGCCATGATGGTAAATATATACATAAAGAGAAAAACAGGGAAAAAAAACTGGGCACAAATTTAAGAAAATAACCACAATAGAGAACACATGTTAAATAAGAGAACAAAAAGAATACAGTCAGCATGTCATATAAAAATTTCAGACAAAAGAACAATACAAGCTAACCATAAGACAATGTCAAACTTCCATGCTAAATGCTCCAGAAACATTCAATATTGATATAATACCTGCATTGTTAGCTGCAGCCAACCCAAGAGGCCCAGCAGAAGCTGAGGGATGAGGTACAGGTGATGGATTTGCCATCCATCCAGCAAGAGATGTTGGAAGAGCAGCTGGTGTGGGCTGAAAGGGCTACATATGTATACACCCAGAGTCAATCTTCAACTTAGAGACAGTCTGACCTTCTACGAAAACAATATATTTTCTGTTCTACTTACCCCATGAGCACCCAATGGAGGGAAACCCCCTGTCTTAGGGACTGCCCCCATTAAGTGATTAGTGACGGGGGATGGAGCCCTGGTACCATTTGGTTGTCCACAACTGTGGTCTACAAACAGGGTCTTTATGTCTGGATTAGGCTTTGGGTTCTTACAAAGCTGATGCTGCCAGTTTAAACTGCAGTTTTCAGGACATAAAAGTTAGCAAACCAGATATCTTAAAGCTAAAGTAAGAAAAAATGTAGTGTCTCAGACACACGAGGCAGAAGCTTCTCAAGGACCTCTGATTAATAAGAGTACGCAGTCTCGAGTTCTTCAGGGTAGGAAATTGAAGTTTGTCACGAAACAATGGGTTAGCCTCTATTAACTTTTTCAATTCAGCAAGCATTATACCCCTTGCAGACTTAGTATCACCATATTTAGATAACTGTTCATTATCCCTGAAAAGTAATGCATACCCAAAAACACGTCACGTCATACAGATAACAGAAACATGAACCAGCCACCTATAACAACAACAGCACAAGACAATTTGTTCTCACCTAAAGTTTTCCAAAGTCAACAGCTGTGTAATTTCCTTGAAAAGTTCCTCATTAAATGCTGCAAAAACTTTCAAGTCCTTAACTAAAATGTCCACAGCTTTTGCTCGATCCCTCCTACAACAATCATTTGTTAACTTTTGAATCATATGGGGAAAGAAAAAAACTTCAAATGGAATAAATTAATCGACAAGGATTAAACCATAATACCAAATTGATTTAAAAAAAGCAATTCAAAACACCTACTTGTCCAAAGCTTCAAGGTACTTCTGCTTGCGAATCTCGAAGAAAATCTTCATAGAGTATCGATTATCGTCAACCTTGGTGAAACCGGACAAATACTTTTCCACCTCCTCCCACTCCCCAGTTGTCACCATGTCCTCAAAGTACCTCATGTTAAAGAAAAACCCTGACTCTTGCTCCAACCTCCACACCCACAACAATCACAACAAAATTAATCGAAAATTGAAACAAATTAAACTGAATTACAACCACCTAACAAATTAGCAGATACATACAGTTATATACAAGTATCTGTAAAATTAATAAAAAAAATTAATGAAGTGGATAATTTGAGCATACTTGTGAACACTGTCTTTGAATTTCTCTTCATCCAGAAACTGAAGTATGAGAAAAACAAGCTCTCTGCTAAGCGAGGACATCGTCGTCCCTGACCTCCTGCCAAACCCTAATTTAGTAAAAAATCTAAAACCTCCTGCTCCAATTCAACAATTCATAAACTCAAAATTTCCTCGCGCAAAATTCAAATAATTCAACATATAATTTTCAGTTTCGAAAAATCAATCAACAAAAGATAAAAGTTGGAAAATTTGGAAAAATAACGAAATCAGAGAGAAAAATGAGAAGGAAAAGGAGGTACCTTAATGATATTGATGGCTCAGATCGGAGGGTTTGAAAGCTTTCTCTCTCGAACTTTCTTTGTTTTGGTGCTTTGGAGCTCAGGTATTTATACGCAGAAGAAGAAGAAGAAGAAAGGAGGATTAGGGATTTGGAGGAGAGAGAAACGGTAGCAGACAAATTGCGAGAACGAGATGAGATGTATTTAGACTGATAAGCAGAGTGATAAGTCAGTGCGCTTATAATATGAGGGAGTATCACCTTATATGGCTGATAAGTACTCTGACTTATGCAATTCATGTACAACGCTAGATTTGGAATTATATTCGGCTGGATTTGCGCGGCCTTTAGTTGTAAAATTTCTAAATCATTATTACCAAAAAAAATTGTCAATAATTATTATTATTGTTATTAATAAAATTTTTGTTATAGTTTATGGAGAGAGTTTTCTCTTTAACCATAATTTTTTTAAAAATAAACGTAAAAGATTACATGTTTTGAAATATACATTTGTCGAATGAAATAGAATCATAGTTGATTTACGAGTTATTTAGACCCTATCGTTCGTTTAGGGGGCACACTGCTTACTAATACTATGTATTATGGTAACTTGAGGTGTTTCAACTTTCAAACATATTATGTTACTGTGTATGATGAAACTGTTATATGGCGATAGAGCGTTCCAAATTTGGTGCAGGTGCATGCATGTATGATATTTGGAAATAATGTTATAGTCTTGCCACTGTCGAGATATCGAATTTATTGTAACTTAAATGATAAGAGAGACTATTTTTTCGTTCTTGATAGATGAACAAAATTTATAGAGAAAATCCTCTAGGATCATATTACCAAACTTGTCAAAAAGTAACTTAAACTATTACATCAAGAAAATGATCAAAATAAAAACAAGATCGAGAACTAGTGATGTGCCCAATTAAAAAAAAAAAAAACAGTTATAGCAGCCACGTTGACTTTTCTAAAAACATAATTAGTCACATAATGGGGATATGCCACAAATATGCCACAAAATCTATACCTGTTTTTTGATTGTCTGTATTTGTTCGGGTAAGCCACAGAACTTAATTTGGTATCGAATTTGTCATCCATGATATTCGAACCTAAGACCTCTCACTTACAAGTGAAGAGGAATACCAACATACCGTAGTACTAAATGGATGATTGTCTGTATTAAGAGTTGAGTATAAAAACCTTCAAATTTGATGAAAGTCCTAAAAAAAATAAGCGTCACTTTTCAGAGTAACCTTAGCATCATTATTTGATTCCTTGCATGTAAATAGCCATTTCTATATCATTTTAGTACACGTGTTGAATTGTAATCATGTATATAAGATGAAATTCTCGTTACAGGTAAAAGAAATAAGCAAGTAGCGGGATGTGATGGGGAATTGGTGCAGCACCCAAACCGTGGGCAGCAAGGGAGAAGGGAGAGTCCTGAAGGGTGGATAAAGTCGCCATTTGGAACAATACAAATTAATTGTGATGGAGCCTGGTGTAATCGTACTGGTGTGGGAGGTTTTGGGTAGGTTGCGAGGGATTTTGTGGGCATTTTCAAAGATGTTGGAGGTGGAGGTGCGGGTAAAGTACCATGTGGTTCGAGCATCATGGCAAAAGTGGAAGCAACAAGGTTGGCTTTGCTTGCTTGTGTGGAAATGGGCTTCAGATCTGTTCAATTGGAAACTAATTCAAAGGTCCTTGTCGACATGCTTCATGGAAGCTTGCAACCAGAGGCAAGCATGGATGGTATTCTATGGGATATTAACTTTATTAAGCAACAATTATGTTCTATTGAGTTTATTTATACTCCTTGTGAGGCTGCGCATCTTGTGGCATCTTATGTCACACGTGTCCTTGTTCATTCATGAGATGGTTTTGAGTTAGAGTGGTTGTTTAATACTCTAACGTCTGATGTAAACATTTTGATTCGTATTTAACAATATTCATCTTTCGACAAAAAAGAAAAGAAGATGTAGCCATATGAATACATTTGATACAAGAAGGGACATACGTAGCCATATGAATACATTGTTCGCTATTCGCAATTTTTGTTATTTTCATATGTAGCAATAAGAATTATCCAAAAAAAAAAAAAGCAAAAGAGGTAGAACAATACTATTTACCGAATAAAAAAATATAAATATGTCCCAAAGGGATATTTCTTGATGATTCGTTCCAAGGAAGTATATTATCTGTTAATGTTTTTAATTTATATATATATATATATATATATATATATATTTTTTTTTTTCCTAAAGAAATATAGATCCTGTATTTTGTGAATTGGTTCACAATCTGACAAATATTCCCTATTTTTTATTAATTATTATCTTAATGAAATACCAATTACTCCGTTTTATGTATCGATTACCACGAATAAGAGAGGTTTTTTTTTGTCAAATAATAAATGTGTGGTTGGTGTGTGATACTTTCTGTTGAAAACATTGGTAGTGTTGAAAATATTTGGCAGATTAATGAATGCCCACACAGATTTTCAATACCCACACAGTAATGTGGACTTTAGAAATGAAGGAGATCATATATTCAAAATGTGTGTCTTGTAAATTTCAAAATGTAATAATACATTTGTCTGGACTTTCTCTATAAACATAGCGCTCCGATTACTATCAAGATATACAAAAAGAACAAGAAAGATCAATAACATCATTATCTATCCCTCCCTCTTTTATTTGTCATCCTCTTGTGTTATAGTTACAGTGTGACATTTTACACCTGCTTCGCTCCTATCACTAGTAAAGGTTATCTCTCTAACTTTTACTTATTTATAACATGTTATCAGCACGATTCTCTAATCATTATCTCATTTCTCCTTGCCGAAAGAAAAAAAAAAGTCTCCTCTAAGGATTTTACAGTTCTTCTTTTTCCTCTGCCTCAACTGCTGGATATACCCTCGCGAAGAACTGTTTGCACCATGCCTGCTTCTAGTTCTCAACCTAACAGTTACTTATATCTTTGATTTCTTGTTTGGTGTAACTCCTGACTACTAATCCAGTGTTTATTTATGTAAATTTTACTGCAATACAAGATGGTACGGTACAATTGCCTATCTTGAACTGCAAATTTAATCTTACCGCAATCCAAGATGGTACAGTATTATCGCCTATCTTTTATTTGTCATCCCCTTGTGTTATAGTTACAGTGTGACATTTTACACATGCTTCGCTCCTATCACTAGTAAAGGTTATCTCTCTAACTTTTACTTATTTATAACATGTTATCAGCACGATTCTCTAATCATTATCTCATTTCTCTTTGCCGAAAGAAAAAAAAAATGTCTCCTCTAAGGATTTTACAGTTCTTATTTTTCCTCTGCCTCAACTGCTGGATATAGCCTCGCGAAGAACTGTTTGCGCCATGCCTGCTTCTAGTTCTCAACCTAACAGCTACTTATATCTTTGATTTCTTGTTTGGTGTAACTCCTGACTACTAACCCAGTGTTTATTTATGTTAATTTTATTGCAATACAAGATGGTATGGTACAATCGCCTATCTTGAACTGCAAATTTAATCTTACCGCAATCCAAGATGGTGCGGTATTATTGCCTATCTTGGATTGCAGATCTAATTTTACTGCAAATTTTAGGTGGAACAGTATAATCGTCCACCCTGCCCTGCATATTTAAATTTGCCTGCTGTTTAATTTTATTGCAATTTTAGGTGGTGCGGTATAATCGCCCACCTTGCTCTACGTATTTAAATTTTCCTGCTACTTGAGTGGTGCGGAATAATTGCTCATCCTATGTTATGAGAATGGTGCAGTATAATCGCCCTCCTCATTCATCTTGAAAATCTCGAGCCTGAAGTTTCAAGTGTTTATCATTTTGGCATGAAGATCAAAATGAAAAATTTGTAAGAACAAAAAATTCTAACACTATATACCTCCAGCATACATATTATTGCAAGTTCTTACACATCTCAGTTTTCTTTCAGGAAAAAAAAATGGTGAACTTGGCAAAGCTTGATTTTGTTACCCTAGACATTACTGGGAAAAACTACCTTACCTGGGTAGTGGATGCCAAGATCAATTTGGAGGCAGGGAATCTTGGAGAAACAATCAAGGAGAAGAACAATGCATCTTCTCAAGATCGAGCGAAATCCATGATCTTTATCCATCGCCACCTTGATAAAGGACTAAAGATCGAGTACCTAACGGTTGAAGATCCGTTAACTCTTTGGAAGGCATTGAGAAACAGATACAATCACCAGAAAACAGTGATTCTTCCAAAAACTCGTTATGAGTGGACTCACCTAAGGATCTAGGATTTCAAGTTAGTGGCTGAGTACAATTATGCGATGTTCAGAATTAGCTCCTAGATGAAACTCTGTGAGGAAACCATCACTGAGGAAGATATACTAAAAAAGACTTTCAACACATTTCATGCCTCAAACGTGCTCCTGTAGTAGCAGGATAGAGAGCAAGGTTTCACTGAATACAACCAGCTGATATATGTGCTCCTGCTGAAAAATCATCAGTCTCGACCTATTGGATATGCACCATTCTCAAAAGTGAATGTTGATACCCTCGAAGTGAACGCCACATCCTCTAGTGGCAATAATCATAAACGAGGACGTGGTCACAAATGAGGACGATGGAACGGGAAAGGTAAGAATCATGTTGTCCAGTTTCACAACCAGGTTCTAAGGCATAATTCAGGCCCGAGCTTCAAAAATGTGAATCACCACAAAGGCAAAGCTCATATGAACAATGCTCCCAAAAACACTGAAAGAACCTGCCATAGGTGTGGTGGCGATGGGCACTGGCCGCGTACTTGTCGTACCCCAAAACATCTGGTGGATATATATCAAGCCTCCATCAAGGAGAAGGGTGTCGAGACAAATTTTCTCGACCAAGCTAAACCAATAGATATATCTGATCCAGTGTGCGACTTATCATAGCAGTTGAACACAACCTATCTAGATGTCTCAGACTTCATTGTGAAAAAAGGGAATGAAGTATACCGGTCTGACTGAATCATTTATGTTTGATGTACTGAACTTGAAGTTTAAAACTAGCATTTCAAATTCAATAAAAGTGGCATTTAAATTTCCTGTTATAAATTACTTTTAACCATGACTCCCTTTATTCAGAGAACATGGATAAAAACTATGGTCATTCTCAAAATATGAGAAATGGCAGAGATATTTGTCTTGCAGACAGCGCAACTACACATACAATACTTCGAGATCGAAAGTATTTCTCAAGATTGATGCTTACAAAAGTAAGGGTAACAACAATATTAGGCTAATCAGGTGTAATTGAAGGCTCAGGGAAAGCCCAGATTATGTTACCAAATGGAACAATATTGTCCATACATATTGCATTATACGATACTCGATCTACTCGAAATTTGTTGAGTTTTAAAGACATACGTTTAAATGGATACCACATTGAAACAAAAAGTGCAGAAAATATGTAGTATATATGCATTACCTCCAATGATACCCAAAAGTGTATCTTAGAGAAGTTGCATGGTTTGACAAGTGGATTGTATTATACATACATAAAGACAGTTGAATCACATACTGTCATGAACCAGAAGTTCATTGATTCAAAAGTTTACATGTTTTGGCATGACCGTCTGGGTCACCCAGGATCTACCATGATGCGTAGAATCATTACCAACTCTAATGGACATCCATTATTGAGCAGATACATTGTTATCTCAAATGATAACCCTTGCCAGGCTTGTTCTCAAGGGAAGTTGGTAATTAGACCATCATAACTAAAGGTTGATGCTGAATCCCCATCATTTCTGCAAAGAATTCAAGGGGATATTTGTGGGCCTATTTAACCATTCTGTGGACCATTCCGATATTTTATGGTTTTGATCGATGCATTTACCCAATTGTCACATGTTTATCTCTTGTCTACTTGAAATGTAGCTTTTGCGAGACTTCTTACTCAGATAATTAAGTTGCGAGCACAGTTCCTAAATTACCTCATTAAGTCAATCCGACTTGATAACGCTAGTGAATTTACATCCCAAACCTTTGATGATTACTGCATGACATTGGGCATTGATGTTAAACACATTGTTCCTCATGTCCATACTCAAAAATGGTTTAGCAGAAGCATTGATCAAGCGGCTTTAGTTAATAGCTCGCACTCTACTCATGAAAACAAAATTGCCAATTTCTGCATAGAGACATGTCATCTTACATGCTGCATCATTGGTTCAATTGATACCTATAGCCAACCACCAATACTCCTCAGTGCAACTCATGTTTAGGCATCAGTCAAACATTTCACATTTACGAGTTTTTGGTTGTGCTGTTTATGTGCCTATTGCACCACCACAACGTACTAAAATGGAACCTCAGCACAGACTGGGAATTTATGTGGATTTTGATTCACCATCTATGTCACAACCCGTCCCAAATAATTAATTTTTCGATAATGTGAAATGATGGTTTTATCCTTGGACGGGGAAATTGTTGTGTGTGTGTATGACATATTGAGACTTAAAGATTATTTTGTGGTTTTGGATGGGTGACCCACGTAGATCACACACACACACACAAACCTCATTCTCTTTCTTCCTCCCCGTACACTCTCTCTCTCGGTTTCACTCACTCTCTCTCTCTTTGCTATTCGTACGGACAAGCTTCAAGATCACCCCAAAATTCACAAATCGAAGGTTTTGGGTGCACCATTGTGTTCCTCGTGGTGCTACGAGTTGATTGGTACCCATTTCAGGTAAGAATCCCTTCGAAATCTCAAGAACCCGTAACCCAATTTTCATGCACTATTCATGTAGACGTAAAACCTTGCATTTCAAGGAATTCTAAGCTTATAGAAAGCTTAATGAGGTCCTCACGAGTCTCGGGGTAGCTCGTTCAAGGAATTTGGATGTCGGGATCACGAAAAACGTTGAGTTGCAGTTTTGGTTAGAATTTCGAAGCTTCCCCGACGTGATTTCGTGAGATTTGAAGCTTCAAATAGGTATAACGCCATTCTTCTCACTCTAAGCTTTCATTTGGTTCAAATTTCATGAAAAATGGTTGAGAAACGAGTGAGAATAGTGAGTTTGAAATTTTACCCAGTTTTCCGGCGACCGGCGACTTGCCGGGGACGAAGACGGAATATTCCGTTAGTTTGGACAGAATATTCTCACAGTGTCAGTTAGATTAGACGGAATCTGTTAGGTTTAATAGAATATTCCCTAACGGTGGTTAGGGAATCCGTCAGGTTTAGGCCGCGCGTGGGGGCGCATTTTACCGTGCCCTTGCCGGTGCGTGGGAGGTCCAAAAATATTTCTAAAAATATGGGGATGTTCCTGAGGTTGTGTAGATCACTGTGGTATATTCATATACCTATTTTGAGCAATGTATGAAAAGTTATTAGCTAGTTTTGTATATGTGCTTAAAAATAACGTTTTTATAGTTAATTCGCATATAGGTGAGACTTATTCCAAGGACGAGCGTATCCACGGGCGACTCGGGGGCTACGAACATTCGACTTATCAGTGAGTGGGCTTTTGTTTTCAGTATATATTTATATACTTGATATATTTCCCAGAAATGCATTTTAAAGAAAGTGTGCTTTGAAATAATATGCCAAATGCTTCTATATTTTGAATATGCCTTGCATGATTGCATACATTTATAAATGTGGTGTTGTGGAGGCACATGTGAGTTCAGGTAAGTTATGTTTGGTTGTGTGAATCATCGATGATGTGATATGTGATTAAGTAATGTTGAGCTCATAAAGCTGCACCTTGGGTGATTGTGAATTAGCCAGAGATATGAAGTACACGCCTATTTATTTACGTCACCTCCCGCACTATATACTCATATTGGATCCAACTTAAGTGCATAGTATTGTCGTACAGACCTTATTCATGGTTCCGACTTGTAGGTGACTAACGAACTATCGTCCGGCTATTATGAGAGAATAGAGTTAAGCATAATTATATTTCACCCAATCTTGTCGTAAAGACCCTTTTCAGTGGTTCCAACTTTTGTGTAGTATATTGCCATATAGGTCATAGTAGTGATTCCAGCTAGATTGAGTTTGAGCTATGAATTCAGCCGTACAGACTACCTCAGGAGTTCCGGCTAGCATATCACATTTCTATGAAATTATTCTTACCTGGATTGTTTACTTTGTTATATTTTGGCATAGCATACATATGAATATGATTATATATATATATATATGTGTGTGTGTGTGTTTGTATATGCTTATATCTTAATTCTGGGAAAATCTTACATGTTTTACAGCGAAGGGTTAGTAAGTTGATAAATGAAATGCTTTTGTAAAACATTTGTTTTTGCCCACTCACGTTTTCTGTTTTGCACCCCTCCAGGTTCTAAGTTGCTGTTGGTGGCTCGGGATTGTCGGCAGTTCTGACCTATTTGAATAATAGTAGGACATTCCTGGTACTGTGTAACTAGTACTTGTCCTACTAGACTGCACCTAGACTTATTATGCTCTGATTATAAGTATTCATTGTTGTAACTAACTCCTATCACATTCGTTTAGTAGTGCACTCTAGTAATTTGGTTTTTAATTATTCATATATTTGTTATCTTTATCGCTTCCGCACTGTGCACATGGCTACGTCACTCTCACGTGACGGCCAACATGCCTTGACCTCGGTTGGGGTGTGTCAGTTTGGTATCAGAGCCTAGGTTTAGCAATCCTGTATAACTCTTGAATGTTCTAATCCTTGTGATGTCTTATGTTAGAATTATGCCACCTCATAGAGAGCCCCGTCAACCAGCTGAATCTAGTTTCCCTGATATTGCTCAATTAGGGGAAGCTTTAGTTTCTGCCATTCAGACAGCATTCCGTACTCCCCAAAGGACACATCTTGAGACAGTTCATAATCTGAAGTTGACTCACTTCATGGGTAATGAAGGTCAAGAGGGGGCAGAAAAATGGCTGAATCATATGGAGATGACCTTCCAGGTGATGCAGAGTCAGGGGAATCTTCCTCCTGATAGGTAGGTTGAGACGACTACTTGGTTTTTGGGAGAACAACCTGCATCTTGGTGGAGGCAAGAGTCTTACGAGATGACCCCAAAGGAGATTGTGGACTGGGGAGTGTTTAAGAAGCGATTTCGGAAAAGGTTTATTCCTCATGCTTATATCTATCTTAAGAAACATGAGTTTACTCATCTGAGGCAAGGAAAGATGTCTGCTAATGAGTATTACAGGATGTTTACTGATCTGTCGAGATATGATCCGGAGGTTGCTGCTAATCCGATAGAGATGCTTCACCGTTTCAGTTTGGGTACTAAGAAGAAATGGCATTCCATAGCGACATCGACTCACTGTGCCTCTTACCAGGAGTTCTATGAGATTCTACTGAGGATTGAGGCCTCAAAGAACATGCCTAGTGAAAGTGAGGATGAGGAAGGAAAGAATGTGGGTCAGAGACGTGATGACAAAGGAAAAGGGCAAACATTTCAGGGACCCCGCAAGACTCAAAACTTTAAGATGAGTGGTGGCAGTTCCATCTCTTCTAGCGGGGGATTGAGTAGTAATATGCAGAGGAGAAGTGGTAGATTCACTGGAGGTTTGAGGTTCCAGAGACAGAGAGATTTTGGTGGTTCAGGTGGATCATGTGCTCATTTATGCCGTAGGTGTAATAATCGGCATTTTGATGAGTGTAGGAGAGGCAGTAATAGATGTTTTACTTGTGGACAGATGGGTCATAGGGCTGCTCAATGCCCTCAGAGTCAGCAGAAACCTCAGCAGCCTTCCTTCCCACCACCTGCATCTACCCAGCACGCTTCAAGACCTGGTGGGTATACTCAGACTGGACGAGGAGGTGCCTACCATTACCAGGGCGATGCCGCTCACTACACCTCAAGACAGCAGCAGTAGTATTCTCAGGATCCTCAGTATCAGAGTGGGTACCCTCAATACCAAGGAGGATCTATGTCTTATTAGCCACATTCAGTCGGTGGATCTCAGTGGTACCAAGGGGGACAGCCTTAGCAGGGAGAGATTGCTGCTAGTAGTGCAGGATCTTCGAGGTAGTCGGGTCAGTAGAGATAAGGACGTGGTGTTCATGCCAACAGAGGTCGCGGTGGACGACAACAGAACCAGGCACATATCTACAACATGTCACTGCAAGATGCCCAGAATAATCCAGATTTAATCATGGGTACGTTAAATATTCTTAGTCATTTTGGTAGAGTGTTGATTGATTGTGGTGCTACGCATTCTGCTATTTCTCATTCATTTGGTCAAGTGACACAACCTCATCCTACACCTCTAGGATATAATTTAGAATTTTCTATGCCTAGAGGGGATAGCTGTTTTGTGGATCAGGTATATCCAGGATGTCCAATGATAATATAGGGTATTATTATGCCGGCTAATCTTATGCCGTTGGATATTATGGATTTTGATGTGATTTTGGGCACTGATTGGTTGCACTATAATCGTGCCAAGATAGATTGTTATGGGAAGACAGTCACATTTCATTATTCTGGATTACCTGAAGTTACATTTATAGGAGAGCCTAGTGGGGTGAGGCATGGTATTATTTCAGCCATGAAAGCAAATAGATTGTTGACGAAAAGTTGTCAGGGATATTTGGCTTATGTAGTGTTGAATGATGATGCTCCTACTAGTGTGAAAGATGTTCATGTGGTCAAATATTTTTCGGATGTATTCCTTAAGGATTTGCTTGGATTGCCGCCAGATAGATAGATGGAGTTTGTTATTGATCTGCTTCCAAATACGAATCCTATATCCTTGACTCCTTACATAATGGCTCATGCTGAATTAAAAGAATTGAAAGTGCAGTTGCAAGAGTTAGTGGACAAAAGTTTTATTCAGCCAAGTACTTCACCTTGGGGAGCTCCAGTCTTATTTGTGAGGAAGAAATATGGAACTTTGAGGTTGTGCATTGATTACAGGCAATTGAATCGGGTAACCATTAAAAACCATTATCCATTGCCTCGTATAGATGATTTATTTGATCAACTCAGAGGTGCCTGTGTATTCTCTAAGATTGACTTGAGGTCGAGATATTATCAGTTGAAGATTAAAAATGAAGATGTCTCTAAAACCGCACTCAGGACTCGATATGGTCATTACGAGTTTCTTGTGATGCCATTCAGGTTAACTAATGCACCAGCAGCTTTTATGGATTTGATGAATCGAGTATTCCAGCCATATTTGGACAGGTTTGTTATTGTCTTCATTGACGATATTCTGGTATACTCTAAGTCTAAGGCTGAGCATGCTAGACATTTGAAGTTGGTGTTGAGCAGTTTGAGAGAACACCAATTATATGCTAAGTTTAGCAAATGTGAATTTTGGTTGAATCAAGTGGCATTTTTGGGACATGTCATTTCTGCTCAAGGTGTTCAAGTGGATTCTTAAAAAGTGGCAGCTATGGAGAATTAGGAGCAACCTCGAACCGTCACTGAGGTACGGAGTTTTCTTGGCTTAGCAGGCTATTATAGATGGTTTGTTAAGGATTTTTCAGTGATTGCTCTACCACTGACGATGTTGACTCGAAAGGATGTTAAGTTTCAGTGGGATAATAAATGTGAGCAAAGTTTTCAGCAATTGAAGTACTATCTCACTCATGCTCTTGTTCTAGCACTTCCAGATGATAACGGTAATTATGAAGTCTATAGTGATGCTTCTCTAAATGGTTTGGGTTGTGTATTAATGCAACATGGTAGGGTAATTGCTTATGCTTCGAGACAGTTGAAACCTCATGAGAAGAATTACCCTGCATATGATTTGGAGTTAGCAGCTATCATCTTTGCTTTAAAGATTTGAAGACATTATCTTTATGGTGAGAAGTGTAAGATTTTCACAGATCATAAGAGTCTCCAGTATTTGTTTACTCAGAGAGATCTTAATCTTCATCAAAGGAGATGGATTGAGTTACTTAGTGACTATGATTGCACGATTGAGTATCATCCTAGTCATGTAAATGCAGTGGCGGATGCACTTAGTAGGAAGACTCCAACCAGACTTAATGTATGATTGTCATATTCCTCTTATAGCATATTTGAGGTCCACTGGAGTGGAGCTAGGAGTGAAAGATCGAGGAGAAGCCTTGCTTGCTAATTTCCAGGTTAGGCCAGTTTTAATTGAATGTGTGCTTGACACTCAGATGATTGATGAGGAGACGCAAGAAATAATTCAAGCAAGGAATCAAGGCAAAAAGAAAGATTTTGAGATTCGAGAAACTGATGGTATGCTTATGCAAGAAAACAGGATGTATGTGCCGAATAATGCAGAATTAAAGAAAGAAATTTTGGATGAAGCACATATTTCGTCATATGCGATGCATCCAAGAGGTACTAAGATGTATCATACCATTAGACCATTTTATTATTGGCCAGGTATGAAAAGAGAAATTGTTGAATATGTGAGTAGGTGTGCCATTTGCCAACAGGTTAAAGCTGAAAGAAAAAAGCCGTTTAGATTGATGCAACCACTTCCCGTTCCACAGTGGAAATGGGAAAATATTACTATGGATTTTGTGTACAAGCTTCCTTGCACATAGAATGGTTATGATGGCATTTGGGTGGTAGTTGATCGGCTTACGAAGTCAGCGTATTTTATTCCAGTAAGGGAGAAGTATTCGTTAAGCTGATTAGTTAAGTTATTTATATCGCAGATTGTAAAGTACCATGGTGTGCCAGTTAATATTATCTCGGATCGGGATCCCAGATTTACTTCTAAGTTCTAGATAGCATTCCAGGAAGCTTTTGGTATGAGATTGCTTTATAGTACGACATATCGTCCTCATACATATAGACAATCTGAGAGGACCATTTAGACATTAAAGGATATGTTGAGATCTTCGGTGCTGCAGTTTGGAGATAGTTGGCCTGTTCGTTTGGATCTGATGGAGTTCGCCTACAACAACAGTTATCATTCGAGCATTGGTATGGCACCATTTGAGGCACTTTATGGGAAATCTTATCGTACGCCTATATGTTGGTCAGAAGATTGGCGAAAGAGTTCTAGTGGGCCCTAAGATTGTGGATATGACTACTCAAAATGTTCAGGTAATTAAGTCTAACATGAATGTGGCCCAAGATCGACAAAAGAGCTTGGCAGATAAGCATGCCACTGATCAGAAGTATAATGTAGGTGATTGGGTATTTCTGAAGCTATCACCTTGGAAAGGTGTTGTACGATTTGGAAAGAAAGGAAAGTTGAGTCCTAGGTACATTGGACCATATATGATCACCGAGCGAGTCGATGAGGTTGCTTACAGGCTTGAGTTGCCTCCAGAGTTATCCAAGGTACACGATGTGTTTCATGTTTCGATGCTTCGACATTATGTTTCAGACCCTTCACATGTGATTCCTCCTCAACCTTTGGAAATCAATTCGGACTTGACTTATGATGAGGAACCAGTGACTCTGTTGGATTGGAAGGATAAAGAACTGAGGAACAAGACAGTTCGTTTGGTAAAAGTGTTATGGAGATCATTCAGTGGAATAAGCTACTTGGGAGACAGAGGATCGGATGAGAGAGATGTATCCACGATTGTTTTATGATTATTAGTGGATGTATTTGTTATGTATAATTTCGAGGACAAAATTTTATAAGTTGGGGAGATTGTCACAGCCCGTCCCAAATAATTAATTTTTCGATAATGTGAAATGACGATTTTATCCTTGGACGGGGAAATTGTCGTGTGTGTGTATGACATATTGAGACTTAAAGATTATTTTGTGGTTTTGGATGGGTGACCCACGTGGATCACACACACACACACACAAACCTCATTCTCTTTCTTCCTCCCCGTACACTCTCTCTCTCAGTTTCACTCTCTCTCCTTGCTATTCATACGGACAAGCTTCAAGATCATCCCAAAATTCACAGATCGAAGGTTTTGGGTGCACCATTGTGTTCCTCATGGTGCTACGAGTTGATTGGTACCCATTTCAGGTAAGAATCCCTTCGAAATCTCAAGAACCCGTAACCCAATTTTCATGCACTATTCATGTGGACGTAAAACCTTGCATTTCAGGGAATTCTAAGCTTATAGGAAGCTTAATGAGGTCCTCACGAGTCTCGGGGTAGCTCGTTCGAGGAATTTAGACGTCAGGATCACGAGAAACGTCGAATTGCAGTTTTGGTCTGAATTTCGAAGCTTCCTCGACATGATTTCGTGAGATTTGAAGCTTCAAATATGTATAACGCCATTCTTCTCACTCTAAGCTTTCATTTGGTTCAAATTTCATGAAAAATGGTTGAGAAACGAGTGAGAATAGTGAGTTTGAAATTTTACCCAGTTTTCCAGCGACCGGCGACTCGCCGAGGACGAAGACGGAATATTCTGTCAGTTTGGATGGAATATTCTCACGGTGTCAGTTAGATTAGACGGAATCTGTTAGGTTTAACGGAATATTCCCTAACGGTGGTTAGGGAATCTGTCAAGTTTGGGTCGCGCATGGGGGCGCATTTTACCGTGCCCTTGCCGGTGCGTGGGAGGTCCAAAAATATTTCTAAAAATATGGGGATGTTCCTGAGGTTGTGTAGATCGCTGTGGTATATTCATATACCTATTTTGAGCAATGTATGAGAAGTTATTATCTAGTTTTGTATATGTGCTTAAAAATAACGTTTTTATAGTTAATTCGCATATAGGTGAGACTTATCCTAAGGACGAGCGTATTCACGGGCGACTCGGGGGCTACGACCCTTCGACTTATCAGTGAATGGGCTTTTATTTTCAGTATATATTTATATACTTGATAGATTTCCCAGAAATGCATTTTAAAGAAAGTATGCTTTGAAATAATATGCCAAATGCTTCTATATTTTGAATATGCCTTGCATGATTGCATACATTTATAAATGTGGTGCTCTGGAGGCACATGTGAGTTCAGGTAAGTTATGTTTGGTTGTGTGAATCATCGATGATGTGATATGTGATATGTGATTAAGTAATGTTAAACTCATAAAGCTGCACCTAGGGTGATTGTGAATTAGCCAGAGATATGAAGTACATGCCTGTTTATTTACGTCACATCCCGCACTATATGCTCATATTGGATCCAACTTAAGTACACAGTCTTGTCGTATAGACCTTATTCATGGTTCCGACTCGTAGGTGACTAGCGAACTATCGCCCAGCTATTATGAGAGAATAGAGTTGAGCATAATTATATTTCACCCAATCTTGTCGTACAAACCCTTTTCAATGGTTCCGACTTATGTGCAGTATATTGCCGTATAGATCATAGTAGTAACTCCGGCTAGATTGAGTTTGAGTTTGAGTTATGAATTCAGCCGTATAGACTACCTCAGGAGTTTCGGCTAGCATATCACATTTCTATGAAATTATTCTTACCTAGATTGTTTACTTTGTTATATTTTGGCATAGCATACATATGAATATGATTGTGTGAAGCATGAATTGAATTGATATGATTATATATATATATGTGTGTGTGTGTGTGTGTGTGTGTGTGTATGCTTATATCTTAATTATGGGAAAATCTTACATGTTTTACAGCAAGGGGTTAGTATGTTGATAAATGAAATGTTTTTGCCCACTCACATTTTCTGTTTTGCGCCCCTCCAGGTTCTAAGTAAATTGTTGTTGGTGGCTCAGGATCGTCGGTAGTTCTGACCTATTTGAATAATAGTAGGACATTCCTGGTACTGTGTAACTAGTACTTGTCCTACTGGACTGCACCTAGACTTATTATGCTCTTATTAGGAGTGTTCACTGTTGTAACCAACTCCTATCACATTCGTTTAGTAGTGCACTCTAGTAATTTAGTTTTTAATTATTCGTATATTTGTTGTCTTTATCGGTTCTGCATTGTGCACATGGCTACGTCACTCTCACGTGACGGCCAGCATACCTTGACCTCGGTCAGGATGTGTCAATCTATCATTAGATATTTGGAACTTTTGACATGTGATATGTTTACAACTCGTTTTGCTGATTGTCACTTTGATGAGTCAGTCTTCCTGTCGTTAGGGGGAGAAAAGACCATTCCAGAAGAACGGCAAGAGCTGACATGGGTTGTTCCCACCTTATCTCATTTTGATCCTTGAAGCATTCAATGTGAAAATGAAGTAAAAAGGATCGTTCATCTTCAAAGTATTGCCAATCAAATGTCAGATGCATTTAATGATGCTATGAAAGTGACAAAATCACATATACCAACTGCAAATGCACATGCAATGATTGATGTCCCTATTGGACAAAATAAAGTGGCAGCGAATGATTCATCTGGTGCACGCCTAAAACGTGGTAGACCCCCAGGTTTAAAAGATTCAGCCCCTCGAAAGAGAAAGACAAGGGCACAACTGAATCCAAATGAAATCATTAAAGAAGAGAAAATGAATGACAAATCCACAATTCATGATTATGTACTTTCAGAGAAAGTAAATGTCCTTAATGAGACACATGTACCTGAAGAAACAGAGGTACATGAAAGCAAAGAAATCTCCATAAATTATACTTGTACTAATGAATTGTGGGATCAGAATGAAATAATCATCGACGACATGTTCGCATTCGCAATAGCCACTGAAATCATATTAAGTGATGATCTTAAGCCCTGCTCTATTGATGAATGCAAACAAAAACAAGATTGGCCTAAGTGGAAAAATGCAATCCATGCAGATTTAAATTCCTTAGAAAGGCGAAATGTTTTTGGACCAGTAGTCCAAACCCCGCCTGGTGTAAAACCCGTGGGGTATAAATGGGTATTCACAAGGAAACGCAATGAGAAAAATGAGATTGCAAGATATAAAGCATGACTCGTTGAACAAGGCTTTTCGCAAAGACCTGAAATTGATTATGAGGAGACATACTCTCCTGTAATGGACGCAATTACGTTCCATTACTTAATGTGGTTTCAGAAAAACTTGACATGCGACTTATGGATGTCATCACCGCGTATCTATATGGAGAATTAGATACTGACATATATATAAAAGTCCTAGAAAGACTTAAGTTGCCTAAAACAACTAACAAACCATGAGGTATGCTCTCAATCAAATTAAGGCGATTATTGTATGGGCTGAAATAATCTGGACGAATGTGGTATATTTGTCTCAGTGAGTATTTGATCAAAGAAGGGTATACCAACAATGTCATTTGCCCTTGTGTGTTCAGTAAGAAATCCAACTATGGATTTGCTATAGTGGCAGTATATGTCGATGATATGAACCTAGTTGGAACCCCTGAAGAACTTAATAAAACTGCTGAATATCTTGTTGATGCACAAAATTAGTGGGGACTTTGGTACAACAGAAAGTGTTAAGTTTGTGACCTTCACTAGATTGCTCCGGTCACTAGTGTGGATAAATATGTAAATGGATAGAGACAGAGAAGCAAACATAAGATGTACATAGTTCACCCAGATTGGCTACGTCCACGGAGTAGAGGAGTTCTCATTAATTATGAAGGGTTTACATAAGTACATAGGTTCGAGCTCTCCTTTAGTGAGTACTAGTGAAAGATTTAGTACAAATGACATTAGGAAATATTGTGGGAGAATGATCTCTTTTTATAGAAGAGAGTTTCTAGCTTTGTTTTAACATTGACACGTGTCGTGTTGTGATTGGCTTCTGGTGTTGACATGTGTCGCGCTATGATTGGCTTCTGATGTCGACATGTGTCGCGCTATGATTGGCCTCCTAGTTGGAGGGAAACCCTTCTGGGTCTTTAACGGTATAACATTGACCAATGCTTAGTAGTTTTGGGATTGGTCAAGTATAGTACAAACATATCTGAAAAGCGAATTTGAAATGAAAGACCTTGGAAAAACAAAATATTGTCTCGGCCTATAGATCGAGCATTGTGCTATTGGAATTTTGGTCCACCAATCAACTTACATTGAAAAAATCCTGAAGCGATTTAGCATGGACAAGGCTTATCCATTAAGCACGTCAATGGTCGTTCGTTCTTTGGACATTAAGAAAGATCCATTCCATCCAAAAGAAGATGATGAACTGGTCCTTGGTCCAGAAGTACCATATTTGAGTGCAATAGATGCTTTATTATATTTAACACAATGTACTAGACCAGATATAACTTTTTCAGTTAACTTGTTAGTAAGGTATATCTCTGCTCTAACAATTCGTCATTGGAAGGGAGTCAAAGATGTATTGCAATACCTTCATGGGACAACAGACATGGGTCTCTTCTACTAAAAGAAATCCAAAAATGACCAGGTTCTTATTGGATATGCAGATGTTGGTTTTCTCTCCGATTTGCATAAAGCCCGCTCACAAACTGGATATGTGTTCAATAATGAAGATACAACAATCTCTTGGCGCTCAACAAAGCAAACATTAGTTGCTACATCTTCAAATCATTCAGAAATAATTGCTTTACATGAAGCAAGTCATAAATGTTCTTGCTTAAGATCAATTATCCATCATATTCAGAATTCATGTGATTTACCCTCAAAGACAGACACTCCAACTGTCATTCATGAAGATAATGCAGCTCGTGTTGCCCAAATGAAAGAATGATTCAAGGGTGATAAGACTAAACACATATCTCCAAAGTTTTTCAGTGCACATAAGCTTCGGAAGGCGAAAGTTATTGAAGTCAGAAAAATCTGTTCCAATGAAAATCTAGCAGACTTGTTCACCAAATACCAAAATGCACATTTTAGAAGATAGTGCAAAGTATCGGATTACGTCGACTTACCAATAAGATAAATGTGGAGAATGCGGAATCAGGGGAAGTATTCATGATACATGCATGTTGTACTCTTTTTCCTTTAATTAGGATTTTTCCCACTGAGTTTTTCCTATCAAGATTTTAACGAGGCAACATAAACAAACTTAAGACTATATTAACAATCCAGGTAAAGTTGTACTATTTTTCCTTCACTATGGTTTTTTCCCACTGGGTTTTTCCAAGCAAGGTTTTAATGAGGCAACTGATGTTGATATGTAGGCATCCAAGGGGGAGTGTTGAAAACATTGGCAGTTTTGAAAATATTGGCAGATTAATGAATGCCCACACAGATTTTCAATACCCACACAGTAATGTGGACTTTGGAAATGAAGGAGATTGTTCAAAAGATGTGTGCTGTAAATTTCAAAATGTAATCATACGTTTGTCTGGAGTAGCTCTATAAATAGAGCGCTCCGACTACTATCAAGATATACAGAAAGAACAAGAAAGATCAATAACATCATTATCTATCCCTCCCTCTTTTATTTGTCATCCCCTTATGTTATAGTTACAGTGTGACATTTTACACCAGCTTCGCTCATGTCACCAGTAAAAGTTATCTCTCTAACTTTTTACCTATTTATAACACTTTCAGTTTTTTTTATATTATATTATCCCGTGTATAAAACAGTTTTTTTTTTTTCACTAAAAAAATTATTGACGCATGCATTTTCACGTGTTTTTGTTTATAGAGAAGTGATTTTTGCACACTTTAGTTTATACATAAGTGATTTCGGAACACCCTAATTTACTTTTGGTATCTTTTTGTTTTGTCAAGCAATTTGATTGAATAAATTAAAAAAAAAACTCAAAAATATAAATAAACTAACATTTGCAAAAGGGAAAAAAATATATGTGTGAAAATCATTTTTCTCGTTATATAATAACTTAGGCGATCGTTGCATACATGTTCACGGTAAAAATAATGGAGTGGCGCATTAATCAACTGATTTAGTTTAACATTAACTAGTGCATGATTTATTAGTGCTATGAGGAGCATCTAATTATTATTCATGAAGTCATCTTAAGTGTTGCTTGTCGAAATCTAGAATGACGCTAGTCTTTTGCCAAGTATTAAATAAAACGGGTTCATCGTCATTGTGATATTTGATCTAATATTTTGTATAAATTTCTATTATTTTTACATGACAATACATTATTAAATCAAAATACTATGTGACGGTAAACTCATTTCATATAAATTATTCCTATACCGTTAAGTTCATAAAAAATAAGGGTAATGTTATCTACACACCTATTTTATTTCTCTCATATTCCTCTTAATTTTGGCATTCAAATCGAATAAATTAAAAAAAATCAGTGACTAAAATTAACAAAGGTGTGTTGGGGTAGAAAATGAGTGTGTTAATTGCACGGTTGACATATAAAAGAAAATGAGAGAGAAGATAAAGGCACGTGCTCACACAAAAAAGAATAAAAAGCACATGAATGCGTGCTCTGGTGGACTGAAATAGCTAAATCATAAATAAATAGAATAAAGTGCTAAATAAGATAAGTACTTTAAATACTCTCAATTTATCGTCTATAAAAAACGATACGATATATACAAAAAAAACGCTATATGTAGTGAGAGGCTTTGTCAAATCATTTTCACGTGGGCTAACAACCAACCACACGTCAATTACGTCAATTCGTTCTGTCGAAAGACGTTTCAAACGGGGAAGCTTTGCAACAACCAATAATATCATGCCATTTTAAAAGAAAAAGAGAAGAGTGATTTCCAAGTAAATTCTGGATTTATAGTTCGTCAAACAATATAAACGCAATAAACTTTTTTAATCACAACAATATTTCACACTAACGAGTGGGCAATTTGAGTTAATACTAAAACTGTCTGTAAAAGTTGAGAGGAATATCACTACGTTGTTATATTATTAGTAGTGTAAATGAAAGATAGATAGACTCTTGAATGTACACAAGTAGTGATGTGACAGTTTTCATGTAGCTCGGATAAAGCCGTGATCATGTTTTGTACATACTTTCATAATTTAATATTAATCTATTCATGACATGTTTACTTACAATGATTTAATTTGTGCCAACTGAGGAATGCATAAGTGAGTGAGTCCTATATTGATTTTGGATATGTCATGCCTAAAAAAAAAAAAAACAAAGGTATGAGATAACCAATAGAATACTCATTCATTTTCACGATTGTTCATTCTCGCACCGATTCATGATTTCTTTGATTCTAAGTAACATGTTGTTGTCAACAACAATAACAAAAGCTTTACCTTACTAAACGAGGTCGGCTGTATGAATCTTAGAACGCTACACCACTCGGTTATGCGCCAATTATTCTATGAGCTCCGAATATTCTAGGTTTCTTAATGTCTATTTTCAAGTTGTCCTAGGTCTTTCATCTACTCCTTGGACGTATGAATATCTAATAAATATTTACAACGATTAAATTTTGTATAAAGCTCTTACTACAGTCCACCGAGTGACACGTAGCATTAAAGTTGGATCCATATCTATCTTCCATAAAATGAGCAATTTGTTAAGCAAATGGTGTAGGTAAAATTGGTACAAAAGAAGAAAAAAGTAGCAAAGGGTGAATCGCATTTTCCTGGAAAATGACACTTTTGATGGAATTTTCGTGGATGTTTCAGTGCATTGGTGGTACCTGCAGTCCACATACAGGCCACAGTGCTTGTTTTGCTCAACTCTTTATTTTATTTTCTTTCTTTTTTCTTCAAGCAATCGACAATGAAGTTTGCTTTTGTGCTTTTACAAGTTTTGCCTGCTTGGTTGCCAAATGGTGGGTGAGACCTCCAGATAAAGTGTTTGATTAATTCAACATTTTTTTTTAATAAATTACAATCGTGAAGCTAATATTATATTCATATTGACGATGATTATCAACAAAGTCATTCTGATTTGTTTTTTTTACTAATAAAATCAATATATTAGTGACATGTCGACAGTCCTGATAACTTATTCAAATGTATACCATTATACATAAATCTTGAAATTTAAATTTATCCAACACTAATAAGTAGAGTGGTGAGCATCGTTATCATTTGAGAACGGTCAGTAAAAACATGTTCATTATCTTATTTTTATTTCTCTTTAAGTTCTCGCATTTTTCTATGGCCAAAACAAATTCTCACATGTGTGATTGTTTCTATCGATGTTATTATCCGGAAAGCATAAGATAAGAAAACGTGTTTGGAGCATTTGTTAGTGACCGAAATGTGTCCTTCGGGGTTGCTTTAACATGTTGGATCCTGACCCATCGATTTTAAATTAATTCAACCATAGACTAAGACCACCAATTATAATATTCAAAAATACCAATTTTTCGTTACAAATGGCAAAATACTTTTTTTCATCAAGGAAATACAATTAAATAAAGTGACTACGGTCATAATCAGTAACAATATAATCAAACAAGAGTGCTCTTCTTGCCACATGCGGCAAGGTTCTATCCCAGATATACAAATTATCTACCTTAAAACCCATACTAATTATTGTATCCGCAACAAAGTTTGCCTCCCTAAAGTAAAAATTTCAAAAAGCGTTAGGTGCTAGTTGGACGGAGGGCAGGGCATATAGGCATCTAGGCGAGGCCTAGGCGGGTTTTTTTTTAAATTTTAATTAGATTTATTATATAACAAATAAATAAATGTCTACTTATACTTAAAAAAATACATAATTGTTTTGAGATACATAAATTGCGAAATATAATGAAATATGGATTTTAAAGTATTAGACCTATTGAAAACATGGGAAACAAGTGTTCATCCAAGTATTTAACAAATCTCTTATAATTTATTGAAAAAAATAAAATGCAAAATGAAAATTATCTATTTTTTGTCTAAATGAAAATTGCGACCTAGGCAGGTGCCTAGCCAGGTTTAGGCATTATTTCTTAATTTTTAAATGCTTAGAAATTAATATGGGCAGTGACCAGCTGTCTAACATCTAGGCGACGCCAAGCGAGGATTTTTAAAAGAATGCCCTAATGACATGCTTCCAAGAAATTGAGTAAAAATCACCAATTAATATCTTTGATAATGTTCTGAAGCCCCTAGGAAATTGAGTCAAAATGACAGGATATTTACAAACTTACTATTACGACGAATTGTTAATCCACTCATAATAAATTTACAATTTAAAATCTGACTGACTAAAAGTATATATGATTTCACATCTCTTCAAGTCGAACATGAGATATTATAAAGACCGAAAATTGTTAGATCAACTACTTGTCATGACATCATAGAAAGTGCTTATTGAGAAAATGTGAGTCCTCCCAAAGTTCCAATTGCATTAAAAATTGATTGCGAGTGGATAATTTAGGGTTGAACAAAAGTCAAAACTAACTTAGCCCACCTTAATTAACAACAACAACAACAAAGCCTTTTCCCACTAAGTGGGGTCGGCTATATGAATCCTAGAACGCCATTGCGCTCGGTTTTGTGTCATGTCCTCCGTTAGATCCAAGTACTCTAAGTCTTTTCTTAGAGTCTCTTCCAAAGTTTTCCTAGGTCTTCCTCTACCCCTTCGGCCCTGAACCTCTGTCCCGTAGTCACATCTTCGAACCGGAGCGTCAGTCGGCCTTCTTTGCACATGTCCAAATCACCGGAGCTGATTTTCTCTCATCTTTCCTACAATTTCGGCTACTCCTACTTTACCTCGGATATCCTCATTCCCAATCTTATCCTTTCTCGTGTGCCCACACATCCCACGAAGCATCCTCATCTCCGCTACACCTATTTTGTGTACGTGTTGATGCTTCACCGCCCAACATTCTGTGCCATACAACATCGCTGGCCTTATTGCCGTCCTATAAAATTTTTCCTTGAGCTTCAGTGGCCAACGACGGTCACACAACACGCCGGATGCACTTTTACACTTCATCCATCCAGCTCGTATTCTATGGTTGAGATCTCTATCTAATTCTCCGTTCTCTTGCAAGATAGATCCTAGGTAGCGAAAACGGTCGCTTTTTGTGATCTTCGCTAGATTGCTCCGGTCATTAGTGTGGATAAGTATATAAATGGATAGAGATATGAAAGCAAACACAAGATGTACGTGGTTCACCCAGATTGGCTACGTCCACGGAATAGAAGAGTTCTCATTAATTGTGAAGGGTTTACACAAGTACATAGGTTCAAGCTCTCCTTTAGTGAGTACAAGTGAATGATTTAGTACAAATGACATTCGGAAATATTGTGGGAGAATGATCTCGTAATCACGAAACTTCTAAATATCGGAGTGTGGTGTCGTCTTGACTTGCCTTATCTGTCTCATAAGTAGATGTGGCATCTTCTCTGGAAGTACTCTTCCTCCATCCAGGGGTGGTATCTTTAACTGGTGGAGATGCACAAGGTAATGTATCAATTTCACTTGAAGCTTACTTGTAGTTTCAGGCTTGGTCAAGCGCGATACAAACCATGTAGTAGGAGTCCCCTAAGTCGCCGAGCTAGGGGGTCTGCTGAAAGAGGTGACAGACAAGGTAAGCAATCAGAGCTCCGACTGATTGTTCACCTTCTCCCCATCTTGCAGCAGCATGAAGGATAAAGAGAAGAAAAATGAGAAGAGATGATATGAGATACTTTTGCTTTTGAAGAAGTAACTTTCCACAGGCTTATTCTTGAACTGAGCTGGAGGGTTTTCTGGTTTCCTCCAAAGTATAAGGCCGACTGAAGAATTTGAGGGTCAAAACAAGTCCATCAAATCTAGAGTACGTTCCACCCTGCTGATATGGGATACTTTTGCTTTTGATAGAGTAATGGATGTATCGGTACGTGTGCTGTTACGCTTGTCTCCACATGCTTCCTTGTATCCTTCGCACTTGCCCTATCTGTTCCTCAAGCAGATGCGGAATCTTCCCTGGAAACATAAGATGTTGAAGATGAGTACTCGAGAGCAATGCCAGGTAAGTAATCAGGTAAGGGGTTCCAGGCAGTCAGTTCCTGGCTGGAAGCTTGATTCCAAGTGCTGACTGATTGCTCTCTTTCTCCTTGTCTTGCAGGTAAAAACAAGACCAAAGGAAAAGACAGGGAAAAAGCATGATATGGGATATTCTTGCTTTTAACCCTGATGATATGAGATATTCTTGCTCTAGTATAGCTTGTTTGCAGAGGTATTATCGGGGGGAAAGAAAGCTGAATATTTCGAAAGGCTTCGTTGGGAGTGCCCTCTCAGATATGATGAAGGGTTGAGCATTTTTGCAGGTCTGCCTGTCCGTTGGGGATGGAGGTCGACATATATAGGAGTCTCCCTAACAACAAGTAGTAATGCTATTCCTTTACCCTGCTTGGTCATAGCACGGTAGTGGGAGCTGCCAGTTTCACATGTTTTAACTCTGTCAGAGCACTTTGAAAAAGTGGTCTGTGGTATCTGGCTCTCGAGATTCGGAGAACGATGCCTCATCGATTTTTGAGAAAGCAATCATGCTGGGGGTCTGGCTCTCGAGATTCGGAGAGCAGTGTCTCTTCGATTTTTGAGGAAGTAATCATGTTGGGAGTCTGGCTCTCGAGATTCGGAGGGCGGTGCCTCTTCGATTTTGGAGCAAGCAATCCTGTTGGGAGTGTTGTCTCGAATGTGAGTAAAGGTTGGGCATGTTTGCTAGTCTACCTTGCCACGAAGCACAGAGGTTGACACACAGGGACTTTCCAATTATCCAGCAGTGGTACTGTTCCTTTACCCTTGTGGGTAATAATATGGTAGCTAGACCTTCAAAATTTATGTGTCTAAACTTTGCTAGTGCTGTTTCTTTGCTATTCTTTTACCTTTCTTGGTCAGAGCGATGTAGTGGGAGCTGCAAGCTTCACGTGCTCAACTTTGGCAGAGAACTTTGGCAAAGTTATCTGTGGTACCCATGAGCTATTGTTGCGTGTGGGAAGTGGGTGATTGAACAGTAAGATTCATGTGCTTTCTACTTCACCAGAAGTCTTCGACAGAATGCCCATAATTTCTGCAAAGCTGAGTGTGCGTGTGACAGGTGCTGACAAGGCTAGAAAAGTAGGTGCCTCTTCGATTTCTGAGATCGGCCCTCGTGGTCTCTGAGCAGCCCAGCTTTTGAGAAAGCGAGCGCCTCTTCGATTGATTCGGAGAACGATGCCTCATCGATTTTTGAGAAAGCAATCATGCTGGGGGTCTGGCTCTCGAAGATTAGGGGAGCAGTGTCTCTTCAATTTTTGAGAAAGTAATCATGTTGGGAGTCTGGCTCTCGAGATTCGGAGGGCGGTGCCTCTTCGATTTTGGAGCAAGCAATCTTGTTGGGAGTGTTTTCTCGAATGTGAGTAAAGGTTGGGCATGTTTGCTAGTCTACCTTGCCACGAAGCACAGAGGTTGACACACAGGGACTTTCCAATTATCCAGCAATGGTACTGTTCCTTTACCCTCTCTTCGATTTTTAAGAAAGTAGTCATGTTGGGAGTCTGGCTCTCGAGATTCGGAGGACGGTGCCTCTTCGATTTTGGAGCAAGCAATCTTATTGGGAGTGTTTTCTCGAATGTGAGTAAAGGTTGGGCATGTTTGCTAGTCTACCTTGCCACGAAGCACAGAGGTTGACACACAGGGACTTTCCAATTATCCAGCAGTGGTACTGTTCCTTTACCCTTGTGGGTAATAATATGGTAGCTAGACCTTCAAAATTTATGGGTCTAAACTTTGTTAGTGCTGTTTCTTTGCTATTCTTTTACCCTTCTTGGTCAGAGCGATGTAGTGGGAGCTGCAAGCTTCACGTGCTCAACTTTGGCAGAGAACTTTGGCAAAGTTATCTGTGGTACCCATGAGCTATTGTTGCGTGTGGGAAGTGGGTGATTGAACAGTAAGATTCATGTGTTTTCTACTTCCCCAGAAGTCTTCTACAGAATGCCCATAATTTCCGCAAAGCTGAGTGTGCGTGTGACAGGTGCTGACAAGGCTGGAAAAGTAGGTGCCTCTTCGATTTCTGAGATCGGCCCTCGTGGTCTCTGGGGAGCCCAGCTTTTGAGAAAGCGAGCGCCTCTTCGATTTCTGAGATCGGCCTTCGTGGTCTTTGAGCAGCCCAACTTTTGAGAAAGCAAACGCCTCTTCGATTTCTGAGATCAACCCTCGTGATCTCTAAGCAGCCCAGCTTTTGAGAAAGCAAACGCCTCTTCGATTTCTGAGCAGGCGCCTCTTCGATTTCTGAAGCTCCGTCGAGTGCAGATTTTTATAGGGGCTGGCATTAAGTTCCAAAGCACACTTGAATCTCCACCAGTAGAAGCTTCATTCTTGCACTTCTAAGATCTTGATTTGTCCGACCTCTTCTCTCTTCAACACCTTTGAAAATGTCTGGCCCCTCCGACCGTCGTTTTGACTTGAACCTTGTTGAAGAGACAGCCCCGCCTTCTCCAGACAACATATGGCGCCCATCCTTCGTCTCCCCTACTGGTCCTCTTACCGTTGGGGATTCCGTGATGAAGAATGATATGACCGCTGCGGTGGTGGCCAGGAACCTTCTCACTCCTAAAGATAACAGACTACTTTCCAAACGGTCTGATGAGTTAGCTGTTAAGGATTCCCTGGCTCTCAGTGTTCAGTGTGCAGGTTCTGTGTCTAATATGGCCCAACGCCTATTTGCTCGAACCCGCCAAGTTGAATCATTGGCGGCTGAAGTGATGAGTCTCAAACAGGAGATTAGAGGGCTCAAGCATGAGAATAAACAGTTGCACCGGCTCGCACATGACTATGCTACAAACATGAAGAGGAAGCTTGACCAGATGAAGGAAACTGATGGTCAGGTTTTACTTGATCATCAGAGATTTGTGGGTTTGTTCCAAAGGCATTTATTGCCTTCGTCTTCTGGAGCTGTACCGCGTAATGAAGCTCCGAATGATCAACCTCTGATGCCTCCTCCTTCTAGGGTTCTGTCCAGTACTGAGGCTCCAAATGATCCCCCTCCGGTGCCTTCTCTTTCTGGGGCTCTACCAACTGCTGAGACTTCTCCTAAGCAACCTTTGTGAAGGCTCCCTCTTGTGTGTTTATTTTGACTCATGTATATGTACATATTTGTAGCTTATCGGGGATATCAATAAATAAGCTTTCCTTCATTTCAACGTATTGTGTTAAATACACCAAAGCCTTCTTCGCTAAGTTCTTTGAATTTTCTTTTGTTGAAACTTGTATGTTGAAGCTTTCTGAGTGGAGCATGTAGGTTGGGGTAGTGTTCCCTTAATTTCCCGAGTGAGGAAAACTTCTCGGTTGGAGACTTGGAAAATCCAAGTCACTGAGTGGGATCGGCTATATGAATCTTAGAACGCCATTGTGCTCGATCCTGTGTCATGTCCTTCGTTAGATCCAAGTATCTAAGTCTTTTCTTAGAGTCTCTTCCAAAGTTTTCCTAGGTCTTCCTCTACCCCTTCGGCCCTGAACCTCTGTCCCATAGTCGCATCTTCTAATCGGAGCGTCAGTAGGCCTTCTTTGCACATGTCCAAACCACCGTAACCGATTTTCTCTCATCTTTCCTTCAATTTCGGCTACTCCTACTTTACCCCGGATATCCTCATTCCTAATCTTATCCTTTCTCGTGTGCCCACACATCCAACGAAGCATCCTCATCTCCGCTACACCCATTTTGTGTACGTGTTGATGTTTCACCGCCCAACATTCTGTGCCATACAGCATCGCCGGCCTTATTGCCGTCCTATAAAATTTTCCCTTGAGCTTCAGTGGCATACGGCGGTCACACAACACGCCGGATGCACTCTTCCACTTCATCCATCCAGCTTGTATTCTATGGTTGAGATCTCCATCTAATTCTCCGTTCTTTTGCAAGATAGATCCTAGGTAACGAAAACGGTCGCTCTTTGGTATTTCTTGATCTCCGATCCTCACCCCTAACTCGTTTTGGCCTCCATTTGCACTGAACTTGCACTCCATATATTCTGTCTTTGATCGGCTTAAGCGAAGACCTTTAGATTCCAACACTTCTCTCCAAAGGTTAAGCTTTGCATTTACCCCTTCCTGAGTTTCATCTATCAACACTATATCGTCTGCGAAAAGCATACACCAAGGAATATCATCTTGAATATGTCCTGTTAACTCATCCATTACCAACGCAAAAAGGTAAGGACTTAAGGATGAGCCTTGATGTAATCCTACAGTTATGGGAAAGCTTTCGGTTTGTCCTTCATGAGTTCTTACGGCAGTCTTTGCTCCTTCATACATATCCTTTATAGCTTGGATATATGCTACTCGTACTCCTTTCTTCTCTAAAATCCTCCAAAGAATGTCTCTTGGGACCCTATCATACGCTTTTTCCAAATCTATAAAGACCATGTGTAAATTCTTTTTCCCATCTCTATATCTTTCCATCAATCTTCGTAAGAGATAGATTGCCTCCATGGTTGAGCGCCCTGGCATGAACCCGAATTGGTTGTCTGAAACCCGTGTCTCTTGCCTCAATCTATGCTCAATGACTCTCTCCCAGAGCTTCATTGTATGACTCATTAGCTTAATACCCCTATAGTTCATGCAATTTTGTACGTCGCCCTTATTCTTGTAGATAGGCACCAAAGTGCTCGTTCGCCACTCATTTGGCATCTTCTTCGTTTTCAAAATCCTATTGAAAAGGTCAGTGAGCCATGTTATACCTGTCTCTCCCAAAAGTTTCCACACTTCGATTGGTATATTGTTTTAAAAAAAATGGTGGCCCCAAAACGCACTCTTAGACTTCAAAGCTTGAGTTTCGGGATGACCTATTTGACCTCGGAAACAAAAGCAAACTACAAAGTTTGGACTGTAGATTCATATCAGCTATTATAGTCCAAATATTTGACAAACAAACCACATAGAAATTGCCACCTCTTTCCGAAAGATGATGTTCAATTATCATTTTTTTTTTATCTTTCTCATTACGTAATTGTTTGTTTTACTTTTACTATACAACCAATTATCATCACGCGACTTTAATTTATCACACGACCAATTACGCGATGATGCATATACATGGTGTGTATCCAAGATGTTTTTATGCTCCATACTCTACTTTCAGATTGAGGAATGTAAAGGTTATCAATAAAAGTATGAAAGGCGCACGACGTTAGAACGAGATGAGAAAATAACTCGAGCCAATGTTCGAGTACCAGACACCATGATATTGAAATTTGCTTTCCCATCTAGCCATCCATGCATCTTGATGGATTCTGTGATAGTTTCGCTTTCACGATAACTTTTGCAAAGTTGGGTTTCCTTTACACTTGTTTCATGGGAAACTTTTCAATAGTTGGCACAATGACATATTCCGGCTTTATATCCATTAGAATGGCAAGCAAGTAAAAATAGTATTTCATCAATTTAATTATGACCATTCATTTCCCGTTCTACTGAGTAGACCGGCGTATTCAAAACGAAAAAAGCACTCCCAAAATAACACAAAGGATGACCAAATAACGACCCTCCGCAGCCCAAACATGAATATTAGAAACAAAATCAGATCTTATAAAAGCTAAAATCAGAATAATTGCTTTGCAATGGTGTATCCTTTACTAGCAAGTTACCGGTGCACATAGAAAGCTAAAATCAGAATAATAAATTGCTTAAAGTTAGTATTACCTACGAAACCTTTCAACCCTGTGACCTTAAACAGCCTCCAGGGAGAAGGAACCTAAACTTGTCTACATTCTTTAACAAGTAAGAAGGAAGATGAACCGCAGAAGTCGAACGGGGTATCGCTCCCATCTTCTTGATCAACTCCTTGAACGAGTACTCTTCAGGTAACATGTCGAAAAGATCATCTCCTCTACAAATGAGTTTCTGAATTCTTGAATGGTCAAGAAATTCTCTGCGCTTCACACGGTCCGCGTGGCTGTAAGCTGTCATCTTAAACACAAAATCTTCAATCCGCCGGAAGCAAAAACTGCAATGCCATCCTGCATCAGAAAATAAGTAGTTTGTCTGTCGTGAATGCTGATAGAAGGTACGAGGGCCATAGATGTGGGCTGTCGCCCGCCAGCTACTATAGTCCACCGGGAACTCAAACGAATACATGTAGTGCTTCAGCTCGAGATGCATTTTAGGTGGAATCCCGTCACACCACTGCAGCAATTTCACAGTATGTGGGCTTGGTATCTCATCAGTATCTGACATTATCAATATATCGCCATTGGAAATCCCAGCACGCCGAAGTAAAGCATTCATAGCTATACGTTGCTTTTTCTCAAGATCAAAGGGGTCTGCATGTGATCCTCGTGGGACAATTACACCAGGAAAGACATCGTGGATGATTTTATCCTCGGCAAAGGCAAATCTGCCACGATTTGAAGCAAAATAGAGAGGTTTCGGGATGCCAGTAAAAGTGGTATTTGCCTCGAAGATTACCAATTTTGTGACATATGGATAAAGCTCATTCCACCTAATATCAAGCATGTCCAACTCATTGCTGAAGATGATGCCATCGAAAACACGGCGGGGTTCATCCCGTATGGACCAGCCATGAAGGCGGCAAAGATGGTCCATGGTGACATTTTCAGCGTAGTAGTGTGGGAGTCGTATGAAAGGGGCTGGCGGCTTGTCCCAAAGTGGTCGGAAGAAATACAAAATTTTCTGGTAATTTGTGAAGAGTCCAAAAATACATGTAGGCGCAACTATCAACAGTATCAAGCAAAAGAACTTAGGTGGTCTTCTTCTGGAAGGAGAGTGGGGAGATCGCATTGCCATGCCTCGAAGAATAATTATCAAGAGGGGTCAAGAGGGGTAATACTTAACATGTCTTTCCCAACTTAACTACCAACATGATCATTGCTCAAACAATCTTGGATCACCTGCATGAAATTAATATGTAGATTAGATGCTAAAATAAGAAGCCATCCTGATAAAATGCAGCAATGCACTTGGCATAGAAATTCAATGACAGTTATTTCAAACCGGATTTTGGCAAATGCCAGAAAGGTAAGGAGCATATCGTAAAGTCACGCTTCAATTTAATCTTACTCTCACTAAAGCACAAGAAAAATGAGCAACTCTGCTTTTACCAGATATGGACATAGAATAAAAATATAATCAATAGTTTTGAAACGTTGTTATATAGGAAGTTAAAAAAAAAAAGGCATGGAGAAACTAGAAGATCCCTACAACAATCACGAATCCAAGTAGAACTCACTTGTTTCAGAAACGACGTTGATGTTAGGGACAATGCACCAGCTTTTGAAAGATCCAAAAGTTGAGATTAGGAAGGGTTTTGAAGTTTTCTTTCAGAATGCTCATAGCAAAAGACGGGAATTAATAAGGTGTAGGTTGAGCATTCCCTGCCTGGTAAGAAACCGAAATAACAGCCTCAAGGGGTAATCTTATTCTGCACATCTAACTTAGATTGCAAGCAATTCCTTCATCTTGTTTCGCTTCTGGGTCTTCGATTTAGGAGACCAAAAACCGAAAGAAGTTTATTCATCTAAGTACGGTGATCGCAGACTCAATCAAAGGGGCCTTTCTGCTGGAATTATAGCCGCGGATCTCAACATCCTTACTCATCCAAGGAGTTTTAAGTTAACACCCTAAACCCTACACACTATTTGAAGCCTAGAAAAATCTATGCAAGCAGCAAACATACTTTGCTTGCCTCAAACACTCAGTTTATTGTCTCTTCCCACCATTATTCATAGAGAGATAGCACAACATCACCAAGAGCAAAGATAGATAATTTTCTACTAATTACGTTCATGGATTGAGTATGTGAAATTTACTCAATTTAAAAGTCAAACGAAAATTTGCAGACTAGGGCGTAGCCAAGTTGACTAAATATGTGTGCTACTTTAGGTACCAAAGTTCGAATTCTCATTCTCGTAAAATTAGATTCGACTAGAATATCGCTCGAATAACAAGAAAAAGTTCAATCAAAACTCTCAACTCAAAACTAAAATTCAAAGAAGAATCCACCTTTATTACGGAAGAAATTAATGACCAAGAATCCAACTTGCACCAAAAAAATACTTGATTTAAGAAGAAATCAAAATCTGACCTTGCTGGAGTTGCAGGGGCTGACTGGGTGAGGAACAATAGTTGGCCGCCGCGCGCGCATTACCGCCGTAAGAGATAAAGAGAAGGCGGAGAATCCTAGAGAGAGAGAGAGGGACAAGCTTGGAGGGAAGATAGGAGGAGCGCAGAACCTGATCACAGGGGGGGGGGATCGTCTACAGATGCAACCTCGTACAGTTTGAGTTAACGACTTACACGTGTAAGTTGTGAGAAACGTGGCAATTTTTCATTGGTGCGTTTCGAACAAGATGGTTTGAGCGTAGGTGAGACGGTGAGTAGGTGAACGCTGGCACTCACAATAGTGGCAGATTCAAGAAGCTTTGGAATAATCGGCCCAATTTCTGGGGAGTAGGTCTCTGTTTGTAATTGGTAGATCAATTTTCAACAATACAGATTTTCTAATTTAGAAAATTAAGAGAAAGAAATCCGAAAAGAATGCATTTCCATTTATTACGGATATCCTACCGGAGCCCACGCAAGATGGATGTGACTCGCGTTGAAATGACACATTTGCCCTTGTTCTGAACGACCCATAGTTGTTTTCATTGTCTTGCTCTTGATCTTTCCAACACGCAAATGGAGTGACTTCTTTTCACTCACAAAGACGGCACCCTAATATAATGTATTTTAAAATTTTATATTTGTCTGCAAACGGTGGATTGACCCGGTAAACAAAAGTTTATCAATGTGCTCTTTCTTATTGAAGAATCGAGAATGCAAGATGACCATTTGAAATACTAATAACAATTCTTTTCGAATATTGAAACAAAAAACTTCACGCCAAGAACTAATTGATAGGTAAATTTCAACTAGTATCAAACGAACATTGAAGGTGCTGTCGCGTTGTATAATGATCGGTAACGATTTTCACGTTCTGTTTTCTCTTTGTGCATTCCTCCGTTTCTTGACTGTTCTCTTTTAACTTATGTAAACCAACTATTAGAAAAGTAAAAAATAAAAATAAAAAGAGTGCATAAGAAAAAAGAAGATGGGTGGCCGGCAATACACACGGGTCGTACGGACCCGTTTCTTTTTCCTTCTTATACTTTTCTTTTCTCACGCCACCCCCGTGGCTTTTTTTTTTTTCCTTCTTTTCTTTTAGGCACTGCAGTAACTTTTCTTCTCCTTTCTTTTTTTATTTTATATGTTTTATAATTTTTTTAACAATACAACTTCAAACGTTCATAATTATACCATTATAATCCGGACTCGCAAACAATTTTTACCTCTGCGTTCGTGATCTCGATATCTATTCAACAATATAATTTATGATCTTGAATGACCCACGAATTTTAAATAATTAATTTTCAGAAAAATATAAAATCTCAATAATATCAATACGTATAATATAACAGTGAAATTCAGGGTTTCACAATGTATTCGTTTGACACAAAACCCAAATGCCTAGCGACAATTGAGCTTGCCCTGGACGATCATTTTGCTGATGAAATAGGAGGCCTCGCCTGCCTATTCTAGGAGACTCTGAATCTCCGTGTCTGAAGTCACGTGCCTGCTCTCTTCAAACCTCTTGCGGACCTTCGTCGCCGCGCCGTTCAGCATCGTCACGTGTTCGGTGAACGACTTCCGTGTCGCTCATAGCAAAGCTTTGTACACGTTCAGTACTTCTGTTCTTGCCAACTCAATCTCTCAGCTCCACCCCTTTCAGTCCCCCCTCTCTTTCTGCTGTCCGGCCGTCTTCTTTGATTTGGACCCATGCCCCATCTTCGTCCATCTGAGTGAGTTCGATAAAATCAAGGGAGAGACAGAGCATATCACGGTCAGAAATGGAGGGATCTGAAGAAGTTTGATGATGTTTGAATTAGGGGTGAGAGAGAAAGGAGAGACATGAAGAAGTTTGCTGGACTTGCAGAGAGTGAGTGGTGGGTTTCGATTTGAAATTGAAGAAGGGAGAAGACTCTGGAAGCCTGGGATGGTTTCATTTTGTATAGTTATAGAAACGGGCCGGTTTGAAATCGAAGTAGAAACAGGCCCAATTTCTATTCCCCAGCAGTGCCATCCATAGCATTATAAAAACGGGCCGGTCCGGGGCCCTGTGGGTCTAAAGATTTGGACCCACCTCGGCCCGTTTGTCCTTAAAAAAAATTGAACCCGTCCCGAACTGTGATTACCTGCCCCGACCCTCAGGTCCTCTACCCGTTTGCCCACCTCTAGTCATAGTCATGTAACTCAAATGATTTAGAACATATTTTTTTAAGTTTAAAGTGCGTGTTCAATTCCCTTTCTCTAACATTGTTCGTATAAGAAAAAATATGTAAGTTATATGGACATTTAGCTATAAGATATAAAACATTAATTTTACTATTGTTGGGGAAATTTTAGGTGATTCATATGTTATACAACTGAACTGATTAGGATGTTCTATATTATAATTCCATATTATTATACATAGCAGTCGTTCAAAAAATCATCTGCAACAGGTCTCATGGGCCTATTAAAACTAGCTAGAGCAAATTGTTTAGTCAAATCTCGATGACCCATTGACAATGCTCCTGTCACTCCCATTAATCACTTCTCTTAAGCAAGTTCAGACGCTGCACCGACCGGATGAAACTTCTGCATAACCAAAATTAAAACATGATCAGTTTCTTAATCACTGGCTAGTTGAACAGAAGTTACAAAACCCTATACGTTAAATAATCTCATCAATGTATAATACTTAAATAAATATTGTTTAATTAGTTGATTAATCGAACCTCCAAGGAACATCTTGAGCTAATAGCCAGTCTCCCTCTCTGTCTTGATAAGTGAGCTTATAGTTGTTCGAATCCATCTGACCTGTTTCGCAAAGAATTCCACACGTGGAAATTGTTAAAACTTAAACCCGAAAATAGTGACACGTCAATCATGCGTGGCGCTCTGAAGTACTTACATTTGTCAAACATGTCCATCAAGGTGTCTGTGAGTGTCTGGAAAGATTGGTGGAGGCTCAAGTCAATCTTTCTTGCTATTCCCACTCCCTCCATTTTCACCTTAACGAATGTAGAATTGTTGTAGTACTGGTTTGAGTTTGATGATGAACCTGATCTGCCACCGCCACCACAGCCGTTAATATTTCTCACCGTTCCATTACCACCACCACGGTTGTTGTGGTGGTGGTGGAAGCAAATCTCCTTTCTCCATGACTTAATGGGCGGCCACCCCACCAATCCATCTCCATCATTTCTATACCAAACCAAATAACATGGACCAAATTATTAATTTATGGTTATGAACCTTTTTTGAACAATTTTTTTTTTATATCAAAACTGGAGATTAATTAAAAAAATAAATGTGCGAGTCAGTTGATCAAGAGACACTTGATCAACTGTCCTTGACTCTCACACTTAAAGCTCGAATTTTTAATTTTTAAATTAAAGTTATTTAAAATATATATCATTTTGTAAAGATGAAAACTTTGAATTAGAGAGAGAAGCTGACATTGAAGAAAGATATATAGATTATTACTTGATGACAACGGTAAAGCGGGAGTTGCAGTGTTGGCGTTTATTAGGGTTGTTGTCGTCCTCCTCCTCGTCACCGTCGTTGTTAGATTGCTTGTTCCAAAGCAACAAAGGCAGCGTTCGAGGCACGGCCGTTGCACTAGTAGTAGAACTAGTCTTGTCGTGCTCGCCATCATCAAAAGCTTGCGCAAAGCTGCGTTTCTTGTAGTTGTCATTAATACTACCACAAACCCTAGCTTCGTAAACAAAGCTGTTCAAGTCGAAGCCCTTGATTGGCGGAGAAGGAGGAGGAGGAGTGCTTGGAAGAGCGAGACCAAGTTGAAGCTCCATATCATGTAATCCAATCCAACAAGAACAAACAAAAGATTACCAATAAATTATGAGTTATAGAGAGAGAGTCTGGGGTTCAAGGGGTCTGGGTTTCTTGCTTTAATATATATACGGAGTGAGGGAGGGAGTGAATGGGATTGTGGAGGGACTAATTAGGCAGGGATGGGGGGACAAGAAGGCGGTGAAGGGCGGGGATGGGACAAGGAGTGCAGGGAACATTGGCTAAGATTGTCCGTATCAATGCTCCACTTTTAGCCGACCCACTTGCCCCTCATTGCTTTCTGAACCCCCAACACTATATTCAGAGATAGATCTTACATCCCCAATCCTCACGCACATCAAGGCCACGTCTTTTTCACACGTGATCAAATACAGAGGATAAAAGTTATTCCCCTCGTAGTCCCTCTCCTTCTTTTTTTTTTTATTTGAACGGTTATAATTAAATTACGTCAATGTTTTATATTAATTTTTTTTATAAAGATAAAAATAAAAAAAATAAAAAAATGTGAGAGAAGTAGAAGAAAGCTAAATGGAAATAGCAGGAGAGAGAAATAGAGAATCATACTCTGTTCCAAAGATTTGGAATTCAAACACTCTCAGTCACCTGACACCCGTGAAGTCGGACGTTTTTGGAGAATGACGTTCTGATGTGTTGCTGAAATTACTGTAGAATAGTAACTCTCTGGACGTTTTTCTCTGCCGGTTCCCATAACCACTAAAGCAGATCGGGCAGATCGGGCAGATCGGGCAGATCGGGGACCTGCACTTCCCTTTCAGGTAACAGCCTAAAGTCAAACGACTCAAACCTAATGTGGAAGTAACTTTCTGATTTCAATTTTTTCGGCTCTAAGAAAAAAGTTATTAGCTCTGTAAAAAGCTAGCAAACTTCAAAATCGTTTAATCATCTAATAACTTTTTTTTATAAAATAAATAAATCATATTATTTAATTGACCTGAAACATTGACAATATTAATCAAACATTTAATTGATTTATAATTCAGTTATCTATTGCATAATAATTTTTTAAATGGTGAACTAAAGAGTGGATAACATCGTATTGCATTTCCGACTCAGAAGATCATTAGATTATACCTTCAAATATTAATTATGTAGCATTACCAACGGCATATTTTTCTTAAGATTATAAAATAATAATTCTGACTTTGGTAAAACAGGAAACATCAAGTATAGGTTAAGTATGAGTTAATTAAAGGGAATTGGATGCTCTCCGAGGCAAATCCTCGGGATCCTCCTAACTCAATAACACGGGCCGTTGAATCATTGAATTTTGATTCAACGGCTCCAATTATTATAACTTTTAGAAGGATCCCTTGTTTGTAGCCGTTGGATTAAAATCCAATGATCCGTGTAAGTGGGTCCGGAGGATCCGATGGTTTACCTCGGAGAGAATCCAATTCCTAATTAAAGCCACAAGATCATGCTATTCAGTTGGATACAGACAGCTTCTTCCTGGAATTAATTGCACAAAGGAGACGTGTCTTTGGTTGTTAAAACTTAGGGTAATCTAATCACTTTATTTTTGTCAATATATTGTAATTTATGAGTGATGAGGAATGTGCCATTTGCCATGCAAAACCAAACAAACAAAATAATATTAATATTAGTACATAAAATTGGTTCCCATGTGGTTTGTTTTGGTTATGTTTGGGGGGATTAATATATATTATGAATAAATTAAAATTAAAATTATTCATGTAAGGTCCTTTTTGTAGGTACATATGTGGCAAACAAAGTTCCAACAAACCAGCGTAGAAAAATTGCCTCCTGGGGTCGAGTCACAGTCTCACTCTCTCTCATGGCACCAAAAACATTGAGACCACAGTCGTGGCGGGGGCTTCACGTGGCTGCCGGCAAACCCACGAGACCCTGGACCGAGCCACCCGCACGAGGCTATTGAGACATTAACATCTGGTGGCGGTTGGCGGTGGTGCCACCCACATTCCAACAAAAGCAACACTTCATTGTCGATTAATGCTTCACCTGCAGATTAATTGCTAGTCCCATGCAATGCACCCAAATTATGTACCCAACCACATGTTTTCTAGGGTAAGGATGTCCTTATTTAAGAAAAAACGCACTCATTAATCATAGTATTGTAGTTTATAATGTAGTTTAACGATTGTAACCGTCTATATTAGATCATCAATATTTAAGAGTTATCTATGCAAAACATTAACCATATCAACAAAAATGTAGATAATCAAATGGCTAAGCGAGTTATATAGATTTAGCTCCTTCAGCATCAGGAGTAATCTTCGACATAATATCAAAAGAATTGAACAATTTCAATTGTTGGATCACAACTTATTGAAATTGTGATATTCTGATTTTTCTTAAATGAAGATATCTTTAGGTTAGAGAGAGAGAGCGCAAGCATCCAAACCAAATCGGCATAGACTGCATTGCTGGTTCAAGCCCATGTGTTGGATGGTCCAACATTCTATCTTAAGAGTGTGACTAGCCAATGAGTCAACTAAATTGAATTGTTTGTCAAATATTGCTTCAAGGGTGAAGAATATGGAACAGACATGTCCTCCACTCAATCAAGTGGAAATGGTGATATATTGCTTTCAATGAGTCTAGCTAAGCACGTAGGGAGGGGCTCCCTACTCCCTAGTGAAAGGAATGTATTCAGAATTTGTCTCAGAAAGAGGTCCCCTCTTCTGCATGTAATCTCATCTCCTTCGACCAATTTTTTCACGCCCGTGAAGTGGACGGTGATGTGCTACCGTATCAGGGATTCACGGTAATACTATTCATACATATTTTAATCTCTCACATATACTTATTAATTTTTATTTATTTTTTTTAATTTATTTTATTCGACGGTTAAAAATTAGGATAAATATCAATTTATTACCTTCAAGTTTTATGGTTTTCAACATTTAGTATATGAAGTTTTTTTCGTTCTAGAGTCATACCTAACTTGTTAATTTTGGGACAGTCTCATACATCCGTTAGTCTGACTGTTAAGTCTTCCGTTAACTGATGACGTGACACCCATGTAGACTATGACTACGCGCCACATGTCATTAAGGTCCACGTGGGAATTAAAAATTCAAAAACAAAAACAAAACCCACCCGTCTGTCTCCTACCTCCCCCAACCCCCTCCCTTCTGCAACCCGTACCCTCTCTTCTCTCCGCTCCGAGGTCCTCTCCCACCATTCCGACCTCCTCGCCCAGTTGTCTTCCCTCCAACACGCCTAGCTCTCTGCCCTCTCCACCGTACGATCCTTCGTTGCCACCCTCCAATCTTCCCTTCGCTACACCCGATCCGAGCTCTTCAGATCCCTGACCTTCCCTTCCTCCCTTATCCCTCCATTGTCTCCTCTGCACCAACCCACCAAACCCTCCTCAAAAACCTCAATTGCTATCAGATTGAAATTTAAGCATAATTAAAAGAATTAACAAAAAAATAAGCTGAAAAAAAGATATGGGTTCAATTGTGGTGGCTACCCACCAAAACGCGGTGACGGAGGGGAAGTCAGAGGTGGTGGCTACGACGATGAGCGCGGCGGCGAAGAAGAAAAACTGGGCGAAGTGCAAGACGAGGCTGCCCAGGGTGCCAGGCATGCTAGGAAAATCCTTCATTTGGACCCGGAGCGAGTTCGGGCCGGCCCCCTCTGTGGTGGGTACATCTTCAACTGTGTGAGCCGACCCATGGCTCACGTTCATCTCCTCCTGGTTCTTCAATTGGTCCGAACCATGGTCATTAATCAGTCAACGATGGTGGATTGAAGCTGAGAGTTGAATCGAACGAATCCGGCGATTGCAAGATCTGGGTTCTGTGGGGGTTTGATGGGTTGGTGCATATATCCACACCTTGCGGGAGTTGAATCGGAGCAAGAGTTTGGTGGGTTGGTGCATATCTGGGTTCTCAGCTCTGGACTCGTTGCGGGATCTGGGACTCGTTTTGAGGAGAGAATTGAGGGATAAGGGAGGAAGAAGAAGACCAAATTTTTTTTTTTTAATTTTGAATTTCCACGTGGACCCTTTAATGACACATGGTGTCCAGTCATTGTTCACATAGGTGCCATGTCATCAGTTAACGGGATATTTAACAGTCAGATTAACGGATGTATAAAACTGTCTCAAAATTAACACTTTAGGTATGATTTTGGGACAAACAAAACCTTCATGTACCAAATATTGAAAACCACGAAACTTAAAGATAGTAAACTGATATTTATCCTTAAAAATTGATAGGGACGTGAGAGGTAAAAATAGGTTGTGAATAACAACACCCATCATTATACCATCTCGCAAATTCTACGTCTCCATAAAGAATTTAAAGAAAAAACTTATATAATTTGGTTTACTAGAAGCGAAATTCCAACTTCTACATAGAAATAGACACATTAACTGACTTAACCCCTATTTTATTGTAATTAAATAGTATTAAAATAATAGTTAATTTTTTTATAAAAATTATTGTATTAACAATATGTTTCTAAATGTAAATCTGCATTTAAATTTAAATATCTCTTTAAAATTTAGGTAAATTTAATGCAAATTAAGTTACTCTTTCTAACAAAAAGAAAAGAAAAAAAACATAATAATCAAACTCAAATCGAATTTGGAAAGCATATAGCAAGAATCTTCTTGCACATATATAGACAGTAGAATATTAGACTATGTAAATTAGAGTGTGGGGACAAACGGACAAAAGAATATATTTTCTGTATTGGGATTGTGCTTGTCTCATGATGACTCAGACTTGTGATATTTTGGAACCAAACCCATCCAAGATTAGCAAATTTGATGATCAAATGGGGTGCTGTGTTGTTACTTGGGAGAGAAAGCTATATGAAACGTGTGCGTACTGAAATTCCGATAAACTTTCGATTACACGGTCTCGTTTGGCAGCTCGGACTGTACTGACTATTTCTGTCGGATAGGATAAATAGCCATCGGATAGTACTGACTAAATTAGTCGGGCGTTTGGTGCAGTATCGGACTAATGACCGTATTATTTATACTGGGTTTGGTATTATACCGGATAGAAGGAATCAAACTTAAAATAAAATTAAAAAAAAAAAAGCTGAAATCATCTCTCTTGTTCTAGATCTCTCCGCCGCACCCCCCCCCCAAACTCCCTCCCTTTCTATCCCTTCTTCTTCTTCCTCGTCTGCTCCCCTGAACTAAATCCCACCACAAAGGCAGCAACAAGAAACCCAACAAAACCCACCTTTCAAATTCTCATCGTTTTTTTCCCAATCCTTCTCTTTTTTTTAGCTACAAATCAACCCAGCAAAAAAACACACCACAAACCAAGAAAATTCACACAAAGGACTTTGTTTTCTATTTGTCCTAAAAAACAATTGGAAGGAAATTCACGGAGGACACCTTTTTTTCAACAAACCAAGAACACTCATCGGAGAGAAAAATGGGGCTGACTGATTTTGGGCATTAGGTTGGGGAAAAGCATTGACAAAATTCGATTTGGAGGAGGGGAAGAGCTAAGTGATGCCTCCAGTTGGCGAATTCCTCAGCTTCCATCCGCCCCTTTCTGTATATCCCTGTGGAATATGTTGTTTCGCTACTGGTCTCCTTTTGTCTCTCTCTCACTCTCTTCTTTGTTCCTCTGTGTGCTTTCCGTCGGATGAGACGGGAAATTAGTCGGCGAATGACTGCAGAGGAGTGGCGCCTGGGGTGGAGAACTCGTCGAGGAACTGCTCGAAGGCCCACTTTGAGATGTCGTTAACGGCGGCTTCGTGAAGTTGGAGAGGACAGCGCCCCGACTAATTATCCTGAGCTTTTGGGCTGTTTTAATAGTACGGTGTCAACTGTATAAAATTTGATGGGCCGGATAATTAAGCGGGTGCTTATTTAGTACGAGAGTGCACCAAACAACTGCTCCCGTATTATTTATCCTATCCGATGCTTTATACGGCATGCCAAACGAGGCCATGTTTTGACAATGCATAATACGTTTGGGATAATAAAACAGTTGTGTATTTGTTTTAAGTATGTTTTTATCTTCATTTAGGTCATGTGTAACATTTTTTTAGTGAGTTTGTCGCACTATCACTAAGCGAAATCAGTCTACTAATGTTACACTAAGTGTACACATACAAAATTATAGCATAAGGTATAAACTTCATCACTGATCAATATTATAACCCATGAATAGTGGTGTGATTTTCTGGTTACACACCAAGAACTAATTTTATGTATAATGACAATTACACATAGTTGAGTAGACGATCCAATATTCGGCAAAAAAAAAAAATAAAGAATAGACGATCCAATAATATCATAGTAATTAATGGAAGATTTTGTTATAAGTAATCGCTATTTGGGTTGATGGTCTTTAATTATTTGGTCAAATCATGCGAAAAAGACTTTCTTTTGCTTCTAAAAACTCAAACATATGTTCCTCTCATAAACACTTATAACTGTTTAATTACATTTCCTATCAAATTAAAATTGCTATATGGAAATAGCCGAAATCGACATGATGAAAGCAGATTGCCTATGAAAGGATCCAACAGACTAAAGAAGTCAATTGTCCGGTCTGGTTCAGTTCAATTTGTTTAATTAACACGGACTCAACTTTAATTACTTTTGAAGCATGCACCCTGCTGGTCTGGTGATTCTGGTTCGGCCTGGTCTGGTTCAAAAAGATTTTCCCTGTTTGGAATTCGGTGGTTGGTTGGTACGACTTTGAGTTCTATTTGTCGGTTTAAATAAGCAAGTCCACAGTACTGAGCCCTAAACCACGCTTCCGCCACTTTACTAATCACTTTAAACAAATTAAAGAAAATTAATAGTGAATTAAGGGGACTTGGCAGCTTTAATCTTTCCTTAATTTCGTTGCCTTGGCAGCTACAATTAGGAATATGTCAAGTGTTTGTCGGGGGGAACTGAAACCAAAAATTAAGTGGGTTGGACAATCACCATGCAAACAATTTTTGTCAGTACAATTTATTTGGTTGAAATAGTAACGAGTCTTTGCAGACCATTGAATTTGAAACTGAAGCACTCTATGTGCTACTGAGGCAACAGAGTAAAACAAGCGGCGTCATGTTCACGCCACTTATCAGGCATGCAATTGTGACTCTATTTCAAGTGAATAATACAAAATTATGTGTTTTAACTTTCTCATATTATAATGTGTTGTTAGATTAAGATATTATTAAAAGTACATACTTTTTGTAGAGATCAAGTCTATGACATAAACATGATGATCCGTCATATCTTATCCTTTATCAAATATTATCTTACATGTGATGATGAGTGTCATGAGAGAGACAGATATACGAGTCTACAACAAGAGATAAACATGCATGCAAGTTATTGAGAGCAAGAGAGAGTATCTTGTAAGCATTTAAACATGTGAAACTCGTTTATCGGATAATTAGTTTATTTTTTAACACATGACATATATTTATTGAACAAATAACGCCACTAAAATGGTGCATTGTTGGTAAGAAAGTTTCTTTTGGTCCTTCATGTTAGAATATAATCACGATGATGTTGGCTTTACTATGTGGTATTTGATGTATGGATGTGCACCATAAGATTGGTGTACTAATGTACACTTAACCAAAGGGTGGGATAAAATGTGTGATTTATCATAAAGGTTACACCCTTCTATAAGTAATGTGTCTTATGACTCTTATCATGTGTTTGTACCATACTTAACCAATCCCGAAACTACTGAGCACCGGTCAACGTTATACTGTCAAGAACCCAGAAGAGTTTCCCTCCAACCAGGAGGCCAATCACAGCGCAACACGTGTCGACATCAGAAGCCAATCATAGCGCGACACGTGTCAACATCAGAAGCCAATCACAACACGACACATGTCAATGTCAGAATGAAACTAGAAACTTTCTTCTATAAATAGAGATCATTCTCTTACAATATTTCCTAATGTCATTTGTACTAAATCATTCACTAGTACTCACAAAAAGAAAGCTTGAACCTATGTACTTATGTAAACCCTTCACAATTAATGAGAACTCCTTTACTCCGTGGACGTAGCCAATCTGGGTGAACCACGTACATCTGGTGTTTGCTTCCCTGTCCCTATCCATTTACATACTTATCCACACTAGTGACTGGAGCAATCTAGCGAAGGTTACAAACTTAACACTTTCTGTTGTACCAAAGTCCTCGCTGATTTTGTGCATCAACATTTGGCGCCGTCTGTGGGAACGACACTTATTCCCACTTTCTTCAGCTTGTCAAGCTGGTTTCCACCATTCGTACACTCTCTTTTGACCAAGCATCCCTCTCCAACATGGGGAGCGAAGGAAGCCACAACACACAGAATGACACCACTCTTGCACCTAGTGCGAAGTAACGAAAGAAGGAAGGAAAAAGGGTTGCTCTTCAAGCTAAAGTCGATGAGCTAGAAGCTCAGAACAACAAAAGAGCAATGAAGAATGAGATCCTCCAGGAGCAGTATGAGAAGCTATTTGAAACGCTCCACGAAACTAGGCATACTCAAACACGCGAGCTCGTTGCCTCTGTGGACATCAACCATCATCTGGGTGCCTTCCAACACGGAGGGTCACTTTCCTTCGACATGGGTATCCCTGATGAAGAGCAAGCTAATCATCAAAACATTGATCAACATGAGATATCTCTCAACCCAGCTGCTTCGACCCGAAGCAAGAGAAGTAGAGGAAGACACCTCCTTGCAGAAGGGTTGGAAGGATCGAAAGCCATTTATCGTGACTGTTGAGACTTCCTAAAGCAACGTCGAGAGAATCCCCTCCACATATGCTCGAAGATCAATGACCCAAGGGTTTCTGAAAGACTCGGTCTCCTCCCACGACCCAGGCCAGCTGTCAATCTAGGGAAGGAACGACAGGTCCCATAGGAACATGAAGGTACAAGGGACTCTGAGGTATTTCGACAGACTCGCCCTAGAAGTCAGTGCGACGAGTCCAAGGAAAAATCACATGCCTTTGGTCAAACTTTCCTACTTCCAAGAGGCGATGGAGACTTACGAAAGAAAATCCCAGTGGTACATGACTTCACTCAGGACCCCTTTGTCCTACAGCTCATTGAGGAAGTAAACAAGTTGAAGCCCGAACGTTAGGCCGAGATACCTGACTGGAACCAACCCAGGCCTGACCCTCTCACAAGGAGGATCCTCGACACCCTCTTCAAGCAAAGACAAAACAAAAGCTTGGTTTACAACTCTATACTGGAAGGGAAGACCCAATTGAACACCTTAACCTCTTTGAGTCCACCATGGCATATCAAATGCACACCGACGAAGAACGATGTCTTCTCTTCCCCTCCACCCTTTCTGGCGGAGCTCTAAACTGGTATTGCCGTCTTCCACATGAGACAGTAGACTCATTTGAGGAACTGAGGAAACTGTTTGTCTATCAACACATCTTCCAGACCGATAACTTGCATTCTACAAATGACTTGTACACTATTTGCCAGAAGTCGGACGAGTCACTACGAGAGTATGCCGGTCGTTTCAACCATGAGTATTCTCGCTGCGCTGAGGCAGATGATAAGACCGCCCTCAAGGCCTTCACGACATGCCTACGTGATTGTTTCTTTAAGTACATAATCAATGCCAACACTTGGAAGACTTTGAGGTGATGGCACAGGCTTACAACCATGCCTCTGCCGAGGCAAGGACATATCAAGGGAAACCCCCCACAACCACCCCTTATCAGCAAGTAGGGAGTGGAAATCAGATCCAACCAAATGAGAAGACCTCTACCTTACTTAATACTTTGTCAAGTCAACAGACATATCAATCTCAGGGCAAAAGGAAAGATTTCCATCCTCACCAGTCTCATTTTAGTAAAAGGAGTAAGGGACACTACCGCGATAACCAAGGGTATCGCCATGATAATCCCCGACCTCAGGCAGTTAACATAGTGGGTCAAACACGTGGCAGGACAGCCCCTACTCCGAGGTATGAGGCATACACACCTTTGAACGCCACATGAGTGGCCATTTACCCCAGCATAGCACACCTGATACCGAAGCCAAAGCCGAGGCACCCGGATTACAAGCCCACGAAGAACACGGGCACGTTTTGCTGCTACCACGAGCATAACGGCCATGACGGCGAGAAGTGTATCACCCTTCGTGATCATATTGAAGCTTTGGCACGTGAAGGAAAAATTGATCAATTCCTCATTCACCCTCCAAGGGGTAACCGTAACCAACGCCAAATGAATGTGATATATTCCATAAGTGGTGGCACACCCATATCTAAATCTTCCAACAGGGCTATGAAAAATAGTGAACGAGCTTTAAGGTCTGGCCACCAAATGTTTCACGTGGAAGACATCAGGAGAGGTAAGTATCAAAAGCCTAACTGGGATCCAATATGTTTCTACCCTGAGGAAGAAAGAGGTATCATCTACCCTCACAACGACCCACTGATTATTGAAGCTCACATAGCTAACTTTGAAGTACGACGAATCCTGGTAGACACGGGGGCTTCGGTCAATATCATGTTTGCTGAAGCTTTCAGGGCACTTAATGTTGCTGAACACTTGCTCGATCGTTCGATTTCCCCTCTGATAAGCTTCTCCGGTGATATCGTGCAACCTTTGGGGAGCATACACTTACCTTTCACCATTGGTACAAGCCCTTACACAGCTACCATTACCACTAACTTCCTAGTGGTTGATTGCCCAACGGCATACAATGTCATCTTCGGATGCACATGCATCAATGATCTCAAGGCCATGGTATCCACACATATGTTGTTGATGAAATTTCCAACCCCCTATGACAATGGTTACATAAGAGGAGATCAACTTAGTGCACGATCATGTTACAACATTTCGGTCAAGCAACAACACTTGCCTGTGCCCAAGGAAACCTTTTTTATACATGACCAATTCATAAAGACCAGCCCAGACGAAGCCAACTTGGATCTTCATAGTGGCAACAGTCAACCCGACGATCCTCGAGATGACTCTTTCACCCAGCAAGCACAACTCGCTAAAGAGTTGGAGAAGGTCTCTATCTCAAAAGATTATCCGGATCGCATGGTGAAGATTGGCACCACCTTATCACCACCCATTAGGTTGGCATTGATCTATTTTTTGCAAGAGAACACTGAGGTCTTCGCCTGGTCATACGAGGACATGCCAGGCATCTCTCCCGATATCATCTGTCATCGCTTAAGTATTGACCCTAAGACCAAACCAGTAAGACAGAAGCGAAGATCTTATGACGCTGAATGGTACGGGGCAATGAAGGCAGAAGTTGAAAAATTCAAAGGCATAGGCTTCGTTCGCGAAGTCAATTATCCAACGTGGGTAGCAAATGTTGTCCTTGTTAAGAAGAATCCGACTAAGGAAAGTCTCCTGCTCCAAAAGGTCTTGTGGAGAATGTGTGTCGATTACACCGACCTAAACAAAGGATGCCCGAAGGATATCTTTCCTCTTCCTCTCATAGACAGACTTATAGACTATATGGCAGAGTGTGACCTTTTGAGCTTCATGGATGCTTACTCAGGATACAACCAAATCCTCATGAACCCTCCGGACCAAGAACACACAGCCTTCACTACTGATAGGGGACTATATTGCTATAAAGTCATGCCCTTCGGCCTAAAGAATGCAGGAGCAACTTATCAGAGACTGGTCAATTCAATGTTGGCTGAACAGATTGGGAAAAGCATGGAAGTTTACGTTGATGATATGCTAGTCAAGAGCAAACATGCTGACCAACACATCACCAACCTATCTGAAACTTTCACCATTCTGAAGAGGTATCGAATGAGGTTGAACCCCAACAAATGTGTCTTCGGCGTAGGCTCTGGCAAATTCTTAGGCTTCATGATAAGCTAACGAGGCATTGAGGCTAATCCCGAGAAGATCAAAGCAATCCTCGACATGAAGGAACTGGTAACTTCAAAAGACATCCAAAGCCTTACTGGCAAAGTGGCAGCCTTAATTAGGTTCATCTCTAAGGCCACAGACAGATGTGCTCCTTTCTTCAAAGCACTTAAGGGAAGTAAGAAGTACATTACATGGACTGATGAATATGCTGAGGCATTCAAGAACCTGAAAGACTACATAAGTAAAGCCCATCTGCTCTCCAAACCTGAGGTTGGTGACACTCTCATTATCTATCTGTCGATATAGGCTTCAGCAGTAAGTTCCGTTCTTATTCGAAATGATGGTAATGTCGAACGGCCTGTCTACTACGCTAGCAAGACCTTACAAGATGCGGAGACACGATACTCTAACATTGAGAAATTAGCTCTAGCATTGGTCATGTCTGCTCGAAAACTTCACCCTTACTTCCAAGCATACTCTATCATCGTGCTTACCAATCATCATCTTCGACAGATACTTCAAAGTCTTGACACTTCCGAGCGAATGATCAAATGGGCGATAGCATTGGGTGAGTTTGACATCTCCTACCAACCAAAGCCAGCTGAGAAGGGCTAAGCAGTGGCAGACTTCATTGCTGACTTCACATATCCTGTTAACGTTGTTTCTACGCCTAAAGAAGTGGTTTCATTACCCTCGGAAGCTCAGAAAATAAAACCCACAACCCCAGCATGGAGTTTATATGTTGATGGCTCATCCAACCAACATGGTTGTGGAGCAGGACTAGTCCTTACGACCCCTGACAAAGTGGCGATGGAGTATGCTCTTCGTTTCAAATTCAAGGCATCGAACAATGAGGCCGAATATGAAGCCTTCCTAGTAGGCTTACGTTTGGCCAAACACATTGGGGTTAAACGAATTGATATCTTCAGTGACTCCCAATTGGTGGTTAACCAGGTCACCAACAACTTTGACGCTAAGGATAGCTCTATGGCAGCCTATCTGGCACAAACATAATTGTTGCTCAAGCACTTCCACTACCAGATCACCCAAATTCCTCGAGCGGTAAACAGTCATGCAGGTGCTTTGGCTCGCCTCACCTCAGCGGTGGAAGACAAGATTGGGAGAAAAATTCAGGTCGAATTGTTGGCAGCACCAAGCACCATGGCTGCGGAAATGTGTAACTTACAACAAGGGGATAGTTGGATTACCCCAATTTATAGATTCCTTGCTCATGGCACCTTTCCAAATGACAAAGTACAAGCTAAGCAGAATCGATACAAGGCTACTCATTACTTGATCATTAATGACCAACTCTACAAACGGGGTTTTAACCTACCATACCTAAGATGCCTTACGCCCGCAGAGGCGAAAACTGTCATTCGGGAAATACATGAAAGAGTCTGAGAAGATCATGCTGGATCTCGATCCCTAGCACACAAGGCTTTTCGCTAAGGATATTACTGGCCAACACTCCACCAAGATGCCATTAGAATATCCCGCTCATGTGATAAGTGTCAACATTACGCAACTATTCCTCACTCCCCTCCTGAGTCGTTCACTCCTATGATCAGCCCTTGGCCCTTCGCCCAATGGGGACTTGATTTGATCGGCCCAATGTCCGCAGGGAATGGCAAGGTCGGCTATGCAATCATTACAGTTGACTACTTCACAAAGTGGGCCAAAGTAGAACCCTTGGCAACCATTACTGAGGCAAAAATAGAATACTTCGTATGGAAGAACATCATTTGCAGATTCGGCATTCCCAATGCGATAGTCACTGACAACGGGCGACAGTTCGATAATAATAAGTTCAGGATGTTCTGCTCTAAGTTCAACATCAACTTACGTTTTGCCTCCCCAGCTCATCCCCAGTCTAATGGATAAGTTGAAACCATCAACAAAATAATCAAGCGAACTTTGAAAACCAGCTTGGACAAGGCTAAAGGTTGTTGGCCAGAATTTGTACCCCAAGTTGTTTGGTCATACCGCACTTCGTATCGGACATCAACAGGAGAAACCCCATTCTCACTTGCCTTTGGTACAGAGGCAGTTATCCCAGTTGAGCTTGAGCAAGTAACGTTCTGAGTCCATAACTATGTGCAAAGCGAAAATGACAAACAACTTACCCTTAACTTAGATCTAGTCGAGGAACACATAAAGCAGGCTCACTTGAGGAATGTCGCCTACAAGCAGCGCATCTCCAACTACTATGACTCTAAGGTCAAACCTCGTTCTTTCAAAGTGGGGGACTGGGTATTGAAGGAAAGATTACTCTGCGACAGAGTCCCGAGTGAAGGAACACTTAGTCCAATCTGGGATGGACCGTTTGAAGTTGTTGGCATCAGTCGCCTTGGCTTCTACAAGCTTAGAAGCTCCGATGGCAAGACCCTTGGCCATCCATGGAACGCTGATCACTTGAAGTACTATAACAAGTAAACTCACATTGTACAAGTGTTAAACTTCAGCCGTTAGGCATCCTATGTAACGAAGACTATTTGGCATAAATTCAATAAAGAGGTGATTTAGACAACTCGGTCATAATCCTCTTACATTCCTAGCAATGAAACAATCGGGTTCAAAGCTTCAACATGAATGCTTCCAACAGGAAATCAAGTCTAAGTATATGTCAACAAGACTATACAAATAAACAAACAGTACTGGATAAAACTAGTACATCCAAGTTATGGCTTATATTTAAACAAAGGATTTGCTCAAACATAGCAAGGCATTCATCAATGATAGTGCAAATACTTGGTAACAAACAACAAACTAGTACATCCATAGTACATGGCTCAAGCCACACAAACAACAAACAAGTACATCTAGAGTACATGGCACATGCTACACAAACAACAAACTAGTAAATCCATAGTACATGGCACAAGCCACACAAACAATAAACTAGTACATCCAGAGTACATGGCACATGCCACACAAACAACAAACTAGTACATCCTTAGTACATGGCACATGCCACACAAACAACAAACTCGTACATGCAGAAAAAGAGGGCACTACGAGTCATCCTCATCTGAGGCCGATCCCCTGACAATATCACTCTGCGTTTCAACCCCATCGCCATCATCACCTTCCTCAGCATCTCCAGGACCATCATCACTCTCATGAGACTGCTAACTGATACTAGCCTCATTATCAGAGTCATCATCATTAGTAGGATCAATTGCGAGGATGAAGGCTTCACCCTTTTGTCGGTACTCATCCATCTCATCACGGTACTTTCGGATAAGGCTTCCATTGTTGTAACGCTCAAGGACAGCCATCCATTTCCTTTTCTCAAAATTAGCCGCTCGGATGCAGTGAGGTCTAAAAGCATCGTGAAAGGCTTGGGAACCTAAGAACTCCTGCACAGCAGCAACCCTCTCAATTGGGATACTCCTCTTCAGCCCAGAAACCTCAACCAAGGCACTATCCAACTCCTCTTTAACCTTGGAAACCTCAAGGATGGTTGTCTCCAACTGTTCCTTAGTCGTTTCCAATTGTTTCTTGAGCCTCACGTTCTCACCATTTTGTCTCTTCAAACTCTCAAAGTTTTCATCCTTAAGGCGGATGGCATCAGCCAAAGCTTTGCTTGTTTTTCTAGCGTCATTCACAAACTGCTTATTCTCTTTAAACTTTGCCTTGTACCACTCGACTTCTCGTAATCTGTCATCGTTCTCGGTTATGACCTGCATAACAAGATAATCGTCACTACTAGGAAAAAGAGGGGAGAAAGCAAAGAAATGACAAAGTAACACTTACATAAGAAGATAGCCTCATCATCCGATCACGATCTGATTCGTTCTCATCTAACGGCTCGCCAAGCTCATCAACAATGGATCGACGGCCTGCCAGGCAATTATTAACATACCTAAAACTACTTGGCTGCATGGCAACCTTCAAGTCATTCCAATGAATGCTGCCATCCTCTTCTTTGTACTTTCTCTTACGGCTACAGCTAGGGCTACCTTCTTGGTCAGTAGACTCCATGGTTGGAGGAAATATGGGATTGATGGTAGGAATAGGAGGCAACAGTCGTCTCTCCTCCCCGCAACTATGGCAGCAGCATACCCGATGGCCTCAACTTCAGCTTTCTTTGAGGTAGCAATATTGAGGACTTCCTTTTGCAACTTAGGTTTAGGGGTTGGCCTCACCCGATGCTTACGAGCTCCCTTGTGAAACAAAATGTCGTCTACGGGAACTAACATGGGTGTTTTCCCTTTCTTGGCGTTAGTCTCCCCTTTCTTGCCCACTTTCTCCACTGAACAAGAAAAATCAAAGTAAGGAATGCAACTTTGTAAAAGAAAGAGGGGGCGAAATGAAAGACACAACTTACTTGCTCGTCTCTGGCACTCCGACACTAGGGGCTGGAAACCATACTTTCGAAATAAGGGTCGTAGCTTGCCCAAATGTCTATCCTCTTTGGGCACCCTCAACATCTTCTCTACGTCAGCTAGCTCCCGTCCAGATAGCTTGATGGTCCCTCGCGTCACTGCACGAAGAAAAAATGTTAGAAGCAAGAGAAAATCACAACAAATAACAAATAATGCAAACAATGGATACATTACAACCTATAGTCTGGAAGTGAGTAGGAACACGTCGCTCAAGTGTGACACCTTTAGCATACTCCCAATCATTATAAAGAAAGTACCAACGATTTTTCCAAGTGCAGTACGCATTTTTCTTACCAAAGACAATACGCTATCTCTCACTACGACATGCACACTCAGCATACCCAGTGCATGCTTTCACCGGGCGCATCTTATAGCAGTAGCGCCATTGATGAAAGGAAGGCTCACCTAACCCACATTCCATCCAAATAATATAAAACTCGATCAAGGTATCCCAAAAACCAGGGTAGAGTTGCCCAGACGCATATCCAATGAAAGATAGCATCCGTTGCAACCACGGGTGCAAAGGCAGCTTCACCCTTAAAGTCAATAATATCTGGGTATAGAACATAACATAACCCTTTGGTGGTTCAGAGGACAATTCTCCATGATGCACCAAACGCATTCCTACACTACGGGGGATACTACATAACTGCATTAGGGCCTCAAGTTGCTTTTCACTATCTAACAAGTTTTGCACTAAATGGTCTGCTGTGAACTCAAAGCGAAATATGGGTATGGCGTCACAAACAACCCCCTCACCCACTGACATGAAAAAGGAAGAACCAATATTGCCTAAGGCTTGGCAATTGCGAAGATTACCCAATCTTGAATTTTTTGTACAAGACTCCAACAAAGGCCCTGAAGACTCCAACATTGCAAGCTCAAACCTAGAGTTAGAGTTAGGGGAGCCCCCATCACTAGGACTTCCAAACTCTGACATCTACAACAAACAGAAACAAACTCTATCGCCACATGAAAGATCGAAACATAAGGAAGTTCATAGGGTGTGGAGAAAAGCTCAATCAGTTCGTTATGGTTCTCAACCAAATACATGAACATTCAAATAATTCAACAAGAATGAAAGCATGTGATCTAGTGAAGAAGACTACCAACCTGAAGATGGTGCAAAGCAATGCCGGAATCTCTCTCAACTATAAGAGCACTCTATCTCAAAAAATCACTACAAAATGAGCAAATGAAGACAATGAAAAGAGTGGAAACTTCTCATTCTTATAGGGTTCAACATGGCCAAAGAAATTCAAAATTCAAAATTCAAACCATGAGAAAACCCTACATGGAAAGTCTTCAAACTTCCACACAAGCTAGGGAGTTTTCAAATTTCAAACTTGCAGCACCCCCTCTCCCCCTAAAAAAAAAAAAAAAATCCGAAAAAAAAGAAGAAAAATCTGAAAAAAAATTTGGGAGGGGGGGGGGCGGAGGTGAACACATTAGCTTCATCAATTTATGGTGCCAAAAAGAGCTTCATCAATGGAGGGCAACCACAATTTTCAAAAGCTTCACACACTCTTGATCAAGACAGTGTGAAGCAAAACCAATTTATGGTGCTAACAAGAGCTTCATCAATGGAGGGCAACCACAATTCTCAAAAGCTTCACACACTCTTGATCAAGACAGTGTGAAGCAAAACCAATTTATGGTGCTAACAAGAGATTCATCAAAGGAGTTCAACCACAATTCTCAAAAGCTTCACACACTCTTGATCAAGACAGTGTGAAGCAAAACCCATTTATAGTGCCAACAAGAGCTTCATCAATGGAGGGCAACTACAATTCTCAAAAGCTTCACACACTCTTGATCAAGACAGTGTGAAGCAAAACCAATTTATGGTGTCAATAAGAGCTTCATCAATGGAGGGCAACCACAACTCTCAAAAGCTTCACACACTCTTGATCAAGCCAGTGTGAAGCAAAACCAATTTATGGTGCCAACAAAAGCTTCATCAATGGAGGACAACCACAACTCTCAAAAGCTTCACACACTCTTGATCAAGACAGTGTGAAGCAAAACCAATTTATGGTGCTAACAAAAGCTTCATCAATGGAGGACAACTACAAATTCTCAAAAGTTTTACACTATCTTGATCAAGATAGTGTGAAGCAAAATCAATTCATGGTACCAAAAAAAAGCTTCAACTCCAAAGCTTCACCTACAAAGCTTCACCAACAAAAGCTTTATCAATGGAGGACAACTACAAATTCTCAAAAGCTTCACACTATCTTGATCAAGATAGTGTGAAGCAAAATCAATTCATGGTACCCAACAAAAGCTTCAACTCCAAAGCTTCACCTACAAAGCTTCAACTCCAAAGCTTCACCTACAAAAGCTTCAACACAAAAGCTTCACTCACAAAAGCTTCAACACAAAAGCTTCATCAATGGAGGACAACTACAAATTCTCAAAAGCTTCATACTATCTTGATCAAGATAGTGTGAAGCAAAATCAATTCATGGTACCCAACAAAAGCTTCAACTCCAAAGCTTCACCTATAAAGCTTCAACTCCAAAGCTTCACCTATAAAAGCTCCAACACAAAAGCTTCAACACAAAAGCTTCACCCACAAAAGCTTGATCCACAAAAGCTTCACCTACAAAAGCTTCACCCATAAAAGCTTGACCCACAAAAGCTTGACCCACAAAAGCTTCACCTACAAAAGCTTGACCCACAAAAGCTTGACCCACAAAAGCTTCACTTACAAAAGTTTGACACACAAAAGCTTCACACTATCTTGATCAAGATAGTGTGAAGCAAAATCAATTTATGGTGCCCAACAAAGCTTCAACCTCAAAGCTTCACCTACAAAGCTTTAAATATATATATATATATATATATATATATATATATTTTTTTTTTTTTTTTTCCGAAATTCGAAAATTCAAAAAAATATATGAAGAAGGAGTTTTGGGCTACCACTTAGAAAGGAAATGCCTCATTCGTCAACTCCCTCGACCGGATACTTGGAGGACTCCTACCATATGTTACTGCACCTTGATATTTGGAAGTCTCATGACCATTCAGTGATTTGGATTTTTCAAGTCTCCAAACGAGAAGTTTTCCTCACTCAGGAAATTAAGGGAGCACTACCTCAACCTACATGTTTCACTCACAAAGCTTCAATATACAAGCTTCAACAAAAGGAAAAATTCAAAGAACTTAGTGAAGAAGGCCTTGGTGTATTTAACACAATACGTTGAAATGAAGCAAGGCTTGTTTATTGATATCTCCGATAAGTTACAAATATGTACATATACATGAATCAAAATAAACAAACAAGAGGGAGCTTTCACAAAGGTTGCTCAGGAGAAGTCTCAGCAGTTGGCAGAGCCCCAGAAAGAAGAGGCACCAGAGGGTGATTGTTCGGAGTCTCAGTACTAGGCAGAACCCCAGAACGAAGAGGCACCGAAGGTTGATCATTTGGAGCTTCATTATGCGGTTCAGCCCCAGAAGACGAAGGCAATAAATGCCTTTGGAACAAACCCATAAACCTCTGATGATCAAGTAAAATCTGACCATCAGATTCCTGCAGCTGGTCGAGCTTCCTCTTCATGTTTGTAACATAGTCATGCGCGAGCCTGTGCAACTGTTTATTCTCATGCTTGAGCCCTCTGATCTCCTGTTTGAGACTTATCACTTCAGTCGCCAATGATTCAACTTGGCGGGTTTGAGCAAATAGGCATTGGGCCATATTAGACACAGAACCTGCACACTGAACACTGAGAGCCAGAGAATCCTTAACAGCCAACTCATCAGACCGTTTGGAAAGTAGTCTGTTATCTTTGGGAGTGAGAAGGTTCCTGGCCACCACCACAACGGTCATATCATTCTTCATCATAGAGTCCCCAACGGTAAAATGACCAGTATGGGATAAGAAGGATGGGCGCCATATGTTGTCTTGAGAAGGCATGGCTGCCTATTCACCAAAGTTCAAGTCAAAACGACGGTCGGATGGTCCAGACATTCTCAGAAATGATGAAGGAGAAATGAGGTGCAATAAATCTCTGAAGTAAGGGGAAAATTCCTACAAGCAATAACTCTCTGAATTTACTTCTTGCACACAATTGGTGCCCTTATAAAAGAAAGGGCAACAGGGCCATTGGTTCAAAAATCGAAGAGGCACCACTTTCTACACGCAACATCAGCTCACCGGGTACCGTAGATAACTTTGCCAAATATCTCTGACAAAGTTTAGACACATAAATTTTGAATGTCCAACTACCCTACTATTACCCACAAGGGTAAAGGAACAGCACCAGTGCTTGATAACTAGAAAGTCCCAATGTGTGTCAACCTCCGTGCTCCGTGGCAAGGCAGACTGGAAAAATGCCCAACCTTTACTCACATTCGAGAAAACACTCCCAACAAGATTGCTTGCTCAAAAATTGAAAAGGCACAGCTCTCTGAATCTCGAGAGCCAGACTTCCAGCATGATTACATGCTAAAAAAACGAAGAGGCACCGCCCTCTGAATCTCAAGAGCCAGACTCCCAACAGGATTACTTTCTCAAAAATCAAAAAGACACTGCTCGAGTCAGACTCCCAATAGGATTGCTTTCTAAAAAATCGAAGAGGCATCGCTCTCCGAATCTCAAGAGCCAGACTCCCAACAGGATTGCTTTCTAAAAAATCGAAGAGGCACCATTCTTCGAATCTTGAAAGCCAGATCTCTGACTCGATTGCTTGTTCGAAAACTGAAGAGACATCGCTCTCCGAACTTCAAGAGCCAGATTTCCTTGGGCAAAGCTTGTCTGCAATTTTCACACACAACATCAGCTTTCCAGATACCACATACCACTTTTTCAAAATGCTCTGACAAAGTTAAAACACGTGAAGCTTGCAGCTCCCACTACATTACTACGACCAAGAAGGTAAAGGAATAGCATTACTATTTGTTATTAGGGAGACTCCTATATATGTCGACCTCCATCTTCCACGGACAGGCAGACCTTTAAAAATGCTCAACCCTTCCTCATATCTGAGAGGGCACTCCCAACGAAGCCTCTCGAAATACTCAGCTTTCTTCCCCTCAATAATACCTATGTAAACTAGCCACACCAGAGTAAGAGTATCTCATATCATCAGGGTCAAAAGCAAGAGTATCCCATATCATGCTTTTTCCCTGTCTTTTCATTTGCCCTTGTTCTTACCTGCAAGACAAGGAAAAAGAGAGCGATCAGTCAGCACTTGGAATCAAGCTTCCAATCAGGAACTGACTGCCTGGAACCCCTTGCCTGATTACTTTCCTGGCATTGCTCTCGAGTACTCATCTTCAACATCTTATGCTTCCAGAAAAGATACCACATCTGCCTGAGGAACAGATAGGACAAGTGAGAAGGATATAAGGAAGCATGTGGAGACAAGCGCAATAGAACACGTGCCGATTCATCTATTACTTCGTCAACAGTAAAAGTATCCCATATCATCAAGGTCGAACGCACTCTTGATTTGATGGACTTGTTTTGACCCTCAAATTCTTGAGTCGGCCTTATACTCTGGAGGAAACTAGAAAACCCTCCAGCCCAGTTCCAAAATAAGCTTGTGGAAAGTTGCTTCTTCAAAAGCAAAAGTATCTCATATAGTCTCTTCTCCATTTTCTTCTCCTTATCCTTGTTGCTGTTTACGACACAAGGAGAAGGAGAACAATCAACTGGAAGCCGAAGTCGAAACTCTGATCCAGGTTGTTTGCTTGGAAGTCTGATGGCTTACCTTGTCTGTTACCTCTTTCGATAAATCTCCTAGCTCGGCGACTTGGGGGACTCCTACTATAGGGTTTTGTATCGCACTTGACCAAGCCTGAAACTACAAGTAAGCTTCAAGTGAAATTGATACATTACCTTGTGCATCTTCATCAGTTAAAGACACCACCCCTGGATGAATCTAGTGAAGGTCACAAACTTGACACTTTCTGTTGTACCAAAGTCCTCACTGATTTTGTGCATCAACATCATGAAATGATAAGATCATTCAGATAAGTCTAACAAATCTCTGAAAATGATGATGAAGTCTATAAAATAAGGATTTATTCCTCCAAACAAATCATTCAATGTGAAATATATTCTCTTCTTTCCCTTGGGGTGATATTTCTCCCTTGCACTACTGCATAATAATCAATAGTCTAACGTCAGATTGATATGGTTAGTGATGTGCTACTAGATTCAAATATAAATAATTAGAATAGTGGGAGAAAAAGAATACAAGATTTGAAAGGTAATTAAAGTTCTCAATCTTGAAGAGATTAATCAATTGAGTGGGAGACCCAAAGGAAACCTTGTTTTGAATTTCAGTGGGAGACCTAAAGGAAATCTTGTTTTGGATTTCAGGGGGAGACCCAAGGAAACTTTGTTTCAGTTAATGTTTTTAACCAAAGAAAAAGATTATGTTTTTAATCAAGCATGTAATGCCCCGCCCCGAATCATTTGATTCAGAAATATAATTTTCATGATAGAGTAAATTAAATTCTTGTTTATTTAACTACCAATAATCACATTTCTTTATTTAAATTTATTAATCACTCACAAAATCTATAACCAAAATTTAATTACCAAAACATAAGATTTAATTTTACAATTAATCACCAAATTTCTTTTTGTTAGAGCGGAAAAATTTGGTTCCTCCAATCCTCCAACAAGTAAGCTTGAACACGTTGAGAAGCCTTGGACACTATCTTCGCTTGTCAACAATGAGGGTGGGGGGACCTGCAAGAAAACACTACAACGCTTAAGTCAGTCGTTGTTCAAAATAATTGCAAGACATTGTAAAGCCATCTAATCCCCCATTCCTCAGATTCTAGTTCCTTTATAGGTATAAAATACTTGGGCTCCAAGTCCCACTTTCCTTCTATTTCTCCATGTTCCATCTTCCATGATCATGCCCCTTTATTCTAGCTCTACTCCCCCAAATTTAGGAAGTGGCTGCTTGCTTCAGCCTTATTTTTTGCACCCACACTTTTCTTAATTCAAATTCCCAACAAAAGATTAATCTCAATTATTTAAGGCTGCATCTAACCTGTTAGACTATCTATGTACCCTTGAACGGGATCAAGCCTTTCGTAGTTCACCATTCAACCTTTTATCCATTTTTGAAAATACTCTAATAACGAAAATATTTAACATTAGTTTTCGCAATCGAATCACACCAAATGGATACGAATTATGGAAATATCAAAATTTGCATGAAAAGACAGTGTCGGCCCACTGGCCACGTACCGCATCGGGTGGCGGTCAGCCGCCTTGACTCGCTGGAAAATCTAACTATTTCCAAAAATTACCAAATTTTGCAAGAATGTAAAACTCAATGAGAGGAACATTTTTCATACTTGGACCAAGGGTCCAATTTGGCAAGAAAAGCCCCAATTTCACTCAAACTCGCTGGAAACCCTAGAAATAAGTGGCTTCGATCAGTCACCTCCGGTGCTCCGCCGCCCCAACCAATGTTTGGGCTTGGTTTATGATGTTGAGCAGAGTCTATTGATGGTGATGGTGGTGGAATTTTTATTCAGGTTTGGTGGATCGCCACCACGAACTCCGTCGCACCCCATCTGTGCGGTTTTACAATTTCTAAGGCCAAATTCCATCAAATTTTGGGGTGGAATGGGTAGAGGGAAGGCCATGGACTATTTTCCCAAGGGTTGTTTGACGTGGTCCGCATGAAAATTTTGACGAAAACCGCCGAAGAAGGCGAAAGGAACCAGGTTGGGTCGCCGGGTCTAGGTGATCCGGTGTTTCTTCTTTCTCTCCCTTTCCCTCCCGGTTCTCCCCTTCTATTGGCCACCCTCTCCCTCATTTTCTCTCTTGCAACCTTCTCTTCCTCACAACCACATACATGGCATCATCCCATTGCTCCAGATTTTTTGGAGCCTTCCAAATTAATGGTAAAATGCCTATTTTGCCCTCCACTTCAATCGTTAATAACTTATTCGTTATAATTCCATTTCACGAACGGTTTTCGCCCACATTCTCGTGAGATCGAACTCTATCCAAGTATGCCAAGAAATCTGATAAAATATGCGAGGATAAAATACGTCCTCGTATATTTCAATTTAGCCAACTAGGGCATTTTCGTCATTTCACTTATCTAATTCATATATTTAAACTTTCAGGGTATTACAAAGCACGTCAACAAGGATTCCAAAGGATTAATTATTAGACACTCAAGGTACGAAATTTTTTAAATATGTAGTAATTATGTGTTTTCTATTGCATTGTTTATTTTCTTCAGAAAATGTTGATAGAAAAACTTAATGGTTGCTTCTTGATTGATTAAGAAACAAAGTTGTGTTATAATAGGGGTGGTAGATAGTGCGTATAGCTAAATGTTTATTGATATTATATTGATTGTATTCTTAGGGATTATGTCAATGAGTTTTAGGATAATAAGTTCGCTATCTTTTAAGAATTGTTAGCTCCTAAAGAGAACACATTGATATACAATATCACTATATGGAATTATCATAGAGGGATGAAGTGAAAGTCGACCACACACCCTTGTGTAAGATGGCGGCCGATCTTATGACCAAATGATTGCTCTGAAAGGTAATTCATATGAATATGTGACTACAAGTTGGAATCATTTAGATGTTCTAGTTGGGGTATGTTGTATGGGCATCTTTGGAGGGATTTCAAGGATGCCTAAAATGAACAGTTTGATGTGACTCTAACTGATCGATTGGTCAAATAAAAGATAGAAGGGCACGAGCGAGGTAACAGAGTTGTAACAGATATTCTTGTATGTAAAATTTGTTTATAGGCATCAAGTTTGAATTTGTATAACATCTTGGTGCATACCGTATAAAGTCGTAGATAAGGTGTATCGAGGAAAGCCTTTGAATTGGCTTAAGAGGAAGTACTTGATCGAAATTTCAACGCAAGTTAAGTTAGACTTGGCTGAAGTCGTCATTAATACTACGTACGGATGGTGTTTTCCTAGTAAAGAGTAATGGTGCTATTTTACTTGAAATATTAGTAAAATGGAAGTCGCTAGTACAAGCACGATCAGTAAGAATGGTCAAAACATGCGCACATATAAGCCAAACCACGAAATGACAAAATTTTACAAACTAACTGTTTTTAAACTACAATTGGAAAGTCAAGAGTAGTCAGGATTTGATACTCGGTAATAATATCCAATTTGTGTAGCCAACTGGATCTTAAAACTTACATCATCAAGATCAAGTAGGAGATGTTGGAATATAATCATGATGATGTTCGCTTTACTATGTGTGTATTTGATGTATGGAGGTGCACCATAAGATTGGTGTATTGACACTAGTAGAAAAACATGTTTGCGCGACGATGCAAAACACAAAACGTCGCGCAAACAACCTTTGCTCTACAAAGGTTGGCGTTGTGCAAAACAATTTTGCGAGACGTAGGTACACCTCGGTCGCGGAAAACATCTTTGAGTGACGCCAACCTTCGTCGCGCAAAGGTCGTTTGCACGACGTTTTGTGCGTCGCGCAAGATTTTGGCGGCAAACCAAGAATGCTTTACCGTTTTTTCCCAACTTTGCGCAATGTAAGTGCACCTACATCGCGCAAAACAGCTTTGCGCCACGTAACCTATGTCGTGCAGAGTCTTTTTTTTTTTTTTTTTTTTTTTTTGCTTTTCTTTTGGGGTTCTTGCATTGCCTTTTTCTTTTGTGGCATCCACTTGTGTAAATGTTTTAAATTGACAATCGAATTAGTTCATTGTATTCATATAGGTTTAAAGAGTGCATCTGTAAAAAAATCATCAAAATCAGAGTTAAAATAACTGTTAAATCGTGATTTTTTTGTTTATAGCCATCGAAAAGGTTTGTCCCATTACATAATCTCTGAATGTTTGACGGTTGGATCGTTAAAACTAATTTCGTATAATGTGTTTCCCATCAAGTTCAATGGTATATTTACTAAGCAGATTTTAATTTATTTATTTTGTACTCATAAACAAAAGGGCAAAAAAAAAAAAAAAAAAAACTTTGTGCGACGCTGGTGCAACTGCATCGGTCAAAGCTGTTTTGAGCGACGCAACACCTATGTTACTTAATCTCTGAATGTTTGTTTTTTACAATTTTTGGCGTATGCGATCTCGAAGTATATACAAACAAGTTTGATGGTTAGATCGTTAAAACTAATTTCGTACAATGTGTTTCATATCAAGTTCAATGGTATATATATTTACTAAGTAGATTTTAATTTATTTATTTTGTACTCATAAGCAAAATGGCCAAAAAAAAAAAAAAACCTTTGCGCGACGTAGGTGCAACTGCGTCGCGCAAAGCTGTTTTGAGCGACGTAAGTGTATCTACGTCGCTTAAAGATGTTTTGCGCGACACAACACCTACGTCGTGCAAATTTTTTTTTTTTTTTTTTTTTTTTGCCCTTTGCTTTTCTTTTGGGGTTCTTGCATTGCCTTTTTCTTTTGTGGTATCCACTTGTGTGAATGTTTTAAATTGACGATGGAATTAGTTCATTGTATTCATATAGGTTTAAAGAGCGTAGCTGTAAAAAATCATCAAAATCAGAGTTAAAAGAACCGTTAAATCGTGATTTTTCGTTTATAGCCATCGAAAATGTTTGTATCTTTACTTGATATCTAAATGTTTGTTTTTTGCGATTTTTGGCGTATGCGATCTCTATGCATATGCAAACAAATTTGACGGTTGGATCGTTGAAACTAGTTTTGTACAATGCGTTTCCCATCAAAACGATAGATTCACTAACACTTGGAGTTTATTTATACTTTCATTAAGTATAACATAAGATTTTGTGGAATCCACTTGTGTAAATATTTTAAATTGACTGTCGAATCTGTTCGTTGCATTCATATAGGGTCAAGGAATGTAGCTATAAAAAATCATCAAAATTGGAGTTAAAATAATCATTAAATCATGATTTTTCGTTTATAACCGTCGAAAAGTTTTGTCCCGTTACTTAATCTCTAAACTTTTGTTTTTTACGATTTTTGGTGTATGCAATCTCGAAGTATATACAGACAAGTTTGACGGTTGGATCGTTAAAACTAATTTCGTACAATGTGTTTCTTATCAAGTTCAATGGTATATATATTTACTAAGTAGATTTTAATTTATTTATTTTGTACTCATAAGCAAAAAAAAAAAAAAAAAAAAAAAACCTTTGCTCGACGTAGGTGCAACTGCATCGTGCAAAGCTGTTTTTTTTGCCCTTTTGCTTTTCTTTTGGGGTTCTTGCATTGCCTTTTTCTTTTGTGGTATCCACTTGTGTGAATGTTTTAAATTGACGATCGAATTAGTTCATTGTATTTATATAGGTTTAAAGAGCGTAGCTGCAAAAAATCATCAAAATCAGAGTTAAAATAACCGTTAAATCGTGATTTTTCGTTTATAGCCATCGAAAATGTTTGTTTCTTTACTTGATATCTGAATGTTTGTTTTTTTCGATTTTTGGCGTATGCGATCTCCAAGCATATGCAAACAAGTTTGACGGTTGGATCGTTGAAACTAGTTTCGTACAATGCGTTTCCCATCAAAACGATAGATTCACTAACACTTGGAGTTTATTTATACTTTCATTAAGTATAACATAAAATTTTGTGATATCCACTTGTGTAAATATTTTAAATTGACGATCGAATCTGTTCGTTGCATTCATATAGGGTCAAAGAGTGTAGCTGTAAAAAATCATCATAATTGGAGTTAAAATAACCGTTAAATCGTGATTTTTCGTTTATAACCGTCGAAATTTTTTGTCCCATTACTTAATCTCTGAATGTTTGTTTTTTACGATTTTTGGCGTATGCGATCTCGAAGTATTTACAAACAAGTTTGACGATTAGATCGTTAAAACTAATTTCGTACAATGTGTTTCCTATCAAGTTCAATGGTATATATATTTACTAAGTAGATTTTAATTTATTTATTTTGTACTCATAAGCAAAATGGCCAAAAAAAAAAAAAACCTTTGCGCGACGTAGGTGCAACTGCGTCGCGCAAAGCTGTTTTGCACGACGTATGTGTATCTACGTTGCGTAAAGATGTTTTGCGCGATTCAACACCTACGTTGTGCAATTTTTTTTTTTTTGCCCTTTTGCTTTTCTTTTGGGGTTCTTGCATTGCCTTTTTCTTTTGTGGTATCCACTTGTGTGAATGTTTTAAATTGATGATCGAATTAGTTCATTGTATTAATATAGGTTTAAAGAACGTAGCTGTAAAAAATCATTAAAATCAGAGTTAAAATAACCGTTAAATCGTGATTTTTCGTTTATAGCCGTCGAAAAGGTTTGTATCTTTACTTGATATCTGAATGTTTGTTTTTTGCGATTTTTGGCGTATGCGATCTCCATGCATATGCAAACAAGTTCGACAGTTGGATCGTTGAAACTAGTTTCGTACAATGCGTTTCCCATCAAAACGATAGATTCACTAACATTTGGAGTTTATTTATACTTTCATTAAGTATAACATAAGATTTTGTGGTATCCACTTGTATAAATATTTTAAATTGACGATTGAATCTATTTGTTGCATTCATATAGGGTCAAGGAGTGTAGTTGTAAAAAATCATCAAAATTTGAGTTAAAATAACCGTTAAATCATGATTTTTTGTTTATAACCGACAAAAAGTTTTGTCCCGTTACTTAATCTCTGAATGTTTGTTTTTTACGATTTTTGGCGTATGCAATCTCGAAGTATATACAAACAAGTTTGACGGTTAGATCGTTAAAACTAATTTCGTACAATGTGTTTCCTATCAAGTTCAATGGTATATATATTTACTAAGTAGATTTTAATTTATTTATTTTGTACTCATAAGCAAAAGGGCCAAAAAAAAACCTTTGCGCAACGTAGGTGCAACTGCGTCGCGCAAAGCTGTTTTGCGCGACGTAAGTGTATCTACGTCGCGTAAAGATGTTTTGCGCGACGCAACACCTACGTCATACAATTTTTTTTTTTTTTTTGCCCTTTTGCTTTTATTTTGGGGTTCTTGCATTGCCTTTTTCTTTTATGGTATCCACTTGTGTGAATGTTTTAAATTGACGATCAAATTAGTTCATTGTATTCATATAGGTTTAAAGAGCGTAGTTCTAAAAAATCATCAAAATTAGATTTAAAATAACCATTAAATCGTGATTTTTCGTTTATAGCCGTCGAAAAGGTTTGTATCATTACTTGATATCTGAATGTTTGTTTTTGCGATTTTTGGCGTATGCGATCTCCAAGCATATGCAAACAAGTTTGACGGTTGGATCGTTGAAACTAATTTCGTACAATGCGTTTCCCATCAAAACGATAGATTCACTAATACTTGGAGTTTATTTATATTTTCATCAAGTATAACATAAGATTTTGTGGTATCCACTTGTGTAAATATTTTAAATTGACGATCGAATTAGTTTACTGCATTCATATAAGATCAAAAAGTGTAGCTATAAAAAATCATCAAAATCGGAGTTAAAATAACCATTAAATCGTGATTTTTCGTTTATAGCCATCGAAAAAGTTTGTCTCGTTACTTGATATCTGAATGTTTGTTTTTTGCGATTTTTGGCGTATGCAATCTCGAAGCATATACAAACAAGTTTGACGGTTGCATCGTTGAAACTAGTTTCGTACAATGTATTTCCCATCAAAATAATAGATTCACTAACACTTGAAGTTTATTTATACTTTCATTAAGTATAACATAAGATTTTGTGGTATCCACTTGTGTAAATATTTTAAATTGACGATCGAATCCGTTCATTGTGTTCATATAGGGTCAAGGAGTGTAGTAGTAAAAAATCATCAAAATCGGAGTTAAAATAATCGTTAAAACGTGATTTTTTGTTTATAAACGTTGAAAGGTTTTGTTTCGTTACTTGATCTTTGGATGTTTCTTTTTTCCAATTTTTGGCGTATGCGATCTTGGAATATATATAAACAAGTTTGACAGTTGGATCGTTGAAATTAGTTTCGTACAATGCGTATCCCATAAAATGATAGATTTCCTAACACTTAGAGTTTATTTATACTATCATTAAGTTTAACATAGGTATCCGCTTGTGTAAATATTTTAAATTGACAATCGAATTGGTTCGTTGTATTCATGTAGGCTCAAGGAATTTAGCTGTAAAAAATCATCAAAATCAGAGTTAAAATAACCGTTAAATCGTGACTTTTCGTTTATAATCATTGAAAGGTTTTGTCCCGTTACTTGATCTCTAGATGTTTTTTTTTTGCCAATTTTTGGCGTATGCGATCTCAGAATATATACAAACAAGTTTGATGGTTGGATCATTGAAATTAGTTTTGTATAACGCGTATCCCATCAAAACGATAGATTCCATAACACTTAGAGTTTATTTATATTATCATTAAGTTTAACATAACATTTTGTGGTATCCGCTTGTGTAAATATTTTAAATTGACGATCAAATTGTTTGTTGTATTCATATAGGCTTAAGGAGTGTAGCTGTAAAAAATTATCAAAATTAGAGTTAAAATAACCGTTAAATCGTGATTTTTCGTTTATAATCGCCGAAATGTTTTGTCCCATTACTTGATCTCTTGATGTTTTTTTTTTCCAAATTTTAGCGTATGCAATCTCGGAATATATACAAACAAGTTTAACGGTTGGATCGTTGAAATTAGTTTCGTACAATGCGTATTCCATCAAGTTTAAAGGTATATATATTTATTAAGTAAATTTTCAGTAAAATTTATAATTTTTTTTTTTAAGAAACCTTGCGCGACGTCACAATATGGTCGTTGCACAAAAGCAGTTTGCACGAGGTCAAAATGTATACATGCGTCGCGCATTGTGACAATTTTGGCCGTGCAATAGTAAAAAAATGGGCGTTTTTTAAAAAAAATTCCCAAATTTTCCAAACCAAAAGTCTTCCGCTCTCTCATCTCTCTCACTCGGTCTCTCTTCCCAAACCAAACCCAAATCCTTCTCCTAACTCTAGCCGACTATCCTCCTCAGCCAATTCCACCCGAGTTCCAGAATCACTCTCAGACTCTATGTCCCTCGACTCTCCAACTCTCAATCGTCCTCCTCCTCATAGTGCTCACCAACCATCACCGTCGTCGACCAACACAACGACACCACCCATAATCCTTCTCGACAACATCCAAGAGAACCCAGGCCATCACCCCATCACCCCACCGTCGATTCTCTCCTCTTCGACAACACCCCCACCATCATCCCTCTAAAATTTAGGTAATTTTGATTTAGGGTTCTGTTATTAATGTGAATTTCTGGTGTACGGATTTTAGGGTTTTTAAATTAGAATTTGTAGATTGATGATTGTTCTGTTGCCACCATTTAGGGTTTTCCTAAAATTTGAATTGCATTTGTAGATTGATGATTAATGATTGATGGCTGGTGTTATGTATGTTTATAGATGATTGGTTGAAATTTCATGCGATTGTGATAATGTTTTAGGGAAAAAATCATTTTTCCATTTGTCGTTTGGCCCAATTTCATTTGTCAACATCATGATTTCAATTCCACAATTTCCATCCGAGCCTTTTCTTTTCTTTCCTGCTATATAAAATGAAATGATACGGTTGATACCGTCCAACCACCGTTTGAATCTAAGAAATATTTAAGGTCAAAACTAATGAACTTGACTTAGTAGCCGTAAATCATAGTTAACTACATCCTATGACTTTTGAACCGAGTTGAGATTTCCATAACCAAAGGCATTTTAGACTGGCTGTTGCCTACTGTTGGTCAAATAATAAAGGTAGTTATAATGCTACTTGCAATTGGTGCCTTTCATGCCATAAGAAAGGGATACTAACTTCACAGTCTGCCGGAACCATATTTAATAGTTATAAGGTTGGTCCTGTGTCAAGTGTAGCACCATGGATATTCACAGTTGCAGCTATTACCACAGATCGTCGGATTATTGACAGCACTATTCTTGCAAACGGAAAGAAACTAGTCGTATGTCTCATCCACTTCCTTTTTCAACAAAATAAAAACATTTTATGAATATTTGTATATACTGTGGCTCGGATTGTTTTCATTTCAATACTTTTTAATGTTCTTATCACAAACAGGGGCACTCTACGAACACGTTCACATTAAATGGAACAAATTTTCCTCTTATATATGGAAAAGATGCTTCAAGAACAAATTGCTCTCAAATGCTAGCTAGGTAATTCTTGTCCTCGTTTCACTTTTACTGCATGCAATATAAGGGAATAAAAATGAAACTATAGTACTGACTTCTTGTTGCATTTTAGTATATGTTGGGAAGGTTGCCTGGACCCTGATTTAGTTAAGGGAAAGATAGTTGTATGTGAGAAAAACACTGGAATTCCTAGGGCTTACAGATCTAGGGCAGTTGGGATAATTTTTGTCAATTTTATGAACGAAACTTTTTCTCAAGTTCTCCCATTTCCTGGGGTGAATTTAATCACAGAAGAGCTAAATGTGGTCAAGTCCTACATGAACTCCACCAGGTATAGATTCATTTCAAACTGTTAAGGTTGGCGATTTTCGATCACGTTGGTTTTTAAATTCTTGAAAGCCTCTCTTATTTTACAAGGTCCCTCAAGCGACGATATTACAAAGTGAAGTCATAAAAGATGTTGCTACGCCTCTTGTTTCTATCACGTCTGCAACTTGACCGAATTTAGTTGACTATGTTCTGAATTTGATGATTCTTCATCTCCTAGACTGTTGTATTCATTTGACTATGTAGGTCCAGGGCGAGCAGATGAGGGCCTAGGGCGAGGAGATGAGGACCTATACCGGGACGGTGAGAGACCTTGTATGAGCCATGACTAGCCTCCAAATCTCGCTACCAGTACTTAATCTTGCTCCACCTTCGACCTTAGAGCCACTCGCCGTGCCGATACCCAGTAGCTTGATGTATCAAACATAGAAGACTACTTGTAGTTTTTTCTTTTTTATTCGAACATCTTGTATGTACATTTTCATATATTTTATAATTAAATACTTTTGCTTGGTTAATTCATTATTGTTTAGAATTTAATTACAATATTTATTAAAACAACAACAACAACAAAGCCTTTTCCCACTAAGTGGGGTCGGCTATATGAATCCTAGAACGTCATTGCGCTCGGTTTTGTGTCATGTCCTCCGTTAGATCCAAGTACTCTAAGCCTTTTCTTAGAGTCTCTTCCAAAGTTTTCCTAGGTCTTCCTCTACCCCTTCAGCCCTGAACCTCTGTCCCGTAGTCACATCTTCGAACCGGAGCGTCAGTCGGCCTTCTTTGCACATGTCCAAATCACCGGAATCGATTTTCTCTCATCTTTCCTTCAATTTCGGCTACTCCTACTTTACCTCGGATATCCTCATTCTCAATCTTATCCTTTCTCGTGTGCCCACACATCCCACGAAGCATCCTCATCTCCGCTACACCCATTTTGTGTACGTGTTGATGTTTCACCGCCCAACATTCTGTGCCATACAACATCGCTGGCCTTATTGCCGTCCTATAAAATTTTCCCTTGAGCTTCAGTGGCCTACGACAGTCACACAACACGCCGGATGCACTCTTACACTTCATCCATCCAGCTCGTATTCTATAGTTGAGATCTCCATCTAATTCTCCGTTCTCTTGCAAGATAGATCCTAGGTAGCGAAAACGGTCGCTTTTTGTGATCTTCGCTAGATTGCTCCGGTCATTAGTGTGGATAAATATATAAATGGATAGAGATAGGAAAGCAAACACAAGATGTACGTGGTTCACCCAGATTGGCTACGTCCACGGAATAGAAGAGTTCTCATTAATTGTGAAGGGTTTACACAAGTACATAGGTTTAAACTCTCCTTTAGTGAGTACAAGTGAATGATTTAGTACAAATGACATTAGGAAATATTGTGGGAGAATGATCTCGTAATCACGAAACTTCTAAGTATCGGAGTGTGGTATCATCTTGACTTGCCTTATCTGTCTCATAGGTAGATGTGGCAGCTTCTCTGGAAGTACTCTTCCTCCATCCAGGGGTGGTATCTTTAACTGGTGGAGATGCACAAGGTAATGTATCAATTTCACTTGAAGCTTACTTGTAGTTTCAGGCTTGGTCAAGCGCGATACAAACCATGTAGTAGGAGGCCCCCAAGTCGCCGAGCTAGGGGATCTGCTGAAAGAGGTGACAGACAAGGTAAGCAATCAGAGCTCCGGCTGATTGTTCACCTTCTCCCCATCTTGCAGCAGCATGAAGGATAAAGAGAAGAAAAATGAGAAGAGATGATATGGGATACTTTTGCTTTTGAAGAAGTAACTTTCCACAGGCTTATTCTTGAACTGAGCTGGAGGGTTTTCTGGTTTCCTCCAGAGTATAAGGCCAACTGAAGAATTTGAGGGTCAAAACAAGTCCATCAAATCTAGAGTACGTTCGACCCTGCTGATATGGGATACTTTTGCTTTTGACAGAGTAATGGATGTATAGGCACGTGTGCTGTTACGCTTGTCTCCACATGCTTCCTTGTATCCTTCGCACTTGCCCTATCTGTTCCTCAAGCAGATGTGGTATCTTCCCTGGAAACATAAGATGTTGAAGATGAGTACTCGAGAGCAATGCCAGGTAAGTAATCAGGTAAGGGGTTCCAGGCAGTCAGTTCCTAGTTGGGAGCTTGATTTCAAGTGCTGACTGATTGCTCTCTTTCTCCTTGTCTTGCAGGTAAAAACAAGGCCAAAGGAAAAGACAGGGAAAAAGCATGATATGGGATACTCTTGCTTTTAACCCTGATGATATGAGATATTCTTGCTCTAGTATAGCTTGTTTGCAGAGGTATTATCGGGGGGAAAGAAAGCTGAATATTTCGGAAGGCTTCGTTGGGAGTGCCCTCTCAGATATGAGGAAGGGTTAAGCATTTTTGCAGGTCTGCCTGTCCGTTGGGGATGGAGGTCGACATATATAGGAGTCTCCCTAACAACAAGTAGTAATGCTATTCCTTTACCCTGCTTGGTCATAGCACAGTAGTGGGAGCTGCCAGCTTCACATGTTTTAACTCTGTCAGAGCACTTTGAAAAAGTGGTATGTGGTATCTGGCTCTCGAGATTCGGAGAACGATGCTTCTTCGATTTTTGAGAAAGCAATCATGCTGGGGGTCTGGCTCTCGAGATTCGGGGAGCAGTGTCTCTTCGATTTTTGAGAAAGTAATCATGTTGGGAGTCTGGCTCTCGAGATTCGGAGGGCGGTGCCTCTTCGATTTTTTAGTAAGCAATCTTGTTGGGAGTGTTTTCTCGGATGTGAGTAAAGGTTGGGCATGTTTGCTAGTCTACCTTGCCACGAGGCACAGAGGTTGACACACAAGGACTTTCCAATTATCCAGCAGTGGTACTGTTCCTTTACCCTTGTGGGTAATAATATGGTAGCTAGACCTTCAAAATTTATGTGTCTAAACTTTGTTAGTGCTGTTTCTTTGCTATTCTTTTACCTTTCTTGGTCAGAGCGATGTAGTGGGAGCTGCAAGCTTCACGTGCTCAACTTTGGCAGAGACTTTGGCAAAGTTATCTGTGGTACCCATGAGCTATTGTTGCGTGTGGGAAGTGGGTGATTGAACAGTAAGATTCATGTGCTTTCGACTTCACCAGAAGTCTTCGACAGAATGCCCATAATTTCCGCAAAGCTGAGTGTGCGTGTGACAGGTGCTGACAAGGCTAGAAAAGTAGGTGCCTTTTCGATTTCTGAGATCGGCCCTCGTGATCTCTGAGCAGCCCAGCTTTTGAGAAAGCGAGCGCCTCTTCGATTGATTCGGAGAACGATGCCTCTTCGATTTTTGAGAAAGCAATCATGCTGGGGGTCTGGCTCTCGAGATTCGGGGAGCAGTGTCTCTTCGATTTTTGAGAAAGTAATCATGTTGGGAGTCTGGCTCTCGAGATTCGGAGGGCGGTGCCTCTTCGATTTTGGAGCAAGCAATCTTGTTGGAAGTGTTTTCTCGAATGTGAGTAAAGGTTGGGCATGTTTGCTAGTCTACCTTGCCACGAAGCACAGAGGTTGACACACAAGGACTTTCCAATTATCCAGCAATGGTACTATTCCTTTACCCTCTCTTCGATTTTTGAGAAAGTAGTCATGTTGGGAGTCTGGCTCTCGAGATTCGGAGGACGGTGCCTCTTCGATTTTGGAGCAAGCAATCTTATTGGGAGTGTTTTCTCGAATGTGAGTAAAGGTTGGGCATGTTTGCTAGTTTACCTTGCCACGAGGCACAGAGGTTAACACACAGGGACTTTCCAATTATCCAGCAGTGGTACTGTTCCTTTACCCTTGTGGGTAATAATATGGTAGCTAGACCTTCAAAATTTATGGGTCTAAACTTTGTTAGTGCTGTTTCTTTGCTATTCTTTTACCCTTCTTGGTCAGAGCGATGTAGTGGGAGCTGCAAGCTTCACGTGCTCAACTTTGGCAGAGAACTTTGGCAAAGTTATCTGTGGTACCCATGAGCTATTGTTGCGTGTGGGAAGTGGGTGATTGGACAGTAAGATTCATGTGTTTTCTACTTCCCCAGAAGTCTTCGACAGAATACCCATAATTTCCGCAAAGCTGAGTGTGCGTGTGACAGGTGCTGACAAGGCTGGAAAAGTAGGTGCCTCTTCGATTTCTGAGATCGGCCCTCGTGGTCTCTGAGGAGCCCAGCTTTTGAGAAAGCGAGCGCCTCTTCGATTTCTGATATCGGCTTTCATGGTCTTTGAGCAGCCCAACTTTTGAGAAAGCAAACACCTCTTCGATTTATGAGATCACCCTCGTGGTCTCTAAGCAGCCCAACTTTTGAGAAAGCAAACGCCTCTTTGATTTCTGAGCAGGCGCCTCTTCGATGTCTGAAGCTCCGTCGAGTGCAGCTTTTTAAAGGGGCTGGCATTAAGTTCCAAAGCACACTTGAATCTCCACCAGTAGAAGCTCCATTCTTGCACTTCTAAGATCTTGATTTGTCCGACTTCTTCTTTCTTCAACACCTTTGAAAATGTCTGGCCCCTCCGACCGTCGTTTTGACTTGAACCTTGTTGAAGAGGCAGCCCCGCCTTCTCCAGACAACATATGGCGCCCATCCTTCGTCTCCCCTACTGGTCCTCTTACCGTTGGGGATTCCGTGATGAAGAATGATATGACCGCTGCGGTGGTGGCCAGGAACCTTCTCACTCCCAAAGATAATAGACTACTTTCCAAACGGTCTGATGAGTTAGCTGTTAAGGATTCGCTGGCTCTCAGTGTTCAGTGTGCAGGTTCTGTGTCTAATATGGCCCAACGCCTATTTGCTCGAACCCGCCAAGTTGAATCATTGGCGGCCGAAGTGATGAGTCTCAAACAGGAGATTAGATGGCTCAAGCATGAGAATAAACAGTTGCACCGGCTCGCACATGACTATGCTACAAACATGAAGATGAAGCTTGACCAGATGAAGGAAACTGATGGTCAGGTTTTACTTGATCATCAGAGATTTGTGGGTTTGTTCCAAAGGCATTTATTGCCTTCGTCTTCTGGGGCTGTACCGCGTAATGAAGCTCCAAATGATCAACCTCTGATGCCTCCTCCTTCTAGGGTTCTGTCCAGTACTGAGGCTCCGAATGATCCCCCTTCAATGCCTTCTCTTTCTGGGGCTCTACCGACTGCTGAGACTTCTCCTAAGCAACCTTTGTGAAGGCTCCATCTTGTTTGTTTATTTTGACTCATGTATATGTACATATTTGTAGCTTATCGGGGATATCAATAAATAAGTTTTCCTTCATTTCAACGTATTGTGTTAAATACACCAAAGCCTTCTTCGCTAAGTTCTTTGAATTTTCTTTTGTTGAAGCTTGTATGTTGAAGCTTTCTGAGTGGAGCATGTAGGTTGGGGTAGTGTTCCCTTAATTTTCCGAGTGAGGAAAACTTCTCGGTTGGAGACTTGGAAAATCCAAGTCACTGAGTAGGATCGGCTATATGAATCTTGGAACGCCATTGTGCTCGGTCCTGTGTCATGTCCTTCGTTAGATCCAAGTACTCTAAGTCTTTTCTTAGAGTCTCTTCCAAAGTTTTCCTAGGTCTTCCTCTACCCCTTCGGCCCTGAACCTCTGTCCCATAGTCGCATCTTCTAATCGGAGCGTCAGTAGGCCTTCTTTGCACATGTCCAAACCACCGTAACCGATTTTCTCTCATCTTTCCTTCAATTTCGGCTACTCCTACTTTACCCCGAATATCCTCATTCCTAATCTTATCCTTTCTCGTGTGCCCACACATCCAACGAAGCATCCTCATCTCCGCTACACCCATTTTGTGTACGTGTTGATGCTTCACCGCCCAACATTCTGTGCCATACAGCATCGCCGGCCTTATTGCCGTCCTATAAAATTTTCCCTTGAGCTTCAGTGGCATACGGCGGTCACACAACACACCAGATGCACTCTTCCACTTCATCCACCCAGCTTGTATTCTATGGTTGAGATCTCCATCTAATTCTCCGTTCTTTTGCAAGATAGATCCTAGGTAACGAAAACGGTCGCTTTTTGGTATTTCTTGATCTCCGATCCTCACCCCTAACTCGTTTTGGCCTCCATTTGCACTGAACTTGCACTTCATATATTTTGTCTTTGATCGGCTTAGGCGAAGACCTTTAGATTCCAACACTTCTCTCCAAAGGTTAAGCTTTGCATTTACCCCTTCCTGAGTTTCATCTATCAACACTATATCGTCTGCGAAAAGCATACACCAAGGAATATCATCTTGAATATGTCCTGTTAACTCATCCATTACCAACGCAAAAAGGTAAGGACTTAAGGATGACCCTTGATGTAATCCTACAGTTATGGGAAAGCTTTCGGTTTGTCCTTCATGAGTTCTTACGGCAGTCTTTGCTCCTTCATACATATCCTTTATAGCTTGGATATATGCTACTCGTACTCCTTTCTTCTCTAAAATCCTCCAAAGAATGTCTCTTGGGACCCTATCATACGCTTTTTCCAAATCTATAAAGACCATGTGTAAATCCTTTTTCCCATCTCTATATCTTTCCATCAATCTTCGTAAGAGATAGATTGCCTCCATGGTTGAGCGCCCTGGCATGAACCCGAATTGGTTGTCCGAAACCCATGTCTCTTGCCTCAATCTATGCTCAATGACTCTCTCCCAAAGCTTCATTGTATGACTCATTAACTTAATACCCCTATAGTTCATGCAATTTTGTACGTCGCCCTTATTCTTGTAGATAGGCACCAAAGTGCTCGTTCGCCACTCATTTGGCATCTTCTTCGTTTTCAAAATCCTATTGAAAATGTCAGTGAGCCATGTTATACCTGTCTCTCCCAAAACTTTCCACACTTCGATTGGTATATCGTCTGGGCCTATTGCTTTTCTATGCTTCATCTTCTTCAAAGCTACAACCACTTCTTCCTTCCGGATTCGACGATAAAAAGAGTAGTTTCTACACTCTTCTGAGTTACTCAACTCCCCTAAAGAAGCACTCCTTTCATGTCCTTCATTGAAAAGATTATGAAAATAACCTCTCCATCTGTCTTTAACCGCGTTCTCTGTAGCAAGAACCTTTCCATCCTCATCCTTGATGCACCTCACTTGGTTTAGGTCCCTTGTCTTCTTTTCCCTTGCTCTAGCTAGTTTATAGATATCCAACTCTCCTTCTTTGGTATCTAGTCGTTTATACATATCGTCGTAAGCCGCTAACTTAGCTTCTCTGACAGCTTTCTTCGCCTCTTGCTTCGCTTTTCTATACCTTTCACCATTTTCATCGGTCCTCTCCTTGTATAAGGCTTTACAACATTCCTTCTTAGCCTTCACCTTTGTTTGTACCTCCTCATTCCACCACCAAGATTCCTTTTGGTGTGGGGCAAAGCCCTTGGACTCTCCTAATACCTCTTTTGCTACTTTTCGGATACAACTAGCCATGGAATCCCACATTTGGCTAGCTTCCCCCTCTCTATCTCACACACATTGGGTGATTACCTTCTCTTTGAAAATGGCTTGTTTTTCTTCTTTTAGATTCCACCATCTAGTCCTTGGGCACTTCCAAGTCTTGTTCTTTTGTCTCACTCTTTTGATATGTACATCCATCACCAACAAGCGATGTTGATTAGCCACGCTCTCTCCTGGTATAACTTTGCAATCCTTACAAGTTATACGATCCCCTTTCCTCATTAGAAGAAAATCTATTTGTGTTTTTGACGACCCACTCTTGTAGGTGATCACATGTTCTTCTCTCTTCTTAAAGAAGGTGTTGGCTAAGAAGAGATCATATGCCATTGCAAAATCCAAGATAGCTTCCCCATCCTCATTTCTCTCCCCAAAACCATGGCCACCATGAAAACCTCCATAGTTGCCTGTCTCCCTGCCCACGTGTCCATTTAAATCTCCTCCTATAAATAACTTCTCCGTCTGAGCAATTCCTTGCACCAAGTCTCCAAGGTCTTCCCAAAATTTCTCCTTCGAACTCGTATCCAACCCTACTTGAGGTGCGTACGCACTAATCACATTGATAAGTTCTTGTCCTATTACAATCTTGATTGCCATGATTCTATCTCCTACCCTCTTGACATCTACAACATCTTGTGTCAAGGTCTTGTCCACGATGATGCCAACACCGTTTCTCGTTCTATTTGTGCCCGAATACCAAAGTTTAAACCCTGAGTTTTCTAGATCCTTTGCCTTACTACCAACCCACTTAGTTTCTTGTAGGCACATAATATTTATCCTTCTCCTCACCATAACTTCCACTACTTCCATAGATTTTCCCGTTAAGGTTCCTATATTCCACGTTCCTAAACGCATTTTGCTCTCTTGAACTCTACCCTTCTGTCCTAGCTTCTTCACCCTCCCCCGTCTAATAGGATCAAAGTACTTCTTTTGTGTGTCCCGTGTAAAGTTGATAGGAGCATATGCTCCCAAACAACTTTGAGTGGAGTCGTTCGAAAAGAAGTTTCTACGGCCCCCTTGCTCATTTAACACTGCATCCGGGTGCCGATGAAGATACAGCGACCCTTGCTCACTTATCACTGTGCTCGGGCCACACAGCGCGCCACTTACGGGTGACGCCCTAGCTTTAGCGCGATTTTGTTATGGATTCATTTTCATAAGGATTCGACGTGATCATGGAGTGCCGGCTGTCGACTACCTGACGCCCTCCCCCTCCTCCTTTATCCAGGCTTGGGACCGGCAATGTAAACTTACATAGGCGGAGTTATATTTATTAAAAATTAAAAAAAAATATGATCGAAACCAAAAAAAAGGGTTTGCGCGACGCATGCCTACGTCGCACAAAGACACTAAGCCACTTTCCACAACACATGTCCTACAATGTGCAAAGCCACTAAGCCACTTTGCGCGATGCATACCTACGTCGTGCAAAGCCACCTATGCCACTTTGCGCCATGAAGTAGTACGTTGCGCAAAGACACTTTGCGCGACGCACGTCCTACGTCGCGCAAAGTGGCTTTGTGCGACACATGCCCCACGTCGCGCAAAGTGGCTTTGCACGACATAGGACGTGCGTCACGCAAAGTGGCTTTGCGCGAAGTATGTTACTTCTTTGTCGCGCAAACCCTACTGTCACTGCCTTGGCGCAACGAATGTTGCGTTGCGCAAACCCTTAGGCAACGATTTTTGGCCTTGCGCGACAAAGTTACCTACGTCACGCAAAGTGTTTTTTCTACTAGTGTGATATACTCTTAACCAAAGGGTGTGATAAAATGTATGACTTATCATAAAGGTTATACCTTCTATAAGTGATGTGTCTTATCATGAAACGATAAGATCATTCAGAGAAGTCTCACAACTCTCTGAAAATGGTATAATGAAGTCTATAAAAAGAGGATTTATTCCTCCAGACAAATCATTCAATGGGAAATATATTCTTTTCTTTCCTTTGGTGTTTTATTTCTCTCTTGTCACCACCTCATAGTAATCAATAGTCTAATGACATTAGAGATTGATCCTGTAAAATTGTAGGCGTTGGATAAGTAAACATGGACATGATTAGAAATCAGTAATTGTTGGCCCAGTTAATTTGTTTAATGGAACGAAGCTGGGAACCTTTTAGCTTAGCCCAACATTGCGCCATACACTCGGCCCCAAAAGCTCAAACCATATACAGTTCCGCATATACAAGATGGGTTCCGCTCATAAATTTCCGAAAATTCAGAATCGATTCCACTTATAGGTTCCGATACTAAAGAAGAAAAAAAACGCTTACAGTTCCGAAACCAAAGAAAAGCCCCGGGACAGGTTTGACATATAATTCCGATGATGCTGAGAGGCTCGATTGGAATAAACAATGCAGAATGATGGCTGCAAATCCCCTAATCCCGTTGGATAGTTCCTTAACGAAGCAATCATAACGCTGCTTCAATTAGTGCAGTGCGATTGTTACTCTTTCATTCAATGAGAACACTTCACTCATTGAAGTAGAACATTCATCTATGTTAATCACTTTTGGAACCCCTTGGCTTAATATTATTCAGTTGTTTCTAGGTTAGTTAAATCTTCAGTTTATTACTGTTTTTACAGCTTTTTTTGGTTTAATTAATTAATTACTTCAATGATTGGAAAAGTAAGAACAATGCTAGGTAGGGACCAATATTATACCAAGAATTATTAGGAGACAAAGTGATACCACAAGTGATTAAGTCCCCGTTAAGAATTTAGCCATATATATGTATTTCATTGGTCGATCGATCGGGAATTAATTTATAATATTTAAATTAAAAGCTCATTTATTTGCAGGCAAGAGGTTGGTGGGTTTTGAATCTTTGATATTGGTAGATATAGGGAATATTGGAGGGTTTTGCTTTCACTTTGCAGAGGCAAGATTTATGTGTGATTTCTGCTTCTACAGGAAACATAAAAAAAAGCGAAAAAGGTGAAATATGATTGTGCAAATAATGCATGGGATGGTGATGGTGAAGGAATCGTAATCTAGCTAAAATTCCCCAACATGCCAGCTTAAAAGCGAGTTCATGATCTCCGTGTAAAAACATGTACAATATATCGAAATCTGTGCGTGGTTCCGCAAGCATGCATGCATATCACGAAAATTTAATTCAGATCATGCAACTCTAGCTTTCCATACATCTTAATGTTTACTTAATTATCTTTATATGAAAAAGATATTCATCAGACAAATTTTAACAATACATTAAAGTGGTCGACAAGATATAAAAAATATAACAATATAAGTAATAATCTCAAAATAGCAAAATTAATGCCGAGCAAAAACCGCATAACTCAAACAACTTAGCTAGACTCAAAGTTAAGTCCGTACAATTTAAAATGATCAAAACCCTAAATTATTAACCCATAATCCTATACTTCGGCTGCCGCCACAAGTAGAAATCCAACCCTAGATAAGTGATGTATGATTTTCAAAAGGTTGCAGAAATCATAAAGAACAATCATTGCTATGAATTAGTTAAGCAACCTAGCCATAAATATATATATGAGAAATGCTATAAATATAATTGTTCTATAAATTCAGTTAAATTAAAACCAAATAAAATTTTGATAGCTAGGGTTTGGCCCTCCATAAAGGAAATCCACCATATGTATTTTGAAGATTTAACCCAAACGATTGTAGCGCACACAAACCTTGTCATTTTCTATCCCTCATTGGTCTTAATTTATTTATATTATTGTACGAAGATCACAACAGAAGAAACACGAGATGGTGGAGAACTTTACAAGCTGATAACGACTATCAGAGAATATAATGCATTAACTAGCTGTTAGCAGTACTTTCATGAGAATGTTACGACCAAACTCCCATCAAACTGCGCAAGCTAGCTAGCTGTAGTACTTATATTTGGCTGGCAAACTTTCCAGATCAAGCTATAAATATTCATGTAATTATCGTTATGTAACGTTGTATGTTTGAATAATATCATTAGCAATGTATGAGTAAACTAGTAAGATAGACAAGTATTGGTAGTTTATCAGCTGCATAGTGCAATTAATGGTGAGGGGCATGATTGTTTTTGGTTGTCCAAAAAAAAAGAAAAATAATAAATTGCTGAATGCAAGGAACTGAAAAGGGAGAAATAATCATCGATCGTATCTGGCCGTAAAGCAAATTTATGTACAAGTACATTTGATTTGAAACTAGCTAGGGCCAGGGGAAGATCGGAGTATGAGTAGAGAGCATGTGCATGCTTCTGCAGACGAATGGTCATGTCACTCCCCCCCCCTAACATATAGCATATAACGCATTACCTATTTGGTGGTCCTTGCACTGGCAGAATTAGCAAGAAAATAAGAGAAATCACACGCACCATATACATTTTTCAAGTAAAAGTTGGCCCTCCTCGTTTAAAGATGCACCCTTTGTGGATGGTGGGGCCTTTCCCTTCTTATCAATTCATACCAATTTTCATATCAAACTCTTTAAATATGAACAACTTTTTGTTTGTTTTCGTATTTGTCTCTACTTGAGTAAAATGGGTTTCAAGTTCAAAGTATTTCATTGCAAGGACAGTATATATTTGCGTTGAGTTCAATATTTGATTGAATTAGTCTCACTGTAGTAGTTTAATTTTGTTGTGACATTGTGAGCTACGTAATGTTATCAATTCATAAATTACTAAGAGTAACATGAGTAGATTGATAACATTATATTAGTGTGAAGTGTGAAATTCACAAAAACATTCGCCAACCATATTTTGGCCATGAATTTATTAAGATATTTTAAGTTGCATAAATACCACGTTCCACATTTTATTGTGGAATGAACTGAATCATCCTAATTGAAATCCAAAACATCTTTACAAAATTAAAAGAGAATCATCCTAATTGAAATCCAAACATCTTTACAAAATTCAAACATCTTTAATGACTCAATTAAAATGCCCTACTTTTGACTAAAGACACCTAAGTTTGACAATTCAATCTTTTTCATATAAGTTAAAGAATTTTTTTAGTCAAAATGGTCTTTGAGATTGATATAACTTTGCACTTTGGTCCATGAGATTTGAAATTGATAGAAGTGGTCTCTGAGTTTGTCCACCATCAATCATTTTGGTCATTCCGTGAGAAATCTCCATCAAATAAAGATATGACAAAATTACCCTCAATTTTTGTCAAATCATTTTGGCCTATTGTTTATTAAATTTAGAGTATTTTTGCCATTTTGGTCCTTATTTAATAAAAGTTTTCAAAGAATGACCAAAATGATTGATAGTAGACAAACTCAAGGATCACTTCTATCGATTTCAAATCAAAGAGATCAAGGAGTTAAGCCAATCTCAGAGATCATTTTGGCTAAAAAGCCTAAGTTAAAAATTAAAACTGCAAAACACAATTGCTTAAAGTATCCAAAAATGATTGTAAACACGAAATTTCCTACTACAAATAAAACAAGAACACGTGTATAGAACAAATTTTGTATTAAATAAATCTATGAGCAGAGTTGTTGATTCGAGGGTCGCAGTGACTTGTTCTCGAATCCATGAATGCCGCAAGGATTTGGCTTGAGGCAATATAGGAACTGACACGTGTGGTGGTGCTTGATGGTTCTCCACAAGTGTGGTGAAGAATGCAGAGAACTTTCTGAGTCTTCTAAGTGCATGTAGAGTGCTCCGGAGTTTGAGCGTTTGAGTGTGAGAATGTGTTTCTGAGGGAAGCCTTTCTTTGTTTTGGAGCCTCATATTTATAGGTGATGCAAGTCTTGATTAAGGCTTAAGTTGGTCTTGATTTTGGATTTGATTAATTGACGAAATATCCAACACTTGATTTGGACTTGGTTCGTTATTTGACTTCATAAAAAAAATCCTTGATTTAATCACATAATCTTTTATTTAAATCAAACAAATAAATCACATTTCATCCTTAATTTGGCATGATTTAGCCAATCTCCTCCGATTCGGCATTTCATTTGTTTTAAATTTAAATCAACTAATTTGTTTGATTTAAATTAAAATTAATTAAAGAATTATTAAAGAAAAATTCTTAATTCATTTTCGTCAAATGTCTACGTGCGTCAGTCTTGATTACTTGTTTTGATGAGTCACTTGCTATTGTACGATTTGTAAGACTGTCACGTAAACCCTAATATGTTGAAAATTAATGTGTTGGTGAGTATTTATTTCACCAAAGTTTACATATCTACAATGATATGAGATGATTAGCAAATTAAGGGGAAAAAGGGTAAGGCATTCAACCCACGTGGCCAAAGCTTTAAAAGATGAACTGGTTACCACCCGTGCATCTCTATGTGAAAGATATCACACGTAGAATTGTAGATGCCCTTTTTTCTTTGGTAAAAAATTGTTGTGGATACGCACTAAAACTGGTGATACGTGAATTACACTGAATTGCCTAGTACTTATAGTACTTACTGTTCTATCGGCTGGTCACTGTGTCTTTCCATCTTTCTCTCTCTCTGGAATCTTAGCCAAAATTTGTAGTAGTCAGTGGGAAGCAAGATTTTCTTTTACAGGAGGAGACGTGGGGTTGCTAAGGACTCAAGACTCAAGAAAAAGCTAAAGTAGGAGGAATTTAATTGAAGAAAATTAAAGAGGCCTCCCATTACCATTCATTTACGCACGTACGCAGTTTTCACCTTCTTTAGTCTACAATAACACACATATATATACACACACGCATATAGCTAGCTAGCAGGTTGACTCACAAAAACTAAAATATCGAACCAGATATATATTAGTGTCTCAGCTGTGTGTGATAGTGATTTTTCGTCATGGTGATGGCCAAAAACAAAAGATCATCAGTTGTGAAAGCAGGAAATGCACGGCCGAAGAAGAACTGGTGGAAGCCAGAAGAGGACTTGATTCTCAAACAATATGTGGAAACCCATGGTGAAGGCAACTGGGCAACTGTTTCCAAGCTTTCAGGTTCATTAGTTTATTACTTAGTTAATCATCAAACTAGCTCCCTATCTCTCTCTCTTTCTCAATCTCTCTCTCTCTCTCTCTCTCTCTCTCTCTCTCTCTCTCTCATAAACACAAGCATGTACACATGCATGCATGCAGGTCTGAAGAGGGGAGGAAAGAGCTGTAGGCTAAGATGGAAGAATTACCTGAGACCTAACATCAAACGCGGAGACATGTCCCAAGACGAGAAAGACCTCATCATCCGCATGCATAAGCTTCTTGGCAATCGGTATATAATTAATCGTCAACTAATCAGCATCATCACTTTAATTAATTCATCACTTAACCTAAATTAATTACTTCAGTTGTTTTGCTATAAAATATATACGTACATAGATGGTCACTGATTGCTGGTCGGCTTCCTGGCCGAACGGATAATGAAGTGAAGAACTACTGGAATACCCATTTGAACAAGAACACCAGCTGCTGCCCAGCTGGAGGCAAAAGAAAAGGTACCTCTATGACAGACTACTCAAACCATGACACCAATATCACCAAGAAGAAAAACAAAATCAATACGAGTAAGACTTCGAGCACTGCCACCGCTACTGCTGATAATCCGATGATCATCAGTAGTACTGTTCGAAGTCCAAAAGACACCAATTCTGATCATCATCATCAACATCACGAGGAGCCGAATGATGGACCCATATTTGCTACTACCAGTACTACAGAAGAGAGCTGCTTTTACTATGATGTGGACATAGAATCTCCAAGGGAGCTGCACTACTACATGCCTAGCTGCAGTTCAAACTTCAATCCGGCGTTTGCGTTTGATGATGAGCCTTTCATTGGCTACATGGACCCTTTTCTTTTATTTGATTAAAAAATCACTTGTATACTTTAGGAAGTGTACGTAGCAGCTGTTATATAGGTACTTTAAACCTCATAATAATTCAGAGCTAGCTAGCCTGCTCTAGTATCTAGTGCTTGTTTTTCTCAGCAATTGAAAAACTAACAATAGTCACCGACATTAGTTGTGCAGAATTGAGATCATGGATAGGCTTTTTAGCCACCTTGTTCGTACAATTAATACCCGTGATTATTATCAGGTTTTCTTTTGCATGAGTCTTAATGAATCATTGCACTATGATTGATAATGTTACACATGTTGATGTGATCATCTCTCTTTCTCTCCCTCCTTTTTTTTCGTAGACACAAGAAAGAACTTTTTGACGACAATCATGTCAATATGTCACTATCATAAAATTAATCACAAAATTAATCATGTATTGGCATGTGAGAAAATTAAATTGCATGACACTAATTAAATTACATGACACTCCCTAATCAATTAGAAACATCAGCATAATAGCATAATCTCATTGCATGTCAGTTTCTCTCACATTGAACACACGCATGATGACATGATTTAATTTCTTTTACACACGTTTATTAAGTTCACAGCTTTTTAGCCAAAATGGTTCCCGAGATTTGCATAACTCATCAATTTGGTCCTTGAGATTTGAAATGGATAGAATTGGTCCCTAAGTTTGTCTACAATTAATCATTTTGGTCATTCCGTGAAAAGTCTCTATAAAATAAGAATAAAATGATAAAAATACCCTCAATTTTGATCAAATCATTTTGGCCTATTGTTTATTAAATTGAAGGTAATTTTGTCATTTTGGTCCTTACTTAACACAATTTTTCACCTAACGACTAAAATGATTGATGATGGACAATCTCGGAGACCACTTCTATTGATTTCAAATCTTAGGGATCAAAGTGAAGAATTATGCAAATCTCAGAGACCATTTTGACTAAAAAACCTTAAGTTCACACCCATGTCTCAGCAGAGTCGGATTTGCCCACGTCGATGTAATTTCTCTTATAAATCGACTTTCTCTAGCTCACCTATTAGCAAAAAAGAAGCCATGATCTTCTTTTGATTAGAGCAATAAAAAGTCTAATATGGTACATAAAGTTGAATATATAAAACTTTTGTTAAATAAAAAAATACAGAATTGCTAAGAAGGTTGCTTGAACCGAAGGGGCTACATATTAATTAAGATTTTAAAGGATTTTAAAAGTGATAGATTTGATAGGATTAAAGATGATCAAAGACTCCTACAAAATTCATATGGATTTTTAAAGAATTTGAATGGCTGGTGGTGGAAGGATTTGAAATTCTAGGGGTGAGGTTGTATTCTTTTTAGTCTTGGTTATATATACTTTTGGCTCTCAAATCCCACAAAATCCACAACTTATTGAAATCCTCCAAAACCTTAGAGCCTGTTTAGTATTCTACTTGAATCCAACTTTTTAAACTCAAAAACAATTTTCAAGTTTTAGGCCTTAAAAACTTGTTTGGTAGGACTATTTTCAAAAACTAGACTCAAGACTCACTCAAAAATATAGTCTATTATCTAAAAACACAAAAAGTAAGTTTTTAGAATTTTTAAACTTAAACTCACTCCTTTCTTTTCTCTCCCTCCTCCCCTCTCACTCCGAATCTATCTCTCTTTTCTTCTTTCTCTCTCCCCCTTCTCTTTTTTTTGTTTAACATTTTTTGTCTCTCCTCCAATCCGTTCTCTTCATTCTTTCGATTATTTCTCTCACTCCTCTTCCTCTCTATCTCCTATGATCTTCTCACTTCTTTCTCTTTCCTCCAATCATCTCTTACTTTCCTTCCTCCTCTCTCCTCTTTCTCTCTCGACCCCCTTTTTATGGATCTTTTTGTCCAGTTTTAGTTGTAAGATTTTAAAATTTTAAATCACATACCAAACAAGTTTTTGAGTTTTAAAGAAAATTGTTTTCAAGAAAAATTCTTAAGAAATATTTTGAGAAATTATAAAAAAAATTTAAATAGGATACCAAACAAGCCCTTAATTTTTTTAATACACTTAGATTTGGATGGATTTTAAAATCCTTTAAAATCTTTTAATTGACTACACCTAGATTATAAAGGATTCTAAAATCCTTTAATTGACTACACAGATTTGAATGGATTCTAAAATCCTTTAAAATCTTTTAATTGACTACACTAGGATTTTAAAGTCTTTTAAAATCCTCCCAAATCCGAATTTGACTACACCCCCTAAGTCATTATCGACTGAATAATAAGTATGCTATTTATAATAAACTAACTCTAACTTTAATACTAACGGGCTATGCTCAAATCCTAAACCTATAAGAAAACCAAAAAATAACCTAAATACTATTATTTTCCAAGACGTAACTCAAAACTAGTCACTACCAACCACAAGTTAATCAGGTATTAAATTAAAAATTAAAAATTAAAAAAAAAAGGTGGCAAAAGATGTATGTATCATAAAATTGACATGATACATCATAAAAGACACGGTTGCCGGTAAACTGAGAAGCTTATTGTCTGCGAAAAGCAATTATTAGATTTCCAATATGTAGAAGTTTAAGGTCGATGAATCCTCCCTCGAATGGGAATTTACATTTACAATATGTCGTCTAGTTCTTGTTGAGGGTACAATAAAACATCATCAACGGGCAATGACGGTGGAGTTCCAGGCGGAATGGAAGCAGCACCATTCTCGCCGGCAAATATGCACAGAGCCTCCGCGTCCCTGACCACTGCATCAAGATCTATATGACTGCTCAGTTCATTAATGAACTTCAGTAGAGTGTCGAAGTCCATTTGCTCCCCAATTATCTTACTACGGTGTCGCTTCAATATCGCCACAGAGACATACAGGTGCAGATGCTCGGCCGGATAATGTGTCCATAATAACTCCCACAAGCGCATTGTTTTGTCGAATTCAAATTCCCTAGAAATAGATATGCGATGAAACTCTATCAGGAAAAGTGGAGTGAAAGAAATTTACAGTAACACTGTAATAATCAACTATATAGTAACTCTCACAAACATACAACCACGCATACATAAATGAATCAATATTAAGAACGGAGTGTGGAACCTGACCTTTTAAATTGTATTAGAACCCAGCGGAAACAAAAAAAGTAATTCAAGCAGTCCTTCTGAGTAAAGTGATTGTGCAACGGAGCGTCTAACAGCTCCACCAACTACAACAACAATGATTTAGAATGAATTAAGAACACACAACTACTATTTCGTCCTGGCAAAGCAATGTAAAGGTAGATAAGGGAGAGACCTTCATTATTGCAAAAAGTTGAGAGTGCATGCCACTTTGGTCACGGTTGAAATTTGGCCCAAGGCGCTCCATCAGTGAAACAAAACACCAAAACGATTCAGACTCATCCTCCATTACATACAAAATTGGGGACAGGAGATCACTCATACCCTGTAGGACAAAAGAAAGATACATCATACAATGATGGTACACAGCTATCACAACTGAACTGGGGCTACGAAGTTACATATTGAGGCAACTTACATTCAGAGTTGAGGTCATTATTTAAACATACTGTTCTCACTTTACAAACAAGACCACAACAGACAGGAAGGAGAAAGCTATATCCCAAATGAATATCATAACTACATATATGACAAATGTGTATAAACCACAGAGCTAATATGGTTACATATCGTGAGATAATCCCAAACCAAACTTTTATGTTAGCATGGTAAAATTGTATTTTACTTGAGCTTTATGTGTTTTGCTTAAACGTAAAGTAAATTTATGCAGCCAACTGCAGCAAGAATCTACTAAGCAGAAGAAGTAATCACCTGACAGTAACCAAGATCAAAGTTGTAAAATGAGTACGTTAAGAGTATATCGCGTAACAGATTCACATTTGGATTATCGTCCCCGTCATAGTAGGAGAGAGATCTGTCAGTCCTTACCTAAAGAAAATTACAACAGTTTCAGACTTAAAAACAGCAATAATTCATCACTGAAGTTGAAAGCTCAAAATAAATCCCGCAAGTTTCATGATACCACATCTTTCTCAATGAGGCCTTTTCTCTCCCTGAATTTTGTAAACCTTTTGGCCTGTTCCGGAGAGATACTCTGCAGAGGAAAATACAAATACATATCATAAGCCACCTAATCAAGCTCCTCAGGACAGTTGCATTTTTGTGCATGTTAGGGAGGGGGAGAGAGAGAGAGAGAGAGAATGTGTGTGTGTGTCTTAGACTCTTAGTGGAAATATACAATACTACTACTACCAACCTGCCATTGCTTCTTTACAGTTTCAAATTCTGACTTTTTAACGGCCCTAAGGTATTCCCTCTCAGCATCTGTTGAATCATATGCATGGTATCCTAACAAGAATGGCCAGACCTACAATCATAATTAAGAATACTGATGAGATAATGCATATTCAAACAAAGTACTTAGTCATAGTTTCCAACATACAACAGTATAGAAACCTCTTTCCGTAGTTTGTGCTCAACTCCCCCATAAAATATTCTCTTTCTGAAAGCTTCTGAGTTGACGATCCTTCCTTCAGAATCCATGAAGGTTTCCCACTGCAAAAATAAATGGAACTTACACAAACCCATATGACAACAGCAACACATTTCTAGCAGCTCCAGCTCTACCCAAAATGTTCTTTTTTATAAAAGTGAAAAATCATCACCTCATCAGAGCCCAAAGGTGGCTGTCGTGGATTTCCCCATTCCATTGATACTTTATCAAACTGCCAATTTGAACAAATATTCATAATACAATGGACCCGATAATTCGAAGGAAATTGTATGTTTGACTAAGCTTAAATTACATCTTAAAACCTTTTATCCACGAATTCTATTGGCAATTTGGCACCAAGCCAGAAAACTTCCTTGAGTTCATTTATAAATTGACAGCATTGATGGAAACAGTTTTTCCCAAAATGCATTAAGTAACTTGATAAAATGGAAGGTTTACCTCCAGGGAATCTGGGGGGACAGGACTTTTCTCAGGGACTCTATTTGAATGATGGGATGCCTTCTGAGGGTAATCAATGGGAGGCTGGTTATTACTTCTCCTTTCTATAGCACCATATCCGTTACTATGATTATCACGGAAAAGTTGAGAAGTTGTTTCTCGAGCAAATTTGGTCACAAGAGAGAACTTTTCCAACACTTGAATTGAGAGATCTCGTGCAGGATCATGAACCCCTTGCCTTTGCCTCTCACTGTATTGAGAAATGCTTATATTTCCTTCTTGATTGACATCCCCACTTGGTCTCTCCTGGTTTTGATCTGAAAAGGTCTCGCCAACTGAGACTGATGTAGATTGCCCACTTGCAACAGAAAGCACCCTAGGCAACTCCAAAGACGATAGAGTTCTCTGAAGAAACAAATAAGTCATGAAAAATATTGCAGTTTCCAGCTTGATAGTATCATCAAGAAAACCAAAGTTGACAAAACAAATAAAAAAAAGAGGAGGTTTCATTTCGGCTTTAGCTCAAATGATGCATACCTGGAGAGGATTTTGAAAATCATTCACCAGAAATACATTTGCATCTTCAGCTGACCTGAAAACATTCAACAGAATGAAAATTCTGGACCACCTACTTTTTAATTGGAAAATAAGGATTTAGAAGATGTAGCGAAAGGATTCTTTCATCTTTGGACCTTAAGTTTCGAAAGGTATTATAACATTAATTAACAATAATAACCAACCTCACAAGAAAAAAATGCTGCTTTATTGTAGCAAGGAACTCTTTGACTCCTCCGTTATAGAAATACAGAGGAGGAAATGCAAGTCCTGCAAAAATTCACTTTCAAACCACATATACAAATACAAAAAAAGAAAAAAAACAACATACAAGAGTATACAGGTTTAGATGTAAGCCTAAGTAAATCAAGCAGCAAAACGAAGGTACCAAGCAGCAGAAACAGTAAACCCGATTCTATACTTACCACCATTTCTTTTCTTTTAACCTTTAGACAACTACAAGATTTTTTAGCATATCTAGTTACTTTCTTGAATTGTATGTACAAATTGTTCTTACACGGTACAATATCTAGCATTTATTACTGTTTACTTGGACTACGAAAAAATTGTGAAATTACAGAATATATATTTAAAGTCTTGCACTTTAACCTGATTTGCTTTCTTCTACTACTAGATATAATTCCAAATTGGTTGTTCGGATTGGGATTGCACTACATTGGGACGACTAACAAAGCAACCCCCGAGGCTTGCCCTCCAAATAGTAAGTATCATGTACACAAGCTCCTAAGAGGAGTATTCGAATTACTTATTACACGACCAAATTGCAGACAACAATATTCTACTAAAGTTTCCGAACAAACTGTTACCAACACCACATATAATTACTAATTATGCCTTACAAATCATGATAAAGTTGTTTTACCTGTAGCCAAAACGATGATAATGTACTGCCATCCAAGCGCCGGAGTGTGGCGGCGAATCGACCGGACCTCCGTTAATGGCACTGGCCTTATGGTATAAAGATTCCTATCTACACCACCACAAAAACAACCCACAAAACAAAATTAAATAAATAAATAAATTCAACAAATTTAACAACTAAAATTCAAGGTCTAAATCTACAAAACCTTTCTCAGACACCCTAGCGTTCGAGTTTTGCCCGTTGTACGGAATCCATGTCTACAAATTAAACCGTACCAAACACGTCAATAATTAACAGAAATATCAGTAATCAAGCGATAATCTTTAATTAATCAATCATTAATTAATGAATAATACCATGAATAAGGAAGAACCGTGCTTAATTAGCCTCAATCTTCCACTAATCCTCTCGGAGGCGAACTGAGTAGGGTGGATGGTGACATTGTCTTTTAAGAAAACCACCTCGGCGCCGTCGTGCTCGCTCGACGAGCTGTGCTTCCCGCTGTCGCTCCGCATCATGCTCGCCGATCCCTGATCCAAATCAAACCGACCAAAATCCCCAAAATAATTAACCCTAAACACTCAGAAACGATGAATTAAAGTTGGCGTTGCCGGAGAAACGCTTACGTGTTGCAGCGACGCGGCGTAATCGGCGTCGTCGGAGAGATCGTGGAGCTCTGGTTCTTGCATCGCCGACGATTGCAGATAGAAAGAAAGCGGAGGAGAGAGAGAATTCTTAGTGGGCAAGGCAGTGGGGTCGCCGTGGAGAACTCTTATGGTGAGGGGCGTCCACGTAAGCGGTATGGCGCGTAATGAGGGTCTTTCCTCGTGTTCGGATAGCTTGGGCTCTGATCAGGTGAATTTGTTGTAAGTATTGTTTTAGATCATATCCGTTGGTTAGTGGAGATCTATCCGACCGTTGGTTAGATCATATCAGTTGCGCTCTGACATTCTCTGCAAGCCAAGTTGACCCAGAAAGCCGAGCCGAACCAGCAAGCCAAGCCGACTGTCAAGCCGAGCCGATAGAAAAATTGAGCCAAGCCGTGAGGCAAGTCGAGTAGACATGATAGAGAAGCGGATCCAGCAAGCCGAGCCGTGAGGCAAGTGGAATACTACTTAGTTAAGTAAAAGGGCCAACCTGCGAGACAAAAGCTGGGAACAAGCTTAAACTTATGATTTGAAAACCAAGTCAGAGACTGTTGAGCGTCTCGCAGAGTGACCCTCAAAGAGGACGTTGAGATTTTGAGAAAAGAAAGAAAAAAATTTAGCTTAATCCGTGGACATGCAAGCCAAGCCGACAAGCAAACCAAGCCGACATGCAAGCCGACCCGCCTGCAAGCCTAGCCGAGTCGGTTCAACATGCCTTTGAATTCATGGGTCAATAATTTTTCATTGTGCAGTTGTCGCTTTTTCTTCATACAATTTCCCGTCTGCAAATGTCATCACACTTGTCCAGGTACCACATGATCTGCTAATTTTTCATTCTTTTTTGTTTCTTTATTCAAATTTTGCAACTCCAAATGCATGTTGTTAGAAATTTGAACTTTTTATCTTAAAGTGGTTTCTGAGTGTCTATTTTAAATGGTGTCGTCATGTGCTTTTCTGTATGCAATGGAATGCTGAAAGATGGTTTCTTTAACAACCAAACCACTGAGTGCTCCCAACAGTTCGGTAACCATTGTACTATTTAAGACGTTGGTTCACACTCTTCCTCTTGCAATATCCTATTTGCTTTACATGGTAGGTATATGACTAGCTTTTACAATGATTGTTGAGCATATTTTGACAGGGCAGAAACATTCATATCTTGTTGTGGGCAGAAACATTCATAACCTATTGTGTCATTGGTTTTATTGGAAGAAATAAAACGAAGGTTTGTTACCTAAAATTCAGTCATTCCCATGAGTGTAGTTTGTGATTAAGTCTTTATGTTGTTGACACTGTTCGTCTTGAGGAATATCCAGTGGGGACGTTTCTTGGCCAACGAGCACACAACTCCCCGAGAGGTTTGGTGCTAGTTGATATTGTCTGTCGGGCTTCTGTTTATTGGCGGGCTTGTCGGGCAAGGCTGATCGTCTTGCAACTTCCTCTCTTTGTGATTTACAAAGGGTTTGAGTGCTAGAATGGGAGATTGGAAGATGAGTTTACATGAGGGAATCGATACTACAGTAAGATTTAGACAGGGTAGCGGAGCTTTTATAAAGGCTTTTTGGTGAAGGTTAATCCTGAAAGGGATGAAAGCTTGGTGCTGACTACAGCTTCGTATGCAAATCTGGCTTGAGCAGAGTTTGTGTATTTGTTTGTTTGATTGAGTGTCCTTGTCTCTGATTTTCTTTTCTCCTTTTATATGTTGATGCACAAAATCAGCGAAGACTTTGGTACAACAGAAAGTGTCAGGTTTTGTGACCTTCGCTTGGTTGCTTCGGTCACTAGTGAGGATAAGTACGTAAATGAATAGAGACAGAGAAGCAAACACAGGATGTACGTGGTTCACCCAGATTGGCTACGTCCACGGAGTAGAGGAGTTCTTATTAGTAGTGAAGGGCTTACACAAGTACAAAGGATCAAGCTCTCAATTTAGTGAGTTCTTGTGAATGATTTAACACAAATGGCATTAGGCAATATTGTGGGGGAATGACCCCTATTTATAGAAAAACTTGTAGCTTTGTCACATTGACATGTGTCATGTTATGATTGGTTCTTGATGTCGACACGTGCTGCGCTCTGATTAGCTTCTAATCTTGACACGTGTCGAGTAGTGATTGGCCTCCTGGTCGGAGGGGAACTCTTCTGGGTCCTTGACAGTATAGCGTTGGCCGATGCTCGGTAGTTTCGGGATTGGTCAAGTATGGTACAAACAGTGCTCCCCTAAGTTCCCGAGTGAGGGAAACTCCTCGGTTGGGGACTTGCAAGATCCAATCCCTTGAGTAATCACGAAACTTCTAAGTACCGAAGTGTGGTCTGATCTTCATCTGCCCTTCTCTGGAAGTACCTTTCCTCCATCCGGGAATGGTGTATTTAGCTGATGTTGACGCACAAGGTAATGTATCAATTTCACTTAAAGCTTAGTTGTAGTTTCGGGCTTAGTCAAGTGTGATACAAACCCTATAGTAGGAGTCCCCCAAGTCGCCGAGCTAGGAGATCTGCCGAAAGAGGTGACAGATAAGGTAAGCAGTCAAACTTCCAAGTAAACAACCCAGGATCAGAGGTTTGACGTCGGCTTCCGGTTGATTGTTCTCATTCTCCTTGTCTCTCATTCAACTGCCAGGATAAGGAGAAGCAAATGGATAAGAGATGATATGAGATACTTTTGCTTTTGAAGAAGTACCTTTCCACAGGCTTATTCTTGAACTGTGCTGGAGGGTTTTCTGGTGCCCTTCAGAGTATAAGGCCGACTCAAAAATTTGAGGGTCAAAACAAGTCCATCAAATCTAGAGTACGTTCGACCTTGATGATATGGGATACTTTTGCTGTTGACGGAATAATGAATGTGGTATGGAAAGGTGTCGTGCTGTAGTGATCTGTTTCAGCTCACCGTTGAACCTTCTGCTTCAATCTTTTGCATGGCAGAAGTGGTGTGCAACCTTTGCATTTAAATGGTCCTTCAGAACATTCCTTCATAGTGACTCATCCATGCTTGGCAGCTTCAGTGTAAAGAGCCAATATCTGATCAACTGTCATGAGGTATTTGCCGGTGGAATTCGTGACCTTGACAGCAGTTGAGGATGAGTACTCGAGAGCAATGCTAAGTAAGCAACCAGGCAAAGGCTCAAGGCAGTCAGTTCCAAATTGGAGGTTTGATTTCAGGTTCCGACTGACTGCTCTCTTTCTCCTTGTCCTGCAGGTGTGGACAAGGACAAAGACAAAGACAGGGAGAAAGCATGATATGGGATACTTTTGCTTTCGACCCTGATGATATGAGATACTCTTGTTCTTGGTGTGGCTTATTTGCTGAGGTATTATCGGGGGGAAATAAAGCTGAGTATTTCGAGAGGTTATGTTGAGGGTGCCTTTTCGAATGCGAGAAAGGGTTGAGCATTTTTGCAGGTTTGCCTGTCCGTTGAGGAGGGAGGTCAATGTATATAGGGATTTCCCAATAACAAGTAGTAATGCTATTCCTTTACCCTTCTTGGTCACAGCAATGTAGTGGGAGCTGCCAGCTTCACGTGTTTTAATTTTGTCAGAGCACTTTGAAAAAATGGTATGTGGTATCTGGAAAGCTGATATTACGTGTGGAGATTACAGACAAGCTTTATCTAAGGAAATCTGGCTCTCGAAGTTCTGAGAGTTATGCCTCTTCGGTTTTCGAACAAGCAATCCCGTCGAGGATCTGACTCTCGAGATTCGGAAAGCGGTGCTACTCCGGTTTTTTAGAAAGTAATTATGTTGGGAGTCTTTTCTCGAATGTGAGTAAAGGTTGGACGTTCTTGCCAACCTGTCTTGCCGCAAAACACGGAGGTCGACACACATAGGGACTTTCCAGTTGTCAAGCAGTGGTGCTGTTCCTTTACCCTTATGGGTAATAGTAGGGTAGCTGGAACTTCGAAATTCTCGTGCCTAAACTTTGTCAGAGATCTTTGACAAAGTTATATGTGGTACCCGAGGAGTTGATGGTGCATATGGAGAGCGGTGATTGATCAGTAAGATTCACGTGCTTTCTACTTCACCAGAAATCTTCGACAGATTGCCCGTAATTTCCGCAAAGCTGATTGTGCATGTGACAGGTGCTGACGAGGCTGCAAAAGCAGGTGCTTCTTCGATTTCTGAGATCGGCCCTCGTGGTCTCTGAGCAGCCCAGCTTTTGAGAAAGCAAACGCCTCTTCGATTTCTGAAGCTCCGTCGAGTGCAGATTTTTATAGAGGCTGGCATTAAGTTCCACAGCACACTTGAATCTCTACCAGTAGAAGCTCATTTCTTGCACTTCTAAGATCTTGATTTGTCTGACCTCTTCCTTCTTCAACACATTTGAAAATGTCTGGACCCTCCGACCGTCGTTTTGACTTGAACCTTGGAGAAGAGACAGCCACGCCTTCTCCAGACAACATATGGCGCCCATCCTTCATATCCCCTACTGGTCCTCTTACCGTTGGGGATTCTGTGATGAAGAATGATATGACCGCTGCAGTGGTGGCCAGGAACCTTCTCACTCCCAAAGATAACAGACTACTTTCCAAACGGTCTGATGAGTTGGCTGTTAAGGACTCTCTGGCTCTTAGTGTTCAGTGTGCAGGTTCTGTGTCTAATATGGCCCAACGCCTATTTGCTAGAACCCGCCAAGTTGAATCATTGGCTGCTGAAGTGATGAGTCTCAAACAGGAGATTAGAGGGCTCAAGCATGAGAATAAGCAGTTGCACCGGCTCGCCCATGACTATGCTACAAACATGAAGAGGAAGCTTGACCAGATGAAGGAATCTGATGGTAAGGTTTTACTTGATCATCAGCGGTTTGTGGGTTTGTTCCAAAGGCATTTATTGCCTTCGTCCTCTGGGGCTGTACCTGGTAATGAAGCTTCAAATGATGAACCTCCAATGCCTCCTCCTTCTGGGGTTTTGTCAAGTACTGAGGCTCCGGATAACCACCCTCCGGTGCTTTCTCTTTCTGGGGCTCTACCGACTGCTGAGACTTCCCCTAAGCAACCTTTGTGAAGGCTCCCTTTTGTTTGTTTATTTTGACTCATGTATATGTACATATTTGTGGCTTATCGAAAATATTAATAAATAAGCTTTGCTTCATTTCAACATATTGTGTTAAATACACCAAAGCCTTCTTCATAAAGTTCTTTGAATTTTTGCTTTTGTTGAAACCTGTATTGTTGAAGCTTTGTGAGTGAAGCATGTAGTTTGAGGTAGTGTTCCCTTAATTTCCCGAGTGAGGAAAACTTCTCGGTTGGAGACTTGAAAAATCCAAGTCACTGAGTAGTCACGAACTTTTGAGTACCAAGGCGTAGTAGCATATGGTGGGAGTCCCCCAAGTCTCTAGTCGAGGGAGTTGACGAATGAGGTGTCTTGCTAATAGTCCATGTCGTAAGTACCAAAACTTCATTCTTTTGTTTTCTAAGTGGTAGCCCCGGACTTTTTCTTCATATATTTTGTTTATGAAGGTTGCTAGGCCCGAATAAGTGGAATTGCAGAAGGTGTAACGGTTGGTAGCTGTTTTATGGAAAGCCATCTGACTACGATAGTCTTGCACATGATGACTATAGGGAGATACACACACATACTGCTATGATAGAGGGTGTAACCGTTGGTGCATTACAATCATAATGGAAGCATCACAATGATGGAAGCATCACAATGATGAAAGCATCATAATGATGAAAACACCATAATGATGAAACATCATAATGATGTTTCTTTGGTGGAATTGGTTTTCATTTCCCCTAACAACCTGAATTGGTTTTCAATATAAGACCATCAGCTGTAGCTCGAATCACAAAGTTGTCTTCATGAAAGTTGTTCTTTAATTCCTTAACTACAACATATCCAAATTTGAGAGCCATCAGATCAGTACAACTCTAGAAATTCAGGTACGACGAGTGATTGTTCATCATTTGTCTGTCAACACGTCAGACCTGTTGTGAGCTTCAAAAACTCCATTTTCTCTTGCTTAGATCAACATACTTTCTTCATCGAAGTTGTTCCTTAACTTGTGAACTACAACATATCCAAAATTGAGATCCCTCGGAGCTGTATAACTCAAGAAATTCAGGTATGATGAATGACTGGTTATTATTTTTCTGTCAACCCGTCAGATTTGTTGTGAGCTTCGAAACTCCATTTTCTATTGTTCAGATCAGCATGCTTTCTTCATTGAAGTTGTTCCTCATCGTCTCTTTCATAACATATCAAAAATTCAGAATGAACTAATGGTTAAATATTTCCAGATCTTCGAAACATCACAGCAGCTTCGAAATCTGCAAGAATCCGACTGTCATGCTTGGAGCTTCAACACTTTAATTTCCGTGGCTCAAACAGAAATGGTTCCTTCTTGAAAGTTGTTCATCTGCTCAAGAACTAGAGGGTATCCAAAATTCAGCTCCATTGGAGAAAAGCAGCAGCTGCAAAATTTTGATAGAGAAAAGGAGGCGAAGCTTTGTTGGATTTCTAGGCTGGGGAAGATTCCAGTTTTTGTAGCAACTTCAGTACTGGTGAATTGCTTGTATTTTTGTCCATAACTAAATTTTGGACTTTGAATTATTATTTGATCTATCATAATATGTTTGGGAACATATATAAGTGAATAAATAAGAAGGAAAATTTTGGGCCCTTGTGGGTGTAAAACAAAAAATGTTTATGTTGACCCAAGTGTTTTTGTACAAGTTCAAGGGCATCTTGGGTTTTGTGAACAAAATTTGTTTATTTGGAGCAAGGTTTTGTGTTGAAGCTTTGTAGGTGAAGCTGTTTTTTAGGTGAAGCTTTGTAGGTGAAGCTTTTTTAAGGGAAGCTTTTCGGGTGAAGTTTTTTTTGGGTGAAGCTTTGTGGGTGAAGCTTTTTAGGTGAAGCTTTGTGGGTGAAGCTTTTTTAGGTGAAGCTGTTTGGGTGAAGCTTTTTGGAGGTGAAGTTTTTTTTGGGTGAAGCTTTTTTAGGTGAAGCTGTTTGGGTGAAGCTTTTTGGAGGTGAAGTTTTTTTTGGGTGAAGCTTTTTTAGGTGAAGCTTTTTGGGTGAAACTTTTTGGATGAAGCTTTTTGGGTGAAGTTTTGGAGGTGAAGCTTTTCGGGTGAAGCTTTTGGAGGTGAAGCTTTTCGGGTGAAGCTTTTTGGATGAAGCTGTTTTTTTTTTTTTTTTTTTTTTTTTTTTTTTTTTTTTTTTGGGCGCTTGACACGGTCTTCATTTGCTTGTTTTGTAGTGACTGTGGAAGACGGACGGATTGCTTTCTGATTGAGAAGGGTTCCGGCATCGCTTGCTATGAATGTAAAAGAGTGAGGGCTGAGTTGGCTAAATTACCTCTTTATTGAATTCATTGCCAAATGGCCTTCATTACATAGGATGCTAAACGGCTATAGCTCAACACTTGTACATCGTGAGTCTATTTGTAGTAGTACTTCAAGTGATCAACGTTCCATGGATGGCCAAGGGTCTTGCCATCGGAGCTTCTAAGTGTGTAAGAGCCAGGGCGACTGATGCCAATGACTTCATACGGTCCATCCCAGTTTGGACTAAGTGTGCCTTCACTCGGGACTCTGTCGCAGAGTAATCTTTTCTTTAAGACCCAGTCTCCTATTTTGAAAGAACGAGGCTTGACCCTAGAGTCATAATAGTTGGAGATGCGCTGCTTGTAGGCGACATTCCTCAAGTGAGCTTGGTTTCTGTGTTCCTCGACTAAATCCAAGTTGAGGGTGAGTTGTTTGTCATTTTCACTTTGAATGTAGTTCTGGACTCGGAATGTTGCTTGCTCGAGCTCAACAGGGACAACCGCCTCTGTGCCAAAGGCAAGTGAGAATGGAGTTTCTCCTGTTGAAGTCCGATATGAAGTGCGATATGACCAAAGAACTTGGGGTACAAATTCTGGCCAACAGCCTTTAGCTTTGTCCAAGCTGGTTTTCAAAGTGCACTTGATTATTTTGTTGATGGCCTCAACTTGTCCATTAGACTGGGGATGAGCTGGAGAGGCAAAGCATAAGTTGATGTTGAACTTAGAGCAGAACAACCTGAACTTCTTGTTGTCAAACTGTCGCCCATTGTCAGTGACTATCGCATTGGGAATGCCGAATCTACAAAGGATGTTCTTCCACACGAAGTCTTCTATCTTTGCCTCAGTAATGGTTGCCAAGGGTTCTACTTCGGCCCACTTTGTGAAGTAGTCCACTGCAACGACTGCGTAACAGACTTTGCCCTTCCCTGCCGGCATTGGGCCGATCAAATCAAGTCCCCACTGGGCGAAGGGCCAAGGGCTGATCATAGGAGTAAGAGGTTCTGGAGGGGAATGAGGAATAGTTGCATATCGTTGACATTTGTCACATGAGCGGGATACTTTGATGGCATCCTGGTGGAGTGTTGGCCAGTAATATCCTTGGCGAAAAGTCTTGTGTGCTAGGGACCGAGATCCAGCATGATCTCCACAGACTCCCTCATGTATTTCCCGAAGGACGATTTCCGCCTCGGCAGGCGTAAGACACCTTAAGTATGGCAGGCTAAAACCTCGCTTATAGAGTTGATCATTGATGATCAGGTAGCGGGTAGACTTGTATCGAATTTGCTTAGCCTGGACTTTATCATTTGGGAGGGTGCCATGAGCAAGGAAATTATAGATCGGGGTGATCCAACTATCCCCCTGTTGTAAGTTGCATACTTCTGCGGCCATGGTGCTTGGTGTTGCCAACAGTTCGACATGAATTTTTCTTCCAATCTTGTCTTCCACAGCCGAGGCGAGGCGAGCCAGGGCGTCTGCATGACTGTTTGCCGCTCGAGGAACTTGGGTGATCTGGTAGTGGAAGTGCTTGAGCAAAAGTTGTGTTTGCGCAAGATATGCTGCCATGGAGCTGTCCTTAGCATCAAAGTTGTTGGTAACCTGGTTGACCACCAATTGGGAGTCACTGAAAATATCAATTTGTTTAACCCCGAGGTGTTTGGCCAAACGTAATCCTGCTAGAAGGGCTTCATACTCGGCCTCATTATTTGATGCCTTGAATTTGAAACGAAGAGCATACTCCATTGCTACTTTGTCGGGTGTAGTCAAGACTAGTCCCGCTCCACAGCCCTGTTGGTTGGATGAGCCATCAACATATAGACTCCATGCTGGGGTTGTTGGTTCTATCTTCTGAGCTTCCGGGGGTAATGAAGCCACTGCTTCAGGTGTAGAAGCAATGTCAACCGGATATGTGAAGTCGGCAATGAAGTCTGCCACTGCTTGGCCCTTCTCAGCTGGCTTTGGTTGGTAGGAGATGTCAAACTCACCCAATGCTATCGCCCATTTGATCATTCGTCCAGACGTGTCAGGACTCTGGAGTATCTGTCGAAGAGGGTGATTGGTAAGCACGATGATGGCGTGTGCTTGGAAATAAGGGCGAAGTTTCCGAGCAGACATGACCAATGCTAGAGCTAATTTCTCAATGTTGGAGTATCGTGTCTCCGCATCTTGTAGGGCCTTGCTAGCGTAGTAGACGGGCCGTTCGACACCACTGTCCATTCGAATAAGAACAGAACTGACTGCTGAAGCCGAAACCGATAGATAGATGATGAGAGTGTCACCAACTTCTGGTTTGGAGAGCAGAGGGGCTTTACTCATGTACTCTTTGAGGTCCCTAAATGCCTTGGCACATTCCTCCGTCCATGTAATGTACTTCTTATTTCCCTTGAGTGCTTTGAAGAAAGGAGCACATCTGTCTGTGGCCTTAGAGATGAATCTGGTTAAGGCTGCCACCTTGCCAGTAAGGCTTTGGATGTCTTTTGAAGTTATTGGCTCTTTCATGTCGAGGATTGCTTTGATCTTTTCAGGGTTAGCTTCAATGCCTCGTTGGCTAATCATGAAGCCTAAGAATTTGCCAGAGCCCACGCCGAAGGCACATTTGTTGGGGTTCAACCTCATTCGATACCTCTTTAGAATGGTGAAAGTTTCAGATAGGTTGGTGATGTGTTGGTCAGCATGTTTGCTTTTGACTAGCATATCATCAACGTAAACTTCCATGTTCTTCCCAATTTGTTCGGCGAACATTGAATTGACCAGTCTCTGATAAGTTGCTCCTGCATTCTTTAGGCCGAAAGGCATGACTTTATAGCAATATAGTCCCCTGTCAGTAGTGAAGGCCGTGTGTTCTTGGTCTGAGGGGTTCATGAGGATTTGGTTGTATCCTGAATAAGCGTCCATAAAGCTCAAGAGCTCACACCCTGCCGTAGAGTCTATAAGCCTGTCAATAAGAGGAAGAGGGAAACTATCTTTCGGACACCCTTTGTTTAGGTCGGTGTAGTCAACACACATCCTCCACAAGACCTTTTGAAGCGAAAGACTTTCTTTGGTCGGATTTTTCCTAACAAGGACCACATTTGCTACCCATGTCGGGTAATTGACTTCGCGGACAAAGCCTATGCCTTTGAGTTTTTCAACTTCTGCTTTCATTGCCTCGTATCGTTCAGCGTCATAAGATCTTCGCTTCTGTCTCACCGGCTTGATCTTGGGGTCAATACTCAAACGATGACAGATGACATCGGGAGAGATGCCTGGCATGTCCTCGTATGACCAGGCGAAGACTTCAGTGTTCTCTTTCAAAAAAGATATCAATGCTAACCGAAGGGGTGGTGACAATGTGGTGCCAATCTTCACCATGCGATCTGGATAATCTCTTGAGATAGGTACCTTCTCCAACTCTTCAGCAGGTTGGGCTTGCTGGGTGAAAGAGTCATCTCGAGGATCATCGGGTTGATTGTTGCTATCAGGAAGATCCAAGTTCGCTTCATCTAGGCTGGTCTTTGTGACTTGGTCATGTACAGACAGGGTTTCCTTGGGTCCGGGCAAGTGTTGTTGCTTAACTGAAGTGTTGTAACATGATCGTGCAGTAAGCTGATCTCCTCTGATGTAGCCGTTACCATGGGGGGTTGGAAATTTCATCAACAGCATATGCGTGGATACCATAGCCTTGAGATCATTGATGCCTGTGCGCCCAAAGATGACATTGTATGCCGTTGGGCAGTCAACCACTAGGAAGTTAGTGGTAATGGTAGCCGTGTAAGGGCCTGTACCAATAGTAAAGGGTAAATGTATGCTCCCTAAGGGTTGCACGATATCACCGGAGAAGCTTATCAGAGGAGAAATCGAGCGATCGAGCAAGTGTTCAGCTACACTGAGTGCCCTGAAAGCTTCGGCAAACATGATATTGACCGAAGCCCCTGTGTCTACGAGGATTCGTCGAACATCAAAGTTGGCTATGTGAGCCTCCACGATTAATGGGTCGTTATGAGGGTAGATGATGCCTCTTTCTTCCTCAGGGTAGAAACATATCGGATCCCAGTTAGGCTTTTGATACTTCCCTCCCCTGATGTCTTCCACGTGAAACACTTGGTGACCAGGCCTCAGAATTCGTTCACTGTTTTTCATGGCCCTATTGGAAGATTCAGATATGGGTGTGCCGCCGCTTATGGAATATATGACATTCACCTGGCGTTGGTTACGGTTATCCCTTTGAGGGTGAAGGAGGAATTGATCAATTTTTCCTTCTCGTGCCAAAGCTTCAATACGATCACGGAGGATGATACATTTCTCGCTATCATGGCCGTTATGCTCATGGTAGCAACAAAACATGCCCGCGTTATTCGGAGGCGTGTAATCTGGGTGCCTCGGCTTTGGCTTTGGTATCAGGTGAGCTATGCTGGGGTAAATGGCCGCGCATGTGGCATTCAAGGGCGTGTATGTCTCATACCTTGGGGTAGGGGGTATCTTGACGCGGGTTTGACCCACTGCATTGACTGCCTGGGGGCGAGCGTTATTGTGGCGATACCCTTGGCTATCGGGATAGTGTCCCTTACTCTTTTTACTGGAATGAGAGTGGTGAGGATGGAAATCCTTCCTCTTGCCTTGAAATTGATATGTCTGTTGATTCGGTGAAGCATTATGCAAGGCATGGGGAGGTGCCACTGCTGTTTGGAAAGTCGAGGTCTTCTCATTTAGGTGAGTCTGGCTTCCACCTCCCACTTGTTGATAAAGGATGGTTGTAGGGGGTTTCTCCTGATATGTCTTTGCCTCGGCGGAGGCATGGTTATAAGCCTGCGCCATCACCTCAGAGTAAGTCTTCCAAGTATTGGCATTGATCATGTATTTAAAGAAACAATCACGTAGGCCTGCCGTGAAGGCTTTGAGGGCAGTCTTGTCGTCTGCCTCGGCACACCGGGAGTATTCATGGCTTAAGCGGCCAGCATACATACGTAATGACTCGTCTGGCTTCTGGCGGATAGTGTACAGGTCATCTGCAGAGTGCAAGCGATCGGTTTGGAAAATGTGTTGGGAAACAAATAGTTTCCTCAATTCCTCAAATGAGTCTACCGTCTCAGGTGTAAGACGACAATACCAATTTAGAGCTCCACCAGAGAGGGTGGAGGGGAAGAGAAGACATCGCTCTTCGTCGGTGTGCATCCGGTATGCCATGGTGGACTCAAAGAGGTTAAGGTGCTCAATCGGGTCCTCTTTTCCAGTATAAAGTTGCAAGCCAAGCTTTTGCTTTGTCTTTGCTTGAAGGGGGGTGTTGAGGATCCTCCTTGTAAGAGGGCCAGGCCTGGGTTGGTTCCAGTCAGGTATTTCAGCCTGACGTTCAGCCTTCAACTTGTTTACTTCCTCAAGAATTTGTAGGACAAGAGGGTCCTGAGCGGAGTTATGTGTCACTGGAGCTTTCTTTCGTAAATCTCCATCTCCTATTGGAGTTAGGAAGGTTTGATCAAGGGCATGTGATTTTTCCCTGGACTCGCTGTACTGGCTTCCAGGGTATGTCTGTCGGAACACCTCTGAGTCCCTTGTACCCTCATGTCTCTCTGGGACTTGTTGCCCCTTCCCCAAATTGGTGGCCGGCTTGGGCCGTGGCAGGGGACCGAGTCTCTCAGAAATCCTTGGGTCATTAATCTTTGAGCTTATATGGATGGAATTCTCTCGACGTTGCTTCAGGAAATCCCGACAATCGCGAAAGACGGCTTTCGATCCTTCTGCCCCTTCAGCAAAGAGGTGTCTCCCTCCACTTCTCATGGTTCGGGTCGAAGCAACTGGGTTAAGAGAAGCCTCATGTTGATTATCAAGTCGAGGGGTAATCTGTTCCCTATCAGGGATATCTATGTCGAATGCATGTGACCCTCCATGTTGGAGGGCACCCAGTTGATGGTTGACTTCCACGGGGGCAACAATCTCGCGTGTCTGAGCTTGCCTAGCTTCGTGGAGTGTCTCGAAGAGCTTCTCATATTGCTCCTGGAGGACCTCATTCCTCATTGCTATCTTGTTGTTCTGAGCTTCCAACTCATCGACTTTAGCTTGAAGAAGAACTCGTTTTCCTTCATTCTTTCGTTGTTTCGCACTATGTGCAAGGGGGGTGTCATTCTGTGTGTTGTGGCTTCCTTCGCTTCCCATGTTGGAGAGGGATGCCTGATCAAAAGAAAGTGTACGAATGATAGAAACCAGCTTGACACAGCTGAAGAGAGTAGGAAAAAGTGTCGTTTCCCACAGACGGCGCCAAATGTTGATGCACAAAATCAGCGAAGACTTTGGTACAACAGAAAGTGTCAGGTTTTGTGACCTTCGCTTGGTTGCTTCGGTCACTAGTGAGGATAAGTACGTAAATGAATAGAGACAGAGAAGCAAACACAGGATGTACGTGGTTCACCCAGATTGGCTACGTCCACGGAGTAGAGGAGTTCTTATTAGTAGTGAAGGGCTTACACAAGTACAAAGGATCAAGCTCTCAATTTAGTGAGTTCTTGTGAATGATTTAACACAAATGGCATTAGGCAATATTGTGGGGGAATGACCCCTATTTATAGAAAAACTTGTAGCTTTGTCACATTGACATGTGTCATGTTATGATTGGTTCTTGATGTCGACACGTGCTGCGCTCTGATTAGCTTCTAATCTTGACACGTGTCGAGTAGTGATTGGCCTCCTGGTCGGAGGGGAACTCTTCTGGGTCCTTGACAGTATAGCGTTGGCCGATGCTCGGTAGTTTCGGGATTGGTCAAGTATGGTACAAACATTATAGACGATTTGGCTTAGCTGTCTGTAGCTTTAATCTTGCCCGGATGTCTCTGAATAATAGTGACTCATTAGCTTTTTACTTGTCCTGCCATTATAAAGTACTTTTGGGCTGATTAGCTGGCTGGTGTACATCACTTGACCTTTAGGTAGGTGAGCATGTGGCTTGAGTGATCTGCACTTAGTTGGGAAAAAAGGCATATTCCGCCTTCTGGGCTTCGGCTGAGCCTTGGGCTTCTTGCTTTCCATTCCTTTGTCTGGGCTAACTCCCTTTTGAGCCCAAAGTTCAAGTTTTAACCCAAACAGTGCCCCCTTCAATTAATATTCAGGCTGGAATTCCAAGCGCCAATATTAATTGAATATCCGAATGCTTGTATACCTGCTATCGGAACTTGTGTTTTCTAGACATGATGAATGCAATCTTGCGTCTCTTGCTCTTCTCACGACCTTTGAGCTATCCTCTGATGTTCCTATAAATTCCGGCTCAAATCTTCATTCTTGAACAAACGACTTAAGCCAAAACTTCTCATGCCCAGCTAACAGATCATCCTCAGCCTCTCCCTTTATCTCCCTCAGGCGTTTCTGTCTAAGTTTTCTTCTAAAAACTAGGGCAATGGGCTCTTCAGGATTCACGTGGTGTTTCCTAAAACTCCATTTCCGTGAGAAAAATGATTTTTCATCAAATAACTACCATTTCCAACACCTTTGGTCAAACACCCCGCTGTCCCCAACACCTTTGGTCAAGCAGTTTCCTCGTTCTAAGCTTGTTTGGAACTTTCACAAGTTTGGTTGAGGGATTGCCATGGTAATCGCTCTGATAAGTTGGACTTCACCATCATACCTGATGAGGGTTCGCATTGAGGGTCCTCTATCTAGCTCATCTTGGCCGCACAACCCGATCACCTGATCGGGTTTTGTCCATGAAGACACCCAAAAACTGGTTGAGACACCACTGCAAATAAAAGGAATCAAGCATAACACATTGGAGCTGAATCTGATGTAAATTTCACCAATTTTTCGAAATGAATAGAACACCATTTTAAGAACTTTTATCTTTCTGCTTTCTTGAATGGTTGATGAACAAATACTGTACTCCGGCACCCCAAAGCCTGCTTTATCTTACTTTTCATCAATATAACAGTCTCTGACATCCCATAATGTAGGACAATACCTTTTTAAGAATTTGACATAGATGGGATGTTTCTGCCCATTTCCTTCGATGTCCGCCAAATAGTATCCTCCCTTGTCTAATACTTAACTAACAATGAAAGGATCTTCCCATGTCGAGCTCCATTTCCCAAAACCCCTAAGCTGAGCTCCTAGAGGGAGGACTGTCTTCCATACTAAATCTCCTTCTTTGAAAGATTTCAACTTTACCTTCTTGTTATAAGCTCGGGCAACAGCTTTTTTTCCTTCCTGAATCTAGTTCAAGGCCTCAATTCGGGCTACATCTAAGTCTTCAATCCCTTGACATATGGCTTCTATATACTCTTCACTATCCAACCCAAATTGATTTTGAATTCTGACAGAACTTACATTGATTTCCATGGGAAAAACCGCATTCTGCCCGAAAGTCAAAGCATAAGGAGTTGTCCCCGTTCTTGCCCTCTTGGAGGTTCGGTATGCCCACAAAGTATTCCCCAGCTTTTCATGCCACCTTTCCAGACTATCCGTCACCATTCTTTTGATAATGTTTATCAAAATCTTATTGCTAGCCTCTGCCTGGCCATTTGACTGAGGGTAGTAAGGACTGGATTGAATCATTTTTATTTTGTATTTTTTTTGCAAATTCTTCAACTTCTTTTGATATAAAAGATGGCCCACGATCCGTGACTATGGTTTCGGGCACCCCAAACCTATGCAGAATCTTGGTCTCAATAAATTTCTTGACTGCATATGAGGTTATGGTCTTTACGGCCGAGGCTTCTACCCATTTGGTGAAGTAATCTGTCGCCACAATTATGAAAGTATGCCCCTTGCTAGAGGATGGATAAATCTGCCCGATGAAGTCCATTACCCATCATCTGAAGGGCCAAGGTTTAACCACTGGATTTAAAGGTACTGAAAGCACATGTTGGAGGGGTCCATGCCTTTGACATTCCTCACAACCTCAGGCATAAGACTTGCAATTTTTTTCTACATTGGGCCAGAAATACCCATACCTCCTAATCAACCACCTCATCTTTGTTCCAACTTGATGTGCCCCACATATCCCTTCATGTACCTCGGCCATTAATCTCATAGATTCCTCTTGGCCTAGGCATTTCAATAGTAATCCATCCGGAGTTTTCCTTAGTAGGTTCTCCTCCTATAAGACATACTTAGTTGCGTGCTGTCTATTATTCCTGCTTGTGGGTGAAGAATGATATTTCAAATGATGAATGATAGGCGATCTCCAGTCTTCCGTCTCGGTTTCTAGAACCATTACATCTAGACCGAATCCCCTTTCTAGGATAGAAGGAAGATTTCTTCTTTGAATTTTGACATCTACTCCATACCTCATTTCCTAGATTGGTACTCCCGAGGCTATTTGTGTCATCTCGTTGGCCGCCAGATTAGATTTCATGGGAACATGATTAACTGATACTTTATAATCCCAATAGCTCAACAATTGCGTGGCCGCCAAGTAATACCCAGCCATGGTGATATGTCTGCACTTGTATTCTCCATTTAGCTGGTTTATTACTAACTTTGAATCACCAAACATTTCTACCTCTGTTGCCCCCAGCTCTATCAAGATCTCCTACCAATTATTAAGGCTTCATATTCTGCCTGATTGTTGGTATTCCCTTGGTAATCTAGGAGGAACGAGTAATAGTGGTGAATCCCTTGGGGATTTATGATGACAATCCCTGCTCCAGAAGCATTCTGAGTGTAAGAACCATCAAAATACAGCTTCCAATGAGTAATCCAGATACCAGTTACCCTTTTTATTTCTTGTTGGACCCACTCTTCTTTGCCCGAGATGCCCTTGCCTGGTAGGATCCAAACACTAGCTACTTCCAGGATCCCCGGTATATTGACAATCACATCTTGAGACTCTTGGTGCTCTGCTAAAAACCTTAACAGCCATTTGGGGTACATACTGAAAGCTGAACTCTGATAATGTTAGAATCCACTTCCCAATCCTTTCTGTTAGCATTGGTTTTGACAGCATATACTTTATCATACCTATTTTGGCGATGATGTGCACGTGACAAGGTAACATGTAATGCATCAACTTACTAGCAGTGAAATACAGAGCTAGGTACAACTTTTCTATTGGGGAGTATCTTGTTTCTACCTCAGTCAGAATTCTACTGAGGTAGTATACTGCCTGCTCATTTCCGCCTTCATTGTTTTGGGCTAGTAAACTCCCGATTGATTTCTCTGAAGCAGAGATATATAGCTTTAAGGGTTTTCCCCTTTGAGGTGGTACCAACACTGGTGGAGAAGTCAAATAGGCTTTGATGCTGTCAAAAGCCTTTTGGTGTGGTGGTCCCCATTCGAATTTTTCTTTATCCTTTAGTCTCGGCAAAGGAGTCAACGGCTGAACCTTGCCCGCTGAATTGGCAATGAATCTCCTTAAGAAATTAATTTTGCCTAGCAGTCTCTGAAGTTGTACTTTATTTATGGGCGGATGCGACTCCATTATTGCCCGAGACTTGTTCTTGTCCACTTCTACACCTCTTTGATGAACCAGGAATCCCAAGAAGTTGTCCGCTCTTACTCCAAACGCGCATTTCTTTGGATTCATCTTTAGTTTATGGATCCTCATCCTTGTCAAAGCTTGTCTGAGGTCTGTCAGATGCTGCTCTTCTGTTTTGGATTTCACCATGATGTCATCGATGTATACCTCCATGTTATGGCCAATCAAATCATGAAAGATGACATTCATCGCCCTTTGGTAGGTTGCACCAGCATTCTTGAGTCCGAACGGCATGACTAGGTATTCATATGCCCCCATATGACCGGGACATCTAAAAGCTATTTTGTGTATATCTTCTTAGGCCATCTTTATCTAATTATACCCAGCATTTCCATCCATAAAAGATAAGATTTTATGTTTTGCTACTGCATCTATGGACAGATCAGCCATGGGCATAGGATATTCATCTTTTGGTGTAGCGCCATTAATATTTCTGTAATCAACGCAACATCATACTGCTTTTTTTATGGCTTTTAAAACGGGTACAATGTTGGCCAACCACTCTACATATTTGGCAGGTCTAATAAATCCAACTTTTTCTAGTCTTTCGATTTCTTCTTTGACATTTTCTTCTATTTTTTTTTGACATCCTTCGTGGTGCTTGCTTAATAGGTTTATATCCCTCCTTAATGGGTATTCTGTGTTCCACCAAGGTTGAATTTAAACCTGGCATCTCAGTATAATGCCAAGCAAAACAATCTTTAAATTCTTGCAGAAGACAGACAATCTTTGCCCGATCATTAGTCTCTAATAAGCCACTGATTTGTATAGGTCTTGGATCTCATTCTGTTCACAGATCAATAACTTCCAAAGGATCTTGAACTTCTGGTGGTGGCTTGTCAGGTTCTGCACACAAAAATTTGACTAACTCCAGGCTTTCGGTCAAATCATCTGGCCCATCCAAGTCATATATGCACTCGGCCATTCGTATGGCCACCTCCAATTCTTTTCCATAAAGTTCTTCTCTGCTTTTATCCTGGTTGGTCGAAGTTCCTAGCTGCTATTCCTGCTCTTTTTCCCCAAAGAACTCCCTTTCTTGCTTTCTCTTTCTCCCATACACCAACAGTCTTTTGATCAGGGACCTAATTGCCATTACCTGATCATTTCTCTTTTGTTTTGTCATTGACGGTATTGAGGTGTTAGGATGATACAAGGTTTATCCCATTATTCTCTAGTGAGGAACATTCCTTGTTCTAAGAGCTTCTGGGTAGTCACCTTGGTAGGGTGGCCGTTCTTATATGCTCTTAAACATTGCGAAATTCCTACATTGGGATAGTAGAAACTTGCCTCCGCTACATTGGCTGTAGGGAGAAATTGCCGTGATTCGGCCTCTACCATTTCCCAAAAGCCTGGTCCCCCCGTACCTGCCTCATGGTAAACAGCGACTTGTTGATGCAGAGTGGAGGGTATGGCGAGACTTTGATGGATCCAGTCCTTTCCGAGTAATGCTCCATAGGTGGAAGTGCAATCCACTACAAAGAATGCCAGCATGATTTGTTTGGACCCCAAGTCACTTCTAAAGGTAATATCCCGTGAGTTTTGGTGATAACGCCCGAAAAGCTCGAAACCGTAAGATCCGTGGGAATGAGATCTTCTACATCTCTCCCCATCTTCTTCATTTGCTTGACTAGTAGTACGTTAACAGCCGCTCCACCATCAATCAAAACTCTTTTGAAGGGCACCCCTCCAAATGAGCTATAACATATATTGGCTTAAGATGGTTGGCTAGCAACATGTTTGGGCAACTGAACACCATTTCATCGGTATAGATTCTTAATGGACCATCCTTGAATGTCTTGGATGATTCAGCTTTTCCCAACTTTTTTTCTCCGGCTACTTCAACGCTGACATGGGCCATCATTGGCTCTGCTGTCAAATAATCACCTTCCATAGTGGCGGGCTGATTAGGCTCGGCACTAAACATGGCAGATAACACATACGTCATGTTGATATGAAAATTACTAGTCTCTGGAAAGTCTTCTTTCTTACTCCCAATTTGGCCCATAAATTCATCTAACCAGGCCATCGCATCTTCTGGAAGTAGTGGTTCTGGTGCCCCCTGTTGTTGATTTATGCCCGGATCTGGTATATGCTTTGGAACTTCACCAAAAGGATCCACCAATGATATGGAAGGAAGTCTTCTCTCGGGCGAAATGGTTCTAAAACAAATAGGCTATGTCCTCCATCCAGGAGTTGGCATCATTATCATATCTTCTTGAGCTCTCCTTAATATCATGTACTTCATATGGTGTAGGCTTTGTGCTGCCTCTAGACCCTTCTGATCATAAAGGCTCCCATTTGTTTGGTGGGTTGTCCATTTTTCCCGACCACGTACCATTTTCGCCCGAGACGGGCAGGGTTACCCTTTTTGACATGATTTGTTATCCTATCATTTCTTTTGACTTCTCTCTCTGCATGGCCATATTGAGGAAGCCTTATCTCCCTCTTTTTTGGATTTTTGGCCTCCTTGTCTTCCGCCTCCTCAGAAGCTTCGTGATTTTGAAACACTTCTGATAAAGCTCTAGGTTGGGAATCCCCTCCTAACCGCTGAAAAACACTTCGGGAAGTCTCTCTTCCTGTTGTCCGCCTAGCTTTTTCGCGGCCCTCTTTTCTTTCTTCTTCCTTTTTCCTCCTGATTAGCTCATGATCAATGAGGACTGCTGTTGGCGGTATTTCGAGTTCACACTCGCATTGGCATCTACTGCACAGAACCATCCCTTTGATTATGGCTACTTTTGGATGTTCGGGCAATTTGATCACCCCTTTTGTGGATTTGTCAGCTGGCATTCCTTCTTCTGTCTCCTTTGCAACCTTTCTTTTTCCCTTCTCAGCCCATGCTAAATTAATCATATTAACTGGGGCCGCTGAAAAATGATCTACCTGCTTGTCTAGCATTGTTTCGACTTGCCTCTGATATGGGCTAGGTGGATTATTTGCCAAGGTCATCTTTTCATCTGGTTGGCTGGCCTCCAGTTTTTCTCTTTCTTCTTCCTCATCATCTTTCTCCCTGACTAGAGGTAAATATATGGGAATAGTTGGTTCCATAACCAGGTCTGTTTTCCTTTTGAAGCATGCGGAGGCGTTTTCCAATCTTTGCAACATCTGCAACAAGGTAGTGTGCAAATCTTTAGGTAGCTTTGACATATTTCTTTGGAAATTAGGATTTGATCAAGGTGTCCCACCGAGCATGCCAAAACTATGTTCGTCTTGAGGAATATCCAGTGGGGACGTTTCCTGGCTAACAAGCACACAGCTCCCCGAGAGGTTTGGCGCCAGTTGATATTGTCTATCAGGCTTCTGCTTATTGGTGGGCTTGTTGGGCAAGGCTGATCGTCTTGCAACTTCCTCTCTTTGTGATTTACAAAGGGTTTGAGTGCTAAAAGGGGAGATTGGAATATGAGTTTACATGAGGAAATTGATACTACAGCAAGATTTAGATAGGGTAACAGAGCTTTTATAAAGGCTTTTTGGTGAAGGTTGATCCCGAAATGGATGAAGGCTTAGTGCTGACTACAGCTTCGTATGCAAATCTGGCTTGAGCAGAGTTTGTGTATTTGTTTGTTTGATTGAGTGTCATTGTCTCTGATTTTCCTTTCTCCTTTTATAGAAGATTTGGCTTGGCTGTCTGTAGCTTCAATCTTGCCCGAATGCCTCTGAAGTGTAGTGACTCATCAGCTTTTTACTTGTCATGCCATTATAAAGTACTTTTGGGCTGATTAGCTCGCTGGTGTACATCACTTGACCTTTAGGTAGGTGAGCAGGTGGCTTGAGTAATCTGCACTTAGTCAGGAAAAAGGCCTCTTCCGCCTTCTGGGCTTCGGCTGAACCTTGGGCTTCTTGCTTTTCATTCCTTCGTCTGGGCTAACTCCCTTTTGAGCCCAAAGTTCAAGTTTTAACCCAAACAGACACATTTCTTAATGGAATGCATACAAGGACTTCATCAGTGTGGGGATAATTATACTCGGTGCACTTGTTTGCTGGAGCTCGGGATTTGTCATTTGACACCTATAGCTATGGCGTTGTCTTTGTTGCAAACATCTGTACAGCAATATGTCTTGCTTCTATAGCTCATGTTGGTAGTATCTTTGTCCTTTTGCTATCTTATGCCTCATTTATTTATGTGAGACTTGAGTACTAGGTATCGTTACTAATACGAAATACGCTTCAATTTTGCAGGTAAATCCAGTGGTCTTAGTACCTTCGGCCTAATGTGGTGTAATGGTTAGAAAAAGTCTTAAACGAAGTTTTATATGTTGACCTTCAGGTTCATTTTGCATGAAAATGTACTCTGGCTTAACTGATATTCTGCGGAAATCTGATTTCTGTATCATAGGAATAATATGTGGACCAATCTCGCTGTTTTGGGCATCAATCAGAGGTGGCCTAGGAGGGATGATAAGCTTCCCGCATCTATTATCCCCTGGGTTTCAGGTGCTTCCCTTTCATGAGAAAAGTTGTCATTCTAATAGTAGCCAAGATTGGTGCATTTTTAACACTTCACCTATACTCTCTCTCTCTCTCTCTCCCCCTCCCCTTCATGTTTCATAATTGGCTCGACTACATGTCTATGCCTTTGCCATCAAAGAATTTTTTTTGACATGTGTGAGTTGAACTGGCTTAATTCGAATACTTTGCAGGCTGTGATGCTTCTTTCCTGTGTAATGGCCTGTTCAATAAATTACTGCGTTTTTTTGGAATACCACACTGAATTCAGCTCTCACGCAGACAATTTGTGGTAATTTGAAGGTATGTAATAATCATTCCGGACCTTGTGTTATGCTGACCATACAAACATTTCCGGTGCTGTTGATTTTAGACTGTCAAGCCAAGTGGCTTCCGTATGTGGTTGTCACTTTGTAAAAAATCCACTGCTCAAATCAGAGTTTTCTACTGATATGATTCTGTGGCATATTTCCTTCTTCGTTCTGACAAGTTGTTGAAGTTATACTTTTAGTTGCCAATTGCAATATAACTAGTCTAACTTGTTATTCCGCATCATATACGTGCAAGTAGGACTCCAATTGTACTTGATCTTGATTAGAAAAGACGCATTAGAGCCGATGACCCAAATGATACAGGCCGGTACAACAACACCCTGCATTGGTATTCTTTTCTGCATGCTGTTGTCTTCACCAGTCACAGCTGATCCCTGTCCGTGCTATTTTAGGATCTTTTTACTGTCGGACTTGGCTGGTTTCTCTTTGGCGGGCTTCCGTTTGACTTGGCAAGCATAAACTCCCATCTGCCTGTTATTCCAGCAATGCTCATTAATCATTAGACTCAGTACTGACGGTCAATATTTTTCATGTGAACTACCGCCCAACTTTACTTCAAGTTATACGTTGCCGGTCAATCTCTTGATTTCTTGGGGTCCTGTTTGTATGCGTACTACTGCAAACTCCGAGGGAAATGAGAGGCAAGTGGCTGCATAAAGTCTTGCTTCATAGAGGAGGCGAAGTAGTGCTCCAAGACTGGGAATGGCTGCCTACATCTTGATGGGAAATAAATAATCTTTTTAGCTTAGTCTCAAAAGATTGAAGTTTATTAAACATGTAGCTCATGTTTGTACGTGTTCCGATTTCGCACAAGTGCCAAAGTTTAGTCTTAATTTTCATTTGGACAGAAGTAGGCCAATGCATTCGGTAACTAGTTAGCAAGTAGCAATTTGCTAATTTTAGTGATATATAATTTAAAGACAGAACTTTTGTTATTGCCTGGGAGAACTTTTAGTTTTTATTTTGAAACAGTGACAAAGCTCTTGTTCTTAAAGTTGCGAGGGGCTTCTGAATTTTTGCAGAGCCTACTACCCACGCTTTGAGAAAGATATTCGGTAGGTTGCCTGACTAGGACAACTTTCACACCTAATAATCAGTAGAGGGAGAGCAACTTATCCAAAATTTTAGATCCCATACTCTTATCCAAAATTTTCTATTGTGTGCTTGTGTCGAGGGAGAACAACTTATATGGAACAAATTTGCTTCCACGTGGCGTTTTGATCAATAATATAATGTCACAAGTGACGTGACATAATTCCATTGAAACGAAATATATCACGATAGTAGTGAACTAATTTCATACAAGTCGTGAGGAGAAGAAGTCTTGGTTGCACAAGGTGACAAGCGAGTTTGCCCTAAATGTCAAGCATGATTGAAACACACCACATGATCAATATCCCTCGTTTCATGCAAACTGGCCTATGACTATGAGACAGATCTTGCACCTTCTCCTCCCCAACTTCGGACCCGAGCTCTCCCTTCAAAACGCCACAGGTCTCAAAATCCATGTTGCTTATGTGGCGCGTCGATTGATCGACCATAAGGCAAACAACTGTTGTTGAAACAACTAGATTAAAGCAAAAGGAAAAGAAAGTTGTAGTGGCGTGTGGGAGGCAAGAAATTATAAAAATAAAACAAAATAAATTAAAAAAGAGAAGAAAAGTAGGTCCAAATATTCTGTGTTTGAAGGAAAAGAAAGAAGAAAAACCTACTGTTTGAAGAAAGTATGTTTGCTTTCGTGATGAATATAAAAAGGCCAACATGGTACCGGTCCCCTCTGCTTAGCCTGAAAGAAATCTCACTTATGAGTCGACCATGGGTGTCTCTTTGTCTACCTCTTTAATCAAAGACTCTCAACAACAAAGGGATCCATTTTTAGACCAGAAATATTCAGCTGACTTCTTGTACATTGTTCATTGTTCATTAATACTATTCAATTATGCATCACATGATCATACTAAAATTTCATAAGTACATACTCTGGATACAATTGAAACACGTGCTCAATACAAATACTTAGAAATACCATCATCATGATGAGTTTTTTTTTTTTTTTTGTCAGACACCATGATGAGTTATTGAGTGACATATATTAATTAAAGAATTCTTAAGTGTGGACGATCAGACTACGTGACCTTCCAACCACACACAAAACATCCTACTTTGAGTACTCTCTTGTATTTGGTGACAACCCCTTGTGTTTGGCACCATTTCATGGATATCTTACACTATTTGAATGGTCTAATAGACTATCTCATGATCATCTCCAACTGTTCGTACTTAGTACGTGTTTATACCCAATTAATTAGCTAAGACTAGGAAAAGCCAAAGTGGAGACATAGCTGCAGGCGTAAAATCCCATTGCTTTTGACCTCCTCTCAGTCTTAGTCGTCTAACAAAGAGAAAGACCTAGGATCTGGTGTAAGTAGTGAGATGAGAAAGGGAAATTGAATGGTTTAAGGCGTGGGGGAAATCTGTTTGGGTAGTGACACGCGAACTTATCGCCCCAAATAATGAGAGGTGTGAGAGAGAGAGAAAGACTTTCTAGTAAGAGAGTGGGGAGGGGAGGTCTTTTGCTCATCCCAAAAGCTTCAAAGAGAAGAAGAGGGAGGGGGAAGGCAGGTGGCCCTTAAAATAAAGGGAAATGTGGATGGTGAAGGGAAAAGGGAAGACAAAACCAAGGAAAGTGTCGGGCAGTGGAGGCCCAAGGCAGGGCTTCTTTAGCGCCGGTGTCCCCGCTCTGGGTTGCTGCCTATTCCTCCGATTTGCTGAATTAAATTCATCACTCATCACTTTGAGTGTGTGTAAGTGCATTGTTGCATTTGAATTTGCATGCTAATCAATTAATTAATTAAACAAATTTACTAAAACTGTGTGTCTGTCTTTGTTTTTGTGTACGTGAGTGTGTGTGTGAAAGATAGCAACTTTGTACGTACTACCCCTCCCTCCATTCCGAATTCTTTATTCTTTTTAGACAAATCACTTCGCTGACATTCTGCACTCCTGTTCCCAAGATTCCCTCTCCCTCTCCCTCTCTCTCTCTCTCTCTCTCTCTCTCTCTCTCAAGAGTACTACTGCACACACAAGGCACTGAATGCATCTTCTCTTTTGACTCATCTTTTAATTTCTATATATACCTATACATTCTTTATACTTATTTGGGCACTACCAAGTGCCACTTTGGTTTAACTTACAGTTTGCATAATAATAGGAGAGGGAGGTCTATAGTGCTAGCTTAGCTAGTGTTCTTCTAACCCACTTAAAAACCCTACCCAACATTTTGTTTCTACCCTACGAGAGCCATACTTTCATGAACAATGATTGTCTGCCCTCCACTTCCGGTGCCCTCCCCGTGCCTTCTTGTTTGTATGGTCACGGTTAAGTCACGTCAACATTTTATATTACTATTTATTTTTGTCTTATTATATCTATAAAAAAAACAATATAAAATGTTGACGTGGCTTAACCGTGACTACATAAAATAGGAGGGCACGTGAATGACACCAGAAGTGGAGGGCAGACAATCCTTGTCCCTTGAATATATATCAACCACAAATTTTCTAATTATCATTCTTGGTTACACGCAATTGATCAAACAAAATTGGCATGCATTAGAAAAACCATAATTTTTTTAGGCAAGGGACTTTCAAAGTTTCAAAGAACTTTATTTAATTATTGAATTTGCACCACAAATGATAGTAATAATGAATTGCTTAAGTACTGCAAAGTTAATGTTCAAACAGTACTACAAATGTTACTATAAGTACACTAAGCAAAGGAATTCAAGACGTGTCATTCTATAATTTTCACAAATGTATTGCATTTAGTTATTTTGGAACTACAAAATTTCTTGTCGAAACATGGTATAACATATAATTTGAAACTTTGCATGATATACAATTGGTATATCATCATCATATACTGACGCAGTGACAGAAAAGAGAGATGAAAGTAGGACAAGGATTTTCTGCCCTCCACTTCCGATGTCATTCCCGTGCCCTCCTGTTTTGTCTGGTCACAGTTAAGCCACGTCAACATTTTATATTGTTTTTTTATAGATATAATAAGACAAAAATGAATACTAATATAAAATGTTGACATGACTTAACCATGACCACACAAATAGGAGGGCACCGAAAGTGGAGGGCAGACAATCCTTGTCCAACCCATTTTGCAGTCGGTTTGTTTCGAAACTAAAGAAAAAAAAGGTTATACATATATATATATATATATATATATATATATTATGTATGTGTATATATATATTACATATAAGCCAAGCATCTTATTCTTAGGTTAATTAATTAATCATCGAAGAAAAGCATGACATACTAATTAAATTGCAAAGGGTGGGGGTCTAGAATTTGGATAAAATATTGTAGAAAGAGAGGTACAATCAAAAGGAGCTGTTTGGGTTTTTTGGTAGGAGAATATTTCAGGTGCACGCGCAGGGGAAGTTGTTTGATTTTATTTGAGTACAAACTAAGCATGACAAACCCTAAAGTAAGCGTTGCTCCCCATTCACATCATTCCACTCACCTTCTTCTTCTTCTCCCCCTTCCCATCCTCTCATCCCGAGGTAAACCTACCAGTATACATTCTCATCCCTCTCCCATCCCTTCCCTCTCACCTCTGACCTCTGAGCTCTCTCTCTCTCTCTCTCTCTCTCTCTCTCTCTCTCTCTCTCTCTCTCTCTCTCTCTCACACACACACACACACCCAGATAGCTGTTTCTTTTGTTACAGGTATGGCACACACATGTTAATCTCTTCGGTGAACTAGCTCAAAAACTCTGCATTTGGTTGTTTTGACGACTGTTTAACCTAAATCCATAACCCTATAGTGCGTGTATATATCCACATATACATATATAGCTAAGATATCATGCACGGCTCTTTCTAGAAGATATCCCATCTGTGCTATATAATTGTAATCTCATTTTTGTTCTCATGTATATGTTTCTTATTGCTGCATGTAATGTTTGTTTCATGCATATTTTAAAATCCCATTTCAATAATTATCGATTTTTTTATATATTCATTATTTCCTATAGTGGAGTATAAAATGTTATTGCCCTATGCGTTTGTCTCGATGGTGCTAATTGGATGCAAGTTATTAATATTTTGAAATCCCACAAATCCACTTCCACAATTCTGGCCCCAATTCGACACCCTACAATCCACTATATACCTTGACCTTCCACCCCACCAAACGAGCAGCCACCTTAATTAGTTTAATTTTACTCCACAGGAAATAACCTAAAAAATATTCTCTAATCATTCTTCTTTAATTTGATTGTAAATCTTAGCGTAGTCAAGTTGGTTAGAATAAATATGTGTTACCTCCTTCACATTTAAGATCGAATCTCTTTCTATAGTTTAGACTTTAGAGTGAATTAAAATATTGCTTTGTAAAACAAAAATGAATTTGGTTCGATGGATCCGACATGGGACCATATTTGGTATTCTTTATTCAAGTACTTTTGCCCCTTTTTTAGGTAAGTGGTAGCAGCTAGCCGGGCTAAAAAGGCAAAAAGACCGCTACAAACTCTTTAGTTTTGCCCACATTTTTTCAACATCTAGACGTGCTTTCGGGTTTCACGGTGAAAGAACATCTGCTTTTATGCTAGCTAGCTCTATCTTCTTTCTAATGGTATGGATATTAATTATATGCATGTTTGAGAAGTAGCAGAGAGCTAAGCGATGTTGGTGAGGTTCAATCCGAAGACAGATTTGCACATCCCCGCCCGCGTAAATTGATCTCAGATTGAGCCGCGCCAATATCACTTTCTTAATTATTTGTTGCTTATTCGTAACTGCTTTTCCTCTCTAAGCTCATCATGTTTTTATTAACTAATTTAGGGTTTTTGAGCTAGCTGCCTGGACTAATTTATGTGACTTGTTGCATGATATCGCATGGTTTACTGTTAATATCTACCGAATGTATACTTCTGTTAGTTAGTTTTGTCTTTCTTTATCAACAGAAGAAGAGTGGAAATTCAAACTTGGGATAAGCAGGAGAGCTAATCGACCGATGATCTCCTTCTCGATCTAGAGAGATCGGACACAGATATGCAATCTTCCTCCCTCTCTCTTGTGATTGTTGGTTTTTGGTTCGAATATCTGGTTTTACTTTTGATCGATCGACATAGTACTGTACTTTAAACGTCAACTGTAGTATTCCTTTTTCATGTATACTTAGTGACAGTTTATACTATCGTACTCCTTTCATGTACATGTTCGTAACTTGCATTCTTTGAACAAAAATTAACTAGTCATATATAGAATAGAAGTCAATTTTTTTAGAGTTCATCAAGTGTATACTGTTAAGAATGAATCTCACGTTTATGGGAGGAGGAGTCTTGCATGAGCTTATAAGTAAGTTGGGCTATTACCAATTGGTTTTATGGTTGAACCTCAACTTTCTTTATGGTATTAGAGCAGGTGGTCCCATGTGTGAAGCTCAACGATCATAGTGTTACACGTCACCCCGCTTGTGTTGTCCATGTGTTAGGCTTGAAAATTCGCCACACGTAAGGGGCCGTGTTGAGAATGAATCACACATAGATGGGAGGGACATTGCATGGGCTTATAAGTAATTGGCTATTCCCCATATTACTAATTGGTTTTACGGTGGAACCCCAACTTTCTTCGAAAACTTCCCATTGTAACTAATAATATCATATGTAGAACAATTCCTTTTTTTTAAGACACGGGAGAGCTATGGAGTCATCAAAATTAATTGTAAAAACAACATGAAGAACTTTTGTTTTTCATATCCTATATATATTTCTTGAGCATTGTAAGTCAATATAACCAATTTTCCTCCCAAACTAAGGCCAACATATCACGTGTTAAAATTTCTCTTTATTGACTTCTCCTTAAAAGCACAAAACACCGATTGACTAAATCCTAATGTTAAAAATATTTTGTGACCTCAAACAAGTTACCCATTTTTATCCCTTCTTGTGGCCACGTAAGGTCCGGATGAGATAAAGCAAATTAAGTCCTATATATAAGTAGAAACTTTGCCTTCAATGGAGAGACAATTAAGGAATGAGGCTAATTAATTTGTTTGTGGCAGCCATTCAAATTAAGAATGAAACGTAATTTTAGCATCTTTAAAAAAAATAACGTGTAAAAGAAATGAAGAAACTGTTGATTTTTGATTTATTGAGTTGAGTTTTTCTTCTGTTTTTTGACGTTTCTGCTTCTCTTTATACGCGTTGACATTAATCTAACAATTTTCTTTCTGTATTTTTGTTATTTGACCAACCATTTTAGTTAGAGCCACATTTGCAACCACCCCCACCCATATTTTTAGCTTTTAGAGTAAATTCTGACCATTAAACTAACCCTTTGTTTTCCTTTTTGCTGTTTTTGGTTTAGATTATTACTTATGGCCCAGAAATATAGCCGAGCATGTAGGGTTTAGAAATTGATGGATGTACCACCTATTAATTTGCGTACTTTATTCATGGTTATGAAATATTTAGGCACCTAAAATCTTGTGTTTCCAGTCAGAGCAGTTAATTTGACTCGTTGAAAACACTTTCGGTTTCTGATATATTTCTATTAGCTAACTCCATCAAACACTCCCAAAATCTCAGGGCCGGTTGTTGAGGCTGAGGAAATTTTAGTTTCTTGAGTTTGGTTTGTGTGCATGCGCATGAAAATGGACGTGGGTATTTGTGAACAAGAGTTGGCGACGAATGCCACCGCATGCAGCCTGTTTCCAGCATCACTATCTCCACGGAGACTTCTCAGCGGCAGCGGTCGGAAGAACCATGCTTACCGAAAGCTGCCCCAGGAGCCGCTTAAGCTTTTTGTCATCAAATTGGATGGCTCTAGCTTTGGTATGTAAATTTAATACATGTATCACTGCTCATGCTTTTTTTACGTACATACATATAATTAAATAAAAACTAATGAAAAGAGTTTGAAAACTTTGAGTTTTAACAATAAGGACAAAATAAAGGGCAAAGTAAATAGTACCATGATTGACTTTTTAGTGTAAAAATATGATTTTTCGTTAAAGTGAATAGAACTGTGAGATTTTCATTAAAGTTCCCTATTAATGAATTTTCTTCTTCTTAATGGAGGCAGAGATTCAAGTTTCTATGACAGCCACGGTAGCCGAACTGAAAGAGGCAGTGAAGGATGTTTTCAGTCAGTCGCCGATGCATGAAATGATTTCATGGTATGTATAAATACAAGCTTTGCATGGATTTGGTTTGTTTTGAAAGTAATTAGAAGGTATATATTTTGTACCATTTATTAAATATTTAGACCAGAAAAAATGTGATTCAAATAACTATTAAAATTTCTGAACAGGTCACATGTGTGGGGTAATTTTTGCTTATGCTATAAAGGTCAGAAGCTACTCGATTACAAAGCATTAATCCGACTTTTTGGAATCAAAGATGGCGATAAGGTTGCCTAGCTATATATTATTGATATGGATACCTTCAAACTTCTGCGCTGAATTTTGAGAAAGAAAAAATTAGTATCTCTAGTTATTAATGATCATTAATTAAAATCTTATTAGTTTTCAAATTTTGATCCAAATTCTTAGCATTAATGTAATAATGAATTTACATGTTAGTTACATAATTTTTCAAAATAAAAATTAATAATTGATTTAGAATTTTAATAGGCACTTACACCTTTATTAAACTCCTAACTAACTTTCAATTCAAAACATTTCCAAAATAAATAAAAAATTTGAATAAGTTTGTACCCATTAGCTTTTTTAAAATATGTTTTCAATTTTTTAATCTCATATGTACCCATTCATGTAATTTTTTCAAATTTTTTATCTTAAAATGTACTCATTCTTAAATATACCAATTTGTTATATGTAAAATGTATCATTTTTTTTTATATAAAATCTATTCAATTTTTTTCTAATCCATTTTTAAACTTATATGGGTACATTCTTTTTTCTTTGATTTGAGAATGTATCCATGTCAAGTTTAATCGAAGAAATTTACTAATGTTATTAAGCCTAACATCAATTTTTTTTTTTTTTTTTTTTTTGTGGTTTTGAAGAATGTACCCATGTTTTGGTACAATAATTTTTTGGTTAATTTTGATGAATATACCCATGTTTATATATACACACACAATAGTATAATTTATATTCTAAAATTTTTAATCCCACAAATTATGGTTTTTATTTAAAATCTCATTAATATAAACAACTATAAATTTCAATTTTAATTTAAAAAACATAGTAACATACATAGAAATAAATTATCACATTAAACAAGAACTTCAATAAAAAATTAAAAAACCAACAAGGTTTCAGTAAAAAAATATTCATAACTAGGGACCACATCCAAAATCTCCCTTTGAGAAATTAGTCAAAATGATTAAATTTTCAAACCTTAATTGCCGAAGTGATCAATTTCGATTTATCATCACTATCCGATTGTTATGCCATCAATATTTGATTGTTGAGTCGTTGATATTTGATCGATATGTTTTCAGTATTTGATTTTGATCAATTCAACAACTGAGATTTGATTTTTGATTAATTTGACTGCCAAGATTTAAGTATATATTGTAATTTTACTGTAAAATGTGCAGATATTTTTTGTTCAACATGCTTCAATTAAGTATGAGCGGGAAAAGCGACGGATAGGGTTGTGGAGGAAAAGGATATGTGACATCCCTGCTTATGAACAGCTAGTGAAGTTGTGATGATGATGATTGATGAATGACAATTACACATGAATAATTTGCATGCATGCAATATTAGTGTTTGTGGATGAATTCTTCCACTTGAGAAATCTGATTCTTTCATGTGTTGATTAATTTGATTAGGCATATGTACGTTGTTTATAGTTGTAGCAAGAAACACAGAGAATTTGTTCGTTAAAATCAGTGTACAATGCAATGAAACTAACACACAGCAGAAAATTGTAAAATTGTGAATATTTCATGGATTGATTACTTACGAAAACCGAAAACGAGGATAGTACGTAGATCTTCAGATGATCAGCTTCAATTTGGGATCCGATTCTGCGGAGAGCATATACACTTACAGGAAGGTGCAGCATGGTTAAGATTTAAGAGGATAGCAGGATGCATGAAGACCAGGTCTTGATGTATATAGAAAGGGTAGTAAATCAAGATCTTCAGGATTATATCTGTCTTGCTCTGTATGTTTACCGCAAGTTTCAATAAATTTTAATGAAAGAAAGAATAAAAAAGCTCAAATTTTCAAGAGTTTTTTTTAGTATTATTGTCATGCCATGTGGTATTATCAGTGTTTTAAAAACCGTGTCTTAAGATGTGTTTAGGCAGTTTCAAAGACGGGACGATTATGAAAACACCTTTGTCCAGTGAGAGTAGACTTAAATTTGACTAGATATGGTCAAGACATGCCTAGGCGATTGAGGCGTTCAATTGGGCATCTTTTTGTTTAAAAATTGTCGAAATCTGAAGAAAAAAAATTAATGAAAATCTGAAAGTTTTTTAGTTGCTGAGCCGGCTGTCCTTCGAAAAAGATGAAGAAGATGGCTGTTTCGATTGGGTTTTTTTTTTATGATTTTTCGTTTTCTTTGTATTTTTTTCTCCTCTTTAAACTGACCCACTTTTGCTGATAGTTATTACCTTAGCATATTCCCCCTGACATTAAACTTTTTAGTTTTAACTTTTAATATTATTTTATGGGTAATACTAGGGAGATTAAATTGTCAAATTAAATGATGTCACCAATAAAAAATAAGCACGTTAATCAATACTTAATAATAATCAAATCATCAACAACCACATCACTTAAATTACAAAATTTAGTTTATAAATCTCAAAAGACTGAAAATAAGACATTTCAATAAACGTATCGTGTATCCTTATATTATTCTTTCCTTATATAAGGGTGATTGGCCAGCAGATAAAAAAGACAAACATCTTTTTGTTTTATTATTTCTTTTGTAACGTTATATATTTTTTTTCCTTGAAAAACGTTTTATTATCATTGTTTTCTCTTTTAAGATTCTACGTATCCTACCAAAATTATATATAATATTTATGTATAAAAATTTAGGTCCCGTAAAGCTGTCTCATGCCTCAAGTTTTCGCTAAGCGAAACTATTCATGAAATGTCTCATCTACATCTTCGCTTTTTAAAACATTAAATATTTCAAATCTATTCATATTATAATACATGAATCTACTTATTAATATTAATTTTACGTTCATCACACATTTCAATTATGTTGATAGTTCATATATATGGTTTACAACACATGTACTAGTAACATTGCGTGACAGTGACCACCCCAGTAAAAAAATTCTCCAAACTTTCGGTAATTGTTGACAAGCTATGAGTGTGGTCGTCATCTTTGTTCATTTCTGGTATTTGACTTAAAGAGAGAATTAAAGAACATATACCAGGTGAGATTTAAGAACCAGCCAACTTGCGAAATGCTTATGTCATAGAAAGTTATGCGCAGAATAAAGACATGCCGCTTTGCATCTTAATTTGTGGACTCATGGAAAGTATGTGATCAGGTGCTGAACTTTGCAGGAAACATGCTGATGCTGCTAGCTAGCTTGCTTATTCTTTAGGTAGGCATGACCTAAAATTTTAACTGATGATTTATTCGTTTTACACGAAAACTACGGGGACTAGAAGCGTGGTTTGGCCTGATATGCACAGGATAAACTCAACGGAGTTCCTAAATCGAACGAAGCTTTAAGCAACAGAATCTGCAGGACTGGAAAGAAAAACAGATGGAAACGAAAGTGCAGTTTTTTTTTTTTTTTTAACAAACATCTTATTTAGAGAGAGAGTGAGTTTAACCTCACAATAGACTAGCGATAATGTGGTTCAAATTTACCTTTGACAAGAACTAAATTTAAGACTTCTCACTTACAAAGTGAAGAAGAATACCATTAGAACAAAAGTGCAGTTTTAGATAATAAAAATTTCATCGAAGTGACTGACATTAATTAGCTGCAAATAATAATCTCAGAAAGGAGAGGTTTATCTAATTACAAGATATATATAAATGTGTCTCAAATGAAACATAGGCGTGACGAACAATGATTCCAAAATATCAAATGTGCGCTCTCGAATGCAAGGGTACTTGAAAGAAAACGGATCTCATGCATCTTTCCTAGCCTCTTCCACTTCTTTGGCTCGAAGATTTCATACACAACCGTTTTAACAAAGGCGACCTTTGTTTCATTCAATTGTGTGTCGAGTCTGCAGTAGAGGAAAGGGGTTGACCGCGCGCAACAATCATCTGCGTTGCTGCTTGCCAGTATTTAACGGAGAATCTCTGACGCTCTTAGACTGGCTGTAGGTGAGCTGGTGAGTTCCGTCAGGTTTCTTCTTTCGCCTTCCTTGTTGAGATAAACGAGAATGATGAGATAAGATGGCGAGGTCATTGAGATCCTGCAACGGAATAAGAACCCTCACGACTTCATCCATTGTAGGGCGGGATTTTGGGTCCCTACTAAGGCAACTGTAAGCCAATTGTGAGACCTTCTGGACCCCTTTAATGGAGTAGTTCAATTCCAAGCGTGGATCCACTAGAAGGGAAAGCTTTCGCTTGTCAGCTAAATGTGGCCGAGCCCATGCCACAAGGTTTTGTTCTCCGCTAGGGCGTTTCTTATCCATGGATCTTCTTCCTGTTAAAATCTCAAGTAAAACTACACCAAAGCTGTACACATCACTTTTAGATGTCAAGTGTCCTGCGAAAACGAAGGGAACACAAATTGTACTAGTTAGACCTCCGATTTCTTATGAAACAAGAAACACAATACAGAGATTTGAGTTGATTATTTCTGGATCAATAGGATTGAATAAGAAAAGAAGTTCACATAGCTAAAGCTCATTTGGACATTCATAATTTTCTGAGTGCTCTGCTCTTAAGGTTCGACTCTCTTATCTTTGAATGTAAAACATATACAACATACATGATCTTCAGCTATCGGTCTTCTTGAACTTCTAATCATTACATAAGGATTGTACTGTATCTAAAATTCCGAATATCTTGAAAAAATTTGAACCATCTGTTATGACTTTCTTACCTGTCATCACATACTCTGGAGCAGCATAGCCATATGTTCCAACAACCCTAGTAGAAACATGTGTTTTGTCTCCCTGAGGCCCGGCTTTCGCCAAACCGAAATCTGAAAGCTTTGCATTGTATTCCTATAAAGAAAACCCAACTTGTTGAATCCCTTAAGCAAAAGAATCAGCATTTTTAACCAGCAAAATAAAAGGTACACAACATACTGAATCGAGCAAAATGTTTGATGTCTTAAAATCTCTATAAATGACGGGTTCTGGACCGTTGTGGAGAAATGCCAACCCTTTTGCTGCACCAAGTGCAATCTTAATCCTATTCGACCACGGTAGAGGTATAGTCCCTTCAAAAAAATTTGAACGATCAGCAACCATATCATACAATAGTATTTGCAGATCATTATGGAGAAAGGTCGGATTAAAGATATGAATTTAACCATCCAAAATGCATCCCATTTGAAGAGATTTAACAAAGATGACAAGGATGAACAGGCAACAAAACATTCACATTCACTCACTCCTGAAAAGATGATTTTCAAGACTCCCGCGGGTCATAAATTCGTAAACAAGTAACCTCTGATCATCTTCGATGCAGTATCCGATAAGCTTTACAAGATTAGAGTGGTGGAGCTGCCCGAGAAAGTCAACCTCAGCCTGCATCGAAAAAATAATTCACATGTCAATTTCCAACATTTAAGTGCTCCAAGAACAATCCTTTTTTATCAACAATAATTTACTAACCCAAGGCAGATATAGTTTTACTAACCACCCATTCTCTATGGCCTTGGAGACCATCTGGCTTTAAGCTTTTAACTGCCACTGTAATCCCTGACCCGGGTTTCGCTGGCCCTGTCCCATTTTCCTCTATCCACCCTTTGAACACGTATCCAAATCCGCCTTCCCCAAGAATGCTATCCGGCCTGAAGTTCCCCGTTGCTGATTTTAGCTCCTGAAAAGTGAACTGGAGCAACTGGCGAACCGGCTTCTCATCTGAAGGCGGTGGATTAGGAGCATCAGAGGATAGTTGGGCTTCATTTGGAGGCAAGAGGTCTCTATTGCTGGCATTAAGATATCTGGTCTCTGTAGCTGTAAGTTGTAGTGACAGAAGGACTATTAGCCACAGAATATGAACATACATTTTCTACAGAAACTAAAACGTTTGATTCATTCGTGCATGGAAAGAAAATGGGAGTATGAAAATCAATCCCGGGCAGAAAGCCCGAAAACTCAAATTTTGCGGATATTTGTGAAATTAATGAGACATCGAGCGACGGGAAAGATATTGACCAAAAAAAATAGGTGACATGAAGGTCTTTGTCCAATTCACAAAGATCATCAACCAAGGAACATAATTAATGCACCAAGGCAACAAGTAGCGATTCATGAACTCGAGACCTCGGATGCAGGGATGATTTGCTTTTAACCAACTGAGCTACAAGCGACTTGCTCGTCAGATATTGAATTAGAGTGAAAGAAAAAGAAAAAGATTGCATTTTTGGTGGCTAGAGCTCAGGATAGTGATCTGGGAGAGAAATCAGCACAACCCAAGTTTGAGATCTGGACTACAAATCACATACACATCTTGATTTCTTTCATACAACAACAATAAAATTTAAATTTTTGTAAGAAAAAATGGGGTAACTTCATTAATCTTTTAAGATTCATAGATTTTAAGAAAAACCCATGTGGTAATTGAAATTTCAAAAGTAAAACATAAGCTGGATATCTTGTAAGAAGAAGATGTACAGATATACCTGCATCATAAACAAGACTAGTACGAGGGATAGTGTTGGCAGAGTCTTTGGAAGCAGAGGATTTGCAGGTACCGCTAACGCCGAGTTTAAGGACAGCCCAGCAACCGCACTGGTTGTCCATGGATGCTTAGAGGTGTTAGCTTTTATGGGTTGTCAGCATAATTGCATGGGATGTGAGGGAATAACAGAGAGAGATTTACCATGCTTTTATGCTTGAGTGTAAAAAACAGAGGAGAGAGAGAAAGAGAGGAGTGTGGAGAAGAAGAGAGGAGGAGAGAGAGGAATTTTGTGATGGAGGTGGTGGTGTTTCTGCTGCTGTTGGAGATTGCAGGCATCATCATCGCCATCATCGCAGTGTGTACAAAAAGAACTTTTTTGCCACCACCTTTTGTGTGGGGGATGGGTCCGATGCGAACGCCTCTCTCTCTACCTTTCTTTCTCACTATAGATAATTACCTAAAATTACCTAAATTTTTTAAATAAGAGTAAGAATTGCTTTAGCAGAAGCATATCAATTAAGTCAGTTGATCAAGATAAGATACGTGCTTATTAATTAGAACTCAAGAATAAGTGTAGGCCATCCCTAAATGCTATTAATGAACCATATGAAAGTTTAGAAACTTTTTTTAGGTTAATAAATAAGGCGTATGGAATTTAGATGCATCAGTCATTAGAAGGTGTCTGCATGAATAAAAAGAAATGTAATAGATGTGTCGTTTGAGAGATCAACGCATTAGTAGTATCACATGATGACGTGAGAATCACACTGAAAATTTTCGATATTAAAGAAAGCATTGTGTTTTTATGTAAGTAATATGCATTATAAGTTGTTTCTATTAATGTTAGAATGAATTCTTGCTAATTGTGATATTGTTGGGTCAAAGCTAATACGAAGGCAGTCAAGAGCATATTTGAGTGCAATCCCATCACACTCTCTCTCCCTCTCTCAAATGGCATTGTAAATATATTCCTATATGATTTTGGGTGGGAATTAGATGGCTTATCATAGGTTGGTTATTTATTACTTATTATTTTAATTTCTTGAGGGGCCCCTTCTAAAGGGGGGGGGGGAAAGAAAGAGTGCTTGGTGAGTGGTCATTTCATCAACCAACCATGAAACAAAATTGTATTCTATGATGCTTTTTGGGGTGAATAAAAGCAATTTTGAGATGAGATGATATTCTTTCTAGTGAGTAATGCTAGTAAGATAAAAAAAATATTTAAATCATTTTATATAAATTATATAATATGACGGTTGATGATTAGACATCGTTTTTAAATTATTAATATTAAAAAATGAGTTCAACTATAAACCGTTATATCATATAATCTGCACAAAGAAAATCTAAAAATTTAAATCTCTAACATTTTCCAATTTCTTTTTTTCTTCTACATACAACACTACACTGTGTTTTGCAACTTGACAAAAAGGCCTTGTTGGAAGGGAGTTTATGCCCATTGCTTGCCCCCACTAAGTATGTGGGGTCCCCCTAGTGTAGGACCCACCACACAAAGAGAGAGAAGTAACACTGACTGTGCTGACTAGTGTATCCCACTCAAGGTCATCATATCATATGGGCATACAAAGGGAAGATATCCTATTGCAGCAAGCATAATGTTAGCAGGCCATGCATATGATATAATTGGTGTTGGTGAACTTGGTGCTGGACAATGGGAGGAGAAAGATGGAGGAGGTGTATTGAATTAATTATGAAATCCAAATATGCCCTGCATTGCAAATACCAAAACCCTTTTCAAATTGGACTTACTTGGTAACTATGTAGCTATATATTGGCCAACATGTAGGACCCCAAATCAGATCATGCATATGATCAAGCCTAGTGTTAAGATCAATCGTGAAAGCGGTAGGTTGATTTTGGTTGTTTTTATTTTGTGAGTCTCGTAAACATGAATTATTAGGTCGAACAATACCCAACTTAGATTACGCATATGATCAAGCTCCATCAAATTTAATATGAGTAAAACTGTTAGAGAAGTACTAAAATCAGTCGTGCATACGTTTATATTAAATTATGACTGTTCATGTTTATAAGTTACACAAGCATGATCGATCACAACTAACAACATCGAACTTCAAGAATATCATGCACCAACATGGTATCATGCTAGGGTTTGAAGATAATAAATTAATAATCTTAAGAGTATGTGATTTGATGCTAGGGTTTATATGCTTGTTTAGTTGTTTTACTATTTTTCACTCCGAAAAGGAAAAGGAAAAAAAAAACAACTTGGCTGTGATTGCAGCGGAACACAAAAGCCCCATTCCATCATCACCAACAAAGTGGAGGTTGGTGGTTGGCATCTTTTGGGCCTCACTCTCCAGTCTATTAATTTACACCCATTTTTTAATTGTTGGAGCACTTTTTTAGTTCCAATGAAGCTAATCTTGCCTCCGGAACTCAGGGAAAAAACCATGGGATGGAAACCCTAGATCATTGAAGGATTCAAAACAAGTCGGATTGTGAAGGGGTGAGTCAATTAATAATCCACTCTCACCACAGAATCTAGCATTTCAAATCACAAATTCAAATTGTTGACTCTAAAAACTACCAAAGCTTACGTGGCGCATTGTTCAAATAGCTAATGAGCTAACTACGTTATTTAGTTGAATGCGAGCATGCCAACTCGACGATCGAGTTCGGTCGATGAGTAAAATGGATATGGTGGTGGTGGTGGTGAATGCACCTACTGACTTTTGTATCTAGGCGATCATGGCCGAGAAAGAAACTCATCTTGACCTTTGGGTTTTAGAGCCTGAAGACAAGGCTGCTAGTCACTATGAAGTCCAAATAAAGTTTGACTTTCAATGTGCCGAACATTGTAACTGGGAACACTTTACTTCATCAAGAAGAATAATGAAATGACCTCCTTTGATAGGAAGACCGAAAACTCCTTATCGGGATAAACTTGGATAAATAGTCAACCAAACTCGAAACAGTGCTATTAATCTAAATGAAGGTGCTCCTCGATTGCCTAACTAAACGACCCAAATGTTATTAATCCAAATTGAAGATGTGTTTGACGAAGTTAGGAAGGTTAGCGTTTTTCTCAAAGATGAGAGAGTTTCGCATATATAGAGCAAGAAATTGTGCAAGGCAAATTTGTGGGTTGTGTTGAAGTTCCCTTGAATGTTGCAAAACCTTTTCTATTCGTAGGAGTGATTTTCATGCTGATCTCGTTATGCCGAAGTAGAGTCCTATTTGGATTATATTTCTTCGACATTCCCTGATCCAATCCTGATTTCTGCATATAGCTCGACCACTCCTATCAAACTTAGGACTATGAACCCAATCCATTTTTCGTATTTAATTGACTTATAATCTTGTTTAGCCATGAACCTTGATTCTTAGAATATTACGAATCTTATCAATGTTCATCCTAATTCTTAAACAATGTTACTCACATTAGGATTCAGCCAGATCTAAAACAACTCCCCAGGAGTCCTTCACCTATTAGGATTCGATCATCCTACCTTGGGCTAGACTTCGTCTTAGAAACATGACTTGAGTCAAAGATCTTTACTATGTGTCAAGCCCAATCTTTTGGGTTCAGACATAAATACAATTTTTCATAACAATAATTCAGATTGACTGTCTGATAATATACCATTATCAGTAAAATAATGTGCGAGTGCTTGTTACCTTACGTGCAGTTTCAACCATATGGTCCACAAAAGCCAGGGCGGCGTCAGTTCCTTGGTGAAGAGATACTCTTCGGATATCTCCCAACAAAGTTATCAAGTCCACTCATTCGGATTCTTAAATTTTGATCAAACGGTTACAAACAGGAAGTCCCTTAAAAAGTTATAGGCCAAATCGGATCAATAATCCCTGTACCATTAACAAATTTAGTTTAAAAGTGATTTTTCTGTTAAATATTCATTAAATGCAAGGATAAAAATTTTCATTAAATGTAAGGATAAAAATGTACTTTATCCTTATCCTTGCATTTAAAGTACATTTTTATCCTTGCATTTAATGAATATTTAACAGAAAAATAATTTTTGAATTAAATTTGCTAACAGAGTACACCACAGGGGTTTAAATCTGAGTTTTTTTAGCACATGTGCTATCTTCCAAATACCTTATGACCACATGATCATTTATCCAATTCGACCAAAGTTATAATATTTTTAGTCGTTGAATTAAATTTCAAGAACATGGATGAGTGGACTTGGTGACTTTGTTGGGAGATATCCCGAAAGAATCTCTTCCCAGTTCGTTGAACCAACTGACACAGCAACGTCAAACAAAGCAAGGATAAAACGAAACCTTACCATATGATAACGTCACACACACAACCTCCTACTTCCCAAACACTCTCAAGAACTGCCCAATAGGATCCACCCACGTACCCAACCAACGAATTTAACTTCCATCCTTCTCTTGCGTGGCGTCATCTAATTCGTCGTTCTCCGGAACCAATCTTCTGTAGGGTGGCCCGATCCAGAGACAGACCCCCAAAGCCAAAAGCCAAAAGCACCATGGGAGAAAGCAAAGCAAAAGCACCAAAGATTCAATTTCCGATTAAATGTTTTCCCCAAATTCTATTTCTCTCCCCATAAAATCTAGAAATTGTAATTGTTGCCAAATTTGGGGAAATTAGGGGTTGCTATTGAAGGGGTTCCGTTCCAGATCGAAACGGTGCGCTGCATGAGAAGGAAGACGACAGTGGGGGAGAGGGCGGAGGAAGAAGAGAGAGTGTGAGAGAAGGCAAAACATGTCTGCCATCGTGTGCGGGAAGAGATCATCGATTTTCGGAGACAACTCGCTGCCGTCGACTTCCCCTCCCGTCTCCTCCGCTTCCAAGAGAATCCGCTGCTCCTCTTCTTCCTCCCCGGTTCGCTTCTCTCCTCCCTCCACGAGGTCGTTTTCTGCATCGCATTTGATCGAACACCTCAGGGCCGTTTTCCCAGGCATGGACAACCAGGTTCACATTTCATTGATTTCTTCTGATTTGTTTTCATTAATTAAATAATTTCCGTATGATTAAGTTGGAATTGTTGATTTTTATTGTTATATGCATAATTTGAAGACATAAAATCGATTGCTTGGGTTGGATTGGATTGCATTGGATTGGATATGACTGGATTGGGTTGGATTAGCGAATCTTATTTCGTGCCCAATACTAAAGGGAATGTCTTTCGGGTTGCCCTTGATTATCTCGAATTGCTTAGCTCAATATGTCAAATTACAAATGGAATCCCTGTTGGAATTTGGAATTTCGTATTTTCGGGGTGTTTTTATGATAATTGGGGTTTGATTTTGTTGATCATTTCGTGGCATATCTGACCGTTTAATTAGCATGTATTACATGTTTCTTGGATCATTTTATTTATTTATTTTAAATGTTCCTTCTCTGGCATATTTGCTTTGTCGCATTCCTGATTTTCTGGCTGCCATCAAGTGTTTGTTTACATACGTCTGTGTGCATGTGTGTGTGTATACACTGTACAGGTTCCTGTACGGCACGGATGCACGCTGCCCCTTCAATCTGGTTGGTTGTGTTGACTTCGTTGTGTAACGCAATCAACAACCCAATGCGATTCGTGACCTCCTGTATTTGAAAACCCGCATGATATATGTGCTATTTTTCCTTTTTTTTTTCTTGTCACAGGTTCTTAATATTCTTCAATTTTGGAAGATGTGCATCATATCTACTTAATTAAGATGACAAGTTACTAAGCATTCTGAAATTACTATCGTAGCTTCTAGAGAGAGCACTTGAAGAATGTGGTGATGATTTGGATTCGGCTATCAGAAGTTTGAATGAGCTACGTTTAGGTTCTGCTGCAGGACAATCTGATATAGCTTCAGAAGCAAATGTGCAACTCCAATCACAGGGTATGAGTAGATATTTTCTTGCCTTACCTAGAAAGTTATCGTTGTCTCACCTTGCACGGGAATACAAGTGTGACATTCTTTGAAGAAGTGAATCTATAAGTTTTTGCTAATCTTGCTACTAGTGTAGACATTAATGGGAGTGGATCAATATTTTGTTTCAGGTGCGGTATCAACAAATGGAGAGATTGCAGTTACTGATGATCCATCAGTGCAAAATAACCTTCCCACGGATGGAGCAGAGTGGGTGGAGCTCGTTGTGAGAGAGATGATGAGTGCCTCTAACATGAATGATGCTAAAGCTCGTGCCTCAAGAGTGCTTGAGGCTTTGGAGAAGTCTATTAGTGAGCGTGCAACCGCAGAGGTAGCCCAAAGCTTTTGCCATGTATGACCTCTTAACTACGTATATTGCATGTCCAATATATGTTTCTCTTTGTCTAGTTACTTCTTGTTTTTTCTTCCCCTGGCAGTTAGTAGAGAACCGGGGAAATGTTTGAGAATGCAACATCTGTTAATTCCAGGTTTTTTTAATGGCTTAGCTGTACTTATGTTTTTCCTTGTTGTAGGAAAATATGATGCTGAAGGAACAATTGGAAGCTATTATTCAGGAAAATACAATTTTAAAGCGAGCTGTATCCACTCAGCATGAACAGCAGAAGGAGTTTGAAGATAGAGGCCAGGAATTGCAGCATCTGAAGCAACTGGTGGCCCAGTACCAGGAACAGTTGAGAACCCTCGAGGTTGAGCTCAGGAACCTAATAACTTTATACAACCTTATATTTGGAAGGAAGTTTGGGAGAGCATAGCGTTGTTTGCTTTATACAGCGCATTACATGATCTCCTTGCTAGTCTGTTACCGTTCCTTTTGAAGTTGGTTTTTCTTCGTCGTGGTCTTTGCTTGCTTAAGTTTCCCAAAGTCTCAGTGTGCTGATTACTAGTGTTTGATTCTCTCTTTTATACCTTAGCAGGTGAACAACTATGCACTTACAATGCACCTCAAGCAGGCACAGCAAAGTAGCACCATTCCAGCTCGTTTTCATCCGGATGTTTTCTAAAGAATTTGTATGAGGATAAATGTTTCTTCGGCTTTGTGGATGGATCATGTGCTTTCTTGTGGTAGTTTTAATGACATGAAGGCACTTCAAGTGTATTATGCTGTGTTGATTGTGAAACGTCGACGATGCAGCGTCTTTCCTCTGTATGATGACGACAGAGTTTTGTTCAAACTCGGTCAGGGCGATATGTTCCGGTTGCCATTCGGCCCATGTCTTTAATTCGGAATTACGTTGATACGCATAATGTTATCTAGGTTTTATAGGACAGAAACATATATTGATTTAATTTTTTCTTTATACTTCAGTAAAAGATAATGTATATGCTTTAAACCATGTCATTCAGTGGAATTTCCGATTTCTTGTAGCATTCATTGCATCCTCTACAATTTCTTGTTATCACCAACATGCAGATCCAAAATTTGATCTTCGTTATCATCTACGAATGGCATCTTTACCTCAAGTTTGCTTCTCTAAATTGCGACCCTACAAGAGACTTGTAGCTTAAGTAATTAAGAGTGTTTATCACTACACTCGACTTGAGGCCCTGTGCTCAAAATTTCTTTACCCCCAATATCACTACGATACATGTATATGAAAGGGTGGGAATATGAATTTGCCATTTTGTGCATGCAAGGATCTTTGTCGCTTCATTGATACCTATCATTTAATGCTATGAGTGTTTTAGCCATTGATTTTAATTATAGATTATTTTAGATCTTTTTATATTCCGTCTTGGTTATTATTTCTATCATTCCATGCTACGTAATATGAAAGAAAAATATCATAAACACATATACTGATTTTTTAGCTTTTGCATTTTAGCTTTTCTTTTCTTCTTTTTATTTTCCTATGCAAATGCCAACGAAGATGCTGAGCTTTATTTATTTATTTATTTACAGTATGCTTTCAGCCAGCCATGAAATTTACAATTGGGCACATGTACATACATAGAAAACTACAAACATGGCCTATAGATGAGTTTTTGGAAACTTCGTAGGCTTTAAAAATAGTGACAACATTTGTTTTTCTTTTTGGCCTCAAACTGACAACAGTTGTGCGAAACTATTTACACAAACTAAAATGTCGTAAGCCTCTTTTAGCTCACTTGGTTAAGCCTTTTTTTAGCTCAGTTGGTTAACATCATTCTTCTTTCGACTTGAGATCTCGAGTTCAATTTCATCCTCCCAGTATCACTTGTACAGAAAAGAATTGCAAAACATCATTCGATTTAATCATACTGTTGAATTCATCAAGGTTGCAGAGAATTATTACAGATAATAATATCATACAGCAACAGGGGAAGAAAAACGGTACATTTCTAATTAAATACCATAGTCTGTCCGCCATGAAAAGTTCAAAACAAACTACTTAAGAGAGAGAGAGAGAGAGAGAGAGAGAGAGAGAGAGAGAGAGTGGTTAGAGACGAATGGCATCCTATGCCATTACATACCTAATAATTTTTGCAGGTGGTTGTGAATTGAAGATGAAGGCTGGAAATTAATTAAATATGGTGTTTTTCTTGCTTCCTATACAACTAGGTGTATGCGTGTTTGGACAAGAAAGAAACCTACCTAACTTGACAAACAGTATCTCAAGCTAATCAGACGTTGTTATGTATACTATATTTAACATTCTTTTAATAATAAGTTGTTGTAGGGTGACAAAACTTACTAGATCTTTGGAAGTAATAGTGCCAAAGCTAATCAGACATTGTCATGTATACTATATTTAACATTCTTTTAATAATAAGTTGTTGTAGGGTGACGAAACTTACTAGATCTTTGGAAGTAATAGTGCCTAAACGTGAGAAACGATATTTTTAGCCAATTATGTGTACCTAACGCGACAAGAAGTTGATGAAGGACATTAAAACTAACTAGATATTTGGAAGTAGGAGCTTAATTAGAGATCAATACCTAATTAATGGGCTAATAGAAGTCCTCCACCTTTCATCATCATCTTGAACTCATCAAAATTAACCATACCATCTCCATCCCTATCAACTTTCCTCACCATCTCCTTACAATCCTCCACCTTACTCCCTTCCCTCATTCCCAAAGAACACAACACCACTGCCAACTCCTCCACCGATATCAACCCATCTTTATCCTTATCAAACACACCAAAAGCCTCCTTCAACTCTTCCTCCTCCGCTCCCCCATCTTCCCGACGGCGCATGGACCCGCACAGCATGCAAAACTCATCAAAATCAATCAACCCATCTCCATTAGCATCCACCTTCTTCACCATTTCTTCCACCTCCGCATCACTCATACAAATTCTTATGTTCTTCAGTGACTCCTTGAGCTCCTGCGTTGTGATGAACCCGTCACTGTTCTTGTCGAAGGTGGCAAACACTTGCTTCAGCTCCACCGCCCGATCTTCTACTTTTGGCTGCGGATTAATACTATTCATAACAAGATTATTTTTGTCCTTGCTTGGAGTGGTAGTAGGAGTGGAGTAGGGTATGGACAAAGATTGAAACCAAGCAAGGAGCTTGGGGGTGGGAAAAAGAAAGAAAATATTAACGAGGCCAGCAATGAATAAAACTGCTAGTAAAAGTACGGTGGTTAACACCATTTTTTCTGTTTTATTTTTCTTTTTCTGCAACTAAGAAGGAGAAGAAAAAGATTAGGAGGAGGAAGAAGAAGAAGAGGTGGCAAAGAGCAAGGAGAACAACTTACTTTGTCGTCTTATCAAAGTCTTTGGTGAATTCTTCCAAATTAAAGCTTTGGGCAATAACGCGGTTTTTGGTGTGCTTTTCCATTCCATTGTCCCACAAACCGCGTGATCTCAACATAAACCAATGCAACACTTAAATACATTTGTTTTCTTATTAATGAGCTTGATGGAGATATTTTTTATTGTTCTTGAAATATGAAATATGGACGCTTACATTATATGTCGTTATACAAATAAATAGGTACATAAAAATAAAATTCTCTCCATTTATATAATAACATATGGTGTATCACATCATATTCTAGACACATTTAAAAAAATCTCTTAGCTTCATGTGATTACTTATTAATTGTTTATATAGTTTACTTTTGCTAACAATACTTGCAAAGTTGACTTCCACATGGACTTGGGTAAGTGCCCTAATCTAGAGGGAGTTCTTTGTTCGACCATCTGCATACAACATCTGAGACAATGAGGTGATACCAATTTTGGACGCGTGAGACTAAATAATAAATATAGGACAACTCTATGTGTATGAGTATGGCCGCATGGCAACGTGGTCCGCCTAAGTATAAAAGAATTTGTGCCTAATTAGAGCTACTTAAACACAAGGTCGTATTTTGAGTGTAATTTGTAGGTAGTGATAACATGTCAGATTAATAATAGTGTTAACCGCAAAAGTAATATTAAATGTATTTTCTGTCACATGGGTAATACTGATAAATAACCAATACACATGAATGGTTTAACCTAGCATTTGAATGAGTCTTATCCTTGTTTTGTTTGAGTTCCACGGTAGCCTTAGAATTTTGTTCCGTTTGCAGCCACTGAAAAAATCAGCAGACGGCATCGGTCACTATCATTGTCGTTGTACATGGGCAGACTTTGAAGGTAGTAGTACTATTTTTGGCTTTTGACATGTTGAACAATTAGTACCTCCGCCGGTCAACAGAAAAGGGTTTTTGATCTTGGCCTTGGTCTCTTGGGAAGTAGATCACATTTGAATGAATATACAACCTCTCAATTATAATTGTTAATTAAAACTAATTGCCAGCATTATTCCCTTAATTAATCAGCTGTTTGCTTAAACTGTAATTTGCAAACATAATTAGATAGATAAATGGCACTAGCTAGCTAGTTCGTCAGAATGGTACTTCAAATGTGTCCGTGTGGAAGGAGCAAAATGATCCATGTCTTTTTATGTTGCACCACCAACTACCGCACCAACGTTGCCCCCACCTCCACGCCATCGCAAAACATCATTTGTGTTGTGTCGCAGGCACTTACAGGTGAATAAAAATTGAACCAGCTGAATCAATACCAATCATATCTTATATCTATGGAATGTAGAATTTTTTCTGTTTAGAAAGCACAAAGACCCTTGGCCTAAAGAAGTGGTGATTATTTAATTTTGTGGAACACGATATTTGGTCCCCAATCTTTTTTTTTTCTTTAACACATACGATAATAGAGAAAATGAGTTGAACTTAAAATTTCGGATGCAAAGATAAATACTATTAATTACTCTGTAAATTAGCTTATACCAATATATGTACTTAATAGAAAAGATGTTACACGCAACCAAGAAATATGCAATGCTCCTTACTAGGTTTTTGGGCGATTCTCTTCATTTTGGTCCTTTGGAATTGATTAACATGCATGTTCTACACACCGAAATGCCGTGAAAGATGTTGCAAACCCTTGCTTTAATTTGTTTACATATAGCATATATACCTTGCTTTGCTTGTGTGCACTGCACACCATTTTCCACGATCATATATGACTATTTCAAGGAAAGCATATCCACCAGAATCTGATTCTCACTGCATCAACTTCAAGATGAGTTTGGCAAAAAAAAATCAATAGATTCTTTATTCGCACATGATCGGATGGTCTAGTGACAATTAATCTTTACTTAATTGTACGGTGATTTTTATTCATACGAATGTGAGGACTAAAGATATATATATATATTTGCAATGTGTTCAATACTACTTATTGTGACTTATTGTGGATGGATTGACTTGTCGTAAAAATATATGGACACTTTATTCTGAAAGAGAACTGATAAACTCATGACTCCTGCAAAATATAGGTCTCCTCCCAAATTCCAATAGCTTTGGGCCTTCAGCATATCTTGTTAACTACAAGGGGGACGAAACCAATCGATACAAAATTAAACATCCGGAGAGGCCCGTATAAGTTTGAAACTTTGAACGTTTCAAACTCTTGCGAAGAACCCTATTTAAAATGAAATTCAAGGACAAAATATTTGGTTGTTTATTTTTACCTTATACGTACAGTTTGGTTGGCTGAGACCAAAGAAAATAAATATAAGATGATTGATTGTTGTATAAAGTCCCAACAGCTGTCAGCAGCTGATCCATCCCAATTGCAGTTAGCCAATGAAAACCTAGCTAGATGGCACACATAATGCTCTAAGGAAGAGGACTAGACAAGTCGAGCAATTAGCAGGGCTACAGATGGGCCTGCAGATAAAGATTTTTTCCCTTATGAGCCCCATCTCTGCAAAATTCTTTTAAGCCTTGTCACACATATTGTGGATTTTTATGAAAATATGCACATGCTGTTGCTCTCAAACTTCACCGCATGACTCTTTCTTCTGCTATAACAAAACCATTATAAATGGTTTGTTTGTGATACCTTTTTCTTCTCTGTTCGCATTTATTTTGTATGGTTAATGTTGTATCAAGTTACTAATTATTTAACGTTTGGGCACTCATGCATAGTTTGGTGAGAGTAGTTTAGCAAATATTTCTTTAATATTGTAGATATTTCTTACCTGTTTTCCCTTTGGGTTATGATACTTTTCTTGGTTAATAAGTAGTTAGGAATATTATGAAAAATTTAGGATTTCCCGCAAATTAGGGTTTTATGTTTTCTGTTTAACCCAACTTATGGAGATATATTTTGCAATCTTTCTTAGTATTCAATCACTAAACTTCGAGGGTTTTTTCAGTTCCTAATGAATTTCAAATTTCTATATTCTAACTTAGAATATTTTAATCGATTTGTTATTATATCGCATTGCGTCAATTTTACTGATAGTACACATTTTTATGTGCAGTGAAAAACAATGGAAAACAAATTTGTACACGAGTATGGGCAACATGAGCCACACGCACAGCAACCTTGCTTGCTCTTTCCTACTCAGTGTCTCAGACTCCAATTGAAAAGCGTAGATTCGTATAGAGGTTGTTAGACGAAGTCAACATGCAGTTCCATCCACCGTGCCTTGAGAAGTCCACCTTGATTTGAGGAGTTCAGTTTAGTTTGAAAGTGCTATTTGATTAGGGTTCCTTGTTTGTAGGATATAATTTTCGAATATGTGTAAATTGTTGCTTTTCTGATTTGTATTATTTGAATTTCAAACTTCCTTGTAAATAGGGTTTTCAAACTCTCTGATGTAATCGTGAAGCAATTATAAATACAAGCATCCCATGATGCGAAAATTAACTTAACACACAAATTAAACCCTCTTGTTGTCAAATTGTAGTATAAATGCAAGTAGAGATCGTTCTAAACCGGGGATTAGGAGGGCTTGCTAAAACCTCTAAACTGACTTAAAAACATATAAACAAAGTTAAAAACACTAAACTAGACTCAAAGAACTTAAAACAAACTCAAAGGACTCAAAACAAGCTAAAAACACTCAAATCTGCCTAAAAACACAAACTAGGCAGATTTGGACTCTAACACACTTTTGGGACACCTAAAAACACAAATCAAAATAGATTTTGACTAATAAAACACTTTAAAGTAAATGGGGTTTTGGTTTTGACGAATTTGAAAACAAAACAAGTAAATTAAAGAACTAATGAAATCTGCACGAATTTGAGTAAATTGAATGGATGGAAGACTAGCTAGGAGGTTCTTCTCCACACATGACATACTTGCACATAAACCAATTTTCAGTTGTTCTTTTGATCAATCATGAAACTCAACACCCCAGGTTAATTAAGTCCGCTTAAATTAACTTTCAAGTTCTCCTTAAGTTATTGAATTGGATGGGAAAGCGCATACAACAATTCAAGCATTCTTCAAAAGTTCTTTACGTGAACAGCACAATAAAGATACAATTAAAGATCATTAAGCATTATGAAAACTATAAGTTTTGACAAAGCATTCGTTACTATGATGAGCATGAAACTCCTGCCAAGAATTTATTTAACGCGATCGTTTATAAGCGACCTCCACTACTTGTGAATATAAGTTTGTAACTATTAGGTGAAACTCCCTTATACTCTAGCATCATATTCATGCATGCAAACTAAGTGTGCACTCTTAATAAACATACACGAATAAGTTATCAATCAAGCAGTTAAACAAATTGAATTCACAACTTATGAAATCACAACTGAAGGTAATCAAATCATATTGCAAGCATGAACATGGTTTCGAATTCCCCCTAGCCAAGGGGGGTTTAGTTCCTCATACTCACAAAGCAAAGATAAACAAATTTAGACATTGAAAACAAAAGAATGAAAACACCTAAAAACGCTCCAACAATCCAACTTGAATGGCAAGCACGTCCAAGGGTCTTCCTTCTTCTCTTTGTTGCGGCACAAGGTGTGGTTTGATGGATGAGTGGTAAATTATGGTGGTGGATGGATATAGGTGAGTTATGGTGAAGGGTGGATGGGTGGATTGTGTTCTCCCGGCCAAGGAATGAAAGTGTAAGTGTATGGAGTTGTGAGATGTGAATGTAGTGTCTTTTGATGGATCTTTTCTCCTCCCCTTGTTATGGTGAAGGGTGAATGTATTTATAGGCTAGGGAGAGGACTACCATCTAATTAAGGTGGTAGTGGTGTATGTTGTGGTAATTAGTGGATGTAATGGGTGTAGTGGGTGAATGTTTGGTAATGAGTGGATGTAATGGGTGTAGTGGATGGATGTTTGGTAATGAGTGGATGTAATGGGTGTAATGGGTGAGTGCATGTAATGGGTGTAGTGGGTGAGTGTTTGGTAATGAGTGGATGTAATGGGTGTAGTGGGTGAGTGTTTGGTAATGAGTGAATGTAATGGGTGTAGTGGATGGATGTTTGGTAATTGTAGGTCAACACACTTGCACACAAACATACTGATTTCTAGCCTTCAAATCTTCAAAAATGTCCATCCTCATGTCTCCATGCTTGCACTATCCAATCTTGGCCCAAAAATGCTCCAAAATGCTCCAAATAGCACTTTGTTGCTAACTTTGTTATTTGAACCTACAAACACACGAAAATAGCTTAAAGTACTAAAATAACTAGAATTAAACTAAGTAAATGCCAAGAAACAAGCTAACTAAGTTGCATAAATATGCTCCTATCAAATTCCCCCACACTTAGCTTTTGCTAGTCCTCGAGCAAAACAAAAGAAACAAAACGAAACAAAACAAATAAAACACAACCTAACCTTCCAACATTTGCCTCAGGGATTTCCAATGCACATGACAAGTTAAAAATCATCATTCCCACAGATTTTGGTTATCTTCACACTTGAGCACAAACTTAATCACAGTCACTACTCACAAGTTCACAATTAACCAATCAAAACAATGTTTTGAATGTAGTAACACGCCTTAGAGAATTTGCTCAATTCCTTACAAGATACTCTCTATTTTCACACACATTTTCTGACTACACACCCTACACTAGTTATATGTGAGAAGATTGATGTAAACATGGAAGACTAGTACTCACATATGTTATAACAAAGAAAGCAATTTCTAGAGTTAATAAGCATGTTTAGATATGATCTCATGAATAGTATGCTACTACTTAGATGCGAGAACCAGTGACACCATATGCTCATACCAATTTTGAACTCCACAAATTGAAACACACAACACTCAAGATTGAAGTCAAGGGTTGTAATAGGGCTTGGGGGTAATGGCTAACAAAGAAATGATAGGAATAACAAACGTTCTTAAAGCGATAGCAAGCAAAGCAATGAAATAGACACTTGGAATTCACTTTAGAATGCAGAATCAACTTTTACATATAAAGGGAAGATTCATGCAACACTTAGGGCCGAATTCAATGTTTTTGGACCCTTTCTTCAACAAACGACATTTTAAAGCTCTTTTTTTGCAACTTTTCTTCTTTTCATTCTATTTTCCACGAATTTTTCTTTATCTTTTCCTTTTCTACCCGTGCCTTATGAAGGACTTTGGCGTACACACACACAAAAATCACTTCCCCCACACTTGTTTTTCTGCAAGAGTTCAACAAAAGGAATTCCTTCTAAATTATGCTTTACTATGCTTCAAGAACAAGGGTATGGATGGTCCTAATCTAGGCTAGGTGAGGATAGTGTGGGTAACAAAGAACATAGGAAACACAAGGCTCAACGGGGTTAAACTTAAACACATAATGAAATAGGGGCATGGCAATTTGGCTTTGGTGGTCACTACACAACTTCATCTTGAATATGTGTTATGCAAATCAATAGCATGCTTTGAATGAAATAGGCATGAGTTTTAGCATTTGGAACTAAATGATGAAACGCCTTCTAAGTAGCAACCAAGCAAAGAATAATGAGATCATGCACCGACTTTAGAAAACAACGATGCACATATTATTAACTCTCCAAATAAACGTTTAGGCTCAAGTCTCACAAGGTTGTAGCGTTCATTTGAGTTCTTTCTTTCAAGCATATTACAAAAACTGATTTTTTTTTCTTTATGATTGCATGTGAATTCATAAATTATAACCACAACCAAGCATACACCAAAGAGTAAATCAAAATTTTATCCAAGTTTATAACTCTCTTTAATAGTCATGTAATTAAAAACCAAATCCTCATCATTGTGTTGGAAGGTACCCTAAGACACAAATAAACATACAAAAACAACTATGTTTGGGTTTTTCAAAACAATTTTTCAAAATTTTATGAGATTTTCGGATTTTTATATCAAAACACACTAAAACACTCCAAAACAGCTTAAAAAACACTTAAAACAGCAAGGAACAACACTATAAGTAATGGGTGATAAACTCCTACGAATTTCATGCAAAACAACTTGGTTACCCCCCCTTCCCACACTTAAATCAAACATTGTCCTCAATGTTTCAAACATAAACTCACACAAAAACAAGCAAACAAACAAACAACGAATAAACATGACAAGTATGGCAAAGTAAAAACCAGACAGAGTAGAGTTTAAGAACGCAAATCTGGTTTGAAGATAGATGATCTTGTTGACTTTCCACAACTTTGATCTTGAACTGGTTTGGAATTCTGAGCGAGGACTATGAGAGTTCCTTGGTTTCAAATCAGACTCCTTCTGCTGGGTTGATTTGATTTTGCAGTCTGCATTCTTCTCTGCTTGTTTCTTCTGCACGGCAGGCAGGCACGATGTAGAGGTGTTGGTCTGTTTCTTTCTTCAATCTTTCCAAGTGCCCACCTCTTGCTTTCTTTCTCCTTGTCCCTAGCTGATGATGAATTGGCACATTGTCTCCACATGCTTCGAGGTATCATTTTCACTTCCTTTATCTGTTCCCCAGGCAGATGTGGTAGACGAAGATGAAACATAAGATGATGAAGATGAGTACTCGAGAGCAAGGCTAGGTAAGCAATTAAGAAGGGGTTCCAGGCAGTCGATTCCAGATCGGAAGATTGATACCAAGTGCTGGCTAATTGCTCTCTTTCTCCTTGTCCCAAAACAACGACAAGGAGAAGGACAGGGAGAAAGCATGATATGAGATACTCTTGCTTTCAACCTTCATGATATGAAATACTTTTGCTTTGGATGAGTTGTTTGTAGAGGTACCCCAAGGAATAAGGAACACTGAGTGACTCGAGATGGTTTGTTGGAAAGGCATTCTCGGAGAAGAAGAAGGGTTATGTATGTCTGCCTTGCAATGGAGGGTGAAGGGTGACATTTATAGGAATTAATAACCGGCACTATTCTTTCACTCTTGTCAGCAACCGTTGGATGATTTAATAGTGAACTTCACGTGCTTTCTACTTTACAAGAGATCTTCGACATATTGCCCGTAATTTCCACAAGGCTGAGTGTGCATGTGACAGGTGCTGACACGTCTGGAAAATTAAGTGCCTTTTCGATATCTGGAATCAGTGCTTCGACAAATTGCCAGTGATTTCCTCAAAGCTGAGTCTGTATGTGACAGATGCTGACACGTCTGGAAAAGCAAATGCCTCTCCGATTTCTGAGCTTGCCTCTTCGAGTTCTGAGCTCGCATCTTCGATCTCTGAAATCCCGTCGCATGCAGAGGTTGCATGTGACAAGTGCGGACAAATCTGGAAAAGAAGATTGGCCCGTGGTTTCTGAGCAAGCCCAGCTTTTGAGAAAGCTAGCGCCTCTTCGATTTTTGAGTTGGCCTCTTCGATTTCTGAGCTCGCATCTTCGATCTCTGAAATTTCGTCGAGTGCTGATTTTTATAGAGGTACGCAGGACGTTCAAAGCACACTTGAATTTCTGCCTGTAGAAACTCCTTTCTTGCACTTCTACGATCTTGACTTTGTCAGACCTCTTCTTTCTTTAACACCTTGGAAAATGTCTGGCCCCTCCGACCGTCGTTTTGACTTGAACCTTGGTGAAGAGGCAGTCTTGCCTTCTCCAGACAACATATGGCGCCCATCCTTCATATCCCCTACTGGTCCCCTTACCGTTGGGGATTCGGTGATAAAGAATGATATGACAGCTGCGGTGGTGGCCAGGAACCTTGTCACTCCCAAAGATAATAGACTACTTGCCAAACGGTCTGATGAGTTGGCTGTTAAGGATTCTCTGGCTCTCAGTGTGCAGTGTGTAGATTATGTGTCTAATATGGCCCAACGCCTATTTGCTCGAACCCGTCAAGTTGAATCATTGGCGGCTGAAGTGATGAGTCTCAAACAGGAGATTAGAGGGCTCAAGCATGAGAATAAACAGTTGCACAGGCTCGCACATAATTATGCTACAAACATGAAGAGGAAGATTGACCAGATGCAGGAATCTGATGGTCAGATTTTACTTGATTATCAGAGGTTTGTGGGTTTGTTCCAACAACATTTTCCTTCATCTTCTGGGGTTGTACCGCGTAATAAAGCTCCAAATGATCAACCTCTGATGCTTCTTCCTTCTGGGGCTCCGCCGACTGCTGAGGCTCCGCCGACTATTGAGACTTCTCCTAAGCAGCATTTCTGAAGGCTCCCTCTTGTATTTTTCTGCTTAATGTTCCTTTTTTTTCATGAAAATGAATGTAAAAATACCTTGCATATCTGTCAGTGTTTCAAAAATAAACCCACACCAAAAACAATTAAACAAGCAACAAATAAAAATGATAATCATGGCAAAATAAAACTGCAGAAAATGGAAGGTTTTTAGAAACACAAAACTGCTTGTGGAGCGATTCAAAAAATTCCTTATTTGAATACATGGGTTGCCTCCCAAGAAGCGCTTACTTTAACATCTTCCAGCCGGACGAAACTTCCTTCTAAACTTGGATAGGGCCCATAGCATGGAATTGATATTCTAGTGTAGGTGCCTGAATCATCAAAATCAGCAAGTTAGTATATAATAAAATTGAAGTTGAAGAAGATGGCTTACTTGCTTGCTCCAACACAAACTCAATTACGAACACCACATCTTTGAAGGTTGCAGGGATATGAGACTTGGCCAGATTTGGTGTTTTGAGAGTTATGACTTGTCCCGTATCATAAAATCCAACTTCTTTGGGAATTTTTGTCTCAGGTGTATCTTCTTTGATGAATTCTAGACATTCCTCATCCACTTCTTGCTCTTGATTCTTTGGAAAGGTTTCGAAGATGCCTTTCTCACCTGCTTCTTCTTTGGATTGCATGATCCTGCAAGGAATAAGGACATTTGGTGAAACGGGGTCAGCACAAATTGAATTTAGGCTTACCTTGGTTGTAGTGGATGGCATAAAGGGCATATGGGGCTGCGGCAAGGGTGGTTCTTCCCTTGCCGTGGCCTTGTTATTCTCCTCTTCTTCGAGCATCAATTGTTCATCCATGTTTTGGCTTGGTTTGGATGTCTTGGGTTCACCTCCAACCTCCATAGCACTTCCCAAAGTGATAGCATCATGGATTTCAAAATTTTCCTTCAAATTTTCAACAGTTGAGTTGGAGAATTCACTTTGCTCTTGAATTTGTGTCGTGAACTCCATAATTTGCCCAAATTGCTTTTCCAATTCGCCCGTCTTTTTGGCTTGATTTTTCACCTATTTGTTTCAGTTTTCTACATCCTGGTTCAAAGAGGTGAGTAACTTATTAAACATATCATTATCCAAAGATGTACCTGAATTGAATTGGGCAGATTGTTGTGGTGGCTGTGATGGTTCATATGGCTAGTGATAGAACTCCTCTTCTTGCTGCCAATTTCCATCTTGTTGGAATTGTTGCGGTTCTCCACACATGTAATCTGAATAATCTCTCCAATCCGAATGGTAAGCGTTGAAAAACATGTTGTCCCCTGATTGGCTATGGCCTTGATAACCCCAAACATCTTTATTCGTAGCGAATTGAGAACATTGATGAGTTGGATATCCTTGCCCATAGGACATACCATTTGTAGGGACACTTTGCATTGTGGTCCTTTCGGCATATTGTGACAATTGAGAAGTAAGTTTCGCCAATTGAGCTTGAATGGTAGCAAAATCCATGTCTTACTTCTCTAGTACTTGAAATCAAGGAAACAAAACTAAATCAATATCAAAAGTAAAAATAAAAGACACAAATAGAAACAAAGTCAGTAAATAAAACAAAAAACATGAAAAACAAACAACAGGGGATTTGCAAAGTTGCTAATCCCTGGCAACGGCGCCAAAAAATTTGATGTGAAAATTAACTTAACACACAAACTAAACCCTCTTGTTGTCAAATTGTAGTATAAATGCAAGTAGGGATCGTTCTAAACTGGGGATTAGGAAGGCTTGCTAAAACCTCTAAACTGACTTAAAAACATATAAACAAAGTTAAAAACACTAAACTAGACTCAAAGAACTTAAAACAAACTCAAAGGACTCAAAACAAGCTAAAAACACTCAAATCTGCCTAAAAACACAAACTAGGCAGATTTGGACTCTAACACACTTTTGGGACACCTAAAAACACAAATCAAAACAGATTTTGACTAATAAAACACTTTAAAGTAAAGCAGGTTTTGGTTTTGACGAATTTGAAAACAAAACAAGTAAATTAAAGAACTAATGAAATCTACACGAATTTGAGTAAATTGAATGGATGGAAGGCTAGCTAGGAGGTTCTTCTCCACACATGACATACTTGCACATAAACCAATTTTCAGTTGTTCTTTTGATTAATCATGAAACTCAACACCCCAGGTTAATTAAGTTCGCTTAAATTAACCTTCAAGTTCTCCTTAAGTTATTGAATTGGATAGGAAAGCGCATACAACAATTCAGGCATTCTTCAAAAGTTCTTTACATGAACAGCACAATAAAGATACAATCAAAGATCATTAAGCATTATGAAAACTATAAGTTTTGACGAGGCATTCATTACTATGATGAGCATAAAACTCCTGCCAAGAATTTATTTAACGCGATCGTTTATAAGCGACCTCCACTACTTGTGAATATAAGTTTGTAACTATTAGGTGAAACTCCCTTATACTCTAGCATCATATTCATGCATGCAAACTAAGTGTGCACTCTTAATAAACATACACGAATAAGTTATCAATCAAGCAGTTAAACAAATTGAATTCACAACTTATGAAATCACAATTGAAGGTAATCAAATCATATTGCAAGCATGAACATGGTTTCGAATTCCCCCTAGCCAAGGGGGGTTTAGTTCCTCATACTCACAAAGCAAAGATAAACAAATTTAGACATTGAAAACAAAAGAATGAAAACACCTAAAAACGCTCCAACAATCCAACTTGAATGGCAAGCACGTCCAAGGGTCTTCCTTCTTCTCTTTGTTGCGGCACAAGGTGTGGTTTGATGGATGAGTGGTAAATTATGGTGGTGGATGGATATAGGTGAGTTATGGTGAAGGGTGGATGGGTGGATTGTGTTCTCCCGGCCAAGGAATGAAAGTGTAAGTGTATGAAGTTGTGAGATGTGAATGTAGTGTCTTTTGATGGATCTTTTCTCCTCCCCTTGTTATGGTGAAGGGTGGATGTATTTATAGGCTAGGGAGAGGACTACCATCTAATTAAGGTGGTAGTGGTGTATGTTGTGGTAATGAGTGGATGTAATGGGTGTAGTGGATGAATGTTTAGTAATGAGTGGATGTAATGGGTGTAATGGATGGATGTTTGGTAATGAGTAGATGTAATGGGTGTAGTGGATGGATGTTTGGTAATGAGTGGATGTAATGGGTGTAGTGGGTGAGTGTATGTAATGGGTGTAGTGGGTGTAGTGGGTGAGTGTATGTAATGGGTGTAGTGGGTGAGTGTTTGGTAATGAGTGGATGTAATGGGTGTAGTGGGTGAGTGTTGTGGTAATGAGTGGATGTAATGGGTGTAGTGGGTGAGTGTTGTGGTAATGAGTGGATGTAATAGGTGTAGTGGGTGAGTGTTTGGTAATGAGTGGATGTAATGGGTGTAGTGGATGAATGTTTGGTAATTGTAGGTCAACACACTTGCACACAAACATGCTGATTTCTAGCCTCCAAATCTTCAAAAACGTCCATCCTCATGTCTCCACGCTTGCACTATCCAATCTTGGCCCAAAAATGCTCCAAAATGCTCCAAATAGCACTTTGTTGCTAACTTTGTTATTTGAACCTACAAACACACGAAAATAGCTTAAAGTACTAAAATAACTAGAATTAAACTAAGTAAATGCCAAGAATTAAGCTAACTAAGTTGCATAAATATGCTCCTATCATCCCACAGTTGAATGGGTATGCAATCAAAGTAAAAAAACTTGAGTCCTTTAAGTTTTATATGGTTTCTAGAGCTTTTTTAGTCTAACGACAAAGATCCTAGTCTGTTATTCTTCCCATCCACGCTTCCATGGCTGAAAACAATGTTTCCACTGTTAACTCCTACCCTCAAAATACCACATTCCAACCTATTTCCATTGTCGTGAACATCAAACTAGATAGAACCAACTACCTACTGTGGTTGGCTCAAATGTTTCCTATTCTGAAAAGTAGGGACTTGATGGGGTATGTCGATGACACGCTGTTGTGTTCCCTAAAACAGGTTGCTAACTCCACCACTGTGAACCCTGCGTACACAACTTGGGTTCAACATAATCAAATGATCCTCAGCCAGATAAATAGATATCTGACTGCGTCTGTCTTGTCTGTGGTGGCAAGCAAACGAACTGCTCGAGCTACCTGAGAAGCTTTTGAGCAAAGGTATGCATTTACCTCCCAAAATCGAATTTTCTTTCTAAGAAATGAATTGTTTGAGACCAAAAAGGGTGATCTATCTGTGGCTGATTACCTGGATCGCATGAATGCGATAGCTAACAACCTTGCTCTTGCTGGGCAACCTGTGAGTGATGAAGAACTTGTTCATATTGTGTTGAACAATCTAGGACTAGCGTTCGAGATGACTGTGAGTGTTGTACAAGTTCGTGATACGCCTATCACCTATCCAACTCTTAAATCACTGCTACTGATTACAGAACGAAGTATGGCTGAACAAAATGTTCCTTTGGTGGAAGAAGCTACTGTCAATGCCTTTGTGGGTTCCAGAGACCGTGGTGGTCATCCTCGTGATGGTGGGCGAGGCAACTCTTCCAATCGTGGAACACCTCAAAGAAGGTACAACCCTCGTAATAATAACAATAATCACAACAACCAAGGTAATGGCGAAATGATGACTTACTATGGTGATAAAAATCGTTTGTCAAATTTGTGGCAAACCAGGTCATCCTGCACTTTACTGCTACCAGCGTATGAATACTGCCTTTGAAGGAAGGATTCCTACCAAACGCTTCTCGGTGATGACCTCATCTTCCATCACCCTTAATAAGCAGCAGAATGGTTCTTGGCTCATCGACACAGGTGCCAACGCACACATCACTCCAGAAATTCAGAATTTGGCCAATCCCAATGAGTATACTGGTAATGATGTTGTAGGAGGTGTAGGTAATAATTCTGGTATCTCTATTGCACATTTTGGCTCAAATCGACTTGATACTAATGCTTACTCCTTTGCTTTACGTGATATTCTTCATTGTCCTTCTGCATTAACCAATATCATATATGCTCATAGGTTTACCTTAGATAATGATTATTACTTACTAATATTTCAACATTTTTTCCTTGTTAAGGACCTCAAGACACGGAAGACGCTTTTCCGAGATAGATGTGAGAATGGGTTGTACCCATTTCCAAATGGCAGTGGACATCTCAAGCATACTGTTTCTGCATATGTGGGAGTTAGGGTATCGGTTCAAAGGTGGCATGCTTGTCTTGGCCATCATGCAAAATAAATGGGTGTTCAAAATTAAACGACGAGCAGATGGCACTATTGAGCGTCATAAAGCTCGATTAGTGGTTAATGGATTTCACCATAAGGTTAGTGTGGATTACACAGAGACTTTCAGTCTCTTGGTTACGCATAACACCATTCGACTTGTCTTAAGTCTTGTTGTGTCGAAGAAGTGGCATGTACGCCAACTTGATGTTCAGAATGCGTTTCTGCATGGCTACTTAAATGAACAGGTTCACATGTGACAACCATCGGGGTTCATTGACAAATAGTTTCCAAATCATTTCTATAAGTTGCAACGTTCATTTACGGTCTCAAGCAAGCGCCTAGGGCTTGGTTCCAACGTTTATCAAATTTCTTGCTTCAACTGGGATTCGAAGAGTTTACATATGATTGCAGTTTGTTTGCGTTTAATAAACAGGGTGTATATCTTATTCTATTAATCTATGTAGATGACATTCTAATCATAGGGAATAGTCATCGTCAGATGGCTCATTTGATTAAGAAACTTGGTAATTTGTTTTCAATGAAGGATTTGGGACCACTGAGTTATTTCCTGGGTATTGAAGTCAAGTATAATGGTGATTCCATGCATCTCTGTTAGTCTAAATATGCCCTGGACCTACTCACTCAAACTAAATTCACAGAAGCAAAGTCTGTTTCCACTCCGGTGTTGTCTGGTCAGAAGTTGAGATGTATCGTAGTGTTGTGGGAGAGCTACAGTACCTCATGATAACTTAGCCTAATTTATCATACATTGTGAATTAGGTGTGCTAGTTTATGCACTCTCTGAAGAACACGCACTGGATGGCAATCAAGAGAATCCTTCGGTACTTGAAGGTTACTTATAATCATGGATTACTATACAAACCAGGAACTGCTAAGTTGACAGCCTATTCAGATGCAGATTATGCTGGCAACTCAGATACTCGTCACTCAACATGTAGTTTCTGTGTTTATTTGGGTTCAAACCTTGTATCCTGGAGTTCAAAGAAGCAGAAGACGGTCTCCAGATTGAGTGCAGAGGCGGAGTATAGGCAGTTAGCTTATACTGCAGCTGAGTTATCATGATTAAGGTATCTTTATAAAGATCTCCATATGCATCTAGTTCAATCAACCATTTGGTGTGACAATATTTCTTTGATTGCCCTTGCGTCCAATCCGGTTTTTCACTTGCGAACCAAGCATCTGGAGGTCGACTACCATTATGTTTGTGAGAAGGTTGTTCGTGGATAACTGTTGGTAAATTATGTGTGTTTCCAGGACCAGCTTGCTGACATTTTCACTAAAGGATTGTCTTCGTCTAGATTTAAGTTACTTGTCTCCAAGCTTTTAGTTGTTCCACCACCTGTTAGCTTGCGGGGGGCTGTTAGACGAAGTCAACATGCAGTTCCATCCACCGTGCTTTGAGGAGTCCACTGTGATTTGAGGAGTTCAGTTTAGTTTGAAAGTGCTATCTGATTAGGGTTCCTTGTTTGTAGGATATAATTTTTGAATATGTGTAAACTGTTGCTTTTCTGATTTGTATTATTTGAATTTCAAACTTCCTTGTAAATAGGGTTTTCAAACTCTGACGTAATCATGAAGCAATTATAAATACAAGCATCCCACAGCAAAATGGGTATGCAATCAAAGTGAAAAACATGAGTCCTTTAAGTTTTAGGTAAGCAGTAGTACTGCAGTAATACTATTACGATTTTCACCCAATCATTCAGGCCAACAAGAAAATCAATTATTTTACCCTATGTATGCATGCAGATCTATCTAATTTTCGATTTGGTGAGCAAATTAACAAATTAACGGGAGAAAACCCTACATGCATATATGTGATGGATCACATATAATTGAGGACGTTTGGGTCCCATTTGTATATAAGACTGTTGTTGTAAAGTGGGTTCATCTCTCCTACAGGCTCATACAAGAACAGAGAATCACAGATCCAACGGCCAACTAGTTGCCAAATGGGAAATGACAATTGGGCATTAGTTAATCATGTAAAGTTATGCAACTATTCTTTGTTGAAAATATCTGCACTTGCGAACAAAATATAAAGACATTTTGACAAGTGACAACCATATTAACTACATATTAACAACTTTAAGTTTCTTCGTGATGACTTAATTCTGGCGTCTTTAAGGGGTATTCAAAATTGTTTGGAAAACGATTCCCTCCAAATTGTAATTGCTTTTTTGGACGGCTCTCTCAATACATCTTTGGTTAAACCTAATGTTGAAGATTCCAATTTCATGTTGTCCACAATCACTGATTCACTGGAGGTCACTCTACCCACATACGCCGACAAGCGAATGGTATCGCCCACCATCTAGCGCATTTTGCTTTTCACTGTGATAGCTCTTGTACATGGTTTGAGGATCCACCGGATCTCATTGGCGACCTCTTGCTAGAGGATTGTTTGAGCTAGTCCCTTTACTGGAAGTTTATTTGTACTGTTTCCCTTGATTTATAATGAAGCTATCGTCTCTTTCAACAAAAAAAAAGAAGTTTGCAATTTCAACGATATTGATGCGAAATAGATAAGCACACAAATTAAACCCTCTTTTGTCAAATTGTAGTAGAGATGTAAGTAGGGATCGTTCTAGACCGGGGATTAGGAGGGATTGCTAAACACTTGGAAACTGACTTAAAAACTCAAAAACAAAGTTTAAAACACTAAACTAGACTTAAAGAATGCAAAACTAAAGTTTAAAACACGTAAACAACCCTAAAACTCAAAACAGCAACTAGAAGGTTCAAAACTGCCTAAAAACCACTTTCTGGGCAGTTTTGAGCACCTACACTAATTTGGACGAAATTTGATGAAAACTTGAATCAAAATACCTAGAAACACAAATCAAAACATATTCTAACTAATTTAAGACTTCAAAGTAAAAGGGGATTTAGTTTTGGACAGAAATTGAAAACAAAACAGAAACTTTAATTAACACAGATTGTAAAAACGATTTTGGTGAAAGGGATGGATAAAAGGCTAGTTAGGAGGTTCTTCTCCACACATGTCACACTTGCAAACAAAACGATTTTCAGTTGTTCTTCCAATAAATTATAAATACTCAACGCCCCAGATTAACCGTGAATTGCACTAATTAACCCTCAGTTTTTCCACAAGTTATTAAGTTGGATGATTGCATACGACAACCCAAAACATTCCCTACAAGTTCCCTACATGAATTGCATAATAGAGATACAAGCAAGAATCATTACGTTCTATGAAAAACATAAGCATTGACGAAGCATTTGTTACTATGAATTGCATGAAACTTATGCTAAGAGTTCATTCAACGCGATCGTTTTCAAGCGATCTTCACTACTTGTGATTATAAGATTGTAACTATTAGGTGAAACTCCCTCATAATCTAGCATCATATTCATGCATGAAAGTTAAGCGTGCACTCTCAATCAACATACATAAATAAGTATCAATCAAATAGATGAACGAATTGAATCCATAACTCAAGAAATAACAACTGAATGTAATCGAATCAAATTGCAAGCATATACATGGTTTCGAATCACCCCCCAACTAAGGGGGTTTAGTTCCTCATACTCACAACACAAAGTTTATTGAATTGAAACATCGAAGACATAAGAAAGATTACACCTAAAATGCCAAAGAAGTCCACTTTGAAATCTGCACAGAAAGCTCCTCTTTCTTCTTCTCCTTGCTGCGGCAGTGAGGGTTTAGGGCTGTTTGGGTAGTTTTGGATGATTTTGAATGAGGAAGAATGGTGGAAAAATGTCTAGGCTGGGTGTAGGGCACGGCTAGGAAGGTTTGGGGTCAGAAAATATGGAGTTGGGTGAAGGTTGGGCTCGGCAAAGGTGAGGGACAGGTTCTGGCGTGAATGGATTTTCTGGATGTGTTTTTGGGTTTTTGAAAGGTAGATAGGATAGTATGGTGGTGCGGCAAGGTGTGGGAATGGTTTATGGAGGTGGAGAATGATGTATGGATGTGTGGAATGGTGCTGGAATCGATGGAAGCTGCGGCAAAAGGTGGGAAAGGTTGCTGGAATGGGTGGTGGCTGCGGCAAGGAAGGGATTAGGGTGATGGTGAATTTCTGATTTTTTGTAGAGGGGAAGAGTGGTGCGGCTAGGTGTGGGAATTAAGTATATATGCACTTAAAAACCCTAACAAATCAGATTAGGGTTTCACTAAACCCAAATCCACCAGAAAAATAAGTTAAACAATCAGAAATTTGGTGAGAAAAAGGGCCTAGGGTGCGGCAAGGAGTGGGCTAGGGTTAGGGCTTCAACATGGCAGAAATTAAATGAAAGGGGCCTAGGGTGCGGCATAGGCTTAGGGTCCACAAGGAATTAGGGTTTAAGTCATCTAAAAGCCCAAAGCCAAGAATAGAAACTCACGAAAATAGAAACCTCCAAGAATAGAAACTTCCAACTTTTAGAAACTTTGGTTGCCAATTCCGATTTAGGAAAGATCAACCCAAAATGGAAACTTTTAGGCTTAGCTTTCCTACTTCAAGTAGGAAACCTCAAATCTTCAACTCTTCAATTTCATCCCAACCTTGTGTTCCAAGCATGTCCTTTTCATTCCAAGCTCACTTTTGTGCTCCAAAAGCTCCACATTGCATTATTTCATGTAATATGTCCTTTAAACCTGAAAACACATGAAAGTAGCTTAAAAGACTACTTTAACGAAGAAAACATAACAAAGATGCATAAGAACTAGCTAACTAAGGCGCATAAATATGCTCCTATCAGATATCAGCAATATCACTGCCATGTCCGCATTGGGAATTATGGTTAATATGATTAATAACAACGTATATAAACATTAAGGTTATATGATAATGTGAATTTGTAATGTTAAGGGAAGTGTAGGTGGTAGTGAACAGGCTGTTTAGTGACCCATACGACAGTGACGACAGAGTCCTATCCCAAGCAATGCATAGAGACAAGCATACCCCTCCTCCCTTCCTGCTGCAATCCCGTCCCGTTCCTACGTACACTTTGTTCCCTTCCAAGCCATAATCACATGCGCCTACTTACACGTCCAACTGTTATTGCGAGATACCCATTGATCCCAGCCCCCACCCACCCCCATCTAAAAACCTTACCCTTCATCCATTGGCTGATACCGTAATACCCTGCAGTAATCTACTTTTCTTTTAACTTAATCCCATCTCCTAATATTAATAATTGTACGTTTTCAACTACCACTTACTAGGCCCAGTCAGCACCCATACGATGACAAAACGAGAGTCGAACTTTTATAGTGTTTAGGCTTAAACATAATTACGAAAGTTAAGATTTTTCTTATGCTACAGGGAAATTTAAGCATCTTTGAGTGCAAGACAAGTTCACAAATAATCCATTCACTCTATTAGGAGTGTAAAATGCCAGTGTTATACAAGATTTAATTTCATAATATAGTTCATATATATATATATATAGTTGTACATAATAACGTCCTACTAGTTTGGTCTTGTTTATAAGTACGTTTTGAGTTCAACATAATTAGGATGAAGCTTCAGCATAATTAGCATGAAAGCCAAAGTCAAGTTTTGATTTTACGAAACAAAAGTAAGTGATCTTGCATTCATGCTACAAGAGACTCTAATGATGATTGGTAGGTTCTAGAATTTAACTAGTAACAAGAACAAAAAAAAAAAACGGTTTGAAGTGGGAGAAAATTAAAAGTAAACAAAGAAAGAAAAGAGGAGTAACAGACTGATACGGTTGAACATAGATCCATCCATACTATCACTGCATGTAAATTGCAAATTTGTAATGAATCAGATCGGGCTCTGGTGAGGGTGATGAGGAATGGATGCTCTCGGATACTCTCTCATGCACCCAACTTGCCATGCATCATATGACGGTATAAGTGACCTTGCAAATATTCATGATGATTTGGAGCCTAGTTCATGTAGGTCCCTTCAATTATCACAATCTTACAATGATAGCAGAACCATCTCATCATTCCCTCTGCCCTTTCTTGTCCTTTCACCTCCGTGCTGCACTCTGCACACACGCTTGGCTGGATGGATCGATCCCACTAACTCAGCTGCCTTGGCTACACTACAAAAAATATGGGCATTGTGCACAACAAATTATTTGTGCCATTTGAGGCCAAAAGGCACCAACATATGTGCCCATAGACCAATGGCAACAATCCAGCAATTATTATATTATGTGTGCCCTCTATGGGTGTTGCCTTTGACCATTGGGCACAATATGGTCTTTGCTACCCAAAAAGCTCAGCACAAATAAGGATTTTTTGTGCCTCTTTTCTAACACCCATGTCAGACTTTTTCGTTAGCACAAGTTTGTTATTGTGCCCAATAGGATAAATATATATAAAAAATAAATTCAAATAGTAATACCATCAATAAGAAATTATTCATACAGATAATGAAAATAATTCCTAATACATTTTTTTCTTCCATGAAAAACTCTTAACTAAATCTAAGAACCTAACAAATACCATTACTCTCGAGTTCCTCGCATGCCAAACAACCCTTAACCACCACAAACAACCTTCAACCCCTGCTCCAGCCTCTGAAAATGAACATGAGTAAGAAATCTATCGAGCAGTAAAAGCAGCGATGCTGATGCGTTGCTACTTTCTTTTCAAAGACTATGTAGCAAAGTTTCGACAGAAACACCAACCAAAATACATAAATATTTTCAATCATTGCCTAAATACACATACCATAAACTTTAACGATTTCTTATGTAAGAGAGTAGATAGCAAGTACTAGTCCTAATTATAATAGTAGAAAGATATACTTTTCGCAGCATAATGCAACAACCAACCAAATTGAGGAAAAGAGCAAAGAATAAGTCAAAAAACAAATAACCAGGCAAGCACTAGCTAATAAATAAGTTTTTTGAAATCTAACCTACTTATAATCAAGTAGTTTTCAGCTTTGATAATGTCTTTCGTGCTTCCACTCGGTAGGGAACTATACAACAATATGAAATATCATTATAATTTATCAATTTATTATAAGTCGGAAGAGAGGAAAGGTAACTTATCAATTCTAATACAAAAATTAAAAAAAACATGTAGTTACTCTCCAATAATTTGAATAAATTCATAATATCACCTAAACAAAGGGAATTACCAACAGGAAATAATAATACACTTAGCGTAGCATATACAGAAAGAACAAACTTTTATAATCCAATACAACAGAGGAGAAAACATATGCCATTAAAAGAATAAAATTTACCGGAAGGCGAAAACCTAACCTGTTCTGGGATGGAAAAATCTGAATCTCAGCGTAGTCCCAAGGTGCACTGGCATCAATTTCCCCTCCATGTTCAATGCGCTTAAAACTGAACCCAAGCAGAGCAACCTGTATGGGAGAAAAGGGAAACATACTTTAGGTATAAAAAATTCAGCATTTGAAAATGTAGATTTACAAAAATTCAGCACTTAAATAAACTAAAAGCCTGCGAATTCAGTGTAGTAGATACACATACATACATATACATATAAATATAAATTCAAAGATAAAGAAAAATCAAACAATTTACAAGAGCAAAGAAAATGAAGGGATAAAGAATGAAAGACATACCTCTATCATCTGTGGGAGGACTCATATTTGCTTTATGGGCCTTTCCACCACCTGCTTAAAGATGATTCTTATATAACAACTCCACCGTCCAAAACAATCAACAATGGAAGCAGAAGATTAATATGGAAAACTACAAGTACTCCTCATAAAAAATACATTTACAAGTGTTCAAGATAAAAAACAAACAAAATTTCTGAGATTTTCCATAAAGCAGTTCACACAACCAACAAGAGGGGAAACTACCACATATTTCCAGTGATGTTCAAGGACCAAAAAACTTTCAAACATTAAAAACTTAAAAATGCATTACTAGGTTGTTCAGTCCCATAATACTTTGCACAAGGTTACATAGCTAGTTGCTCAAGGTTCAAATTCGTTATAGATAAATATTATCATCTTCATTTTGATTCCAATATTCAAGCGCACAGACTAGAGAAGTTTTCTATCCTTTAAAGTTTTGTAACAGACCAAAGATTTTGACCAACTGGAATTACCGCTATTGACAGTGACCAAGGCAAAAACCTGTTGAAATCGGCTGACATAACCCTTAGCTTGATGTTAGTGAATAAAAGACCCACTCGGCTAACAGACTACAATATTCATTAGATACACATTCATTTTGTAGTCAAATAGATACACATTCATTATATAGTCATCAAAACAAATATAGTTGAATTCAAAACCATTCCCACAATCAGTCGAAAATGACACAAAAAAACAGAGCTAATTAAAATCAATAACTAGAAGTTCCAGATCTGCCATGGAGTAAGGCTACCTCAGCATCTTTCAGAACCTGCAAATTCAAAATGTCTTAATCAAATATATAAAAAGCAAAATCAGGTAAGCAAATACAATAGCTCTGAAGGTTAATATCATAATCCCCTTTTTGTTGCAGAAGCCCTTTGCAAGGTTTGTGCTTTCTTGTGCTTCTTTGGATAAGGACGTAGAGAAGTTCTTGTAGGGGAAATTTTAGTTCGAAGCTAGTTGGAAATTAACAGCATCATATCAAGCAATTTGACGAGAGCATGCAAAAGCTAATTGGAAATAAAATTAACTATAAAGGAAAGATTAGGAGAAAATTTGGAAGAGACTTGAACAAATAAATCATTTCCCACTTCGAATACCAGAGCAATTTGACAACATATCAAAGTACTACCAGTGCTAGTTCATTTGCTTTCTAAGAAACCCCCTTCTCTTTCTAGATTGTAAGTTCATCAATACATTATACATACTACTACCAGTACCAATTCATGCTTTATTTCCTAAACTAAATTACTCTACCAGTCCAACTTTCTTAAAGAATCATTGCCTACTGTACAAATACGAAAAGCCACTCATTGTACAATCAACCTGAATTGTACAAATGCGTTCATAGTGACAAGTCACAAATATGAACAATCAACCTGAATTGTACAATCAACGAGAAATATGAACAAATTTGAGCAAAATGGAATAACAACCTTCCAATTAATTATTGTGCTATGAAAAAGCTGAATAACAGCTTTCCAAAGCCAAATCTACCCTTGGCTAATACATTAAGTAGTACATATACAACTCAATATTTGTTAATTCATAAAAATAGCCAATCACCTTCTAGTCTAAACCTATTCGAAGTTACAGCAGGTCACTTTCCATTCGAAGCAAAAATGGGTCTGTTTGAATCTGAACCAGATAAAATCCCCATTTGATTATAACCCAAAAGAGAAAAAAACTCAGTTCCCTTGTGTTTCAAACGAACCCTAACCCTAAAATTAATCACAAAATATTAACTAAATTAACCAATACAAGTTCTAAATTGTTACCATTTTACCTGGAACGAAGTGGAGAGGAAGGAATCGCATTATGCAAGCACTGAACTGAAAGGGAACTGGGGATGAGAAGAGAGTTGAGGCCGACTGATTTGCAGATTATGTGTGAATGAGAAGGATTTTTTTTGCAGATTCTGTAAGAATGTGTGAACTCAACTGAAGACTTGAGTTGAGACCCATCGATTCGTAGTGTGTGTGAAATTTGAAGGGGAAGGATTTGCAAATTATGTTTCTGCATGAGATGTGAACTCGACTTGAGAATTGAGATGAGAGGTGAAAGAGACAGAGAGAGGGAAATAGAAAATTTTGGGGAAAATATAAAGAGAGAGAGAGAGAGAGAGAGAGAGAGAGAGAGAGAGAGAGCCTAGGGTTGAAGAGAGGCTAGGTTCGATTGGGAAGGGGAAAGCCAAAGAGAGAAGAGAGGCAAAGGAATTGAGGAGAGGCTGGGTTTGAATGGGAAACACAGAGAGGCAGAATGAAGGAAATGAGGAGAGAGTGAGGCGTGAAGTTTGAGGAAAATGTTTTCTTATTTTGTTTAAAACATTATTTTAAACAAAGGGCACAAAAAATCTACTTTTACTTTAAATATATTAAATTACAAGACACAATAACATTTCTGGTGTCATTGCAAATTAATAAAAAATTTCCATTGCTGACATTAAAGGCACAAAATTCATGGCTTTGTGCCCAATAATGAGTTTGCGTCCACTTTTCTTAACATTGCGCACAATTCATGGTGCCCATTACGAAATGAGCACTGTTCCACCTTATTGGTGTTTAAACAGACACAAACACCTCATTTGTGTCCCTAATTTTGTGCTCAAAGGCCATTTTTCTTGTAGTGCTACATGCTTGCTTTGTACTGGCAATTACTACAAGAATACCAAACTTACATAAGATCCCACAAGTATGGTATTTCAAGTTAATCGAAGCATTGTCATGTGAAGAAGGTAAAACACACACATGAACATGGCATGAGTCTCAGTTAAGATCTTAACAGGCATCTAGTAAGTCATGTTTGCGATAATTACACTTTCATAATTTAATTAATTATCGTGGCATTTGAAGTTTTGGTAGGTTATTTTTCTTATGGACATGCACAATTTGTTACAATTTTACATATCTTATACATGATTGAATGAAAAGGACAAAGAATCACAACCAGAAACTCAAATGATCTGGATTTGAATTTACACAGATGAGGAAGTGGGTCGTGAAAATTGTTCTCATTATATATGCTACGGTGGCACAGACGGAACCTGTAACTCAAAGTGGCACAGACACCAGCTTTTATGTGTTTATGTTTTGGCCCCATTGTGTACCAGAGAAACAGATAGATGACTGCCACAACCCAATGACCAAATGGCAGCGGTTAATAGTATATTAGAAAGAGACCTAAGCTCCACCTTCTACTGTTAATTTACCTAGTAATGCAAGCTGCAGAATCAAAATTTGAACATTTCAACTTTATCATCATGTGTATATTTATATTTTTGCAACGCACATTGAACCATCCATATGTGGCTGAGATCGCTGGCAGCCCAGACACAACAATGCGTTAGAGGCTAGAGTCCCACCACCTTTCTGAGAATTGGCCTTATCACGAGCAGTGTCGTAGTAGAGCTGCGTTTAAAGTCCCAATCGCGGTCACCATTTTACAGGCCATGCGCAAATGCAAATCATACATTCTGCCGAGAACTAACACTTCAAAATTTTCCATTTTCCATTTTCCATTTTCCTTTTGACCAACACAAAACCAAACGTCTATATAGAACTTCTGACAGTAAGTTTGCATGGTAAACCAAGACTGGAATTTGAACTTAGGCCCAAGTAGTCGTGTGGGGTCATTCTTGTACTCCTTAGGGTGATAGCCCATGGACAGAGACTCGAATTCAAAGTCTCGAATTGAAGACTTTTCTTTAATTTCTAGCTAACGATATGTTGAGGACATTATAAATCTATGATGTGAAAGATGTGACTCCATGAAGTTGCCAAGAAGCAGTTTGTCTTCTTCCATTAAATGTGAAATACGGCGTGTTCTAGAAATATTATTGTGTTGTAATAAAACATTATCATGTGATGATCATATAATGTAATTCAATACGATATTAAATTATAAATGCTATTTGAACTTAAAATAAATATATAAAAAAATTTATGTTTTTTATTACCATCTCAATTATTATAAGATGATCATCTGTACTGTAATGTGATAGTATTTACATCGTTAATGTTAAGGTAAAAAGATGTGTTCTCTGTGTGCTTTTCTTCTTGTTCAAAATTACTATAAATTTCGAAGAAATCTACACCGTACGATGTTGTTAGATAACTTGCCCACTGTCAAACCCTAGTTTTGAATTTGAGAAGATAAACCGAATCCCACTATCCGAGGGTAGGTATTGAGGAGATAAACCACCACTGGGAGTTGGGTGGAATCGTATACGAAAACCCCCACCCCCACCCCCACTTGCGCTGTACACCAACAAAAGAAAACAAACTGGAATATCAAACTGATGTAACGGTGGGTGAGGACTGGAGGGGTCTGATTATTTTGTAAATTAATAATAATAATTTAGGGTTCATGGGTCCATTTGGTGGAGAGCGGTGCGGTCCACAAGGCCACCACTAGCACCGCTGCACCACCATCACTTTAACCGTTTTAACACCATTCCCGACTAACTGAGCAAGCATCTAGCTAACCGCAAGTATCATGTGAATTGTGATCATTTTCTAATATCCTCTACATCCATCGTATTGTGTGTTATGTTATGGTGCACCTTCTTTTTCTTCTTATCCCATCATCCATCGCCAACAAAACATCATTCAGAAATGAACGTTGAAGGGACTCTTTAACTTTATGATATTTGTAAAAAAAAAAAAAAAAAAAAACTGTCCTCATTCTATTTATATACTAGTATTAGTGAAGCAAGCCCAAATGAGATACACGTGTAGGAGGACAAAATAAGGATTAGGTTAGTTCATTTACGATTTACACTTTACATACATGATTGTATTTGAATGACATGTGTGATGCTCATGCTCAAGAATTCTGCTGCGAAATGGAGTAGTTTTAGGTTTTCTTTACCATGTGATTTTATGTTTCCTAATGTTGTTAAAGGATTTAGGAAAGTAATTTTTCCTTATTTTCGTTTCTCTCTCTGTTTTATTCAATGTGATGAAGAGGGCGATCTCAAGGCCCCTTGCAACAGTGGAAACAAAAGCTAATTATTTTTTATGAAGGGATACATATTCTTTTTTTTGCGAACAACGTAATTAAACATTGTTAATGTAAGGTTCTTTTAGATCCTTAAAATAATATATAGTGTAATTTGGACCCATCAAGTTGGGCTAAGAGAATGCCTACAAGAGGAAAAGAAGATTAAAGTATTGGGCTTCTGAGCTAGCCCAATAAGAAGGAATCCCAACCGCTACAAACGACGCTCACCTCATCGGTCTGGGGTTGTTATCGACAAGAACGATAAGCACCGATTCAGAAAGTGCTTTCTGACTGCTCGATCCAAGTTGGCCTAGTTCCAATTTTATAGCACAAAGCCTTAGAGATAGGCTTACTTAGACATCAACTTTAGGCCACATATTGGTTAACAGCGATGGCAAGGGACATAAAGGTTGTGAGGCTAGGATCTCGGGTCAGTGTTTCCTCAGCCCCTCAGCACCGAGCAAGGTGCTCGGTGTGCGTTGGCCCATAAAACTTTCTAGATGGCTTTGAGCAGAAATCACTTCGTTTCCACATGTCAACTGAGTAAGGTAGGAGTAGCCAACAAGGCAAGACTACGCATCTAGTTCATTTAATGCTAAAGCGGTGAAGTACTTGAGGGCCAAGAACTTTTGGGGCTCATAGAGCTCTATATAAGAGGGATGAATAACTCTTATAAGGGGTCGAACCAAGAGAAAACGATTACATCATTACCGAGCACTTCTTGTAATCCAAACCAAATATATATACAAAGCACTACATTGTATGTAGCCTAGTTTTGAGGGTGAACCATTTAACCCTTGTTTTAATTACTTAAAAGTCTTTATCCCTAGTCCATCAAGGGTTGACCGTACTAGTCTTTGTTGTCCTCCCAATTTTGAGCATTAACAATCATATAACTCAACGATCAGAATCGTTCAATTCCTTAATCATCATTTGAAGATTACTCCTACGAAAAATCATTCGAATTAAAAATTGTTTAATCATCCAAACATATCAAATAAATGAACGTTTCATCATAAATTAATATAGTACTTGGTACCCACACCTTTGATTTGTTCTATACATTTGAATGACTAATTGATCTTTGATTCAAATGATTTTTTTGTAAGGCTACTCTTCAAGAAGATTAAGAAATTGAACGGTTCTAATTATAAAATTTGTATGGCAAATTATACATTATTTGCATGAGGGGAATGAGCTCATCCCTTCAAGGGAGAATGCAAGTATTATCCTTATGAATATATAATTCTTTTACTAATATGGATCACCATTTCTTTTGTATATCTTAGGCATGAATTGAATGGAAATAAACTAGCTAAGTTTTTGTGACTCAATTGGTTAACTTGAGTTTATCATGTTCTCTTAGTCCAAGTTATTTTTTACCAAATTCATGCCTCTTGTTGACGTCTCTTAATGGAGAAACGCTGCTGAGTATTCTATTGTAAGCTTCCTTTATTGGACATTTAAACCCCGTTGTCTACCAAATAAAAACACTGGTAAAAACTTCTAAGCCATAAGTAAAGCTAATAGAGTGCATGAAATTAAGTAATGCCATTCATCGACAAAAAAAAAAAAAAGTAATGCAATTCAAAATTTGACATAGTGCCGCTCAAATTTATTCTTTCTCAACTTTTTAAAGGAGGTTCTAAATTTAAATCTAATAAATTTAGATATGAAAATAGAAGTCGATCGAGAACCATATAAATATTGTTACAATTATATATTAGCACGTCTACAATAACCTCATGAACAGTTCAATTACATATACTAAATAAAAAATATGGAAAATTACATTATCATGAGCGATGATTACATGTATTATTTACCTTTAATAATTTTTTTTTATCAAACAATAGATTTGTTAGATTAAAAAATCAATAAGATTCAAATTCACGTTGTTGTGCAAGGACAACACTCATTTTCACATAGAAAAGAAAACATAAGGATTGGCCGGGGGACCATAAACAACCCATACCTTTAAATCCCAATAAAATAAAAAGAGATCTTGGTCACATGGAGGCATGTGATGATGAGGATGGGAATGGCTTTGTAATATTCATTCTCTAGCCTTTCTTTTTCCATAACTATATATGCACACATATATATTTAATTTCCAGTAATTGTTTCTTCATTTCTTTTATATATGTAAATAATTTTCAATTTTTGTTTTTTTTAACCGTATTATATAGAAAATATTATTATAGTACCCCACAACGCACTCAGTAGGAAAGAAAGGCATTTTGTGGGTAAAATGTCTTATGACTAACCCTACTCAACCCACTCTTTTCCACCCTCTCTATAAAGCTGATAGACAGATTATTTGTTGTAGAGTGCCAGTGGTCCTTGAGAGACCTTTGTATGAAGGGGTATGGCCTTTTTTTTTCCAACCTCTCTCTCTCTCTCTCTCTCTCTCTCTCTCTCTCTCATATTACTATACACTGGCTAGCTGAAAACTACAAGGGCGCACAAGAAGGGATGTTCTAAGATCTAAAGAGACTGTAATTACAAGTCCTTGCCATGCTTTTCCACAGCTTTCTTGAACTTCAATTCTCTGCTGTCTAAATCTCTTTCAGGACTAGCACCATGGAAGCTCAAGAAAGCTGTGGGAGACCATGGCAATTCTGGACTTAACCATTTCAATTTCCCTACAACGTTCGCTGCAGACAAAATGAAAAATGATTTCGTCCTTTTCACCATAGATCCTGGTAATCCTCTCACTTCTATTTCGTAATTCGAACCCATTTCGTCAAAATATTTTCTTTCAGAATTCTTTCATAATTATATGGGACCGTATTAGTTTCTTCTTATAATTTGAATGTATTTGTATCAAATGTTGTTCTTTAATATGTATATATACACATGGGACCCCTCTAATGGAACTGTCTTTGCATTTTGTCTGAAAAAAATTATCTAATAAATGAATTCTCTAATACTGCTGAGTTACAATGTGGGTTACATTTTACAAAAAAATTACAATGCACATGTGTATGAGATGTACCGGTATAGCAGATGACTAGATTTTGACATTTTCAATTTTACCGCTCAAACATCCGTGCATCTCATACACCGGTGTATTGTAGGAAAGCCCTATAATTTAAATTCCCTTCTCCTTAAGGTTTGAGTTAGAATTGTGTATTTGGTAAGAGGGTACTTGCTACCGCAGTAGACAAACCCCATATGGTATGCTGCTGTAGTAGTACGGATGAAATGATGAAGATGAAATTCAGTGATTTTTGTGCCAGTATTTTTTTTTAACCTAAAACTTTGTTATATCTACTAGCGCACGTTTGAGCCATGCAGAATGGTAATTTTAACATGTATCTTTTTCTTGTTGTGTTGTACATTTAGGTGAAATTTCAATTCAATTTTAAAAAATATTCCCCTGCTGATTCATTCAATCAATATGGTGAAAAAAATGAGTTTGTGCTTCAGAGAAGATTCCCATACCTTTTCCTTTTTATCAACAATGATGACAGTTCCCTCCCATCCTGCAGTTAGCCTTTTGATTTTCCTTCCACATCTTCTCCTACATTTCTGTGAAAAGGGTTAACTTTGTCCCTGTCTGACATAGTTTTTTAACCACATCATCTCATTCTTACATCAGTAACCAGTTTTTTTTTTCTCTCTCTCTCTCTCTCTCCCCCCTATTTTCTCTGTCTCTCTCTCTGACTCTTTCTCACACTCACTTTTATGAATTTATGTTTGTAAAGCAGAATAGGGTTGTCATTGGCATTACACCTACACAATTATGCTTCAAATTAAACCGTAAATAAAGTTTCGATGAAAAAACCAATTTGAAACTGTAATTTTTTCTCTTCATTGTAAGCAGATGCACTGCATGAAACTTTCGAAAATTTTACAAACGTTTCTGCAGTTATACATGAGCTTTTTCGGTCTCCAGTGATTATCCACGCTACGCTAGTAAGCTAGAAGAACCAAAACAAATTTGGTAGTCTTGAATCTAACAGTGATTGGAATGGTTGTTTAGGCCCTACTTTATATCTGTATATCATTTCAGTAAAGTACTCATATTTTTTTTTGTTGATGCACAAAATCGAAGGTCTTGAAACAACGTAAATCCGACCGTGAATCTGCAAGAAAGTAAATAACACAAGATGCATCGTGGTTCACCCTAATGTTTGGGCTATGTCCACACTGATTATTGTATTTTTCTGAGATGTGAGGGGAGTGAGGGAGAGAGCTTCAGAGGGTGAGAGAACTCTTCCCATGGCCTAAGAAAATGGCCTCCTCCAATTGTGAGGGTGAGGAGTCCTTTTATAGAATAAGAGCTCCTCACTTATTACATATTTGTCCCTTCCTTTATTACATAATTACATTTAAGTCTTCCGTGTATTTATACGAGATCTAAATATGAAGGCCCTAAGTATGGTACAAATATTTTTCAATGAGTTTATTTTATCTACCTGGTAAATCATACATGAATAGGGGATTTTCTAGTATACACTAGTGCATAACATCCATCGATGCCCATGATTGTAGGATCCTTGGTTGCGCATCTAACGCCCTATTCAATTTTGTTTGCCAATTGTCATGCATACACTGAAGCATAGTAGAATTTTCGTTTCAATAGTTCAAAATATTTTGGTAAGTACTAGTTAGCTGGCTTTAACTTTTGTCATCAACACATTACACTATATTTGGTAAAAACCCTTTGTTCCTTTTCTCTGTCACATTGCTTCATATGTACAGTTTCAGTAAAGTATATTTTCATTGGCTAAGCTTGGTTACATCTTCAATTATAAGTTGAATACGACCAATTCAGCAACTATATGATATTTGGCAAATTGAAATCGATGGTAATGATGGATGCAACATATACTAATAGCATATATTGAGCAATTTGTAACAGCAGAATGATGAATCGCAATAAAGTTAGCTGTCTGTGCAGTGTTGACGAGCACCATGCTTTAACTACTTCATTACAACTTCAAATATTGTTACTGTCACACATTTAATTTAGCATTGATAATCCTTGAAAGAGAATTTGAAAACCGAAGAATTCGGATCGATGGACTACAGACAGAAAATAAGATGTCCTTAAATTTCTAAAGTAAGAACACCATTATTAAATATCAACCAAAGTAGTGCATGTTAGTGTTTGTGTGTGTTTTCAGTATGTATTTCAATGGAGGTGGTCTTCAAAGATGGAGAGAGTTACAGAGAGAAGAAGCTGCAAAAATGACTCTTCGAATTTCATTCATAATTCTGCAAAATACAAGCTAACCGTTATGTTGAAGAAAGGAAGGGAGATCCTTCACTCTTCAACATACAACACAATCTTAGCCATTCATTGCTATCATCCTATGAGATGATGCCACTTGGCTTATTCTACTACTTAGGCTAGACACAAGATTAAAAAAGCCATGTGGACTATGATCCAAAGGCTCACATTCAAACTGAAACAAAACAGAGAAACATAGTTCTTGCTACCAAGTGTCAGCTAAAGGATTATACACCAACACTCCCTTCTAATCCTTTGGCTGATTTAACTCCAAGTAGCTCCCTTAGATACACAAATCGATCTTTAGGTAAAGCCTTAGTCAGTATATCTGCAATCTGCTCCTCTGTCCTGCAGTACACTAACTCAATCTCTTTGGCTTGAATTGCTTCTCGGATGAAGTGGAACTTCCTGTTGATGTGTCTTGTCTTTTGATGAAAGACTGGATTCTTTGCCATAGCAATAGCTGATGTATTATCACACAAGATCTGAGTTCCTTCCACTTGTTCTTCTCCAAAGTCTTCTAGAACAAATCTCAGCCACTTTGCTTGTGATGTAGCCTCTGCTGCACTAACATATTCTGCTTCTGCAGTAGACAGTGCCACAGTGTTTTGTTTGATTGAAGCCCATGAAAACATACCAGATCCTAGTGTGAATGCATACCCTGAAGTACTTCTCATATCATCCTCACTTCCAGCCCACTCACTATCACAGTAACCGATTAGGGTAGTAGCTTTTCCTCTTTCAAAGACAATACCAAAATCAATTGTTCCCTGTATGTATCTTAGTACCCTCTTAGCTGTTCCCATATGTTTCTTAGTGGGATTATGCATGAACCTTGCCAACATACTTGCTGCAAACATCACATCAGGCCTAGTTGCAGTTAAATAGAGCAGACTTCCAACAAGCTACCTATATTCTCCTTCATCCGCAGGTTCACTTCCATCAACTTTACTCAACCTCTCATTCATTGCAAGTGGAGTAGCAACTGACTTGCATTCTTTCAGACCAAACTTCTCAATTAGTTTCTGTGCATATTTCTTTTGGTGTATAAAAATGCTGTTCTCAGTTTGCAGCACACCCATTCCAAGAAAATGATGTAATAAGCCCAAGTCAGTCATCTCATAGTGTTTCATCATGTCATTCCTGAATTCTTCAAGCATTTGTGGACTGCTACCAGTATATACAATGTCATCTACATATAGAGAGACAATAATGATACCTGAGTCCTTACTTGTCTTAACATACAAAGTTGCTTCACTTGAACTCTTTTCAAACCCTGCATTATTGAAGTATGCATTAATCTCATCATACCAGGCTCTTGGTGCTTGTTTCAAGCCATATAGAGCCTTGTTCAACTTGTACACCTTTGTTTCTTCGCTTTCCTTCACAAAACCTTGAGGTTGCTCAACATACACTTCTTCTTTCAGTACCCCATTGAGAAATGCAGACTTTACATCTAATTGATACAAGTTCCATTTCTTCTGTGCAGCAAGGGCAATTAAGGTCCTAATTGTATCCAACCTTGCCACAGGGGCAAAGGTTTCATTATAGTCGATTCCGGGCTTTTGTGAGTAGCCTTTAGCCACCAACCGAGCTTTATTCTTCTGCACTGTGCCATCCAAATTAAGTTTGGTCTTATAGACCCATCTAACACCAATAACAGGCTTGTCATATGGTCTCTCAACAAGCTGCCATGTGTTGTTCTTCTCAATCATGTCCAATTCAGTTTTCATTGCACTCCTCCATGAATCATCTTTGACTGCATCCTCATAACTTTCTGGTTCAATAACACACATGTTGCATTGAGCCATGATTTCATTGATACTTCTCCATTTCTTCGGTGTATCATCATAAGTTGGAGATCTCTCAAGCATATTCTCACTTTGAGAAACATTGTATTCTTCAAACTGAGGATCTTCATCAATCTCACAGATTTCATTAGCATTCTTATGTTCAGTGACTACTGGAAATGTCACTCCAGTATCTATATTGCAGTTCCAATCCCAAGATTTACTCTCATCAAATGTGACATCCCTTGAGAGAACAATCTTCCTTGAAATGGGATCAAACAATCTGTAGCCCTTCTCACTTGAACCATATCCTACAAAGATACACTTGTGACTGTTTTCTTCCAACTTATGTCGGAGATTGGAAGGGATATGCACATAGCACAATGAGCCAAATATCTTCAAATGAGCTATTCCAGGTTTTCTACCACTGTAAGCTTCAAATGGGGTTGACTTCTTCAAAGCTTTGGTAGGACACCGATTGATCAAATAGACTGCAGTGTTCACTGCCTCTGCCCAAAATGCATATGGAAGGTTTTTCTCATGTAGCATTGACTTTGCCATCTCCACCACAGTCCTATTCTTTCTTTCGGACACTCCATTCTGTTGAGGAGTGTAGGCCATAGTCAACTGTCTCTGAATTCCTTGACCATTGCAGTATTTGTCAAACTCTGCAGAAAGGAATTCTCCCCCTCGATCACTCCTAAGACATTTAACCCTATATCCACATTGTAACTCAGTCATTGCCTTGAACTTTTTGAAACATTCAAATGCATCAGACTTGTTTCTTAGAAAATACACCCATGACATCCTTGTGCAGTCATCAGTAAACAACAAAAAATATTTGTTTCCAGAATGAGACTCTACTTGCATTGGACCACAGAGATCTGTATGAATCAACTCCAGTGGATCTTTAGCTCTCCAAGTTGATTGAGAAGGGAATGAGTCTCTGTGTTGTTTACCCAACATGCAGCCTTCACATACACTTTGGGACATTTCTAGTTTAGGTAATCCATGCACCAACTCCTGTTCTTCAAGTACCTTGAGACTTCTCTCATTCAAATGACCCAATCTCTTATGCCATATCCGAGCACAATGAGTGATACCTGCCCTTAGTGCATACTGTGTTGCAGGCAACATTGTCAAAGGAAAACATCGATTGTTGGTCATATGTACCCTCACTACTAAATTATCCAGTGACCATCCATAAAAAATATTCACTACATTACCTCCAAACAGCAAATAATAACCATTTTCCATCATTTGCCCTACACTTAGAAGATTCTCCTCAAGTCCGGGAACAAGCATTACTTCTTGTATATGTTTTCTTCCCAATTTAGTTTCAATCACCAAAGTTCCCTTTCCTGCCACTTCACAGATTTCTCCAGTTCCCATCTTCACTTTGGATGTCAAACCTCTCTGAATATTGACCAATAATCTATCATCTCCTGTCATGTGGTTACTACAACCACTATCAATGTACCATGAGTTATTGACTTTCACATCAGTCACTGCATTGCAGGCATAAAACAGTGATCCTGTTTCTCCCATTTGCTTCACATAATTAACTTTCTGCACGCCCCTATTCTCATGACAATCTCTCATGGAATGACCTGGCTTACCACAGCCTGTGCACTTTGGTTTACCTTCATACCAACACTTCCCATAGTGCAACCTGTCACACCACTTACAATCACCTTGAGCATTGTTTTGCTTCTGAACATAATTAGGCCTATGATCCCAATTCCTTTGAATAATGTTCTATCTCTGAGGATAATTTGGTTTGTGATCCCAATTCCTTTGAGTATTGTTCTGTCTCTGAGGAAGGTTTGATTTATGATCCCAATTCTTTCCCCTTGATTTCCAACTCTCTTGAGACCTTTGATTCCCAGAAAATCCACCACTTTTGACACCCTTAGATGCTACATTTAGACTTGTAAATGCCCTCTCAGTCGAAGACTCAGTATGTAGATCAAGCCTCTGTTCAAATCCTTTTAGAGAAGCTACAACCTCTTGGACCTCAATAGTTTCAAGATCTCTAGAGTGCTCAATTACAGAACAAATTGCATCATATGTTTTCGGAAGACTAATAAGTAATTTCTGCACAATTCTCTCCCTAGATAGTTCTTCTCCATAACTTTTCATCTGATTAATAATATCAAACAATCTAGAGAGATACACAGATAATGATTCACTGTCCTTCATACGAGTATATTCAAAATCTCTACGTAAACCTTGCAATTTTACATTTCTTACTTGTTTATCTCCTCGGAATTCGCCCTTTAGAGCATCCCAAGCTCCTTTGGATGTTTCTTCATTCACGATTCTGGGAAAAATCTGATCCGATACTGCACCTTGTATCATTCCAAGCGCACGAGCATCCTTCATCAAGATCTCACTGAACGACACTCCATCCGGCATCTCCTTCTTCGTCTCATCGACCACAGCTTTCTCAGACTTCGGATCTGGTGGTACAAACCCATTTTCTACCAGCTCCCACAAACCATACGATTTCAGTATAGTTATCATACGAATCCTCCAAAATTCATAGTTCTCTCCATTGAAGACCGGAGCTCTAAGCTCGACATTTCCGGACCCAGCCATATGAGACTTGGATACACGAAATCACAGTTTTCAGGTTCGATTGAAGCTCAAAGATGTAGCTCAATCGCACAGATTTCACGCCCAGATTAGACGATGAAACCAGGCTCTGAGGCCATGTTAGTGTTTGTGTGTGTTTTCAGTATGTATTTCAATGGAGGTGGTCTTCAAAGATGGAGAGAGTTACAGAGAGAAGAAGCTGCAAAAATGACTCTTCGAATTTCATTCATAATTCTGCAAAATACAAGCTAACCGTTATGTTGAAGAAAGGAAGGGAGATCCTTCACTCTTCAACATACAACACAATCTTAGCCATTCATTGCTATCATCCTATGAGATGATGCCACTTGGCTTATTCTACTACTTAGGCTAGACACAAGATTAAAAAAGCCATGTGGACTATGATCCAAAGGCTCACATTCAAACTGAAACAAAACAGAGAAACATAGTTCTTGCTACCAAGTGTCAGCTAAAGGATTATACACCAACAGTGCAGAGAGTAAAATGGAAGTGTAACGAATATTGTTTAAAAAAAAGGAGGATTACTCTTTAGAGGAATTAAGCGACAGCTATAAGTAAACAAATATTTTCTTTAACAACCTCTTGCTAACTAGCTAGGGCCAGGTCCACGCAAATCCGTTCAGAATAGGCCAGAAAAATTAAGAGTGGATTGGCTATTCTGAATACAATTTAATTAACTAGGCCGCACTAATTTCTGTATCTAGTTATCAGGAACTGGGGCACCATAGAGACCATTTCTTCCATCAATAGGGTGGGAGGATTCGAACTTTATCGAAACCTCTTCCGACTTATGAAGAAACCTAACCCTAGACAAATAATTAGGGGGAATTCGAACATTGTTGGAAACGCTTCCAACGTAAAAAGAACTGTAACCCTAGACTAAGAACTAGTTGATCACCATATAGCTCGTTTATGAAAATAACCGAGTTGCTCAAAATACAAATTAAAACTTAAACTCGGAAGGAATTAAATTAGTAAATGCTTGGGAAAGTGACCCGGATGCAGTTGAAATAAAAGTCCAAATTTACTCAATCAACTTAGGATATAAAGCCAGTTATCACTTCTTTACTGGTCTTATCTTTCAAATTTTTTTGGACCAGATAAAGCACTGCAGTAAGTCATATACATTGAGAATAAAAAAAGTCCTATATCTTTACATTGAGTGAACGTGTAAGTTCTCTCACACAATAAAAAAATACGTAAATTTGCAGCCAGTTATCACAATAGATTATAAGGATCATTGTAGATTAGCAAGTTTATACCCTATAATCCAAATTGCCACTAAGATGTACACATAAGGCATCTGCTAAAGCAAACACAAGACAAAATGTTAGAATCCAAAAGAAGAACATGGATTGACGTTTCTAAAAGTTGCACCAGTCATGACCTCCTCTCTTCGAGTGAAAGAAGACCATTATAGCCTCTCAAGACTGATATATATAGGGTTATATATACAGTGTATAGATAGTGAATATGTCGATCCACTAGCATTAACAAGCAATGGAAAAATATGTAGTGAAATGAAAATCTTGTGCAGAGCTGTTTCTACTTAGTGTTGAGTGCCAAAACAATCCAGATAAAAAATTGCAACGGCTAATGAATCTCTTAAGAACAAGTAATGAACGAAAAGCCTATGTGAAGAAACGATGATTGAAATGTATTTGGAACCATGACGACCAACGGAAAGAGATATGGCATAGAGAAGCAATACTTTTGCCACCATGTGTTGGGAGAAACATTGAAATAACTTTTTGATCGACCAATCAAGCGATATTATCAATTGAAAGTGATTAGCAACAGCGATAAATGGCAACTTTCTTGACCATTATAGGTACTACTTAAAGTAGATCGTACCTTCTCATGATGATCGATCTCATCATATATACTAGAGGTTCACCAACAACTATACCATGATGGCATCTAAAGTAGTATGGATATATAGACACTAAGATCATCTCCAACCCATGAAATAAAGCTTAAAATATAGGGAGCTTTAATGAAAAGGGCTTTAGCCAACAAAAATTTAACCTAAAACCATCCTAAAATGTTATTTAACCAAAAGGGCTCAAAGTTTAATAAAAAATCATCCAAAACTATTGTCCACAGGCCAATAAATATTCTATCGAGTCCATGCACCACCATAAGGACCAAAACTATTGGCAATATCTTGGGAATGTCTCCGCCTCCTCATCTTCTTTTTCCCTTCATCTTTCCTTGAGCCACTTTCCTCATGCCTGCTCTTCTCTCGCCTTGAGTCATTTTCTTCATATCTGATCTTCTTCCCCACCTCCCCATTTTCTTTTCCCTTCTTACTTGACTTCTCTTTAAATGAAGCTTTCTTCTTCTTTCCTGATGATTGCCCACTGTCACCTGAAACATAATCATGTCCCTGCGGCAGGGGATCATCTTCATCATCTAACTGCCAATTGCCCGGTAATTCCCCAATTTCAAAAACAATTCAAAGTTCAAATCAAAGTTGAAAAAGGAAGCATTCATCCGAACAAAGCCGCCGAACACAAGTTCAAAGAAGTTTAATGGCAGAAACTGGTGAAAAAGTGTCTGGAAAAAAAAAACCAAAACATAAAACTATTTCTGGAGAACCCAAAACATAACATTGTTTCTGGAAAAAAAAATCAGATACAGTGTTTGTTTTGTCTGGCACAAATAAACACTGTATGTGGAAAGAAAAGAACCAAAATCCAGAAAGAGTGACTTAAATTTCAGAAACAGTGATTTAGATTCTAGAAACAGTCTATGTTTGAACCTTTGACTGTTTCTTTTCTTTCATGCATTAGTTGATTATATTTAAGAAACAATGTGCTTAATTTGCTTTGAATTCAAATACAATGAATTTCACTATTTCTTTTCTAGCTTACATTTAAGAAACATTGTGTCTATTTCATTTGGATCCAGAAACAGTAACTTAGATTCAAAAAGTAAAGTAACTTAGGTTTCAGAAACAGTGACTTAGATTCCAGAAACAGTGTTACTTAAAATCTAGGGACAATTTATTTTTACAATCCAGAAACAGTGACCCGTCGTTATTATTGAATAGCATGCAGATCTCAAATTTATTTTCTGGAGAAACAAACTCAAATTTATTTTCTGGAGAAACAAACGATGAACTCCACTGATGAAAAAAAATTGAAAAATTGTATCTCGAATACACTATGAATAATAACGACGATCACATTTCAACGAAATAATACAAAATATAGCATGAGGATCTATATTTTGTTTCAAAGAAAAAGAAGAAGGTCTGCAAAACAACGATGAACTCCATTAACAACGAAAATCTAGAACTCAACCTAAAAAAGTTAGGGGTAAAATCAACAAATCATAATTTGTTATAGTTGGGCCATTTTTAGTTGGATACTTTAATATGAGCCTTGTACTAATCATTAAACAAAACTTATAACATGGTTTTTGATTAAAACTAAAACTTTTCAAGCCATTTTCATTAGTTTTCCTTAAAATATAAGCTTTAAACCCCCCCCCCAAAACATATCCAACCATTGGGCTAAAATAAGCTTTGGGGAGAAAATATACCTCTGGGCTAGATTCCCTAGGATTAAAGCATAGCTTAAATTATTCTGGACTCACAAAACTGTCATATTTCAAACCTTATTTTGTTTTTTACTTATAATCTAACGGCTATGATCAAATGAGATCAAATCTATGGGTAAAAAAAAAAAGATTTAACAGTCCAAAATGAAATCTAACATCTAAAATAATTTTAAAAAATAATTTAAATCAAATTTAACTTAAAACTTTATAAATACCTATATATTTGTATGATTTTTAATTACTTATTGAAATTTAAATATTTTTAGGTTAAAATGTTCATAAAAATAAATTAGGATAATCTACATCAAGTTTATTTTCAAAAAAGTTACCGAAACAAAAAAATTAGGCTAAAAACATTATTTAATAATCTTGGCAAAAATTTTAAGTCATACGGGTTGGAGGAGAAAATTTGTTTCGGGGTTATGGCTTAAATTTTTAAGCTTTATCTTAAGGGTTGGAGATGGTCTAAAGGTAATAATTCATAAACACACAAATATTTATATACTCTTTTATATATAAGCATTATTCTATATTGACTTTTTCTAAACCATAGAAATTAAAGAAAAATCAAACTCGGACATAGAGGGTTAAACATTGTTCTAACAAACTTAACTAAATTTAGATTTGCAAACGCACGTATATAACTCACTGTAAAACCAAATGAAAAGGAAAACTCCACTCTAGATTGGGCATAAAGTAATTACATATAAAAACGTTTTGCAGCAAATGAAAGGTGAGCAATTCTAATACATGTTAGAATAGTGGGCGACATTAAGACATGAAAAGTAGTTGAATCATATGACCTGTGCAACGCCTTTAGTCACTGTTTAAATTTATGGTGGCAGAAAGGTTGGTCTATAAATTGGATGTATCCAAATCCCCGTGGGAGCATCCATCTGTAAATCCAGCCAGTTCTTGCATAGATGACAGTTAAAAATATTCTTGGTGTGGTTCTTAGTAAGGACCATGCAAGATTGTTTGTACATAGAAAAAAAGCTTTAGTTGTCTCTAATATATAATAATCCAAGAGAAAAGACTAGAGAGCCTAATAAGACCAGCACACACTTGTCCATTGCCAGTGAAAAATATGGATGACCTTTTTTACACCATTTACTTTACCATAGTTGGCAAAACATAACCCTAATTTTCTTAAGCAGGGTTTCGGTTTCATGGACTTTCACTAATTTCTCCTCCTAGCCATTAAACAATCAAATAAGGGAATGATTTCCACACATCTTTTTTCATTTTTCACGCAACTATTTAAATGTACAAAATGGGAAAATGGGTGACTCGGAATCTTTTCTACTCTAATTAATTGCTCCAAAGCTAGCTTGAATAAACAAGCTTGACAGTAATCAAAAGAGCACGAGTTGAAAAGATGAAAAAGGCAACACAGACCTTTTGTGGTCCAGTGAACATTCAATATAAACCAACTGAAATTGTTGTCCTAGAACAAATTTGAGTAGTACTTAGTCCTTGGCGCATGATTTTTTACTAAGCCCTAAACTAAGTTATCTTTGCGATAAGCAAACCCATAAAAGAAAGACTTGCCAGCTATTTAGCTAAATCATCAAGGTCCACGTACTTTAATTACACGCACAAATAATTGAAATAATTGCATGTAGCAAGGCCGGCAAGGCAGATGAGAAACCGATGCAAGGTAATGACGGAGCCGGAAAATGATTCACACTTCTTTTTTTTCCTTGCCCTGCATACTAAGGACGTACAAAGTAAGCAAAGGAGTGCGTGAACATCATTTTTAAAGAATTAATCGTGGTCATGTATATGAATTCTGAGCATGAGCTTAGATAGATGCTGACCCCCATGACATCTGAGAATCTCATGTACATGTATGCATATAATATGGCTGCACTCTATCTGAACTATCTCTCTGCAACTTTATCAACCGACAGTACGGTGTAGAGTTACATAGCCATAGGCATGGAGGATAATGTAGCATGTTAAATGTTTGAAATTATATCATCTTAATTAGCATTTTAGAGCTTGTTTAGAAGTGTTCTTAAATAGCTAAACACATTTTTGGTGAAAATATTTTTAAAACAATTTCTTAGTAAAATGTAAGCGAATCCTAAAAAAGCACTTCAAGTGCCTTTAGAGTTTTTCAAATTTGTTTTCAATCATTTTAAAAACATTAACTAACGAGCACTTAATCGTTTTCAAAGGGGGTATACTGCCTGCAATACATGGAACCAAGACATGTGTAAACAATGTAAAGCTTGATTAACTAAACAGTTAAATCAAGTCCACTGATAATTAAACAATATAATTAAAAGACAAGAATCAAATCTTTGCTTGCAGGATTTAATATAAAATATATCAATCATTAAACAGTGTTCATTGAATGTTAAAGTACAAATGGATCAGAGATCGAATTACTTATCAAGAATGTTCTCTGAAGTCTCAATCCGAGAGAGAGAGGGAGTTTACAGAAGATTCCCCTTCAACAGAACTGCGTTGTAATTTGTCACCGCCGAAACAACTCACAGAGGAGATCAATCAATCACTGGGTAAGAACAATTTTGGAAATTTTTACAGGCAAACTTTGTGTTAGATTTAATTTATGAAAATATTTTTACATAGATCACATACAGATAAGGAGAGAAATATATCACATCCCCAGGTAATCAATCATACATGAAAAACTATAAAACCTCCAACGAAAATTAGGGTTGAAATCATTTTCCATTGTAGCATCGTTTACAAAACCACTACCTACCTCAAATCATCAAAGACTGGTTCTTTTATGGGAATCGAGCAATAAATCAACTTATAATCATGTCAAAACAATCAATCACTTATGCGTGGATGGCACAAAAATCATGTTGGAATAAAATTGTGAAAGACTAAATTTTGCAGGGATTTGAAAAATAAATTGACTTGAAATGGTGATGAAAAAATCACTCACTTATCAGTAAGTCAAACAATTGAGCAAAATTACACAAAATTTGTATAATTTAGAGTCCTTACATAAAATAATAAAATTAGGTATAGATGTTTAGGGTTCATATAATTTCTAAGAGAAGAGAGACGTACGATTAAGAAAATATACCAAGATATGAGGGACAATGGAGATCCGATATGTGAGTGAATTTATTGAGCCTATCTGTATCTTCCCACAGCTTTATTGAACCGCAAACCAAGTTAAGAGGAATAGAGAGACTGAGTCGACTCACTCCAAAGATCGGTCGATCTCGTCATACATGGATGCTGTTCAAGAAAGCTGTGGAAGAATACAAAGAGGATCATCATCTTCTATCTATTAGAGAGAAATAGAGAGCGCCAAGGCCATATATATCTAGAGTGAGAGAGAGAGAGAGAGAAAGATAAGATGGCTAAGAAGCTTTAGCCAATCAGAGAACGACAACAAGAGCAAACCCCAAAAGGGGAGATGCAGATGCAGCAGTTTATTAGGCAGAGGACGAAGAGGAGGATGTGGTGGAGGTGTAGGTTTAGGAGAAGGATATGTTGGTATTTATAATAAAAACTTGAGGGTTTCTCCCTTTTTTTGTATTTATTTTTTTCCTTTTATTTTTATATTTTTTACCATCAATCCCGAGAAGAATATTGGGCCTGAGATTTTACAGTCACAGATTATACTGCTGGACCTCCACCTTTTTTTTTTTCAAACCCTATTAAACGCTGACTACATTCCGATGCGTATTAATAGAGGCCCTAATGATAAAGAACGTAATTATTTAATAGCTAATTAAGTGAAAAACCGTTCTTAATAAATATAAGTGCGGCTAGGATGCAACTTGCCGGATCTGACGGTGGCTGGTTGCCCTAGTGGGGGCAGGCTATCGGGACCCCTTTCCAGATCTGTCTCTGTTATTTATCGGTCAAAAGGTTTTGTTTGCCTGACTAGCTGTAAAGCATGTGGGTTGCACTTAGCAAGTTTTCACCCTAAACCCTAATCAAAATAAACTCCCACGGTTTTTTTCATTCCTCCTTTTTGTTTTTTTTATTCCCTTATTTTCGCCCTTGTTTCGTTTGTGAAAAGGTATTGATGGGAAACTAACTGTTGAAATATTAGTATTTAGGTTTGTTTTAATATTTGAAAAAGTAAAGTGGAAGATAGATTTCTCGTATTTAGATAATGTTAAGAAAGTAAGATGTAGATGGCGTTTTCTTTCTTTTTTCATATTTGATTTGTGTGTGGATTGGAAACAAATTTTGCTTAATTTTCTAATTATATCTTTCAAGATACGTAATCAAACCTTTTCTCAACATTGGAAATTACAAAGCGTAATTGTGCTTTCATGAAACAGGAAAATTAAAACCAAACTTGTCGGGAGTATCACTTTCTCGCTTAATTTTCCTAACAGGTGAGAAAACTTTTCTCAAGATTAAATTTACTAAATAAGGGGTTTGTATCTCCGTTTGACTTTGGCTCATGAGGTGGCGGATTGTATGTAAAATAATTTACGAATCCTGGAATAACGGCTGACTCTAACCATGGACTTGAAGAGTGGAGAGCAACACAAAGTTAGTTAAAAACGTTAACTTTTCAATCCAAAATGCCGAGTTCGGTTTGTTCCGCCGTTTTATCGTTTGTATAAGAAGATTTTCGCCCATAATATGTTTGTGAAAAGGTATTGATGAGAAACTAACCGTTGGAATATTAGTTTCTAGGTTTATTTGAATATATATTTGGGAAAGTAAAGTGGAAGGTAGCTAGATTTCTTGTGTTTAGATAATGCTAGGAAAGTAAGCTGTAAATGACGTTTTATTTCCTTTTTCGTGTTTGATTTGTGTGCAAATTGGAAACAAATTCTGCTCAATTTTCTAATTATATCTTTCAAGATACGTAACCAAACCTTTTCCTAAAATTGGAAATTAGAAAGCGTATGAAACAGGAAAATCAAATCCAAACTTGTCTGAGAGTATCACTTTCTTACTTATTTTCCTAACAAGTGAGAAACCTTTTCTCAAGATTAAATTTACTAAATAAGGGGTTTGTATCTCCATTTGATTTTGGCTCATGAGGTGGCTGATTCAAGTATATATGTAACATAATGAAAATGAATCCGATCGCGTATCCTGAAATGACGGCTTGACTCTATCCATGGTCTCGAAGAGTGGAGAGCAACACAAAGTTAGTTAAAAAAAAAAAAACTTTTCAGTCCGAAATGCCGAGTTCGGTTCGTTCCACCGTTAATATCGCTTGTATAAAACGGAAACGTGAACCCCTGTGGTAATTCTTAAAAACAAAACTAACTAAAAAAAACAAAACAATAACAATAATTCTCAAATTCTCAAACTATTGGGGAGCCTCATGATCTAATTTGAATATTTAAACAACTGACACCTACATCACAGTACAACTGTTCCAATGTGGCTGTGGTCCAACATGTATACCTTCTTTTGCTTAAGCAATCTAAATTATGCACACAAGTAAACCATCAAGTGATATTCTGTTAAAATTTCAAATCAACAGAACAAAATAAATATCTAAATTATAGTGGAAATGAAATTGCAGTCGAATTTAAACTTAAAAGAAGTGTGAAGAAATAAAAATTGGGAGCAGTCACATGGCGGCATGTGGGGGCGACCCCACCCGTGGGAGGGTGTGTGAGAGGGTATGTGACAGTAGTACACTCCCGAATTTCCCGGAACGGAGGTCGCTTTGTCGGGTTGTATTGGCGGAACACGATGCGTCGATCCCAAACTCCACTCTGGGGAAGCTCCTAAACCTTAACAATGGTTGGTGTGCATATTAAGGCACTATGCACCAACCCCTCGTCATCAGAATTTTTTATATGACACAGATACACTATTAGCATCTTAATCGTTATAAAAATATAAATTTACTATTGTCGTTGTATCGTAAAAATCTTTCTCCTTTTCCTCTTTTATATTGGATTTGTGATGTGTAATTAGTGATCCATGGATGCTATGTTATGTGATTATGCTAGTGGGTCCTCCAACGTGCATGTTTAAGTATTTTAAACAGTTTTTAGAGTTAAAAACGCAAATACTAATTAAGCAAGGGAAATTTTATTTAAACTCATTTAACCTCTCTTTACACCTAACTTAAATTTTAAAGGTTAATTGTCTATTTTACCTTATTGCATAATTACTATTAAGTACAAAATGAAATTAATAATAAAACTCAAATTTATCAATAAACCCAAAGACTATAATTAAACCCTACGATCACTTTTGTTTATCCTACGTTCATTCTGGCTAAAACCCTAATAGCTCTAATAGAGAAAAATAAGTTTTTTTTATTGATGGATGGTGATTTTGAAGTTTTAAATCCTCCAACCAAGGTATGACTCAATTTATGAATTTTTTGTTCATTTGATTTCAATTTTTTAGAGTGTAGAGGAGGAGAACATTGCCGGCCAGCTATCTCTAATCTCTATTCATGTGGAATATGATGGTGACGAGGAGGAGGAGAACATGACGTTGGAATTGAAACAGAGAATAGCCAAGGAGGAGGAGAACATGAGGTTGGAATTGAAACAGAGAATAGCCATCAAGCTTAAGGGATCGATATCTGCAGCACATAAAGAAGACAAATATTTTCTACTAATCCTGGATGATGTTCCTTACGAGCAGTCTGTGAAAGACATTATCTCAGAACTGAAGACGCTGCCGGGTTTGAATGATATGAGTTCTTTTAAGGTTTTAATAACTAGAGATGATGGTGGCAAAAAGCGCACCGAAAAGGAGGAGCACGGAGAAATTCAGACCCTCCACTCATGGCTGCATAGCATAAATCGATGGAATCTTGTTGTGGATTTAGAACCCAAAATATTTCTAGATCACTTCCTTGCCATGGAACAAATTACAGGAGGAGCTTCCACCCATCAAATTTAGCTTCTAAAAATCAAATGGGTGTAAAAATAAATCCACGTATTGAATTGGGTTTATGGGGGTATATTAGGTATTAAATTTGAGTTTAAAGAGATATTAATAGTTTAGTTAAAAATCAAATGGGTGCAAAGAGTAAGTTGGGTGTAGAAATAATTGATAAAGAAAAAGAAAGCGTTTAAAGTTATAAGCAGCTGGCACTCACTGATTAATCCCTTCTTAATCATCTTTTCACCGAAATTAATCTATGCTTTATCATCAATATTCATCACTTGTCATTTCTTTTGATTTGAGACTCATCAACCACCTCTCCCTTCTCCGCAATTTGATCCACTTTTGCTGCATCATTCACCACTCTGCGGAGTTTTCGAGCAATTGGGGATTGGGATTGATTAAGATCAGTAAAAATTAATTTTTATTTCTTTTGTCCAACCATTTTATTGTTTTTATTTTTTTTGTTTAATACGATAGCGGTTACGAATATGTATCATGTTGTGTATAGTTGACAAGGGATATATAGCATAGTGTTGTGGAGTAACATTATCTTACCAGAGGAAATCTGACGATTGTCAACATAAACAATAAATTTGAACCAAAATCCATAATTTATCAATTAGGCTTATCATAAGGGGAAAATCTTTGCTTTTTAGTATCTGTAGGGAAAAATATTTGCTTTTTATTAGGCTTTTCATTGCCCGCAACCCCAAGGGATTGTCTAGTGAAAAGTGCAAAAGTTCGGAACTCTCATTTCGATTTTGAACTTGCATGGGTATGTTTCTTAGGGCCATCGTTTATGCTTTGACGTATAATTTGACCTAGGGGCTAACAGTACATTGTCGTCTCATATGGTATCGGGGTTGCATGAGAAGGGGGAGTAGTTTGTTACTAATATATGGTGAGAAACCTCATGTATTCAAATAAATAAGTAAATAAAACCTCACTATGCGTATGATTGTAAGAGCACCTCCAGCGGGGGAGGTTGCTCGGGGGCCAGTGGGTCAAACAGTAGCAAATTGCTGGGGGGATGACCTCCAGCGTATGGAAGCCCGAGCGACAGGCGAGGCCCGAGGAGCAGGCCCGTCGAGGATTGCCAGCCCGAGAGCCCGAGGGCTGCGTCAGGCGCGTGCGTTTCACGCGCGCGTGGGCGCGAGTCGTCCGACAAAAAAACAGGGCAGGGGCTCGCGATTTCAGTTTTGAAAAGTTACCGTTGGGGAAGCCACGTGGCTTCCCCATGTCCGTTTGATTGAAACGGTCCTATTTTATGGGCCGTTGGATTTCCAACGGTAAAAAACATTTAAAAATCTAATTTAATTTCATCCGTTTGATCTAAGATCAACGGTCCACGTTATTAGGCTTTGTAAATTAAAAAGAAAAAAGAAAAAACAGTTTAAAAATCTAAAATGTTACCGTTGTGACACGTGGCACAATCTGGAGTGTTGGAATTTAAATTTTTTTAAATCCAACGGCAGAGATTAATTAGGTGAATAAAAATTAAAAAAAAATGTAAAAAAATTCTTAAAAATCCGAAAAAAAATTATGAAAAATTATAAAAAATTTTGATTTCACTTCACCTATAAATACCTTCTCATTATCTTCTACCCTACACCACAATTTCATATTTTCTCAACTACTTTCAACCACATTCCTATCTTTCTTTCAAAGTTTCAATCCAATTTTTTTCCAACAAAATGACTACTCAACCAGGTACGAATTGGACGCTTCTTGAAGATGTTGCGTTGTGTACTAGTTGGGTTCAAGTTACTCATGATTCGATTACGGGTAATGAGATGCAGTTGCGAGAAATGTGGAGTCTTATTCATTCCAATTATCTTGAGAAAATGGGTGGGCAAAGAACTAAGGAATCGATGTCCAGTCGTTGGAAATTACTTAGTCAATCGTTTAGTACGTGGAGAGACGCCTTGGCACAAGCTAGTGGTAATCTTCGAAGTGGGGAAAATTTAACGGATCAGGTAACAATATATTATTTATTTGTTAGCTACTTTCATTATATTTATTTGTTTGTATTATTTATTTGTTATCTTCTTTCATTATAATTATTTGTTAGCTACTTTCATTATATTTATTTGTTTGTATTATTTGTTACCTACTTTCATTATAATTATTTGTTAGCTACTTTCATTATAATTATTTGTTTGTATTATTTATTTGTTACCTACTTTCATTATAATTATTTGGTTGTATTATTTATTTGTTACCTACTTTCATTATAATTATTTGTTAGCTACTTTCATTATATTTATTTGTTTGTATTATTTATTTGTTACCTACTTTCATTATAATTATTTGTTAGCTACTTTCATTTATAATTATTTGTTTGTATTATTTATTTGTTACATACTTTCATTATAATTATTTATTTGTTACCTATTCTCATTATAATTATTTGTTTGTGTAGGAACTTCAAGCACAAGCTTGGTATGGTGCCAAAACCAAAAGCAAAAACAAAACATTCACCCGGTTTGAATGTTGGAATATTGTCAAAGATTGTCCTAAATTTAGAGTTGTGCATGTCGGTCCAGAAGTTTTCATGAACAGCACCCCTCTACACTCTACACCTGAGCATGCCTCGCATGATCATGATGAAGATGATGAAGAAGTGCCTGAAACGCCCCCCGTTGAACAAGCGTCGGGGTCGACCCGTTATCCAATTAGGCCTCAAGGTAAGAAGGCTTCAAAGAGAAAAGGTAATGCTTCCAAGAATGATTATGCAAAGTATATGGAAGATCTTGCCCGCCAAGGTGAATTGAATTTGGCCCGGGAAATGGCTAAATTTGAGGCTGATAAGGCTAGAGAGGATGCAAAAGCTGCAGCTTTTGAGAGAAAATTTGAAGCTGATGAGAGAGAAAGAGAACTACTTCGGCAAGAAAGGGAACATAGAAGAGAAGAAAGAATGGCTGAACGAGATCGTGACATTATGAAGGAGCCTTTAGAAGGGAAGTCTCCAGACTCTAAATATTTTTGGAAGTCAGAGAAAGCGGATGTGTTGCGAAGGAGGCGTGCAAGAGAAGCGAGAGCAAGAGGAGATGGTCCTAGCACCACAAGAGAAGATTATCCTAGCATGACAAGAGAAGATCATCCTAGCACCACAAATTGGTTAGGTGATGGTTATCATCCATTCACGAACCCATAATTTTCCAATCAATTCGGGTTGTAATTTCTTATTCGGGTTGTAATTTCTTATTCATTGAATAGAGTACTTTATGTTGTTTCCAATTTATTGAACTTAGTACTTTATTCAAAACACATTTAAACACACCAAATAAAATAACATCAACACACCAAATAAACACACCAAATAAAAACAAACACCAAATAAAATAAAATTACATTTCAACTCACTAAATGAACTAAAAAAACACACCACATAAAATAAAATAAACACACCAAATAAAAACAAACACCAAATAAAATAAAATTACATTTCATCTCACTAAATGAACTAAAAAAACACACCACATAAAATAAAATAAACACACCAAATAAAATAAAATTACATTTCAACTCACTAAATGAACTAAAAAAACACACCACATAAAATAAAATAAACACACCAAATAAAAACAAACACCAAATAAAATAAAATTACATTTCAACTCACTAAATGAACTAAAAAAACACACCACATAAAATAAAATAAACACACCAAATAAAAACAAACACTAATGAACTTAAGTATCGTCAGCACCCCTCAATTCCCACTGGTGCTCTATCAAGTCAAGTTGGCGGGCATTGTGCATATTTGACCTTTGAAGTGCAGTATATCGTTGGATGATCCTTTCATTGTAACGTCCATCCCTTTCTAATGGCTCATGTTGCACGGGCTCATCGGTGGCGTCATGAGCACAATATATACGTGTTCTTGAATTGTTCATCGTGTCTGGCTCATATTCATCAACGGCTTCATAATCGTACTCATCTTCCACAATCATGTTGTGAAGAATGATGCACGTCATCATGATGGATCGAAGCGACTCTACATCAAACAATCTGGCAGCACCCCTGATGATCGCCCAGCGAGCTTGGAGGATACCGAAACAACGCTCCACATCCTTCCTGCACCCTTCTTGACATCTTGCAAAGTGTTTTTCCTTTGCACTGCGCGGACGTGGCACTGTTTTGACAAATGTTGACCACCTTGGGTAAATGCCATCAGCTAGGTAGTATGGCCCGTCGTACATACGTCCATTGACCTCATACGTGACTTTTGGTGCATTTCCTTGCAGGACATCGTTGAACACTGGGGATTGGGCAAGGACGTTGAGGTCATTTTGAGCTCCCGGAACCCCGAAAAAGGCGTGCCAAATCCATGTATCAAAAGATGCCACCGCCTCCAAAATGATACTTTTTGATCCTTTTCTGTCCCCATAAGCGCCTTGCCATGCACTTGGACAGTTTTTCCAAGTCCAGTGCATACAATCAATGCTTCCAATCATCCCTGGAAAACCTCGCATCTCGCCTTTCTTCAGAAGCCTTTGCAAGTCCATATGAGTAGGTCTCCGGAGGTACTCTGCGGTGTAGATAGATTCGATTGCCGAACAAAACCTCATGAGGGACTCAAGAATGGTTGATTGTCCCATCCTCGTTATCTCGTCCACTTGGTCTGCAGCTGCTCCATATGCAAGCATCCGCAAGGCAGCAGTAATTTTTTGCTGAGGCAGGAGACCCATAGCACCAAAAGCATCCGGCTTTTGCACAAAGTAAGAATCATGGTTGCAAACAGCGCCCATGATTTTGTTGAACAAATGTCGTTCCATTCTAAAACGACGTCGGAAGTATGTTTCAGGGAATGCACTGTTACGGACAAAATAATCGTCCAAGAGCTCCTGACCTCGTCGTTGCCTGTTTCTATCAATGTTTACAGCACGGTTGGGCCTGCAGATATGAGCCACAGCTTGGACGACTCGACGGGATTGTGAGGCTCCTGCCATTCTTGATTCGTCATCTCTCCGTCTACGCTCGTCATCCTCTTCCATCTCATTTTGGGCCCAATCCCTAACATTGAACATTCCTTGTGATTGGTTAAACAATTCTTCCTCTTCTTGCTCGATTTCCCACATCATCTTTGAAGAAGAAGAAGAAGACATTGTAAAAAGGAAGCAGAAACTATGAATAATGATAGGGATTTTGGTGAAGAAGGAAGCAAAAACTATGAATAATGATAGGGATTTTGGCGAAGAAGGAAGCAGAAACTATGAATAATGATAGAGATCTTGAGAAAATTGGTGTGAGATTTATGAGGATGGATGGGGGATTATATGGAGGATTTAGAAGGGATTAGGTTGTAGATAATGCCACGTGGCATGCCGTCATTCGTTAAAAATCTGGTGGAAATCTATCCTCAAAGATTGTAATCGGATTGTGACACGTGGCACGACGTGATTGGTTAAAAATCTTATCAGAAATCCATCACCAATAATTGTCTTTTCAGATAATGACACGTGCCTTGACACAACGATTAAAAATCTTATCGGAAATCCATCACCAATAATTTTCTTTGCGGATAATGACACGTGGCGCAACGAGAACGATTAAAAATCTTATCCGAAATAACAAATATAATTATTTTGAATTATTTTATAAATACAAAAATACAAAAATTTTATTGCTATTGGCTTTTCGGATAATGACACGTGGTGCAACGAGAACGATTAAAAATCTTATCCGAAATTACAAATAAAATTATTATGTATTATTTTATAAATAAAAAAATATTAATATTTTATTGCCAATTGCCAGGGCTATTCAGTGCAGGGGTGGAGATGCAAAAGGCAATTGACAGGGGAATGCACTATTCATTAAAGGCAGTTACTGTTCACTAGGTGGATTAAATAGTGAATTGCCTGGGGGGAGGGCTCCTACACTGGAGTTGCTCTAACAAGTAGTGTCACTCCTCCTATTACTAATTCGTTTTATCATGAAAATTCATTTACAATATCAAAGCATACCGACTTGAAAACCCGATGACCATATATATATGTATATGTTTCACGTCATCGTCCACATTACTTAATATGTGTTTATGTTGCCTACACGTGAGGAGGTGTGTGAGGTTGTAGGGTGTCGTTCCACATGCATCATAAAGTTATGAAACCTTGTAAAGTTTTACAGGAAGTTATGCTACTCCATTATTGTCAATTAGCTATAGAATGAAACCTCAACTTCTTTCATTAACATTAGTTTACTAATATTTCCTGCATGCTTTTATTTTTAACCTGAAACCATTGACTAAAAGACGTTGACGAGTTATGCATGGTTGGCCTTTGTTTTTGCACATATGTTGGGAATAATGCTTAATATTTGGTAAAGTTATAAACCTGAATTTTTAGAACACAGGGAAACTAGGTGTTTCACCCTAGCTAGTACGTTGAGCAGAATATGAAAAATGGTGATGGTGTTAAGGAACCAGATTAAAAGGCAGTCAGGTTTTGTGTTGTGCACGTGTAGAAGGCCGACGACAATTGCATGGAAATACATGCGTTCATTTGTCAGTATATCACTGACACCATCTACCAAACACACATGCCCAACACGATTGAAGGGGTTTGTCGAGTTGATTTAACCCACGACTTTGTCTTTTCTCTTCCCAATTAACACTTAGGCAGCCACCTCCACCATCTCTTTGGCTCTTTCCTTATGTTTTTTTCCTTTCTTTTTTCAATTTGTTATGAATATATATATATATATATATATATATATATATATAATATATGCCTTTTTCTGTCAAACTTTTAATTAAAATTTGATCAATTTGATTCTTATTTATCAAATAAAATATTCATTTTGTTATGGTTGTAATTAGTATAAAAGTATATGTCGTCAGGGACAGAGAAGTGGACTTAGGTACCGTTTGGTACGTGGGACGGGACGGGATGGAACGGGACGAGTCGTTCCGTCCCACGTTTGGTGCGCCTAAAAACTGTGGAACGGGTTGTCCCATGGGACGAAATTTGGCTGATTTTTTGTTCCACCTCTTCCTCCTGGAACGACTTGTTCCACATCCGTGGAACACAAATTTATAACATTTTATGACAAAATTTCTCCTTATCTTTTTCAATATTTACGTCATTTGTTCCGTCCTGTTCCGTCCCGTCCCGTTCCATCCCGTCTGCGTACCAAACGGTACCTTAGTGTACATGTGTTTGAAATTTTAAATAGGTGTAGCACCAACCAATACATACACTACATATAAGCTTAGTTACATTTTTTTTTCAACATTTTGATATGTTACGCTCAATAAAAAGAATAAAAAGTTGAGCGTGGTCCCCCCATATCCCATCATTCTACCATTTCATTTCAGTAGTCTCGTATGATTTCATGTTAGTTTTATTTGATGTGAGAGATGTTCTATACAAATAATTTCATTAAATATCTTCTTTAGTCAAAATCAATTTATGTACATATATAAGCGTTTTTAATTATTCTAAGAACATCTTTGTGTGATTTTAAAGATCTTTAAATTTTACAACGGTAGTGAATATGGGAAGGACGCGATCGTGCATCTTAATTATTTGTTGAAAAGACACATTCACCATGAATTCAAAAATTCCAAACACTTTCAAGTTCCAACACAAAAGCAAAATAAAGATCAAAACAGAAGTACTTACGACGTACCATAATTCAACATATGTTATCTGACAGTCCTTTATTAATTAGGTACGTAGCTAGGTTAAATTATACTATATAACCGAGAAAATTAAGTAATGGAGATGAGGATTTCATTCGATTGTGTTCTATAATTTTAACTCGGAAAAAAAAAAAACCAAGAAAATGTAGTGTGGATTGAACCAGAGGAAAAAGACGAAATCTAAAGTTAAGTTAAGAAAGTTAAGTTATGAAAACGGAGAAAGTCAAGTGGCCAAATAGGGATCGTATCATTAATAGTGTTGTTGCTGTTAGACATGACGGTCACGATCTTCATCTGGTTTAAAAAGTATGCTTCCTTTTACTTTTCAGCAAACAAAAGGGAGCACATCTAGCTAGAAATTTTTACGGTGATACTAGTAACTTGAATCATATTTTGTAAATTACATGATGTGATGTTTAATGATTTAGACTCATTTTTACAATCATTGAAGAAATAATTTAATCATCAACCGTCACATCATACGATGTACAAAACATAGCCTAAACACATTATCTCCCTAACATTTTCTAAATTGTGAAGTGTTAGAGCTTTTAACTAATTAGTTTAACCCTAACAATTACGATCCTAAGTCCTAACTTTGATTATTAAAATAAGTCTTCCATTGACTTCTCATACTAGCCAAAGCCTAATTAGGTCAATTAAGGATCAGCCCTACGCCCAACCCTAGCTAGATGCCTCAAAGGCTAAACTCCTAACACACCACCATTTGATCACTTCTAAAGACTTTTGAATCCTAGGATCTGCACTAGGGGGGCTGTCATTGGGCTACAGACCAGGCGTTGCCAATGTCTATCTAATTTTCACATATGTTTATTAAACTTCATCTTTACTTTGGTTTTTTTGGCTACATTACAGAGTTTCTAATGAATGAATCCTACATTGATATGACAAGGGATCGTGTATGAACTTATAAGTAAATTGAACTACTCTCTATATCCCCAATTAGTTTTATTGTGGAACCTCAACTTGCTTCATTGTATTAAAGCAGGTTGTCTCATGTGTGAAATCCAATGGTCACATGTGCTCTACGTCACCATGTTTGTGTTGTTAAATTCGTTACAGGTGAGATGGTATGTTGAGAATGAATCTCACATTGATGGAGGAGGGACTTTGCATGAGCTTATAAGTAAGCTGGACTATTCCCTATATTTTGCCAATTGGTTTTATGGACTGAAACCTTAACTTGCTTCAATTCAAACCCTGAACCCAAGCAACTCCGCCTTTTCTTTTCTTCCTCCAAGTTAACATCTCCATCTAAATGTACAATTGGTTTTATGTGCTTGTTGCATGAAGACTTCAAGTACTTTTCTAGGATTCACTTTCATTTTTACTAAGAATTGATTCCAAAAACATTTTCACCAAAAGCGCTTTTCAGCCATTTAAAAGTAATTTCAAACGAGTTCTAGTTTAGAAAAAAGAGGAACCAAAACGTTGAAGGAATCTTAGGATTGTAAATTATTATTTTATGTTTTTTGTAAAGAGCCTAGGGTTGTCATCTAAGGGTAACTGCAACTTCTATAGCCGGTGAATTCGTTGAAGGAACTGGCAATCGCAAGGTATACAAATGAGACCTATGTCCGGCCGGTTGAGTGGCTGGGGTTGGCTGACCCCCGAAGTCTTATCCCCACGAGTCCCAGTCCATTAGGATTCATTAGTTATTCACAACCAAGCCCAGTCCATTATATTCAGTCACATTCAAGATACATTTAATGTTGTTTCAGTTCATTTACTTGCTTTTGGTTCCGAAGAGGATTCCTTCTTAATCTCTTTTTCTTTCCCTCATCTCCTATTGGAACGGTTACAATTAAGTAAGGGTGACATCTTAGATTGATTTTTTTAAAGGCAATGAGACAAAAAATAAAGTGTGAGAGGAGGAGAGGAGGAGAGGAGGAAAGGAGATAAAAATAAGAGGGGAGAACATCCTACTCCTTTTGGTTCATCCTCACATTTTCTCCGCCCAAAGTTTGTTTTCTCAAAAGTTGTTCTTGTTTGATGGCAGCCCTAACCCTAACCCTAACCCAACATGAAGACAAGACTCCAACTCCCTACGATCGAAACCAATGAACCGTAATGGTGTTTTTGGGTTTTAGCAGCTCTAGGGTTTGAAGTACTCTATTTTATACATTCAACATTGAGAATCCAAACTTATTTATTTATTTTCCTGCAATAAGTTCTTCTATCCTATTTTCTCTTTAATTTGTATACAAATGTCAAGTATTCTGGGGAAACTTTGAGCCATAATTTTCTTTTAGCAATATTGTTCATTCGTACAAGTTCTTTGTTCTCTGTATATGTAACGCAATCGAAAGTTGACAACTCTTGTTCCTATATACAGATGTGACTTTCAATTGACATATCTCTACCACATATAGTCTTTCGTATTGTTGTGAAATCTACCCAAGAGTGTCATTTCAACTTGGAATCCGAATTCGGTCTCCCACTTTCAACTAACGTCCAAACTAACATGGTGGGATGATATACTTGATTCTCCTTTATTGTATATATTCGATTTAAAGGTTAGAAAAAGTGGCGGATGAAATGCATAAGAGAAAATATGAGTTTGAAAGTTACCATTCTTATTTATCCTCCTAAGAAATCTACACAATTATTTGGTGATGTTCATGTTCATGTTCATTCCTGACACACCTCGACCGAAATCGAAGCATGTTGGCCGTCATGTGAGGGTGACGTAGTCATGTGCACAGTATGGAAGCGATAAAGATAAGAAATATACGAATACATAAAAACCGAAAGCTTCTAGTGTGCACTAATAAACAAGAAGTGCTAGGAGTGAGATACAAGTGTAAATACTCCTAATCAGAGCATAGAAAGTCTAGATGTAGTCCAGTAGGACAAGTACTAGTTATACAGTACCGAAAAATATCCTACAAATATTATATTCTGTCAGAACCGCCGAGATCCTCGTACGCCACCAACATCAAGACTACCTAAAACCTGGAGGGACGCAAAACAGAAAATGTGAGTGGGCAAAAACAAAGCTTTTCAAAATCATTTCATTTATCAAATGCTCTAACCCCTCGCCGTAAAATATGTATAATTTTTCCCAGAAATATAATATAAACATATGCATAAATATGTATATGTATATATTAATTCAAATCATGCTTCACATATTCATAATCATAAGTATGTCATGCCAAAATATAAACAGGATAAGTAACTCAGGTGAAAATAAATTCATGGAAAATAACACATTAGTCGGAACCCCTGTAGAAGTATGTACAGCTGAATTCATAGCTCATTAGTCAATCTAGCCAGAGTCACTGCAAATGACCCATATGGCACTACATTGCACATGGGTCGGAACCACTGTAACCTACGAGTCGGAACCACCTATTATGGTCTGTACGACATGACTGGGTGTAATATAGTTATGCTCAGTGCTACTCTCTCATGATAGCTGTGTGATTGATCATTAGTCACCTACGAGTCGGAACCACCTATTATGGTATGTACGACAAGACTGTGAACCTAAATTGGATCCAATGTGAGCATATGGTGTGGGATGTGACATTATATTCAGGCCTGTGCCATATCTCTAACTAATCACTAACACCCGGATGCAGGTTTATGAGCTTAATATTTCTCAATTAATCACAACCATTCAATACACATTTACAATTCATAAACTCACATGGAACTTACCTGAGCGCCCACAACACCAAATCACATTTATGCATACAATTCTAACTCATGGTTTAAGCATAAATCAATAGGCATGGCATTTTCAAAGCATAACTCATTTAAATGCATTTTATGGGAAAAATATCAAGCATATACGTATATACTTAAAACCAAAAGCCCACTCACTGGTATGTCGAAGGGTCGTAGCCCCTTAGTCGCCCTTGACTGTGCTCGTCCTCGGGATAAGTCTCCCTTATATGCGAAACAACTATAAAAACGTTAAATTAAAGCACATAAACAATACTAGCTAATAACTTCTCATACATTGCTCAAATGAGGTATATGATGACCTACATAACTCCACGAACATCCCCAAATTTTTAAAATAATTTTTGGAGCCTTCACGCGCCGGCAAAGGCATGGCCCTACGCGCGACCACGCGCAGGGACCTTAACGGAATTCCCTAACCCCGTTAGGAATATTCCGTTAAAAAGTAACGGAACCGTTAAAACTAACCAACGCCGTTAGAAATATTCTGTCATCCCCTACCTTCGAACTCTGGCTACCGTCGCCGTCGCCGGAAAATTGGGAATTTTTCAAACCTTCATTTCTCGTCCGTTTCTCAACCAAATTTCATGAAACTTAAACCAATTTGAAGCTTAACACAGATAGAACACAATCATACCTTTCAAAAGCCCTAAAATCCACGAAACTCGCCGAAAATCCCTCGATAATCTGACTAAACTTGTAACTCGTCGAAACTCAACTTTCTGACGTCCAAATCACTTCATTTTTCTTCTCCGAGCTTCATGAGGATGATTCAAAGCTTCCTATGGCCTTAAAAACTCCTAAAAACCTCACAATAATTAGTGCATGAACAATACCTAAATCGGAGTTCGTGAGAAACTAGGGTTTTCGAAGGTTTTAAGTCCAAATAAAGGTATAAATCAACTCCTAGACATGCAAAGAGTTTGAATGTTACCTTTAAAACCTTGATCCGTGCTTGAAAGGGAAGGTGTGGAGTTCGTCCGTACAAAGTTGATGGAAACAGAAGAAAATTGAGAGGGAGTGTACACGAGAATGAGAGAGAGAGAGAGAGAGAGGGAGAAAGTTGGAGTGTGTGTGTGGTCCAAAATTGTTTGACTTCCAACCAACCACAAAACTATAACAACTTTAAGTCCTAACTGGTTCCAAAATATTAGGGATTTAATGTATTAGTTCACTTCTAAACTTAAACCACATAACCACACAAAACGTCCAACGACAATTTCATCTTTTCACACCATCGGTAACAATAATTCGGGACGGGCTATGACAATTCCACTATCAGAAAAATCGATATACATAAGTTAATGGTGCAAAATAAAGTAGCGAAAACAAAAGACATGTATAGTTCTAGTTCTAGTTCTTCATTTTTCTAGCAGTGTGCCCATGAACCCTCTAACAAAAACCATGGATTGTAACATGGTCACCCAAATTGCATGCCCAAATGCCCATCCAAAAGGCCATGAGAGATTAAGAGAAATAAACCCTTCCCCACAAACCGTAACCCAAAGGTTGGCTCAAACACTCAGTCCTATCACACTCCACTGTTCAAAACAAAGCATCCCCCAAAATTGGCAATGGAGTCATGGACACATCATTGGGCTAAAGCATTTCACTCTCTAACCAAAAGAAGAAAAAAACTGAAAAAAAAAAATCCACGTGTGGGCCCCCACCCAGGATAAATAGTCCACTATATTCTGTGGGCTGGCTGGCTGACTGTACAGTTATATTTTTGAAATACAAAGCAAAGGAGATGGAAGAAAATAAAAAAATAAAAAAATAAAAAAATTATTGGACCATCTGAAAGTCCAAGTGCCCAAAAAAAAATTATACCCAAAAATAATTGCCCTATTTTTTCAATCTGACCCCCCAAACCAAAAATATCTTATCCCCTTAACCCTTAACGAGTCCCAAAGTCCTCTTTTAGGTCCAGTTAGCTTCTCGGGTTCCAAAAGCCCAATCTGGGTTTCCCTCTCTCTCTGTGGAAAAACCTAGATCTCGCCACTGCCGGAGAGTCGAAGCTCGGCCCGTCGAGCTTCAATCCGCCTTGTCGATCGCCTCCTCTCGGCGCCTCCACCTAAACCCCTCTGGTAGATTTCCCAACTTTTCCCCCAATTCTTTTTCCTCTCTTGCTGCGCTTTCGAAAGGTTTCAGATTTTCGCCTTCTTAAGCTTATGTTTCTGAATAGACCTTGATTTTGTGTTTAATTCGGGTTGTTGCGTCGTGAATTCTGATTTTTTTGTTTAATTTGTGTTTTTACGTTGTGAATTTGAATCTGTAGCCTGATTATGCTGTAGTTAATTTTTGTGAATTTTGTGGGTTTGAGTAAATTCCACACCTTTTCTTTTCGTTCTTTAATTTTTGAGTTCGATCTGTTAAATATGTTGGATTACTGGGGTTTTCCGACCTGGGCTGCTGTTTCTAAAAACGTAAAGTCTAAAACTCGATCAGACGACGGAATATTGTAGATATCTGGGTTTGTTTTTGAAATTTTAGTGCTGGTTTTAAATTTTAGCCCGTTTCTGGGTTTATTTTTATTCTCCAAGTTTAAAATCCGGTGGACTTTAATAATTCCTCACCCATCTGGGATCCATTGTAGGTGAGAGCTCATCTTCTTGTTGGAAGATGAAAGATGGATATTTAATCCGATGGACTTTAATCCGAGGGACTGTATTAGAGCTGGGCAGGTCAATCTGTTTGGGTTGACTTAAGTTCAATGTTTTTGTATCGGCCCATGGTTGGGCCCAGTTTTGTAGGAATATTAAGATGTTAGGATATATTTATTTAAAATGTTTGATGCGATTCCCACAAGAAATAAAAATAGAAAAAAGTAAAAAAAATCCCAACAAACTGTTGTGATTGAATAAGCTTGGCCTTGCGAGATGGGGTGCTTTATGTAGATATTAAATCTACATAACATGCATGCTTAGATATTAAATCTTGGATTATTGCTCATTATTTTTTTGCTTTTCGTGTTTTTGGTATTACAAGCTTTCGTATTTTAGTTTTGCCTAATGAGAATCGAATTTCTCCTTCCGGTCCAAAAATAAATTTATAATTGGTGCATTAGCTAGTTGGTGTTTTTCTTTGTTGGGATAGTAGGGTGTTTGGACCATGAAATTGGTTCCTGCCATGCACAAAACGTAGAAACTTCTTGACTTAATATTTAGCTGGTTCTGTTTGATGGGATGCGTATGATATTATGACAGATTGTGGTCGTTACCATTACAATGGTGAAGGGATGCATCAACGACATAATTAGACCGCTCTGTAACTAAATACAATTGAAAGAATGGGATCCTTTTTTTTCTCTCTTTCGTGGTACTTGACAGTTTGCTATATTGTATGTTTACTGTTCTGAAGTAGTCTCATAACATTGAAATACGGGTTTGTTCCTCCATTTATTCATTCCATGTTTCTCTGAATGCAAGAAGCTGTTGTTATGTTGCTTCTGTTTATTTATATGATTTTTGGTTCATGCTCAGATTCTGTGGCGAAGTCTTTAACGATGTGTTCCATTATCACTCTGCTCTTAGTTTCAGCATTTACTTTCCGTTTTCTTAAAGGTGGTGGCTGTTTGCTGAATGCAGGATTTTACTTCCCAAAGACAACATGGCAACCCCTACTGAAGAGACAATTGCCACTCCTATTCAAGACAAAATGGCCTCCCCCATTGAAGAGCTGATGGGCGCCCGTGTTGAAAAGCCGTGGTCCACCCCCGTTGAAGAGCCGAAATCCGTCCCAGCCGAAGAGCCGAAATCCGTCCCAGCCGAAGAGCCGATATCCGCCCCAGCCGAAGAGTCGATATCCGTGCCCGTTGAAGAGCCGATATCTGCGCCCCCTGAAGAGGTGATGGCCGCCCCTGCTGAAGAGGCGATGGCTGTGCACCCTGAAGAGGCGATGGCCGCCCCCATTGAAGAGGCGATGGCCGCCCCCATTGAAGAGGCGATGGCTGCCCCCGTTGAAGAGGCGATGGCCTCCCCTGTTGAAGAGCCCATGTCTACCCACTATGAAGAGGCGATGGCTGCCCAATTTGAAGATCCGATGACCGCCCACTTTGAAGAGCCATTGACCACTCCTATTAATCACAAGAGGGCCGCCCCTGATGAAGACATGATGGAAACACCTGATGAAGAAAAGATGCTAATGCTGACCCCATTTGAAGATAAGACTGCAACTCCCTATGAAAACAATGAGGTGGAAAATACAGAAACACAGCCTAACAAGCGCAGGAAAAAGAAGTCAATTGTCTGGGAGCATTTCACCATAGAAAACGTGGGTCCTGGATGTAGGAGGGCGTGCTGCAAGCAGTGTAAGCAAAGTTTTGCTTACAGTACGGGTTCAAAAGTAGCAGGTACCAGCCACCTCAAACGCCACATCGCGAAGGGGACCTGCCCAGCACTTCTTCGTAACCAGAACAACAATCAGTCTTCCCCATATACCCCAGCTTCAAGGGGTGGCAGCTCTTCCAATCCACCAAAAAGGCGTTACCGGACTGCTAACACACCCCAAATTATATTTGATCCAGACCGTTGTCGCCATGAGATTGTAAGGATGATCATCATGCATGACTACCCCCTGCATATGGTTGAGCATCCTGGGTTTGTAGCTTTTGCACGGAATCTTAACCCACAGTTCAACATGGTGAGCTTCAATACCGTCCAAGGAGATTGTGTTGCAACTTACCTAACGGAAAAGCAAAGTGTCACCAAGTTTATTGAGGGCATACCTGGACGTGTCTGCCTTACTTTGGACGTGTGGAGTTCCTCTCAAACCGTGGGTTATGTGTTTATTACTGGGCACTTCATTGATGCTGACTGGAAGTTGCACAGGCGGCTGCTCAATGTAGTCATGGAACCATATCCGGACTCTGATTCTGCGCTTAGTCATGCTGTTGCTGTTTGCCTTCATGATTGGAGTATGGAAAACAAGTTATTTTCAGTCACTTATGATCAGCCACTGAGTGAGACTGCTCTTGAAAATTTAAGGCCTCTTCTTTCAAACAAGAACCCACTTATCCTCAATGGTCAACTATTGGTTGGGCATTGCATGGCCCGTACTTTGAACAGCATTGCAAAAGAAGTGTTAGCAGCAGGAAGCGATGTAGTAAAAAAAGTCCGGGATAGTGTAAAGTATGTGAAGACATCAGAGTCCCATGAAGAAAAGTTTCTGGAGCTTAAGAGTCAGCTCCAAGTCCCAAGTGAAAGGAGCCTATCAATTGACGACCAAACTAAATGGAACACAACATATCAAATGCTGGTGGCCTGTTCTGAGTTAAAGGAAGTTTTTACATGCTTGGATACATCTGATCCGGATTACAAACAAACCCCGTCAATGGAAGACTGGAAGCAAGTTGAGACTATCTGCACATATTTGAAACTTATCTTCGATGCGGCCAATATCCTTACCACTACGACTAACCCAACTGCAGTTACTTTCTTCCATGAAGTGTGGAGGATTCAGACTGATCTGACTAAGACGGTCGCAAGTGAGGATCCCTTCACTAGCAGCCTAACTAAGACAATGCAAGAAAGAATTGAAAAATACTGGAAGAATTGTAGCCTGGCTTTGGCAACAGCGGTAGTTATGGATCCCAGGTTCAAGATGAAGCTTGTTGAGTTCAGTTTCAACAAAATTTATGGCGAAGAAGCTCCAATGCATATCAAGGTTGTTGATGACGGAATTCATGAGCTCTTTCATGAATATTTGACACTGCCTTTGCCTCTCACACCAACTTATGCAGACGAAGGGAATAACAACATTAAGATAGAGGACTCCCAAGGTGGAGCTATCCTAACAGACAACGGACTCACAGACTTTGACATGTACATCATGGAGACTACCAGCCAACAGATGAAGTCGGAGCTGGATCAGTATTTGGATGAGTCTCTGCTGCCCCGAGTTAATGATTTTGATGTGTTAGGCTGGTGGAAACTGAACAAGATGAAGTACCCGACGCTCTCAAAGATGGCTCGAGACATTTTGTCAATTCCGGTATCTACAGTTCCTTCTGACTCTGTCTTTGATACCACGGTCAAGGAGATGGATCAGTACAGGAGTTCCCTACGACCAGAGACGGTTGAAGCCCTCATATGTGCCAAGGACTGGATGCAGTATGGATCAGCAGACGCGTCCACGGCACTTGTCAGAATGGAATATTAGATGGTAGGTCTCTTCCACCGACACACGGATGGATGGGAAGTTGGCCGCCGGGAAGATGTATGATGGTAGGTGTTTGTATCATTTAACCTAGTTTATTTCAACCAGTAGGAGTTTTATCTTTTGTACTATTTTTAAGAGGTTGAGTGCTTGGACGTGAATATTTAGCCTTAATTTATGGTGGTCTTAAAATTTATGATGATTTAAATGAAGTTTGGGATATGGATGGGCATTATATATGCTTTGTTTTACAGTAGACTAGCCTCTTCCAGTTTCGATTGCATTGAGTTCAATTTAGCTCGGAAAATACTTGGTTCCTTACATGTAGGGCTGTTCTTCCTCGCACACAAATTGGATTTTGACGCGTGTGCAAAAACTTTTTAATTTATAGATTTAATTGGATTTTGATACGCCTCTCTTAGTCATTGGAAATTAAGGAAAAAGGACCCTTACATGTAAGAAAAACTAAGCTGTGTATTTTTCGCTCATCGCCAAATTGTGGTTGTCAGCGTCACCACTTGATTATTTGTCGTCGTCGAGCAAGTTTGATATAGGGAAATGATTTATGAACTCTATTTAATACTCTCTTTCCTTTTTTCCTTTTAGACTTTTAATCGAACAAATTAAATGAAAATTGAGACACTGACACGAAGAGTGCAAACCAGGAATATATACAAATTAAGGGCATCTTCACGACTCATCACTGGATGGATTCCAAGATGGGGATGTGAGGTTGGATCTCCGGCCCACCAAACTCTGTGTGGAGGCCCGAGTTCCTCCCGGACCTAAGGCTTGAAGCCAAAGGGTTTGGGCCTTGCTATCATGGCCCTAAGGCCTTTTGGGTCTTAAGGATTAAACCTAAAAATAAAAAGGGAATGGTTGAGGGTACTGGGCTGGGCTGGCTAAAATAGGCCTAGAGCCCGTGGGTTTTGAGAAACGACCTAAAAGGCCTGGTGTTGACGGGAAATAATGAAGAAGAACGCCGGAGCCTTCCCAGCTTCGGCCGACTGCAAACCACGACCTTAGACTCCGTTCTAGGTATTAAAATGAAGTACAAGAGAAGAGGAGTGTGTTTATACCTTCCTTTTTGCCGTAGAACAGCCAGAGATGATCGGAAATCCCCTCGACAGCCACGGGCTCGTCGGAGATGGGTTTGGCACACCCGAGCCGATTTCCTTCAAAAACCTAACTGGAAAAATCAAAGGAACTCGTTGAAGAGTTCTTGGGTTCCACAGTCCCAGCTGCGTCGAGAGAGAAAGGAAGAGGAAGACGAGGTTGATGGTGATGATGCCTTCCTCGCAGGTGATGCAACTGTGAGTGTGTGTGTTCACGGGAAAGAGAAGGAGAGAGACGAGAGGGTTTCGAGAGAGAGAGAGAGATAAAAGTGCAGAGAAAGAGAGAGAGAGAAGGAAAAAGGGGTCACAGGGTGGGGACCGAAAGAGAGAAAAGGGAGGTGAGTTAGGGTGCTGCCACGTGGCAGTTTGGGGTAAAACAACATATAATACAAATAATTGGGAGGTGGTTGTAACAATTTACCCCCTTAAAAGAATTTCGTCCTCAAAATTTAAAATCACTTACTAAACTGAATTACTCAAAAATAGGAAAAAGAATATATGTATAAAGGGAAATCAAGTCAGAGTGGGTGCATCAAAGAGAATATGCCACACCGTCGCGAGCGGGTTGCAAAATCCTCTATCATGCCTCCAAGCTCTTACTTTCTTCTCCATCAGTGTAAAAGTAGAAACATACTTTATAAAGATATAAGGTCAAAAACATAAAATAGCTTAAGGCCAAAAGTAAGAACGTAAAATAAGATAAATAGATAAGTACTAACATATAGATCGAAAACTCGTGCTGAGCTTAAAACTAAAAACGGAAATACTTTCCCAAAACATTTGTAACTTCGAAAATACAAATATATATATATATATATATATATATATATATATATATAACTATAAAAAGGTAAGTTAAAATATTTGTACTGAAAACCAAAATCAAGAATGAAAGTGACCCATTTTGGGTCAAAAATGGTGGTTCGCGGGTCAAAAATGACCCATTTCGGGTCTCTCATTTCCCCTCCCTTCTCCCCCCTCCCATTGGTCACTCCTCCCCTCCTTTTCTCTCCCTCAACCTCATCTTCTTCTCTCTCCCGCTGCCACCTGGCAGCATCCAGTCCCTTTTTTTTTTTCTTTTAAATACCAAAACGTCTCTAATTGCTTCATTATAGCTCCGTTTCATGAATGGTTTGCATCTGCGCGTTCGTGAGATCGAGCTCTATCCAAAGATGTAAATTGTGACCTTGAAATGCCTATGAGTTTTAAATAAATAATTTCTAAAATTCTCTTTTCATAACTAGTTTAATAAAAAATCTAAATTCAAACAAATTAAAATAAATTCTCGAAAAATAATATAAAATCTCAATAATACAAATACATAGATTATAAAAGTGAAATCTAGAAACGGGATTTCATAAACGATTGGCAGCATCTAGTACATGATCACTAGGAATGCATGTTGTTTCTTCTCCATTTGGATTGGAATTATGAATAAATCCAGCAAATGCTCCCCCTATCTAAAGTAATCCAAAGGTTGTAAGAAGTAAGGAACATGTTCGTCAAATTTAACATCACTTGAAACAACCATTTTTCTAGTTGTTGAATTGTAACACTTGTAACCTTTTTGGGTGGATGAGTAACCTAGAAAGACACATTTGGCAGCCCGTGGGTCTAGCTTGTCACGATTTTGTGCTTGAATGTGAACAAAGCATGTACACCCAAAGACTTTCAAATGAGATAACCTGATCTTTTTATCTTTCAAGACCTCAAAAGGTGATTTAAAATTGGGTAAATCTCAGTTTACTACCCTCAAGTTTCGTGGTTTTCAACATTTAGTACATGAAGTTTTTTTCGTCCCAGAGTCATACCTAAAGTGTTAATTTTGGGACAGTTTCATACATTCGTTAGTCTGGCTGTTAAGTCTCTCCTTAACTGATGACGTGGCGCCCATGTGGACAATTATTGGGCACCACGTGTCATTAAAAAAATATAAAATATTAAAATATTAAAATATTAAAATAATTAATTAAATTAAAAAAAAAAAAAAACTAGAATACCTTCGCCTTCCCCACCCGACACCTTTCCACCCCCTCAATGGCTCCACCCTCCATCCCATCCACCCCTCCACTCCTCACCCACCGACACCCTTCCTCTTCTCCTTACTCAAAAACCCATCCCCTTCCCTTATCCCAAAAACCCGAGTGCTGCGATGAGGTTTGACAACGATCAAGATTGGTACAACAGTTGAGGAATGGAGTGAAGGTTGTCCCTACCACTGACATCGGAGACTGTGGAGGTTCCTACTTGGGATCTTCCCCAATTCCTCGATCCTGGAGCTCCGAGTTTGCCTTGTACTCATTTGCCGTGCCAAATTTTCCTCCACAGGTTTCTCCTCCGCAGCTTCAGTCTTCAAAACCCTAGCTCTGGGCGGTTGGCCCTTCCTTGTTTCCCTGCGACCTTAAATTTTTCTATTTGTTTTGTGTAAGTAACCGAAACCCCTATCTCTCTAGAAAATGAGAGATGTCTCTCATTTCTCACTTTTTTTTCAAACCTTCACAGACAAATGAGATATGGCTCTTAGTGCTTGAATTTCTCTCAGCCTCTAGAAAATTAGAAAGGATTATCATTTCTCCAATCTTAAGCCCAGTGCCCAGCATTGCAAACCTTCCATCTCACAACAACTTTGTCTTCCTTTCTAAACGTTGCATCCATTCGCAACCAAAACCACACAACATACACATCCCCGTGTCTCTCTAACCCATCACGGATTCGAGCTTAGACCGTCATCACCGTCATTCCCTGAGCAAAGATATGCTCAAATATTGGAGTTCCATTCATGCAGATCAATACCATTTCGCACATGCAACGGTAATCATCTCCCACTCTGTGCAATATACATGTTTCTTAGCTTGAGAAAAATCCCTGAAAGCTAATTTTTTTTTCCTATGATTCACCCTTGTAGAAGCTCACACTGATGTTCTTATGTGTTAGGTACTTGAAATCCGCAAAGAGACTGACGATATATACTCGGATAGTCCCCAAACTCACAGATCTGCAAATTAAAAGGTATAAACCGCAGCTCTGTTGATTGATTGAACTGTGATCTGCAAATTAAAAGCTCACACTGAAGGCTCCATTTTTGGCAGAGAAGAAAGGAGGGAAAAAGTTTTTGAGTTTTGAAATGCTTTTTAGAGTGAAGGAGGAGATCGCGAGCTCGAGGTCCCAGCCATGGGCGTTGAGGATCTCCACGCATAAATTGGAGTTTTCGAGGCCTGTGATCGCTTGGAAATACGCTAACTTGTTCACATTGACCATCTCTACACGCAAATTAGGGCTTTCCCTGGGAGCCGTGCAGGGGGTGGAGGGAAATGGAGGGGTGTCAGGTGTGGAAGACGAAGGTGTTCTGGGTTTTTTTTTTTTTTTTTTTAAATTAAATTAAATTAATTGTTTTAATTTTTATAATTTTTTAATGACACATGGCGCCCAATCATTGTTCACATAGGCGTCACATCATTAGTTAACGGAAGACTTAAAAGCCAAACTAACGGATGTATGAGACTGTCCTAAAATTAACACTTTAAGGGCTGGTTTAGTATTGCTGTGCTTTGAAAAAAAATTGCTTCTGCTATGCTGTGAGAATAAGCGGCTGTGAAATAAAGCAGCAGAGTGTTTGATAAGTTTTTTGTAAAAGTTCTTTTGAAAAAAAAAGAAGCAGTATGATAATGTTTAGTAAACTTTTATGTAAAACAACTGTGATCTACCTCTTGAAAATAAAAGCTGGTTTTGAGAAGCTGCATTTTGCTGCTTTGGTTTTTTGCCACTTTTCAGCTTAAAATGACAATAACTTTGAAAATAAGTTAAGTTACCAAACACAAATTTTACTCTAGCTTTTTTTCATCCCAGCTTTTTTTAAAATCACCTCAACCCCAAACTGGGGCTAAGTATGACTCTGGGACGAAAAAAACTTCATGTACTAAATGTTGAAAACCATGAAACTTGAGGGTAGTAAACTGCTATTTACCCTTTAAAATTCAACACTATATTAGGCAATCTATTGATGAGATATGCCGCAATGAGGACTGCTTGGGACCAAAATTTCTTTGGCACATTCATGTGAAACATAAGAGCTCTAGTTTTCTCAAGTAGATCTTTATTCTTCCTCTCGGCTACCCCATTTTGTTGGGGTATTCCAACACAACTTGTTTGGTGTAATATACCATGCATGCTTAGATATTGTGACATGTTATGGGACATATATTCAATGCCATTATTGGATTGTAAAACATGAATGTTTGAAGCAAATTGTGTGGTTACAAGTATATGAAAATCTTGAAAAACATTCATCACTTCACTTTTAAATTTCAAAAGGTACGACCAAGTGATCATTGTGAAATCATCCACAAAAGTTACAAAATATTTGTATCCATCAAAAGACTCTAGAATTGGTCCCCAAACATCAGAATGCACGATTTCAAAAGGATTACTAGCCCTAGACAAAGAGGAAGTAAATGGTAATCTAGTAAACTTAGAGAAGTGACAGACGTCACAAGGACTTGTAATTTTGCATAGGTTTGGGAACAAGGTGGATAAGACTTTTTTAGAAGGATATGTTAGTCGTTAGTGCCAAAGTTGTTGTTGTTGTTGTTGAGCTAAGCTTAAAGTGACTTGAAAAACCTTGGGAACTTGAATATGCTTGGAAATGTAGTAGAGACCACTTAAGAAAAATCCTTCAACAATCGTTTGCTTGGTGACTAGATCCTGAAAAATAACATTTTTTGGAGAGAAAATAGCAAGACAATTTAATAAGTTTGTGATCTTGCCAACAAATAAAAGTTGACAAGGGAATGATGGAACATAAAGAGCCTCAGACTCGACATCACTTGAGATAAAATGTGTTTTCCCTTTTCCTACAACCATAGCACCTTTGCCATTGGCAACTGACACTTGAGATGGAGTTGGAAATTTTCAAAATTATGCAAGTTTATAGACTTGTTAGTCATATGATCAGTGGCTACGTAATCTATAATCCAATAATCATGCACATTACCAACTTTGAAAGCAGTTAAGAAGGAGTATAAGATACTTGGGATGTCTCGTTGTACCACACCTTCATTTTCATCCACAAAGCCATCAAACTGTCCTAATAGGGTAGTTTGCTTATTGTCACATTGATTTGTTGGTCCTTCACTATCTCCATGACCCTGTTTCTTGTGAAGGAACACAACAAATTCGTTGATTAGTGTAGCCATATTAGTGGTGAACTTCAGTGTTCCATCGGAAGAAGTTATGGCAACATGATTTGCCTTGTAAGAAGGGTTATGTGAGCCCTTAGAGAATCCCTTGTTGTCCCTAGGAAACTTTGGCTTTAGTTCTGGATAAGAAATCCAGCATTGGTCTTTTGAATGCCCACCAGCATCACAATGGCTACATTTTAAGCCAGATTTCCTTCTTTTGTAGCCTCTTTCCTCACCAAGTTTGTGGTTAGAGAAATAGGCCCTAACTTCTGGTATATTTGCCTTTACTTCCAAGGTCATGACCTTCCTGCGAACTTCTTCTCTTTGAATCATGGCACCCAAACTTGAGAAAGAAGGCAGGTCGGGATTCATGAGAATATGGCTTCGAAGATCTTCAAATTTAGGACTTAGGCTTGCTAGAAGTTGGAATATTTTGTCTTTTTCAACTCTCTTAGTTAACACAGCAGCATCGATGGTGTGTGGCCGATACACATTCAACTCGTTCCACATGGTGATCAACTTTCCAAGGTGTTCTTGTTGCAAGTCATCAATATCATTCTTCAACTGAAATACACGAGCCGCATTATTTTGATTTCCATACATTTATTTGAGATTTTTCCAAAGAGTCATGGAGGACTCAACATAGTTGAAAATTTCTACAATCTTACGATCCATGGAGTTGAGTAACCATGACATGACCAACTAGTCTTTGCATAGCCAAGCATCATAATTTGGTGAGGTAATCTCGGGCATTGGGATAACACCATTGACATAACCAAGCTTTGATCGTCCTCCCAAAACAAGAGTAACTGCTCTCTCTCAGGGAAGGTAGTTATACTCATTTAGTAACATAGAACTAAGACATTGATTTGGGTTGATATCAACATCTGAACGAGGTGATGATGGAGTAGCATGGGAGCTATCTCCTTCTAAATTCACTGAGCTCTCTTCAGCCATGTTTGAGGAACAAGAAAAAGCTCACAAAACTTTGAAGAAAATATACAGAGACATGCTGGTTAGGATCATTGCTCTGATACCATATTGTATTTTGTAAGTTGTATATTCATCATAAAGAGAAGTACAAGAGACCTAACCAATATATATGTGTGAAGAGTAGGAACAAGACCTCATATCCCTCCTTAATTTACGCCTAAAGCTAACAAACAAAGTAAAAATCAACAAGATACACATCCCTTGAATTAAAGGGAATGACAACAAGAGACTAAGTATTGGTGATACCAATGCAGAAGATGGCAGAAAACAGCCACTCCACACGGTACATCAAAACATCACCCTAAGACTAGGTTAACAACTTGTACAATGGATATACAACTAACCCTAGTTGACATACTTCTTCCAATAATGTGTATAATGCTAGCAGAAAAAATGGCAGTGGAGGTTGTCCAGAGAAATATATTGGTGCTAATACTGGATGATATTCATGTGGAGGTTGAGATAGGAGGACCTCAATTTTGGTAGATTTTAGATGCTATTATCTTGTAAAATGTTAGACAACTTCATTCTCTTAATATTACCTAGTTAAACTCATTCTATTTTCTCTTTAGATATTGTTTCTAATCTTAATACCTCACCCAATTCGTGAATTTGAGTTTAAGGTTTTTTTTCTTTGTTTTCTTTCAATTTTCTTCTCAACTGATGCAGTTTAAGGTTTTTTTTTTTAATTATAGATCGATATAATTAGTATGTGAGTGGGCAGGAACCCGGATGTAATTTATGTGAAAAATTCAATTCAATTCTTTTTAAATAAATTTGGTATAGGGCACGATTACACAGAAGTGCCCAATCAGTTGAGAAGGGCAGTCAGACCTGTCAGAATGAAGGCACTAATAAGGCTCTATTGTGCTTTGCCTTAATAACACAAACAACTATATTGTGCCCTTCGACCAAAGGACACACTCACAAAGGGCACGCATAGAATTATTGTCACTGCAATTGTTGCTGCACTGTTGCTGTTTTTCTATGAGCACATATGTTGGTGCTCCTTGGCCTTAAAAGGCACAAATAATTTAGTGCGTAGTGCCCATATTTTTTGTAGTGCCAAGTGCTAATGTGCTATGCATATATATGCAACCGGAGAGCTTGTCTAACGACTGATTTCAGCAATCTTGGTCCAAGATTTCAGAGATCTGTCATCGTTGTCAATTTCATACAATGCAAAGTGAGTTATGGGGAATGTCAAGCTAGTAATACTCTCGTCGAGAATATTAACAATTTCTCCAGCTTTTTTCCTTTCTTCTTCCTTCAACTTCCCGTAGAGGAGACTCAAATATGGCATAGAACCTGCATCAAATATTGCAGGCAAGCAGATTACATATGTACATTCCCGTCAACACTTTAAGAAATTAAGTTACTGTGAAAAACAACTTACTGTTGTAGAAACCGAAATGGTAGCTCCAACGTTGGGCATTTTCAAATAACTAAGAAAAGAAGGTGTAATGATAAGTGAGTCTATTCAAGCTCAAACAAAAAAGAGAGAGATGAAAAGGAAACAAAACATAACAAAACAAAACACCAAGAAAATGAATATGTATTAACTAGGGATCGAGAAAATATATACCTTTCGATCCATCAATAGTGAAACACACTGGTGATAGTAATTCTTAGTAACCACCCGATCAACTTTAGCAACGATGTCATCCATAGGAGCAAATCTAAACTTGTTAAGGACATCCTCACGACTCATCATCTGGATGATCCCAAGATGGGGATGTGAGGTTCGATCTCTGGCCCACCAAACTCTGCCTGGAGGCCCTCCATCAGCTTCTTGATTCTATGGGAAACATCAGCCGGTGGAATGGCCCAAACCGAATATGAGTACAACCTCCGGCAACTTTCCCTCTTCCCGTCTACCACCACCATCGCATCTTCATCTTTATCTGAGCAAGTATTCTCTATCCTCCTAAGCCTGTGGCTGCGTCCCATGACCGAAACTATGCTATTCACATAAACAACAAAATTATCTTTATCTTCTGGTTCAATGGGAATATGCTTAAGCTTTTTGGTGCAAAGATTAAAGAAAACCACGTGCCCATCACTGTCAACCATAAGACACTCATCGCCCCACAACGCCACAAGTCCAGACCTGCGTATCTGATCATCTGTGCCCTCAATAGTAAAGTGTTTTGTCCAAGCACCCTTAAAGTCATCATCCATCACCCACATTTCATAAGGTTCAGGATATCGACGATCGTCCACACCAAGGGCAAAAAAAGCAACTGATTCATTCCAAACAGTAAGCTTCAAATAAAGGTGATTCGACCGGTTTAACGGTTGGAGCTCAGATGGTAAGGGTATACCGTGAAATACCTCACGACTTGTATCAAAGGAAATGATCACTTTCCCATTCGCACGGAATCGATACCCAACTACGTCAAATGGAAATAATTCCTTATCTTGCTCATATCCCAGCCAATAACACATTCCCTTGAAGGACATCTGGAAATACTCAGGCCAAAACAAAGTAGTTTCGGTTTCTAAAGAATCTGTGTTGATCTCTTCCCAAAAATCACAACCCATGGTGTATACTACTGCTTTGTGCCGACTAAGAAATCTCCAGCAGTGTTCATCTACCTCTTGAAAATAAGTAGTAAAGGTCACAACTTTGTACTCATTAGACACGGGATCATAGCCAAATCCAGTATGAAAACCAGTTTCCATATGTTCTTGCCCATCGTGATCATCCGGCTGGTCCAAGGGCCATATTGGAAGGCATGGCTCATCGGGAATACAATTGAATTCCCCAATTCCGGGATTGCATAAAACTAGGCTACTCTCACTGGATAGTAAAACGATGCCATTGCAGTGGCCTTGGATACTAAATCGTTGTTCCGGGACTCCGATCTTTTGAATCAAAGATTGAGGAATAATAATGTCCTGGACACCAACAAGAGAGCAGCTATTGCTATGCTTGTCATCAGTATTATCATCGTCTTTGCAAAACTCAAGTAATGATAATACTTCTTCAGTCTCCTCCTTAGTGGTGCTGTTACACTCGGGGTTCTCCTCTTCCTCCTCCTCCTCCTCCTCCTCATGCTGCCGCTGCACTACTAATCGCGCCAAAAAGACGTGGAGAGTGGTGAGGTTGTTGTTTGCCGAGTTGGAGAGGTGCTTTGACACGAAACCCGGATTGTTGATGAGAGCAAACCACCATTTAGAGACACATTTGAATCACATTAGAGTTTTGGGAGGCAGAGTTAGTAGGATTTTCACCAACATATCTTGTCCCATTTTCATTTTGCTGCTGCAACACTACTCGCGCTCTCCCTTAAACGACAAATTATAAAACTTTTTAATTAAGATTTCTAAGAAGAAAAAAATCATATACAGGAAACCGATTAAGATTTAAGATCAAAACTTTGATTAATTTTTGGAAGCAAGGTTCAATTATACATAGGGTTGTGCGTGTGTGTGTGTATATATATATAATCATCATAGAAGTTGATTTAGATTAGTAATTAAAGATTTAATTAATTGTTGCAGAAATTACCAGAGATGAAAGCAACCCCCGCAGGAGAAGGATTCGATCAAAGCCGTGCTGGCCGGCGTTATGACTGAATGGTGCAATGCAACCGGGAGGGATTTGTTTCAAGTTCAACTTCAATTTTATAGGCGTTTCTAATGCAAGGTCGCACGCAAAGTTTGCATCTTAAAAAACGCCTTAATTTTGTAAAATTATAGACCAAGTGTGAGAGTTGCATTGGTCAAACCCACAACCTCCAACCGTGATGGAACATCGTCTTAGGTTGGATGGATATGACCAAGTGTGAAGCTTGTGTTATTCGACCCCACAACCTTACAGTTGGGTTGGCTCAATATCATTCATTATTTGTTTATGGGAGTCATGTTATTTGATTTTAGCCCATGTTCATTTTATTTTGTCACGTCATGTCCACATGGCGAATGTGAATTAGACAAGACTTCATTTTAGCCCGAGTCATATTGTGAATATACGTTATTCGAAAAATGTGGAATATTTGTATTCTTTATAGAATAGATATGAATAATGTCCATTTTAGTGTATTGAGATATGAATACATTGTATCTCTATTTCTTTTTTTGCATTTGGTGGAAGGTATATATGCATCTTATCTGTAAGCTACGCTTTCTATTAAGAATTTAAGATTATCTTATTACACGATTACACTCATACTATACTAGCATTATTAACGATATTATTTAAAGTATACTATGGTAAGACTAGCCTAATCCCTAAGATATAAATCATTAAATCACTTGCTTTAATCACAAATGTTGTTTCCCTAGATAGAAAGTTAGAAAAAAGACCCAAAACCATTGACTAACATTTGTTTTATTCACATATGTTGTTTCCCCTTAATAGAAAGTTAGATTAAAAGATCCAAAAGCATAAGCATGTGTTTAATATTTTTTTTCTTCAATTTTAAATGAGTACATTGCTACTCTCAATTTACTTTCCATATTAGATTGATGAGTAAGCTAACTTTTAGGTTAGAGTAATTTTTTTTTATTACATCTTTTTTTCCCATTTGTGAGGAACGCATTGAAACCATGCAATATTAATACCATTTTTTTCTTCATATTAGTTGCAATCCTATCAGATTAGTAATGTAATTATGCAAATCCTAGTATATATAGGAGTTTCTTGTAGTTACTGTGAACACGAAATTTTCCTGAAAGGAAAGAGACAAGAACAACGTGCACAAAATAATATTTGTATTTGATGGTTTTGGGTTACAATCTCTCTTAAATTTGATCCTCTGATTCGATCTCCGTAAGGTGTTGATTTGTGGATGTTTCGTTGATCCAAGGGCCGTCGAGGCTTGATTTTGGATGAACTGTTGGAAGTTTCTTCAAGGGCCGTGGGCTTGATCTTTGAAGGTGGATTTGAGCGAATCTTCAAGGAGCCGTTGGGGCTTGATCTTGAGGATAAGTGTTTCTTCAAGGGCTGTTGAGGCTTGATATTGAATAACGGTGATGAACGGATCTTCAAGGGCTTTTGGGTTTGATCTTGAAGAACAGTGATGAACGGATCTTCAAGGGCTTTTGGGCTTGATCTTGAAGAACGGTTGGATGTGTGGATTTGTCGACGTTGTTGATCCAAAGGGCCGTTGGGGCTTGATCTTAAGATGAACGGATGATGAACGATGGTGCTTTCTTCAAGGGCCGTCGGGGCTTGATCTTGAATTGGTGGATTGTTGATCCAAGGGCCGTCAGGGCTTGATCTTGGAAGAACAATGAATGAAGAACGAAGAACACTTTCTTCAAGGGCCGTTGGGGCTTGATCTTGAATTGGTGGATGATTGTTGATCCAAAGGGTCGTTGGGGCTTAATCTTGGAAGAACGATGAACGAAGAACCAAGAACACTTTCTTCAAGGGCTGTCTGGGCTTGATCTTGAATTGGTGGATGATTGTTGATCCAAAGGGCCGTTGGGGCTTGATCTTAGGATGAACGATGAACGAAGAACAAAGAATGAAGAGAGCTTTCTTGATTCTTCAGGAACCTGGATGCTTGAAAGCTTCGGAGTTTCAGAGCTTCACAGCTTCAAAAATTTTGCCTAATGATTTTGGTTCTCCCCAAATGAATGAAATTGGCTTCTATTTATAGAATTTTCCAAGGCCTAATTTTGAATATAATATTCTAGATGAAATAAGTCGTTTTTGCCAGGTGTTGACACGTGTCCTGTTTGATGACTTTTCCGACTCATTTCAATTTTTCATTGAGTCACACGCTACGTGTAAAATTTATGTAATACATGAGCGTTGAAACTTTGATTTATCGGTCAACATTTATTTACCAAAATTTTGATGTCTACAAATGCCCCCACTTCAAGGCGCGTCGTATACATGTGCTTGTCGCGTGTAGGAGATGCGTTTTAAAGTCCCTTAATGTAGATGTCGATCCAAGGGCTGTCGAGGCTTGATCTTGAATCGAGCTAGAGATTTCTTCAAGGGCCGTTGATGCTTAATCTTGAATTAGGCTGGAGATTTCTTCAAGGGCCGTTGATGCTTGATCTTGAAGGTTGAAATTGGACCACAAGGAGCTTCATGTGGTAGAGGATCTTTGGCTTTGGTAGTGGATGAATTGGCACGTATTTGTTTTTTGCGCTTGTTGACTTTCCACAGCTTCGATCTTGAACTGGGTTGGAGGATTTTCTGGATTCCTCCAATTGTTGACTTTCCTCAACTTATTCTTGAACTGGATTTGATTCAAGGGTGGTGGACGCTTGATCTTGAATCGGACTTGTGATTTCCTCAAGGGCTGTCGAGGCTTGATCTTGAATTTGGCTGGAGGCTTTCTTCCAGGGCTGTTTAAGGCTTGATTCTTGAAGGTTGACTCGAACACATGGCAAGCAGGTACGAGGTGAAGGTGACGACTTGTTGTTTTGTTCAATCTTTCTAATTCACACATGAGCAGTTTGGTCAACGGTATGATCTTCAAGATTGATGGGCTATTCTTCCAGTCGGTGACTTGATCTTTAAGGATTTTATTCAAGGGTGGTGAATTGGCACGTGTAGCCCACAACGCCTAGCGAGTCGACCCAAGAATTTGAGGGTCAAAACGAGTCCTCCACCCAGAGTGATTGCAACCCTGATGATATGAGATACTTTTGATTTTGAAGAAGTAGCAGATGAATCGGCACATGCTTTGTTGTGCTTGTCTCCACATGTTTCAATGTATCATTTTCCCTTGCCTTATCTGTTATTCGGGCAGATGTGGTATCTTCTCTGGAAGCATAAGATGTTGAGATAATGGGTACTTCGAGAGTAGTGATAGGTAAGCAATCAAGGAAGGGTTCCAAGCAGTCGGTTCCTGACTGGGAGTTTGACACCAAGTGCTGGCTGATTGCTTTTTTCCTCCTTGTCCCGCAGGTAAGAACAAGGACAAAGAAAAGGACAGGGAGAAAACATGATATGAAATACTCTTGCTTTCGAAGAAGTGGTGGCGATTTGACAGTGTTGCATATCGAGGCTTTGCTCTTTGGCGATGGTGCCGTCAATATGTTGTTGAAGCTTCTCGAGCTCTTGGATTCAACTCAGACTCCTTCTGCTGGGTTGGTCGATTGTGCGGGGAAGGGGAGACTTGATTTTGAAGGAAATCAACACGTTGTCTCCACATGCTTCAAGGTATCATTTTCACTTGCCTTATCTGTTCTCCAGGCAAATGTGGCATCTCCTCGAGTTCCTCAACTCATACTCCTTCTGCTGAGTTGACTGTGCATGCTGCATTCTTCTTTGCTTGTTTCTTCTGCACGTTGTCTCCACATGCTGCAAGGTATCATTTTCACTTGCCTTATCTGTTCTTCAGGCAGATGTGGCAGCTTCTTTGGAAGTACAGTAGCAGTGGAAGACGAGTACTCGAGAGCAATGCCAGGTAAGCAACCAGGCAAAGGTTCCAGGTAGTCGATTCCTTACCCGAGTTTGAGTGGAGGTTCTGGCATATTGTTTTCTTTATCCTTGTCTTTGTAGGTAAGAACAAGGACAAAGGAAATGACAGGGAGAAAGCATGATATGAGATACTCTTGCTTTCTATCTTGGTGATATGAGATACTTTTGCTTTGGTGTTATTTGCTTGCAGAGGTACCCCAAGGAATAAGGAACACTGAGTGACTCGAGAGCCTTCGTTGGGAAAACATTCTCGGAGATGAAGAAATGTTCTGTATGTCTGCCTTGCTATGGAGGGTGAATGTGGACAGTTATAGGAAGTTCTTTAATACATGTAGAGGTACTATTCTTTCACTCGTGTGGCAACCATTTGAGTGATTGTTCAGTATGGCTTCACGTGTTTTCTTCTTCATCAGAAATCTTCGACAAATTGTCCGTAATTTTCGCCAAGTGTGCATGTGACAGCTGAGTGTGCATGTGACAGGTGTTGACGAGGCTGAAAAAGATTGGCGCCTCTTCGATATCTAGGATCGGCACTTCCACAAATTGCCCGTGATTTCCGCAAAGTTGAGTTTGCGTGTGACAGATGCTGACACGTCTGAAAAACCAAGATGCCTCTTCGATTTCTAGGCTTGCCTCTTCGATTTTTGAATTGGCCTCTTCGAATTCTGAGCTCGCCTCTTCGATCTCTGAAATCCCGTCGAGTGCTGATTTTTTATAGAGGCATGCAGTTTGTTTCAAAGCACACTTGAATTTTCGCTTGTAGAAACTCCCTTCTTGCACTTCTAAGATCTTGATTCGTCCGACCTCCTTTTTTTTAACACCTTTGAAAATGTCTGGACCCTCCGACCGTCGTTTTGATTTGAACCTTGGTGAAGAGGCAGTCCCGCCTTCTCCAGACAACATATGGTGCCCATCCTTCATATCCCCTACTGGTCCTCTTACCGTTGGGGATTCGGTGATGAAGAATGATATGACCGCTGCAGTGGTGGCCAGGAACCTTGTCACTCCCAAAGATAACATACTGCTTTCCAAACGGTCTGATGAGTTGGCTGTTAAGGATTCTCTGGCTTTCAGTGTGCAATGTGCAGGTTATTTGTCTAATATGGCCCAACGCCTATTTGCTCGAACCCGTCAAGTTGAATCATTGGCGGCTGAAGTGATGAGTCTCAAACAGGAGATTAGAGGGCTCAAGCATGAGAATAAACAGTTGCACAGGCTCGCACATAACTATGCTACAAACATGAAGATGAAGATTGACCAGATGCGGAATCTGATGGCCAGATTTTTCTTGATCATCATAGGTTTGTGGGTTTGTTCCAACAACATTTGCCTTCGTCTTCTGGGGTTGTACCGCGTAATGAAGCTCCACATGATCAACCTCCGGCTCCTCTTCTTCCTGGAGTTCCGCCGAGTGGTGTGGCTTCAAACAGTCAACCTCTGGCGCCTCTTCTTTTTGGAGTTCTGCCGAGTGGTGAGGCGCCACCTGATCGTCCTTGAAGATCCCTTCTTGTAAATTTGATTTGATTTTTTATTTTTTTAGGTATGTATAATGCAAATTTATGTAAAATTTCCAGAAAAATAAATAAAATGGACTTTATTTCTCTCAATGCATTTGTGTTTTTTTGTTGCTATATACATACATACATACATACATATATATATATATATATTTTTTTTTTTTATATCGTCGGACGATACTTGATGCACCATCCCTCCCTCTTATATATATATATATATATATTAATTCTTATGGTGCGTGGAGCACCTAAAAAAAACTTTTATTATTTATTATTATTTTTTAAGATGGTGCGTGATGCACCATTCCAATTGGCCTTATATATATATATGGTGCCTGATGCACCATTCTAATTGCTCTTATATATTTTTTATTATTTTTTTATCCTTATGGTGCATGAAGCACCAAAAGACCTTTCACTTTTTTATTTTTATTATTATTTTTTTAATATGGTGCTATGCACCAAAGACCTCATACATATTTTTTTTCTATGGTGCCGTGCACCATTATACTTTTAAATTTTTTTTAATTCTTTTTTTTTTATTCCTGTGAACTTAGGAGCATGAATGCTTGCCTTTTGTGGCTTTATAAAAGGATTACTGCCTTCTCCTATTTCATCGCATTGCAGCGGAGCCATAACTTTCAACCAGATCGACAGTAGAGAGGAAGAAGAAGGTGCATCGAACCAGGTTGCTCAGGTTTTGCTGTCCTTGCTGCATTGCAGTCACTGCACTGTCTGCTACCGCTCGGAGCTTGTTACAGTGCGTCACTTTTACCTTGTGGGGTTGTGCAAAAGACTGCAGCGAGTTTATGTTGTGTAGTGCCTTTTGGTTATAACTTTCCTTGGTGGTGACGTTGCCGTGAGTCTTGGTACTTGGAGTTTGTCATAGTGCGTCACTTTTACCGTATGGGGTTGTGCAAAAGACTGCAACAATGCTGTGTAGTGCCTTTGATCACAGTTTTCTCTCGGTGGTGCCTTTGCCGTGCACATTGACCTTGTCGCTTGCCGTTGCTGCTTGGAGTTGATGGGCAGAAGGGGAGAGCTGTAGAGATGGTGGAGTTGCTAGAGCTTGAGGCAGAATGTAAAGCGTTGAGCTCATGACCGGCTAGTCGTTTAACGGCGATTATTTGAAGTTCTTTGTCGATTTTGATCATGGTGGCCAGAATGCATTGTCGTTGCTACTTGCCACTGCATTTTTTTTGCTGCCTTGCACCACCGCCATTACACAGCCACTGCATTTTTTTGCTGCCTTGCACCGCCACTGTACAACCATTGCACTGCTACTGCATTCTTGTTGCCTTGCACCGCCAACATTGCACAACCACTGCATTTTTTGCTGCCTTGCAGAGGAAAAGACGGACAAGATCGTGATGTGCCATGCAGATGAGCTTGGAGTCGAGGAGTTGCAGCAGAAGACGAGGAGCAACGCTGGGCGAGGATGGGAGCTTTAGGCAGTATCCAACTCCCAAAGTCGCATCTTCTTCATCGTCAAGTGAAGTTGCAGCTGCAGTGAAAGAGACAGAGCCTTTGGTGGCACCATCACCGTCGGAATCTTCAGAAGTGATGGCATTGACAGGGACAAGGTTTTGAAACCGAAAGAACTCACGACGAAGAGCGAGGCTCAAGGCTGGCGTCGAGATTATGCTTCCTCGTGCGGATGATGTTGATGAATCGGACCTTGTGGTGCAGCTCTTCATTGGTGAGAACTCACCGAGAAGGTGGTATCTGATGAGCTCGAGCGTCGAGACCTGATCAATCATGGTATTCCTCTCGAGTTGGAGATCAGAGCCGATGTCTCCGCGGTACCTTCCAGTGAGGTCAACGTTGGGCTCGTCACAAATGACCTCTCAGAACTTGGAGCTGATCTGATTGCCACATTAGTCTTCCTGGATGTGAAGGATCTTTCTTATTGACGTGACGGAGGTGCAGAAAATGAAGCGAGATCTGCTGCTGCACTTACAAGGATTTTGGGAGGAACATCGAGAGGGCAAACAAGGGCCTCTTTCTCTTATTGCTCCGCACCCTTGGATTCTGGAGGATTTAAGATGCCCACCTCACTCTGACCTTTGATTGGGCCAAAACTAGTGTGGGCTGTGTCCTGAACCTTGGAGAAGTAGTTTTCGACTTGCAGACAGATTGGGCTCTGGGAGCCGCTTGTAGAATTTTGGCTAAAGGGGTTGCTTCTTGTGGCCACTTATATAAATATAAATATATATATATATATATATATTTTTTTTTAATACATAAAACATATGTATTTCTTTTTTTGTAAATACATAAAACATGTATCTCTTTTTTTTTGTACAAAGAAATTGTAATAGCATCAAACTTTTAATAAAATCTTTATTACTTATTTTGGTTTGACTGAACTCAAATTTTGAATATTCGAGCTGCCTACGTACCCCTCCAAAGAAGAGATCAAGTCGTAACGTAGTTCAAATACATATATATATATATATATATTTTTTTTTTTTGGTATTTTCTTTTGGTTCCGTTTTGCAGTTTCAACTCGTGCAAGCAATGAGCTATTGGTGTCGCCTTTTATGCTCGTGCAGACCATGAGCATTGATGTTGCCTTTTATGCTCGTGCAGACCAAGAGCGTTGGTGTCGCTTTTTATGCTCGTGCAGACCAGAAGCGTTGGTGTTGCCTTTTATGCTCGTGCAGACCAGGAGCGTTATGCCATGCAGTTTAGGCTCGTGCAAGCAAGGAGCGTTTGTTATGTCGCCTTTTAGGCTCGTGCGGACTAGGAGCGTTGGTGTTGCCTTTTATACTCGTGCAGACCAGGAGCGTTGGTGTTGCCTTTTATGCTCGTGCAGACCAGGAGCTTTGGTGTCCTGCAGTTTAGGCTCTTGCGGACAAGGAGCATTGGTGTTGCCTTTTATGCTCGTGCAGACCAGGAGCTTTGTGCCATGCAATTTAGACTCATGCGAGCGAGGAGAATTGGTGAATTTGTCAAGCAATTTTGGAGAGGCGTTCCTCACAATCTTCATAGTAAGGAGTCTTGACCGCGTGATTGAAGAAGTTTTCGGGTAAGAAGTCGCGCATCGTGATGGCAACAGACGATCTTTGTGTGGTAATTTCATCATTTTCAACACGTTCATGTTGCTTTGAAGGTTGACAAGAGCTACTTTGCCCCATTTCTGATTGGCGGACTTGTGGAGGAGACGTATGATTCTTGTGCAATTTCTTAAGAGTGACTTGAGTCCATCCTTCAACTTTGCTTGTCTTGGAGGATGCCCCCAGCGGTTAAGTTGAAAACTTTGAGTCGGAAGAGCCAGAAGTGATGGTGGTATAGTTTGACTTCACCACATCGTCAAGATCTAGCTCGATGATTCCTTTCTGAGCCAGCTTCATGATGAGATCTTTCAGCACGAAGCATTTTTCTGTCGGATGACTGATGAAGCGGTGGAATTTACAGTACCTTGGACTGTTGGTGCGATTCATCTCTTCTGGCCGTCTGCACTCAGGCAAACCAATCACCTTCTTTTCCAGCAAGTCTTCTAACATGGCCACCACATTAGAGTCAGGGAATGGATAAGTCCTCTCCTCAAGCTCATTCAAAGTGCGTCTACGCATCTCTTGATCACGAAAAGCTTCGGCTTGAATCGCCTTGCCTCGTGTAGGGATTTTGACGGGAGCTGTGTTGACCGTCATTGCTTCCTTGGTGGATTTCCACGTAGCCTTTTCTACCTTTGTCTTAAGAACTTTGTCATTCTTGTAGTCGGTGATCGGTTCCTTCTTCCCATGATGGGCGATGCTTAACTCCATGTCATGGGCGCGGGTGGCTAGCTCTTCAAAGGTCCGTGGTTTGATGCCTTGAAGGATGTATTGCAAACCCCATTGCATGCCTTGGATGCACATCTCGATTGAAGAGGTTTCTGATAGCCTGTCTTTATAGTCGAAGCTTAGAGTGCGCCATCTGTTGATGTAGTCAATGACTGGCTCGTCATTCCATTGCTTTGTGCTTGTTAGCTCTAGCATGCTTACAGTGCCGCGGGTGCTGTAGAAGCTGTTGAGGAATTCTCGCTTTAATTGCTCCCAGCTATTAATGGACTCAGGCTCTAGTTCGTGTACCACTCAAAGGCGTTTCCTTTCAGCGAGCTCACAAACTGCTTGGCGAGGTAGTCCCCTTTGGTCCCTGCATTGTTGCAAGTTTCAACAAAGTGGGCAACGTGCTGTTTCGGGTTTCCCTTTCTATCAAATTGCATGAACTATGGTGGTTGATAACCCCTTGGCATCTTCAGGGCATCAATCTTCTTGGAGTAGGGCTTCGAGTAGAACAAGGAGGTATGTGAGCTCCCTTCGTACTGTGCCTTGATGGTGCTGGTGATCATCTCCTGCAGCTGCTGGATGGAGAGAGATCCCATGAGCGCCGCTGCTTGGTCTGGCTTCGGCTTCACATCAATTTTCTCCACCGGAGGCTCCTCTTCTTCGCCAGCTCCTCCCTTTAGTGGATCATCCTCTGGGTCAGGTTTCTCGCCGTCCTGCGCCTTCAGTCGGTTGACTAGTGCTGCAATTTGCAAGTCTTTTTCTTCCACAATCTGTGTTAGCCTTGCAATCGCTTCATTCATTTGAGCCAGTTGTTCTTCGATGGAGGTAACGCCGATGGTCATGACTTGTGCAACCAATAGACGTGACTTTCCTTTAGACATCTAGGATGCTGACGAAGAACGTCGTTGGCTGCTTTGGGATGTCATCTGATGTGCCTCAACGACATGTTTCGATACCCCCAACGAGGTTCGGTTGATGACGGGCTTGCGTCTTTGATGCTCCACTTGCTCCCTCAACGGCACCGACTTTGAAGTGGTTTGTTGAAGAGTAGTTGTGGCGCCAATGGATGCTCCGTTCATGGCGGAAATGCTTAGGCTTTTTCCCTTTATGAGAACGGCTTGTCTTTTGCTTGATGCCATTGATTTTGGAAGTGTGCTTGAATTTCTTGAATAGAGAAAGAGATGAGAGGTAGAGATAGTCCCACTGGGTGTGCCAAATTTGTGAACATGAAATTTTCCTGAAAGGAAAGAGACAAGAACAACGTGCACAAAATAATATTTGTATTTGATGGTTTTGGGTTACAATCTCTCTTAAATTTGATCCTCTGATTTGATCTCCATAAGGTGTTGATTTGTGGATGTTTCGTTGATCCAAGGGCCGTCGATGCTTGATTTTGGATGAACTGTTGGAAGTTTCTTCAAGGGCCGTGGGCTTGATCTTTGAAGGTGGATTTGAGCGAATCTTCAAGGAGCTGTTGGGGCTTGATCTTGAGGATGAATGTTTCTTCAAGGGCCGTTGAGGCTTGATATTGAATAACAGTGATGAACGGATCTTCAAAGGATTTTGGGCTTGATCTTGAAGAACGGTTGGATGTGTGGATTTGTCGACGTTGTTGATCCAAAGGGCCGTTGGGGCTTGATCTTAAGATGAACGGATGATGAACGATGGTGCTTTCTTCAAGGGTCGTCGGGGCTTGATCTTGAATTGGTGGATTGTTGATCCAAGGGTCGTCGGGGCTTGATCTTGAAAGAACGATGAACGAAGAATGAATAACACTTTCTTCAAGGGCCGTCGGGGCTTGATCTTGAATTGGTGGATGATTGTTGATCCAAAGGGTCGTTGGGGCTTGATCTTGGAAGAACGATGAACGAAGAACGAAGAACACTTTCTTCAAGGGCCGTCGGGGCTTGATCTTGAATTGGTGGATGATTGTTGATCCAAAGGGCCGTTGGGGCTTGATCTTAGGATGAATGATGAATGAAGAACGAAGAATGAAGAATGAAGAGAGTTTTCTTGATTCTTCGGGAACCTGGATGCTTGAGAACTTCGGAGTTTCAGAGCTTCAGAGCTTCAAGAATTTTGCCTAATGATTTTGGTTCTCCCCAAATGAATGAAATTGGCTTCTATTTATAGAATTTTCCAAGGCCTAATTTTGAATATAATATTCCAGATGAAATAAGTCGTTTCTGCCAGGTGTTGACACGTGTCCTGTTTGATGACTTTTTTGACTCATTTCAATTTTTCGTCGAATCACACGCTACGTGTAAAATTTATGTAATACATGAGCGTTGAAACTTTGATTTATCGGTCAACATTTATTTACCAAAATTTCGATGTCTACAGTTACCATTAGGAGTTGATCACCTATTAAGAGATGTAATACTAAAAAGGTAAGGATTCTACCCATCCTACCACTATAAATAAAGGCATAAGGGACTGATACAACACATATCTCATAATTAAATCTCTCTCTTTCTCTCTTGTTGCCATCGGCCCCCTCTCTCTATTCCTTAGATAGCTCAGTTAAATAGGCCTACAACACGTTATCAGCACGCTCTTGCCAGAAGCTAAGGGACTGAAGGATCGTAGAAGGAGGCTATCTTCTACAAATTCAAAGGCTTTCAATCGTTGTCTGCCAATCAAGTTCTTCTAAAATAAATTAAGATATATGAAAAAAACCTTGATGCATGAACCCCTTATATTTATATTTTCCTTCAAATTATATATATCGTATATATGTTCATATATTTTGTCAATATATATAATTATTCATGCATTTCCTGTAACACCCACCCCCCATTTATAAAGATATATGTATGTAATTACCCCTAAATGTTTTAAATCTTTCAATTTGGTCCTTTTTGACTACCAATCAGAATCTGAAAACATTGGATTATTTCTTTCTCAAGCTGCCACGTGGCAGCACCCCTTTTACTCCCCTCACTTCTCTCTCTGTCCCCCCCGTGAACCCCTTCATTCTTCTTCTTCTTTTCTGTCTGTCTCATCTCTCTCCCTCTCGGATCTTTCTTATTTCTCTCCCTCTCTTCAGATAAATCACGCACGTAGAGACACACGCGTACGCGAGGAAGAACCATCACTATCATCAATATCGTCCTGCTCTCTCTCTCCCTCTCGTGTTTGCAAACCCAGAAAACCGGAAAGGAACATGGCGAGATTTTGGTATTTTTCGATTAGGTAAGCCTTAAATCCCTCTATTTCGTTCTTGAATCTGGTGAGATTGCGTTTTAATTAGTTGTATCTCGTGTTTTTCCAAGGTTTTTTTGGATGAAATCGAACTCTGGTGTAGGCACACCCATCTCCGGCGACCTCGGGAGTGTCGAGGGACTTTCCGGCCATCTTCGGCCGTTCCAAGGTGAAAGGAAGGTATAGAAATACTCCTCTCGTCTTGCTTTTTGTTTTGGTACCTAGATCGGGGTCTAAAACCCCTGTTTGCAGTCGGTCGGAGCTGTGGAAGCTCCGGTGTTCGTTCCCGGTGAGACTCGGCCCTTCAGGCCGTTTCTAGTGAAGGGAAATAATGAGATTTATGTGGGATTTCTAGTGACTAGCATGCATATACAATTCAAAATTCATATACATACGCAACGGAAGCATGTTATCACAAAATATCAAAGCTATCGTCATGCAAATCCCCTTCAAGAAGCATAGGTCCATATTTGATGCATCTAAGAAATTATTGAAGAACAAAGTGAAGGTATAGTTTTATACCTCTTGATCTAGACTTGAGACCAAGGATGGACCACCTCCAAGTTCTTTGCTTTTGGAACTCATTGAGCCTAGCCTCCCTCATTGCCTCCTCCACTTTGCTAGAATGAGTGCTCCTTGGTTCTCCTTTAGTCTCCAAGGTAGAAGACCTCTAAAGATCCACACCCACTAGTGTAGTGAGATGGATGGAGGAATGACCAAAAGGAGAAAAGATGATTAGCTAGAACTCCTCTTGGTGGCTGGCCTTGTGAGTAGAGAGAGAGATTGTGTTTTCTCAATTTTGGTGAAAGTTAACTAACAAAAACCCTAATCAAACTTTTCACTATAAAGTTCCTTTTATAACACAAAGAAACAAGTCAACAACTTGACTTTCTCTCTCTCTCTCTTTCCCTTTATTTGGCCGGCCCCTTTAGTGTTGTTTGGGCTTTGGGCTTTTATCATTTCAAGTCATCCTATGCTTAAATAAAAGCCCAATGGGTTTGGGCTTAATGGGCCCATATTAACCCGAACTTTTCTTTAAGTCCAAAACGATCTTTTATCGCTTTTATGATTTCTTTAGACTTTCTAATCAATCACAACACTTAATTAATCCAATAATTATTTCCATCATCCAATAGTTGTCTCGCTACAAGAGTGTATCGGTGTACAATCATTTTAGGTTCTAATTAGCAAGGCAGTGAGATGATTGGCACCAATCCAATTGATTATGTTTAATCCAATCACTTAGTGAATTAAAACTTACTTTTAATTCTCCTTCTTCTTTGACGACTACTTATTTTAATCATCTAGAAGAACTCACAAGCCATGAGTGACATCTAACCATATATCATGGCTACCCAAGCTAATGTAGAATTTGTTCGGAGAACCTATTCAGTTGGAATTACAATGTAATTCGATCATTATCTAATACAATACTCTCAATCACATTATTAGGGTATGGATATATTATGTCAAACCCTTAATGTGATTATTCCATGTTATATGATTCAATTGAGTCGTATAGGAACGCTTTCCTTTATTACGCTCGACACTTCGGCCGAAGATTCCCGAATCATATCTTAGAGTATTCATCCTCTCATAACGAGGATTAGAGATCCCTTGTTGCGCATTTACTCGCCTCTATGGCTAAGTGGCTTAACCCCAACTATGCCGTGGACACTCGCGGATGGAGTGACTTTGACATAATCAAAGATCAAGGACCTAACCACAAGACAACTATGATGCCTCAGGTCAAAGGACTACTTACATTATTCCAACCATTAGAGTTACTTGCTTGACATGTGAGTAGACCTCCATGCAAGTACTCTCGTTTGATTGTGTTCAGTGAACTCATTTCCTTAATGAGCACCTACATACCTGTCTTAGTGTCATTACACGAATGGGATGAGACTTCCCATCCTTCCAATTGAAGGGGACATAGTATGTACTGGTATTTGCATTGTCAGTATCCCTCTGACAATCATATGAACATGAACCTTTTTGGACATGATGGTTATGTGAAGAAGGTCTCTGTAGTCTAACATCATTAGATTACTTCTTACATCGATCCATTGTCCATGGATTCACTATTTAGGACATATATAATTTACTGAGATAGTCCTAATTAGTATCTTTGCCTTTTGATGTATAAGAGTCATCTATACACTCATTCATTGTCTTGAAAGGTTTCTTCCAAAGATTGACTTTCAGGGCATATCTCCAACATCTAGGACTAGCGGGCCTTAGGCCCGTGGGGAGTCAAGCCCAAAACCCTAGCCCAGTTCGTTTTAAGTTTGTTTTAATTGTTTTACATTAAATTGTTTAAAACCAAAAAGGCCTTCGGGCCATTAGGTTTAGGGCCCGTAGCCCATTAGTCAAACCCAAAACCTTTTAATGTTTTATCTAATTTTTGTTTTAGGAATAAAGGCCTTGGGCCATTTAGAAAGTGGGCTTTCAGCCCTTTCCTAAACCCTAGGCCTGATCCAACCCAAAACCCTGAGTCAAGTCTGACTTTGACCTTTGACCAGTTAACTCTGACTGTTAACTCGGTCAACGGTCAGCGTTGACTTTGACTTTGACTTTGACCAGTCAACGGTCAACATTGACTTTTTGAGTTGACTTTTTGGGGTTTCGTTCAGGACCTTTCCTAGGCCAATTTCGACGTCCTGGACCCATTTTGAAGTCTGTTTTCCTAAATTCAATCGTTTGAATAGAGTTTGACTAAATGTACTCCTTTATGTGAATATGTGCAATTATTAACGATGATTCTGTTATACATTTTTGGTACAGCCTTGCACCATTGGTGTACGGTGAGTGGACACCTTCAAAAGCATGTTTTAATAATAGAAATGCATACATGAAAAGCATGATTTAATACTTATGTTTTATGAAGTACTTTATGAGATAATATGCTTACTGAGGCTAGATTGAATTATTACTATTTTTCCTATAACCCATGTTTTTAATATCTGATGGATGACGATATGATATTTAGAACATGTTTAGAACACCTCTTTATAGTATAGATGATAGATGACTTTATACTATGAATTTGTTTTTCAATATAGATATGTTCAATGGTTTTGTACTAACATAGTGGTCCTTTCCACTACGGGACCTAGGGATAGATTCCAGTTCGTCCCGGGCGATGGTTTGGTGTTGGCATAGGGCCTGAAGGGTGTTTCCTCTGGCATTTAAGACCAGGGACGGGGAGACGGCAAGGGGTCTGTAGTGTATTTTCCTCTGACTGTCTGCTCAGAGACGGGGAGCCGGCATGGGGCCTGGGGGTTATCGGACAAATCACTAGTGTTTATTACTTATACAAGTTATGAATTTGAGATACTGCAAATCATGCTAGGTTTCGGAAAACCTATGTTTTTCATTATATATGTGTTTTCATAAATTTGGGGGTTAGTATGTTGATAACTGTTTTATTATATTTATATCAAATTGGTCCACTCATGTTTGTTTTGCGCCCCCTTCAGGACCTACGAACGAGGATTACGATTTAAGCTACGAGGCATTTCCCTACCAGTGATCCAGTGTTATATTTCCTCTGCTTCGACATCTATTGTAATATAGCACATCTCTATCTTGAATTCTGTTTGTACTCTGTAATAGATGTATGCTCTGAACTGGTGTTATGATCCTAATTTTATTAATTAGCAGTTGAACTTTAGTATTGTGTTACTAGTTCCTTCTGCCTGTTTTAGCTTATTTATGAGCTTTTACTTAAATTAAATGGCTTTCGTCACCCTTCGGGTGTCGGCCAGCACGTGACCATCCCGATGTCCCAAAGACATCGGGATCGGGGTGTGTCATTTCCCATATATGCTATGTGGAATTGTGAGTCAAAGAATCAAAATTAATTTAGAAGTAATTAGGGTTTTAACCCTAGATATTCGAAGAAAAAAAAAAGAAGAAAAAGGGAAAATTGCGGCATCACCGTGGCACCACCACAACACGATCGTGTTGGCCTGAAGCCCAGCTGTGTGGTAACAAATCGTGGAACAACACCGTTTTGGTGTCATTGGACCTTATACGTAGCTCTCTAGGCTTGCTGTTGATGTTTTTCGAAGAGGGTTTTATTAATTCGAGTTCGACCTATTCTAGGCTACGCGCCTATTAATTACAACCCTTCATTTGGAAAGGAATACCCTTTGATTATAATATGAATAAATCATAACTTGGGGATTTGGGTGTTTATTTGATTTTGTGACTTCATCTAGGTAGAGCCCTAGATTGCCTACGTACCCTCGTTGATGGATCAAGTCACTCGTAGTTCCTTGTGTGTTTTGTTGGAGTTTGATGCCTTGTGCAGTTTTAGCTTGTATAGGCAAGGAGCAACTGATGCCTTATGCAGTTTTAGCTCATGCGGGCGAGGACTTTAAACCATTGGACTTTTGATGCCTTGTGCAGTTTTAGCTCATGCGGGCGAGGACTTTAAACCATTGGAGCTTTTGATGCCTTGTGTAGTCTTAGCTCGTGCGGGCGAGGACTTTAAGCCATTGGAGCATTTAATGCCTTATGCAGTTTTACTTCATGCGGGCGAGGACTTTAAGCCATTGGAGCTTTTGATGCCTTGTGCAGTTTTAGCTCGTGCATGCGAGGACTTTAAGCCATTGGAGCATTTGATACTGCTTCATGTCTTTTGGATTTGATGCGGCTTCATGCCATTTGAAATTTGATGTGGCTTCGTGCCATTTGTAATTTGAACCGGCCTTATGCAATTTGAAGCGGCTTTGTGCCATTTAGTTTTTGACATGGCTTCATGCCATTTGAGACTTTTCTTCGGCTTCGTTGCATGAGCAGCATACATTAATTGGAAATCTAGGAACTGTGCTTTCCAGACTTATCTTTTACTCTTCGTAGAATTTGTAATTACTTGGTCAAAGCAGCAGAAGTGAATTTAGTTTATATAAACCAGGGATTCGTCTTGATTTCATGGTTGCGTCTAAAATTGATATCTGATTGCCTACATATCCTTAACGGAATCAAACCAGCGTAATTCGTAAAGTCCATGTGATTAACACGTCAAGTTTGTTTTCTTCTTTTGCTGTACCTTTTTCCTTTCTCCATTTCTTTGTTTGGGATCCAACAAACTTTTAAGAAATAAATAAACACAGCCACTTGTTTTTTTTTTTTTTTTTTTGCTTGAAGCAAAGTCTTTGAAATAACTTATTTTCTTCCTTTTGGTTTCCATGTAAGCATCAATTCCCAATTAATTTAGGAATATTGCAGGCTTCCTGTTTCTTCTCCTTGTAGACTAGGATTTCCAAGTCCAAGCAGGGCTTCATGTGGCGTTAGGAAAAGCAAGCCACATTTAGCTTTATAAAAGCATATGGAGCACTTTTCTTCCTTTAGAGTTTTTAAACTCATTGTATATATTTTCCCTTCTTTGTGTAGAGAAACACATTTGAAGTTGTAATAAAGGCAACATTTTCTCTAGGTCATTCACACAACATTTTCTCTGGGTCATTCACAGGATTTACCTCACACAGGTTCTGTCAAAGCAGCCCATTTTTACATATTCCTCTTTGAACTTTCAACCCTCTAAAATATGGGAACTTGAACCCATTTGACCCAAGTTTTCTGACAATATACTTAACTTTCTTTTCCTTGTTTTTGTATTATTTGATTTTAAAGCTTCCCAGTTCCAATGGGACCTCTAATTTCAACAACCTCACTTTTTCTTCTTGTGAGTAGACTCCCACGTGAGGGGTAAAGTTTATTCAACCCCCCTTGCGAGATGGCTTCAAAGGAATCCTCTTTTTCCTTGGCTCTAACACATGGTGTTCTTCCACCAGGAGCAAAAAGTAGTTCTGCAATACTTAGGCTCGAGTTGATTTCGTAGCGTTTTTTTTTTGAAATTCCCTTTTGGGTTTTTTTTAACCGTTGAATTCCAAATGAAGATGGGTAAGATTGGTGGAGTTCAAACTCTTTTGAATTGCTCCAATTTATCCTCTTTTCCTTCTAAATCGCAGAGGTTTCTTTCTTGTGCAGGTCATAATCTCCTTCATTTATCTGCTGCATTATTCTCTTGCTCTTACTACCTGGCTTGTGATTCTTTTGTGGAGCAAAAATTCAAAGCAAAAAGGAGTTTCTGGCAACAATATCTCTTCGATTAGTTGTTCGACAAACTATTTTGTAGTACTTTGAAAACAAGTGTTGATTCATGGCTCCAAAGGTGAGAATTGCCCCCTTGAAATTTGTAGTAACGTACTTTTCATGTCTACCATACTTGATTGGGTTTTTGGTGCGTTAATGTGTAATTATCACCTTTCGGCATCTCTGTTTCCATATAGAGATTTATTTGACTGGCCTTGACCATGTCTTTAGGTGTTTAATGTAAAGGTTGCCATGTGAGTGAATTTCTCAATTGATTTGGAAATTTTGACAGTGAGTTTTTCCTCCTCTATAAATTTGGGACGGCCAGTGTTTTTTGAATCTTCACGGGGCAGATTTGAAGATTGAAGATTGGGAAAATTTCCTTTCTTTCCTTGTCTTGTAGCATTTTTTGAATGCTTTTTGGTCAAAACTTTGACACAATATTTTGATCAAAATGATAGCCACATGAAAGACGTCTCCTTCCTTCTTTGTTTTTATCAAACTGTATTGAGGACTTTTCTTTTATCAAAATTTTTGGCTTCTTTTCCTTTGTTCATTTGTCAACATATGCAATTTTCCTTTGTCCTTGTGCCTGCTTTCTTATTATTTTTTTTACCGATGACCACGTGAATGGCTTCTTAACATATGCACTTTTCCCTTGATCCTTTGTCTCTTTTATCCAACATGATGGCCACGTGAATGGCTTTTATGCTATCTGAAAAACTTTTCTTCTTCGTCCTTTTCTTGCGTGACCTTTCAAGTATAGAACACCAGCAACATGCCATCCTCTTGGATCATGTTGTTCTATTTTTGCCAACAAGCTTCTGCACCGTTGGTGAAGAATAGGTTACTGTCAATATTTGGGGTTGAAAAAACTTGCTATTTCTTTATTGAATCCATTGCTTGCCGTGACATTGATGACTCCCTTCTTTCTTGGCATGGACGGCGAATACGGATCTCTTAAATTTGATTGGAACTTCACAAGGTGGTTTAGACCACCCCGAAGAAATTCATGGGATTTTGAAGATTATTTCTGCTGCTATCAGTGGGGACTCCATGTCCTCTTCTTCATTTCTCTTTTAAGCGTTGTGATTTTCTTGTATTAAACTGAAGGTTACAGACTCTAGATAATTGATTACGCCTTTTTTTCTTTATTTTTGTCTGCAACACAACATCAAACAAAAGAAATAAAGAAATTAACAAAACTTGTTTCATACCTGGTGATGAATGTTCTTCTTTTGGATCTTGCCTCGAAAGCATAAATGATTGAACTGCTTGCTCTATTTTCTTATAGCACCTTGTTGCTTTTGGTATTTTCTCTCAATGTTTCTCTTATTTTTTTTTTGCAAAGTATCCCCTCTCTTTTCTGTGTCTTCCTCGCCTTGTTGCAACTGATGCCTATTCATAGGCATCTTAGGAAGGCTCTAGAATTTGTTACGTGGGGGAGATGGAGGCCATGACCTCCTGCCACTTTCTCTTAACCTCCTCCACCAACTGTGCAGTTTTTCCAAGCCTTGCAGAAAAATAAGAGACCTTAGTGCATGTTACTTCCCCTTTTTGTAGGAAGAAATACATATTTTCTTTTCTTTTTCTTTTTATTTTATTTATGGATGTTGATCTGTATGTAAAGCCCATCCTCATATTTTTTGGGCTGGATTACATCTTTTGTTTTGTCTTGTAGTTTGACCCCATTTGTATGAACTTTATGTTTTTTATATGTTATATATTTTTGTTGTTCAACACTTGCTGCATCGCTCGAACTTAACCCAAGCTTCGGCTTGGGTTGTATGATACATGGTCCTGAAGCCCTGAACTAATCCAGCCCAAAACCACACGCTAGAAGCATGCTGGGCTTGTCCCCTGACAGGGGCCTGAAGTCTTGGCCCATTCAAGCCTATTTTAGCACAACCCGCAGCTTGTTGGGCTTTGATCTTGCCTGACTCGCAACCAAACAGCCAGCCCAAATGGCTGGGCTTCTTCCTTTGGCCCAAAGACCAGGCTTCAGCTTCGGTTGGGCCTTCCATGTGATAACCCACCAGCTTGCTTCGGCTGGGCTTGTCCCCGCGCACCCCGTTGGCCCAATGCCAGCAGTCTTGGCTGCTCGGCTTACCTAGTTCTCTTGGCCCCTGGCCTGCAGCCACCAGTGGGTTGCCTATTTGCAGCCGAACCCAAGCCCAAATATTTTTGGGCTATCCTTTTTCGATCCAATGCTAATTTTTGGCATCTTAAATAATCTCAATCTATTGAATTAATTAAAGTGACCAGCAGTCTACTTATCTGACAATTAATGTAAAATTATTGGCATGAAGCTCACTTTTTGGCATTAACGACTCAAAAAGTTATTTAGTTTCTTTGAATCGTTGACTATCTTTCGTAGTCTTGAAGCACTAACACTAGGGTTCCTGAAACAATCCATAAATCCACTACACTTTATTGTATATTGTATTTTATGTTCTTGCAGGTACCCCTATGTGAACTAAACGTTCATAACTAAATCAAACATGTAGTTTCGAATTTAGTGCCTTTGAAACCCGAAGTTTTCATTCAAAACTTACCACATAAAACCTATAGCTTTTATGCATAAATTAAACCAATACATGTCTATAGAACCCGAATGTTCTACGATATATGTCTATATGACTAACCACGTTTTGGTGTACCCTTTGTTTAGGGACATGTCGAACTTGAACAAGCTTGATTTCATCGTTCTAGAAGTCTCCGGAAGAAACTACTTGAAGTGGGTTCAAGATGTGAAGCTTACTGCAAAGAGTTTTAGAGCTACCATTGAGGAACCAACTGACGATGCACCCGTCGACGAAGCTCAGAAAGCTGTTACTATGATCTTCATTCGAAGACACATCCATGATGCACTGTAGACCGAGTACCTCGCAGAGGAGGATCCATGTACCCTCTAGCTCACTTTGGTAGATCGTTTCAATCACCAGAAAGACATCTTTTTGCCTGAAGCAAGACACGACTGGCAGCATTTACACTTCCAAGACTTTAATTCTTTGAATGAGTACAACTCTGAAGTTTGTAAAATCCGATCACTACTTAAGTTCTGTAATAAGGACTTAACCGAACAGAATCTCCTGGAAAAGACCTAGACCTTCAATACCACCAATATTGTCCTGCAGTAACAATATAAGGCACAAAAGTTCACCAAATTTTTGGATTTGATATATGTTCTACTTCTCACTGAAAAACAGAACCATCTTTTGATGAAAAATCATCAAGCTAGACTTACCGGATCGAACGTCGCGCTTAAGGACATGCGACAACTTCGAACAACCAAAACCGACGAAGATCCTGTTGTGGCCATGGCAAGGGACAACAAGCTCCACCATGAGCCCAAGATCCACCGAACAAAGGCCCATCCAAATGAGAAAACTTGATCCAGAAGCGCCAACCCTTTGCCCTGATGGCCCCAAAATTCAAGAACAAGGGAAAAGCTACAGTTCAATTGGATTCCACTGAACTGGACATGTGTTATCGCCATGGATCAAGGGATCATTGGTCATGCGTATGCCGAGCTACCCCCGAGGCCATTGTCAAGTATGATTCACGTCATGAGTCCAACTTTGAGCATGGAGCAATCCCCGAAGCTATTACTGTAACTCTGGAGGTTTCAGATTTTCAGGAAGCATCCACTCATATGGAAGAATAAATTTTAGACATATTTTAAGGCGTTTTAACCCCTAGTGGTTGAACCCATTAGGAGTGGCCAAGCCTCCCTCCCTATTTTTTTCTAAGGTTTATGATTTAATTTTCAGACAATTTTTCTAAGTATTTGGAATTATTTGTTTGGTTTTGGTTTGTTTTGAACTTTGGATATTATTTTATGGATATTATTTCTCGAATTGATTAATTGAATGAATGGAATTATATTTATATATGTGACCAATTCAATTAATTTATTTCTAGGTATGACTAGTGGGGAAGTTAATTGTCTGGCTGATGGTGCGACCACGCATACCATATTGCATGAGAAACACTATTTCACTAACTTCGTACCTAAGAATGCACCTCTGACAACCCTCTCAGACCCATCCAACCTGATAGAATGATACAGAAAGGCCCGTATAATGTTGTCTAATGGTACTGAATTAAACATTAAAGAGGCACTCTATTCTCCACGTTCCGGAAGAACACTGCTGAGTTTTAGAGACATTCGAGATAACCAATATCATGTTGAAACCACTGAAGAGAATAGTTCTGAATTTCTTTGTATCACTTCATACGAATATGGCCGAAAGCATATTCACGAGAAGCTGGAAAGTCTCCCGAGTGGGTTGTACATAACAACCATTCGAGTTGTAAAGACACACCATGTGGCCAACCCTAGTGCTGGGTTCCAGGACACTCTCCTGCTTTGGCATGATCGAATGGGACACCCTAGACGAGATATGATGCGCCGTATCCTCAAAGCATATCATGTGCATTACTTGAAATCTTATCCAAGCCATCCGCTTTTCAAAGCATGTTCCATGACTAAGTTGAACATTCAACCCTCATTTACAAAGATTATTTACGACCCCCTTAAATTTCTTCAAATGATTCAAGGGGATATTTGTGGACCTATCCAACCAACATGCATACCATTAAGATACTTTATGGTGTTGGTTGGTGCATCAACATGATAGTCACATGTCTGCTTATTGTCCATACGTAACGCTGCATTTGTGAAACTCCTAGCACAAATTATTAAGCTAAGGGCTCACCAACCTGAGTATCCCATCAAGTTGATATGACTGGATAATGTTGGAGAGTTTACGTCACATACCTTTGACGATTATTGCATGTCTGTTAGGATTGAAGTTGAACATTCTATACCCCATGTTCATACCTAAAACGGCTTGACAGAAGCTTTCATAAAGCACCTTCAAATGATAGCTCGAACTTTGGTTATGAGAACCAATTTGCCGATATCTGCCTGGGCCACACAATATTGCACGCAGCTATATTGGTTCGCCTGAGGCCCACCGCTACCCAACCTCATTCACCATTATAGTTGGTTACTGGATATGAGCCTGATGTCTCGCATTTACGTGTGTTTGGGTGCGCATTTTATATGCCAATAGCGCCGCCGCTACGTACCAAAATGGGTTCTCAAAGAAAACTGGGAATCTATGTCGGTTATGATTTGCCATCCATTATACGTTACTTAGAGCCCTTGATAGGAGATCTATTTACCACACTCTTTGCAGATTGTCACTTCGATGAGACAGTCTTCCCATCGTTAGAGGGAGATAAGATCACTAACAATTATGTAAAACGGTGCGAATTGTCGTGGATTACTCCCACTATGTCTCATTTAGATCCCCGCACGCCTCAATCTGAAACCGAAGTGCAATGCATTCTAGATCTTTAGAGCATTGCTCAAACCATGCTGGATGCTTTTACTGATCTAACGAAGGTGATGAGATCACATATACCCGCTGCAAACGTACTGTAAGGATGGATGTACCGATCATACGCTGTAACACCATGTGGAAAGCCGAACCGTCCCCGAGGGTGAGGAGGCCGCACCTCCCACATGGCAAGGTACATTGGCAGCTAGCCAATCACCTGCTCCTACCCTGAAGCATGGCAGGCCTTCTGGTTCAAAGGATTCATAGCCCTGAAAGAGGAAATTGGCACAAACTAGTGAACCTAGTTTGAATCTGACCATTGCTTACTCATTTGTTCCAACGCATTAAGTGAGTCTATTCAAGCTTAAACCAAAATGAGAAAGATGAAAAGGAAACGAAACAAAACATCAAGAAAATGAATATGTATTAACAAGGGATCGAGAAAATATATACCTCTCGATCCATCAATAGTGAAACACACTGGTGATAATAATTCTTAGTAACCACCCGATCAACTTTAGCAACGATGTCATCCGTAGGAGCAAATCTAAACTTGTTAAGGGCATCCTCACGACTCATCATTTGGATAGATCCCAAGATAGGGATGTGAGGTTCGATCTCCGGCCCACCAAATTTAGGAGTAGTCTAGGTAAAGACATCAACCATAATCCTCACGGCTTGAAGAGTTGGTTTTACATAGAATATGAGAAAGTAAACATAATTAAGCATGGTCTAAAAACGTTAGCCTATATACTTGCCCAATTAATGGGTTAATCAAGATGGCATATTTAAAGAGAAAGTTTAATTTATAGCCCCAATATTATAACCGCTTTAATGCATTAGTTTTTGGTTTGCAAACAAAATTGAAATTGAGATTAGAAGAAATCATTAAGAATGATATTAACATGATCAATGAGGGGTTGTATATTGAAATACCCAATCAAAAATGCCAACAACTACATGTAGTATATTTTCTTTTTGCTTCTACATGTCTTAGAACTTGTTACGGTGATAACTCATAATCGTGTTTATATATCTTTGCTTTAGGTATATAATTGTCTTGGTATCTTTATCCATAGCTATCTATCTTATAGGTAATTAGATGAAGATGTTAAGTAAATATTTTTCATAGATATAGACTATACAATTCAACAAAAAAAAAAAAGTGTTTTAAACATCAATATCATAGGTAAATAATTTGTATATAATTAGGAGTTCTTCAATTTAATTCAATATTTACCATAAAGGGAAAAATAGTCATAATACTAAGTGGGTTTCTTATTGATTGATATTCATGACATTCAGGTCGAATGAAGGTTCCTCACGTGAGCAGCCTTGGCTTGATTGGAAATTAATTTATTATTTAGACGGGGGAAGGTGGCATGTGTAATGGTCGTGATGGAGTACTTGAAAAATGTATATATGTGATTTGTTGGTGACTTCTTGAAATGGAAACAAAACAATAATCTGTGTTAGTTTCAAAGTTCTCACATCATGTGTTGGTTTCAAATTTCTCACAGCATGTGTTGGTTTCAAATTTCTCACAGCATGTCTACACATGCATGCAGTTTCTTTTGCCTATAAATTGAAAACTTGATAGTGATATGTAACAAGTTATATACTGATTTTCATTTGTAGTGGGAGTAGGAATGTTACCTAATTAAGTTTTTCACAATTTCGCATTTGTTTCGATGGTTTCATTTTAACCCCTCCACCACCTCCACCTCCACCTCCACCTCCACCCCATAGGTACTATAAATACATGCAACTTTGTCTTCAAAACATCAGGTAGAATTAGAAATGGAGTCGAAGTTAGTGCAAGTCATATTTTTCTTCTTGTTTGTCACAGTTTCATCCGCTTACACACCATTCCAATACTTTATGCATGTTCAGTTCTGGCCAGCTGCTGAATGCCAAGCTACAGGGGGGGTGAATAAATGCCACATCATGCAACCATCTCATCTTCAGTTCACTATTCATGGTCTCTGGCCTGCGAATAAATCATCCTCTTCATCCCTTGGCTGCAAAGGGGATGCCTTTAATGTGAATGAGGTAATTATTCACAAATTAACTCTCAATAGTTAATATGCATGTGTCCTACGTGTGTGTATGTATGTATATATGTATCATTATATATCTCCCTGCATGTGTACCGTTTATGTACGTGTATTCTTAACTAGTTCTGTTCTTATATTTTAATTAAATAATAAATGTAGATGAATGATACACTGAAAAAGGAGCTACTCAGTTCGTGGTGGGATTGGAGAAAAGGGGAGCATGTCGAATTCTGGCAACGAGAGTATGATAAGCACGGAAAGTGCTCCGACAATGTGTTCCTGAAGACCGAGTACTTCCGGAAGACCCTAGCGATGTACCATGATTTTGATATAGCTCAAATCCTGCAGAAGGCTAATATTGTACCCCAACTACTTCAGCCCAAGACGTCGTTGTACAAATTGTACTCCATCGATCAGATAACAAAGGCCATTGAGTCCAAAACCGGCGGACATTCCGTCAATATCAGATGCTATCAACAAAACCAGAAGAAGAGCAACAATGGAAGTAAACCATTAATATATTTGGCCCAAGTCGCCCTCTGCTATAATAGATCTGGCAATAGCAGAACTAACTGTGATCCAGGCGAAACAACCAGCTGCAACTTTAATGAATCAGAACCGAAAACTGTACCAAGAATAGCCCACATAAAGCTCTGGTAACAACTGTAAGATCAATATAAACAAAGTCAGCGGAATAGAATAATCACAGTACAAAAGTAACCACTAACCTGAAGAAGACATCTCTTGGAAACTAGGGATCTTCTGCAGCTCTCCTCACGCTCAATGAATGAGATCTGAGTATTCTTTAGTTTGCGTGATTGAGAGAGCGCATGGACCCCTTTTTTATACTGCATACGATGATGATTGATAAAGGCTCTTCCCATTATACAATCCTAATCAATCTAACCTTATCACCGAGAAAACCTATCATTCCCATCCATTATTAGTGTTTCAACACTATCATGACTGTTTTAGCTGAAACCTCTATTATACAAATTCCTTATTAGCTTACAACCTCAGTTAATTCCAATCTCTTATATCCTCACATCTCCAAACTAAAGATGATCAAGTGTTCAGCTCTCATTAGAACTTACATTCTCCCACTAGAGTTAACGCTTGATTCAACAGTAGCTAGCCTTATGTGAAGTTATTCTTAAATGGCCAGGAGATCAACACCAACTTGAATCACGAATACAAGTTCAGGTCATTAATTAGTATTCATGAAGAACTAAATGGTAACATGTTCAATTTGTCGAACAATATCCCCATAATTCCATTCACAAAACTAACACATACAAGATGCAAAATTTTTGTGTAAAATGTGTCTGTAGATGTATAATTTCTCACATCCTGCACTTGGTCCCCTTAAGAATCGATACATCAATTCATCTTAATGTTTTATATTGAAACTCTTGGTTGTTTGTCCTACTGACAATCATATGTTGGATATATGTCAACAATCTGTGATAATTTTATATATGCTAATAAATAATAAATACGAATAAATATTGAACAGAGTATGAACAACGAAATAATTTAAAACAGAAAGATTGAAGATCTAGACTTGCGTACCACAATGTTCTTGAAACATAAATTTGTCCCTACTCAGTGCTTGTAGTTCTACAGAAGTCTGCTTCACCAGGATTCAACGATCAAGTTAGAATTCCAGCACCGGAAAACTTAACTTCTGGCGAACTTCTGTGTGGTTCTCTCAGAAAGGATGTTTGAGATTGTAGAAGAAGAACATTGATTTTTTTTTGTGTCTTAAATGCCATGCAAATAGATGTATATATAATAGAAGGATGCATGTTCGTAATAGGTATGAGAATGGGATGTGTCTGTTAGGAGACATCTTCTTCAGGGTGGTGCTTTGTTCTGTGTTCTTTCTAAACTCTTCAGACTTCATCTGAAAGGATGAGTCTGTTGGTAAAAAAACAAATAATTAATTAAATTCAAAATTAATTAAAAATAATTAATTAAATCAAAAAATAATTAATTAATTAATTAAATTATTAGAGCCCGAGCCCTAAGGCCCAAGGCCCATCTTTTGATAATTAATTATATATTAATTATAATTAATTACCAATTAATTAGTGCACCCCAAAGCCCAACCCCAAGGATGAGCCAAATTTTATTCTCAAGGCCTATTACTCGAATCACTTTCTATAAAAGACAAAGCCTTATAAAGTGATAAAATCTTTTGGGAATGACCAATGTGGGACAAAGAAATTTCTACTCAAACTATTCAAATTTCCAACAATACCCCACATTTGAGTTGAAATTTCATTCAAACTCCAACAATTACCCCACATTTGAATGCAAATGTAAATGCAAATGGATGACTAGTCTGCCTAAAACTGAGAGAGAATGGACATGATTTGCATCGAGTGAAGCGTTTTTTGGACTTGAACTTACCCTAGTGCAAACATATCGGGTTTACTTGGTGACGCAGTGGATGTGGAAGATCTTGAATTGTCCACCGCAGTAGTAAACCGAGACAATTACTACACACATATCATGTCTGCCACACGTAAATTCATATGGTTGTGTTCATTTTGGCCCTGAACAGATCCCAGATTTCGTAGGAGTTTTAGAGAATTTAGCCATGTCAATTCTCATAAATGTGGCCCCATTTACTCCTATATAGGTGACATTAATTAAGAATAGTCTGTCATATTCCTCTTGATAACAAGATATTAATGTCATTAAGTGTATAAAACATAATCCCTCAAACGTTAACAGACAACACACATTTTATCATAAGAATGGGTAAGTTGTGTGTTCAACTTTTGAATCAAACTCAACCAGTTTGCCTATTGAACCTAGACCATGAGATCTCCAATCAGCTAGGTTAGGTTTCCGCCCAGTTCGATTCATTGAATTGGCTTAAGACCCACTACCTTGATGTAAATAATATTTGCTCTCTTGGTATGCCTTTTGTCAAAGGATCAACTATATTTTCCTTTGACTTTACATAATCAATGGATATTATTCCATTGGAGAGCACCTTTTTAAGAGTATTATGTCGACGTCTGATGTGACATGACTTCCCATTGTATACATGACTTTTGGCCCTTAATTGCACGGCCATACCATCACAATGTATACATATAGTCGTTACCGGCTTTGGCCACATTGGAATATCCTCCAGAAAATTTTTGAGCCATTCGGCTTCTTCGCCAGCCAAGTCTAAAGCTATAAACTTGGACTCCATGGTGGACCGAGCTATACATTTCTATTTAGAGGATTTCCAAGATATTGCTGCACCTCCCAAGGTAAAAACATATCCACTTGTTGACTTGGATTCTGTAGTGTCAGAATCCAATTGGTATCACTGAAGCCTTCTACAACATGTGGATATTTTGTGTAGTGTAATGTAGTGTAATCAGTAGTCAAGTGTATTTTTCAAATACCTTAACACTCGTACTAAAGCATCCCAATGCTCTTATGTTGGATTACTTGTATATCTACTAAGCCTACTTACTGCATAAGCTAATTCAGGCCTAGTTGAATTCATCAAGTGCATGAGACTTCCAATTACTTGAGAATATTCAAGTTGAGATATGGCATCGCCTTTATTTTTCTCCAACTTGCATCCAACATCAAAAGGAGTTGCAGCTGGTTTGCAGTCAAATTGACCAAACCTTTGTACTATTTTTTCTGCATAATGGGATTGTGTAAGGACATATCCTTCACTATTTCTCTTAATTTGAATTCCTAAAATGACATCGGCTTGACCTAAGTCTTTCATGTCAAAACTTGAATTCAATATTTTCTTTGTTTTGTTTATTACATCTTTATCGCTTCCCATTATGAGCATATCATCCACATACAAGCAGACAATAATAGAAGTTTTATCATTACTCTTAATGTAGACACATTTATCAGATTCATTTATTTTGAACCCATGTGTCAACAAAGTATGATCAAATTTCTCGTGCCATTGTTTTGGTGCTTGTTTAAGTCCATATAATGACTTAACTAATTTGCACACTTTGCTTTCTTGTCCTTTAAGCACAAACCATTCAGGTTGTTCCATGTATATTTCTTCATCTAGTTCTCCATTTAAAAATGCTGTTTTTACATCCATTTGATGTATATCAAAGTTGTATACAGCCGCAATCGCTATTAACGTCCTAATTGACGTTATACGAGAAACTAGAGAATAGGTGTCGAAATAATCCAACCCTTCTTTTTGGCGATAACCTTTGGCTACTAAACGTGCTTTGAACTTATCAATGGTTCCATCCGCCTTAAGTTTCTTCTTGAAAATCCATTTATGGCCAATTGGTTTACTACCGGGAAGTAAATCAACCAATTCCCATGTGTTATTTTCCATAATGGATTCCATTTTACTTTTAATTGCTTCCTTCCATAAAGAAGCCTCAGAAGAAGACATTGCTTCTTTAAAAGTTCTAGGTTCATTCTCCGACAAGAAAGCAATGAAATATGGTCCAAAGTTTTTAGAAACTTTGATTCTTTTTCCTCTTCTTGGTTCCACATCATTTCCTTGGACACCAGAAGAAGAGGCTTCATCATGACTATGATCATGAACCCTCTTTGTATTAGAACTAGATTCCTTTTCTTTGGAAGGAAATATATCCTCAAAGAATTCCGCATCCGCTAATTCTAATATAGTGTTGACATGTATGTCAGAAATCGAAGATTTTACAACAAGGAACCTATAAGCAGCACTATTATTTGCATATCCAATGAATACACAATCAATAGTTTTAGGTCCTAGTTTCGTTCTTTTTGGTAACGGAACTTGCACCTTTGCTAAGCAACCCCACACTTTGAGGGTTTTATAAGTGGTCTATGTCCTTTCCATAGTTCATAAGGTGACTCGTCAATCTTCTTTAGAGGAACCTTATTCAATATGGTATTTGCAGTAAGTAAAGCTTCACCCACAAACTATGTGGAAGCCCTGAACTATTTAACATGGAATTAATCATATCTTTGAATGTTCTATTTTTTCTTTCGGAAACACCATTTTGTTGTGGTGTGTATGGAGTCGTTGTTTGATGTATAATTCCATGTTGTGCACAAAAATTTGAGAAGGCAGTAGACTCATACTCTCCTCCTCTATCGGATCTAAGTGCTTTGATTTTTCTCTCTAGTTGATTTTCAACTTCTGCTTTATATGTCTTAAACATATTCAAAGCTTCGTCATCGCTATGAATCAAATAAACATAGCAATACTTACTGCAATCATCAATAAAATTGACATAATAATTCTTTCCTCCACGAGTTGGTGTGGATTTAAAGTCACAAAGATCACTATGAATTAATCCAAGTAATTCATTTGATCTTTCCAGAATTGACTTTCTCGTTTGCTTAGCAAATTTCGATTCAATACATGTTTCACACTTATGATTAAAATCAATTTTGAATTTAGGTAATAAGTCTAATTTAACCATTCTATGTATGGAACGAAAATTAACATGTCCTAATCTAGCATGCCAAATATTAGAAGACTCAACAATATAAGTAGAAGCATTTATTTTATTAGTATCATCAATGGCAATTACATTGAGTTTCACGAGGCCATCAGCCACATAACTCTTTCCAACAAACATCCCACCCTTGGTAAGTACGAATTTGTTGGATTCCATTACAAGTTTAAAGCCCTTAGTAATTAGAATAGGTCCAGAAACCAAGTTCCTCCTTATTTCAGGAACATGCAGCACATTCAGCAAGGTGAGACTCTTTCCAGATGTGAATTTGAGTACCACTTTGCCTTTGCCCTCCACCGCAGATAAGGCAGAATTGCCCATATACAGCTTTTCTCCATGGGTAGCAAGATGGTATTCAGTGAATAGATTTTTGTCAGTGCAGATGTGCTTAGTAGCACCAGTATCTAACAGCCATTCACTGACATTTGAGACCATGTTGACCTCGGACATAACAGCAGCCAATTCTCCATTGGTGGTTGCCATGTTAGCATGGTTGTTGTTGTTTCCGTTGACATGATTTCCATCCTTACGATGATAACAATCTTGTGCCTTGTGACCAGATTTGCCACACACATAGCATGCGCCCTTAATCTTCTTCAGATTCTTGCCTTTGGGAGCAAGGGCAGATTGTACAAACTGCTTGGTTTTCAGAGCCTTATTCTTCTTCGGCTTGGCCTTGGAGTTTCCTCCCTCAACATAATTTGCATTGGCTTCAATGGCAGTAAACCCTTCAGAATGATCAGCCTTTCTGTGGTCTTCTTCCACTCGTAGCCTCATGATCAAATCCTCCATATTCATCTCACGACGCTTGTGCTTGAGATAAATTTTGAAGTCATTCCACGAAGTTGGCAATTTTTCAATTATCGCCCCAACTTGGAAATGCTCATTGATCTCGCATCCCTCGGAGTGCAGTTCATAGATCAATTTCTGGATTTCTTCGACTTGAGAAACAACAGATTTGGAATCCACCATTGTATATTTGAGAAACTTACCGATAACAAATTTCTTTGAACCGGCATCATCAATCTTATACTTTTTCTCCAAGGATTCCCACAACTCATTCGCTGTCTTGCACGGAGAATAAATGTCGTAGAGATTGTCATCCAAACTATTCAGAATATAATTCCTGCAACAAAACTCATAATGATTCCAAGCTTCGATTGCCATGACAGTTTCTTTCGTCATTGGATTCTCATTAGACTTCGGAGCTTCTTCCTTGACAACATGAGCGAGATTCATTGTTGTCAGGAAGAACAACATTTTCTGTTGCCATCTCTTGAAGTCCAGCCCTTTGAACTTCTCAGGCTTTTCAGATTATTTTGGCACAGCGCCATTCATATTTACAGATTGTTGATCCATCGAATTTCTGTTTCAAGATTGTTGGATATATGTCAACAATCTGTGATAATTTTATATATGCTAATAAATAATAAATACGAATAAATATTGAACAGAGTATGAACAACGAAATAATTTAAAATAGAAAGATTGAAGATCGAGGCTTGCGTACCACAATATCCTTGAAACAGAAATTCGTCCCTACTCAGTGCTTGTAGTTCTACGGATGTCTGCTTCACCAGGATTCAACGATCAAGTTAGGATTCCAGCACCGGAAAACTTAACCTCTGGTGAACTTCTGTGTGGTTCTCTCAGAAAGGATGTTTGAGATTGTAGAAGAAGAATATTGATTTTTTTGTGTCTTAAATGCCATGCAAATGGATGTATATATAATAGAAGGATGCCTGTTCGCAACAGGTATGAGAATGTGATGTGTCTGTTGGGAGACATCTTCTCCAGAGGGGTGCTTTGTTCTGTGTTCTTTCTAAACTCTTCAGACTTCATCTGAAAGGATGAGTCTGTTGGTAAAAAAACAAATAATTAATTAAATTCGAAATTAATTAAAAATAATTAATTAAATATGAAAATAATTAATTAAATAATTTAATTATTAGAGCCCAAGCCCCAAGGCCCAAGGCCCATCTTTTGATAATTAATTATATATTAATTATAATTAACTACCAATTAATTAGTGCACCCCAAAGCCCAACCCCAAGGATGAGCCAAATTTTATTCTCCAGGCCTATTACTCCAATCACTTTCTATAAAGGACAAAACCTTATAAAGTGATAAAATCTTTTGGGAATGGCCAATGTCGGACAAAGAAATTTCTACTCAAACTATTCAAATTTCCAACATCATAATATTGTCAAAACCATTTGCATAATAAAATATACGCATACTGTCATAATTAAAGCTGTACATCTAGAGGGAAAACTTCGAAACAACCACACAACTTTTAAGACTTCATTAGTGGGGAAACCTTATCAATGAAGAAAACTTTATTAATACTTATTCATAAATACCAGTCATGTGAACTAGTGAGTAACAACAAAACACGTTAGAAGATTTACTTGTTCCCCTAATTAACATCATCAAAACTAGCTAACAGTCCCATGTTTGCAACATAGTTCTTGAAAACCACAATTGGAACTGCTATGTTTAAAGGATCTACAACCATAAAACCGGTCTCCTAGTAATCAATCTTCACCAAACCTTCTCTCGAGCAATCAAATATTTGATATCTAAATTCCATGTTGCAAATAATCTTTTGTTGTTCTTGCTGAAGAAAATAGCTGCATTATTATCCCAACAAATTTGAATTGGTCTCGAAGTACAATCCACTGCACTAAGTCCTGCAATGAAAATTTTCAACCATATAGCTTGATTGATACTTTCACAACATGAGAGATATTCAGCCACCATGGTAGAGGCTGCCACTGTTGCCTGCTTCACACTTCTTCACGAAATTGCACCACATGCCATAGTGAAAATATAACCTGAAGTAGACTTAAGGTCATCTGGACATCCAGCAAAATCTGAATCACTATACCCTTTTAACACAAGCTCATCAGTTTTCCTGTAAATAAGCATATGTTCCTTGGTTCTTTGAAGGTACCTCAATACCCTCTTGGCTACATTCATGTGAGCCACCCCTGCGTCAGATTGGAACCTTCCAAGAACACTGATACTGAAAGCAAGATCAGGTCTTGCGCACACTTGTGCATACATCAAGCTTCCAGCAAGAGAGGCATATGGTTTGCCTTCCATGTTTCTTCTTTCCAACTCACTCTTGCGACACTGCTTTTTGCTTAATTTGTCACCCTTTGAAATTGGCATTTCAGTAATGCCACAAGAAGCCATGTTGAATCTTTTTAAAACCTTGTCGATGTAACCCTTTTAAGATAACCCCAACAATCCATGTAATATAGTTAATAGCGGAAATAAGCAAATCACAAATACAATTAACCACTAACCTTGTGTAGCCATTGCAGCAGAAAAACTAGAGCTCATTTACACTCAACACTATTGTATGCAATTAACAAACAATAGGCTTGTTCTCTCTCTCTCTTTTGCGTAATTAGTGTGAATGCAGGGACCTCTATTATATATCCTTAGTGGTGGTATTTGATTAGGTTATTTCCCATCATGTAATCCTAATCAATTTGTATAAACTAATATCCTTATCACCACAAACCAAAGTTATCATATCATAATAGTTAAACCTATTGATACCAGGATTACTTTCAGCTTTATATTAGATAAAAAAACATTCCCTGATAGCTTTACAAGTCTAGTCTATCCCAATCTCTTATGACTTCAATCCTTTAAGCACGTGATAAACCAAGTGTGTAGCTCTAATTAGATTACATTCTCCCACTAGAGCCAACACTTGTTTTCACACATGCCACCATATAAGAAATCATACTTCAATGGCCATGAGAATAGGAACAACAAAATCCCAGTAACAGTTTCTGTCATATGCCAGCATTTATGAAGAACTAAAGGGAGTCATGTCCTTAAAACATAATCACTTTCCCCTGAATCACTTTCCCCAAGATCAGGCCTTGTACAAACTTGTGCATACATTAGGCTCCCAATTAGTGATGCATATGGCTTGTCTTGCATGGCTTCTTTCTCTAAGTTATTTGTTGGACACTGTTCTTTACTCAATTTGTCTCCCTTGGATATCGGCATTTCTGTAGTTCCACACATTGACATATTGAATATCTTCAACATTTTTTCTTTTAATCCCTCATGCGACAACCCTAGTAACCCTCACTTCATGTCCCTTTTAATCTCGATACCCAAAACATATGCAGCCTCACCCAAATCCTTCATTTCAAAATGGTTTTGCATGAAAAACTTGGTGTCATCTAAGAGACTCATGCTGCTCGTGGCCAATAAAATGACATCTACGTAGAACACCAAAATAATAAAGTTGATCCTACGAATTTTCAAGTAAATGCATGCATAAGAGGGATTCTCAAAAAAACCATGCTCCCTTATTACTCGATGAAATTTTTGTTGGTGTATTTCATTAATATATATATATATATATATATGATGTTGTGTGAGAGACTGGCTGCAATGCCATGTCTCTTGGAATTGAATATATATATATATATATATGGTGTTGACAGTGGGATAAAGGGCGAAAGGCTGGCAGTGATATGCCTTTTGGCTGCAGGCCGTGCCTTTGAATTGGCGTGTCTCTGAAATTAAAGAAGCATGGCTGCAGTGCCATGTCGTGTCCCTTGGATTGAAGAAGCACGACTGCAGTTCCGTAGCACAACAAGGGATATGTCCCTTGGATCATTCAATCAGAATGTTACGCCTTTTTTGGTGAAAGACACTTATATGAAAAGGCAGCAGGCTTTCATTCATTCGGTAAGAATGAAAGGATGCTGGAAAGATCTATTTGATCTTCACACACTTTAGTTAAAGGAAGTGACTTTTCTATGCACACTTTGAACTAAGTTCAACGGGCACCATATAATCTATATATAGCCCATGTTGGCTGCATATTCCCATATACAATTATTCAAACAATAGTTTCTTATCATCTTTCTCTCCATCAAAATCATACAGTTTCCTTTTAGAAGATTTTAAGGGAATTTCAGTTCTTGCTAAACTAAAATTCCAAACTTTGTTGTATCCTGGAAGTGATTTGCTTTAGACCCGTTAGCAAACTCATATTAGAGTGGGGGCAAATATCATTTTAAGGAAAACGTATTAACGTGCCTCAAAGTCATTTTTCTGTCTAATTCTCAACCTTATTCTTACAATTTTAAGTACCACTGGTTGAGCCATAAATGGATTTCTTCAATAAACGTTTGCTTTAATCCATACATGGATTTCTTCAATTTACAAACTAAGTGTTCTTTCCCTTCCTCCATAAAACCCTATGGTTGAGCCATGTATATGTCTTCTTCTAAACACCATTTAAGAAGGCTGTTTTTACATCCATTTGATGTAAAAGCAAGTCAAAATGCACCACCATTTTCATAATAACTCTGAATGCATCCTTCATCGATATCGGACTGAACGTTTCTTTATAATCAACCCCTTATCTTTGAGTAAATCACTTTGTAACTAGCCTCGCCTTATGCCTTTCGATGCTTCATTTCGAATCTCTTTTTGTCTTAAACACCCACTTACACCCTATCGGTTTGATGCCCTGAAATGGTTCTACTAATTCCCAAACATTGTTGTTTTCCATCTAACTCAATTCATTTTTCATTGCATCAATCCACTTGTCGGAGTTGCCACTAGTCATGGCTTCCTTGAATGAATTAGGGTCTTCGAATTCTGACAAGTGTGATTCACTTTCAGCAAAATAAACAAAATCTTCTAGAGTGTTAGACTTTCTTACCCTAGTTGATTTTCTCAATGGAATAGTAGGTTGTTGCATTAATGTTTATGCTTGTTGTATGATTAGTTGTGCATGCTGCATGATTGGTTATGCTTCATTGGTGACAATTGCATGCACTTCAATCTCATTTTGAACCTCTACATTTTGACCTTATTCATAATTATTGTGTAGTTGATCTTCATGGTTGTCATCAACATTAATATCAGTCATTTGCCTAGGAATATCAACCACGATAGTCATTTTATTATAATATTCAATCTCTACCCCATTCTCGATAACCGCATCTTCTCCTTCCTCGAACACGAACTTGTTTGGATTGGAAGTAAAGTCATCATTACCTTTAGTGTGTTCCAAGAAGATTGCCCTTGCAGTCTCAACGAATTTCATGCTGTAATTAGGGTAATAAAATCTTTAACTCTTGGATCTGTCTGCATAACCCACGAAGTAACAACTGATGGTCTTGGAATCTAATTTCTTACCATTAGGATTGTAGATCTTTGCCTCTGCTTGGCAACCCCAGACATGAATGTGTCTTAAACTAGGCTTTCTCCCAGTTTATAACTCGAAAGAAGTCTTTTCCACAGTTTTGCTATGAACCCTATTAAGAATGTAACTCGTTATCTTCAGTATCTGGGAGTTTTACCTTGCTTATCATGCTTCGAACCATGTCAAGAAGTGTACTATTTCTTCTTTCTGCCATCCACTGTCCCTATGAATGAGTTCCAAAAGTTGTTTGCTTAGTGTGGAACCTTCCTTCCTAGACTTAGTGAATTTTCCTTTGATGCACTCCACACAAATATCAAGATCATTAAAATTTAATGGAGGCAAGATTTCACTTCACTAAGAGTTCCATCCTTGGTTTTGAAATATGACAAAGCCTTTTCTGCCATAAGTTCGACGACTAAAGTGATTTTGTTTCTTTGCTCTCAATATTAAATATAACTTGATTATTCTTAAGTGAAAACTGAAACATGCCATCAACCAAAAATCCAGTACCAATATGGGAAGAATTTATAAAAAATATTGAAGCCAAACTTATTCATAGTAAAATAAAACCCTAACAAAACTAATCTTGAAATTGAAACAAGTTTCATTCTCATCAAAGGTAAATAAACGACATTTTCCAAATCTAATTGAAAACCAAAATCCAAATTAAGCCTAACTGTGCCTGGAGCCTTGACTTCAACCCTTCTCCCATTGCCAACGAATACCTTCTTTATTTGGAATTCTCCTTGTTATGAAGTCCTGTAATAAGTTCGTAACATGAACGGAAGAGCTAGAGTCAAGCCACCAAGCACTACTAGGTATATCAATCAAATTACTTTCAAAACAAGCAAAAACCTTTTTAGCCTTTTTAGCTTTTTGTTTAGCAAGCCTTGCTTTATATTTAGGACAACTCCTCTTCATATGGCTGGCCTTTTTACAAAAGTAACATTTGAAAACCAAAGGTCTGTTAGGTTTAAAAACCCCCTTGGAAGACGAGTGAACATTTCTACTATGATCTTTCCTGATGGCATTCGAGTTTGATGCCTTGACATCCTTATTGTTGCTTTGAACAAAATTAAGCATTTCACCCTTTTCTTTGTCCATTTTCTCCTTTTTCATCCTAACCTTCTCACTTACACAGATGGAGATTAACTCATTGACATCCCATTTCTCACGTAAAGCATTGTAAGACACTTTGAGTTGAGTATATGTATCAGGGAGTGAATTCATAATAACATGCACAAGGAAGTTTCAGATATGGGTACCTCTAGTGTTTTTAGTTTTCCAGTAACATCAATCATTTTCAGAATATACTCATACTGTCATACACACTCTCAACACCATCATAGGAAAGCGAGAGCGTTGTCCTTATCTGTCGGAGTTGGTGATCGAGATACTGAAATTTCTTGCCGTTTCATCTGTTATTTCAAGTTTCCTGATTGTTCATTGTGTAAATGCATAGCTAAAATATTGTTAATGTTGGTTTAAAGCGTTCATGTACTTGCAGATAGTATTTGATCCACTGCTTTAGTGGCTGGTACTCATGGAAACACAAGATGAGAACACCAGCGATCAATTTCAACTCCTGTGGGCAGAAACGCTTAATTGTTTAAGGAGGAGTTAGCCTCCAATAATCTTTGACTCTGCATTTCTCAAACTCCAAGCACCCATCCTTGCAAAAACTCTTGATCACCCAAACCTGTCCATTTCAAATCCAACCATCACTTTCTGGAATTCCACATATGGCGAACAAACTGAGTTGGATTACCCCCCAGACCTTACGTCATGTCTTAGACAAGCTCTGGAGAAATGGAATAATAAGCCCCCATAAGAGAAGCCCACCACGTCAAAGATGTCAATCTAGACCGGGATCCGCTACCGCTCCACCAAGATACAGGATCAATGCCACCCATAACAGATGCTCAAAAAGAGTAGAACTGCAAGAGGACATGATAGGCGGTGAGCTCAAAGCAATGCCTCCATGTTCGAGTTTGAAAAGGAAAAGGTTGGAAGTAACTGAGCATCAGAAGGAAGTAAGGTGAGCACAACAAGGAAGGGAGATGGATTGTAGCGGTCACGGCCCGGGTATCCAGACTTTCACAAGCATGGATTTTTCGCAGGGGAACGAGGATACGCAAGACAACCAAGATATCCGGAATGCAGAGTGCATCTTGGAGCTGTTTAGAAAGGGATAGTTTGGCTGTCTCAGTACTCTCAGCTTCTACTTTGACAGTTTCCTGTGTAAAGAAATGTAGAGCCCCAAATGTTTGAGCTGGCCATATGTTATGTACATAACTGAATTACTTATGTTTTCTGTATTATATTAATTATGGTACAAGATTACTTTGTAGACTAGAGCCCACACTAATATTAAATTTTGGTTTCCTTATGGGTGAAATTGAACAAAACTGGATATTTCCTGAGCTCAGGATAGGGATCCTCATGAGCAGCCTATCTGAGCCTATGAAATTTGATCCAACAACTCTAAACAGGGGATCCCTCTAAAAGTTATAATAATTATAGTCGTTGGATCAAGTTTGAACGGCCCAGATGGGCTGCTCATGAGGATCCTCATCCTCAGCTCAGGAGAGGATCCAGTTCCAAATTGAACATGGTACCCACTTGACAAGTCTAATTATAATTCTAAAAATAGCATGTTAATATCATTATTTCATTATGTAAAGCACACACTGGTGCGTCCAAAAACAGCTTTCCAAATGTTCATACAATTTGAAAACGTAACTCCCACCATTAACAAAGGCACACCCCATTTTCCTTGATACACAACTTCTTAATTTGTGGTTGTCGAATCGAATGAATTAAAGAATGCCAAATGACATAAATTAACACACCCCTTTACTAAATCAAACAAAACATGAAACACAGCTAAAAACAAGATCATCACAAAATTCTAATCACACCCTACAAAGAATGTCAGTCCATGGCCCATTTAGCACAGAAAAGAAGCCCAATTGTTGCGTGCACCCAGCAAACACCCCCTGTCGAAACTCCCATACCCAGCAACCTAAGAAAGCCCCAAAACAACTGCTCTCGCTGGCTCGCTGGCTCGCTCGCTCTCCCTCTCTCTCTCAGTCGTATCCTTTTCTACTCTCTCTCTCTCCCTCTCGGTCTTATCCTTTTCTACTCTCTCTCTCTCTCCCCACTATCTCTGCAAATCAGCACATTCGAGCAAAAGACGCTCGAACAGGTGTCCTCTCTTGCAAACCTCTTAGGGTGCGTTTGTTGCGCCGGACTGTCTCGGACTGGACTAGCTGCCGGGACTAAGCTGGACTGGCTTAGACTGGACTAAGCTGGACTAACTTAGTGAAGCGTTTGGTGTAATGTCGGACTAAGAAGCAGGATAAGAAAAACAGTACTGTTCACCAGATTTGTGTTTGCTTAGACTAGGACTACAAATTTTTGCCATTGTGTAATAGAGTAATGCTACAAATCTCATGATATGGGTTAATTGGAGCATATTTTTGCCATGTATATTATGAATCTTAAAAAAAATTGACAATTGTTTTGTTTCTATTACCTGCTAATAGAATTGGGTTTAATTTGCAAATGTAGCTTGGTTTAAACTCTATCACCCAACAGAAGAAAAATAATAGTGCCCAATACATGCAACTTCAACAAATACAAGTACATAAGAAGATCTCCATAATTTAGAAAATCCTAGTTAACATTAGTTAACATTAGCCAAAATAGATCTCCATAATTTACAAACGGGCTAGTTAACATAAGCCAAAATACTAGTGCAAAGCTAAGTTATAAGCCATAACATAAGATTGTATGATTAATAAAATACATCCATGTTAACATTAATAAAATACATTCATGTTAACATTAGCCAAAATCCTCATCCACTTGCGTTGTCGCTTAAAAGCCTTTGGACGAACACTTTCTTGAGTTCCGGTTTGATTGCCCTGAACACTCCCACATTTTTTGGTTTATCCAAAATAAGAGACAATGCATCAATTTGATCCATAGGAGAGAGACCCATTGCTTCAAGGTCATTAGCTATGTCAGTATGATCTGCAGTACCTTGAACTAAAGCTTCAGTTACCATTTGCATCCTCTTCCCACTGCATACACACACTGCATACATACTGCATACACACACACTGCATACACACACACACACACACACTGCACACACACACACACATACACATTGCATACATACATACACACACTGCATACACTGCATACACACACACACACTGCATACACTGCATACACACACACACACTGCATACATACATACACTGCACACACACTGCATACATACTGCATACACTGCATACACACTGCATACACACTGCACACACACACACTGCATACATACTGCATACATACTGCATACACACTGCACACACACACTGCACACACACACACACTGCATACACTGCATACACACACTGCATACATACTGCATACACACACACACACACACACACACACACACACTGCATACATACACACACACACACACACACTGCATACATACATACACACACTGCATACACTGCATACACACACACACACTGCATACATACATACACTGCACACACACTGCATACATACTGTATACACTGCATACACACTGCACACACACACACTGCATACATACTGCATACATACTGCATACACACTGCACACACACACTGCATACACACTGAATACACTGCATACACACACTGCATACATATTGCATACACACACACACTGCACACACACTGCATACACACACACACACAGAGTACACAAACACACACACACACCCCCCCCACGTTAATGAGTACACAAACACACACACACACACACACACAGAGTACACTTACACACACAGAGTACACACTCACACACTCACACACACACGGAGAACTTACATACACAAACACACACAAACACACACTCACACACACACACACTCACTCACACACTCACACTCACAGTACACACTCACACACTCACACACACACGGAGAACTTACATACACAAACACACACACACAATACACACACACACCCCCCCATGTTAATGAGTACACAAACACACACACACACCTTCACACACTCACACTCACAGTACACACTCACACACACACGGAGAACTTACATACACAAACACACACAAACATACACTCACACACACACACACACTCACTCACACACTCACACTCACACTCACAGTACACACTCACACACTCACACTCACACGGAGAACTTACATACACAAACACACACACCCTCCCCACGTTAATGAGTACACAAACACACACACACACCCTCACACACTCACACTCACAGTACACACTCACACACACACGGAGAACTTACATACACAAACACACACAAACATACACTCACACACACACACACTCACTCACACACTCACACTCACACTCACAGTACACACTCACACACTCACACACACACGGAGAACTTACATACACAAACACACACACCCCCCCCCACGTTAATGAGTACACAAACACACACACACACCCTCACACACTCACACACTCACACTCACAGTACACACTCACACACACACGGAGAACTTACATACACAAACACACACTCACACACACACACACACTCACTCACACACTCACAGAGACACACACACAGAAACACACACACAGAGACACACACACACAGAGACACACACACAGAAACACACACACACACACACACACACACAGACACACACACAGAAACACACACACACACACACACACACACACACATAGTACTCCCATTGTTGAAACCCCAATTTTTAAAAATCGAAAACAACATGTGGGTAGGACTTCCAAGTTTTACAACATTGACATCCTAAATTCCCAAGTTCCATCTCATCTTATGAAAAGCCCAAATCCTAATTTCAATTTCACCTAAATATCAAAACCCTAATTTATTCAAGTGCAGATCTCTATGATTCAAAAATTATCAAACCCAAAACAATCAAATCACATAAAACTCAGTAAAATTACCATCTGCAACACAAATACATGCAATTAATAGAAGAATCAAAGTTTACCGTACAACTCAGATGAGGCGAGCAGATGCAGAGACAGGAAGACGCTCAGATGAGGGTGAGGAGGACGAAGATGAGAGAGAACGGCAACGAAGATGAGAGGGAACGTAGAGATGAGGACGAAGGGAAGACAGGACGAAGGGACGAAGGGAAGACAGGACGAAGGGAAGGCAGAAACTCTCTCGGTTTGCTCTGGCTTACGAATTCGCTGGGTTTTGGGGTTGCTCGCGAAGACCACCTAAGGAGGTCCTTAGTCCAAGCGAGTCCGGGTTAAGCTCATTAAAGCTAATCCGGTTGCACACCAAACACAGGACTATAGTCTAGTCCAGTCCAAGCCTTGCTAATCCTGTCAAACAAACGTGCCCTTAGGGTTCGAAAACCCCCAAAGCCCCCAACTCCGACTTCATATCAATCCCCAAAACGCACCTTTTACCCTCTAGGGTTCGTTGTTTTGGATCATTTCTTCTTGGGGATTTGTGTATTCAGATAAGGCTTATTGGTTCCTAGCTCTGATTGATCGATTCGCCGATGGCTTCGTCTTCGTCTTCGTCTCCGTCATCAATGGCTGCGAATCGAGATGGTTCTGCTTCAGCTGCCGAGGACGAAGCCGTCATGTCCGTGACCCGAGCTTTTGCGCAGGATGCGTTGCTGCAATTCCAGTCGGGCAAGTTCGATCAGTGCCATTATCACACACACACACACATATAAATAGTATTACACTGCTCACATATACACAGAATTGCGCATGGCATTCTTGCAACGTCTTTACGTCATTATACACTCAAACTATCAGAGTTGTCAAAGGAAAGGTCATGAGATTTTTTGTTTTAATTCTAAAATTGTTTAACTTTTCATTTGAGTGGCTCTAAATGTATTAGGGTGATGCTGGAAAAAGTTTCTGAGAGGGAGATTTGAGGAGATGTGGTGGGTTCCTTCTTTGTGTATACTTAAGTGCTTATGGGTGGAGCAGTGGTAGAAATTTTGGTGCCTTGGAGCACTCTCTGTTTTTCTATCAAGGCTAATATATTTATTTAAAATGTTTGATGCGATTCCCACAAGAAATAAAAATAGAAAAAAGTAAAAAAAAATCCCAACAAACAGTTGTGATTGAATAAGCTTGGCCTTGCGAGATGGGGTGCTTTATGTAGATATTAAATCTACATAACATGCATGCTTAGATATTAAATCTTGGATTATTGCTCATTATTTTTTCGCTTTTCGTGTTTTTGGTTTACAAGTTTTCGTATTTCAGTTTCTTAGTTAGTTTAGTTTTGCCTAATGAGAATCGAATTCTCCTTCCGGTCCAAAAATATATTTATAATTGGTGCATTTCGCTAGTTTGTGTTTCTCATTGTTGGGATAGTAGGGTGTTTGGACCATGAAATTTGTTCCTGCCATGCACAAAACGTAGAAACTTCTTGACTTAATATTTAGCTGGTTCTGTATGATGGGATGCGTATTATGAAAGATTGCGGTCGTTACCATTACAGTGGTGAAGGGATGCATCAACGACATAATTAGACCTTTCCGTAATTAAATACAATTGAAAGAATGAGATCCTATTTTTTGTCTCTTTCGTGGTACTTGACAGTTTGCTATATTGTATGTTTACTGTTCTGAAGTAGTCTCGTAACATTGAAATACGGGTTTGTTCCTCCGTTTATTCATTCCATGTTTCTCTGAATGCAAGAAGCTGTTGTTATGTTGCTTCTGTTTATTTATATGATTTTTGGTTCATGCTCAGATTCTGTGACAACTCCGCCTGTGTAAGTTTATCTTACATTGCCGGTCCCAAGCCCGGATAAAGGAGGAGGGGGAGGGCGTCAGGTAGTCGACAGCCGGCACTCCTTGGTTACGTCGAATCCTTATGAAAATGAATCCAGAACGAAATTGCGCTAAAGCTAGGGCGTCACCCGTAAGTGGCGCGCTGTGTGGCCCGAGCACAGTGATAAGTGAGTAAGGGTCGCTGTATCTCTATCGGCACCCGGATGCAGTGTTAAATGAGCAAGGGGGCCATAGAAACTTCTTTTCGAACGACTCCACTCAAAGTTGTTTGGGAGCATATGCTCCTATCAACTTTACACAGGACACACAAAAGAGTACTTTGATCCTATTAGACGGGGGAGGGTGAAGAAGTTAGGACAGAAGGGTAGAGTTCAAGAGAGTAGAATGCGATTAGGAACGTGTAATATAGGAACCTTAACGGGAAAATCTATGGAAGTAGTGGAAGTTATGGTGAGGAGAAAGATAAATATTATGTGCCTACAAGAAACTAAGTGGTTTGGTCTTAAGGTAAATGATCTAGAAAACTCAGGGTTTAAACTTTGGTATTCGGGCACAAATAGAACGAGAAACGGTGTTGGCATCATCGTGGACAATTCCTTGACACAAGATGTTGTAGATGTCAAGAGGGTAGGAGATAGAATCATGGCAATTAAGATTTTAATAGGACAAGAACTCATCAATGTGATTAGTGCGTACGCACCTCAAGTAGGGTTGGATATGAGTTCGAAGGAGAAATTTTGGGAAGACCTTGGAGACTTGGTGCAAGAAATTGCTCAGACGGAGAAGTTATTTATAGGAGGAGATTTAAATGGACACGTGGGCAGGGAGACAGGCAACTTTAGAGGTTTTCATGGTGGCCATGGTTTTGGGGAGAGAAACGAGGATGGGGGAGCTATCTTGGATTTTGCAATGGCATATGATCTCTTCTTAGCCAACACTTTCTTTAAGAAGAGAGAAGAACATGTGATCACCTACAAGAGTGGGTCGTCAAAAACACAAATAGATTTTCTTCTAATGAGGAAAGGGGATCGTAGAACTTGTAAGGATTGCAAAGTTATACCGGGAGAGATCTTGGCTAAGCAACATCGCTTGTTGGTGATGGATGTACATATCAAAAGAGTGAGAAAAAAGAACAAGACTTGGAAGTGCCCAAGGACTAGATGGTGGGATGCGTATTATGAAAGATTGCGGTCATTACCATTACAGTGGTGAAGGGATGCATCAACGACATAATTAGACCTTTCCGTAATTAAATACAATTGAAAGAATGAGATCCTATTTTTTGTCTCTTTCGTGGTACTTGACAGTTTGCTATATTGTATGTTTACTGTTCTGCAGTAGTCTCATAACATTGAAATACGAGTTTGTTCCTCCGTTTATTCATTCCATGTTTCTCTGACAGCAAGAAGCTGTTGTTATGTTGCTTCTGTTTATTTTTATGATTTTTGGTTCATGCTCAGATTCTGTGGCAACTCCGCCTGTGTAAGTTTATCTTACATTGCCGGTCCCAAGCTCGGATAAAGGAGGAGGGGGAGGGCGTCAGGTAGTCGACAGCCGGCACTCCTCGGTTATGTCGAATCTTTATGAAAATGAATTCAGAACGAAATTGTGCTAAAGCTAGGGCGTCACCCGTAAGTGGCGCGCTGTGTGGCCCGAGCACAGTGATAAGTGAGTAAGGGTCGTTGTATCTCCATCGGTGACACGCCCCAACCCTGATATTCCCCGAATACCAGGATAGACACGTGTTGGCCGACACCCGAAGGTGACGAAAGCTATTAATTGATACAAAAGCTAAGAATAAGAAATAAATAAGGGTTATGAATTTAAAATACAATGAAATAATTTATTTTAGGAACGTGCTCAGAGCATACAACTAACCTAATCACTAAAAAGAATTAAGATAAAATTGAATGAATAAAGAAGTGGGTCCTACATCGAGAGGACTCAAATATGCTGCTGCGGAAGTGTCTTGACGCCGAGATTATGTGCCTTGATTCTAAGTCCTGAATGGGGGCGCAAAACAAAGGTGAGTGGACCAAGTTCATATATATAATAATAAAACAGCTATCAAAGTAATAACCCCCACAGTTTAATAATGAAAACTACTAGCATAATAAGTGATGGATTTAATAAAAACCCTAGCATGCCAAAGTATCTCAAAAAGTCATATCGCGGAATAACATCACGGAAATCAAAACAGTAAACGTCTCATAAAAATTCTCATAAACGCGGTGTGCTGCTAGAAAGATCACCGAATAAATATAACTCCCGGCCCAATGCCTGCACCTAAGTCTATGTGCCCGTAGCTAGAGATAACTCCCTCCCGGCCCAGTGCCTGTCACCGTGTCCCTCAGCCTTTCGCTAGGGATTATTTCTCCCGGCCTAATTGCCAACACCAGATCCTTGCCCCAGGCGGCATAGTGTCTACTAGGCACGCACAAATAGTTACGCATCTCTCGAAATAACCACTTCATAGTATAAAGTCATCCATCGTCTATACTATAAAGAGGGGTTTCAAAAACATGTTCTAGCATCCTATCGTTATCCATCGGATAGTCTACCAATTCATGGTTTTTATAGAAAATACAATATATCAAAATATAGCTCAATATAGGCTAACAATTAATTCCTTACCAAAAATACGAGACGAAAATCAATATATTTAATAAACAGGCTTCACATAAATCAAGTCATAAACTCGTAGGCATGCTAATCATTTATGCAATTAAATTATAAAATCATGTAATTTTAGAAGGGGTCTACTCACAGTACTTAGTTGCCAAAAGCTGTGCCACTAGCGAAGACGGAAACGCCACTATAATTGCCCCTAATCACATAAAGAGCACATTTAGTCAAACTCTACTTAAACGATTGAATTTGGGAAAACGGACATCACAAATGGATTCAGAACGTCGAATTTAGCTTAGGAAAGGTCTTGGACGAAAACCCGAAAAGTCAACCCTAAAGTCAACGTTGATCGGGGGTCAACAGTCAAACTAGGTCAAACGGGTTTTAGACTTGAAATCCGGATTAGGGTTTAGGTTAAATAGGATTAGGATCTAATGGGTTTTGGAATTCTAAGGTTTTGGGTTAAAATGATTTTAGGGTGAGAATTGGGGTTTGGGCTTTAGCCCAAACACACACACTACAAATATACACACACACACACGGCATGCATGTGCATGCATAAGCACACACACACATACACCTAAACATACACACACACACACGGGTACAAAGTCACAAAGGCCTTAAAGCCTCAATAAAATAAAAGGCTGGGCTTTAAGCCCTTTAAATGTCACCGGCCCAAGGCCCTTTTGGGTTTTAAAAACAATAAGCTAATAAAAAGAAAAGAAAAGGGTTGGGGTTTAATGGGCTTAAGGCCCGAGGGAAGGGAATGGGAAGGCTGGCTGGCCTTGGTTTGTCGAGAGAGAAGGCCGGAGATTCGGCCGGAAAACCACCCAACTTTAAATGGCTATAACTTTGTCACTACTCAACGAAATTGGGTGAAACAAAAAGGAAAATTGTAGTAGTCAGGGAGACGAAGAGATTAATACCTTACACGCCGGCCAACTCGCCGTGGTTTGGTCGGAAATGGCCTCGAAAGGGGCGGTGCTCGCCGAAGCTCGCTCCGTGTCGTCGAACTCACAGGGTAGGGTCCTGGGCTCGTTGCGAGCCTCTCTTCGATGGTGACTCGGTCCTAGTGAGTCCACGGGAAGAGAGATATGTGAGAGTTTAAGGGAGAGAGGTACGGGAGAGCTGAGAGAGAGAGGGAGAGAGAGAGAGCTACGGGGGAGTTGAGAGGGACAGAGAAGAAGAAGGTCACGGGGGTGAGGGGACAGAGAAAGGGAAAAGATGGGAGGTTTGATGATTGACACGTGGCAGTTGGGGGTGGAAATAACAAATGGTGTAATTATTTGGGGGTGGTTGTAACAATCGGCACCCGGATGCAGTGTTAAATGAGCAAGGGGGCCATAGAAACTTTTTTTCGAACGACTCCACTCAAAGTTGTTTGGGAGCATATGCTCCTATCAACTTTACACAGGACACACAAAAGAAGTACTTTGATCCTATTAGACGAGGGAGGGTGAAGAAGCTAGGACAGAAGGGTAGAGTTCAAGAGAGTAGAATGCGATTAGGAACGTGGAATATAGGAACCTTAACGGGAAAATCTATGGAAGTAGTGGAAGTTATGGTGAGGAGAAGGATAAATATTATGTGCCTACAAGAAACTAAGTGGGTTGGTCTTAAGGCAAAGGATCTAGAAAACTCAGGGTTTAAACTTTGGTATTCGGGCACAAATAGAACGAGAAACGGTGTTGGCATCATCGTGGACAAGACCTTGACACAAGATGTTGTAGATGTCAAGAGGGTAGGAGATAGAATCATGGCAATCAAGATTGTAATAGGACAAGAACTCATCAATGTGATTAGTGCGTACGCACCTCAAGTAGGGTTGGATATGAGTTCGAAGGAGAAATTTTGGGAAGACCTTGGAGACTTGGTGCAAGGAATTGCTCAGACGGAGAAGTTATTTATAGGTGGAGATTTAAATGGACACGTGGGCAGAGAGACAGGCAACTATAGAGGTTTTCATGGTGGCCATGGTTTTGGGGAGAGAAACGAGGATGGGGAAGCTATCTTTGATTTTGCAATGGTATATGATCTCTTCTTAGCCAACACTTTCTTTAAGAAGAGAGAAGAACATGTGATCACCTACAAGAGTGGGTCGTCAAAAACACAAATAGATTTTCTTCTAATGAGGAAAGGGGATCGTAGAACTTGTAAGGATTGCAAAGTTATACCGGGAGAGAGCTTGGCTAATCAACATCGCTTGTTGGTGATGGATGTACATATCAAAAGAGTGAAAAAAAAGAACAAGACTTGGAAGTGCCCAAGGACTAGATGGTGGAATCTAAAAGGAGAAAAACAAGCCATTTTCAAAGATAAAGTAATCACCCAGTGTGTGTGGGATAGAGAGGGGGAAGCTAGCCAAATGTGGGATTCCATGGCTAGTTGTATCCGAAAAGTAGCAAAAGAGGTATTAGGAGAGTCCAAGGGCTTTGCTCCACACTAAAAGGAATCTTAGTGGTGGAATGAGGAGGTATAAACAAAGGTGAAGGCTAAGAAGGAATGTTGTAAAGCCTTATACAAGGATAGGACCGATGAAAATGATGAAAGGTATAGAAGAGCGAAGCAAGAGGCGAAGAAAGCTGTGAGAGAAGCTAAGTTAGCGGCTTATGACGATATGTATAAGCGACTAGATACCAAAGAAGGAGAGTTGGATATCTATAAACTAGCTAGAGTAAGGAAAAAGAAGACAAGGGACCTAAACCAAGTGAGGTGCATCAAGGATGAGGATGGAAATGTTCTTGCTACAGAGAACGCGGTTAAAGACAGATGGAGAGGTTATTTTCATAATCTTTTCAATGAAGGACATGAAAGGAGTACTTCTTTAGGGGAGTTGAGTAACTCAGAAGAATGTAGAAACTACTCATTTTATCGTCGAATCAGGAAGGAAGAAGTGGTTGTAGCTTTGAAGAAGATGAAGCATAGAAAAACAGTGGGCCCAGACGATATACCGATCGAAGTGTGGAAAGTCTTGGGAGAGACAGGTATAGCATGGCTCACTGACATTTTCAATAGGATTTTGAAAACGAAGAAGATGCCAAATGAGTGGCGAAATAGCACTTTGGTGCCTATCTACAAGAATAAGGGCGACGTACAAAATTGCATGAACTAATGAGTCATACAATGAAGCTCTGGGAGAGAGTCATTGAGCATAGATTGAGGCAAGAGACACGGGTTTCCGACAACCAATTCGGGTTCATGCCAGGGCGCTCAACCATGGAGGCAATCTATCTCTTACGAAGATTGATGGAAAGATATAGAGATGGGAAAAAGGATTTACACATGGTCTTTATAGATTTGGAAAAAGCGTATGATAGGGTCCCAAGAGACATTCTTTGGAGGATTTTAGAGAAGAAAATAGTACGAGTAGCATATATCCAAGCTATAAAGGATATGTATGAAGGAGCAAAGACTGCCGTAAGAACTCCTGAAGGATAAACCGAAAGCTTCCCCATAACTGTAGGATTACATCAAGGCTCATCCTTAAGTCCTTACCTTTTTGCGTTGGTAATGGATGACAGGACATATTCAAGATGATATTCCTTGGTGTATGCTTTTCGCAGACGATATAGTGTTGATAGATGAAACTCAGGAAGGGGTAAATGCGAAGCTTAACTTTTGGAGAGTTGGAATCTAAAGGTCTTCGCCTAAGCCGATCAAAGACAGAATATATGGAGTGCAAGTTCAGTGTAAATGGAGGCCAAAATGAGTTAGGGGTGAGGATCGGAGATCAGAAAATACCAAAGAGCGACCGTTTTCGCTACCTAGGATCTATCTTGCAAAAGAACGGAGAATTAGATGGAGATCTCAACCATAGAATACAAGCTGGATGGATGAAGTGGAAGAGTGCATCCGGCGTGTTATGTGACCGCCGTATGCCACTGAAGCTCAAGGGAAAATTTTATAGGACGGCAATAAGGCCGGCGATGCTGTATGGCACAGAATGTTGGGCGGTGAAGCATCAACACGTACACAAAATGGGTGTAGCGGAGATGAGGATGCTTCATTGGATGTGTGGGCACACGAGAAAGGATAAGATTAGGAATGAGGATATCCGAGGTAAAGTAGGAGTAGCCGAAATTGTAGGAAAACTGAGAGAAAATCGGTTACGGTGGTTTGGACATGTGCAAAGAAGGCCTACTGACGCTCCGGTTAGAAGATGCAACTACGGGACAGAGGTTCAGGGCCGAAGGGGTAGAGGAAGACCTAGGAAAACTTTGGATGAGACTCTAAGAAAAGACTTAGAGTACTTGGATCTAACGGAGGACATGACACAGGACCGAGCACAATGGCGTTCTAAGATTCATATAGCCGACCCCACTCAGTGACTTGGATTTTTCAAGTCTCCAACCGAGAAGTTTTCCTCACTCGGAAAATTAAGGGAACACTACCTCAACCTACATGCTCCACTCACAAAGCTTCAACATACAAGCTTCAATAAAAGAAAAATTCAAAGAACTTAGTGAAGAAGGCTTTGGTGTATTTAACACAATACGTTGAAATGAAGCAAAGCTTATTTATTGATATCTCTGATAAGTTACAAATATGTACATATACATGAGTCAAAATAAACAAACAAGATGGAGCCTTCATAAAGGTTGCTTAGGAGAAGTCTCAGCAGTCGGTTGAGCCCTAGAAAGAGAAGGCACCGGAGGGGGATCATTTGTTTATATATGCTTCGAGATCACATACGCCAAAAATCGCAAAAAACAAACATTTAGAGATCAAGTAACGGGACAAAATTTTTTGACGGTTATAAACGAAAAATCACGATTTAACGGTGATTTTAACTCCGATTTTGATGATTTTTTACAGCTACACTCCTTGACCCTATATGAATACAATGAATGAGATCGATCTTCAATTTAAAATATTTACACTAGTGGATACCACAAATTCTTATGTTATACTTAATGAAAGTAAATAAACTTAAGTGTTAATGAATCTATCATTTTGATGGGATACGCATTCTACGAAACTAATTTCAACGATCCAACCGTCAAACTTGTTTATATATGCTTCGAGATCGCATACGCCAAAAATTGCAAAAAACAAACATTCAGAGATCAAGTAAGGAGACAAAACTTTTTGACGGTTATAAACGAAAAATCACGATTAAACGGTTATTTTAACTCTGATTTTGGTGATTTTTTACAGCTACACTCCTTGATCCTATATGAATACAATGAACTAATTTGATCGTCAATTTAAAATATTTACAGAAGTGGATACCACAAAATCTTATGTCATGATGATCGATGAAAATTGAGGATTTTGTAAAAGGAATAACATGCAAGCTTTGAGTTCCATTGGCAAGGTTTAAACTTATGTCATGATGATCGACATAGACAGTTTATGACGCTTACAAGCGACAGTAAATCAGACGTCAAGTTCAGTAGGTATCGCAAATGTCTTATCCGCCACTATATTATATTAAAGCGACATCACCCAGTGACACAATAAGTCCATTTTGTAGTACGAAACCTGGATTGTTAAAGAGAGCATACCACAATTTAGAGACACATTTGAATCGCATCAGAGTTTTGAGATCCAGAGTTAGTAGGATTTTCACCAACATATCTTGTCCCAGTTTCATTTTGATGCTGCACCACTACTCGCGCTCCCCCTCTAACGATAAACAACAAATTATGATAACTTTTTAATTAAGATTTATAAGAAGAAAAAAAATCGTATACATGAAACTGACTGAGATTTTAGACCAAAACTTTGATTAATTTTCGAAAGTAAGGTTCAATTATATAAGTGTTGATGTTACATGCATCTTCTCACAACCTCAAATTTGGGTCGACTTAATTTTATATAAAATGATAGACGACAAAGTGTGAGAGTTGCATTGTTCGAACCCACAACCTCAAATTTGGGTCGACTCAATATCATTCATTATTTGTTTGCGGGCCTCGTATGTTATATGCATCTTCTTTGTCAGCCCCGCTTTCCATTAAGAATTTAAGATTGTCTTATTACACGATTACACCTACCCTATACCATTAATATCAAGGAAATTATTTAAAGTATATACTATCATAAATTAGCCTAGGCCCTAGGATTTAAATCACATGTGTTGTTTCCCCTCAATAGAAAGTTGGATAAAAGGCCCAAAACGATTTACTAGCATTTGCTTGTTCACGTGTGTCGCTTCCCCTCAATAGATAGTTAGATAAAAGACCCAAAACCATAAGCATAAAAGGCTTCAATTCAAAACGATCTACACAATACACATGCATGCAGTTTCTTTTGCCTATAAATTGAAAACTTGACAGTGATATGTAACGAGTTATATTCTGAATGGACAAGGATTGTCTGCCCTCCTATTTTCCATGCCGTTCCATGCCCTCCTGTTTTGTGTGGTTACGGTTAAACCACGTTAACATTTTATATTATTTTTTTTTTATAAAAATAATAAGACAAAAATGAATAGTAATAAAATGTTGACGTTGCTTAACCGTGACCACACAAACAGGAGGGCATGGAAGGGCATGGAAAAAGGGAGTGCAGAGAATCCTTGTCCATTCTGAATTGCAGACTTGTATTGATTTTCATTTGTAGTGGGAGTAGGAATGTTAATTAAGTTTTTCCCAATTTCGCATCTGTTTTGATCGTTTCATTTTAGAGAGTTTTAACGAAATGCCTACGGTACTGTTCACTTTAACGAAAAACCACATTTTTACATTAAAAAGTCAAACCTGGTACTATTCACTTTACCCTTTATTTTGTCCTTATCATTAAAACTCAAAATTTTCAAACCTTTTTCATTAGTTTTCCTTTCATTATTTTAACCCCTCCACCTCAACCTCCACCCCATTATCTATTCTAGCTACAGTCAAACTTTTGCCCTTTGATTTAGCTTTATTTATGCCACTGCCATCATATCTGTGGCTGAGTTGGAGGGTAATTATATAAAATTAGGAGTGTAATATTGTCTCTGAACAGATTTCAAGATATTTACAGTTTTGCCAGTTTTGTTGTGAGATGGGCCCTTGATTTTGCATTATTTACATATCTGCCATTTTCGAATGGCATGGGCTTCAGAGACGGAGAGGGAGATAGGCGTGGGATGGCAGGGAGGGAAAGGGACAGGGAGGAGTGAGGCTGCCAAAAAAGGGGGTTAGGGTTGATTTTTTCTCCTCAAATCAAGGTTTGGTGTCGGTGATTGAGAGATTGAGAGGGATGGGAGAGAGACAGAAACACACCCATTTGGCCTTCATTTCCCTTTCTCAAACCCTAGCAGCAACAACACCAACTCTAGCCGATCTCTGCAATAGCGTCGGCTCCTGCTTTTGAAAACCAAAACCCCACAAACCTGGCCTCCATTTCTGTAACTCGGAGCTTCGTCTCTCTGAGTCTAACTCCGAATATCAACAAGGTGTCTCTCTCGCGTATAATTTTGAATTTTTGGAATTTTTCTTGGAATTTTGTCTTTGATTCTCCTTTCTGTTTGTGCTTTTACATTTTTGCAAGTCGGCGAGAAGCCGAGCATAGCTCTTTCTATAGCCTCCGTTCTCTCCCATGGTCAGGTATGCCCTCTCTCTCTCTCTCTCATGCACTCACAAGCTCACGTTTTGAAATCCTAGCCAAAGCTCTAAAGCTCCAAGTTAAGGACTTTTTGAAGGCTAATAAAATATAGGAGGCAACAAAGAAGCTGGAATTTCAATTTTTTTTTTTGTTGGATGAGCATTTAGATGGAGTGAACTCTGCTAGAAATGAGAACTGGGCTTACCCCAATTTTTATTTTTCAGTTAAAGAACATGGTGATAAATTTCCGTTCTCTTGTTCGGGCATGAAATTGAAGGGTGAATTATTAGGATGATTTGGTTTTAGTGGCATTGAGGTGCTTAATTCTTCCATAAAGTAGAGAACTTTTACTTCTAACTTCTAAGGAGGGTTTTAGATGCTTAGCTTCGATGTCGGTTATAGGATCCGTTTACAGAAATAGAGGGTAAGTGAGTGTCTGTTCTATTTGTTTTGGATGGCAATTTAGCTTAAGAGACAAACAGTCGGGGGAGGGCAAGATGGTTGCTCCATATATTGACTCCTTTACCTGCATTTATACTGTTGTGCTAACATTTTTTCATTTTCTGTTATGTAGCTGAAGCAGCTTGAGTGTTTTAATCAGTTGTATATATCACCCAGTTTACCCGTTCCTACTGCTGCTCAACAGGGACAAGTTTCACAGCAGGTGAGTGGAAATACTGGGTTGTTCTTAATTTTCTATTTTCTGATTGAAATTTGATGATAGATCTGATTCAATCGGAAGACTAAGCTAAAAGTACAAGTGGCATTTTTTGGTTAATTGGTTGGGGTTTTGGATGGCTCTTCTGGGTTGTTGTTCTGATTGAATTTTGCATCAATTTATCCAACGGATTAGTGAGCTAAAACTACAAGTGGGGTTGTTTTGATTTTTGGGTTGTTTAATTTTCTGTTATTTTATTGAATTGGATTTTATTCAATGGGGTTAGTGAACTAAAAGTGCAATTGGGTTTGTTTTGGTTTTGAAGCTTAGAGTCTTACATATTTGAAAGTTGAATCTAAGCCTTTCAAAACCTTTGTAAACGTGCTGTCAATTGTAAGGTATTCTGTGCAACAGAGCTTGATATCAATTTTGGGGTGAGTCTTGATTGAATGGGATCTCTGTGTGTAATTGTAATGTTGGAGAGAGAGGGAGAGAGAGAGAGATAGTTGGAAAGGAAAGTGAATTATTCCTGCGAGTGTGTGCTTCTTTCCCTAACTTTTTTGTGAAGCCTTTTGAGATTTGTAATTTGAGAGAGAGAGAGATAGAATTAATGGAAATATATATGAATTTATGGGTGATGAAATTTTGGAAGCCCAAATGATTCCAAATTGAAAGTTATGTGTAAATTGATAAGTGTGGGTGTAAATGTTTTTCATTTGCCTACTCTTTTTAAGTTGATGTTTTCAGTTTTTTTTTTTCTGTTTTTGGCCAAATAAAAAATTTAGTACTAGAGTGACATAGTTGTATTAATGGAATCCCTAATTCTAATAAATTAGAGATTCTCAACCCTTATATGATTTTGGTGTTTTCATTTTGTTTGTCGCATTTTGTTGTTCTTGCCTAATTGTTATTTAATTAGTTTTGTTTTTTAACTTTGGATAGGTGCTGTTTCAGATTTTGTGTATCTCATTTTGGAAGTGATTCATAGGTGCTCTGTAAAGGTTAGTCTTATACTCATTTAAAAAAAAAACTGTGTATAGTAGTTAAATATTGTGGCGCTGTGAATGTGTCTTTTGGTTAGCTATAAATCCACACTCTATTTTCATAAGATTTCAACTGAACGTTTAAAATTATGTTGATTTGAACAAGTACAGTAGCAGTCATGTAAGAGTTCAATCATCACCAAAAGTTCGGAATTTCATATTAACCCATTACATCATTTCTATAAAAAAAATATATTCCAATTATGGCATTATCATTGAGCAAAATTAATATGTTGGCAGAAAAACATGACTGGAGGAATCATTCCCAGATCATGAGCATCTGCCGCACAGTTGGTAGTGGGAAATGAAAAATTGTACTGTTATTTTGTTGCAGCCATGGCCTCCGAAAGATGATATTCATGTATGAGCAAGAGGGGGTCGAGCTACTGACGAATTATAGTCATAATCTAGCTGAATTTGTAAGAATTGTGATTTAAATTCCAATGCTTTCGAATCGTTATAGTGTTAAGTCATTTCCTTAATTTCAAGTTTATGTTGAAATTGTGTTGATTTTGTGATTTTTGCAATGAAACCGCTTTAGCTGAAAGGGTATTCAAGAGATGGGTTTTTCTCCGTCTTCCTCTAGGGTCATTAAAGGACATTTTTTTTGCAGACCCACTGCAAGTCGAATAGATAGAAGCTACCAACTCATCTCTTGGAAGGTAACTTCTGGAGTTAATTTTTGTGAAATATTTGATCTAGGTAATTTTTTTTGGGTGAAATTAGATAGTTTTTGAAATAATGCAATACAATATGATTAAAGAAAGAAGATTCTTATATGATCCACCTTTGTTCCTTTTTTTTTCTTGGAATATTTTGTTGTTTTCAAATTTCGCTTTGCATCCTGTTTATGTCCATCAGTTGGCACTCCATGGTATAAATTAACTCTAAATCTTTGTTGCCAACTGTTTTCTGTGTTTTTTTAATTACAGAAAATTTGCTGGGTTTAATTGTTTTTAATTTTACGGTTTAATTGTTTTCCCTTATTATGATCGAGTGGTAAATTTATCACGCCGCACCACCAATAGGTAAGCAATTTATCTTACTCAAGATTTAAAAATAAAAGAAAACAAATCGGTATGTGTATTAAGGGCTTTTTTGGGGCCATTTTTCTGATTTTAGGGGTTTTGAATTTGGTATTCTGGGTTCTGTTTGGATGCTCATAAAGTATGAGAGTAGCATGGATACTGAATTTGGTGTTCTGGGTTTGTTGTGTTTGTTAGTGAAATAAGAGTTTCCATAACTTTTGAGGTGTCAATACTTTTGGTTGCGGAACGTTTAATATTTGAACTATTAGTAATTATTCTTAGGATATAAATTGAATAATGAAAACAAGTAAAATGAAGTGTTTCGAATTTGTATTAGTTAAGGCTTTGAAAATTAGTGTTTGTTTTCCACCATTCCACTTAGAAATCCGCTCTTTTGGATCGTAGAAGTCTCGCATTTTTTGTTTGGTGGAGTATTTTCTTTTCTTTTCTGTTTTTTGTTGTTGTTGATTTTATAAATATGGCGGAGATATATGGAATGAGAGCTTCCGAGTAACGAATCATCACTACCATCTAGACTCTAGAGGTTGGATAAAGCTAAATCAATAACCCAAAGTATAATCAAACAAAGAAACACAGTACAAAACATAAATAGAAAAAACCCATTTGAAATTCAAGTGTCCAGTCCAAATTTCAAAGAGAAAAAAGCTAATAAACAATAGTATCATCTTCAACGGTTTCAAGACCCGCAGCAGAGCGCGGGCATTTTTGCTAGTAGGTACTATAAATACATGCAACTTCGTCTTCAAAACATCAGGTAGAATTAGAAATGGAGTCCAAGTTAGTGCAAGTCATATTTTTCTTCTTGTTTGTCACAGTTTCATCGACTTACACAATTTTCGCATTTGAATGTCGTTTTCGGTTTCTCCGAATGTGTCACACATATTGCATGTGGTGATGACTGGTTGTTGTTTGGATGGGATATTTTGCATGCGTGCGACAACCCTTGTGTGCACCCCTCTGCGTTATGGTCTTGGTAGTTATTATATTTTACTTGGTCATCATGCACTGTTGGTTTATAGTAATGTTCGGGTAATCACTTACCACTCCACTCTCTCTTATTTACCCACCATCACTTCTCTCTTCATTTCTCACTCTCTCTCTCTCTCTCTCTCTCTCTCTCTCTCTCTCTCTCTCTCTCTCTCGTATTATGTGTATTGTATTTTGTAAGTTGTATATTCATCATAAAGAAAAGTACAAGAGACCTAACCAATATATATGTGTGAAGAGTAGGAACAAGACGTTCTATCCCTCCTTGATTTACACCTAAAACTAACAAACAAAGTAAAAATCAACAAGATACACATCCCTTGAATTAAGGGGAATGACAACAAGAGACTAACTATTGGTGATACCAATGCACAAGATGGCATAAAACAACCACTCTACACGGTACATCAAAACATCACCTTAAGACTAGGTTAACAACTTGTACAGTGGATATACAACCTAACCCTAGTTGACATACTTCTTCCAATACTCTCTCAAGCTGGATCAAAGGGGTTAACTAATCCAAGCTTGAACAAAAAGCACTGAAAAACAGCGAATGTCAATCCTTTTGTGAAAATATCCGCTAGTTGATCATGACTGCATGTGTAGTGAGTATCGATCACCTAGGAATGAACTTGATTTTGAACGCAGTGACAATCAACCTCGATGTGTTTGGTTCGTTCATGGAATACAAGATTCGATGCAAAATAAGTTCACAAACGGTCGATGCCATAGCACGATACTCTGCCTCTGAGCTAGAGCAAGCAACTACACTTTGTTCCTTGCTTTTCCAGTTAACTAAGTTGCCTCCCACAAACGTATAGAAGCCAATGGTAGACTTACGATCGAGAGAATTTCCCGCCCAATAAGCATCAGTATAGCTTGAGATGTGAGTGTGACCATTGTTGCGCATAATAATTCCTCTACCAACGGAACCCTTGAGATAACGAAGCACACAATGAACAATCTTCAAATGATCAATTGTTGGAGAGTGCATAAATTGGTTAACAAAACTTACGGCATATGATATATCATGACGTGTGATAGTCAGATAAATGAGTTTGCCAACCATTATTTGATAGTAGCTTAAATTTGGAATAGGATCACCATGAGTTTTCAGCTTCAAGTTGCTATCCAAGGGTGTGCGAGCAGGCTTGCAATATGTCATATTTGCTTCATGAAAAAGATCAATAACATACTTGCGTTGGTTGAGGAAGAAGCCTTTGTAAGAGTGTGTCATCTTGATTCCTAGAAAGTATTTAAGAGTGCCAAGTTCTTTGATTGAAACTTGTTGTTGAGATACTGTTTAAGAGCATTGATCTCTGACATATTATCGCCTGTCACAATTAGATCGTCAACATAAATTAGCACAATGAGTTTACCCATTGAGCTAGAGCGAACAAATAAGGAAGAATCCGCAGTGCTTCGACAAAAACCAACCATTTCGAGAACATGACTAAGCTTGGCATACCATGCACGTGGGCTTTGCTTGAGACCATAGATGGATTTATAAAATTTGCACGCCATTTCTGGGTTATTTGATTGAGAATGACCTGGGAGAAGCTTCATGTAAACTTCTTCTTCAAGTTCACCATTCATAAAAGCATTTTTAACATCCATTTGAAAGAGAGGCCATACATTGTTGATTGCAACTGACAACAACACCCTAACAAATTCATTTTTGCTACGAGAGCAAAAGTCTCCTTGTAATCAACCCTTATAGGTTTGTGTAAATCCTCAAGCAACCAAGCGAGCCTTATGCCTTTCAATCGTGCCATCTAAATGAAACTTAGTCTTGTACACCTAACGGCTCCCCACTGCCTTTTTTTCTTTGGAAGTTTTACTATGGTCCATGTGTGATATTCATGAAGAGCTTGAAGTCCCTTTGCCATGGCAATTCTCCACTCACTATGAAGATTGGCTTCTTGAAAACTTTGTGATTCGCGAGCTTCATTAATGGCACTTAGGAATGCAGCAAAAGAGAGTGAGACTTTGCTATAATCAATAACATCAGTCAAGGGGTACCTGGCATTGCAGGTCACATAATCATGTAACTTAGATGAAAGTTTCCTCTCACGAGCATGATTGCGACGAACTGGAGGAGATTGAGCTGCAGGCAATTGAATAATATCATGGTTGGAAAGAGCACTGGAAGGTGCAAGTTGAGTCTCTAATGGAGGAGTTTCCTGCTCATGTGGCACCAAGTAATGATGTCACGCCCCGATCCTGACATACATCCAGGATCGACACGTGACATCATCAAATAACCGTATATCTAACATACCCGCCTCCGGGATATGTACTAAGCACATCCCAAGCCTCGAATTGCGTAGTAATTTTTCGTACACTTTATGGCTGCATCTAACCTCCCGTTAGACTGCCTACGTACCCTCAATAGGGATCAAGCCATTCGTAGTTTGTCATTTCACTACACTCGAACATCCATCACATAAATCGCTATGTCTCAACAATATACCACAATGCATACCATGCAATATGTCAAAGAACCAATGACAAAGCACAATATTCTTCTCAAGCCACATTGATCAACTAAAATAATCATAATAATAACATCCATATCCAAAGTCATTCCGCAACCCCGTCAATTAATCAATTCATGAATAAAAAATGCATGATCTTAGCATTTATTTATGTTAATCAATCAATCCGATAACTTATCATTTCACGAATTTAACTAAAGAACTCTATATAATTCCCTACTTGGATTATGAGTAATAAACATGGTAATTCTAATTTACATTCACAACATCTATTCCCATTCAATCGAACCTAGGGTTCTAGACTAACCTTATGGAAATGAGCAAGAGCAAAGATTCCAGACCACTCAACGAAATCTAACAATCTCGGGTTCCGGACCACTCAACGGAACTAAAATACCAAGCTGCTTCTCGTAATCTACCTAGACCTGTCATATGTACAATCATGCCTACATCAAGGAGATGGCACACTGGGCAAATCAGACACTCGAATAAGCTGCAAAGCTCGGGTGAGTGACAATAATACAAGTATGTGATATTCAATTAAAACAGACCGTCGATCACAATCTATGAACATCAAGTATATAATCATGTTTTATGGAATCATAATCAAGTCGTTGAAAACTCAATAGGAGTCACCCAGACATCCAACAGTTTTTCTAACTTAACCCACAAGACTCTTAAAACCATTGTTCATATGTACATTAAAAACTAGGGCTAGAGGGACGCAGTTCAGCAGAAGCGTACATAAGTAACCAACCAGGAAGTGGTCCCTTATCGTGGATTAACCAAGTAGAACCACCCCTACAGTAACCACGTAGGTAGTGACCCCCTATCGCGGATTAACTAAGCAGAGTCACTCCTACGCATCTGTTAGACTGTGATCACCTATCGCGGATTAACCAAGCATGATCACCCCCAAGTGTGTGTGTATGACTATATCAAAGATGTAAGGATCGCCTATCGCGGATTAACCAAGCACGATCCATAGAAAATATGGTCCCCTATCGCGGATTAACCAAGCAGGACCATGGTCTCTTATTGCGGATTAACCAAGCAGGGTCATAGGCAACGATCACCCATCATGGATTAACCAATCATGATCACTCCTAAGTATACATGGTCATAAGGATCGCCTATCGCGGATTAACCAAGCACGATCCATAAATAATATGGTCCCCCAAGGATTAACCAAGCAGGATCACTAGTGACCCCCTATCGCAGATTAACCAAGTAGGGTCATAGCCCATACTAGCCCTCAATTTAACAAATATTTCGATATGCAATTCGAATCACTTTTTCACAAATATTACCAATCCATGAATCAAATCACATTTAATAAAAATAGATCGATGGCCAATTATAAAAGAATCACATTTTAGCATAAAACACATTTATAAAATCAAGTCATATCTACAAAGGATATTAATATAAAGAATTAGGTAATCACCATATCACATATATTAAAGTCACTCACCGAGATAAGCCCACATAGTCTCACTATGCCTCTATTAATACTAATTTTAGTTTTATAAACGATTTGAGACATGTTGATCAAAAGTCAACTCTCTATCAACGGTGGGGCCCACAACCCTACGTAATTTGATCCGATAGATTTTCACATAAGATTTCAGATCCGTAACTTCCTAAAACACACATTATTCTTCTAGAACAACAAATTAAAATTTCATCACGATCCGACGGTCGGATATCTGCCAATTGCTAGAATTAGGTGGGGATCAACAATTTGTTTTACAAACTTAGAAATCCAATTCGGGAAGATCCGTACGTTGGATTCCTGATCCATCAGTTCCTAATATCCTCAAATATTACGTTCTATTTTGTATGAAAGTTTGGAGACGATCCAACGGTCGGATCGTCGATTCATATTTTGATCAAGTAATGTGTCATAGTGAAATTAAGTTCAAATGATCAAACTACGTCATACGAATATCAAATACAAATTCAGGACATCTAATTGAACTTAGAATGATATCGTCGGCCCACTGGCCAGAGCGCCGCCGCACACGCTTCCGCCTGTGGCGATCGGTTGTCCCGACTTGCCGGAAAATTCAACAATTTTTGGAAATTACCAAACTTTATAAACAATTAGATCTCAGTTAGGGGAGAAATTTTCATACCTGTGGACAAGTCCCATTCGGCCGGGAATTGTCCCAATTTCATCCAAACCCGCCGGAAACCCTAGAAATGGGTGTTCCTCGATTCATCGCCAAAAAGAACTTCAACGCCTCATCCAATGCTTGGTACTTGCTCCAGGGGTTGAGGGGAGTCTATTGGTGGTGGCGATCGACGGTAATCATTGTCGGAATCACCGTAGAATGAGAAAACTCGTTGGAAAACCCTTGACAGTTTATGGTTCAACCTATAAAAATGGAAAAATAAAAATGGAAATCTAACACTACAGAGATGTAGGACTCGTCAAGAGTTTTCCATGGACACCAAGATCACCCAAAACGGAAGTCGAATGAAGGAGATATGGCTGGATCAAAAATGGTGGTTCGTGGGTCAAAAATGACCCATTTCGGGTCTCTCATTTTCCCTCCTTTCTCCCCCTCCCATTGGTCACTCCTCCCCTCCTTTTCTCTCCCGCAACCTCATCTTCTTCTCTCTCTCGCTGCCACCGGGCAGCATCCAGTCCTTTTTTTCTTCTTTTAAATACCAAAATGTCTCTAATTTCTTTGTTATAGCTCTGTTTCACGAACGGTTTGTGTCTTCGTGTTCGTGATATCGAGCTCTATCCAAAGATATAAATTGTGACCTCGAAATGCCTACGAGTTTTAAATAAATAATTTCCAAACTTCTCTTTTCGTAACTAGTTTAATAAAAAAATCTAAATTCAAACAAATTAAAATAAATTCTTGAAAAATAATATAAAATCTCAATAATACAAATACGTAGATTATAACAGTGAAATCCAGAAACGGGATTTCACAAACGATTGGCAGCATCCAATACATGATCACTAGGAATGCATGTTGTATCTTCTCCATTTGGATATGGAATTGGGAATAAATCTAGCAAATGCTCTCCCTATCTAGAGTAATCCAATGGTCGTGAGAAGTAAGGAACATGTTCGTCAAATTTAGCATCCCTTGAAACAACCATTTTTCTAGTTGTTGGATTGTAACACTTGTAACCTTTTTGGGTGGATGAGTAACCTAGAAAGACACATTTGGCAGTCCTTGGGTCTAGCTTGTCACGATTTTGTGCTTGAATGTGAACAAAGCATGTACACCCAAAGACTTTCAAATGAGATAAGTTGATCTTTTTGTCTTTCAAGACCTCATAAGGTGATTTAAAATTCAACACTTTATTAGGCAATCTATTGATGAGATATGCTGCAATGAGGACTGCTTGGAACCAAAATTTCTTTGGCACATTCATGTGAAACATAAGACCTCTAGTCTTCTCAAGTAGATCTCTATTCTTCCTCTCGGCTACCCCATTTTGTTGGGGTATTCCAACACAACTTGTTTGGTGTAATACACCATGCATGCTCAGATATTGTGACATGTTATGGGACATATATTCAGTGCCATTATTTGATCATAAAACATGAATGTTTGAAGCAAATTGTGTGGTCACAAGTACATGAAAATCTTGAAAAACATTCATCACTTCACTTTTAAATTTCAAAAGGTACAACCAAGTGATCTTTGTGAAATCATCAACAAAAGTTACAAAATATTTCAAAAGACTCTAGAATTGGTCCCCAAACATCAGAATGCACGATTTCAAAAGGATTACTAGCCCTAGACAAAGAGGAAGTAAATGGTAATCTAGTAAACTTAGAGAAGTGACAGACGTCACAAGGACTTGTAATTTTGCACAGGTTTGGGAACAAGGTGGATAAGACTTTTTCAGAAGGATATGCTAGTCGTTAGTGCCAAAGTTATTGTTGTTGTTGAACTAAGCTTGAAGTGGCTTGAAAAACCTTGGGAACTTGAATATGCTTGGAAATGTAGTAGAGACCATTTAAGAAAAATCCTTCAACAATCGTCTTCTTGGTGACTAGATCCTAAAAAATAACATTTTTTGGAGAGAAAATAGCAAGAAAATTAATAAGTTTGTGATCTTGCCAACAGATAAAAGTTGAAAGGGGAATGATGGAACATAAAGAGCCTTAGACTCGACATCACTTGAGATCAAATGTGTTTTCCCTTTTCCTACAACCATAGCATCATTGCCATTGGCAATTGACACTTGAGATGGGGTTGAAAGTTTTTCAAAATTATGCAAGTTTATAGACTTGTTAGTCATATAATCAGTGGCTCCATAATCTATAATCCAATAATCATGCACATTACCAACTTTGAAAGCAATTGAGAAGGAGTGTAGGATACTTGGGATGTCTCGTTGTACCACACCTTCATTTTCAGCCAGGAAGCCATCAAACTGTCATAATAGGGCAATTTGGTTGTTGTCACACTGATTTGTTGGTCCTTCATTATCTCCATGACCTTGTTTCTTGTGAAGGAACATAGCAAATTCGTTGATCAGTGCGGCCAGATTAGTGGTGAACTTCTGTGCTCCCTCAGAAGAAGTTGTGGCAACATGATTTGCCTTGTAAGAAAGGTTGTGTGAGCCCTTAGAGAATCCCTTGTTGTCCCTAGGAAACTTTGGCTTTAGCTCTGGATAAAGAATCCAACATCAGTATCTTGAATGCCCACCAGCATCATAATGGCTACATTTTAAGCCAGATTTCCTTCCTTTGTAGCCACTTTCCTCACCAAGTTTGGGGTTAGAAAAATAGGCCCTAACTTCACGTATATTTGCCTTTAGTTCCAAGTTCATGACCTTCCTGCGAACTTCTTCTCTTTGAATCATGGCACCCAAACTTGAGAAAGAAGGCATGTCGGGATTCATGAGAATATGGCTTCGAAGATCTTCAAATTCAAGACTTAGGCTTGCTAGAAGTTGGAATATTTTGTCTTCCTCAACTCTCTTAGTTAACACAACAGTGTCGATGGTGTGTGACCGATACACATTCAACTTATTCCACATGGTGGTCAACTTTCCAAGGTGTTGCACAAATGACTTTCCTTCCTGTTGCAAGTCAATAATATCCTTCTTCAACTGAAATACACGAGCCGCATTATTTTGATTTTCGTACATGACTTTGAGATTTTTCCAAAGAGTCATGGAGGATTCAGCATAGCTGAAAATTTCTGCAATCTTACGATCCATGGAGTTGAGTAACCACGACATGACCAATTGGTCTTTGCATAGCCAAGCATCATAATTTGGTGAGGTAATCTCGGGCATTGGGATAACACCATTGACATAACCAAGCTTTGATCGTCCTCCCATAACAAGAGTAACTACTTTCTACCAGGGAAGGTAGTTATACTCATTTAGTAAGACATAACTAAGGCATTAATTTGGGTTGATATCAACATCTGAACGAGGTGATGATGGAGCAGCATAGGAGCTGTCACCTTCTAAATTCACTGAGCTCTCTTCAGCCATGTTTGAAGAAAAAGAATAAGCTCACAAAACTCTGAAGAAAATATACAGAGATAGGCCGGTTACGATCATTGCTCTGATACCATATTGTATTTTGTAAGTTGTATATTCATCATAAAGAGAAGTACAAGAGACCTAACCAATATATATGTGTGAACAGTAGGAACAAGACCTCGTATCCCTCCTTGATTTACGCCTAAAGCTAACAAACAAATTAAAAATCAACAAGATACACATCCCTTGAATTAAGGGGAGTGACAACAAGAGACTAACTATTGGTGATACCAATGCAAAAGATGGCAGAAAACAGCCATTCTACACGGTACATCAAAACATCACCCTAAGACTAGGTTAACAACTTGTACAATGGATATGCAACCTAACCCTAGTTGACATACTTCTTCCAATAATGTGTATAATGCTAGCAGAAAAAATGGCAATGGAGGTTGTCCAGAGAAATATATTGGCGCTAATACTTGATGATATTCATGTGGAGGTTGAGATAGGAGGACCTCAATTTTGGTAGATTTTAGATGCTGTTATCTTGTAAAATGTTAGACAACTTCATTCGCTTAATATTACCTAGTTAAACTCATTCTATTTTCTCTTCAGATATTGTTTCTAATCTTAATACCTCACCCAATTCGTGAATTTGAGTTTAAGGTTTTTTTTTTTCTTTCTTTTTTTCAATTTTCTTCTCAACTGATGCAGTTTAAGGTTTTTTTTAATTATAGATCGATACAATTAGTATGTGAGTGGGCAGGAACCCGGATGTAAGTCATGTGAAAAAAAAAATTCAATTCTTTTTAAATAAATTTGGTATAGGGCACGACTACACAGACGTGCCCAATCAGTTGAGAAGGGTCGTCAGACCTGTCAGAATGAAGGCACAAATAAGGCTCTATTGTGCTTTGCCTTAATAACACAAACAACTATATTGTGCCCTTCGACCAAAGGACACACTCATAAAGGTCACACATAGAATTATTGTTGCTGCACTGTTTCTGTTTTTCTATGAGCACATATGTTGGTGCTCTTCGGCCTCAAAGGGCACAAATAATTTAGTCCCTAGTGCCCATATTTTTTGTAGTGCCAAGTGCTAATGTGCTATGCATATATATGCAACCGGAGAACTTGTCTAACGACCGATTTCAGCAATCTTGGTCCAAGATTTTAGAGATATGTCATCGTTGTCAATTTCATACAATGCAAAGTGAGTTATGGGGAAGGTTAAGCCAGTAATGCTCTCGTCGAGAATATTAACAATTTCTCCAGCTTTTTTCCTTTCTTCTTCCGTCAACTTCCCGTAGAGGAGACTCAAATATGGCATAGAACCTGCATCAAATATTTCAGACACGCAGATTACATACGTACATTCCCGTCAACACTTTAAGAAATTAAGTTACTGTAAACAACAACTTACTGTTGTAGAAACCGAAATGGTAGCTCCAACGTTGGGCATTTTCAAATAACTAAGAAAAGGTGTAATGATAAGTGAGTCTATTCAAGCTCAAACCAAAACGAGAAAGATGAAAAGGAAACAAAACAAAACAAAACAAAACATCAAGAAAATGAATATGTATTAACAAGGGATCGACAAAATATATACCTTTCGATCCATCAATAGTGAAACACACTGGTAATAGTAATTCTTAGTAATCACCCGATCAACTTTAGCAACGATGTCATCCATAGGAGCAAATCTAAACTTGTTAAGGGCATCCTCCCGACTCATCATCTGGATAGATCCCAAGATGGGGATGTGAGGTTCAATCTCCGGCCCACCAAACTCTGCCTGGAGGCTCTCCATCAGCTTCTTGATTCTACGGGAAACATCAGCCGGTGGAATGGCCCAAATCGAATATGAGTACAACCTCCGGCAGCTTTCCCTCTTCCCGTCTACCACCACCATCGCATCTTCATCTTTATCTGAGCAAGTATTCTCTATGCTCTTAAGCTTGTGGCTGCGTCCCATGACCGAAACTATGCTATTCACATAAACAACAATATTATTATCTACTGTTTCAATGGGAGTGTGCTTAAGCTTTTTGGTACAAAGATTAAAGAAAACTACGTGCCCATCACTGTCAACCATAAGACACTCATCGCCCCACAACGCCACAGGACTAGACCTACGTATCTGATCATCTGTGCCCTCAATAGTAAAGTGTTTTGTCCAAGCACCCTTAAGGTCATCATCCATCACCCACATTTCATAAGGTTCAGGATATCGACGATCGTTCACACCAAGGGCAAAAAAAGCAACTGATTCATTCCAAACAGTAAGCTTCGTATAAAGGTGATCCGACCGGTTTAACGGTTGGAGCTCAGATGGAAAGGGTATACCGTGAAATACCTCACGACTTGTATCGAAGGAAATGATCAATCCCCCATTCGCACGGAATCGATGCTCAACTGCGTCAAATGGAAATAATTCCTTATCTTGCTCATATCCCAGCCAATAACACATTCCCTTGAAGGGCATCTGGAAATACTCAGGCCAAAACAAAGTAGTTTCGGTTTCTAAAGAATCTGTGTTGAGCTCTTCCCAAAAATCACAACCCGTGGTGTATACTACTGCTCTGTGCCGACTAAGAAAAGTCCGGCAGTCTTCATCTACCCCTTGAAAATAAGTAGTAAAGGTCACAACTTTGCACTCATTAGACACGGGATCATAGCCAAATCCAATATGAAAACCAGTTTCCATATGTTCTTGCCCATCGTGATCATCGGGCAGGTCCAAGGGCCACAATGGAAGGCATGGCTCATCGGGAATACGATTGAATTCCCCAATTCCGGGATTGCATAAAACTAGGCTACTGTCACTAGATAGTAAAACAATGCCATTGCAGTGGCCTAGGATACAAAATGGTTGTTCCGGGACTCCGATCTTTTGAATAAAAGATTGAGGAATAATGATGTCCTGGACACCAACAAGAGAGCAGCTATTGCTATGCTCGTCATCAGTATTATCGTCGTCTTTGCAAAACCCAAGAATTGATAATACTTCTGGAGTCTCCTCCTTCTTAGTGGTGCTGTTACACTTGGGGTTCTCCTCCTCCTCCTCCTCCTCCTCATGTTGCCGCTGCACTACTAATCGTGCCAAAAAGACGTGGAGAGTGGTGAGATTGTTGTTTGCAGAGTTGGAGAGGTGCTTTGACACGAAACCCGGATTGTTGATGAGAGCAAACCACCATTTAGAGACACATTTGAATCGCATCAGAGTTTTGGGGGGCAGAGTTAGCAGGATTTTCACCAACATATCTTGTCCCATTTTCATTTTGCTGCTGCAACACTACTCGCGCTCTCCCTTACACGACAAATTATAAAACTTTTTAATTAAGATTTCTAAGAAGAAAAAAAAATCATATACAGGACACCGATTAAGATTTTAGATCAAAACTTTGATTAATTTTTGGAAGCAAGGTTCAATTATACATGGGGTTGTGCGCGTATATATATATATATATATATATATATATATATATATATATATATATATATATATATATATAATCATCATAGAAACTGATTTAGATTATTAATTAAAGATTTAATTAATTGTTGTAGAAATTACCAGAGATGAAAGAGACCCCCGCAGGAGAAGGATTCGATGGAGGCCGTGCCGGCCGGCGTTCTGTTCTGCTTTATGACTGTGAATGGTGCAATGCAACTGGGAGGGATTTGTTTCAAGTTCAACTTCAATTTTGTAGGCGTTTCTAAGGGCGTTTCTAATGCAAGGTCGCACGCAAAGTTTGCATCTTAAAAAACGCCTTAATTTTGTAAAATTATAGACCAAGTGTGAGAGTTGCATTGTTCAAACCCACAACCTCCAACTGTGATGGAACATTGTTTTAGGTTGGATGGATATGATCAAGTGTGAGACTTGTGTTATTTGACCCCATAACCTTACAGTTGGGCTGGCTCGATATCATTCATTATTTGTGGGCGTCATGTTATTTGATTTTAGCCCAGGTTCATTTTATTTTGTCACGTCATGTCCACATGGCGAATGTGAATTAGACAGGACTTCATTTTAGCCCAAGTCATATTGTGAATATACGTTATTCGAAAAATGTGGAATATTTGCATTCTTTATGGAATAGATATGAATCATGTCCATTTTAGTGTATCGAGATATGAATACATTGTATCTCTATTTCTTTTTCTGCATTTGGTGGAAGGTATATATGCATCTTATCTGTCAGCTATGCTTTCTATTAAGAATTTAAGATTGTCTTATTACACGATTACACTCATACTATATTAGTATTATTAACGATATTATTTAAAGTATACTATGGTAAGACTAGCCTAGTCCCTAAGATATAAATCATTAAATCACTTGCTTTAATCACATATGTTGTTTCCCTCAATAGAAAGTTAGAAAAAAGACCCAACACCATTGACTAACATTTGCTTTATTCACATGTGTTGTTTCCCCTCAATAGAAAGTTAGATAAAAGATCAAAAACCATAAGCATTTGTTTAATATTTTATTTCTTCAATTTTAAACCTATTGAGTACATTGCTACCCCCAATTTACATTCCATATTAGACTGATGAGTAAGCTAACTTTTAGGTTAGTGTATTTATTTTTTTTACATCTATTTTTCCCATTTGTGAGGAACGCATGGAAGCCACGCAATATTAATACCATTTTTTTTCTTCATATTTGTTGCAGTCGTATCAGATTAGGAATGTGATTATGTAAATCCTAGTATATCTAGGAGTATCTTGTAGTTACCATTAGGAGTTGATCACCTATTAAGAGATGTAATACTAAAAAGGTAAGGACTCTACCCATCCTACCACTATAAATAAAGACATAAGGGGGTGATACAACACACATCTCATAATTAAATCTCTCTCTTTCTCTCTTGTTGCTGCCGGCCCCCTCTCTTTAGTCCTTAGATAGCTCAGTTAAATAGGCCTACAACATGTTATCAGCACGCTCTTGCCAAAAGCTAAGGGATGAAGGATCGTAGAAGGAGGCTATCTTCTACAAATTCAAGGGCTTTCAATCGTTTTCTCCCAATCAGGTTCTTCTAGAATAAATTAAGATATTTGAAAAAAACCTTGATGCATGAACCCCTTATATTTATATTTTCCTTCCAATTATATATATCGTATATATGTTCATATATTTTGTCAATATATATAATTGTTCATGCATTACGCATATATGCTATGTGGAATTGTGAGTCAAAGAATCAAAATTAATTTAGAAGTAATTAGGGTTTTAACCCTAGATATTCGAAGAAGAAAAAAAGAAGAAAAAGGGAAAATTGCGGCACCACCGTGTTGGCCTGTAGCCCAGCCGTGTGGCGACAAATTGTGGGATGACATCGTTTTGGTGTCATTGGACCTTGTACGCAGCCCTCTGGGCTTGTTGCATCCCTTGGACTCAACCAAGCTTCAGCTTGGGTTGTATGATACATGGTCCTGAAGCCCGAACTAATCCAGCCCAAACCCGCACGCCATAAGCATGTTGGGCTTGTCCCCTGACAGGGGCCTGAAGCCCTGGCCCACTCAAGCCTATTTCAGCACAGCCCGTAGCTTGCTGGGCTTTGATCTTGCCCGGCTCGCAAGCAAACAGCCAGCCCATATGGCTGGGCTTCTTCCCCCGGCCCAAAGACTAGGCTCCAGCTTCGGCTGGGTCTTCCGTGTGATAACCCACAAGCCAGCTTCGACTGGGCTTGTCCATGCGCGCCCCTTTGGCCCAATGCCAGCAGCCTTGGTTGCTGGACTTACCCAATTCTCTAAACCCGTGGGCTGCAACCATCTGTGGGCTGCCTATTTGCAGCTGAACCCAAGCCTCAATTTTTTGGGCTATCCTTTTTCGATCCAATGCTAATTTTTGGCATTTTAAATAATTTTAACCCGTATGTTATAATTATTGTCGTGGATTACTCCCACTATGTCTCATTTAGATCCCCGCACGCCTCAGTCTGAAACTGAAGTAAGATGCATTCTAGATCTTCAGAGCATTGCTCAAACCATGTTGGATGCTTTTACTGATCTAGCGAAGGTGATTGGATCACATATACCCGCTGCAAACGTACTTGTAAGAATGGACGTATCGATCGTATGCCGTAACACCGTTGTGGAAGGCCGATCCGTCCTTGAGGGTGGGGTGGCCTCACCTCCCACATGGCAAGGTACATTGGCGGCTAGCCAATCACCTGCTCCTACCCTATAGCGTGGCAGGCCTCCTGGTTTAAAGGATTCACATTCCCGAAAAAGGAAATCGGCACAAACTAGTGAACCTAGTCTGAATCTGACCAATTACATAAGTACATTCCCGTCAACACTTTAAGAAATTAAGTTACTGTAAACAACAACTTACTGTTGTAGAAACCAAAATGGTAGCTCCAACGGTGGGCATTTTCAAATAACTAAGTGATAGGAGCATATTTATGCGACTTAGTTAGCTTGTTTTCTTGCATTTTCATAGTTAATTTGTGTTTATTGTAGTGATTTAAGCTATTTTCGTTTGTTTGTAGGTCTAATTGGCAAAGTTGGCAAGAAAGTGCATTTTGAAGCATTTTAGAGCAATTATGGGCTGGAATGGATTGCATGCATGTGGAGCACAAGGAACGGATGTTTTTGAAGATCAAGTGAAGCTAAGAACGTGCTAAAGAGATGGAGAAATCAATTCAAGACTTGGAAGATGAATAATCAGCTGCAAGGGCACCTAAAACCCTTCTAGAAGGCCTATATCTTCCCTTAAACACATGCTGCATCTACCTTTCTAGAAGCCCTAGAAAGGTGGCGCCCCAAACCCTTCTAGAAGTCCCAATTTCTGCCACAAAACATGTTCTTTCTAGAAGCCTAAAAAAGTGGCGCCTATTCTCTTTCTAGAAGCCTAAAAATCTGCCACAAACCCTAGTTCTTTTCCACCTTGGATTAGGCCAAGCCTTTTTCTACAAAACCCTAGCCTATAAATATAAGTTTTTCAGCCAAAATTCGTCACCACCCCCTACCATTCAGAAACCCTTGTGCCGCAACCCTAGACACCATTCTACATCATTCATTTGATCCATACAATTCCATACACATTCAGCCGCAACCTTTCACCCTCATCAGCCATCATTCATCATCCTACACAAGAATACACCATCCATCACCCATAAAACCACCAACCACACCTTATGCCACAGCAAGGAAGAAGGAGGAGAGCCCTTGGACGTGCTTGCCATTCTAATTGGAGTTGCTGGAACGTTTTAGGTGTAATCTTTCTTTTGTTTTCAATGTTTAAATTCAATAATCTTTGTTTTGTGAGTATGAGGAACTAAACCCCTCTTAGCTAGGGGGAATTTCGAAACCATGGCTATATTTGCAATACGATTTGATTACATCCAGTTGTGATTTCATGAATTGTGAATTCAATTTACTTATCTGTTTGAATTAAAACTTGTTTATGTATGTGAGTTGAGAGTGCACACTTAATTTGCATGCATAAATCTGATGCTAGGATATAAGGGAGTTTCACCTAATCGTTATGAACTTATATTCATAAGTAGTAAAGGTTGTTAGTCACAATCATGTTAAGTAAATTCCTGGCATAAGTATCATGCGCTTTCATAGTTACGAATGCCTTGTCAACACTTAAGATTTTCATAGAACTTAATAATCTTTGATTGTTTCTCTATTATGCGCTTTCATGTAGGGAACTTTTGAGGAATAATTTGATTGCGATGCGCCAATTCCATTCAATTCAATGACTTAAGGAAAATCTGAGGGTTAATTTAAGCGTACCTAATTAACTTGGGGTGTTGAGGTTCATGGTTCATTAAAAAAGCAACTGGAAATTGTTTTGTATGCAAGTATGTTATGTGTGGAGAAAGACCTCCTAGCTAGCCCATCATCCATCTTATTCCACCAAATTCGTGCAAATCTGCCTAGTTTTAGTTCTTGTTTTGTTTACTTTATTTTCGTCCAAAACCAAATCCCCATTTACTTTAGAGTGTCTAACTAGTTAAGATTTGTTTTAGATTGTGTTTTTAAGTGTTTTGAGTCAAGTTAAAACTAATTTTCGTCCAAAATTGTGTTTAGAGTCAGAAACTGTCCAGTTTGTGTTTTTAGGCAGTTTTGAGTGTTTTTAGCTTATTTTGAGTCTTGTGAACTTGTTTTGAGTCTTTTAAGTCTAGTAAAGTGTTTTAAAGCTTAGTTTTATCTATTTGAGTCAATTTAAAGTGTTTTAGCAATCCCTCCTAATCTCCGGTTTAAGAACGATCCCTACTTACATATATACTACAATTGTCAAAAAAATGTTTAATTTGTGTGCTTATATATTTTCACATCACTAAGAAAAGAAGGTGTAATGATAAGTGAGTCTATTCAAGCTCAAACCAAAACGAGAAAGATGAAAAGGAAACAAAACAAAACATCAAGAAAATGAATATGTATTAACAAGGGATCGACAAAATATATACCTTTTGATCCATCAATAGTGAAACACACTGGTGATAGTAATTCTTAGTAATCACCCGATCAACTTTAGCAACGATGTCATCCATAGGAGCAAATCTAAACTTGTTAAGGGCATCCTCACGACTCATCATCTGGATAGATCCCAAGATGGGGATGTGAGGTTCGATCTCCGGCCCACCAAATTTAGGAGTATTCTAGGTAAAAGGATCAACCATAATCCTCACGGCTTGAAGAGTTGGTTTTACATAGAATATGAGAAAAGTAAACATGATTAAGCATGGTCTGAAAACGTTAGCCTATATAATTGCCCAATTAATGGGTTAATCAAGATGGCATATTTAAGGAGAAAGTCTAATTTATAGCCCCAATATTATAACCGCTTTAATGCATTAGTTTCTGGTTTGCAAACAAAATTGAAATTGAGATTAGAAGAAATCATTAAGAATGATATTAACATGATCAATGAGGGGTTGTATATTGAAATACCCAATCAAAAATGCCAACAACTACATGTAGTATATTTTCTTTTTGCTTCTACATGTCTTAGAACTTGTTATGGTGATAACTCATAATCGTGTTTATATATCTTTGCTTTAGGTATATAATTGTCTTGGTATCTTTATCCATAGCTATCTATCTTATAGGTAATTAGATGAATATGTTAAGTAAATATTTTTCATAGATATAGACTATACAATTCAACAAAAAAAGAAGTGTTTTAAACATCAATATCATAGGTAAATAATTTGTATATAATTAGGAATTCTTCAATTTAATTTCATATTTACCATAAAGGGAAAAATAGTCATAATACTAAGTGGGTTTGTTATTGATGTATATTCATGACATTCAGGTCGAATGAAGGTTCCTCACGTGAGCAGCCTTGGCTTGATTGGAAATTAATTTATTATTTAGACGGGGGATGGTGGCATGTGTAATGGTCGTGATGGAGTACTTGAAAAATGTATATATGTGATTTGTTGGTGACTTCTTGAAATGGAAACAAAACAATAATCTGCGTTAGTTCAAAGTTCTCACATCATGTGTTGGTTTCAAATTTCTCACAACATGTGTTGGTTTCAAATTTCTCACAGCATGTGTTGGTTTCAAATTTCTCACAGCATGTCTACACATGCATGCAGTTTCTTTTGCCTATAAATTGAAAACTTGATAGTGATATGTAACAAGTTATATACTGAATTTCAGACTTGTATTGATTTTCATTTGTAGTGGGAGTAGGAATGTTAATTAAGTTTTTAACAATTTCGCATTTGTTTGGATGGTTTCATTTTAACCCCTCCACCACCTCCACCTCCACCCCATAGGTACTATAAATACATGCAACTTTGTCTTCAAAACATCAGGTAGAATTAGAAATGGAGTCGAAGTTAGTGCAAGTCATATTTTTCTTCTTGTTTGTCACAGTTTCATCCGCTTACACACCATTCCAATACTTTATGCATGTTCAGTTCTGGCCAGCTGCTGAATGCCAAGCTATAGGGGGGGGGTGAATAAATGCCACATCATGCAACCATCTCATCTTCAGTTCACTATTCATGGTCTCTGGCCTGCGAATAAATCATCCTCTTCATCCCTTGACTGCAAGGGGGATGCCTTTAATGTGAATGAGGTAATTATTCACAAATTAACTCTCAATAGTTAATATGCATGTGCGTCCCTACGTGTGTGTATGTATGTATATATGTATCATTATATATCTCCCTGCATGTGTACCGTGTATGTACGTGTATTCTTAACTAGTTTTCTTCTTATGTTTTAATTAAATAATATATGTAGATGGATGATGCACTGAAAAAGGCGCTACTTAGTTCGTGGTGGGATTGGAGAAAAGGGAAGCCTGTCGAATTCTGGCAACGAGAGTATGATAAGCACGGAAAGTGCTCCGACAATGTGTTCCTGAAGACCGAGTACTTCCGGAAGACCCTAGCGATGTACCATGATTTTGATATAGCTCAAATCTTGCAGAAGGATAATATTGTACCCCAACCACTTCAGCCCAAGATGTCGTTGTACAAATTGTACTCCATCGATCAGATAACAAAGGCAATTGAGTCCGAAACCGGCGGACATTCCGTCAATATCAGATGCTATCAACAATACCAGAAGAAGAGCAACAATGGAAGTAAACCATTAATATATTTGGCCCAAGTCGCCCTCTGCTATAATAGATCTGGCAATAACAGAACTAACTGTGATCCAGGCGAAACAACCAGCTGCAACTTTAATAAATCAGAACCGAAAACTGTACCACGTATAGCCCACATAAAGCTCTGGTAACAACTGTATGATCAATATAAATAAAGTCAGCGGAATAGAATAATCACAGTACCAAAAGTAACCACTAACCTGAAGAAGACATCTCTTAGAAACTAGGAATCTTCTGCAGCTCTCCTCACACTCAATGAATGGGATCTGAGTATTCTTTAGTTTGCGTGATTGAGAGAGCGCATGGACCCCTTTTTTATACTGCATACGATGATGATTGATAAGGGCTCTTCCCATTATACAATCCTAATCAATCTAACCTTATCATTGAGAAAACCTATCATTCACATCCATTATAAGTGTTTCAACACTATCGTGACTGTTTTAGCTGAAACCCCTATTATACAAATTCCTTATCAGCTTACAACCTTAAGTTGATTCCAATCTCTTAAATCCTCACGTCTCCAAACTAAAGATGATCAAGTGTTCAGCTCTCATTAGAACTTACATTCTCCCACTAGAGTTAACACTTGATTCAACAGTAGCTGGCCTTATGTGAAGTTATTCTTAAATGGCCAGGAGATCAGCACCAAAGGGTAACATGTTCAATTCGTTGAACAATATCCCCATAATTCCATTCACAAAACTAACACATACAAGATGCAAAAAATTTGTGTAAAATGTGTCTGTAGATGTATAGTTTCTCACATCCTGCACTTGGTCCCCTTAAGAATCGATACATCAATTCATCTTAATGTTTCATATTGAAACTCTTGGTTGTTTGTCCTACTGACAATCATAATATTGTCAAAACCATTATGCATAATAAAATATACGCATACTGTCATAACTAAAGTTGTGCATCTAGAGGGAAAACTTCGAAACAACCACACAACTTTTAAGACTTCATTAGTGGGGAAACCTTATCAATGAAGAAAACTTTATTAATACTTATTCATAAATACCGGTCATGTGAACTAGTGACTGATAACAAAACATGTTAGAGGATTTACTTGTTCCCCCTAATTAACATCATCAAAACTAGCTAACAGACCCATCTTTGCAACATGCTTCTTGAAAACCAATACCTGAACTGCTTTGTTTAAAGGATCTATAACCATAAAACCGGTTTCCTAGTAATCAATCTTCACCAAACCTTCTCTCGAGCAATCAAATATTTGATATCTAAATTCCATGTTGCAGATAATCTTTTGTTGTTCTTGCTGAAGAAAATAGCTGCATTATTATCGCAATAAATTTGAATTAGTCTCAAAATAGAATCCACTGCACTAAGTCCTGCAATGAAAATTTTCAACCATATAGCTTGATTGACAGTTTCACAACATGAGAGATATTCAGCCACCATGGTAGAGGCTGCCACTGTTGCCTGCTTCACACTTCTTCACGAAACTGCACCACATGCCATAGTGAAAATATAACCTGAAGTAGACTTAAGGTCATCTGGACATCTAGCAAAATCTGAACCACTATACCCTTTTAACACAAGCTCATCAGTTTTCCTGTAAATAAGCATATGTTCCTTGGTTCTTTGAAGGTACCTCAATACTCTCTTGGCTACATTCATGTGAGGCACCCCCTGCGTCATATTGAAACCTTCGAAGAACATTAATACTGAAAGCAAGATCAGGTCTTTTGCACACTTGTGCATACATCAAGCTTCCAACAAGAGAGGCATATGGTTTGCCTTCCATGTTTCTTCTTTCCAACTCACTCTTGGGACACTGCTCTTTGCTTAATTTGTCACCCTTTGAAATTGGCATTTCAGTAATGCCACAATAAGCCATGTTGAATCTTTTTAAAACCTTGTCGATGTAACCCTTTTAAGATAACCCCAGCAATCCATGTAATATAGTTAATAGCAAAAATAAGCAAATCACAAATACAATTAACCACTAACCTTGTGTAGCCATTGCAGCAGAAAAACGAGAGCTCTTTTACACTCAACACTATTGTATGCAAATTGCAATTAACAAACAATGGGGCTTGTTCTATCTGTTTTGCGTAATCAATGTGAATGCAGGAACCTCCATTATATATCCTTAGTGGTGGTATTTGATTTGGTTACTTCCCATCATGTAATCCTAATCAATTTGTATAAACTAATATCCTTATCACCACAAACCAAAGTTATCATATCATAATAGTTAAACCTATTGATACCAAGATTACTTTCAACTTTATATTAGATAAAAAAAACATTCCCTAATAGCTTTACAAGTCTAGTCTATCCCAATCTCTTATGACTTCAATCCTTTAAGCACATGATAAACCAAGTGTGTAGCTTTAATTAGATTACATTCTCCCACTAGAGCCAACACTTGTTTTCACACAGTAACAGTTTCTGTCATATGCCAGCATTCATGAAGAACTAAAGGGAGTCATGTCCTTAAAACATAAATACTATTCCCTGAATCACTATCATGAAACTATCATACACATGAAACTCCAACAAGACATGAAAAATTAATACAACATGTTGTGTTTCATTCAAATTCCTTTTATTTCCGGATGAAGATGCTCAAGTTGGCTCAATGTTAGAACTCAACCTATTACTCTTTCTTACGTAGTATGTTAAGAGAATGGTGTTTTCAACTTAGTTCCTAGCATGCAATCTAGAATGGCGTGTTCATAGATTTAACAAGAAGAAATCATTAAGAACGAAAAGAGTTTGAGTCATCACAAGGCATCGTAAGTACTGGCGTTGTCTTACTTATCCTAGAAATTGGTTCACATGTTAATCGCAATTAACAAGTACTACTTTAGAACATATGTAGGTCCTCATTCGACAAGGGCAGGCACACACATATTCATAGCATTAGAATCCTAGATATGCTTACTACGTATGCATCCATAGAAAACAAATAAAGAATTCATCAATGAGACAAGTAGTGAACCAAGTTTCATCCATTCATAAAAGTAATTCAAACGAAATGTCATAACAAACTTGTAATCATATTCGGGGCTTCAAAACAACCCCTAACTACTAAAAGTTTAGTTACACACAATCCTTAAGTTAAAACAAAAGATAGACATGAGTTTGAGAAGATAGAACCGAAAGAAATCAACCGAGGCCTCCTCCTCCTTCCTTCCTTCCCCAATGCTGCTTTTAAACTAAGTCTTGCTGCATCATTTTCTTCTCCTTAACTCACCCACTAATAGCCATTTAGTGATGACAATAAGTGAAAGGAAATGTGGTAAAACAATTGTAACTCTTTAGGTAGCCTTTATGCCAATTACTCCTTCTTAATTCTCATCCTTATTTCCATTCCCTTTTATATTTGAATAAGTTTCAGCTGACTTGTTCTTGGCTGCATTAGTTTTGGCTGCTAGATTTATTGGGTTTATTGCTTCCATTGCAGTTACAAACTGCTCAGCCTCTTGGGAACCGTTCAGTGTTAAAACGGCCATAACTTTTTCTAGAAAAATGATATTAACAATCCGCGAAATGCTCCAGCAAATAGACATCTGTAGCTTTCCAAGCATATAAGGCTCATTCTCTAATTCAATTTGAGCTGTTCGTAACTTGCTTCCAAAGTCAGCTGATCTGTACAGGCAGTTTTGACGAATTTGTTACTAAAAATCCTACTTGTGCTATTTTTCTTTTATTTGCTTGACAAATCCCACAAAACACAAAAACAATGTAAATAGCTCAAAAAATAAGGAACTAACTAAGAAAAGAGAAGTGAATTTGATGTAAAATATATATAAATATGAGCTTATCAGTATGATTGGTTGTGCATGCTGCATGATTGGTTGTGCTTCATTGGTGACATCTGCATGCACTTGGATCAGGATCATCTCCTAAGCAGATGGAGAGGATCCTCCTGACCAAGCTCATTGGGCCATTCAATTTTTATCCAATGGCTATAATTATTATAACTTTTAGAGGAGCCTCTTGTTTGTAGCCGTTGGATAAAAATTGAACGGCCCGATGGGCCTGGTCAGGAGGATCCTCTCCATCTACTCAGGAGAGGATCCTGATCCCATGCACTTCAATCTCATTTTGAACCTCTACATTTTCACCTTATTCATAATTATTGTGTAGTTGATCTTCATGGTTGTCATCAACATTAATATCAGTCATTTGCCCAGGAATATCAACCACGGTAGTCACTTTATTATAATCTTCAATCTCTGCCCCATTCTCGACAACCGCATCTTCTCCTTCCTCGAACACAAACTTGTTTGGATTGGAAGTAAAGTCATCATTACCTTTAGTGTGTTCCAAGAAACTATCCCTTGCAGTCTCAACGAATTTCATGCTGTAATTAGGGCAATAAAATCTATAACCCTTAGATTTGTCTGCATAACCCACGAAGTAACAGGTGATGGTCTTGGAATATAATTTCTTACCATTAGGATTGTAGAGCTTTGCCTCTGCTTGGCAACCCTAGACATGAATGTGTTTTAAACTAGGCTTTCTCCCAGCCCATAACTCGAAAGAAGTCTCTTCCACAGTTTTGCTAAGAACCCTATTAAGAATGTAACTCGTTGTCTTCAGTGCCTCACCCCACAAAAAAATCTGGGAGTTTTACCTTGCTTATCATGCTTCGAACCATGTCAAGAAGTGTTCTATTTCTTCTTTATGCCACCCTGTTTTGCTCGGGGGTTCCTGGAGTGGTATGTTGAGCAACAATACCATGATTTTGCAAGAAAGAAGCAAAAAGACCTGGATGTCTACCTGTTTGATCATACTTTTAATAGTACTCACCTCCCCTATCAGACCTTACAACCTTAATTTTTCTTTCCAACTGGTTTTCAATTTCATTTTGGTAAATTTCAAAAACTTCTAGGACTTAAGTTTTTCAGAAATTAAATAAACATAACAAAATCTTGTAAAATCATCAATGAAAGTGATAAAATATTTATTTCCTTCAATAATTTGTGTAGGAAAATGACCACAAATGTCCCTATGAATGAGTTCCAAAAGTTGTTTGCTTCGTGTGGAACCTTCCTTCCTAGACTTAGTGAATTTTCCCTTGATGCACTCCACATAAATATCAAAATCATTAAAATTTAATGGAGGCAAGATTTCATCTTTCACTAAGAGTTCCATCCTTGGTGTTGAAATATGACAAAGCCTTTTATGCCATAAGTTTGACGACTAAAGTGATTTTGTTTCTTTGCTCTCAGTATTAAAGATAACTTGATTATTCTTAAGTGAAAATTGAAACATGCCATCAACCAAAAATCCTGTACCAATATGGGAAGAATTTATAAAAAATATTGAAGCCAAACTTATTCATAGTAAAATAAAACCCTAACAAAACTAATCTTGAAACTGAAACAAGTTTTCTTCTCATCGAAGGTACATAAACGACATTTTTCAAATCTAATTGAAAATTGCTTGTACCATACTTGACCAATCCCGAAACTACCGAGCACCGGTCAACGTTGTACCGTCAAGGACCCATAAGAGTTTCCCTCCAACCAGGAGGCCAATCACAGCGCGACACTTGTCGACATCAGAAGCCAATCATAGCATGACATGCATCAGAAGCCAATCACAACACGACACGTGTCAATGTCAGAACAAAGCTAGAAACTCTCTTCTATAAAAGGAGATCATTCTCCCACAATATTTCCTAATGTCATTTGAACTAAATCATTCACTTGTACTCACTAAATGAGAGCTTGAACCTATGTACTTGTGTAAACCCTTCACAATTAATGAGAACTCCTCTACTCCGTGGACGTAGCCAATCTGGGTGAACCACGTACATCTTGTGTTTGCCTCCCTGTCTCTATCCATTTACATACTTATCCACACTAGTGACCGGAGCAATCTAGCGAAGGTCACAAACTTAACATTTTCTGTTGTACCAAAGTCCCCACTAATTTTGTGCATCAACATTTGGCGCCGTCTGTGGGAACGACACTTATTCCCACTCTCTTCAGCTTTGTTAAGCTGGTTTCCACCATTTGTACACTCTCTTCAGCTTTGTTAAGCTGGTTTCCACCATTCGTACACTCTCTTTTGACCAGGCATCCCTTTCCAACATGGGGAGCGAAGGAAGTCACAGCACACAGAATGACACCCCTCTTGCACCTGGTGCGAATCAACGAAAGAAGGAACAAAAGAAGTTTGCTCTTCAGGCTAAAGTCGATGAACTGGAGGCTCAGAACAACAAGATAGCGATGAAGAATGAGATCCTTTAATAGCAGTATGAGAAGGTCTTCGAGATGCTCTACGAGGCTAGATATACTAAAACACACAAGCTCATCACCCCTGTGGAAGTCAACCATCAACTGGGTGCCCCTCAACATGGAGGGTCATTTGCCCTCGACATAGCTATTCCTGTTGAGGAGCGAACTACTCATCGAAATGGCCACCAACATGAGACTTCTCTCAACCCAGCTGCTTCGACCCGAAGCAGGAGGAATAGAGGAAGGCACCTCCTTACAGAAGGAGTGGAAGGATCGAAAGCCGTCTTTCGTGACTGTCGAGACTTCCTAAAGCAACGTCGAGACAATCTCATCCATGTAAGCTCAAAGATCAATGACCCAAGGGTCTCTGAAATACTCGGTCCCCTCCCATGTCCCAGGCCGGCTACCAATTTGGGGAAGGGGAAACAAGTTCTAGAGGAACACGAAGGTATAGGGGACTCAGAGATGTTCCGACATACATACATTGGAAGTCAGTACGGCGAGTCCAAGGAAAAATCACATGCTCTTTATCAAACCTTCCTACTTCCAAGAGAAGATGGAGATTTACGAAATAAAGCTCTAGTGGTACATGACTCCACTCAGGACCCTCTTGTCCTACAGCTCCTTAAGGAAGTAAATAAGTTGAAGGTTGAACGAAAAGATGAGATACCTGATTGGAACCAACCTAGGTCTGGCCCTCTTACAAGAAGGATCCTCGACACCCCCTCCAAGCAAAGCAAAAGCAGAAGCTTAGCTTACAACTCTATACTGGAAATGAGGACCCGATTGAACACCTTAACCTCTTTGAGTCTACCATGGCATACCGGATGCACACCGACGAAGAGCGATGTCTTCTCTTCCCCTCCACCCTCTCTAGCGGAGCTCTAAACTGGTATTGTCATCTTCCACTTGAGATGGTAGACTCATTTGAGGAATTGAAGAACTGTTTGTTTCTCAACACATTTTCAGACCGATCGCTTGCACTCTGCGGATGACTTGTACACTATTCGCCAAAAGTCAGACGAGTCATTACGTATATATGCTGGCCGCTTCAGCCATGAGTATTCCCGTTGTGCCGAGGCAGACGACAAGACTGCCCTCAAAGCCTTGACTGCAGGCCTACGTGATTGTTTCTTCAAGTACATGATCAATGCCAAGACTTGGAAGACTTACTTTGAGGTGATAGCACATGCTTACAACCATGCCTCCGCTGAGGCAAGGACATATCAATGGAAACCCCCACCACCACCCCTTATCAGCAAGTAGGGAGTGGAAGCCAGATCCAACCAAATGAGAAGACCTCGACCTTCCAAATGGCAGCGGTGCCTCTCCCTGCCTTACTTAATACTTCACCAAGTCAACAGACATATCAATCTCAGGGCAAAAGGAAAGATTTCCATCCTCACCAGTCTCATTTTAGTAAAAGAAGTAAGGGACACTATCACGATAACCAAGGGTATCGCCATGATAATGCCCACCCCCAGGCAGTTAACATAGTGGGCCAAACACGTGTCAGGACAGGCCCTACCCCGAGGTATGAGACATACACACCTTTGAACGCCACATGCGTGGCCATTTACCCCAGCATAGCACACTTGATACCGAAGCCAATGCCGAGGCAGTCGGGTTACAAGCCCACGAAGAACACGGGCACGTTTTGCTGCTAGCACGAGCATAACGGCCATGACGGCAAGAAGTGTATCACCATTCGTGATCATATTGAAGCTTTGGCGCGAGAAGGAAAAATTGATCGATTCCTCCTTCACCATTCAAGGGATAACCGTAACCAACGCCAAGTGAATGTGATATATTCCATAAGCGGCGGCACACCCATATCTGAATCTTCCAATAGGGCCATGAAAAATAGTGAACGAGCTTTAAGGCCTGGCCACCAAGTGTTTCACGTGGAAGACATCAGGGGAGGCAAGTATCAAAAGCCCAACTGGGATCCAATATGTTTCTACCCTGAGGAAGAAAAAGGTATCATCTACCCTCACAATGACCCACTGATCGTGGAGGCTCACATAGCCAACTTTGAAGTAAGACGAATCCTAGTAGACACGGGGGCTTCGGTCAATATCATGTTTGCTGAAGCTTTCAGAGCATTTAATGTAGCTGAACACTTGCTCGATCGCTCGATTTCTCCTATGATAAGCTTCTCCAGTGATATCGTGCAACCTATAGGGAGCATACACTTACCTTTCACCATTGGTACATGCCCTTACACAGCTACCATTACCACTAACTTCCTGGTAGTTGATTGCCCAACGGCATACAATGTCATATTTGGACGCACAGGCATCAATGATCTCAAGGCCATGGTATCCACACATATGTTGTTGATGAAATTTCCAACCCCCTATGGCAATGGTTACATCATAGTAGATCAACTTAGTGCACGGTCATGTTACAACACTTCAGTCAAGCAACAACACCTGCTTATGCCCAAGGAAACCTTTTCTATACATGCCAAGTCATAAAGACCACCTCGGACGAAGCCAACTTGGATCTTCACGGTGGCAACAGTCAACCCGATGATCATCGAGATGACTCTTTCACCCAGCAAGCACAACCCGCTGAAGAGCTGGAGAAGGTTTCTATATCAAAAGATTATCCAAATCGCATGGTGAAGATTGGCACCACCTTGTCACCACCCATTCGGTTGGCATTGATCTCTTTTTTGCAACAGAACACTAAGGTATTCGCCTGGCCATACAAGGACATGCTAGGCATCTTTCCCGATATCATATGTCATCGCTTGAGTATTGACCCCAAGACCAAGCCGGTGAGACAGAAGTGAAGATCTTATGACACTAAACGATACGAAGCAATGAAGGCAGAAGTTGAAAAACTCAAAGGCATAGGCTCCGTCTGCGAAGTCAATTACCTAACATGGGTAGCAAATGTGGTCCTTGTTAAGAAAAATCTGACCAAAGAAAATGTCTTGCTCCAAAAGGTCTTGTGGAGAATGTGTGTCGACTACACCGACCTAAACAAAGGATGCCCGAATGATAGCTTTCCTCTTCCTCTCATTGACAGACTTATAGACTCTACAGCAGAGTGTGAACTCCTGAGCTTCATGAATGCTTACTCAGGATATAACCAAATCTTCATGAACCATTCGGACCAATAACACACAGCCTTCACTACTGACAAGGGACTATATTGCTATAAAGTCATGCCCATCGGCCTAAAGAATGCAGGAGCGACTTATCAGAGACTAATCAATTCAATGTTCGCTGAACAAATTGGGAAGAGCATGGAAGTTTACGTTGATGATATGCTAGTCAAGAGCAAACATGCTGACCAACACATCGTTAACCTATCTGAAAGTTTCACCATTCTGAAGATGTGCTCCTTTCTTCAAAGCACTTAAGGGAAGTAAGAAGTACATTACATGGACTGATGAATGTGCCGAGGCATTCAAGAACCTCAAAGACTACATGAGTAAAGCCTTTCTGCTCTCCAAACCTGAGGTTGGTGACATTCTCATTATCTATCTGTCGGTATCGACTTCAGCAGTAAGTTCCGTTCTCATTCGAAATGATGGTAATGTCGAACGACCTGTCTACTATGCTAGCAAGGCCTTACAAGATGCAGAGACACGATACTCTAACATTGAGAAATTGGCTCTAGCATTGGTCATGTCTGCTCAAAAACTTCGCCCTTACTTCCAAGCACACTCTATCATCGTGTTTACCAATCATCCTCTTCGATAGATACTCCAAAGTCCTGACACTTCGGGGTGAATGATAAAATGGGCGATAGCATTGGGTGATTTTGACATCTCCTACCAACCAAAGCCAGCTGAGAAGGGCCAAGCAGTGGCAGACTTCATCGCTGACTTCACATATCCTGTTGACATTATTTCTACGCCTAAAGAAGTGGTTTCATTACCCTCGGAAGCTCAGAAAATAGAACCAACAGCCCCAGCATGGAGTTTATATGTTGATGGCTCGTCCAACCAACAGGGTTGTGGAGCAGGACTAGTCCTTACTACCCCTGACAAAGTGGCAATGGAGTATGCTCTTTGTTTCAAATTCAAAGCGTCAAACAATGAGGTCGAATATGAAGCCCTCATAACAGGCTTACGTTTGGCCAAACACCTTGGGGTTAAACGAATTGATATCTTCAGTGACTCCTAATTGGTGGTTAACCAGGTCACCAACAACTTTGACGCTAAGGATAGCTCCATGGTAGCATATCTGGCACACACACAATTGTTGCTCAAGCACTTCCACTACCATATCACCCAAATTCCTCGAGCGGCAAACAGTCATTCAGATGCTTTGGCTCGTCTCGCCTCAGCGGTGTAAGACAAGATTGGGAGAAAAATTCAGGTCGAATTGTTGGCAACAGCAAGCACTATGGCTGCGGAAGTGTGCAACTTACAATAGGGGATAGTTGGATTACCCCGATTTATAGATTCCTTGCTCATGGCACCCTTCCAAATGACAAAGTACAAGCTAAGCAGATTCGATACAAGGCTACCCGTTACTTGATCATTAATGACCAACTCTACAAGCGGGGTTTTAACCTACCATACCTAAGATGCCTTACGCCCGCAGAGGCGGAAATTGTCCTTTGGGAAATACATGAAGGAGTCTGTGGAGATCATGCTGGATCTCGATCCCTAGCACACAAGGCTTTTCGCCAAGGATATTACTGGCCAACACTCCACCAAGATGCCATCAGAATATCTCGCTCATGTGATAAGTGTCAACACTACGCAACTATTCCTCACTCCCCTCCCAAGCCGCTCACTCCTATGATCAACCTTGGCCCTTCGCCCAATGGGGACTTAATTTGATCGGCCCAATGCCTGCAGGGAAAGGTAAGGTCCGCTATGCAATTGTTGCAGTTGACTACTTCACAAAGTGGGCTGAAGTAAAACCCTTGGCGACCATTACTGAGGCAAAAATAGAAGACTTCGTATGGAAGAACATCCTTTGCATATTCGATATTCCCAATGCGATAATCACTGACAACGGGCGACAGTTCGACAACAATAAGTTCAGGATGTTCTGCTCTAAGTTCAACATCAACTTATGTTTTGCCTCCCCAGCTCATCCCCAGTCTAATGGACAAGTCGAAGCCATCAACAAAATAATCAAGCGAACTTTGAAAACCAGCTTGGACAAGGCTAAAGGTTGTTGGCCAGAATTTGTACCCCAAGTTCTTTTGTCATACCGCACTTTGTATCGGACATCAACAGGAGAAACCCCATTCTCACTTGCCTTTGGTACAGAGGCAGTTGTCCCAGTTGAGCTTAAGCAAGCAACGTTCCGAGTCCAGAACTACGTGCAAAGCGAAAATGACAAACAACTTACCCTCAAGTTAGATCTAGTCGAGGAACACAGAAACCAGACTCACTTGAGGAATGTCACCTACAAGCAGCGCATCTCCAACTACTATGACTCAAGGGTTAAACCTCGTTCTTTCAAAGTGAGGGACTGGGTATTGAAGACAAGATTACTCTGCGACAGAGTCCCGAGTGAATAAACACTTAGTCCAAACTGGGATGGACCGTTTGAAGTTGTTGGCATCAGTCGCCCTGGCTCCTACAAGCTTAGAAGCTCCGATGGCAAGACCCTTAGCCATCCATGGAACGCTGATCACTTGAAGTACTATTACAAGTAAACTCACATTGTACAAATGTTAAGCTTCAGCCGTTCGGCATCCTATGTAACAAAGACTATTTGGCATGAATTCAATAAAGAGGTGATTTAGACATCTCGGTCCTAATCCTTTTACATTCCTAACAATGAAACACTCGGGTTCAAAGCTTCAACATGAATGTTTCCAACATGAAACAAAGTCTAAGTATATGTCAACAAGACTATACAAATAAACCAACAGCTTCACAGTATATTCGTTCAATCATACATTCCAACACATTCATACATAAGCCAACTGTGCTTCGAAAGGGTTCAACATACTTTGTGTCATTCGACACTTGCTACAATGTGCCTCGACACCTTGCCCTTATTCTCACCAACCAGGTGATGAAATGTGAAGAAGGAACTCATATTCATGCCACCAACCAGGTGATGAAATGTATAACCTGTACTCTCCTTCATGCCATCAACCAGGTGATGAAATGTACAACCCGTACTCTAATATCATTTGGCAACTTGCCACTCATGCCACTAACCAGGTGAAGAATGAACTCATCGTCATGCCACCAACCAGGTGATGAAATGTACAACCCGTACTCTTTTTCATGCCACCAACCAGGTGATGAAATGTACAACCCGTACTCTAATATCATTTGGCAAATTGTCTTTCATGCCACCAACCAGGTGAAGAAGGAACTCATCTTCGTGCCACCAACCAGGTGATGAAATGTGATGAAAGGTGATGAAGGAACTCACATTCGTACCACCAACCAAGTGATGAAAGCAACTCACCATTCATTCCACCTACCAGAAGACGAGTGGTACAACTTGTACATGTGAACTCCTAACATTCACAAATAATAAAAAACCCTCAAGCTTGACAACTCAACTAGGGGAGCACTTATGCCCAACAAGAGTTATAGTCACCAACAAAGTCTTATTGCAAGCTAACAACAACTTCAGTGCATGGCATACGAAGATCAAGCTATTCAGCCCTCTTGCATCTGCTTCAGACATTTCTCCTCTGTAACAATGCAAACACTACAACTCGTAGAAAGCTTCACACACTCTTGATCGAGACAGTGTGAAGCAAAACCAATTTATGGTGCCAACAAGAGCTTCATCAATGGAGGGCAACCACAATTCTCAAAAGCTTCACACACTCTTGATCCAGACAGTGTGAAGCAAAACCAATTTATGGTGCCAACAAGAGCTTCATCAATGGAAGGCAACCACAATTCTCAAAAACTTCACACTCTTGATCAAGACAGTGTGAAGTAGAACCAATTTATGGTGCCAACAAAAGCTTCATCAATGAAGGGTAACTATAACTCGTAGAAAGCTTCACACACTTTTGATCAAGACTGTTCGAAGCAAATTCAATTTATATGGTTCATCCAATCATTCGACTACTACAAGGTGTGGCTTGCATCACAATCTCTTGCTGAACAGTGTGGAAACAAAAAAAAAATTGGGAAATTCAACAAAGCTTCATCAATGGAGGATAACTACAAATTCTCAAAAGCTTCACACTATCTTGATCAAGATAGTGTGAAGCAAAATCAATTCATGGTACCCAACAAAAGCTTCAACTCCAAAGCTTCACCTACAAAGCTTCAACTCCAAAGCTTCACTTACAAAAGTTTCAACACAAAAGCTTTACCTACAAAACTTCAACTCCAAAGCTTCACCTACAAAGCTTCAACACAAAAGTTTCACCCACAAAAACTTCACCCACAATAGCTTCACCTACAAAAGCTTCACCTATAAAAGCTTCACCGACAAAAGCTTCACCAACAAAAGCTTCACCCACCACAAAAGATTCACCCATAAAAGCTTCACCCACCACAAAAGCTTCACCCACCACAAAAGCTTCACCCACAAAAGCTTCACCCATAAAAGCTTCACCTACAAAGCTTCAACACAAAAGCTTCACCTACAAAAGCTTCACACTATCTTGATCAAGATAGTGTGAAGCAAAATCAATTCATGGTACCCAACAAAGCTTCAACCTCAAAGCTTCACCTACAAAGCTTAAAAAACAAAAAAAAAAAAAATATATATATATATATATATATATATATATATATTCGGAAATTCAAAAATTCAAAAATTCAAAAATTCAAAAATTCAAAAATTCAAAAATTCAAAAATTCAAAAATTCAAAAATTCAAAAATTCAAAAATTCAAAAATTCGAAAAAAAAAATTGCTTAGGCCTCATCTTCTTTGGGCCTAACAACTTTCATAACAAATATATATGTAGAAGGAGTTTTAGGCTACCACTTAGAAAGGAAATGCCTCATTTGTCAACTCCCTCGATCGGAGACTTGGGGGACTCCTACCATATGTTACTGCACCTTGATACTCGGAAGTCTCACAACCACTCAATGACTTGGATTTTTCAAGTCTCCAACCGAGAAGTTTTCCTCACTCGGGAAATTAAGGAAGCACTACCTCAACATACATGCTTCACTCACAAAGCTTCAACATACAAGCTTCAACAAAAGAAAAAATTCAAAGAACTTAGTAAAAGGCCTTGGTGTATTTAACACAATACGTTGAAATGAAGCAAAGCTTGTTTATTGATATCTCTGATAAGTTACAAATATGTACATATACATTAATAAAAATAAACAAACAAGAGGGAGCCTTCACAAAGGTTGCTCAGGAGAAGTCTCAGCAGTCGGCAGAGCCCCAGAAAGAGGAGGCACCGGATGATGATTATTCGAAGCCTCAATACTAGGTAGAACCCCAAAATGAGGAGGCACCGAAGGTTGATCATTTGGAGCTTCATTATGTGGTACAGCCCCAGAAGACGAATGCAATAAATGCCTTTGGAACAAACCCACAAACCTCTGATGATCAAGTAAAATCTGACCATCAGATTCCTGCAGCTGGTCAAGCTTCCTCTTCATGTTTGTAGCATAGTCATGTGCGAGCATGTGCAACTATTTATTCTCATGTTTGAGCCCTCTGATCTCCTGTTTGAGACTTATTACTTCAGCCGTCAATGATTCAACTTGGCAGGTTCGAGCAAATAGGCGTTGGGCCATATTAGATACAAAACATGCACACTGAACACTGAGAGCCAGAGAATCCTTAGCAGACAACTCATCAGACCGTTTGGAAAGTAGCTGTTATCTTTGGGAGTGAGAAGGTTCCTGGCCACCACCACAGTGGTCATATCATTATTCATCACAGAGTCCCCAACGGTAAGAGGACCAGTAAGGGATAAGAAGGATGGGCGCCATATGTTGTCTTGATAAGGCATGGCTGCCTCTTCACCAAAGTTCAAGTCAAAACGACGGTCGGATGGGCCAGACATTCTCAGAAATGATGAAGGAGAAATAAGGGGCAATAAATCTCTGAAGTACAAAAATAAGGGGAAAATTCCTGTAAGCAATAACTCTCTTAACGTACTTCTTGCATACAATTAGTGCTCCTATAAAAGAAAGGGCAACATGGCCATTGGTTCAAAAATCGAAGAGGCACCACTCTCCAGATTTCGAGAAGCAGATTTTCCTGAGTAAAATATGTCGACAATCCCCACACGCAACATTAGCTCATCGGGTACCACAGATAACTTTGCCAAAGATCTCTCACAAAGTTTAGACACATAAATTTTGAAGGTCCAACTACTCTACCATTACCCACAAGGGTAAAGGAACAGCATTACTGCTTGATAACTAGAAAGTCCCTGTGTGTGTCAACCTCCGTGCTCCGTGGCAAGGCAAACTAGCAAAAATGCCCAACGTTTACTCACATCGAGAAAACACTCCCAACAGGATTACTTGCTCAAAAATCGAAGAGGCACCGCTCCCCAAATCTCGAGAGCCAAACTCCCACCAGGATAGCTTTCTTAAAAATCGAAGAGGCACCGTTATCCGACTCTCAAGAGCCAGACTCACAACAGGATTGCTTTCTCAAAAATCAAAGAGGCACCGCTTTCCGAATCTCGAGAGCCAGACTCCCAACATGATTGCTTTCTCAAAAATCGAAGAGGCACCGCTCTCCGAATCTCGAAAGCCAGACTCCCAACAAGATTGCTTTCTTAAAAATCGAAGAGGCACCGTTCTCCGAATCTCGAGAGCCAGATCCCCGTAAAAAACCGAAGAGGCACCGCTCTCTGAACTTCGAGAGCCAGATTTCCTTGGATAAAGCTTATCTACAATCTTCACACGCAACATTAGCTTTCCAGATACCACAGACCACTTTTTCAAAGTGCTTTGACAAAGTTAAAACACGTGAATCTTGCAGCTCCCACTACATTGATATGACCGAGAAGGGTAAAGGAACAACGTTACTACTCGCTGTTAGGACAATTCCTATATATGTCGACCTTCATCCTCCATAGCCAGGCAAACCTGCAAATAAAAAAAAATGCTCAATTTTTCTTCACATCTGAGAGGGCACTCTCAACAGAGTCTCTCGAAATACTCATCTTATTTCCCCCCCATAATACCTCTGCAAACAAGCCACACCAGAGCAAGAGTATCTTATATCATCAGGGTTAAAAACAAGAGTATCCCATATCATGCTTTTTCCCTGTCTTTTCCTTTGGCCTTATTCTTACCTGCAAGACGAGGAGAAAGAGAGCAATTAGTCAGCACTTGGAATCAAGCTTCCAGTCAGGAACTGACTACCTGGAACTCCTTGTCTGATTACTTACCTAGCATTGCTCTCGAGTACTCATCTTCAACATCTTATGCTTCCAGAAAAGATACCACATCTGCCTGAGGAACAGATAGGGCAAGTGAGAAGGATACAAGGAAGCATGTGGAGACAAGCGCAACAGAACATGTGTCGATTCATCTATTACTTTGTCAACAGCAAAAGTATCCCATATCATCAAGGTCGAACGCACTCTTGATTTGATGGACTTGTTTTGACCCTCAAATTCTTGAGTCGACCTTATACTCTGGAGGAAACTAGAAAACCCTCCAGCCCAGTTCAAGAATAAGCCTGTGAAAAGTTACTTCTTCAAAAGCAAAAGTATCTCATATCATCTATTCTCCTTTTTCTTCTCTTTATCCTTCCTGCTGCCTGCAAGATATGGAGAATGAGAACAATCAGCCGGAACTTGAAATCAAATTTCTGATATGGGACTGATTGCTTGGAGCTCTGATTGTTTACCTTGTTTGTCACCTCTTTCGGCAAATTTCCTAGCTCGGTGACTTGGGGGACTACTATTACATGGTTTGTATCGCGCTTGATCAAACCTGAAACTACAAGTAAGCTTCAAGTGAAATTGATACATTACCTTCTACATCTCCACCGGTTAAAGATACCACCCCTGGATGGAGGAAGAGTACTTCCAGAGAAGATGCCACATCTACCTATGAGACAGATAAGGCAAGTGAAGATGATATACACTTCGGTACTTAGAAGTTTCGTGATTAATCAGCGACTTGAATCTTGCAAGTCCCTAACCGAGGAGCTTCCCTCACTCGAGAACTTAGGGGAGCACTGTTTGTACCATACTTGACCAATCCTGAAACTACCGAGTACCGGTCAACGTTCTACCGTCAAGGACCCAGAAGAGTTTCCCTCTAACCAGGAGGCCAATCACAGCGCGACACGTGTCGACATCAGAAGCCAATCATAGCGCGACATGTGTCAACATTAAAAGCCAATCACAACACGACACGTGTCAATATCACAACAAAGCTAGAAACTCTCTTCTATAAAATGAGATCATTCTCCCACAATATTTCCTAATGTCATTTGTACTAAATCATTCACTTGTACTCACTAAAGGAGAGCTTGAACATATGTACTTGTGTAAACCCTTCACAATTAATGAGAACTCCTCTACTCCGTGGACGTAGCCAATCTGGGTGAACCACGTACATCTTGTGTTTGTTTCCCTGTCTCTATCCGTTTACATACTTATCCACACTAGTGACCGGAGCAATCTAGCGAAGGTCACAAACTTAATATTTTCTGTTGTAACAAAGTCCCCACTGATTTTGTGCATCAACAAAAACCAAAATCCAAATTAAGCCTAACTGTGCCTAGAGCCTTGACTTCAACCCTTCTCCCATTGTCAACGAATACCTTGACTTCATCTTTATTTGGAATTCTCCTTGTTATGAAGTCCTGTAATAAGTTCGTAACATGAACAGAAGAGCTAAAGTCAATCCACCAAGCACTGCTAGGTATATCAATCAAATTACTTTCAAAACAAGCAAAAACCTTTTTACCCTTTTTAGCTTTTTGTTTAGCAAGTCATGCTTTATATTTAAGACAACTCCTCTTCATATGGCTGGCCTTTTTACAAAAGTAACATTTGAAAACCAAAGGTCTGTTAGGTTTAAAAACCCTCTTGGAAGACGAGTGAACATTTCTATTATGATATTTCCTGATGGCATTCGAGTTTGATGCCTTGACATCCCTATTGCTGCTTTGAACAAAATTAACCATTTCACCCTTTCTTTGTCCATTTTCTCCATTTTCATCCTAACCTTCTCACTTACACAGATGGAGATTAACTCATTGACATCCAATTTCTCACGTAAAGCATTGTAAGACACTTTGAGTTAAGTATATGTATCAGGGAGTGAATTCATAATAACATGCACAAGGAAAGTTTCATATATGGGTACCTCTAGTGTTTTTAGTTTTCCAGCAACATCAATCATTTTCAGAATATACTCATACACACTCTCAACACCATCATACCTCATGGTTGTCAATAAATTCATAAGGTTCCCAGTTTCACTCTTGTCTGACTCATTGTACTTTTCTTCAATGGATTTCAAGAAGTCATATGCATTTGATGTCTTTGGAAAACCACCACGCACCACTTCAGTCATTGATATCTTAATAATCATCAAGCAAATTCTATTGGACCTTTCTCATTTCTCATGCTTGGATATCTGGCTTGCTCTGCTTTATTCAGTGGGCACCGATAGTTCCTCAGTTCTTAGTGCTAGATCCCAGTCCATCACACCAAGCACTATCTCCAAATCTTGCTTCCACTTTTTGTAATTAACTCTAGTTAGGGGTTCCACCATATTCAAGCTCATGGAATTGGGGTTCATAACTGAATACACAACATGCACAAAACTTTAATCTTTATGCCCCAATACCTTATGTCACAAGTCTCTACATTTTCGAATCGAAGAGAACTCGTGAACCTTTTTGTTAATCATAATACTATCATAGTTTTGTTTGAATTTCTATAACCATACCAACATGCCTTTGTGGTTAGTAAACATGGTTGGATTCTAACAAGAACGTATAAAATATTATGCCACTTGAAAACCAAAAAATATGAATGATAATTTTCAATAGATAACTATCGGTCATGTTTCCAATATTCATTGCAAGTACTGGTGTTCCAGTCCTTTGTACAACATATGAGCAAGAAGAGCTTTAGCTAATACATGCCCATAATTTTTTTTTTATGGACTGGAACCAGTCCGTATTCTGCAAAAGTAAGAAGACAATTTCTTGTGCTTTCCACATAGGGTTAAAAGATATGTGAAAGACTCTGATACCAAATTTAATATAGTTAATAGCGGAAATAAGCAAATCACAAATACAATTAACCACTAACCTTGTGAAGCCATTGCAGCAGAAAAACTAGAGCTCTTCTACACTAAACACTATGCAATTAACAAACAATAGGGCTTGTTCTCTCTGTTTTGCATAATCAGTGTGAATGCAGGGACCTCTATTATATATCCTTAGTGGTGGTATTTGATTAGGTTACTTCCCATCATGTAATCCTAATCAAATTGTATAAACCAATATCCTTATCACCACAAACCAAAGTTATCATATCAGAATAGTTAAACCTATTCATACCAGGATTACTTTCAGCTTTATTTTTCGATCAAAAACATTCCCTGATAGCATTACAAGTCTAGTCTATCCCAATCTCTTATGACTTCAATCCTTTAAGCTCATGATAAATTAAGTGTGCAGCTCTAATTAGATTAAAATCCATTCTTCATATCTCTTTTAATTTCAACACCAAGAACATACGAAGCTTCTCCAAGGTCTTTCATTTCAAAGTTTTCTTGCAGCAATTTCTTGGTTTCATCCAATAAGCTAGATGTGTTCGTTGCAAGTAGTATGTCATCCACATAAATGACCAATATTATGAAGCTACTCCCATTGATCCTCAAGTATATGCAGTTATTAGAAGGATTCTCAACAAAGCCATTCTCTTTAACAACTCTATGAAACTTGAGGTACCATTATCTCGATGCTTGTTTTAACCCAACTAAATTTTCATTCCCTTCTTCTATGAATCCCTCTGGTTGCTTCATGTAGATGCATTCTTCAAAGTCACCATTTAAGAATGTCGTCCTGATGTCCATTTGGTGCAAGATTGGATCAAAATGTGCAATGATAGCCATAATAACTCTAAATGCATCTTTTGTTGAAACATGACTGAAGGTCTCTTTATAATCCACTCACTCTTTCTGAGTAAACCCTTTAGCTACAAGTCTCGCTTTGTGCCTCTCTATGTTTCCCTTCGAATCTCTTTTGGTCTTGAATACCCATTTGCAGCCTATTGGCATAATGTTTTCTGTTTTCTCTACAAGCTCCCAGACTTTGTTATTTTTCATCGATCCCAATTCACTTTCCATTGTTTCTATCCATTTGGTAGCATTTATACTTGAGACTGCTTCTTTCACTTTCCACTGCTTCTAACCATTTGTTAGCATTTATACTTGAGACTGCTTCTTTAAAAGTTTTGGGATCATCGAATTCTAACAAATCAATGTCGTTGGCTGCTGCTTCAGTCATGTACACAAAATTTTCTAAGGCGGTTGATCTCCTTACCCTAGTTGATTTCCTCAGGACCATTGGTTGATTTTCAACTATGCCACCCTCTTGCCCTTGCTATGTTTGCATGTCTAGTGCTTCGGTGTCCATAAGCTCATTGACACCATTGATATTAACATCATTATCAATCGGTGGTGTGGCTCCCACATTATTTCCTTGCTCAGAATTCACGTTCCATTCAACTTCATTTGTATCATCATGCATGTACTTGGAAATTCAATTGCCACTGTTGATGCCTCGAGAGAAGAAATCTTTGTATGTTCTATAGTAGTGCCAGTGTATCTTTCTTCTTCAAACACAAAATCATTATCATTTGCAAGGAACAAAATATCGATAATATCGGCGAAATATCGCCGATATTGTCGTTTTTTTTAGATACCGATATTTTCACACTTATCCCTTAATTATTGTCCATATATCACGATATTATCGATAATATCGCGATATTATTGATAATATCGCAAATATTGCGATATTATCGCTAAGGGTAATGATTTTCTGGTATGCTTTCAAGTTTGGGCTGATGGTCCATTTTATAATCCCTCCATCAGCTTCTTCTTTATGACTTGGGCAATGTGGGACAACAGTGGTCCATTTTATAATCCCTCCACTAGCTTCTCTTTATGCCTTGGGCGATGTGGGACAACAACAACAACTCTAATCTCACAATTGCATTGTATTCTTCGCTTTCCCATTCAACACCCACCGGCTTTATCCAACAAAATTGCGTTTTTATTATGGGTAATGATCTTTTGGACTTATACGAGTTGCAATTTAGTTTTTCAATTACCCACCAAAGAATTTAAGGCTACTTCGATTTATACATTTTAGGTTGGGGAATGAGTTTAACGATGAGTAATAATTTTCTCACATTGCACCATTAGAAAAATATCATATTGATATACGTCTTTTGGTTATTTGCTAATTCGACTGTTCGCCAGAATAATGATATGATAGGCATTCGATTTATTTGTGGGCTAACGAGGGAAACCAAACTAGCACATATGAACAAAAACTCGTCATCGTAAAGCTTCAGCTTCTATTCAAATTAGTAACATGAAAGGAAAACCAATCATACAATTTAGTCTAAATGGTGGAAGTGACGTTTCTACGTCAGTCTTATATTTACTACATCATCAATTTAATTAAAAACCTATAATTACCTAAGTAGAACTGTTCATCTCATTGTGGCGTCTTTGATTACCAAAACATAATCATGTACTATGTCTATATGATTTTGTATTAACACGTTGGATAAAAATATCACTCAAAATTTTGATATGCCTTTCAAAATTGACCAAACAGTTTTCTTTTTTGTCGAAACTAGATGATGTAAAATGTGATTAACCAAATTATTATTATTTTAAAAAAAATAAAGAAAAATTAGTATCCAATCCCTAGTTTCTAATGTTCATTGACTAAGATCTTATCAGTTTTTATATTTTGATCAAAGTCCCTAGCATTAATGAATTACATGTAAGTTACATAACTTTCATAACAAAAATTAGTAATTGATTTAGAGTTTTAATACTCACATTCTTATTAAACTTCTAATTAATTTTCAATTCAAACATTTCAAATATATAAAAAATAAAATAATAATAAGTTTGTACCCATTAATTTTTATAAAAAAATTGATATGTACCCGTTATAAGAATAAGTCACTCATGTATCTTACCATGCAATGTATAAAGTGTAAAATATTGTATTAATTCATTATATATAAATGATTATGGTGTGTTTAAACTTCTTTCATTAATTACTACATATTTTCTACACTCACAATGTTTGCCAGTTCGCTATATAATCAACTTAAATCAGTTAAATCCATCATGCAATGCATTTCCTTCCAATTTTTTGTGATAAACTAATAGAGAATTGACTAAATAAACATCCTGCAAAGTTTCAATAAAAATTTCCAAGTTTTTCTTACAATTTCCGTGGTTTCCATATTATTTTTATCGATATCGATAATATCCCGATATGTCCATCGATATTTCCATGTTTCTGGACTACCGATATTTCCGATATTACCGATATTTAATACCTTGATCATTTGTCCCATACTCATCGTCCAGGCTGTGCTCCATAAATATTGCTTTCTATGTCTCAATAATTTTAGGACCTTGATTGCTAGAACGGTAGAATCTAAACCCTTTTGATCTCTCGACATAACCAATGAAGTAACAACTAATTGTCTTGGGATCAAGTTTAACACTACTGGGGTTGTAAATTTTGGCTTTTGCTTTACATCCCCAGACATGTAAATGATTCAAGCTCGGTCTCATCCAGTCCATAATTCAAATGGAGTGTTTTCTACTGCTTTTGAAGGAACTCTATTCAACAAATAATTGGCAGTTTTTACTGCATCTCCCCATAAATATTTAGGCTAGTGAACCCTACAAATCATGCTTATTACCATATTCAACAAATAATTTGAAAAATTATTTTTACCTTCATTTGCCTCTTGGTTGGCAAGCCATGTGTATTTAGGACAGTTTCTCTTCATATGGCCTTTTTTTTTTTTTTTGGCAAAAATAACACTTAAAAATTGATGAGTTATTAACTTTGAATGTGTTTTTAGAGGGAGGAATGTTTCTGGCAGAATTCCTTTTGGTAGTATCCGAGTTGTTGTTATTGGCATTCTTTGCATAACCCTGAACAAAATTCACCGACTCACCCGTCTCCTTTTCAGCCCTTTCCTTCTTAATCCTCACTTCCTCACCCACACATATAGTTATTAATTCATTGACATCCCACTTTCCTTGCAGTGTATTATAGGATACTTTCAACTGAGTATAAGAAATAGGCAAGGAATTCATGATGACATGGACCAAAAATGTTTTAGAAATGAGTACCTCGAGTGTTCTAAGCTTCCCAACAATGTCGATAACCTTGAGAATGTATTCACGGATACTCGATTCACCATCGTATCTGATGGTTGTCAGTGAGTTCATCAAGTTCCCAATTTCTGTCTTTTCATATTCTTTGTACTTCTCTTCGATCGATTTCATGAACTCCTTTGCATTAGTTGCCTCTGGGAAGCCTCCACGAACTACATCAGTAATGGACCTTTTGATTATCATGAGGGATATTCTGTTCGATGTCTCCCATTTTTATGTTTGGATCTTTGGCTCAAAGTGCATCCTTCATTTGGCATTGGTGGTTCTTCAGTTCTTAGCGCCAAATCCATATCCATGACACCCAAAACTATCTCCAAATCTTATTTACACTTCTTATAGTTAACACTGGTGAGAGGTTCAACTGTGTTGAGGTTCATGGAACTTGGATTCATGGTTGTAGTCATATAGAATGAAAATATTAATCTTTAATCCCCATCTTTATTTCAAAGACTCAACAATTTTAGATTGAGGAGTACGTGAGTAATTCTCTTAATCATACCACCTTCATATCCAACGTATAAGTTTTCTGTAGTCATAAATAGAAACCTTTATGATTTATAAACTGACTTGATTCACACATTGATATATGAAGTGTTATGCCACTTCGAATCCAGCTAAACTTCTTTAGATGATCAGTGTCTATGTTTCAAATCCTAGTGCCATTACTAATGTATATATATTGATATTGATAACACTTTTGTCAACACAGACAGCTTTAGCTGTCATGTGTTCACATACATCATTCTCTGTACAATATATATATATATATATATCAATTCTTTAATCTGCTACACAAAACAATTCTTGATGCTTTCTTCTTAGGGTTAATTGGTATGTGAAAGCCCTGATACCAAATGTAAGATCAATATAAATAAAGTCAGCGAAATAGAATAATTACAAGTAACCACTAACCTGAAGAAGACATCTCTTGGAAAGTAGGGATCTTCTGTAGCTCTCCTCAACTGCATGCAATCAGCAATGAATGGGATTTGAGTATTCTTTAGTTTGCGTGATTGAGAGAGCGCAAAGACCCCTTGTTTTCTACTGCATACAATTGTGATTGATAAGGACTCTTCCCATTATACAATCCTAATCAATCTAACCTTATCATCGAGAAAACCTATCATTCACATCCATTATAAGTGTTTCAACATTATTGTGACTGTTTCAGCTGAAACCCCTATTGTACAAATTCCCTATCAGCTTACAACCTTAGTTAATTCCAATCTCTTATATCATAACGTCTCTAAACTAAAGATGATCAAGTGTTCAGCTCTCATTAGAACTTACAAACTGGTATTGCTACTTGCTAAGTTGCATGATCAGTCGATCGATGTCATTAGGGAGAAAATTTTTATTCTGACCAGAACACGAGTGGTACATCATGTGTTTTTATATAAGTGGTAGAAAATTTATTTTTTAAGTTATTAACTTTTTAACACACATATCCCACAATTTGTATAGTGACACATGATATACCACATGTGGCCCAAAATAATCTGATAAGCTCATATTTATATATATTTTACATCAAATTCACTTGTCTTTTCTTAGTTAGTTCCTTATATTTTTGAGCTATTTACTTTGTTTTTGTGTTTTGTAGGATTTGTCAAGCAAAAAAAAGAAAAATAGCACAAGTTGGATATTAAGTAACAAATTCGTCAAAACTGCCTGTGCAGGTCAGCTGACTTTGGAAGCAAGTTGCGAACAGCTCAGAATGAAATAGAGAATGAGCCTTATATGCTTAGAAAGCTATGGATGTCTATTTTCCGGACCATTTCGCGGATTGTTAATAGCATTTTTGTAGAAGAAGTTATGGCCGTTTTAACACTGAAAGGTTTCCAAGACGTTGAGCAGTTTGTAACTGCATTGAAGGCAATAAATCCAATAAAACTTGCAGCCAAGAACAAGCCAGCTGACATCTCCTCAAATATCAGATGAAATGGAAATAAAGATGAGGATTAAGTGGGATTAATTGGCATAAAGGTTGCCCAAAGAGTTACAATTGTTTTACAATTTCCTCTCACTTATTGTCATCACTAAATGGCTGTTAGTGGGGTGAATTATGGAGCAGAAATGGGGCAGCAAGCATGGGCATAAAGGCTGGAGGTTGCAGCAGCAAAAGAGGTTTCTGGAGAGAAAAAAAAAAATAGAAAAAAAAGGAAGGAAAAAAGGCAAGGCTGCTGCGTTGAGAAAGGAAGGAAAGGAAGGAGGAAATCTTGGCATTCTCTTCTCTCGGTTTTATCTTCTCAAACTCATGTCTTTCTTTTGGTTTATTTTGAGAACTATGTGTAACTAATTTTTTAGAAGTTAGGGGCTGTTTTGAAGCCCCGAATATGATTGCAATTTTGTTATGACATTTCGTTGAATTACTTTTATGAATGGATGAAACTTGGTTCACTACTTGTCTCATTGATGAATTCTTTATTTGTTTTCTATGGATGCATACGTAGTAAGCATATCTAGGATTCTAATGCTATGAATATGTGTGTGCCTGCCCTTGTCGAATGAGGACCCACATATGTTCTAAAGTAGCACTTGTTAATTGCGATTAACATGTGAATCAATTTCTAGGATAAGTAAGACAACGCCAGTACTTACGATGCCTTGTGATGACTCAAACTCTTTTCGTTCTTAATGATTTCTACTTGTTAAATCTATGAACACGCCATTCTAGATTGCATACTAGGGACTAAGTTAAGTTGAAAACGCCATTCTCTTAACATACTACGTAAGAAAGAGTAATAGGTTGAATTCTAACATTGAGCCAACTTGAGCATCTTCATTCGGAAATAAAAGAAATTTGAATGAAACATAACATGTTTGCATGATTATTTGGTGGTGGATAGCAATACCCCTAACTCGTTTTTCTTAATTTGTGAACTACTTAAAATTTGTTTCTATCCTGTTTTTGTTAGATTTAATTTAAATAGCAAATCAACTCCAAAAATCCCAAAATTTTGTGTGAGTGTAGCTCTGTGTGTCTAGTATCGGCATATAACATTTCGTAGAATTTAGATAAGTGTAAGTCGGTCTAATAATTATTTTTCGGTGGCTGGTCAGTAGGGCTAGCAACCAGTTTTTGTGACATTTTAGGTAGTTAGATAAAACAATCTTCTGCGGGAAAGACCCTTATTTTCATATGCTACAATTGACAAATCTTAGTGTTAATAAGGAAAATCAATAGGACATTTGTGTGCTACTTTGTGGTGTGCATTTAATCCTATCAAATTTTTTGCGCCGTGTCGCCGAGGATTGTTATTTTTAATTACTTATTTTTTTGTTGTTTTCTTTTCTTGTCTCATTAGTGTTTTTGTTTTTGTTTTTATTTCAGGTACTCTTCGTAGTATATGCATACTCGAAGGTCCAAGAGCATTGATCTAGCTTCGTACGATCCTGAGCTTGAACGAACACTTCGAAAGCTTCAGGGCAAAATCAAGCCGAAGCGTGCATCGGTGTCCTTACCACCATCTTCTCCATTACATTTGAGTTCTGAAGAGGAGGAAGAACCACAAGAAGGCATGGCTGATAACCGTACTTTGAGGGAGTTGGCAACGCCCAATACGGATCAACAACCATTGTGCATCACCTATCCAAATGCAGATGGAGGATTTGAGCTCAAGTTTGGCATGATTCACTACTTGCCTAAGTTCCATGGCTTCTCAACAGAGGATGCCAACAAGCATCTCATGGAGTTTCACGTGGTATGCTCGGGAATGAGACCAGCAAATGTGGATGAGGAGCAAGTCAAGTTGAGGGCATTCCCATTTACATTAGAAGCCAAGGCAAAGGAGTGGCTTTACAATTTACCTCCGGGATCAATGAACACATGGAACCAGGTGAAGCAAGCATTTTTGGAGCAATATTTTCCAGCCACAAAAGCTGCAAGCATAAGGAAGGACATATGTGCAATCCGACAACAACATGGAGAGCCCTTTGGAGATTACTATGAGCGATTCACACATTTGATTGCATCTTGTCCTAATCATCAAATTTCAGAGCATCTTTTAATACAGTATTTTTATGAAGGATTATGTGGTACTGATCGTGTAATGCTTGATGCAGCAAGTGGAGGAGCATTCATGGACAAGACACCAATAAATGCTAAGGCATTATTAAAGAACATTGCTGGCAATACACGACAATTTGGAAGGAAAGATGAGCTACCTTTTAAGAAAGTTAACGAGATAAGTGCTAATTCTAGTATTGAATTACAATTAACTAACTTGACTAATCTTGTGCAACAGGTTATGGTGGCTCCAAAACAGGTGTGTGGTGTATGTTCAATGATGGGACATGCCACAGACATGTGCCCTTCGTTGATGGATCAAGGTGGTCTTGAGCAAGCTAATGCGTTAGGAGGATTTCAAGGGCAACAAAGGCAAAAGTATGATCCATATTCCAACAACTATAACGCAGGATGGCGCAATCATCCACACTTAAAGTGGAACAATCAAGACAACAGACAACAATCTGTTCCCAACAACTATAACCGTCCTTCTGGCTTCTTTCAAGCAAGACCGCAGGCACCATTGCAGCCTCAACAACAACAAGCTCCAAGTAAGTCTCTTGAGGATTTAATTGCTTCTTTAGCTAACTCTACTCAATCTCATCAACAGAAAACAGACAAAGCAATTGAAAACCTTGAGCGCCAAATGAGTCAGTTAGCAAGTTTGATGGGGCAACAACACCAACCAGGAAGGTTGCCTAGCCAAACTGTGGTGAATCCAAATGCGGAGCAGATGAATGTTGTGACTTTAAGGAGTGGAAAAGAAGTTTTTGAGCAGCCGAGGATGCAAAAGAGGACTAGAAAAGACACAATTGAACAAGGGGAGCTACAAACCAAGAATCTTGAGCAAGATGAGGCTTCAACAGAAACTGAAAAGTCTCCTAAAGATACAGAATTAAACAAAAGAGATTCTGATAAGGTAAGTAAAGAAGTTCAAAATTCATTTAACTCATATGTCCCTATTCCTTTTCCTCGTATGTTTATGAAGTCTAAGAAAGAGCAAACTGATAAGGAAATCTTGGATACTTTCCGGAAAGTCCAAGTGAACTTACCTCTTTTAGATGCCATAAAACAAGTTCCCAAGTATGCAAAGTTCCTTAAAGAGCTTTGTACGAACAAGAGGAGATTCAATGATCAAGAAACTGTGGCATTGAGCGAGGAAGTATCAGCTGTTTTGCAGAGAAAGCTGCCATCGAAGTTGAAAGATGCCGGTAGCTTTACCATTCCATGTGTAATCGGAGGGAAAGAGTTTGGGAGAGCATTGTGTGATTTGGGGGCATCCATTAATCTGATGCCATATTCAGTGTATGAGTCATTGAACCTTGGAGACTTGAAGGAAACAAAGGTAGTAATCCAGTGGCAGATCGTTCAAATAGATATCCCAAAGGCCTATTGGAGGATGTACTTGTGCAAGTGAATGAGCTCATTTTTCCCGCTGATTTTTTTGTTCTTGAGATGGAGCATGACCCTATGCCTACTGCACTTCCTCTTATATTGGGAAGACCATTCCTTAGAACGGCGCATACGAAGATTGATGTCTACGATGGTACCTTAACCATGGAAATTGATGGAGAAAGTGTCAAGTTCAAAATCTTCAATGCTATGAGGTACCCTAGTGATTTAGAATCTTGTTTGTCTATTGATGCGTTTGACTATTTTGTGCAGGATTGTTTTAATGAAGGTGTGGGACAAGATAATTTAGAAAAGGCGTTAGTGCATAGCATTACACATGGAAATTTTTCAGAGCACATTGAAGAAGAATTAATCCAAACAGTGGCCTCTTTTGAGTCTCTTTCGCCAATTCGTGGTAAGTGTTCTTCCTATTTTATTTCTCTTCCTACTTCTAACGAAAAAACTCTTCCTTCTGTGATTCAGGCACCTAAATTGGAGCTTAAATCGATCCCTGAACATCTGAAGTATGCATTTTTGGGAGAGGATGAAACATTACCAGTCATCATATCGTCACAACTCACAGCAGAAGAGGGGGAGAAACTGATCCGGGTACTGAAGGATCACAAAACTGCCATAGCTTGGAGCATTGCAGATATCAAAGGTATAAATCCAGCTACATGTATGCATAGGATTCTGCTGGAAGAAGGTGCAAAACCAACTAGGGAAGCTCAACGCCATTTGAACCCACTCATGATGGAGGTCGTTAAGAAAGAGGTTATCAAACTTCTTGATGTTGGCATCATATATCCTATTTCGGACAGCAAGTGGGTGGGCCCTGTTCAAGTAGTTCCGAAGCGATCCGGAGTCACAGTTGTTAAGAATGAAGCTAGTGAGCTAGTGCCTACACGTGTGCAAAATAGTTGAAGAGTCTGTACAGACTATCGGAAGATAAATAGCACCACACGCAAGGATCACTTTCCAGTTCCGTTCATTGATCAAATGTTAGAAAGGTTAGCTGGTCATTCTCATTATTGCTTTCTTGATGGCTATTCTGGATATAATCAGATTGCAGTTGCTCCGGAGGATCAAGAAAAGACGACTTTCACATGTCCATTTGGCACATTTGCATATCGAAGGATGCCGTTTGGACTTTGCAACGCCCCAGCCACATTTCAAAGGTGTATGGTAAGTATCTTTTCTGATATGATTGAGAAAATAATTGAAGTGTTCATGGATGATTTTTCAGTTTATGGTGATTCTTTTGATACATGTCTACATAATCTGTCCCTAGTTTTAAAACGTTGTCAAGAAACTAATCTGGTTTTAAATTGGGAAAAATGCCATTTCATGGTTTCGCATGGATTAGTTCTAGGGCATATCATATCTGAAAAGGGAATTGAAGTTGATAAATCTAAAGTAGAACTTGTTAGTTCTTTACCCATCCCTACTACTGTCAGGGAGGTTCGTTCTTTTCTTGGACATGCAGGTTTCTACCGTAGGTTTATGAAGGACTTCTCAATGATTTCTAGACCCTTATGTCGTTTACTTCAAAAGGATGTAACATTTGATATGAATGAAGAGTGTGTGGTAGCATTCAACAAGCTTAAGGAGTTGTTATCCACGGCTCCTGTGATCATGCTACCAAATTGGAGTTTACCTTTTGAGTTGATGTGCGATGCTTCAGACTATGCTGTTGGTGCAGTTTTAGGGCAGCGTGTCAACAAAGTGCCACATGTCATCTATTATGCATCTCGAACACTCAATGATGCACAGTTGAATTATTCAACAACAGAGAATGAGCTTCTAGCTGTTGTATTTGCTTTAGAAAAATTTAGATCTTATCTTATTGGGACTAAAGTTATTGTGTTTTCTGACCATGCAGCTTTGAAGTATCTACTCACAAAAAAAGATGCAAAACCACGACTCATTCGATGGATACTTCTGCTTCAAGAGTTTGACTTGGAGATCAAGGATAAGAAAGGGAGTGAGAATGTTGTAGCAGATCATCTTAGCCGACTTGTGCATTCAAACACAGAGGAAGATCTCATCCCTTTACGTGAAAGTTTTCCGGATGAGCAACTGTTTTCATTAAAGATTACTGACCCTTGGTATGCAGATATTATCAATTATAAGGTCATCAAAAAGATTCCGGATGATTTTACACGTGCTCAAAAAGATAAGCTTGTCAAAACCGCCAAATACTACGAGTGGGATGATCCTTATTTGTGGAAATATTGCACTGATCAATTGATTAGAAGGTGTGTCCCCGAATCTGAGTTTAAATCTATTCTAACTTTTTGTCATTCTTATGCATGTGGTGGCCATTTTGGAGCAAAGAGGACAGCCCTGAAGGTGTTAGAGAGTGGTTTTTATTGGCCTAGTTTGTTTAAGGATGCGTACGAGTTTTGTGCAACATGTGATCGTTGTCAACGAACAGGTAACTTGGGCCCAAGAAATCAAATGCCACAAACCCCTATTTTGGTTGTTGAGATCTTTGATGTGTGGGGCATTGATTTCATGGGACCTTTTCCATCTTCAAATGGTTTTCTTTACATTTTATTGGTTGTGGATTATGTTTCTAAATGGGTGGAAGCAAAAGCCACCAAAACTAATGATTCAAAAGTTGTTTCAGATTTTATTAAGAGTAACATCTTTGCAAGATTTGGAATACCTAGAGCAATCATTAGCGATGGAGGGAGTCATTTTTGCAATCGAACATTTGAAGCATTGCTTAGGAAGTACAATGTCACACTTAAGGTGTCTACACCTTATCATCCACAAACTAGTGGTCAAGCAGAAATATCAAACCGTGAGGTGAAACAAATTTTGGAGAAAACTGTGAGTCCTAGTAGGAAAGATTGGAGCATGCGCTTGAATGATGCATTGTGGGCTTATAGGACTGCTTATAAGACTCCTATTGGAATGTCCCCATTTCGGTTAGTTTATGGGAAACCATGTCATCTTCCAGTAGAGTTAGAGAACAAAGCTTATTGGGCGATCAAAGGCTACAACATGGACATGAGTGTTGTTGGACAACAGAGGAAACTTCAATTGAATGAGTTAGACGAAATCCGGAATGATGCATACGAGTCTAGTCGAATATACAAGGAGAAATCAAAGGCATTTCATGACAAGATGATATCAAGGAAGAGCTTTTCCATTGGACAAAAAGTTCTTCTATTTAATTCTCGCCTTCGGTTATTTCCAGGTAAACTTCGTTCTCGATGGGTTGGTCCATTTGTTATAACTAATATTTTTCCTCATGGTGCAGTGGAAATCCAAAGTGCAAAGACCGGAAACATGTTCAAAGTGAATGGGCATAGACTCAAGCCATATTATGAGTCTTTTACGGAGCATGATGTGGAGGTTGTACCCCTCCAAGAACCATCTCCCCTTGGATGATTACTCTTGGTACTGTCCGGCTGCGGACGTAAAAGCAAGCGCTTATTGGGAGGCAACCCAATATTTCTATTCATTGTTTTTTTATGTCATTTTCAATTTTCCGTTTGTTTTTGTTTTCTGAATTTTCTTGCATGCTAAACTGATTTATTTCTTTTCTTTGTAGGAAAATTTGGTTATGTCCACCCTTGAAGTTGATTGTAAAATTGGAGTTTGGGGGTCATCACTTGATTTTACTGCAAATTGGGGAAGTTTTCAGTCCAAATGCTTTATTTTGTTTCTTACTATTTTATTTTATTTTACTTTTATTTTATGCATTCTTGTATTTTTTTTCTAACATTGGGGACAATGTCCAGTTTAGGTTTGGGGGTAAGGATTGAAAAACTGACGAAATTGAAAATTTTCGTACCTTCAACTAAGAACTGGTTTGATTTGTTTCCGTGTTATTTCTTTTTGTTTTCTTAATTAGTTTTGTTTACCAAAAAAAAAAATATTCAGAAAATGTGAAAATCCAAAAAAATATTGTCTTATTTTCTTTATCGTTTTGAAGTAGATTTTTGTTAGTTTCCCGACCCAATGATATAATTGGATTGAATTTGGACCACGGTGATCAAGAATTTAGTAAGCATGTGTTGTGTGAAATTCCTTATTCTCTTGTTAGCCTTGTACATGTTTAATCATCTTTGAAAAACCAAATGCACATAGCCTTATTGATGTGAAACTAAAGTATGACTTAAAACTTCGCATGTGAATATAGTGACCATATACAACCTATGTGAGTTTTTGAGCCTATTGAAAGTGTGTGCATTTTTCATACACTCATATTCTTTCATGTGTGATGAACTTATGTGAATTACATCTCTAGAACTTGCGTAACGATCTTTTGAAATGTTTGTCATTGATTGCATGAACTTGAAAATGATAGAGGCATTAGGTTTATCACCATGGCCCAAATAAGCATATTTCCTAAAGAAAAATGATATCATTAGATTGCCAATTTGAGCCGTATATGTTGAGCCTTTTATTTCTTATCACCAAATATGTCTACCCTTATACCTTAAACATTTTTCCTTACCTTTTCCAAGCTAGCTAGTGAGCAATGTGAGATTGTCTTATGAGAAATATTTGTGAAGTACTTCGAAAGAGTTTGGCAAAAGAATAAGTGTGGGGGTATTTCATGTTTGTATTTAGTTATCTACGAAACTTGGTTAAAAAAAATAAAAAATAAAAAAATAAAAAGAAAAGAAAAATTGTATACAAAGCAAATAAAAGTTTTTTTTTTTAAGTTTCAGTTTAGAGGTGTGGTTGGAGGTATTAGTAGAATGGTTGGAGAGCTTGAGTTCTTATAAATCTCAACAAGAGAATTGCTTGCAATGTAGCTTGGAACTTGTGTTTACCTATCCCTTCATTTCTATAACCCTCTCCTTAAGCCTTATTACAACCAATAAAAGTCCTCTTGATTTAAGTTTTGCAATTATGATTGTGGAGATGAGATCTTTGTGCAAGCTTATGGTAGATCTTTCACATTTGATTCTTTGAGCGAAACACGTTAAACTAAACATATGTGTGATTGAGTGTATGTCCCGTGAGAAGATCACTAGTTAGCATGTGGTGTTTTAAAAAAAAAACTTGAAATTGCATTAGTATGGCTATTACACACACTACACTTCATGGATGATTAAAAGGTTACTGCTAACATTTGAATAAGGAAGATGAGCTTGGATTAGCTTGTTTGGTGCTAGCTAAGGTTCTTGATGATTTTTTTTCTTGAATGAAATTTTATGAGGGTCACATAGGGGGAAGCTATTGTTTTTCATGTTGCTACTTTTTCATATTTTCTTCATTTTGCACGAGGACTAGCAAAAGCTAAGTGTGGGGGTATTTGATAAGCTCATATTTATATATATTTTACATCAAATTCACTTGTCTTTTCTTAGTTAGTTCCTTATATTTTTGAGCTATTTACTTTTTTTTTGTGTTTTGTAGGATTTGTCAAGCAAAAAAAAGAAAAATAGCACAAGTTGGATATTAAGTAACAAATTCGTCAAAACTGCCTGTGCAGGTCAGCTGACTTTGGAAGCAAGTTTCGAACAGCTCAGAATGAATTAGAGAATGAGCCTTATATTCTTAGAAAGCTACGGATGTCTATTTTCTGGAGCATTTCGCGGATTGTTAATAGCATTTTTGTAGAAGAAGTTATGGCCGTTTTAACACTGAAAGGTTTCCAAGACGTTGAGCAGTTTGTAACTGCATTGAAGGCAATAAATCCAATAAACCTTGCAGCCAAGAACAAGCCAGCTGACATCTCCTCAAATATCAGATGAAATGGAATTAAAGATGAGGATTAAGTGGGATTAATTGGCATAAAGGTTGCCCAAAGAGTTACAATTGTTTTACAATTTCCTCTCACTTATTGTCATCACTAAATGGCTGTTAGTGGGGTGAATTATGGAGCAGAAATGGGGCAGCAAGCATGGGCATAAAGGCTGGAGGTTGCAGCAGCAAAAGAGGTTTCTGGAGAGAAAAAAAAAATAGAAAAAAAAGGAAGGAAAAAAGGCAAGGCTGCTGCGTTGAGAAAGGAAGGAAAGGAAGGAGGAAATCTTGGCATTCTCTTCTCTCGGTTTTATCTTCTCAAACTTATGTCTTTCTTTTGGTTTATTTTGAGAACTATGTGTAACTAATTTTTTAGAAGTTAGGGGCTGTTTTGAAGCCCCGAATATGATTGCAATTTTGTTATGACATTTCGTTGAATTACTTTTATGAATGGATGAAACTTGGTTCACTACTTGTCTCATTGATGAATTCTTTATTTGTTTTCTATGGATGCATACGTAGTAAGCATATCTAGGATTCTAATGCTATGAATATGTGTGTGCCTGCCCTTGTCGAATGAGGACCCACATATGTTCTAAAGTAGCACTTGTTAATTGCGATTAACATGTGAATCAATTTCTAGGATAAGTAAGACAACGCCAGTACTTACGATGCCTTGTGATGACTCAAACTCTTTTCGTTCTTAATGATTTCTACTTGTTAAATCTATGAACACGCCATTCTAGATTGCATGCTAGGGACTAAGTTAAGTTGAAAACGCCATTCTCTTAACATACTACGTAAGAAAGAGTAATAGGTTGAGTTCTAACATTGAGCCAACTTGAGCATCTTCATTCGGAAATAAAAGAAATTTGAATGAAACATAACATGTTTGCATGATTATTTGGTGGTGGATAGCAATACCCCTAACTCGTTTTTCTTAATTTGTGAACTACTTAAAATTTGTTTCTATCCTGTTTTTGTTAGATTTAATTTAAATAGAAAATCAACTCCAAAAATCCCAAAATTTTGTGTGAGTGTAGCTCTGTGTGTCTAGCATCTGCATATAAAATTTCGTAGAATTTAGATAAGTGTAAATCGGTCTAATAATTATTTTTCGGTGGCTGGTCAGTAGGGCTAGCAACCAGTTTTTGTGACATTTTAGGTAGTTAGATAAAACAATCTTCTGCGGGAAAGACCCTTATTTTCATATGCTACAATTGACAAATCTTAGTGTTAATAAGGAAAATCAATAGGACATTTGTGTGCTACTTTGTGGTGTGCATTTAATCCTATCATAATCCCAAAAATTCTAGAGGCGACACATGTACTTTTATTCAAGGAATACAAGATTGCCCTCAATATATGGGTAGGCTTCTCAGATGCTCCCACGCGCAACTCACATCCCTGGAGGTCCTAGCAACTAAATACGACTGCCCACAGCTCACCCGCCCTTGGCAAGAATTAAAGATAAGGATTAATTGCCCAAATCCTATCTTTAATACAATCCCAATTGAATATTGACTCCAATCAAGTAAGTAATCCTAATTCAAATAAATTAGGGATAATTAAACCATTATCTCAAGATACTATTTCCTATTTAATATCTTGGAAATATTTAGAGAATATCTCTCCATTAAACACTATGGTCAACCCTATCCCTATAAATACCCTATATTCTGTCAAATTTCAGAGGCTTTTGGCAACCCTAAAAAGGCCCTAAACACTTTACTCTCACAGAGAAACTAACTTAGGCATCGGAGATCTGTTGACCTAACCCTCCCACCTCATAGGCGCGTGAGGCTTAGGTCTTTGATCAAAGGTGTTGATTGTTTTGCAAGTGCATTTTCATTAAGACTGAAGACGGTGGAAATTTGCATCGACAAATTGGTGCTTTCATTGAGAGCTGATTCAAAATACTCGAAGAAGCCTCTCTTATTTGGTTTCTTGAATTTTCTGTTACGTTGAATTTCTCACACGTCGTATCAATTAATTTTTCCTAGAAAAGTTTCTTGATCAATCCCTGGAGAAAGGATACAATGGTAGAAAATTCAGAAACCACAACTAACGGAACCTCCTACGTGCAAGAATTTGGACCGGATAGTGGAGATGAGAACATAGCCCCACGTTTGAAGTCTTCAAGGCTCAACACGACGGCAGGAGGAGCCTTACCTTCGCGAAGCTGCACCACCACCATAACCACCGTTACACAGCAGCCACGGCAAGGCAACCAGGCCACGACACCACTTCCATCGCCGCTGCCCTTGCAGTGCTGCACCCTACCAAGCCCTAGGCAGGAAGCCCAAGTCTATTTCCAAGCCCATGAGTAGGAGGCCCAAAACTTGGCAGCTGCCACAGCAGGCCCAGGGTAGAAGGCCTAGTCTAAGCCCAATCCACCTAGCCAGCAGGACATAATGTGGCAGCCCAACGGCCAGGAAGGCCCAAGGCCATGTAGGCCCAAGGCGAGTAGGCGTCGGTCCAACGCGCCCAACGACCCGCTTCGACGACCCAGCTCGAGGCCCAATCCATTCCAAGGCCACCTTCAGCGATCCAGATTTCGACCACAAATCCCACGATTGATTCAGGGTTACTTTCACCCCACTTTTCTGCAGGAATGCCCACTTTAGGCTCAAGTTTTGTACCTGCAGTCCACTATACTTCTACCACGCATGGAGACGCCCATCATCCAGACTCTTCCAATCCAAATGGCGAGCACCATATGCTCCAGCAAGTCGCTAATTTGATGAACGCCCTCGCACAGCAGACCACCTTGGTGAACCAACTCCTTGAGTGGATCGAGATGCAGCGCGCCCCAGAGGAGGTGTCCCGAAGTAGGACAAGGATGGAAAAACATGACCTATTCCAACGACGTCCCCGTAAAGAGTCGCTCAGCCCGTCACGAATCATGTGTTTGGTAATGTGCACTCTTGTTTGGGCCCTTGGGGAAACTTTTTCTCCCGCCTAGTTGCGTAGAGAAGTATTCATTCCTGACTTAGCTCACGAGTCAGTGTGCATTCGAGGTTGGGTCCACACTTTGACGAGCACTCAGGACAATCCGGGAGAAGTGTCCACACGAGGCTAGGCCCACAAGAAGATCCTCCTACGAAGTACCTGACATCACCTACCCTACTATCCAAGCCAGAGGCAGCGGATGATCTATGCATCTATATGGCAGTATCTGAAGCAGCAATAAGCTCTACCCTCGTACGAGAAGAGCTGGGGGGCCGACCACCTATATTCCATAGTTCAAAAGCTCTCCTCGATGTGGAGGCCAGATACCCGAAAATCAAAACTTTGATTTTAATGCTAGTTGTTGCAACCCGAAAGCTCAAGCCATACCTTCAGACATACGCAGTCATCATCATGACACAATATTTCGTGCAGCCCAGACACACGACGTTAAAAGGGTAAAAACTGGCGGACATTCCGACGAGCACAGCAACTCAGCCTAAAAATACCTTAGAGGCAGCTGAGCACACCGTAGCCGCACCAGCCCCACCTGCAAGAGATTTTCGACGCTTGCACATTGACGTATCATCCAACTACCAGGGATCGGGAGTAAGCCTAGTTCTCACTACCCCGAACGGTTTAATGCTCGAGCAGGCGATCACTCTAAGATTCAAGGCATCAAACAACGAAGCAGAGTATGAAGCCCTACTAGCAGGTCTCCAATTGGCAAAAGACCTAGCGAAAAGAAAAAAAAGAAAAAAAAAACCGAATCTGGGTAGATTTGGAAGAAGAAGAAGGAAGAAGGAAGAAGAAAGAAGAAAGAAGGAGGAAGAAGAAAGAAGAAGAAGAAAAAAAAAAAAAAAAACCATTCCCAGATTCGGAGGAAGAAGAAGGAGAAGGAGAAGGGAGAAGGGAAAATGAAGATAAAGGAAGAAGGGGAAGGAAGAAGGAGAAGGAGGAAGAAAAAAAAAAAGTTGAGTCGGAGGAAGAAGAAGAAGAAGAAGAAAGAAGGAAAAAAAAAACGTGGCTGACACGTGGCACCCTATTTCTTCTTCTTCCTCCTTCTTCCTCCTTCTTCCTTCCCCTTCTCCTTCTTCTTCTTCTTCTTCCTCCAAATCTGGGGAAGTTTTTTTTTTTTCTCCTTCTTCTTTCTCCTTCATCCTTTTTCCTTCTTCCTTCTTCTTCTTCTTCTTCTTCTTCTTCTTCTTCTTCCTCCGAATCTGCACAGATTCGGCTTTTTATTTTTATTTTTTTCTTCTTTCTTCTTCTTCTTCTTCTTCCTCCTCCGACTGCAACTTTTTTTTTTCTTCTTTCTCCTTCTTCCTCCATCTTCCTTCTTTTTCTCCTTCTTCCTTCCTCCTTCTTCCTTCCGCTTCTTTTCCTTCTTCCTTCTTCCTTCCTCCTTCTTCCTTCCCCTTCTTCTCCTTCTTCCTTCTTCCTTCCTCCTTCTTCTTCATCTTCCTCAAAAAAAAAAAAAAAAAAAAAAAATCTTCATCTTCCCCAGATTTGGAGGAAGGAGAAGAAGGGGAAGGAAGAAGGAAGAAGGAAGAAGAAAGAAGGAGGAAGGCGGAAGGAAGAAGGAGAAGAAGAAGGAAGAAGAAAAAAAAAAAAAAAACCAAATCTGGGCAGATTCGGAGGAAGAAAAAGAAGAAGATGAAGGAAGAAGGAGGAAAGATAAGGAAGAAGGAAGGAGGAAGAAGGAGGAAGAAGGAAAAAAAAAGAAACTTCCCTAGATTCGGAGGAAGAAGAAGGAGAATGAGAAGGGAGAAGGAAGAAGAAGGAAGAAGAAAAAAAAAAGTTGCAGTCGAAGGAAGAAGAAGAAGAAGAAAGAAGAAAGAAGAAAAAAAAAACATGGCTGACACGTGGCGCCCAGTCATTGTCCACATGGGCGCCACATCACAATTAACGGCAAATTTAACAGTTTGACTAACGGATGTATGAGACTGTCCCAAAATTTACACTTTAGGTATGACTCTGAGACAAAAAAACTTAATGTACTAAATGTTGAAAACCACAAAACATGAGGGTAGTAAACAGTCTTTTACCCAAAAAAATATATAAACGCTTGTAATGACAAGCTTTACAACTTTCATGAAGAGCTTAACTTCGAAATTCGCCACTGTAATCATATAAATCATAGATCAAAATTTAACCGTTGATTGTTGTTTACATTTACACTTAATTGTTCTCATCAAATTTTGTTTTTTATTTTTTTCAGATTTTCTTTTTTTAAAACTTGATCTATTAGAGGATACAGAGTTTACGGTTAGTGAAAATATTACTTGATGTTTATAAAGTTTCTACAAACTATATGACATCGACTCATATTTCAGTTAATTATAAAATATCGAAACATGATATCAAAGATCTAAACCGTTCATCTTCTTACATCCACCAGATGATCATGTTTTCAAAAAAGAAAATTTTTAAAATGAAATTCAATAAGAAGAATAAAGCGTAAATGACAATCGATGGTTAAATATAAATTTAAGGTTTATGAATTATAGTGTTGGATTTCGAAGTTGACCCCTTCATGAAAGTTGTAAAGTTTGTCACTATGAGTGATTGTATATTTTATTTTTTTTACATTTTTTACACTTCTACAATAATTATTATTAATTTTATTAATTTTGCCCTCAAATAAAAAACATTATTCATGAAGGTTTGGAGGATTTTAAAAATCTAAATGATAATGTAAGTGTAACCATTATCTACTCGTGGAAGAATAATGACGAATCACGAGTGTTTATATATTCTTTCATATTTTTCATACTTGTATATATGTCTTCTTAGTTCTTGCCTATACAAATACTATATTAGTTTATTTTAATTTTGGACAACTACATGTTAAGTAAAATTTATCCTAGTAATGATAATAAGGAACTCTCATAATAAAAATAAATAATGACTAAATTTTTTTTTAAACTTATATAGAATAATAATACAAAATTATATATTTAATATAGAATATATTGTATATATTAATATGGCTATTGTATTTTATAATAAATATTTTAGTAATTAAACTTTAAAATTATCAAAATATTTTTTTTCTTAACATGTCGAAACAGGTTACCCGCGTGTTACCCTCATGTATACCTGTTAAAAACCCGTTATTAATGGGTTATTAATTGGTCACCCGATAATGACCCGATAAGTTATCGTGTTGACCCGAAACCCGTCGTTTTCGTGTCGTGTCAGAAACTGCCGGGTCTAACTTTCTTCATATCTGCCGAAGTTCTTGGAGTTGAGCCAAACTCCGAATTGACACAAAGTAAGAAAGACGATCAATAAATTGAAGTCATGGAGCAACTTAACAAAAATTCAAGCAGGACAAGAATGAAGTAGTTCACTTACCACTGATAAAGGTAGTCGGGACACGCAACTTGGGAGAAGAGTCAGACTCCCATTCTCCGCTCACCTCCAAGGTATCTCTCGCCCATTCATGATTGCCTTTGCTAGAAACATCGAGCAGCCAATGGTGAGACCTCAGCTGCCCCACACATTCCTTGTGGCCGATCTCAAAGAAGTACCATAACTCATTTATGGTCAAGCCAAGATCAAAGAACCTGCTCAAGTTCGAGAATCCCACTATCGCACGAACTGCATTTGGGGAGCACTGAGCAGGCGCACATTTCATGGAGCATATCACCTCCTGGAAAAAACGCGACATGGGAAAAGTGAATCCCAACACAAAAGTACTGATGGAATTTGTGCCCTCTTCCTAGCAGTGGTGCCCTCGTCGCATGGCTCATGGCCGCTGTCATCTTTCACCCACTTAACGCGAACCCCTGATGGAATCGCATGCTTATACGCCTCAAGAAAATCCCGAAACAACTCGTCATAATTAATCTTGACATGCGGAGCCTTGAAATAGCGTACCTTGCAGGAAGAACCACCTTGACGGTACAAGGGTGAAGGATATTCGGCACTCTTGCTATCGAGGGAAGACATCTCAAAGTCTCTGCAAAAGTACAAGGGAAAAAAATATTTAGAGGGTAGCTTGCGAGAAGAGAAAAAAAAATGAAGGACCGCAGAGCCCAACGCCCAAGCGCCAAGCCCTACGACCCAGCTCATCCACACGACTAGGCCACAAAAGGCCCAACCCTCACTCTAGCTCGCCCTACACACAGCCCAAGCCATTCAACCCAGCGAGAAGGGAAGCCCGCGCTTCCTTCTTCTCTCCTCCTTCAGGCGCCAGGCACCCCGAAGCAGGACTAGGCCTCTTGGCCCAGGTTGCAGGCACCAACAAGGGGTCCGGCCCGAGCCAACCTCTCCTCATCTTCTCCAATTTCCAACGGGCCATAGCCCAGCGCACTAGCCAGAGAGATTTGGCCCGTGCCGATCTCTCTCCCTCTTGCCATCCACCTACACGAGCCCCAACCCAGTGCCCCAGCGCCGCCAAAACCTCGGCCAAGCCAAGCCGATTCTTTTGCCACACCACCTGCAGCCCCGTGGCATCCCTGCCACGCCACTCACACCTCCTTGGCACCTGCCGATCTAATTTTTCAAGTCCCAAGACTCCCAAAAAAATACAAGAAGAAGAAAATTCAAATTTTTCTTACCTTGGTGCGGCACGGAGAAGAAGAACAACAAAGAGAGACGACTCTTAGCAAGAGCAAGAAAAGAAGAACGCTAGGGGAGGGGGAATAAAAATTTCCTTTGGCTTCTCTTCCTTGTAGGAATGATGATTGTTCTCCAAATTGATTTAATCCCCTACTTAAGGCAGAATTAAATAGGTATTGGGGGTAATTGATTTCCTTTTCCTAGAAGAAGTCTATCTGCAAATCAAGAAAGAAGATCAAGTTCAAATTGGGAAACAATTCTACAAGCCTAAGCATCGTGGGATTCCTATCATTTCCTACGTGCAGCATAGTAGGTGTGGGGCATTTGTGGAGCCTAAAATAATCTCAAAAATTCTAGGGGCGACACATGGACTTTTATTCAAGGAAGACAAGATTGCCCTCAATATATGGGCAGACTTCTCAGATGCTCCCACGCGCAGCTTACATCCCTGGAGGTCCCAGCAGCTGAATACGGCTGCCCACAGCTCACCTACCCTTGGCAAGGAATTAAAGATAAGGATTAATTGCCCAAATCCTATCTTTAATACAATCCCAATTGAAGATTGACTCTAATCAAGTAAGTAATCCTAATTCAAATAAATTAGGGATAATTACATCATTATCTCAAGATATTATTTCCTATTTAATATCTTGGAAATATTTAGAGAATATCTCTCCATTAAACACTATGGTCGGCCCTATCCCTATAAATACCCCATATTCTGTCAAATTTCAAAGGCTTTTGGCAACCCTAAAAAGGCCCTAAACACTTTACTCGAAACTAACTTAGACATCGGAGATTCGTTGACCTAACCCCCCCATCTCGTGGAGCGTGAGGCTTAGGTCTTTGATCAAAGGTGTTGATTGTTTTGCAGGTGCATTTTCGTCAACACTGAAGACGGCGGAAATTTGCATGGACACCACCCCTTATTTTCGTCACATTGAAAAATCTACCTACTTATACTGTCATAATTATGACCGATCCCTATGTACGGCAATATACATAATTAGTATTTAATGAAATCAGAGATATGTTGTGGTGATAAAATTGTGGTTTATTTTATCTTATTTGGTTTATTTTATTTAATAAATTGTGGTGATAAAATTGTGATGTACTACTATTAATTTTGTGATTTGTTGTAGGAGAAGTAGCATCCATATCTGAAATATTTTCAACAATCTTAAGAGTAGATTTTAGTTGCTACTTAAAATACTACTACAACCTTCCTTGATCAAATATGAATTCACATTCTGCGGACAAGCCACTATATATTGAGAATTTACATCAAAAGGGAATTAATTATACGTTTTTTGGTACATATGCTAACTATTGCATTTAATCATTTTGAGAGCTCACATCCTGTTGATTTCATTGTAGGAGGACACTACAAAAGTCAGTCCAATTTGTTGATTGGCTCTGATTGCTTGATGACTATGATTAAATTGATCACAATATATAAAACAGTCGTTCTGTATTATTTCTATTAACCTACGTTTTATCACCCATTGGTCTTTATATTAATCCTTTTGGTTACTGCTATATTGCCTTGCTTCACTATTATACTAATATAATTTAGTTGGACCCTTTTTTTGTAGAGAGTTGAAATAAGAAACACTTTTGGCATATAAATTTTATAGCATCTTTAAACTGTGGGGGTCACTATTTGGTTTGGAGGAATTAAATTAGATGCATTGTACCATGTGATTATTAGTATCATATAATTTGAGTTTTACTTTCCATCTATTTCATGCATCACTAATGAGTTTGGTCGAGTGAATTCTAGGAGATCATTCAAATTGTGGGGGTTATAGGAGAGCCCTTTGTGAGGAATATTCATATTAAAATTAATGGCATATTTTAAATTGTGCGGCTTTCTTTTATTCATTAAGTTACATTAACTTGTGTATTATTTATTAATTTTTAGCTATATCTGATACTGTGCAAATTCCAACATGATCACAATCTGTTCATGGCAATGACATTTTTGCTATAAATATTTTGGTGGAGTTATATTCCTTTCAACCAAATTATTAGTTATATGAGTTTATCTTTAATCTAGTAGACGTCATCACTGATGAATTTTTTCCAAATGAATTTCAGAATATCATTCAAATTGTGGGGTTTAGAAAAATCTCGTGTACAGAGGTCTATTTGCAGATGATGACAAGGAATTATGAATATATGACAAGGAAGTATGAAGATGAGATGATAAGAATTGTGAATTGGAATTGTGAGACATACACGGAAGTACTCTTTAGCTGTTTTGGTAAAAGAAAATTATGTCATTTGATTGTTGAGTACTCTCATAATTTTATGGTTTTCACTTATCTAATTTACTCAGCATATGAACTTTATTAATAGGGCATGTAATTTCTGCTTAGTTAATTTCTAAGTAGTTGTCATTTAATAAAGGGTTAAACTCTGTTTACTACTGAAGTTTTGTGGTTTTCAACATTTAGTACATCAAGTTTTTTTCGTCCCAGAGTCATACCTAAAGTATAAATTTTGGAACAGTCTCATACATCATTTAGTCAAACTGTTAAGTCTCCCGTTAACTGTGACTAGGGATGGGTAACGGTTATGGCGGGCGGGTAACCGCGGTTATTTACTCATAACCGTTTATGCTCATACATGCATAACCGTTTACCCGTTGGGCAATTGCCTAAACGGTTATACCCATACTCATAATCGTTTATAAATGGTTAACCATACCCATAACCGCATACCCATTTAACCGTAACCGTTTACTACCCGTTTACCCATTTATCATTTTTAACCTGTTTATCTTTTTTTTTTTACCATTACCCATTTTTCACCCGTCTACATGTTTTTTAACAACTTGAAAATTAAAAAAAAAATTGTCATAATTTTCTTTTTTTTTGACAATTAAACACCGTTATAGGTACATTATCATATATTTCCATATTTTAATTTTTTAAGTCCTTATACCATTCCAATAATTGAAATAATAGTTTACGGACTACATTTTTAACTGTTACCAATGAAGGTAAATATAATATTTGCTAAGTATTATTGGGTTACAAAAATTGTTTAGAAGACATTTCTGTCAATTTCACGGTTACCCGCAAGGAATTTAAATTAATTTGGCCAATTCCTTGATGATGAGAATCATCATTCCTGTAGTAGTGTTATTGAGAGAATGACCGATGAATTCCTTGCTAATTTATTGGGTGCTAAGTATTATTGGATCAAGAACATGGTTTGTGTTAGTTTTACATATATAAAATAAATGAGTAAACGGTTACCCGTTTATAACCACGGTTAATACCCATAACCGCCCATTTAAATTTCGCGGGTAAACGGTTATACCCATAACCGTTTATTTATCTAAATGGTTACCCATAACCGTAACCGTTTAATTTAAATGGACAGGTAACCGCGGTTACACATAACCAATTGGTATTTGCCCATCCCTAATTGTGACGTGACGCCATGTGGACAATGATTGGGCGCCACGTGTCAATCACGTGAAAATTAAAAATAAATTATTTATAAAATTAATAAATAAATAAAATTTTAAACTTTAAAAATTAAAAAAACATTCATCTTCCCCAATCCCACCCGTGCCCACCCTCATCTCCTCTCCTCTTTGACTCGTCATACATCCACCCTTCCCCCTCCATCTTCGACTCCCCCCATCTACCCACCCACCCACCCAACCCTAACTCCTTACCATCTTCCCAAAATCATCTCAGCCAATTTCCTTATCGCCAAAGAAAAAAAATTTGGCTATATCCCATTTGCTAGATTTTCAAGAAAAGCTGCATTTGAGTTCTGAAAAATAGCACCCATATTGCCATTTTTGGAGCTGGAACCTTCGTCAAGACCCAATACGTTCCAAGGCTCTCTGAGATCTCCAACCTCCTTGTTCTTCGCAGCTGCCACCCCCTCTCTCACCGCCGTTGCTTCCCCAGAACCTCGCCAAAACCCACTTCCTCTCTCCCAATAAATTAGTTTCCTCCATCGCTTCTGGACTCCAATGTCTTTTGGGTCAAACTGGAGAGGGCTTTTGGAGGGTCTTGGTGAGGGTTTTGGTGTCCCAAGCAAAGGCTTCGGAGATTTAGGAGTAGGCTAAGGTGTTGGGCTGGAAAGCCAACGCCATCATGCTCGCCATGTTTTCCGACAACGCCATTAAAGCAGCTCAAGCAACTCAAAATTTTTAATTTTTTATTTATTTTTCTGATTCAATTTGAAATTTTGGGAAATTGGGTGGTTGTAAAATCAATTGGATTTGGGGAAATGGGATTTCCGTATGGGATGAGAGGGGAGATGTTATTCTTGGTAACCGTCGAGAGTCTGTGACGTTGACAAGACGGAACAGAAGAAGGTGGTGTTGTTGATTTGGATGTTGTTGGCGGAGGAGAGGAAAATATCGAATGGTTCGTAGGAGGAGGTGAGGTGGTTCTTGGGGTTTTTGGAGAAGACACCGAAACCAATTGCAATCGGAGGAGATCCGGGATCCAGTAGATCAGTGGCGAAGGGGTTGTAGTTTTGGTTAGCACCTCGTGGCTCTCCACCGCTGTCAAATCAGGTAGATGGGGGTCGGAGGTTCGAGCTCATGAAGGCCATTGAAGAGAAGATGAGGGTTGGGTGGGTGGGTGGATGGGTGGAGTCGAAGATGGAGTGGGAAGGGTGGATGTATGACGAGTCGAAAAGGAGAGGAGATGAGGGTTTGGTGGGTTGGTGCTACATGAAGTTTTTTTCGTCCTAGAGTCATACCTAAAGTTTTAATTTTAGGACAATCTCATACATATGTTAGTCAAACTGTTAACTCTGCCGTTAACTGATGATGCGATGCCCATGTAGACAATGACTGAACGCCACATGTCATTAAAGGGTCCATGTGAAAATTAAAAATTCAAAAAAATAATTATTTAAAGAAAAGTATTTAAAAAATAATAATAATAAAAAAGCAAAAGCAAAACCCAGATCGTCTTCCCCAAATCCCTCGTGCCCACCCTGCCACCCTCATCACTCGCAACCATTTCCCTCCCCACCTTCCCTCCCTCACTCTTCCCTTGTCAAAATCTCGAGCACCTTGACCTCTCCCAGAACCTTCTCACCAACGCCCTCCCTGACCTCAAATACCTCAACCTCACAGTAAACAATTTCTCTGGACCAATTCCTTACTCCTTCGGTCGCTTCCAGAAACTCGAGGTCCTCTCTCTCATCTACAATCTCATCGAAAGCACCATCCCCCAGTTTCTCGACAACATTTCCACCCTAAAAATGCTCAACGTTTCCTACAACCCGTTTCACCTTGGTCGGATCCCGACGGAGCTCGACAATTTGACGAACCTTGAGGTGCTTTGGCTCACCGAGTGAAACTTAGTTGGAGAGATTCCCGACTCGCTGGGTCATCTCAAAAACTTCAAGGATTTGGACCTCGCTATCAACGGGTTCGAGGGGACGGCGGGACAGGAGAAGGAGGGCGACAGCGAGATTTTTGGGAGGGATGATGGGGGATGGGAGAAGGTGGGATAGAGGCACAATGGGGAGGGAAGTGGTTGCGGGTGATGAGGGTGAGAGGGTGGGCACGGGGGGATTTGGGGAAAACGATCTGGGTTTTGCTTTTGCTTTTTTTTTTTTTTTAACTTTTCTTTAAATAATTTTTTTTTTAATTTATAATTTCCACATTGATCCCTTAATGAGACGTGGCGTCGAGTCATTGTCCACATAGACGCTACATCATTAGTTAACGGCAGAGTTAATAGTTTGACTAATAGATGTATGAAACTGTCCTAAAATTAAAACTTTAGGTATGACTCTGGAACAAAAAAAACTTCATGTACCAAATGTTGAAAACCATGAAACTTGAGGATAGAAAACTGATATTTACCCAAAATATAGATGCAATGAATGCATATCTCAATACAGTAAAATTGACATGATTCATATCTACTCTAAGAATGCAAATATTATACATTTTTTTTCCGAATAATGGATCTTCACAGTATAATGCAGGCTAAAATCAAGGCATAATCCACATTATGCCATGTTGACACGATGTGACAGAAGAAGTGAACTCGGCTAAAATCAAATTACATGTTCCAACTTTTGAGGTAGAGGGCCACAAAGAAAGCAATGGATGATATTAGGTGGGCCCAACTTTTGAGGTAGAGGGTTCAAGAAACGCATCTCTCACACTCGGTCTATCATCACGGTCGTAGAGCAGAACACAAAGCCAGCAGGTGCGGCCTCCATCGACTCCTTCTCTGGCGGGGGTCTCTTTCGTCTCCGGTAATTTCTGCAACAATTAATTAAAATCTTTACGTACTAATCCTAATCAGTTTCTATGGTGATGATATGCACACACGCAGATCAGGATGTATGTAATTGGACCTTGCTTCCGAGAATTAATCAAAGATTTGATCTAAAATCTTAATCAGTTTACTGTTTGTGATTTTTTCTTCTTAGAAATCTTAATTAAAAAGTTTTCATAATTTGTTGTTTATCGTTAGAGGGAGAGCGCGAGTAGTGTCGCAGCAGCAAAATGAAAATGGGACAAGATATGTTGGTGAAAATCCTACTAACTTTGCCTCCCAAAACTCTGATGCGATTCAAATGTGTCTCTAAATCGTGGTCTGCTCTCATCAACAATCCGGGTTTCGTGTCAAAGCACCTCTCCAACTCCGCGAACAACAATCTCACCACTCTCCACGTCTTTTTGGCGCGATTAGTAGTGCAGCGGCAGCATGAGGAGGAGGAGGAGGAGCCCAAGTGTAACAGCACCACTAAGAAGGAGGAGACTGAAGAAATATTATCATTTCTTGAGTTTTGCAAAGACGATGATAATACTGATGACGAGCATAGCAATAGATGCTCTCTTGTTGGTGTCCAGGACATCATTATTCCTCAATTTTGATTCAAAATATCGGAGTGCCGGAACAACAATTTGTTATCCAAGGCCACTGCAATGGCATCGTTTTACTATCTAGTGAGAGTAGCCTAGTTTTATGCAATCCCGGAATTGGGGAATTCAATCGTATTCCCAATGAGCCATGCCTTCCAATGTGGCCCTTAGACCAGCCGGATGATTACGATGGGCAAGAACATATGGAAACTGGTTTTCATACTGGATTTGGCTATGATCCCATGTCTAATGAGTACAAAGTTGTGACCTTTACTACTTATTTTCAAGAGGTACATGAAGACTGCCGGACTTTTCTTAGTCGGCACAGAGCAGTAGTATACACCATGGGTTGTGATTTTTGGGAAGAGATCAACACAGATTCTTTAGAAACCGAAACTACTTTGTTTTGGCCTGAGTATTTCCAGATGTCCTTCAAGGGAATGTGTTATTGGCTGGGAATTGAGCAAGATAAGGAATTATTTCCATTTGACGCAGTTGGGCATCGATTCCATGCGAATGGGAGATTGATCATTTCCTTCGATACAAGTCGTGAGGTATTTCACGGTATACCCTTACCATCTGAGCTCCAACAGTTTGTCCGGTCGAATCACCTCTATTTGAAGCTTACTGTTTGGAATGAATCAGTTGCTTTTTTTGCCATTAGTGTGGACGATCGTCGATATCCTGAACCTTATGAAATGTGGGTGATGGATGATGACTTTAAGGATGCTTGGACAAAATACTTGACTATTGATGGCACAGATGATCAGATACGTAGGTCTAGAACTGTGGAATTGTGGGGAGATGAGTGTCTTATGGTTGACAGTGATGGACACGTAGTTTTCTTTAATCTTTGTACCAAAAAGCTTAAGCATATTCCCATTGAAACAGAAGATGATGAGAATATTTTTGTTTATGTGAATAGCATAGTTTCAGTCATGGGACGCAGCCACAAGCTTAAGAGCATAGAGAATACTTGCTCAGATAAAGATGAAGATGCGATGGTGATGGTAGACGGGAAGAGGGAAAGCTGCCAGAGGTTGTACTCATATTCGGTTTGGGCCATTCCACCGGCTGATGTTTCCCATAGAATCAAGAAGGTGATGGAGGGCCTCCAGGCAGAGTTTGGTGGGCCAGAGATCGAACCTCACATCCCCATCTTGGGATCCATCGAGATGATGAGTCGTGAGGATGCCCTTAACAAGTTTAGATTTGCTCCTAATGACATCGTTGCTAAAGTTGATCGGGTGGTTACTAAGAATTACTATCACCAGTGTGTTTCATTATTGATGGATCGAGAGGTATATATTTTCTTGATGTTTTGTTTAGTTCTGTTTTGTTTCCTTTTCATCTTTCTCGTTTTGGTTTGAGCTTGAATAGACTCACTTATCATTACACCTTCTTTTCTTAGTTATTTGAAAATGCCCAAAGTTGGAGCTACCATTTCGGTTTCTACAACAGTAAGTTGTTGTTTACAGTAACTTAATTTCTTAAAGTGTTGACGGGAATGTATGTATGTAATCTGCGTGTCTGCAATATTTGATGCAGGTTCTATGCCATATTTGAGTCTCCTCTATGGGAAGTTGACGGAAGAAGAAAGGAAAAAAGCTGGAGAAATTGTTAATATTCTCGACGAGAGCATTACTAGCTGGACCTTCCCCATAATTCACTTTGCATTGTATGAAATAGACCACGATGACAGATCTCTGAAATCTTGGACCAAGATTACTGAAATCGGTTGTTAGACAAGCTCTCCGGTTGCATATATATGCATAGCACTCGGCACACTACAAAAAATATGGGCACTGCACACAATAAATTATTGAGAGATTTAACGAAAAGTCTACGGTTCTGTTCATTTTAACGAAAAATCACATTTTTACACAATAAAGTCAAACCTGCTACTATTCACTTTACCCTTTATTTTGTCCTTCTCGTTAAAACTCAAAGTTTTCAAGCCTTTTTCATTAGTTTTCCTTAAACTATTTGTGCCCTTTGAGACCAAAGAGCACCAACATATGTGCTCGTAGACAAATAGCAACAGTGCAGCAACGATAATTCTATGTGTGCCCCTTATGAGTGTGTCCTTTGGTCAAAGGGCACAATATAGTTGTTTGTGTTATTAAGGCAAAACACTATAGAGCCTAATTTGTGCCTTCATTCAGATAGGTCTGACAGCCCTTCTCAACTGATTGGGCACTTCTGTATAATCGTGCCCTATACCAAAATTTTTTAAAAAGAATTGAAATTTTTTTTTCACATGAATTATATCGGATTCTTGCCCACTCACATACTAATTATATCGATCTATAATTAATAAACCTTAAACTGCATTAGTTGAGAAGAAAATTGAAAAGAAGAAGGAAAAAAAAAATACTTAACTCAAATTCACGAATTGGGTGAGGTATTCAGATTAGAAACAATATCTTAAGAGAAAATAGAATGAGTTTAACTAGGTAATATATATTAAGTGAATGAAGTTGTCTAACATTTTACAAGATAACAACATCTAAAATCTACCAAAATTGAGGTCCTCCTATCTCAACCTCCACATGAATATCATCCAGTATTGGCGCCAATATATTTCTCTGGACAACCTCCACTGCCACTTTTTCTGCTAGCATTATACACATAATACAAGAGAGTGGAGTGTGAGTGAGAGAGAGAGAGAGAGATTCAGTGAGAAATGAAGAGTGAAGTGATGGTGGGTAAATAAGAGAGTATAATGGTAAGTGATTACCCGAACATTACTATAAACCAACAATGCCTGATGACCAAGTAAAATATAATAACTACCAAGACCATAACGCAGTGGGGTGCACACAAGGGATATCGTACGCATGCAAAATATCCCATCCAAACAACAACCGGTCATCACCACATGCAATATGTGTGACACATTCGGAGAAACTGAAAACGACATTCAAAGTCCGCGAGTCTGACGCATAGGGTCTGATAAAAGGATTTACAAAGTGTTTCCGACCTACATGCAGCCAACCAAGTTCCTAACGATCTTTCGTTTAAGAATCACTAGGGATGGACACACACTTCGGACTGAGAAGGATACGTTGCACTATTGAAATTCTCTGACTTGGAGTGGGGACAAGGTGAAAGAACAAACGAAATCAACAAACAAAGACAACTCAAACATGTCAGACTAACATTTAAATCTAAAGGTCTTTCCGGGTATGATCCGACACTTCCTCAACCTTAATCTGGTCAATGCATTACCGTTCCATTAGCTTAATATTTAATACCTAGTATCGAAGTAAGGTGGTATTCCGGATATCGCAGTGGAAATCTTTACAAATACTAAATTTGGAGGTGACATTTTTTCCAAAACAACGTCACCGAAGATGGCTTTTGAACTCTACCCCAGGCCCATAAGCTTACCTATGTTTTTCCTCAACACTCCTTACTTCGAAAAGATTGACAGATTAAACTCTATTAATCTATTAGGAAGCAAACAGTATTCATCATCATCACAATTTTTTTGCACGACGTTCGAGATTGCACCACTAAGTCGGAAATGTCTCTGCTACATTGTACGAAATTGGATCATATACAAAGATAGAAGACCAAACAATACGTATTCTAAAGTTGGAGAAAGGATGATAGGAATAATGTTACCTCAAAAATCTGGTCATGACTCAACAACTCTGTGAAGAGTTTGACCTGATAGAGTAGCGATGTCACCATCACCTTGTTCCGGGACAATAGGTGAAATCTAAGTGACTCCGCTGATATGGCCATACTTGTTCCAGAAGACATGAAATCTAACCCGAGCGACTCCAATTGTTGTCCGCAATGTTTCATCGTCACTTTTTCCTTTACTAGTTTTGAAAAAAAATGGAGTTTTTAGATTTTATGACTTAAATAAGATATTTTTATATTTTAACATGAATCGTTTTCTAAATCTAATTCAAGTATTTATTATTAAAACTTACCATATTTAAGTATTATAACATTTATAAACCTATTCTTAAGTCATGTATATTTTTATGCTCCAATCATACAAATAGATAAAAATTTATCCAAAATTTAAATTCTTATAATTAAAAAAAAAATCAACAACAATACATAAAAAATTTATATGAAAAAAACTCATAGGTACAGAGTATTGTTACAAATGTATAGGTACATAAAATTGTGGTACGAATACATTAGTACATAAGTTTTAGTACAAATGTCTCACCTATGTAACTATAGTACACACATAAGTACGTAATATGCATATATATATATATATGGAGAAATTCACGCATAATGAAGAAATTGAACTTATCACAAACTCAACTATCGTTTACGTGCGCTACAAGCAAACTTGGAACTAGGCCTGGCAATTCCTGACACGACACGATACGAAATTAACAGGTGTTCGGGTCAACACGATAACGAATCATGTCGTTATTGGGTAACCCGATAAGAACCTGTTAAGATAACGAGTTGGTAAGGGTATACACGTGGGTAACACGATACACGATAAGTAAAATATTAATTTTATAATTTTATAACCCTACAAAAATACTATAATAATTATATATATTAATTTAACAATTTTATACTCCTAAAAACTATAATAATTATATATATGTATATTAAATTTTAAAAATTGGTGACCATTGGGTCGGCTTAAATATACATATCATTCAATTTCTTAAGTGTTATACGTACAAAATAAACATTCAGAAATCAAGTAACAGGACAAAACTTTTCGACGGTTATAAACGAAAAATCACGATTTAACGATTATTTTAACTCCGATTTGGATGATTTTTTACAGCTACACTCCTTGACCCTATATGATTACAATGAATGAATTCGATCTTATGTTATACTTAATGAAAGTATAAATAAACTCTAAGTGTTAGTGAATCTATCGTTTTGATGGGATATGCATTCTACGAAACTAATTTCAACGATCCAACCGTCGAACTTGTTTGTATATGCTTCGAGATCGCATACGCCAAAAATTGAAAAAAAACAAACATTTAGAGATAAAGTAACGGGACAAAACTTTTCGACGGTTATCAAAGAAAAATCACGATTTAACGGTTATTTTAACTTCGATTTTGATGATTTTTTACAGCTACACTCCTTGACCCTATATGAATACAATGAATGAACTCGATCTTCAATTTAAAATATTTACACAAGTGGATACTACAAAATTTTATGTTATACTTAATGAAAATATGAATAAACTCTTAAGTGTTAGTGAATCTATTGTTTTGATGGGATACGCATTCTACGAAATTAGTTTCAACGATCCAACCATCAAACATGTTTGTATATACTTCGAGATCACATACGCCAAAAATTGTAAAAAACAAACATTAAGAGATCAAGTAATGGGACAAAAAAATTTTACAGTTATAAACTAAAAATCATATAACGGTTATTTTAACTCCGATTTTGATGATTTTTAAAAGCTACACTCTTTAATCCTATATGAATACAATGAACTAATTTGATTGTCAATTTAAAATATTTACACAAGTGGATGCCACAAAATCTTATGTCATGATGATCGATGAAAATTGAGGATTTTGTAAAAGGAATAACATGCAAGTTTTGAGTTCCATTAGTAAGGTTTAAACTTTTGAGAAAGGCTTCATAACCTTGAAAACAAAAACTCTTTCTTTTTGCATATCCTTGCACATTTAATATTTTGTAATAGACTAGTAGTGTATGGATATTTGTTTATTAGGCTCTTATTTTTTAGTGTAGATGTAGTACTTAAATGACAAATGTATTTTAATGTTTTGAAGTAATATTTATGTGGCAATGTGTGGTATGTGCAAATTTAAGAAAAAATATATATTTTTCTTAACGGGTCATAACTGGTCGGGTCACTTTACCCTAAGGATCCGTTAAGATAACGGGTGTGACACAACACAACCCGTTAAGATAACAGATGTTATACGAAAACAACACGAACATAACAAACACAACCCGTTTTCCAGGCCTAGTGGGACTTAGGACTCGTTTAACAAGCACTAGCAATTAAAAACGCTTTTAAAGAAATATTTTTGAGTTCTAAAACCACTTGAAATATTTCTTACCATTTATTTAGGCCCAAAGCCCAACAGGCCCCAAGTTGATAAACCCGTTACCCTTTTCCGCGCTATGGCGCGAAAAGACTCCCAATTCCAAAAATCCAGTGCGACATTAGGGTTTCACCTCACATGCTACCGGTAGTCTGGGCACTGCTGCTTCCTCTCCCCCACCGCAACGATGTCCGGATTTTCAGACCAGCTCGAAGAAATCAAATCCCTGATATCTTCAGCCGCCACCAAAGCAAACAAGTCCTTCGCCTACTCCACCCTCTTACACCTCCAGCAGCAATCCTCCGACTGCGACGATTCAATTCAAATGCTTGCGCGGAGCTGCCGGAGCCTCATCCGTCCGACCGTCGCCGATGTTCGGAACAATGACGAAGAAATGTGAGTTCTTCCGATTCGAAATGTCATTTTTCTGGGTTTTTCATTTATTTTAATGGTATGGTGTAACTGAATACGTCTTGGATTTTATTTTTTTATTTAAAATTTTTGCAGTGCAACTCAGGCATTGAAATGCTTGGGCTTTATGATATATCATCCGTCCATCGTTGCCGAAATCGCAGGTACATGTAGCCACTCAAAAATCTGTTTCGTTTGAAATTTAAATTTTGAACTTTTTAGGCAGCTGAGCTTAAACTGATAACCAAATTTCTGTCACCAATTTCTTTGTTTCGCAGCGGATGATGTCAAATTTGTTTTAGATTCACTGGCAAAGCTCATTACAACCACAAAAATGAAGGTTATTTCTTTATATTAACGGGAATTTATTACTAAAAGCGATAATCTTTTTGTGTTTTTAGTTTTTGTTTTTTCGCGTGTGTGTCCGAATATTAACCTGCTGATTTCATAACTGCAGTCTGTTTGCAATTTAGGGGTGTGGTGCATATCTATCCAACAATTGAGTACACCACTTTTAGCTGCCCATTTCCATTCTCTTTTGCTTGCGATTGTTCATGCCATTGACAATCCTATCGGTTCTTTGTCGACTACTTTTGAGGCTATTCAGGTAATACATCGCAAGTATCATGCGTTTTAAACAGCGTTGTTTTCATACTAATTCTTCTGAATATGCCTTATGTTATTGTGACAGGCTGTTATGAAGCTGGCAACTTTGTTAAGTGAGAATATGAGAGAGATGTCGCATATATGGGCTCCTCCAGTATATAGAAGACTCCTTAGCTCTGATAAGAGGGAGAGGGATATGTCGGAGAGTTGTTTATTGAACACTAGGTCTACAATATTACCCCCTCCGCTAAATCTTTCCAAGGTACTCACTTGCTCATGTCATTTTCTTGAAGTATGACTTCTAGTATGCGTAGATTATTTCGTGTCACGGAAAAATTAACCATAAGATTATATAGCATCCCTTCCATTGGCTTCACGGGTCTCACATAGAACCATGAGGTGGCTTTCCATGATCTTGTCTTGCTGGTTATTCTGTAATTTATATTGACATGTACATTTCCTTTTTCTTCATTTTCTTCCATAAACAGGCAGTTGTCAAAGATTTGAAGCCAAGGTTGCTTACTGGGATGCACCACATGCTAACCAATGGCATGAAGGTTCAAACTATTCAAGCATGGGGATGGTTTATCCGCTTACTAGGATCTCATGCCTTGAAGAACAGGCAGTTAATTAATCAGATGCTAAAAATTCCCGAGCAGACATTTTCAGATCATGACTCACAAGTTCAAATTGCTTCACAAGTAAGTCTAATTCCAAAGAATAGATGATGTCTTTTTCTTAATGATTTCATTTATGTTATGCTCCTTCGAAGCTAGATCCAAGTCCCTAATCCTTGTCAGCGTTAAAACTTAATCTAGTCTCAGAATATCCAGACTTTCTGATTCCATGTCTTAAGCTAAGATTCTTATGTACTCCAATTTTGCAGGTTGCCTGGGAAGGTCTTATTGAGAATGCAGAGTGCAGAGTGCATCTTGGAGCTGTTGAGAAAGGGATAGTTTGGCTGTCTTAGTACTCTCAGCTTCTACTTTGACAGTTTCCTGTGTAAAGAAATGTAGAGCCCCAAATGTTTGAGCTGGCCATATGTTATGTACATAACTGAATTACTTATGTTTTCTGTATTATATTAATTATGGTACAAGATTACTTTGTAGACTAGAGCCCACACTAATATTAAATTTTGGTTTCCTTATGGGTGAAATTGAACGGAACTAGATCTTTCCTGAGCTCAGGATAGGGATCCTCCTGAGCAGCCTATCTGAGCCTAGGAAATTTGATCCAACAACTCTAAACAGGGGATCCCTCTAAAAGTTATAATAATTATAGTCGTTGGATCAAGTTTGAACGGCTCAGATGGGCTCCTCATGAGGATCCTCATCCTCAGCTCAGGAGAGGATCCAGTTCCAAATTGAACATGGTACCCACTTGACAAGTCTAATTATAATTCTAAAAATAGCATGTTAATATCATTATTTCATTATGTAAAGCACACACTGGTGCGTCCAAAAACAGCTTTCCAAATGTTCATACAATCTGAAAACGTAACTCCCACCATTAACAAAGGCACACCCCATTTTCCTTGATACACAACTTCTTAATTTGTGGTTGTCGAATCGAATGAATTAAAGAATGCCAAATGACATAAATTAACACACCCCTTTACTAAATCAAACAAAACATGAAACACAGCTAAAAACAGGATCATCACAAAATTCTAATCACACCCTACAAAGAATGTCAGTCCATGGCCCATTTTGCACAGAAGAGAAGCCCAATTGTTGCGTGCACCCAGCAAACACCCCCTGTTGAAACTCCCATACCCAGCAACCTAAGAAAGCCCCAAAACAACTGCTCTCGCTGGCTCGCTGGCTCGCTGGCTCGCTCGCTCTCCCTCTCTCTCTCAGTCGTATCCTTTTCTACTCTCTCTCTCTCCCTCTCGGTCGTATCCTTTTCTACTCTCTCTCTCTCTCTCCCCACTATCTCTGCAAATCAGCACATTCGAGCAAAAGACGCTCGAACAGGTGTCTATAGAAAATCTTAATGTATATTTCATTATCAAAACAGTTTACAAGATTAAGCATAAATAGAAGAATAATCGGGAAAGAGAGAGGAAAGGGGGACAATGGCAGCTAAGCAAGTCAGCTAAGCAAGCATGAGAGTATGATGACCTCCACATTCTCTAACACATGCTTTACAGCTTATTAACAAGCTTTACACAGAAGAGGGAATAACACAGCTCACTAAACCCTAGCTAAACACAGCTTTACAGCACACAGCTTTACAGCTATTAGGGTTTAAAGAATATTCAATAATATTCAATACTCCCCCTCAAGCTGGATCGAGAGATTTTCTGGATCCAAGCTTGAAGAGAATACGATCAAGTTGAGAAGAAGGAAGGGGCTTGGTGAACACATCGGCTAGTTGATCACTGGAGCGAACAAATGCAGTTTGTAACAGCTTGGACTGGACTTGGTTGCGGACGAAATGACAGTCAACCTCGATATGCTTTGTTCGTTCATGAAAGACGGGGTTGGCAGCAATATGCATCGCTGCTTGATTGTCACAGTGGAGGAGAATTGGCTTGGAAGAGATGATGTCAAGATCATGTAGCAAACTCTTTAGCCAAATTAGTTCGCATGCAGTAGATGCCATTGCACGGTACTCAGCTTCTGCGCTGGACCGAGCTACAACAGATTGCTTTTTGCTCTTCCACGTGACGAGGTTACCACCTACAAGAGTGCAGTAACCAGTTGTGGACTTGCGATCAAGGACGTTGCCTGCCCAATCAGAGTCTGTGTATCCTTCAATGGTGAAGTGTCCGTTGTTTTGCATGAAAATCCCGGTAGACATTGAGCTTTTTAAGTATCGAAGGATCCTTTTAACTAGTTGCAGATGATGAGATGTGGGAGAATGCATGAACTGGCTGACAAAGCTAACAGCATAAGCAATGTCAAGTCGAGTTATAGTCAAATAGATAAGTTTTCCTACCAACCTTTGATACTCCGATACATTTTCAAGCTGGATGCCTGAGGTTTCATGCTTGAAATTTGTTGGTAGAGGTGTTTTAGCAGGTTTGCAATGCATCATATTGGCTTCTTCTAAAAGATCGAGAACGTACTTTTGTTGATTTAGAAACAACCCCGTTGGAGATTGATCCATTTCGATTCCGAGAAAGTATCTAAGTCTGCCGAGATCTTTGATTGAGAATGTTGAATGTAAGGTGGCTTTGAGAGCATTGATTTCTTCTGGATTATCTCATGTGACAATGAGATCATCAACATAAACAAGTACCACCAATCTTCCATGTGTGCCAAGCCTAGTGAACATTGAAGAATCTGCATTGCTTCGTTTAAAACCGGATGACATAAGGACAAAGCTTAGTTTTGAGTACCAAGCCCTTGGAGATTGCTTGAGACCGTAAATGGCCTTGTGAAGCTTGCATACTACTCCTTGTTCCTTCTCTCGTTCATGACCAGGTGGTAGGCGCATGTACACTTCTTCTTCCAACTCTCCATGAAGAAAAGCGTTTTTTACATCCATTTGATGTAGAGACCATTGTGAATTGATAGCCACCGAAAGAAGAACTCTAACTGTGTTCATCTTTGCCACCGGGGCAAAGGTTTCTTTGTAATCTACCCCGTAGGTTTGCGTGAAGCCCCTTGCAACTAACCTTGCCTTGTGCCGCTGGATGGTTCCATCTGAGTTAAATTTTGTCTTGTAAATCCATCTTGCCCCAACCACACGTTGATCTTTTGGCAGAGAAACAATGCTCCAAGTTTTAGTTTCTTCGAGTGCCTTCAGTTCCTCAAGCATAGCACATCTCCATATAGGAGATTGGTTTGCCTCTTCGAAGGATCGAGGCTCCGAGTGTTGAGATAACTTAGTGACAAATGCTGCATGAGATGGAGAGGTCTTGCTATGGTAAACCATTTGTCCAATAGGATATCTAGGCATGTAGATTTCAAAATCATCAAGCCTGGCTGGAGGTTGTCTGTTTCAAGAAGGATTCCTTCGTGGAGGAGTAGGTTGTTCAAGGGGCTCTCTCCTTTCGTGGAGGACTTCTTCATTATTTGCTTCCATATTTTCATGAGCTGGCTCTATCTCAATTGCTTCATTGTGCGGTGTTGACAGTCTTGGATCATCAAGGACGAGAGGAGTGGGAAACACTTCATATGAGAGCTCCCCCTGAGGTTCATCATCATGCTTCTGAAAGAAGAAGTGTGTCTCATCAAACCGTACATCCCTGGATACAAACACCTTTCTGGTTTTAGAATCATAGCATTTGTATCCCTTTTGGGAAGTTGAGTAGCCTACGAATGCACACTTGATAGCCCTTGGATCAAGTTTATCTCGGTGAATAGTTTGAATATGCACATAGCACACACATCCAAACACACGGAGATGACTTATGTCAATATCTCTCCCCTTGAGAATTTGACAAGGAGATTTAAACTTCAAGATTCTGCTAGGAAGTCGATTTATGATGTATGCAGCGGTTTGTATAGCTTGGGACCAGAACTTCTTTGGAAGGTTTGCTTGTAACATTAGTGATCGTGTTTTCTCAAGCAAATCTCGGTTCTTCCTTTCTGAACTGCCATTTTGTTGTGGTGTTCCTACACAACTAGTTTGTTGCAAGATTCCATGCTCACTTAAGTAAGTTGTCATGATTTTGGAAGTATACTCAGAGCCATTATCAGACCTTAAGATGCCAATATTAGAGTTAAAATGATTTTGAACTAAGTTATGAAAATTTTTGAAACACTGGAAAGCTTCGTGCTTGAATTTAAGTAAATACACAAAGGTAGTTCTAGAGAAATCATCAATGAAAGAGATGAAGAATCTGTAGCCATCAAAAGACTCTAAGGTTGCAGGTCCCCAAATGTCGGAATGGACAATTTCAAACACTTTGGTAGCTCTAGAGAGAGAATGGGGAAAGGGTAACCTGGTGGACTTAGATTTTTGACAAACTTCACAATCTGAAATCTCTTTACAGAAACTAGGAAAAATAAAAGACATAACATGGGAAGAAGGATGAGCTAATCTCATGTGCCACAGCTGCTCCTTGTTTACTGTGTTTGAGTTTACGTAGAAACCTTTTGGAAAACTTGAAGAGAGATTGACATAGTACAGTCCATTGAGGAAGAAACCTTTACCAATCGTTTCCTTCGAAGCTCGGTCCTGGAAAATCACACAGTGAGTGGAAAAAATTGCAAGACAATTTAGCAATTGTGTTATTCTTCCTACTGACAGCAACTTGAAAGGAAAGGAAGGGACATGCATGACAAGGGATTCCTTTTTACTTGAGAAGATTTTGAGTTTTCCTATGCCTACTATACTAACTTTGGTGCCATTAGCTACGGAGACAAAAGAAGGAGTGGAGAAGTTTTGAAAATCATTTAGTAAAGATGCATCGTTAGTCATGTGATCAGAAGCTCCTGAGTCGACTATCCAAAAACCACGGCTACTACTAAGATCCAATGCAGTGGAAATAGTTGCAACAATACCTGGCACATCATTTTGTGACACTGAGCTTGATTGTTCGAGGAAACCAGCAAACTTGCCGAGCATGGCTGCAGGATTTTCATGATTTGTTGTCCCTTGTTTCTGTTGCAGGAAGTTAGCAAATTCATTTATGAGAGTAATGGGACTAGAAGAAGAGTTCATCACATTTTTGGAGACATTGTCGCAAACAAGGTTTCCTTGAGGAGTGTAGGCAGGCTTCATCTGGTTTCTTGGTGCTCTTCCATCATCATTGAACTTGGGTTTAAGTTCTGGATGAAGAATCCAGCACTTTTCTTTTATGTGTCCAATGCCTGGACGACCTATTTTCACACAGTGAGAACACTTTAAGTCTGGTCGTTTTCCCTTGTATGGTCTGAAAGAGGTGAAGGCTCTTGCTTCTGATGGCCTAAGATCTGATTCTCCAACGACAACGACTGCATTCATGACCTTCTTCCTTATTTCTTCGCGTTGAATAACGTTGCAGACCATCTGGAAGGTGGGAAGTTCAGGTGTCATCAGGAGATGACTTTTAAGGTCCTCATATTCTGGTCCGATGCTGGCAAGCAACTGGAACACTTTGTCTTCTTCAGCACGCTTTAAAAGAATGGTTGTGTCCGTGGTATGAGGTCTGTAGAGATCCAATTCATTCCATTTGGCCTTCAAGTTGCCAAGATGTTGAACAAAAGAGAGATTTCCCTGTTGTAATTCTGTAAGATCTTTCTTCAGCTGGAAGACTCGCGCAGCATTGTTTAGATCTCCATACATGTCTCGTACAGAAATCCAAAGGTGGTGAGATGATACTGAATAACTGAAAATCTCAGCCATCTTTGGTTCCATTGAATTCAACAGCCAAGACATGATAAGTTGATCTTGGGACACCCATGCTGCATAATCTTGTAAAGTTGTTTCGGGCATGATATCATCCTTTTGAATGAACTGGAGCTTTCCACGTCCTCCAAGAGCGAGAGAAATAGCTCGTGACCAAGGCAGATAGTTGAATTCGTTTAGGAGCACTGAGCTCAAACGTTGAATTGGGTTGGTATCCATAGTTTCGTTTTTTGAAACTTTCTCTGATGATGTTGCCATAATGGCTTTAACTGGTTTGAATTTGGTAGGATTTCGGAAGAACACAGATGCAGGTCCTTGAGGGATCACTGCTCTGATACCATATAGAAAATCTTAATGTATATTTCATTATCAAAACAGTTTACAAGATTAAGCATAAATAGAAGAATAATCGGGAAAGAGAGAGGAGAGGGGGACAATGGCAGCTAAGCAAGTCAGCTAAGCAAGCATGAGAGTATGATGACCTCCACATTCTCTAACACATGCTTTACAGCTTATTAACAAGCTTTACACAGAAGAGGGAATAACACAGCTCACTAAACCCTAGCTAAACACAGCTTTACAGCACACAGCTTTACAGCTATTAGGGTTTAAAGAATATTCAATAATATTCAATAGTGTCCTCTCTTGCAAACCTCTTAGGGTTCGAAAACCCCCAAAGCCCCCAACTCCGACTTCATATCAATCCCCAAAACGCACCTTTTACCCTCTAGGGTTCGTTGTTTTGGATCATTTCTGTTGTGCTTTGGCCTGTTATCTCACCAACTTATAAACCCACAGTTGAACAATTTAAAATACAAGAAATAAAGACACCAAGAGAATTACGAGGTTCGGCAAAAACCTGCCTACGTCCCCGGAGAGATATTGCTCTTCACTATGAGAATAACTAGTACAAAATATACATGAGTTAAATTGACATAACCCAAACCCCAATCTCTTGTACACTCACATAATTTTTCCAAGAGCCTCACTCTCCCCAAGAGTTTCTCACTCTCACTCTATTTTCTTTTCCCTCTGTGTTTTCCGGATGCTCTCTCTCTCCATTTCTCCACCGACTCTTTGCAATTAAATGGACAGAAAAGTGAGTCAACTTCTCATTTTTTTTCATAGACACAATGATGATCCATCATGCTCCCTTTTCTCAAAACCCAAAACCACTTTCGGCATGCAAATGGGAAATGAATAAAAAATGCCAAAACAAAGGAATCCCATGAAACATCATCATTGTCTTCCACTATTAGCCAAAATGAGATATGGACATATTTGACCACTATTCCGAAAGCATAACACACAAAGTCACTTAATTGTTAACAACTCAAAATATGAGCCAATCACAACAATCTCCACCTTGGCGAATATACTGTGCAAAAAATCCTTGCACCCATCACCAAAGTCCATTGGCCTTACGTACCAGCATACACACTCTGAATAAACCTCGTTGGTCCTGTTCCGATTCAGTCACTGCCAATGCATGTGCAGCTGCTGCAAGCTAAAAATCACAATTTTAGTTTCAGACAGGATCTCGACACATCCTCGTCTCCTCCAACAGTTTTTTTTCCCCCTTCTTTATTGTCTGCAACTTGGAAACTTGTCAGTGCACCCATTTCCAGTAACACCCGTCGAGCCAGACAAATATTCCTCACACTTCTCCTCCTTCAGGACCATCTCATCACCTGTGAATCCCATAGCTCCACCTGCTGCAAAACCCATGCAACACTTGAGACTATACATCACCAGGAGAAGTATTGCTTTGAGTACCTAGAGGGCATACTCGAAGTCTTCCGCCACAAACTTGCTACAACCCGGCCTTGCACTCGTAGCACTGTGGACCCTTGCCTCCGGAACCGGATCTGAACCTGCTGTTTCTCTCATATCCTCTTTCCAATTTTCTTCCACGATTCCAACCTTTAATAACTTAAGCAGTCTTGTGCCCACCATCATCCATGGTCTCCTTTGTGTATCATTACACACCAAAGAAGTTTGCACCTGCTCCAAACTTACTGTAACTTTCCATGCAGTAAAGTTTCACAAGGTTCTCGTACGAATCTGAAAGTGAGGTAAGAAGAAAGAGGCCTTTGTCTTCTTCCTCAACATCAACTTTCGCAGTTGATCCAAGCATCCTTGAACATAGCTTCCATTTCTTCAGGCTTTCATTACTCTCCTTTACCAAGAGTAAAATCGTCTCTCCCATTAAACTGCTCAACTGAAAATTCCATGGTGAACAACAAATCTGGACCTCCAACGAACCAAGCCTCCAACGATGCTCTGATACCAATTGTTGTGCTTTGGCCTGTTATCTCACCAACTTATAAACCCACAGTTGAACAATTTAAAATACAAGAAATAAAGACACCAAAAGAATTACGAGGTTCGGCAAAAACCTGCCTACGTCCCCGGAGAGATATTGCTCTTCACTATGAGAATAACTAGTACAAAATATACATGAGTTAAATTGACATAACCCAAACCCCAATCTCTTGTACACTCACATAATTTTTCCAAGAGCCTCACTCTCCCCAAGAGTTTCTCACTCTCACTCTATTTTCTTTTCCCTCTGTGTTTTCCGGATGCTCTCTCTCTCCATTTCTCCACCGACTCTTTGCAATTAAATGGACAGAAAAGTGAGTCAACTTCTCATTTTTTTTCATAGACACAATGATGATCCATCATGCTCCCTTTTCTCAAAACCCAAAACCACTTTCGGCATGCAAATGGGAAATGAATAAAAAATGCCAAAACAAAGGAATCCCATGAAACATCATCATTGTCTTCCACTATTAGCCAAAATGAGATATGGACATATTTGGCCACTATTCCGAAAGCATAACACACAAAGTCACTTAATTGTTAACAACTCAAAATATGAGCCAATCACAACAATTTCTTCTTGGGGATTTGTGTATTCAGATAAGGCTTATTGGTTCCTAGCTCTGATTGATCGATTCGCCGATGGCTTCGTCTTCGTCTTCGTCTCCGTCATCAACGGCTGCGAATCGGGACGGTTCTGCTTCAGCTGCCGAGGACGAAGCCGTCATGTCCGTGACCCGAGCTTTTGCGCAGGATGCGTTGCTGCAATTCCAGTCGGGCAAGTTCGATCAGTGCCATTATCACACACACACACACACATATAAATAGTATTACACTGCTCACATATACACAGAATTGCGCATGGCATTCTTGCAACGTCTTTACGTCATTATACACTCAAACTATCAGAGTTGTCAAAGGAAAGGTCATGAGATTTTTTGTTTTAATTCTAAAATTGTTTAACTTTTCATTTGAGTGGCTCTAAATGTATTAGGGTGATGCTGGAAAAAGTTTCTGAGAGGGTGATTTGAGGAGATGTGGTGGGTTCTTTCTTTGTGTATACTTAAGTGCTTATGGGTGGAGCAGTGGTAGAAATTTTGGTGCCTTGGAGCACTCTCTGTTTTTCTATCAAGGCTAATATATTTATTTAAAATGTTTGATGCGATTCCCACAAGAAATAAAAATAGAAAAAAGTAAAAAAAAATCCCAACAAACAGTTGTGATTGAATAAGCTTGGCCTTGCGAGATGGGGTGCTTTATGTAGATATTAAATCTACATAACATGCATGCTTAGATATTAAATCTTGGATTATTGCTCATTAATTTTTCGCTTTTCGTGTTTTTGGTTTACAAGTTTTCGTATTTCAGTTTCTTAGTTAGTTTAGTTTTGCCTAATGAGAATCGAATTCTCCTTCCGGTCCAAAAATATATTTATAATTGGTGCATTTCGCTAGTTTGTGTTTCTCATTGTTGGGATAGTAGGGTGTTTGGACCATGAAATTTGTTCCTGCCATGCACAAAACGTAGAAACTTCTTGACTTAATATTTAGCTGGTTCTGTATGATGGGATGCGTATTATGAAAGATTGCGGTCGTTACCATTACAGTGGTGAAGGGATGCATCAACGACATAATTAGACCTTTCCGTAATTAAATACAATTGAAAGAATGAGATCCTATTTTTTGTCTCTTTCGTGGTACTTGACAGTTTGCTATATTGTATGTTTACTGTTCTGAAGTAGTCTCGTAACATTGAAATACGGGTTTGTTCCTCCGTTTATTCATTTCATGTTTCTCTGAATGCAAGAAGCTGTTGTTATGTTGCTTCTGTTTATTTATATGATTTTTGGTTCATGCTCAGATTCTGTGGCAACTCCGCCTATGTAAGTTTATCTTACATTGCCGGTCCCAAGCCCGGATAAAGGAGGAGGGGGAGGGCGTCAGGTAGTCGACAGCCGGCACTTCTTGGTTACGTCGAATCCTTATGAAAATGAATCTAGAACGAAATTGCGCTAAAGCTAGGGCGTCACCCGTAAGTGGCGCGCTGTGTGGCCCGAGCACAGTGATAAGTGAGTAAGGGTCGTTGTATCTTCATCGGCACCCGGATGCAGTGTTAAATGAGCAAGGGGGCCATAGAAACTTCTTTTCGAACGACTCCACTCAAAGTTGTTTGGGAGCATATGCTCCTATCAACTTTACACAAGACACACAAAAGAGTACTTTGATCCTATTAGACGGGGGAAGGTGAAGAAGTTAGGACAGAAGGGTAGAGTTCAAGAGAGTAGAATGCGATTAGGAACTTTAACGGGAAAATCTATGGAAGTAGTGGAAGTTATGGTGAGGAGAAAGATAAATATTATGTGCCTACAAGAAACTAAGTGGTTTGGTCTTAAGGCAAATGATCTAGAAAACTCAGGGTTTAAACTTTGGTATTTGGGCACAAATAGAACGAGAAACGGTGTTGGCATCATCGTGGACAAGACCTTGACATAAGATGTTGTAGATGTCAAGAGGGTAGGAGATAGAATCATGGCAATCAAGATTGTAATAGGACAAGAACTCATCAATGTGATTAGTGCGTACACATCTCAAGTAGGGTTGGATATGAGTTCGAATGAGAAATTTTGGGAAGACCTTGGAGACTTGGTGCAAGGAATTGCTCAGACAGAGAAGTTATTTAGAGATTTAAATGGACACGTGGGCAGGGAGACAGGCAACTATAGAGGTTTTCATGGTGGCCATGGTTTTGGGGAGAGAAACGAGGATGGGGGAGCTATCTTGGATTTTGCAATGGCATATGATCTCTTCTTAGCCAACACTTTCTTTAAGAAGACAGAAGAACATGTGATCACCTACAAGAGTGGGTTGTCAAAAACACAAATAGATTTTCTTCTAATGAGGAAAGGGGATCGTAGAACTTGTAAGGATTGCAAAGTTATACCGGGAGAGAGCTTGGCTAATCAACATCGCTTGTTGGTGATGGATGTACATATCAAAAGAGTGAGAAAAAAGAACAAGACTTCGAAGTGCCCAAGGACTAGATGGTGGAATCTAAAAGGAGAAAAACAAGCCATTTTCAAAGAGAAAGTAATCACCCAATGTGTGTGGGATAGAGAGGGGGAAGCTAGCCAAATGTGGGATTCCATGGCTAGTTGTATCCGAAAAGTAGCAAAAGAGGTATTAGGAGAGTCCAAGGGCTTTGTTCCACAACAAAAGGAATCTTGGTGGTGGAATGAGGAGGTACAAACAAAGGTGAAGACTAAGAAAGAATGTTGTAAAGCCTTATACAAGGATAGGACCGATGAAAATGATGAAAGGTATAGAAGAGCGAAGCAAGAGGCGAAGAAAGTTGTGAGAGAAGCTAAGTTAGCGGCTTATGACGATATGTATAAGCGACTAGATACCAAAGAAGGAGAGTTGGATATCTATAAACTAGCGAGAGTAAGGGAAAAGAAGGCAAGGGACCTAAACCAAGTGAGGTGCATCAAGGATGAGGATGGAAAGGTTCTTGCTACAGAGAACGCGGTTAAAGACAGATAGAGAGGTTATTTTCATAATCTTTTCAATGAAGGACATGAAAGGAGTACTTCTTTAGGGGAGTTGAGTAACTCAGAAGAATGTAGAAACTACTCCTTTTATCGTCGAATCAGGAATGAAGAAGTGGTTGTAGCTTTGAAGAAGATGAAGCATAGAAAAGCAGTGGGCCCAGACGATATACCGATCGACGTGTGGAAAGTCTTGGGAGAGACAGGTATAGCATGGCTCACTGACCTTTTCAATAGGATTTTGAAAACGAAGAAGATGCCAAATGAGTGGCGAAAGAGCACTTTGGTGTCTATCTACAAGAATAAGGGCGACGTACAAAATTGCATGAACTATAGGGGTATTAAACTAATGAGTCATACAATGAAGCTCTGGGAGAGAGTCATTGAGCATAGATTGAGGTAAGAGACACGGGTTTCGGACAACCAATTCGGGTTCATGCCAGGGCGCTCAACCATGAAGGCAATCTATCTCTTACGAAGATTGATGGAAAGATATAGAGATGGGAAAAAGGATTTACACATGGTCTTTATAGATTTGGAAAAAACGTATGATAGGGTCCCAAGAGACATTCTTTGGAGGATTTTAGAGAAGAAAGGAGTACGAGTATCATATATCCAAGCTATAAAGGATATGTATGAAGGAATAAAGACTGCCGTAAGAACTCCTGAAGGACAAACCGAAAGCTTCCCCATAATTGTAGGATTACATCAAGGCTCATCCTTAAGTCCTTACCTTTTTGCGTTGGTAATGGATGAGTTAACAGGACATATTCAAGATGATATTCCTTGGTGTATGCTTTTCGCAGACGATATAGTGTTGATAGATGAAACTCGGGAAGGGGTAAATGCGAAGCTTAACCTTTGGAGAGTTGGAATCTAAAGGTCTTTGCCTAAGCCGATCAAAGACAGAATATATGGAGTGCAAGTTCAGTGTAAATGAAGGCCAAAATGAGTTAGGGGTGAGGATCGGAGATCAAGAAATACCAAAGAGCGACCGTTTTCGCTACCTAGGATCTATCTTGCAAAAGAACGGAGAATTAGATAGAGATCTCAACTTTAGAATACAAGCTGGATGGATGAAGTGGAAGAGTGCATCCGGCGTGTTGTGTGACCGCCGTATGCTACTGAAGCTCAAGGGAAAATTTTATAGGACGGCAATAAGGCCGGCGATGCTGTATGGCACAGAATGTTGGGTGGTGAAGCATCAACACGTACACAAAATGGGTGTAGCGGAGATGAGGATGCTTCGTTGGATGTGTGGGCACACGAGGATAAGATTAGGAATGAGGATATCCGAGGTAAAGTAGGAGTAGCCGAAATTGTAGGAAAACTGAGAGAAAATCGGTTACGGTGGTTTGGACATGTGCAAAGAAGGCCTACTGACGCTCCGGTTAGAAGATGCGACTACGGGACAGAGGTTCAGGGCCGAGGGGGTAGAGGAAGACCTAGGAAAACTTTGGAAGAGACTCTAAGAAAAGACTTAGAATACTTGGATCTAACGGAGGACATGACACAGGATCGAGCACAATGGCGTTATAAGATTCATATAGTCGACCCCACTCAGTGACTTGGATTTTTCAAGTCTCCAACCGAGAAGTTTTCCTTACTCGGGAAATTAAGGGAACACTACCTCAACCTACATGCTTCACTCACAAAGTTTGAACATACAAGCTTCAACAAAAGAAAAATTCAAAGAACTTAGTGAAGAAGGCTTTGGTGTATTTAACACAATACGTTGAAATGAAGCAAAGCTTATTTATTGATATCTCCGATAAGTTACAAATATGTACATATACATGAGTCAAAATAAACAAACAAGATGGAGCCTTCACAAAGGTTGCTTAGGAGAAGTCTCAGAAGTCGGTAGAGCCCTAGAAAGAGAAGGCACCGAAAGGGGATCATTTGGAGCCTCAGTACTGGACAGAACCCTAGAAGGAGGAGGCATCGGAGGTTGATCATTTGGAGCTTCATTACGCGGTACAGCCCCAGAAGAAGAAGGCAATAAATGCCTTTGGAACAAACCCACAAACCTCTGATGATCAAGTAAAATCTGACCATCAGATTCCTTCATCTGGTCAAGCTTCATCTTCATGTTTGTAGCATAGTCATGTGCGAGCCGGTGCAACTGTTTATTCTCATGCTTGAGTCATCTAATCTCCTGTTTGAGACTTATCACTTCAGCCGCCAATGATTCAACTTGGCAGGTTTGAGCAAATAGGGGTTGGGCCATATTAGACACAGAACCTGCACACTGAATACTGGGAGCCAGAGAATCCTTAACAGCCAACTCATCAGACCGTTTGGAAAGTAATCTGTTATCTTTGGGAGTGAGAAGGTTCCTGGTCACCACCGCAGCGGTCATATCATTCTTCATCACGGAATCCCCAACGGTAAGAGGACCAGTAGAGGATAAAAAGGATGGGCGCCATATGTTGTCTGGAGAAGGCGTGGCTGCCTCTTCAACAAGGTTCAAGTCAAAACGACGGTCGGAGGGGCCAGACATTTTCAAAGGTGTTGAAGAGAGAAGAGGTCAGACAAATCAAGATCTTAGAAGTGCAAGAAGGGAGCTTCTACTGGTGGAGATTCAAGTGTGCTTTGGAACTTAATGCCAGCCTCTATAAAAATCTGCACTCGACGGAGCTTCAGAAATCGAAGAGGCGTCTGCTAAAAAATCGAAGAGGCGTTTGCTTTCTCAAAAGCTGGGTTGCTCAGAGACCACGAGGGCCGATCTCAGAAATCGAAGAGGTGTTTGCTTTCTCAAAAGCTGGCTGCTCAAAGACCACGAAGGTCGATCTAAAAAATCGAAGAGGTGCTTGCTTTCTCAAAAGTTGGCCTGCTCAGAGACCACGAGGGCCGATCTCAGAAATCGAAGAGGCACCTGCTTTTTCAACCTTGTCAGCATCTGTCACATGCACTCAGCTTTGCAGAAATTACGGGCATTCTGCTGAAGATTTCTGGTGAATTAGAAAGCATGTGAATCTTACTGTTCAATCATCCACTTTCCACACGCAACATCAGCTCATGGGTACCACAGATAACTTTGCCAAAGATCTCTGACAAAGTTTAGACACGTGAAGCTTGCAGCTCTCACTACATCGCTATGACTAAGAAGGGTAAAAGAATAGCAAAGAAACAGCACTGACAAAGTTTAGACACATAAATTTTGAAGGTTTAGCTACCATATTATTACCCACAAGGGTAAAGGAACAACACCACTGCTGGATAATTGGAAAGTCCCTGTGTGTCAACCTTTGTGCTTCATGGCAAGGTAGACTAGCAAACATGCCTAACCTTTACTCACATTCGAGAACACTCCCAACAAGATTGCTTGCTCCAAAATCGAAGAGGCACCACCATTCGAATCTCGAGAGCCAGACTCCCAACATGATTACTTTCTCAAAAATCGAAGAGACACCGCTCTCCGAATCTCGAGAGCCAGACTCCTAGCAGGATTGCTTTCTCAAAAATCGAAAAGGTATCGTTCTCTGAATCTCGAGAGCCAAATCCCCGACAGGATTGCTTGTTCAAAAATCGAAGAGGCACCGCTTTCTCAACTTCGAGAGCCAGATCTCCTTGGATAAAGCTTGTCTGTAATCTTCACACACAACATCAGTTTTCCAGATACCACAGACCACTTTTTCAAAGTGCTCTGACAGAGTTAAAACACGTGAAGCTGTCAGCTCCCACTACCGTGCTATGACCAAGCAGGGTAAATGAATAACATTACTACTTGTTGTTAGGGAGACTCCTATATATGTCGACCTCCATCCTCAACGGACAGGCAGACCTGCAAAAATGCTCAACCTTTCCTCATATCTGAGAGGGCACTCCTAACGAAGCCTCTCGAAATACTTAGCTTTCTTTCCCCCCGATAATACCTCTGCAAACAAGCTACACCAGAGCAAGAATATCTCATATCATCAGGGTTAAAAGCAAGAGTATCCCATATCATGCTTTTTCCCTGTCTTTTCCTTTGGCCTTGTTCTTACCTGCAAGACAAGGAGAAAGAGAGAAATCAGTCAGCACTTGGAATTAAGCTTCCAGTCAGGAACTGACTGCCTGGACCCCTTACCTGATTACTTACCTGGCATTGCTCTCGAGCACTCATCTTCAACATCTTATGTTTCCAGAGAAGATACCACATCTGTCTGAGGAACAGATAAGGCAAGTGAGAAGAATACAAGGAAGTATGTGGAGACAAGCGTAACAGAACACGTGCCGATACATCCACTACTTTGTCAACAGCAAAAGTATCCCATATCAGCAGGGTCGAACGTACTCTAGATTTGATGGACTTGTTTTAACCCTCAAATTCTTCAGTCGGCCTTATACTCTGGAGGAAACCAGAAAACCCTCCAGCCCAGTTCAAGAATAAGCCTGTGGAAAGTTACTTCTTCAAAAGCAAAAGTATCTCATATCATCTCTTCTATTTTTTCTTCTCTTTATCCTTCATGCTGCCTGCAAGATAGGGAGAATGAGAACAATCAGCCGAAACTCGAAATCAAACTTTTGATCTGGGACTGATTGCTTGGAGCTCTGATTGCTTACCTTGTCTGTCACCTCTTTCACCAGATCCCCTAGCTCGGCGACTTGGGGGACTCCTACTACATGGTTTGTATCGTGCTTGACCAAGCCTGAAACTATAAGTAAGCTTCAAATGAAATTGATACATTACCTTGTGCATCTCCACCAATTAAAGATATCACCCCTGGATGGAGGAAGAGTACTTCCAGAGAAGATGCCACATCTACCTATGAGACAGATAAGGCAAGTGAAGACGATACCACACTTCGGTACTTAGAAGTTTCGTGATTACGAGATCATTCTCCCATAATATTTCCTAATGTTATTTGTACTAAATCATTCACTTGTACTCACTAAAGGAGAGCTTGAACCTATGTACTTGTGTAAACCCTTCACAATTAATGAGAACTCCTCTACTCTGTGGACGTAGCCAATCTGGGTGAACCATGTACATCTTGTGTTTGCTTTCATGTCTCAATCTATTTATATACTTATCCACACTAATGACCAGAGCAATCTAGCGAAGATCACAAACTTAATACTTTCTGTTGTACCAAAGTCCTCACTGATTTTGTGCATCAACAATCCTTAAGTCCTTACCTTTTTACGTTGGTAATGGATGAGTTAACAGGACATATTCAAGATGATATTCCTTGGTGTATGCTTTTCACAAACGATATAGTGTTGATAGATGAAACTCAGGAAGGGGTAAATGCGAAGCTTAACCTTTGGAGAGAAGTGTTGGAATCTAAAGGTCTTCGCCTAAGCCGATCAAAGACAGAATATATGGAGTGCAAGTTCAATGCAAATGGAGGCCAAAATGAGTTAGGGGTGAGGATCGGAGATCAGGAAATACCAAAGAGCGACCGTTTTCGCTACCTAGGTTTTATCTTGCAAAAGAACGGAGAATTAGATGGAGATCTCAACCATAGAATATAAGCTGGATGGATGAAGTGGAAGAGTGCATCCGGTGTGTTGTGTGACCGTCGTAGGCCACTAAAGCTCAAGGGAAAATTTTATAGGACTGCAATAAGGCCGGCGATGCTGTATGGCACAGAATGTTGGGCGGTGAAGCATCAACACGTACACAAAATGGGTGTAGCGGAGATGAGGATGCTTCGTTGGATGTGTGGGCACACGAGAAATGATAAGATTAGGAATGAGGATATCCGAGGTAAAGTAGGAGTAGCCGAAATTGAAGGAAAGATGAGAGAAAATCAGTTACAGTGGTTTGGACATGTGCAAAGAAGGCCTATTGACGCTCCGGTTCGAAGATATGACTACGGGACAGAGGTTCAGGGCCGAAGGGGTAGAGGAAGACCTAGGAAAACTTTGGAAGAGACCCTAAGAAAAGACTTAGAGTACTTGGATCTAACGGAGGACATGACACAAAACCAAGCACAATGGCGTTCTAGGATTCATATAGGCGACCCCACTTAGTGGGAAAATGCTTTGTTGTTGTTGTTGTTGTTGTTGTTGTTGCTCAGATTCTGTGGCGAAGTCTTTAACGATGTGTTCCATTATCACTATGCTCTTAGTTACAGCATTTACTTTCCGTTTTCTTAAAGGTGGTGGCTGTTTGCTGAATGCAGGATTTTACTTCCCAAAGACAACATGGCAACCCCTACTGAAGAGACAATTGCTGCTCCTATTCAAGACAAAATGGCCTCCCCCATTGAAGAGTCGATGGGCGCCCGCGTTGAAGAGTCGTAGTCCGCCCGCGTTGAAGAGCCGTGGTCTGCCCCCGTTGAAGAGCCAATATCCGCCCCAGCCGAAGAGCCGATATCCGCGCCCGTTGAAGAGCCGATGGCCGCCCCCGCTGAAGAGCCGATGGCTGTGCACGCTGAAGAGCCGATGGCTGCCCCCATTGAAGAGCCGATGGCTGCCCCCGTTGAAGAGCTGATGGCCTCCCCCGTTGAAGAGCCCATGTCTACCCATTATGAATAGGCGATGGCTGCCCAATTTGAAGATCCGATGACTGCCCACTTTGAAGAGCCATTGACCACTCCTATTAATCACAAGAGGGCCACCCCTGATGAAGACATGATGGAAACACCTGATGAAGAAAAGATGCTACTGCTGACCCCATTTGAAGATAAGACTGCAACTCCTTATGAAAACAATGAGGTGGAAAATACAGAAACACAGCCTAACAAGTGCAGGAAAAAGAAGTCAATTGTCTGAGGGCATGCTGCAAGCAGTGTAAGCAAAGTTTTGCTTACAGTACGGGTTCAAAAGTAGCAGGTACCAGCCACCTCAAACACCACATTGCGAAGGGGACCTGCCCAGCACTTTTTCGTAACCAGAACAACAATCAGTCTTCCCCATATACCCCAGCTTCAAGGGGTGGCATCTCTTCCAATCCACCAAAAAGGCGTTACTGGATTGCTAACACACCCCAAATTATATTTGATCCAGACCGTTGTCACCATGAGATTGCAAGGATGATCATCATGCATGACTACCCCCTGCATATGGTTGAGCATCCTGGGTTTGTAGCTTTTGCACAGAATCTTAACTCACAGTTCAACATGGTGAGCTTCAATACTGTTCAAGGAGATTGTGTTGCAACTTACCTAACGGAAAAGCAAAGTGTCACCAAGTTTATTGAGGGCATACCTGGACGTGTCTGCCTTACTTTGGACATGTGGAGTTCCTCTCAAAGCGTGGGTTATGTGTTTATTACTGGGCACTTCATTGATGCTGACTGGAAGTTGCATAGGCGGCTGCTCAATGTAGTGATGGAACCATATCCGGACTCTGATTCTGCGCTTAGTCATGCTGTTGCTGTTTGCCTTAATGATTGGAGTTTGGAAAACAAGTTATTTTCAGTCACTTATGATCAGCCACTGAGTGAGACTGCTCTTGAAAATTTAAGGCCTCTCCTTTCAAACAAGAACCCACTTATCCTCAATGGTCAACTATTGGTTGGGCATTGCATGGCCCGTACTTTGAACAGCATTGCAAAAGAAGTGTTAGCAGCAGGAAGCGGTGTAGTAAAAAAAGTCTAGGATAGTGTAAAGTATCTGGAGCTTGTTTCTGGAGCTTTACAGTCAGCTCCAAGTCCCAAGTGAAAGGAGCCCATCAATTGACGACCAAACTAAATGGAACACAACATATCAAATGCTGGTGGCCTGTTCTGAGTTAAAGGAAGTTTTTACTTGCTTGGATACATCTGATCCTAATTACAAACAAACCCCGTCAATGGAAGACTGGAAGCAAGTTGAGACTATCTGCACATATTTGAAACTTATCTTCGATGCGGCCAATATCCTTACCACTACACTAACCCAACTGCAGTTACTTTCTTCCATGAAGTGTGGAGGATTCAGACTGATCTGACTAAGACGGTCGCAAGTGAGGATCCCTTCATTAGCTGCCTAACTAAGACAATGCAAGAAAGAATTGAAAAATACTGGAAGAATTGTAGCCTGGCTTTGGCAACAGCAGTAGTTATGGATCCCAGGTTCAAGATGAAGCTTGTTGAGTTCAGTTTCAACAAAATTTCTGGCGAAGAAGTTCCAATGCATATCAAGGTTGTCGATGACGGAATTCATGAGCTCTTTCATGAATATTTGACACTGCCTTTGCCTCTCACACCAACTTATGCAGACAAAGGGAATAACAACATTAAGATAGAGGATTCCCAAGGTGGAGCTATCCTAACAGACAACGGACTCACAGACTTTGACATGTACATCATGGAGACTACCAGCCAACAGATGAAGTCAGAGCTGGATCAGTATTTGGATGAGTCTCTGCTGCCCCGAGTTAATGATTTTGATGTGTTAGGCTTGTGGAAATTGAACAAGATGAAGTACCTGACGCTCTCAAAGATGACTCGAGACATTTTGTCAATTCCGGTATCTACAGTTCCTACCAACTCTGTCTTTGATACCACGGTCAAGGAGATGGATCAGTACAGGAGTTCCCTACGACCAGAGACGGTTGAAGCCCTCATATGTGCCAAGGACTGGATGCAGTGTGGATCAGTAGATGCGTCCACAGCACTTGTCAGAATGGAATATTAGATGGTAGGTCTCTTCCACCGACACGCGGATGAATGGGAAGTTGGCCGCCGGGAAGATGTATGATGGTAGGTGTTTGTATCATTTAACCTAGTTTATTTCAACCAGTAGGAGTTTATCTTTTGTACTATTTTTAAGAGGTTGAGTGCTCGGACGTGAATATTTAGCCTTAATTTATGGTAGTCTTAAAATTTATGATGATTTAAATGAAGTTTGGGTCTTAAAATTTACAAACAGGAGACTAGCCTCTTCCGGTTTCGATTGCAGAGAGTTCAATTTTGCTCGGAAAATACTTGGTTCCTTACATGTAAGGCTGTTCTTCCTCGCACACAAATTGGATTTCGACGCATGTGCAAAAACTTTTTAATTTGTAGATTTAATGGGATTTTGGTACGTCTCTCGTAGTCATTGGAAATTAAGGAAGAAGGACCCTTACATATAAAAAAACCTAAGCTGTGCATTTTTGGCTCATCGCCAAATTGTGGTTGTCAGCGTCACCACATCATTATTTGTCGTCGTCACCGCATCATTATTTGTCGTCGTCGAGCCAGTTTGATATAGGGAAATGATTTATGAACTGTATTTAATACTCTCTTTCCTTTTTTCCTTTTAGACTTTTAATCGAACAAATTAAATGAGAATCGAGGCACTAACACGAAGAGTGCATATTTACAATTAATTATAATTTGCAAGCTCAGCACTACATTCCCTAAATGCCTGCATTCAGAGAACTTTTCTAAGGGCTTCTTCACGACTCATCATCTGGATGGATCCCAAGATGAGGATGTGAGGTTCGATCTCCGGCCCTCCATCACCTTGTTGATTCTATGGCAAACATCAACCGGTGGAATGGCCCAAACCGAATATGAGGACAACCTCCTGCAGCTTTCCCTCTTCCCGTCTAACACCACCATCGCATCTTCATCTTTATCTGAGCAAGTATTCTCTATGCTCTCAAGCTTGTGGCTGCATCCCATGACCGAAACTATGCTATTCACATAAACAACAACATAATCATTATCTTCTGCTTCAATGGGAATGTGCTTCAGCTTTTTGGTACAAAGATAAAAGAAAATTAACTACGTGTCCGTCAGTGTCAACCATAAGAAACTCATCGCCCCACAATGCCACAGGGTTAGACCCTAGTATCTGATCTGTACGCTCAATAGGCACCCTTAAAGTCATCATCCATCACCCACATTTCATAAGGTTCAGGATATCTGTTGTCATGAGGACTGTTCACAACACGGGCAAGAAAAGCAACTGATTCATTCCACACAGTAAGCTTCAAACAAAGGTGATCCGACCGGACAAACTGTTGGAGCTCAGATGGTAAGGGTATACCGTGAGATACCTCACGACTTGTATCGAAAGAAATGATCAATGTCCCATTCGCTTGGAATCGACTCCCAATTAGGTCGAATGGAAATAATTCCTTATCTTGCTCAATTGCCAGCCAATAACACATTCCCTTGGAGAACATCTGGAAATACTCAGGCCAAAACAAACTAGTTTCAGTTTCTAAAGAATCGGTGTTGATCTCTTTCAAAAAATCACCGACTAAGAAATCTCCAGCAGTTTTCATCTGTCTCTTGAAAATAAGTAGTAAAGTTCACAACTTTGTACTCATTAGATTTGGGATCATAGCCAATCCAGTATGAAAACCAGTTTCAATATGTTCTTGCCCATCGTAATCATCCTGCTGGTCCAAGGGCCACATTGGAAGGCATGGCACATCGGGAATACGATTGAATTCCTCAATTCCGGGATTGCATAAAACTAGGCTATTCTCACTATTTAGTAAAACGATGCCCTTGCAGTGGCCCTTGATACTAAATTGTTGTTCCGGGACTCCGATCTTTTGAATCAAAGATTGAGGAATAATGATGTCCTGGGCGCCAACAAGAGAGCAGATACTGCTATGCTCGTCATCAATATTATCATCCTCTGCAAAACTTAAGAAATGATAATACTACTTCAGTCTCCTCCTTCTTAGTGGAGTTGTTACACTTGGGGTCCTCCTCCTCCTCCCCCTCATGCTGCCGCTGCACTACTAATCGCTCTAAAAGGGACGTGGAAAGTAGTGAGATTGTTGTTCGCGGAGTTGGAGAGGGGCCTTGACACCACTACTACAAAAAGGGATATTACTGGCGCTATAAAACCGACAAAAAACACCACTTACTGTCGGATTTTTGGTAAAAATCCGACATTAAATCGTGCAATTTCGGATAGTGGAAGCGACGCCAATACTACCGTCACAAAAGGGTATTGACATCGCTTATCCCCCTTAATCCGCCACTAAGAAGGAAAATAATATAAAATAAAAAAGAACAACAGCGTCGCTTAAAAGCGACATCGGTGCTTACGTCGCTTAAAAGAGACATGAAAATCTGATATGATGGCGGTCCAAACCGACATTAAGTAACAAATAAACAATTAAAATATCACACTTACTATCGGTCCAAACAGACATCACCTAAGTTAAATAAATAAAATAGTCGAGCTACTATCGGTCGTAATCGACATTACCTACCATCTCTATAAATAAAAAAATTAAGCTACTATCGTCCATAAGCGACACCAAATATATTAATAATAAAAAAATTATTTTTCCATTTTTAATTAATAATAATTTTAAAAAATTATATAAAAATAAATCCCACCATATGTCAATGAAAAAACAAACAATTTTAAGCAAACTTCATATTAGAAATAAAATTTCTACCAACTATATATTAAATTTAAAATTAACTACAATTCTTAAAAATGTACAACCCATACAAATTCTTCCCAAACTCTTGCAAAAGATTTTGAACCGGTTGTGTGGTACATAGTTTCAACTGCCGATTATGCTTCTTTTTTTTTCGGCAATCTCCTGAAAAATAAAAGAATTTATTAGACAAATTTCAAGGTATAATAAAATAAATCATGATACGTTTACCTTTGTTTTTTCTTTATTTCAGTATGCCACCATTGGAATATTTCTGTAATCTCTAACCTATGCCGCTACATGTTTCGAAAACTCATTAGAATTATCACTAATGCATTTTCCAGAAGAATCAAATGAACAAGGTTGTTCTTTCCAATTCGGAATTGAGGGTCCGTGTCTCCGTTGAGTTGATCCTTATAAATACTGAAAAACAATTAAAAACCAAGAAACAAAAATAAATTTTAAATTTAAGCATAAAACTAGTTAGAATACAAAACATAAACTAAAATTAATAATCATAATAATTTAAAAATGAACCACCTTCAAGCTCTTCCTCTTGGAATTGGGGTTCCTCAAAATGTTGATCTTCAAAATGGTGATCCATAGCAAATGGGGAAGGAGAAGAGGAAAAATTGAAAAGGAGGAAGAAAGGGATGCACAGATGAAATGGGGAAGAAGAAGAAGAAAGTTTGAAATTGGGGGAGAAATGAAAGCACGGATGAAATGGCAAAGAGAGGGGTTTAAATATGGGTACTTAGTTTGCGTCGGTTTAAACTGACAATGATTAACTTATGTCAAATTAAAAGTACATGGCGTTGAATTAAATGTGCATAGCATCGGTTAAAACCGACGCCAACCTGACACACTTTCTGACACTCTTTATTGAAAATACGGTGTCGGTTTAAATTTATGTTGGTGTCGGTCATAACCGACACCAACTTCTAACAGACTTTTTGAAATTCACATAACGTCGCTTTAATGAAACTCGCGTCGCTTTAGTGAAACTAGCGTCTGTTAAAACCGACACCAACTTCTGACACATTTTTTGAAATTCACATAGCGTCACTTTAATGAAACTAGCATCGGTTAAAACCGACACTAAGTCTCTCCATCCATTTCCTCGTGCAAAACAAGCGGGAAATTTCCCACCTAATATTTCAAATTATCCGACCAATGTCGTCGGCTAAAACCGACAGCAGACTAGTTTAAAAAAAATGTTTTAACCCAAAGAAAAAAAATAACCAGCTCTTTGTTTTTGTGTTATCTCATATAACATTTTAAGATTTTAATAAATAAAATTTAACTTGAATAAAATGTAATAGAAAACATAAATATATTTTTATTATAAAATATCATCACATACTAATTGAAACATAGTCTAATTAATACTTAAAATACATAAAATAATTAATATATTTATTCCAAGTCATCATCTGTTAGGTCGTCGTCAGTATTGGCATAATTAACGAACTCAGTAGGCAGTGGTAATGATTCATGAAAAAGAGTCTCTTCCACACCAACCATTGCATGGAAATTTTCATTATCAAGAATTCGATCATCCAAAATATTAATTTTATAATTTTATAATTTTATAACCCTAAAAATACTATAATAATTATATATATTAATTTAACAATTTTAACCCCTAAAACTATAATAATTATATATATATATATATATTAAATTAAATTTTAAAAATTGGTGACCATTGGATCGGCTTAAATATACATACAATTCAATTTGTTAAGTGTTATACGTACAAAATAAATAAATTTAAATCTACTTACTAAATATATATATATATATATACCATTGAATTTGATGGGATACGAATTCTACGAAATTAATTTCAATGATCCAACCGTCAAACTTGTTTGTATATGCTTCGAGATCGCATCAGCAAAAAATCGCAAAAAACAAACATTCAGAGATCAAGTAACGGGACAAAACTTTTCGATGGTTATAAAACGGAAAATCACGATTTAACGGTTATTTTTGTTGTGAACATTCCTAGTTTAAGTATGATTGTATAAATTCTAGATTAGATTTGATTCTAGTTATCCTTTCCTATTACAACTTGTATTACTTGGAGAAGAAAGAATATCTTCTCTCCCTTTACTACTATAAATAAAGGCACAATGTAGGAGGGATAACAACACACATTCCCCTACAATTCTACAAAGACACATCTCTCTTCCCTTTCTCCTGTGTTGTCGGCCCCTCTCCCTTTGTCAGATAAAAATAGACCACAACACGTTATCAGCACGCTCCTACCGCTACGCTTAGGAATCTGACGTTGGAGAATTTTTTTTCTGCATCAAACCAGTTCATCCATATCATCACGCAATCAGGTTCTTTCAAAACAACGGCTTTTAACTCGATATTTTGCAAGCCCTGATAGCATGAACATTCACCATAATGCATGACCCAACTTTACGTTTAACGTATTTTAGATTCTACATAAATTGTGTATGCCTCATAACCAAAATTGCTGCAATTATGTGAATTTGATATTTTTCATGAATTGAATCTTACATATGTACATGCATTGAAACTATTATTTGCATATGCATCAAAGTAAATATGTGATTCATTGAAATATATATGCATATAATTATATTTGAATTGAAAAAAAAACATATCGGGAATTCTAGGATTAATTCGAACCCATGCCACCAGGCCCGCAGCCTGCGATGGCTCAGCTCGTTTTCCTCACCAGGCTTACAGCCTACATCGATCCTTCGAGCCAAAGACCACGGCCGGAGCTTCTGCTCCTCGCCCAAACCCTTAACCCCGACACCCAGCAGGTGTCGCCACCAATCCATCACCGTGCTGCACGGCCTGCAGCCGTGCCTAGCCTCCTCAAACGACCTGCAGATCGTCCACGGTGTCCTATGGCCGAAGATTTTCTCGAATCTCGTCAGAATTTCTTTGAAATCCCAATTTGTTTCATAGGGTTTTTGATAGCACGACGAGATTTCGTCAATCTCTATTCTCATTTGGGTCACTCGTTGAACCCACGAGTTTTGCCGAACTCTAGAGCCCCGAGGACAGTCGCCTGAAGCGACGCTGGCATCCCCCCGGTTCAATTTTGACACCCAGTGCCACTGGGGTGTCCTGGTTCCCTGCAACCCTAGCCCTAGTGGGCTCCTGTTCCTCGGCCCGTGCGTGCAAGAAAAAAAAAGAAAAAAAAATAATTTTTTTTTGTTTTTTCTGGGCTTGCCTGCAGCGGCCCAGCCCGAAAAAAAAAGGAAATTTTTTTTGTTTTGATTTTTCTTGGACCTGCCTGAAGCATCCCGTGTGTGAAAAAAAAAACACAAAGAAATTTTTTTGCTGCCTACAGCAGCCCATTTCTCTTGCCATGTCTCCCCGCGAGCCTGCAGCTCACCCATGAGCCACCCGTGGGCTTTGCTCATACTTTAGGCCCCCGAGATTTTATTATTTAATATCTTTAAATAATTTGGGTTTTTATATTTTTTCACCCACATTTTTAATTTGGCCCAAAGTCCAAATAATTAATTCAATTATAATTATACACCTACAAGTTATGTTTCTTGCATATACTTGTTGCATATTTGTTTGCATATATATTTGCGTTTGCCTGCAGGAATACATGAAACTGAAGTTCATAATTACTTTGAAATCTGAAGTTTCTTATAAACATGCCTTGTTTGAAAACCTGAAGTTTTCACTTAAACATATCACCCATGAAAACCCGAAGTTTTTCATGCAAAATTAAAACAATACATGTTTATTAGAACCAGTATGTTCTACTCCTATGTGAATGGATTGATTTTTCTCCATTACACTAACCACATCTTGTCCATCTATTATAAGGAACATGTCAAATTTGAACAAACTCGACTTCACCGATTTAGAGGTCTCTGGAAGGAACTACCTCAAGTGGGTTCAAGATGTGAAGCTCCACCTCACTGCAAAGAACTTGAGTCCTGCTATTGAAGAAGCAACAGATGAACCTGTTGGCGAAGCTGAAAAAGCCACTGCTATGATCTTCATCCGAAGACATATCCATGACGCTCTGCACACTGAGTACCTTGCTGAGGAGGATCCACGTGCATTATGGGTCGCTTTGGCTGATTGTTTCGATCACCAAAAGGACATATTCTTGCCTGAAGCAAGACTCGACTGGCAGCACTTGCGCTTCCAAGACTTTAAGTCTGTGAATGAATATAATTCGGAAGTTTGTCGAATCCGATCACTTCTCAAGTTTTGCAATGAAACTTTAACTGAAGAGTATCTCCTGGAGAAGACCTATTCGACCTTCTCTGCTTCTAATATTGTCCTGCAGCAACAATATAGAGCTCAGAAGTTCACCAAGTTCTTGGATTTGATCTCTGTTTTACTTCTTGCTGAAAAGCAGAACCAGCTGTTGATGAAGAATCATCAAGCTCGACCTACTGGGGCTACTGTTGTGCCTAAAACACATTATAGCACTAATCAGCACCCAACACGCCAAAAAAGGCGTGGTAGTGGCGGCCAGAAGCCATCCCACAAAGGTCAACAGAGCCAAGACCCATCCAAAGGAGGAAACAAAGGCCAGAAGCGCCCAAACCTCGCTCCCAAGGCCCCGAACTTCAAGAATAAGGGCAAAGCACCCAAAACCATGGATGACGATATGTGCTATCGCTGTGGTTCAAAGGACCATTGGTCCCGTGTTTGCCGAGCTTCCAAGAAGGTTGTAGATGAATATCATTCTCGTCGTAAGAAGTTTGAATCAAACTTCATGCAAGTGGACGAACCGGAGACTACAAAAATGAAGGTTTCTGACTTTCAGGAGGATACCACTCCTATGGAAGATTAGAATCTTAGACATAAACTACTTTCTTAGTTAAAATAAGACCATTGGGGCCGAATTCCACCTAGTGGCCAAACCCCCCTTGTTTTTTTGGTTGATTTTGAACAATTTTCCTTTATGTTTTGGATTATTCGTTGGTGATTTGTTTTGGATATTAAGTTTTAATCCTTGAATAAATGAAATTATTTTGAATTGATATTTTTTTTATAAACTTTTATGCATGTGACCGATTCAAATTAATTTTTCATTCTAGGTATGACTAGTGGGAAAGTTAGTTGTCTGGCAGATAGTGCAACCACGCACATTGTTTTGCGTGAACGCATCTATTTCACTAACTTCATACCTAAGAATGCACCTCTGACAACCCTCTCAGGCCCATCCAACCTGATAGAAGGATACGGTACGGCACGTATAATGTTGTCCAATGGTACAATCTTGACCATTGCTGAGGCACTATATTCTCCACGTTCCGGAAGAACGGTACTTAGTTTCAAGGACATTATAGATAACAATTACCACGCTGAAACCCACATAGAAAACGGAGTTGAATTTCTGTGCATAACTTCCTACGAATATGGCCAGAAGCGTATTCTCGAGAAGATGGAGCGTATCCCGAGTGGTCTGTATACTACGACCATACGCTCCATAGAATGCCACTATGTGGCCAGCCCTACCACAGGGACCGCGCACGAAATTACACTTGACATGATCGTTTGGGACATCCTGGATGAATATCGATGTGTCGTATCCTCAAATCTTCACACGGGCATCTACTAACCCGAAGCTTAGGTTCGATCCATGAAATCGCATGTCAAATATGTTCTATGGGAAAGCTTATTACTAAGCCTTCTTATGACAAGATTCGTTCGAATCCTCCCATTTTTCGACAACGGATTCAGGGGGACATTTGTGGACCAATTCAACCTCCCTGCGGACCATTTAGATATTTTATGGTTTTGGTTGACGCTTCCACACATTGGTCACACGTGTGCTTGTTGTCCACAAGGAACGCTGCAATCTCCAAACTATTGGCTCAAGTTATCAAGCTCAGGGTTCACCACCCTGATTATCCGATCAAATTTATTCGATTGGATAATGCTGGAGAATTCACATCTAAAACTTTTGATGACTATTGCATGTCGGTTGGGGTTGAAGTTGAACATCCTATACCCCATGTTCACACCCAGAACGGCCTGGCAGAGGCTTTCATTAAGCGCTTATAAATGATTGATCGATCATTGGTCATACGTACCAAGCTCCCGATCGCTGCTTGGGGCCATGCAATATTGCACGCAACAAAGTTGGTCTGCCTGAGGCCTGTTGCGACACAACCATTTAGTGCCTTTCAGTTGGTCACCGGATGCGAACCTGACATATCACATATGCGCGTCTTTGGTTGTGCGGTATATGTGCCGATCTCACCACCCTTACGTACAAAAATGGGGCCTCAGCGAAGGATGGGAATCTGTGTCGGATATGCTTCTCCTTCGATTATTCGTTACTTAGAACCTTTGACAGGTGATCTGTTTACCGCTTATTTCACGGATTGTCACTTCTATGAGACAGTCTTCTCGTCGTTAGGGGGAGATAAGAATGTCAACGTTCCTAATGAACGGCGCGAATTATCGTGAACGACTCCTACTTTGTCTCATTTATATCCCTGCACCGCTCAGTCCGAAGCTAAAGTGCAGCGCATATTAGATCTCTAGAGCATAGCTCAGAGCATGCCAGATGCTTTCACCGATCTAGCGCGCATGACAATATCACATATTCCAGTTGCAAATACGCCTGCAAAGATGGATGTACCAAATGTACGACAGATTGCCTTTCTGGAAGCCCAGGACGCCAATTCTGGTGATCCACGTACATTAGCGGCTAGCCAATCATCTGCCCCTACATAAAAGCATGGCAGACCCCTTGGTTCAAAGGATTCACACCCCTGGAAGAGGAAAACCACGGCACAAGGTCCTAAAGAGCCTACCGTGAATCTGACTATCGCTTACTCATTCTACCCAACTCATGGGGAAATTCTAGATTACGGAAACGTCCTTGAAGAGATGAATCCTCATCCCGAGAATCGTGAGATTTCAGTCTATTATGCTAGCTTAGATGATGTGTGACGTAGAAATGAGATGATTGTCGATGATGCATTAGCATTTGCAGTAGCTACTGAGATCATGTTGAGCGATGATATTGAACTGCGTTCCGTTGATGAATGTCGACGTAGAGCTGATTGGTCAAACTGGAAACAAGCAATCCAAGTCGAACTCGATTCACTTGCGAAACATAAGGTGTTTGGACCTGTAATTCCTACTCCTCCACATGTGAAGCCCGTTGGCTACAAGTGGGTTTTCGTTCGGAAGCGTAATGAGAAAAACGAGATTGTGCGTTACAAAGCTCATCTTATAGCATAAGGTTTCTCGCAACGCCCCGGGATTGACTATGACGAAACTTACTCACCCGTTATGGATGTGATTACTTTTCACTACGTTATAAGTTTGGTAGTTTCCGAAAAACTGGATATGCAGCTGATGGACGTAGTAACCTCGTATCTCTATGGGAATCTTAATACGGAAATTTATATGAAAGTTCCCGAATGACTTACATTGACTGGTTCAAATATTTCCAAACCCTGGAACACGCTTTCAATTCTGCTGAGGAGTTCACTCTACGGTTTGAAACAATCCGGAAGAATGTGGTATAACCATCTGAGTGAGTATTTGACTAGTCAGGGATATGTGAACAACGAACTATGCCCTTGTGTGTTCATTAAAAAGTCACATTCTGGATTTGCGATTGTTGCAATATATGTCGATGACATGAATCTCATCGGAACTCCTGAAGAGCTCGCAAGAACTGTTTCGCACCTGAAGTCGGAATTTAAGATGAAAAATCTAGGTAAGACTTGATACTGTCTCGGTCTCGAGATAGAGCATTGTTCGGATGGAATCCTAGTACATCAATCGAACTACACCCAGAATGTGTTGCGCCGTTTTAATAAGGATAAAACGAAGTCTTCGAGTACTCCTATGGTCGTTCATACGCTAGATGCAAAACGAGATCCCTCCTGTCCGAATGAGGATGATGAAGAGATTTTGGAGCCTGAAGTTCCTTATCTAAGTGCGATAGGCGCTTTATTGTACTTAGCTCAATGCACTAGACCCGGCATCTCCTTCGATGTTAATCTTTTGGCAAGATACAGCAATGCACCAACACGCAGACACTGGACTGGCGTGAAAGACATCTTCCGCTACCTTAAGGGTACTATGGATTTTGGCTTGTTCTATCCCTACAAATCCTCGAGTGATGCCGCACCTTATGCTCATCGGGTTGATTCTCGCCTTGTTGGTTATGCCGACGCTGGAGGCGCGTTCTCAAACGAGTTATGTCTTTACCGTTGGAGGCACCACAATCTCTTGGAGGTCAACTAAACAGACCTTAGTTGCCACTTCGTCTAACCATACTAAAATTTTCGCCTTACATGAAGCAACTCGGGAATGCTTTTGGTTGAGAGCAGTAGTGGGCCATATTTGAAGCTTCTGCGATCTTCATCCCGCCGTTAATGCCCCGACGATGATTTTTTAGGACAACGCATCTTGCATCGAATAACTCAAGAAAGGTTACATCAAAGGAGACAACACCAAGCACATTGCGCCGAAGTTTTTCTTTACACATCAACAACAAGAGCATCAGAAGATTGAAGTTACGCAAATCCGTTCACAAGACAATCTGGCCGACCTCTTCACGAAATCACTACCGAAGGCGACGTTTCAGAAGCTTGTTCATGGAATCAGTATGTGTAAACTTTTTGAGTTGTAACTTTGCTATTTCTCTTTGGAATTATGTCAAACTCATGGGGAGTATCCTGTAGATACTTGCTTGATCTTAATGTATTCTTTTTCCCTACGATTAGGAGCATTTTCCCAATGGGTTTTTGCTACCTAACTAGGTTTTAACGAGGCACCCACCTTGGGCTGGTCATATCCCTGATGACGTCCTGTAGACGTTTCTTTTAACTTTGCATTTCTCATACATTTTTCCTTAGACTATGGATTTTGTCCCTACTCGGGTTTTTGCCATAGCCTTAGGGTTTTTTAGTGAGACTTACTACTTATGCAAGTTCCTACCTTATTGAGAATAAGCGTTGTTCCTTGGAATCAGTGCCGACGAGTCGACTTCCTCAATTTCTGCATGATGCTGAATCTACCTTGAGTATTTACACACTCAAGGGGGAGTGTTGTGAACATTCCTAGTTTAAGTATGATTGTGTAAATCCTAGATTAGATTTGATTCTAGTTATCCTTTCCTATTACAACTTGTATTACTTGGAGAAGAAAGAATATCTTATCTCCCTTTACTACTATAAATAAAGGCACAAAATATTAACTCCGATTTTGATTATTTTTTATAGTTACACTCCTTGATCCTATATGAATACAATGAATGAATTCGATCTTCAATTTAAAATATTTACACTAGTGGATACCACAAAATCTTATGTTATACTTAATGAAAGTATAAATAAACTCGTAAGTGTTAGTGAATCTATCGTTTTGATGGGATACGCATCCTACGAAACTAATTTCAACGATACAACCTTCAAACTTGTTTGTATACGCTTTGAGATCGCATACGCCAAAAATCACAAAAAACAAACATTTAGAGATCAAGTAACGGGACAAAACTTTTCGATGGTTATAAACGAAAAATCACGATTTAACGGTTATTTTAACTCCAATTTTGATGATTTTTTACAGCTACACACTCCTTGACCCTATATGAATACAATGAATGAATTCGATCTTCAATTTAAAATATTTACACTAGTGGATACCAAAAAATCTTATGTTATACTTAATGAAAGTATAAATAAACTTTAAGTGTTAGTGAATCTATCGTTTTAATGAGATACGCATCCTACGAAACTAATTTCAACGATCCAACCTTCAAACATGTTTGTATATGTTTCGAGATCGCATACGCCAAAAATCACAAAAAAACAAACATTCAAAGATCAAGTAACGGGACAAAACTTTTCGACGGTTATAAACGAAAAATCACGATTTAACGGTTATTTTAACTCCGATTTTGAGACTTTTTACAGCTACACTCATTGACCCTATATGAATACAATGAATGAATTTGATCTTCAATTTAAAATATTTACACTAGTGGATACCACAAATTCTTATGTTATACTTAATGAAAGTATAAATAAACTTAAGTGTTAATGAATCTATTGTTTTGATGGGATACGCATTCTACGAAACTAATTTCAACGATCCAACCGTCAAGCTTGTTTATATATGCTTCGAGATCGCATACGCCAAAAATTGCAAAAAACAAACATTCAGAGATCAAGTAAGGAGACAAAACTTTTTGACGATTATAAACGAAAAATCACGATTAAACGGTTATTTTAACTCCGATTTTGGTGATTTTTTACAGCTACACTCCTTGATCATATATGAATACAATGAACTAATTTGATCGTCAATTTAAAATATTTACAGAAGTGGATACCACAAAATCTTATGTCATGATGATCGATGAAAATTAAGGATTTTGTAAAAAGAATAACATGCAAGCTTTGAGTTCCATTGGCAAGGTTTAAACTTATGTCATGATGATCGACATAGACAGTTTATGACGCTTACAAGCGACAATAAATCAGACGTCAAGTTCAGTAGGTATCGCAAATGTCTTATCCGCCACTATATTATATTAAAGCGACATCACCCAGTGACACAATAAGTCCATTTTGTAGTACAAAACCTGGATTGTTGATGAGAGCATACCACAATTTAGAGACACATTTGAATCGCATCAGAGTTTTGAGATCCAGAGTTAGTAGGATTTTCACCAACATATCTTGTCCCAGTTTCATTTTGATGCTGCACCACTACTCGCGCTCCCCCTCTAACGATAAACAACAAATTATGATAACTTTTTAATTAAGATTTATAAGAAGAAAAAAAATCGTATACATGAAACTGACTGAGATTTTAAACCAAAACTTTGATTAATTTTCGAAAGTAAGGTTCAATTATATAAGTGTTCATGTTACATGCATCTTCTCACAACCTCAAATTTGGGTCGACTTAATTTTATATAAAATGATAGACCAAGTGTGAGAGTTGCATTGTTCAAACCCACAACCTCAAATTTGGGTCGACTCAATATCATTCATTATTTGTTTGCGGGCCTCGTATGTTATATGCATCTTCTTTGTCAGCCCCGCTTTCCATTAAGAATTTAAGATTGTCTTATTACACGATTACACCTACCCTATACCATTAATATCAAGGAAATTATTTAAAGTATATACTATCATAAATTAGCCTAGGCCCTAGGATTTAAATCACATGTGTTGTTTCCCCTCAATAGAAAGTTGGATAAAAGGCCCAAAACCATATACTAGCATTTGCTTGTTCACGTGTGTCGCTTCCCCTCAATAGATAGTTAGATAAAAGACCCAAAACTATAAGCATAAAAGGCTTCAATTTAAAGCCATTGTCTACACAATACACATGCATACAGTTTCTTTTGCCTGTAAATTGAAAACTTGACAGTGATATGTAACGAGTTATATTCTGAATGGACAAGGATTGTCTGCCCTTCCATTTTTCATGCCCTTCCATGTCCTCCTGTTTTGTATGGTTACGGTTAAGCCAAGCATAGCTCTTTCTATAGCCTCCGTTCTCTCCCATGGCCAGGTATGCCCTCTCTCTCTCTCTCTCATGCACTCACAAGCTCACGTTTTGAAATCCTAGCTCCAAAGCTCTAAAGCTCCAATTTAAGGACTTTTTGAAGGCTAATAAAATATAGGAGGCAACAAAGAAGCTGGAATTTCAATTTTTTTTTTTGTTGGATGAGCATTTAGATGGAGTGAACTCTGCTAGAAATGAGAACTGGGCTTACCCCAATTTTTATTCTTCAGTTAAAGAACATGGTGATAAATTTCCGTTCTCTTGTTCGGGCATGAAATTGGAGGGTGAATTATTAGGATGATTTGGTTTTAGTGGCATTGAGGTGCTTAATTCTTCCATAAAGTAGAGAACTTTTACTTCTAACTTCTAAGGAGGGTTTTAGATGCTTAGCTTCGATGTCGGTTATAGGATCCGTTTACAGAAATAGAGGGTAAGTGAGTGTCTGTTCTATTTGTTTTGGATGGCAATTTAGCTTAAGAGACAAACAGTCGGGGGAGGGCAAGATGGTTGCTCCATATATTGACTCCTTTACCTGCATTTATACTGTTGTGCTAACATTTTTTTCATTTTCTGTTATGTAGCTGAAGCAGCTTGAGTGTTTTAATCAGTTGTATATATCACCCAGTTTACCCGTTCCTACTGCTGCTCAACAGGGACAAGTTTCACAGCAGGTGAGTGGAAATACTGGGTTGTTCTTAATTTTCTATTTTCTGATTGAAATTTGATGATAGATCTGATTCAATCGGAAGACTAAGCTAAAAGTACAAGTGGCATTTTTTGGTTAATTGGTTGGGGTTTTGGATGGCATTTTTTGGTTAATTTGTAAGAATTGTGATTTAAATTCCAATGCTTTCGAATCGTTATAGTGTTAAGTCATTTCCTTAATTTCAAGTTTATGTTGAAATTGTGTTGATTTTGTGATTTTTGCAGTGAAACCGCTTTAGCTGAAAGGGTATTCAAGAGATGGGTTTTTCTCCGTCTTCCTCTAGGGTCACTAAAGGACATTTTTTTTGCAGACCCACTGCAAGTCGAATAGATAGAAGCTACCAACTCATCTCTTGGAAGGTAACTTCTGGAGTTAATTTTTGTGAAATATTTGATCTAGGTAATTTTTTTTGGGTGAAATTAGATACTTAGTTTTTGAAATAATGCAATACAATATGATTAAAGAAAGAAGATTCTTATATGATCCACCTTTGTTCCTTTTTTTTTTCTTGGAATATTTTGTTGTTTTCAAATTTCGCTTTGCATCCTGTTTATGTCCATCAGTTGGCACTCCATGGTATAAATTAACTCTAAATCTTTGTTGCCAACTGTTTTCTGTGTTTTTTTAATTACAGAAAATTTGCTGGGTTTAATTGTTTTTAATTTTACGGTTTAATTGTTTTCCCTTATTATGATCGAGTGGTAAATTTATCACGCCGCACCACCAGTAGGTAAGCAATTTATCTTACTCTAGATTTAAAAATAAAATAAAGCAAATAGGTATGTGTATTAAGGGCTTTTTTGGGGCCATTTTTCTGATTTTAGGGGTTTTGAATTTGGTATTCTGGGTTCTGTTTGGATGCTCATAAAGTATGAGAGTAGCATGGATACTGAATTTGGTGTTCTGGGTTTGTTGTGTTTGTTAGTGAAATCAAAGTTTCCATAACTTTTGAGGTGTCAATGCTTTTGGTTGCGGAACGTTTAATATTTGAACTATTAGTAATTATTCTTAGGATATAAATTGAATAATGAAAACAAGTAAAATGAAGTGTTTCGAATTTGTATTAGTTAAGGCTTTGAAAATTGATAGGAGCATATTTATTCGACTTAATTGGCTTGTTCTTGTGCGTTTACGTTGTGTTTCTTTAGTTATTTTAGTGTTTAAAGCCATTTTCATTTGTTTGTAGGTCTTAATAACAACCTTGGCAACAAAAGTGCATTTTGGTGCATGTTGGATCAATATTGGGCTCAAATGGATTGCATGCATGAGGATGGACGTTTTGGGCATATGTGTGTGCAAGTGCGTGTGTGTAATTGCAAGGATAAACAATGACAACTCATACACATGCAAAGAAGCCCACATGCAAAGTGAAAGACTCTAAGTACAAAGTATGCAAGAAGATGCATTTTGGAGGCCTTTGGAGCATGTTTCGGGCTTGGAATGGATAGCAAATGCATGGGCCAAGTGGATGGACGAATTTGAGAACTAAAGAGGCCAAGAATATGAAGAATTATGGTCCAAAAGATGAAGAAAACAGCCCAAAAATCTGTCACCCCAACTTGCATTCCTTGCCATGCAAACCACATAGAATTCCCTTTGGATTCCATGCCATGCTTGATCACTCTTGTCCCCTACATAATTTCTAATTTCATGCTTCAATTCATTTAATTATTACACTCAATTGCTTGATACCTCTTGTTCCCTTCACTCATTAGATTTTAGACAACATTTACATCCATTACATGCACCAATTGATGCTCCATCATTCACATTTGGAATCCCATGCCTTGTGTACCACATGTTGCTGCACCTTTGACCCATTTATTGACACATTTTCACCTCCCTTTCCATCTCTATGCAATGTACACAATCATTCATGCTCCCTAGCTTCAAGACCACTCCATTTTACCCTTCACACTTTGTATCATCACTTCATTTTCACCCTTGGACCATTGCACACCACACACACAAATTGCCATGCATTTCATCCTTAACCTAACCTGATTTTCTAAGGTTTTTGGGGCCTATAAATACATGTTTACACCCCTTGGCCAAAGAACAATCCCCCATATTCATCATTTTATCACAGAAATTCGTCCATACACACCCTAGGAAGCAAAACACCCAAAAAAACACCATTCTAGTGCCTAGAAAACATAACAGCCACTCCACCTTCTTCCACCCTCTTTGCCTAGTTCTCCACCACCTTCCAACCATCAAACACTCTTCCACACTCACCCTAAACCCCTCCATATCATTCCCCATCCATTCTACACCATAAATCCACCCAAAAATCTGTCCACAAGCTTCATGTCGCAACAAGGAGGAAGGGAGATCCATTGATGCACTTGCTTTCCAAGTTGGAGCATTTTAGGTGTTTTATTTCCTTTGATTTTAATGTCTAATTTTATGTATCTTTGTATTGCAAGAATGAGGAACTAAACCCCCTTAGTTGGGGGGTGATTCGAAACCATGGACATGCTTGCAATATGATTTGATTACATTCAGTTGTTATTTCATAAGTTGCGGATTCAATTCGTTCATCTACTTGATTGATAACTTATTTGTGTATGTTGATTGAGAGTGCACGCTTAGTTTTCATGCATGAATATGATGCTAGATTATGAGGGAGTTTCACCTAATAGTTACAATCTTATAATCACAAGTAGTGAAGGTCGTTTGAAAACGATCGCGTTGAATGAATTCTTGGCACTAGTTTCATGCTCATCATAGTAACGAATGCCTCGTCAACACTTATAGTTCTCATTGTGCTTCATGATTCTTGATTGTATCTTTATTGTGCTCATCATGTAAGGAACCTTTGAGGAATGCTTTGAATTGTTGTATGCGCTTTTCCATCCAATTCATTAACTTAAGGAGAACTTGAAGGTTAATTTAAGCGTATCTAATTAACTTGGGGTGTTGAGTTTCATAATTTATTGAAAGAACAACTGAAAATCATTTTGTTTGCAAGTGTGTCATGTGTGGAGAAGAACCTCCTAACTAGCCTTTTATCCATCCTTTTCATCCCAAAACGTTTTACAATCTGTTTTGTTTTAAAGTTTCTGTTTTGTTTTCAATTTTCGTCCAAAACAAATCCCCCTTTATTTTGAAGTCTTAGATTAGTTAGAAAGTATTTTGATTTGTGTTTCTAAGTGTTTTGATTCAAGTTTTCATCCAACTTCGTCCAAGTTCTTGTTAGGTTCTCAAAACTGCCCAGAAAGTGGTTTTTAGGCAGTTTTGAGTCATTAGGTTGCTGTTTTGAGTTTTATGTTTGTTGAAGTATTTTAAAGTATAGTTTTGCATTCTTTGAGTCTAGTTTAGTGTTTTAAATTTTGTTTTTATGTTTTTAAGTCAGTTTTCAAGTGTTTAGCAATCCCTCCTAATCCCCGGCCTAGAACGATCCCTACTTACATACTTTACTACATTTGATAAAAAGAGGGTTTAATTTTGTGTGTTAACTTATTTTTCACATCAAATTTTGGCGCCGTTGCCGGGGATTAGCAACTTTGCTAAACCCTTGGGTCTTTTCTTTTTGTTTAGTTGTTTTTGTTTTAGTTTCTGACTTAGTTTTGTTTTCTTTGTTTTGTGTTACTTTTGATATTTGATTTAGTTTTATTTCTTTGATATCAGGTACTAAAAGAAGTAAGACATGGCAATTGCTAATCTTCAAGCTCAAATGACAAATCTTACTTCTCAATTGTCACAGTACATCGAAAGGACCACAATTCAAAGCACCCCTACATTCGATGTGTCCTATACGCAAGGATATCAAGCTGATCAACATCCACAAAGAAATTGGGAGAGTTATCATGATCATAATCAATCAATGAACAACTTGTTTTCCAACACGTATAATTCAGATTGGAGTGATCATTCAAACACTATGTGGTGGGAACCTCAACCAGTTCAACTCGAAGGATATTGGCAACCATATAATGAGTTCTATTCAAGCCCTGCGCAGCCACCACAAACTCATATACAATATACCCAACCAAACTCAGGTTCGTCAATAGATTATGATAAAAATTTTGATGAAATAAATTCTTTGGCGCAGGGATCACAAAATCAAGCCAAGAGGGCTCAACAAGGAGAATATTGGCAGCCATATGAGGAGTTCTATACAACACCGATGCATCCACCACAGCCTCCCCCACAACAATTCCAATCGAATTCAGGTATGTCTTTGGATAGTGATCACATTCTTCAATTACTAAGCTCTTTGATGCAGGACCTACAAAATCAAGACAAGAAGTTGGGTGAATTGAATAATCAAATGGGAGAGATCGCGGAATTCATGGGACAAATTCAAGAACAAAGTGAACTCTCCAACTCAACCATTGTCAATCCAAGGGGAGATTTTGAAATCGCTGAAGCTATCACTTTGGGAAGTGGTATAGAGGTTAGAGTTGAACTCAATATGTCTAAACATAGCCTAGAAGTGAATGAGGAGTTGATGCTTGAAGAAGAGGAGGAAGAACAACCCTTGCCGCAGCCTCCTAAAGCTCCACCACCATCTAATTCAGGTAATGTTATTCCACATTCACTTCTTTCTAACCCTATTCCACCAAATGTCTCTTTTTCTCGCATGTTCATGATTTCCAAGGAGGAAGAGAGTGCAAAAGACATTCTGGAAGCCATTCCAAAGATGCAAAGTGATATCCCAATTCTTGGCACACCAAATCAAGTACCAGATTATGTTGAAGTGTTCAAAGAACCTTGTTCACCAAGAAGAAGGAGTCAAGAAAAAGAAGTGGCTAGAGAATGTCAAGAATTCAGCAAGGAAGACATATTTGAAACAACAAAGCCCAAAGAAGTTGAGATTGATGACACGAGACAAATCACACCCATCATAGTAAATCTAGCCAAATTCAAAGTCCCTGAAACTTTCAAAGAAGTGGTGTTCATCCTTGAGTTCGTAACGGAGCGAAAAAGTAAGTCATCTACTCCAATTTCCATTACGTTTTATACTTACATTTTGTTAATGATTCAGGCACCCACTCTCGAATCTACACCATTGCCGGATCACTTCAAGTATCACCTTCCATTCAAGGATCAATTCCATGTCGTGGGACCTAGGGAAGTTTGAATGGAAGCATCGTCCGGCTGCAAGACGTTAAAACAAGCGCTTCTTGGGAGGCAACCCATGTATTCAAATGAGGAAGATTTTTTTTTTTTTTTTTTTTTGAATCGCCCGCAAGCAGTTTTGCGTTTCTAAAAACCTTCCTTTTTTTTTTGCATTTTTATTTTGCCTGATTGTCAATTTTATTACTTGTTTAATTATTTTTGGTTGTGACTTTCTATTTTGAAACATTAACAAATATGCAAAGGATTTTAACATTAAACTTCGTGGAAATGAACAGCAAACTGGGAAATAAAGAAACATAGCATAATACAAGAGGGAGCCTTCACAAAGGCTTCTTGGGAGAGGTCGTAGTAGTCGGCGGAGTTGCAGTAGTCGGCGGAGTCTCAGCAGTCGGTGGGGCCACGGAAGGAGGAGGTATCGGAGGTTGATCAGTTGGAGCTTCACTACGCGGTGCCGCCCCAGAAGACGAAGGCAGATGCGGTTGGAACAAACCCACAAACCTCCGATGATCAAGTAAAATCTGACCATCAGTTTCCTGCAGCTGGTTAATTTTCCTCTTCATGTTTGTGGCATAATTGTGTGCAAGCTTGTGCAATTGTTTATTTTCATGCTTGAGTCCTCTAATCTCCTTTGAGACTCTGTATTTCAGCCGCCAACGATTCAACGTGACGGGTTCGAGCAAATAGGCGTTGGGCCATGTTGGACACAGAACCCGCACACTGCACGCTAAGAGCCAGAGACTCCTTAACTGCCAATTCATCAGACCGTCTAGCGAGCAGTCTGTTATCTCTGAGGGTGACAAGGTTCCGGGCCACCACCGCAGCGGTCATGTCATTTTTCATCACCGAATCCCCAACGGTAAGAGGACCAGTAGGGGATATGAGGGACGAGTGCCATATGTTGTCTGGAGAATGAGGGGCTGCTCCTTCACTAAGGTTCAAGTCAAAACGACGGTCGGAAGGGCCAGACATTTTTCAGAGGTGTTAAAGAAAGAGGAGATCGGACAAGTCAAGATCGTAGAAGTGCAAAACGGGAGTTTTTACAGGCAGAAATTCAAGAGTGCTTTGAACGTCCTGCATACCTCTATAAAAATCAGCACGCGATGGGATTTCAGAGATCGAAGAGGTGAGCTCAGAAATCGAAGAAGCCATTCGGAGATCGAAGAGGCGCCAGCTTTCTCAAAAGTTGGGCTTGCTCACAAACCACCAATTCCAGATACCGAAGAGTGTCAACTGTCTCACCCTCGTCAGCACCCATCACACGCAACTCAGGTTTACGAAAATCACGGGCAGTCTGTCGAAGCACCGATTCCAACCATCTGTCTCTCTCAGCCTCGTCAGCACTTGTCACATGCAATCTCTGCCCTCAACGAAGCTCAGAACTCGAAGCGTAAATTCCGGATATTAAAGAGACCTCTGCTTTATCGAGACGTGTCAGCATCTGTCAATTTGCACATCTGCGTTGCGTAAATCACGCGCAATCTGTCGAAATTTTTTTTGGAGAAGCGGAATGCACGTGGAAACTACTGTTAAATTATCCCAAGCTTGCCGACACGAGTAATGGAACAATGCCTTCCCAGCCATTAAGAAAATTCTATAAATGTTGAACTTCAAAGTGAAGCAGTCTCACCCAACTTTCAGCCTCACTTAACCCTTCATCCTCTCTGAAATGGCTTTCCAACAAACCCTCTCGAGTCACTCTGTATTTTTCATCCCCTGGGATACCCCTGCAAACAACCCATCCAGAGCCCAAGTATTTCATATCATAAAGGTTGAGAGCACGAGTATCTCATATCATGCTTTCTCCCTGTCCTTTCTCCAGCCAGCACCTGCTCTCGAGTACTCATCATCTTGTGCTTCCGCTTCGTCTCTCACGTATAAGGGAAGTGAAGATGATACCTCGAAGCATGTGGAGACAACGTGCTGATTCATCCTCAACTAGGGACAAGGAGAAAGAAAGCAAGAGGTGGGCACTTGGAAAGATTGAAGAAAGAAACAGACCAACACCTCTCCCTCGTGCCTGCCCGTCGTGCAGAAGAAACAAGCAGAGAAGAATGCAGCTTGCACAATCATCCCAGCGGAAGGAGTCTGAGATGAAGAACTAGAGAAGCTGCCACATCTGCTTGGAGAACAAATAAGGAATTGCACCATCGCCAAAGAGAAAAGCTTCGCCGTACAATTCCAATCCAGTTCAAGATCAAAGCTGTGGAAAGTCAACAAGATCAACTATCTCCAAAACCAGATTTGCGTTCTTAAACTCTACTCTGTCTGGTTTTTACTTTGCCATATTTGTCATGTTTATTTGTCGTTTGTTTATTTGCTTGTTTTTTGTGTGAGTATATACTTGAAACATTGAGGATAATGTTTGATTTAAGTGTGGGGGGGGTAACTAGTGTTTTGCATAAAATTCGTAGAAAATTATCACCCATTACTTCTAGTGTTGTTCCTTGTTGTTTTAAGTATTTTTTAAGCTGTTTTGGAGTGTTTCAGTGTGTTTTGATATAAAAATCCGAAAATTCATAAAAATTTGAAAAATTGTTTTTGAAAATCCCAAAAAGAGTTGTTTTTGTGTGCTTATTTGTGTCTTAGGGTACCTTCCAACACAATGATGAGGATTCAGTTTGTAATTGCATGACTGTTAAAGAGAGTTATAAACATGGATGAAAGTTTGATTTACTCTTTATTTATGCGTGGTTGTGGTTATAACTTATGAAATCACATGTAATCATAAAAGAAAAAAAAATTAGTTTTTTTTGTAACATGCTTGAAGGAAAGAACTCAAACTAACACTACAACCTTGTGAGACTTGAGCTTAAACGTTTATTTGGAGAGTTAAAATCTGTGCATTCTTGTTTTCTAAAGTCGTTGCATGATTTCATTATTCTTTGCTTGGTTATTACTTAGAAGGCGTTTCATCATTTAGTTCTAAATGCTAGAACTCATGCCTATTTCATTCAAAGCATGCTATTGATTTGCATAACACATATTCAAGATGAAGTTGTGTAGTTACCACCACCAAAGCCAAACTGCCATGTATCCCATATCGTTATATGTTTAAGTTAACCCCACTGAGCCTTGATAGCCTACATTCTTTGTTAAACCACATTATCCTTACCTAGCCTAGTTTAGGACCATCCATACCCTTGTTCTTGAAGCATAGTAAAGTATGAGTCAAATTGAATTCCTTTTGATTAATGTATGGCAGAAAACAAGTGTGGGGGAAGTGATTCTTGTGTGTGTGTATGCCAAAATCATTCATAAGGCATGAGTAGAAAAGAAAGATTCATGAAAAATAGAATGAAAAGAAGAAGAGCTGTGAAAAGGAGTTGAAAAATATGTGAAAAAGAGTTTTAAAGTGTTGCTTGTTGAAGAAAGGGTCCAAAACATTGAATTCGGCCCTAAATATTGCTTGAATCTTCCCTTCGTGTTAAAAGTTGATTACTACAATCTAAGTGAATTCTAAGTTTCCATTTCATTACTTTTCTTGCTATTGCTTTAAGAACGTTTGTTATCCCTATCCTTCATTTGTTAGCCAACACCCCAAGCCCGTTACAACCTTTGACTTCAATCTTGAGTGTTATGTGTTTCAATTTGTGGAGTTTGAATTTGGTATGAGCATATGGTGTCACTGGTTCTCGCGTCTAAGTAATAGCATTCCATTCATGAGATCATATCTAAACATGCTTATTAACTTCATAAATTGCTTTCTTTGTGATACATATATGTGAGCATTCGTTTTCATATCTACATCAATCTTCTCACATATAACTAGTATAGGGTGTGTAGTTGGAAAATCTGAGTGAAAATTGAGTGCATATCTTGTAAGGAATTGAGCGAATTCTCAAAGGCATGTTACTACATCAAAAACATTGTTTTAATTGATTAATTGTGAACTAGTAAGTGGTGACTATGATTAAGTATGTGCTTAAGTGTAAAGATGACTCAAATCTGTGGGGATAATGATTTTTAACATGTCATGTGCATTGGAAATCCCTGAGGCAAATGTTGGAAGGTTTAGGTTGTGTTTTATTTGTTTTGTTTCGTTTTATTTCTTTGTTTTGCTCGAGGACTAGCAAAAGCTAAGTGTGGGGGAATTTGATAGGAGCATATTTATTCGACTTAATTGGCTTGTTCTTGTGCGTTTACGTTGTGTTTCTTTAGTTATTTTAGTGTTTAAAGCCATTTTCATTTGTTTGTAGGTCTTAATAACAACCTTGGCAAGAAAAGTGCATTTTGGTGCATGTTGGATCAATATTGGGCTCAAATGGATTGCATGCATGAGGATGGACATTTTGGGCATATGTGTGTGCAAGTGTGTGTGTGTAATTGCAAGGATAAACAATGACAACTCATACACATGCAAAGAAGCCCACATGCAAAGTGAAAGACTCTAAGTACAAAGTATGCAAGAAGATGCATTTTGGAGGCCTTTGGAGCATGTTTCGGGCTTGGAATGGATAGCAAATGCATGGGCCAAGTGGATGGACGAATTTGAGAACTAAAGAGGCAAAGAATATGAAGAATTATGGTCCAAAAGATGAAGAAAACAGCCCAAAAATCTGTCACCCCAACTTGCATTCCTTGCCATGCAAACCACATAGAATTCCCTTTGGATTCCATGCCATGCTTGATCACTCTTGTCCCCTACATAATTTCTAATTTCATGCTTCAATTCATTTAATTATTACACTCAATTGCTTGATACCTCTTGTTCCCTTCACTCATTAGATTTTAGACAACATTTACATCCATTACATGCACCAATTGATGCTCCATCATTCACATTTGGAATCCCATGCCTTGTGTACCACATGTTGCTGCACCTTTGACCTATTTATTGACACATTTTCACCTCCCTTTCCATCTCTATGCAATGTACACAATCATTCATGCTCCCTAGCTTCAAGACCACTCCATTTTACCCTTCACACTTTGTATCATCACTTCATTTTCACCCTTGGACCATTGCACACCACACACACAAATTGCCATGCATTTCATCCTTAACCTAACCTGATTTTCTAAGGTTTTTGGGGCCTATAAATACATGTTTACACCCCTTGGCCAAAGAACAATCCCCCATATTCATCATTTTATCACAGAAATTCGTCCATACACACCCTAGGAAGCAAAACACCCAAAAAAACACCATTCTAGTGCCTAGAAAACATAACAGCCACTCCACCTTCTTCCACCCTCTTTGCCTAGTTCTCCACCACCTTCCAACCATCAAACACTCTTCCACACTCACCCTAAACCCCTCCATATCATTCCCCATCCATTCTACACCATAAATCCACCCAAAAATCTGTCCACAAGCTTCATGTCGCAACAAGGAGGAAGGGAGATCCATTGATGCACTTGCTTTCCAAGTTGGAGCATTTTAGGTGTTTTATTTCCTTTGATTTTAATGTCTAATTTTATGTATCTTTGTATTGCAAGAATGAGGAACTAAACCCCCTTAGTTGGGGGGTGATTCGAAACCATGTACATGTTTGCAATATGATTTGATTACATTCAGTTGTTATTTCATAAGTTGCGGATTCAATTCGTTCATCTACTTGATTGATAACTTATTTGTGTATGTTGATTGAGAGTGCACGCTTAGTTTTCATGCATGAATATGATGCTAGATTATGAGGGAGTTTCACCTAATAGTTACAATCTTATAATCACAAGTAGTGAAGGTCGCTTGAAAACGATCGCGTTGAATGAATTCTTGGCACTAGTTTCATGCTCATCATAGTAACGAATGCCTCGTCAACACTTATAGTTCTCATTGTGCTTCATGATTCTTGATTGTATCTTTATTGTGCTCATCACGTAAGGAACCTTTGAGGAATGCTTTGAATTGTTGTATGCGCTTTTCCATCCAATTCATTAACTTAAGGAGAACTTGAAGGTTAATTTAAGCGTATCTAATTAACTTGGGGTGTTGAGTTTCATAATTTATTGAAAGAACAACTGAAAATCATTTTGTTTGCAAGTGTGTCATGTGTGGAGAAGAACCTCCTAACTAGCCTTTTATCCATCCTTTTCATCCAAAAACGTTTTACAATCTGTTTTGTTTTAAAGTTTCTGTTTTGTTTTCAATTTTCGTCCAAAACAAATCCCCCTTTATTTTGAAGTCTTAGATTAGTTAGAAAGTATTTTGATTTGTGTTTCTAAGTGTTTTGATTCAAGTTTTCATCCAACTTCGTCCAAGTTCTTGTTAGGTTCTCAAAACTGCCCAGAAAGTGGTTTTTAGGCAGTTTTGAGTCATTAGGTTGCTGTTTTGAGTTTTATGTTTGTTTAAGTATTTTAAAGTATAGTTTTGCATTCTTTGAGTCTAGTTTAGTGTTTTAAATTTTGTTTTTATGTTTTTAAGTCAGTTTTCAAGTGTTTAGCAATCCCTCCTAATCCCCGGCCTAGAACGATCCCTACTTACATACTTTACTACATTTGATAAAAAGAGGGTTTAATTTTGTGTGTTAACTTATTTTTCACATCAAAAATTAGTGTTTGTTTTCCACCATTTCACTTAGAAATCCGCCCTTTTGGATCGTAGAAGTCTCGCATTTTTTGTTTGGAGTATTTTCTTTTCTTTTCTGTTTTTTGTTGTTGTTGATTTTATAAATATGGCGGAGATATGTGGAATGAGAGCTTCCGAGTAACGAATCATCACTACCATCTAGACTCTAGAGGTTGGATAAAGCTAAATCAATAACCCAAAGTATAATCAAACAAAGAAACACAGTACAAAACATAAATAGAAAAAACCCATTTGAAATTCAAGTGTCCGGTCCAAATTTCAAAGAGAAAAAAGCTAATAAACAATAGTATCATCTTCAACGGTTTCAAGACCCGCAGCAGAGCGCGGGCATTTTTGCTAGTAGGTACTATAAATACATGCAACTTTGTCTTCAAAACATCAGGTAGAATTAGAAATGGAGTCCAAGTTAGTGCAAGTCATATTTTTCTTCTTGTTTGTCACAGTTTCATCCGCTTACACAATTTTCGCATTTGAATATCGTTTTCGGTTTCTCCGAATGTGTCACACATATTGCATGTGGTGATGACCGGCGTTATGGTCTTGGTAGTTATTATATTTTACTTGGTCATCATGCACTGTTGGTTTATAGTAATGTTCGGGTAATCACTTACCACTCCACTCTCTCTTATATACCCACCATCACTTCTCTCATCATTTGTCACCGAATCTCTCTCTCTCTCTCTCTCTCGTATTATGTGTATTGTATTTTGTAAGTTGTATATTCATCATAAAGAGAAGTACAAGAGACCTAACCAATATATATGTGTGAAGAGTAGGAACAAGACCTTCTATCCCTCATTGATTTACACCTAAAGCTAACAAACAAAGTAAAAATCAACAAGATACACATCCCTTGAATTAAGGGGAATGACAACAAGAGACTAACAATTGGTGATACCAATGCACAAGATGGCATAAAACAGCCACTCTACACGGTACATCAAAACATCACCCTAAGACTAGGTTAACAACTTGTACAGTGGATATACAACCTAACCCTAGTTGACATACTTCTTCCAATACTCTCTCTCAAGCTGGATCAAAGGGGTTAACTAATCCAAGCTTGAACAAAAAGCACTGAAAAACAGCGAATGTCAATCCTTTTGTGAAAATATCCGCTAGTTGATAATGACTGCATGTGTAGTGAGTATCGATCACCTAGGAATGAACTTGATTTCGAATGCAGTGACAATCAACCTCGATGTGTTTGGTTCGTTCATGGAATACAAGATTCGATGCAAAATAAGTTCACAAACGATCGATGCCATAGCACGATACTCTGCCTCTGAGCTAGAGCAAGCAACAACACTTTGTTCCTTGCTTTTCCAGTTAACTAAGTTGCCTCCCACAAATGTATAGAAGCCAATGGTAGACTTACGATCGAGAGAATTTCCCGCCCAATAAGCATCAGTATAGCTTGAGATGTGAGTGTGACCATTGTTGCGCATAATAATTCCTCTACCAACGGAACCCTTGAGGTAACGAAGCACACAATGAACAATCTTCAAATGATCAATTGTTGGAGAGTGCATAAATTGGTTAACAAAACTTACGGCATATGATATATCATGACGTGTGATAGTTAGATAAATGAGTTTGCTAACCATTATTTGATAGTAGCTTAAATTTGGAATAGGATCACCATGAGTTTTCAGCTTCAAGTTGCTATCCAAGGGTGTGCGAGCAGGCTTGCAATCTAACATATTTGCTTCATGAAAAAGATCAATAACATACTTGCGTTGGTTGAGGAAGAAGCCTTTGTGAGAGTGTGCCATCTTGATTCCTAGAAAGTATTTAAGAGTGCCAAGTTCTTTGATTGAAACTTGTTGAGATACTGTTTAAGAGCATTGATCTCTGACATATTATCACCTGTCACAATTAGATCGTCAATATAAATTAGCACAATGAGTTTACCCACTGAGCTAGAGCGAACAAATAAGGAAGAATCCGCAATGCTTCGACAAAAACCAACCATTTCGAGAACATGACTAAGCTTGGCATACCATGCACGTGGGCTTTGCTTGAGACCATAGATGGATTTATAAAATTTGCACGCCATTTCTGGGTTATTTGATTGACAATGACCTGGGAGAAGCTTCATGTAAACTTCTTCTTCAAGTTCACCATGCATAAAAGCATTTTTAACATCCATTTGAAAGAGAGGCCATGCATTGTTGATTGCAACTGACAACAACACCCTAACAAATTCATTTTTGCTACGAGAGCAAAAGTTTCCTTGTAATCAACCCTTATAGGTTTGTGTAAATCCTCGAGCAACCAAGCGAGCCTTATGCCTTTCAATCATGCCATCTAAATGAAACTTAGTCTTGCACACCTAACGGCTCCCCACTGCCTTTTTTTCTTTGGAAGTTTTACTATGGTCCATGTGTGATTTTCATGAAGAGCTTGAAGTCCCTTTGCCATAGCAATTCTCCACTCACTATGAAGATTGGCTTCTTGAAAACTTTGTGGTTCGCGAGCTTCATTAATGGCACTTAGGAATGCAACAAAAGAGAGTGAGACTTTGCTATAATCAATAACATCAGTCAAGGGGTACCTAGCATTGCAGGTCACATAATCATGTAACTTGGATGAAAGTTTCCTCTCACGAGCATGATTGCGACGAACTGGAGGAGATTGAGCTGCAGGCAATTGAATAATATCATGGTTGGAAAGAGCACTGGAAGGTGCAAGTTGAGTCTCTAATGGATGAGTTTCCTGCTAATGTGGCACCAAGTAACGATGTCACGCCCCGATCCTGACATACATCCAGGATCGACACGTGGCATCATCAAATAACCGTATATCTAACATACCCGCCTCCGGGATATGTACCAAGCACATCCCAAGCCTTGAATTGCGTAGTAATTTTTCGTACACTTTATGGCTGCATCTAACCTCCCGTTAGACTGCCTATGTACCCTCAATAGGGATCAAGCCATTTGTAGTTCGTCATTTCACTACATTCGAACATCCATCACATAAATCGCTATGTCTCAACAATATACCACAATGCATACCATGCAATATGTCAAAGAACCAATGACAAAGCACAATATTCCTCTCAAGCCACATTGATCAACTAAAATAATCATAATAATAACATCCATATCCAAAGTCATTCCGCAACCCCGTCAATTAATCAATTCATGAATAAAAAAATGCATGATCTTAGCATTTATTTATGTTAATCAATCAATGCGATAACTTATCATTTCACGAATTTAACTAAAGAACTCTATATAATTCCCTACTTGGATTATGAGTAATAAACATGGTAATTCTAATTTACATTCACAACATCTATTCCCATTCAATCGAACCTAGGGTTCTAGACTAACCTTATGGAAATGAGCAAGAGCAAAGATTCCAGACCACTCAACGAAATCTAACAATCTCGGGTTCCGGACCACTCAATGGAACTAAAATACCAAGCTGCTTCTCGTAATCTACCCAGACCTGTCATATGTACAATCATGCCTACATCAAGGAGATGGCACACTGGGCAAATCAGACACTCGAATAAGCTGCAAAGCTCGGGTGAGTGACAATAATACAAGTATGTGATATTCAATTAAAACAGACCATCGATCACAATCTATGAACATCAAGTATATAATCATGCTTTATGGAATCATAATCAAGTCGTTGAAAACTCCGTAGGAGTCACCCAGACATCCAACAATTTTTCTAACTTAACCCACAAGACTCTTAAAACCATTGTTCATATGTACATTAAAAACTAGGGCTAGAGGGACGCAGTTCAGCCGAAGCGTACATAAGTAACCAACCAGGAAGTGGTCCCCTATCATGGATTAACCAAGCAGAACCACCCCTACAATAACCACGTAGGTAGTGACCCCCTATCGCGGATTAACTAAGTAGAGTCACTCCTACGCATCTGTTAGACTGTGATCACCTATTGCGGATTAACCAAGCATGATCACCCCCAAGTGTGTGTGTGTATGACCATATCAAAGATGTAAGGATCGCCTATTGCGGATTAACCAAGCACAATCCATAGAAAATATGGTCCCCTATCGCGGATTAACCAAGCAGGACCATGGTCCCTTATTGTGGATTAACCAAGCAGGGTCATAGGCCATCACCCATCATGGATTAACCAATCATGATCACTCCTAAGTATACATGGCCATAAGGATCGCCTATCGCGGATTAACCAAGCACGATCCATAAATAATATGGTCCCCCGCGGATTAACCAAGCAGGATCACTAATGACCCCCTATCGCGGATTAACCAAGCAGGGTCATAGCCCATACTAGCCCTCAATTTAACAAATATTTTAATATGCAATTCGAATCACTTTTTCACAAATATTACCAATCCATGAATCAAATCACATTTAATAAAACACATTTATAAAACACATTTTAGCATAAAACACATTTATAAAATCAAGTCATATCCACAAAGGATATTAATATAAAGAATTAGGTAATCACCATATCACATATATTAAAGTCACTCACTGAGATAAGCCCACATAGTCTCACTATGCCTCTATTAATACTAATTTTAGTTTTATAAACGATTTGAGACATATTGATCAAAAGTCAACTCTCTATCAACGGTGGGGCCCACAACCCTACGTAATTTGATCCGATAGATTTTCACATCAGATTTCAGATCCGTAACTTCCTAAAACACACATTATTCTTCTAGAACAACAAATTAAAATTTCATTGCGATCCGACGGTCGGATCTCTGCCAATTGCTAGAATTAGGTGGGGATTAACAATTTGTTTTACAAACTTAGAAATCCAATTCGGGAAGATCCGTAAGTTGGATTCCCGATCCGTCAGTTCCTAATATCCTCAAATATTACGTTCTATTTTGTATGAAAGTTTGGAGACGATCCAACGGTCGGATCATCGATTCATATTTTGATCAAGTAATGTGTCATAGTGAAATTATGTTCAAATGATCAAACCACGTCATACGAATATTAAATAAAAATTCAAGACATCTAATTGAACTTAGAATGATATTGTCGGCCCACTGGCCAGAGCATCGCCGCACGCGCTTCCGCCTGTGGCAATCGGCTATCCCGACTTGTCGGAAAATTCAACAATTTTTGGAAATTACCAAACTTTATAAACAATTAGATCTCAGTTAGGGGAGAAATTTTCATACCTGTGGACAAGTCCCATTCGGCCGGGAAGTGTCCCAATTTCATCCAAACCCGCCGGAAACCCTAGAAATGGGTGTTCCTCGATTCAATGCCAAAAAGAACTTCAACGCCTCATCCAATGCTTGGTACTTGCTCCAGGGGTTGAGGGGAGTCTATTGGTGGTGGTGATCGACGGTAATCATTGTCGGAATCACCGTAGAATGAGAAAACTCGCCGGAAAACCCTCGACACTTTATGGTTCAACCTATAAAAATGGAAAAATAAAAATGGAAATCTAACACTACAGAGATGTAGGACTCGTCAAGAGCTTTCCATGGACAGCAAGATCACCCAAAACGGAAGTCGGATGAAGGAGATATGGCTGGATCAAAAATGGTGGTTTGTGGGTCAAAAATGACCCATTTCGGGTCTCTCATTTTCCCTCCTTTCTCCCCCCTCCCATTGGTCACTCCTCCCCTCCTTTTCTCTCCCGCAACCTCATCTTCTTCTCTCTCTCGCTGCCACCGGGCAGCATCCAGTCCCTTTTTTTTTCTTTTAAATACCAAAATGTCTCTAATTTCTTCGTTATAGCTCTGTTTCACGAACGGTTTGTGTCTTCGTGTTCGTGATATCGAGCTCTATCCAAAGATATAAATTGTGACCTCGAAATGCCTACGAGTTTTAAATAAATAATTTCCAAACTTCTCTTTTCGTAACTAGTTTAATAAAAAATCTAAATTCAAACAAATTAAAATAAATTCTTGAAAAATAATATAAAATCTCAATAATACAAATACGTAGATTATAACAGTGAAATCCAGAAACGAGATTTCACAAACGATTGGCAGCATCCGATACATGATCACTAGGAATGCATGTTGTATCTTCTCCATTTGGATATGGAATTGGGAATAAATCCAGCAAATGCTCTCCCTATCTAGAGTAATCCAATGGTCGTGGGAAGTAAGGAACATGTTCATCAAATTTAGCATCCCTTGAAACAACCATTTTTCTAGTTGTTGGATTGTAACACTTGTAACCTTTTTGGGTGGATGAGTAACCTAGAAAGACACATTTGGCAGTCCTTGGGTCTAGCTTGTCACAATTTTGTGCTTGAATGTGAACAAAGCATGTACACCCAAAGACTTTCAAATGAGATAAGTTGATCTTTTTGTCTTTCAAGACCTCATAAGGTGATTTAAAATTCAACACTTTATTAGGCAATCTATTGATGAGATATGCTGCAATGAGGACTGCTTGGAACCAAAATTTCTTTGGCACATTCATGTGAAACATAAGACCTCTAGTCTTCTCAAGTAGATCTCTATTCTTCCTCTCGGCTACCCCATTTTGTTGGGGTATTCCAACACAACTTGTTTGGTGAAATACACCATGCATGCTCAGATATTGTGACATGTTATGAGACATATATTCAGTGCCATTATTTGATCATAAAACATGAATGTTTGAAGCAAATTGTGTGGTCACAATTATATGAAAATCTTGAAAAACATTCATCACTTCACTTTTAAATTTCAAAAGGTACAACCAAGTGATCTTTGTGAAATCATCCACAAAAGTTACAAAATATTTGTATCCATCAAAAGACTCTAGAATTGGTCCCCAAACATCAGAATGCACGATTTCAAAAGGATTACTAGCCCTAGACAAAGAGGAAGTAAATGGTAATCTAGTAAACTTAGAGAAGTGACAGACGTCACAAGGACTTGTAATTTTGCACAGGTTTGGGAACAAGGTGGATAAGACTTTTTCAGAAGGATATGCTAGTCGTTAGTGCCAAAGTTATTGTTGTTGTTGAACTAAGCTTGAAGTGGCTTGAAAAACCTTGGGAACTTGAATATGCTTGGAAATGTAGTAGAGACCATTTAAGAAAAATCCTTCAACAATCGTCTTCTTGGTGACTAGATCCTAAAATTTTTTAGAGAGAAAATAGCAAGAAAATTAATAAGTTTGTGATCTTGCCAACAGATAAAAGTTGAAAGGGGAATGATGGAACATAAAGAGCCTTAGACGTGACATCACTTGAGATCAAATGTGTTTTCCCTTTTCCTACAACCATAGCATCATTGCCATTGGCAATTGACACTTGAGATGGAGTTGAAAGTTTTTCAAAATTATGCAAGTTTATAGACTTGTTAGTCATATAATCAGTGGCTCCATAATCTTTAATCCAATAATCATGCACATTACCAACTTTGAAAGCAATTGAGAAGGAGTGTAGGATACTTGGGATGTCTCGTTGTACCACACCTTCATTTTCAGCCAGGAAGCCATCAAACTGTCCTAATAGGGCAATTTGGTTGTTGTCACACTGATTTGTAGGTCCTTCACTATCTTCATGACCTTGTTTCTTGTGAAGGAACATAGCAAATTCGTTGATCAGTGCGGCCAGATTAGTGGTGAACTTCTGTGCTCCATCAGAAGAAGTTGTGGCAACATGATTTGCCTTGTAAGAAAGTTTGTGTGAGCCCTTAGAGAATCCCTTGTTGTCCCTAGGAAACTTTGGCTTTAGCTCTGGATAAAGAATCCAACATCGGTCTCTTGAATGCCCACTAGCATCATAATGGCTACATTTTAAGCCAGATTTCCTTCCTTTGTAGCCTCTTTCCTCACCAAGTTTGTGGTTAGAAAAATAGGCCCTAACTTCACGTATATTTGCCTTTAGTTCCAAGTTCATGACCTTCCTGCGAACTTCTTCTCTTTGAATCATGGCACCCAAACTTGAGAAAGAAGGCAGGTCGGGATTCATGAGAATATGGCTTCGAAGATCTTCAAATTCAGGACTTAGGCTTGCTAGAAGTTGGAATATTTTGTCTTCCTCAACTCTCTTAGTTAACACAACAGCGTCGATGGTGTGTGGCTGATACACATTCAACTTATTCCACATGGTGGTCAACTTTCCAAGGTGTTGCACAAATGACTTTCCTTCCTGTTGCAAGTCAATAATATCCTTCTTCAACTGAAATACACGAGCCGCATTATTTTGATTTTCGTACATGACTTTGAGATTTTTCCAAAGAGTCATGGAGGATTCAGCATAGCTGAAAATTTCTGCAATCTTACGATCCATGGAGTTGAGTAACCACGACATGACTAACTAGCCTTTGCATAGCCAAGCATCATAATTTGGTGAGGTAATCTCGGGCATTGGGATAACACCATTGACATAACCAAGCTTTGATCGTCCTCCCAGAACAAGAGTAACTACTTTCTACCAGGGAAGGTAGTTATACTCATTTAGTAAGACATAACTAAGGCGTTGATTTGGGTTGATATCAACATTTGAACGAGGTGATGATGGAGCAACATAAGAGCTGTCACCTTCTAAATTCACTGAGCTCTCTTCAGCCATGTTTGAAGAAAAAGAATAAGCTCACAAAACTCTGAAGAAAATATACAGAGATAGGCCGGTTACGATCATTGCTCTGATACCATATTGTATTTTGTAAGTTGTATATTCATCATAAAGAGAAGTACAAGAGACCTAACCAATATATATGTGTGAAGAGTAGGAACAAGACCTCATATCCCTCCTTGATTTACACCTAAAGCTAACAAACAAATTAAAAATCAACAAGATACACATCCCTTGAATTAAGGGGAGTGACAACAAGAGACTAACTATTGGTGATACCAATGCAAAAGATGGCAGAAAACAGCCATTCTACACGGTACATCAAAACATCACCCTAAGACTAGGTTAACAACTTGTACAATGGATATGCAACCTAACCCTAGTTGATATACTTCTTCCAATAATGTGTATAATGCTAGCAGAAAAAATGGCAGTGGAGGTTGTCCAGAGAAATATATTGGCTCTAATACTTGATGATATTCATGTGGAGGTTGAGATAGGAGGACCTCAATTTTGGTAGATTTTAGATGCTGTTATCTTGTAAAATGTTAGACAACTTCATTCGCTTAATATTACCTAGTTAAACTCATTCTATTTTCTCTTCAGATATTGTTTCTAATCTTAATACCTCACCCAATTCGTGAATTTGAGTTTAAGGTTTTTTTTTTCTTTCTTTTTTTCAATTTTCTTCTCAACTGATGCAGTTTAAGGTTTTTTTAATTATAGATCGATACAATTAGTATGTGAGTGGGCAGGAACCCGGATGTAAGTCATGTGAAAAAAAAATTCAATTCATTTTAAATAAATTTGGTATAGGGCACGATTACACAGACGTGCCCAATCAGTTGAGAAGGGTCGTCAGACCTGTGAGAATGAAGGCACAAATAAGGCTCTATTGTGCTTTGCCTTAATAACACAAACAACTATATTGTGCCCTTCGACCAAAGGACACACTCATAAAGGTCACACATAGAATTATTGTTGCTGCACTGTTGTTGTTTTTCTATGAGCACATATGTTGGTGCTCTTCGGCCTCAAAGGGCACAAATAATTTAGTCCCTAGTGCCCATATTTTTTGTAGTGCCAAGTGCTAATGTGCTATGCATATATATGCAACCGGAGAACTTGTCTAACGACCAATTTCAGCAATCTTGGTCCAAGATTTCAGAGATCTGTCATCGTTGTCAATTTCATACAATGCAAAGTGAGTTATGGGGAAGGTTAAGCCTGTAATGCTCTCGTCGAGAATATTAACAATTTCTCCAGCTTTTTTCCTTTCTTCTTCCGTCAACTTCCCGTAGAGGAGACTCAAATATGGCATAGAACCTGCATCAAATATTTCAGACACGCAGATTACATACGTACATTCCCGTCAACACTTTAAGAAATTAAGTTACTATAAACAACAACTTACTGTTGTAGAAACCGAAATGGTAGCTCCAACGTTGGGCATTTTCAAATAACTAAGAAAAGGTGTAATGATAAGTGAGTCTATTCAAGCTCAAACCAAAACGAGAAAGATGAAAAGGAAACAAAACAAAACAAAACAAAACATCAAGAAAATGAATATGTATTAACAAGGGATCGACAAAATATATACCTTTCGATCCATCAATAGTGAAACACACTGGTAATAGTAATTCTTAGTAATCACCCGATCAACTTTAGCAACAATGTCATCCATAGGAGCAAATCTAAACTTGTTAAGGGCATCCTCACGACTCATCATCTGGATAGATCCCAAGATGGGGATGTGAGGTTCAATCTCCGGCCCACCAAACTCTGCCTGGAGGCTCTCCATCAGCTTCTTGATTCTACGGGAAACATCAGCCGGTGGAATGGCCCAAATCGAATATGAGTACAACCTCCGGCAGCTTTCCCTCTTCCCGTCTACCACCACCATCGCATCTTCATCTTTATCTGAGCAAGTATTCTCTATGCTCTTAAGCTTGTGGCTGCGTCCCATGACCGAAACTATGCTATTCACATAAACAACAATATTATTATCTACTGTTTCAATGGGAGTATGCTTAAGCTTTTTGGTACAAAGATTAAAGAAAACTACGTGCCCATCACTGTCAACCATAAGACACTCATCGCCCCACAACGCCACAGGACTAGACCTACGTATCTGATCATCTGTGCCCTCAATAGTAAAGTGTTTTGTCCAAGCACCCTTAAAGTCATCATCCATCACCCACATTTCATAAGGTTCAGGATATCGACGATCGTTCACACCAAGGGCAAAAAAAGCAACTGATTCATTCCAAACAGTAAGCTTCATATAAAGGTGATCCGACCGGTTTAACGGTTGGAGCTCAGATGGAAAGGGTATACCGTGAAATACCTCACGACTTGTATCGAAGGAAATGATCAATCTCCCATTCGCACGGAATCGATGCTCAACTGCGTCAAATGGAAATAATTCCTTATCTTGCTCATATCCCAGCCAATAACATATTCCCTTGAAAGGCATCTGGAAATACTCAGGCCAAAACAAAGTAGTTTCGGTTTCTAAAGAATCTGTGTTGAGCTCTTCCCAAAAATCACAACCCGTGGTGTATACTACTGCTCTGTGCCGACTAAGAAATCTCCTGCAGTCTTCATCTACCTCTTCAAAATAATTAGTAAAGGTCACAACTTTGCACTCATTAGACACGGGATCATAGCCAAATCCAATATGAAAACCAGTTTCCATATGTTCTTGCCCATCGTGATCATCCGGCTGGTCCAAGGGCCACATTGGAAGGCATGGCTCATCGGGAATACGATTGAATTCCCCAATTCCGGGATTGCATAAAACTAGGCTACTGTCACTAGATAGTAAAACAATGCCATTGCAGTGGCCTAGGATACCAAATGGTTGTTCCGGGACTCCGATCTTTTGAATAAAAGATTGAGGAATAATGATGTCCTCGACACCAACAAGAGAGCAGCTATTGCTATGCTCGTCATCAGTATTATCGTCATCTTTGCAAAACCCAAGAATTGATAATAATTCTTGAGTCTCCTCCTTCTTAGTGGTGCTGTTACACTTGGGGTTCTCCTCCTCCTCCTCCTCCTCATGTTGCCGCTGCACTACTAATCGTGCCAAAAAGACGTGGAGAGTGGTGAGATTGTTGTTTGCAGAGTTGGAGAGGTGCTTTGACACGAAACCCGGATTGTTGATGAGAGCAAACCACCATTTAGAGACACATTTGAATCGCATCAGAGTTTTGGGGGGCAGAGTTAGCAGGATTTTCACCAACATATCTTGTCCCATTTTCATTTTGCTGCTGCAACACTACTCGCGCTCTCCCTTACACGACAAATTATAAAACTTTTTAATTAAGATTTCTAAGAAGAAAAAAAAATCATATACAGGACACCGATTAAGATTTTAGATCAAAACTTTGATTAATTTTTGGAAGCAAGGTTCAATTATACATGGGGTTGTGCGCGTATATATATATATATATATATATATATATATATATATATATATATAATCATCATAGAAACTTATTTAGATTATTAATTAAAGATTTAATTAATTGTTGTAGAAATTACCTGAGATGAAAGAGACCCCCGCAGGAGAAGGATTCGATGGAGGCCGTGCCGGCCGGCGTTCTGTTCTGCTTTATGACTGTGAATGGTGCAATGCAACTGGGAGGGATTTGTTTCAAGTTCAACTTCAATTTTATAGGCGTTTCTAATGCAAGGTCGCACGCAAAGTTTGCATCTTAAAAAACGCCTTAATTTTGTAAAATTATTGACCAAGTGTGAGAGTTGCATTGTTCAAACCCACAACCTCCAACTGTGATGGAACATTGTTTTAGGTTGGATGGATATGACCAAGTGTGAGACTTGTGTTATTCAACCCCATAACCTTACAGTTGGGCTGGCTCGATATCATTCATTATTTGTGGGCGTCATGTTATTTGATTTTAGCCCAGGTTCATTTTATTTTGTCACGTCATGTCCACATGGCGAATGTGAATTAGACAGGACTTCATTTTAGCCCAAGTCATATTGTGAATATACGTTATTCGAAAAATCTGTAATATTTGCATTCTTTATGGAATAGATATGAATCATGTCCATTTTATTGTATCGAGATATGAATACATTGTATCTCTATTTCTTTTTCTGCATTTGGTGGAAGGTATATATGCATCTTATCTGTCAGCTATGCTTTCTATTAAGAATTTAAGATTGTCTTATTACACAATTACACTCATACTATACTAGTATTATTAACGATATTAATTAAAGTATACTATGGTAAGACTAGCCTAATCCCTAAGATATAAATCATTAAATCACTTGCTTTAATCACATATGTTGTTTCCCTCAATAGAAAGTTAGAAAAAAGACCCAACACCATTGACTAACATTTGCTTTATTCACATGTGTTGCTTTATTAACATGTGTTTAATATTTTATTTCTTCAATTTTAAACCTATCGAGTACATTGCTACCCCCAATTTACATTCCATATTAGACTGATGAGTAAGCTAACTTTTAGGTTAGAGTATTTATTTTTTTTACATCTATTTGTCCCATTTGTGAGGAACGCATGGAAACCACGCAATATTAATACCATTTTTTTTCTTCATATTTGTTGCAGTCGTATCAGATTAGGAATGTGATTATGTAAATCCTAGTATATCTACGAGTATCTTGTAGTTACCATTAGGAGTTGATCACCTATTAAGAGATGTAATACTAAAAAGGTAAGGACTTTACCCATCCTACCACTATAAATAAAGACATAAGGGGGTGATACAACACACATCTTATAATTAAATCTCCCTCTTTCTCTCTTGTTGCTGCCGGCCCCCTCTCTGTATTCCTTAGATAGCTCAGTTAAATAAGCCTACAACACGTTATCATCATGCTCTTGCCAGAAGCTAAGGGATGAAGGATCGTAGAAGGAGGCTATCTTCTACAAATTCAAGGGCTTTCAATCGTTTTCTCCCAATCAGGTTCTTCTAAAATAAATTAAGATATTTGGAAAAAACCTTGATGCATGAACCCCTTATATTTATATTTTCCTTCCAATTATATATATCGTATATATGTTCATATATTTTGTCAATATATATAATTGTTCATGCATTACGCATATATGCTATGTGGAATTGTGAGTCAAAGAATCAAAATTAATTTAGAAGTAATTAGGGTTTTAACCCTAGATATTTGAAGAAGAAGAAAAGAAGAAAAATGGAAAATTGCGGCACCACCGTGTTGGCCTGTAGCCCAGCCGTGTGGCGACAAATTGTGGGACGACATCATTTTGGTGTCATTGGACCTTATACGCAGCCCTCTAGGCTTGTTGCATCCCTTGGACTCAACCAAGTTTTGGCTTGGGTTGTATGCTACACGGTCCTTAAGCCCGGACTAATCCAGCCCAAACCCGCACGCCAGAAGCATGTTGGGCTTGTCCCCTGACAGGGGCCTGAAGCCCTGGCCCACTCAAGCCTATTTCAGCACAGCCCGTAGCTTGCTGGGCTTTGATCTTGCCCGGCTCACAAGCAAACAGCCAGCCCAGATGGCTGGGCTTCTTCCCCCGGCCCAAAGACCAGGCTCCAGCTTCGGCTGGGTCTTCCGTGTGATAACCCACAAGCCAGCTTCGACTGGGCTTGTCCCTGTGCACCCCTTTGGCCCAATGCTAGCAGCCTTGGTTGCTGGACTTACCCAATTCTCTAAACCTGTGGGCTGCCTATTTGCAACCGAACCCAAGCCTCAATTTTTTGGGCTATCCTTTTTCGATCCAATGCTAATTTTTGGCATTTTAAATAATTTTAACCCGTATGTTATAATTATTTTTGCTTCTACGATCAACCCCGAATGGTCTCAATCTATTGAATTAATTAAAGTAACCAGCAGTCTACTAATCTGACAATTAATCTAAAATTATTGGCCTGAAGCTCACTTTTTGGCATTAACGATTCAATAAGTTATTTAGTTTATTTGAATCATTGACTATCTTTTGTAGTCCTGAAGAACTCACACTTGGGTTCCTGAAACAATCCACAAATCCACTACACTTTATTGTATATTGTATTCTGTGTTATTGCAGGTAACCCCTATATGAACTAAACGTTCATAACTAAATCGAACATGTAGTTTCGAATTTAGTGCCTTTGAAACCTGAAGTTTTCATTCAAAACTTACCACATGAAACCTGTAGCTTACATGCATAAATTAAACCAATACATGTCTATAGGACCCGAATGTTCTGCGATATATGTCTATATGACTAACAACGTTTTGGTGTACCCTCTGTTTAGGGACATGTCGAACTTGAATAAGCTTGATTTCATCGCTCTGGAAGTCTTTGGAAGAAACTACCTGAAGTGGGTTCAAGACATAAAGCTCTGCCTTACTGTAAAGAGTCTTAGAGTTACCATCGAGGAACCAACCGACGATGCACCCGTCGACAAAGCTCAGAAAGCTACTGCTATGATCTTCATTCAAAGACACATCCATGATGCACTGTAGACCGAGTACCTCACAAAGGAGGATCCATGTACTATCTGGCTCGCTCTGGCAAATTGTTTGAATCACCAGAAAGACATCTTCTTGCCTAAAGCAAGACACAGCTGGCAACATTTATGTTTCCAAGACTTTAAGTCTGTGAATGAGTACAACTCTGAAGTTTGTAGAATCCGATCACTACTTAAGTTCTGTAACGAGGACTTAGCCAAACATGATCTCTTGGAGAAGACCTATTTAACCTTCAATACCACCAATATTGTCCTGCAGCAACAATATAAGGCATAAAGTTCACTAAAATTTCAGATTTGATATATGTTCTACTTCTCGCTAAAAAGAAGAATCAGCTTTTGATGAAAAATCATCAAGCTAGACTTACCGGCTTGAACGTCGCGCCTGAAGCGCATGCAACAACTTCGAATAGCCAAAACAGACGAAGATCCCGTCGTGGCCGTGGCAAGGGGCGACAAGCTCCACCATGAGCCCAAGGTCCACCGACCAGAGGCCCATCTAAGGAAGGAAACTTGATCCAGAAGCGCCAACCCTTTGCCCTGAAGGCCCCAAATTTCAAGAACACGGGAAAAGCTACCGTTTGATCGGATTCCACTGAATTGGACATGTGTTATCCCTGTGGATCAAGGGATCATTGGTCATGTGTATGCTGAGCTACCCCTGAGGCCATTGCCAAGTATGATTTACGTCGTGAGTCCAACTTTGTGCATGGAGCAATCCCGGAAGCTGCTACTACAACTCTAGAGGTTTCAGATTTTCAAGAAGCATCCGCTCCTATGGAATAATAAATTTTAGACATGTTTTAAGGCATTTTAACCCCTAGTGGTCGAACCCATTAGGAGTGGCCGAACCTCCCTCTCTATTTTTTAAGGTTTATGGTTTAATTTTCGAAATTTTTTTCTAAGTATTTGGAATTATTTGTTTGGTTTTGGTTTGTTTTGAACTTTGGATATTATTTTATGGATATTATTTCTCAAATTGATTAATTGAATGAATGGAATTATATTTATTCATGTGACCGATTCAATTAATTTATTTCTAGGTAAAACTAGCAGGGAAGTTAGTTGTCTGGCTGATAGTGCAACCGCGCACACCATATTGCGTGAGAAACACTATTTCACTAACTTCGTACCTAAGAATGCACCTCTGACAACCCTCTCAGACCCATCCAACTTGATAAAAGGATACAGAAAGGCCCGTATAATGTTGTTTAATGGTACTGAATTAATCATTAAAGAGGCACTTTATTCTCCACGTTCCAGAAGAATGCTGCTGAGTTTTAGAGATATTCGAGATAACCAATATCATGTTGAAACCACCGAAGAGAATGGTTCTGAATTTCTTTGTATCACTTCTTACGAATATGGCCGAAAGCATATTCATGAGAAGCTGGAACGTCTCCCCGAGTGGGTTGTACATAACAACCATTCGAGCTGTAGAGACACACCATGTGGCCGGCCCTAGTCCTGGGTTCTAGGACTCTCTCCTGCTTTGGCATGAACGAATGGGATACCCCAGATGAGATATGATGCGCCGTATCCTCAAAACATCTCATGGGCATCACTTGAAACCTTATCTCGACCATCCGTTTTTCAAAGCATGTTCTATGAGGAAGTTGAACATTCAACCCACATTTACAAAGATTATTTACGACCCCCCTAAATTTCTTCAAAGGATTCAAGGGGATATTTGTGGACCTGTCCAACCAACGTGCAGACCATTAAGATACTTTATGGTGTTGGTTGGTGCATCGACATGATGGTCACATGTCTGCTTATTGTCCACACGTAACACTGCATTTGCGAAACTCCTAGCACAAATTATTAAGCTAAGGGCTCACCACCCTGATTATCCAATCAAGTCGATCCGACTGGATAATGCTGGAGCGTTTACATCACAGACCTTTGACGATTATTGCATGTCTATTGGGATTGAAGTTGAACATCTTGTACCCCATATTCATACCTAAAACGGCTTGGCAGAAGCTTTCATAAAGCGCCTTCAAATGATAGCTCGGACTTTGGTTATGAGAACCAATTTGCCGATATCTGCCTGGGCTACGCAATATTGCATGCATCTATGTTGGTCCACCTGAGGCCCACCACTACCCAACCTCATTCACCTTTACGATTGGTTACTAGATACGAGCCTGACGTCTCACATTTACGTGTGTTTGGGTGCATAATTTATGTGCCAATAGCGCCGCCGTTATGTACCAAAATGGGTCTTCAGAGAAAAATGAGAATCTATGTCGGTTATGATTTGCCATCCATTATACGTTACTTAGAGCCCTTGACAGGAGATCTCTTGACCACGCTTTACTGATTGTTACTTCGATGAGACAATCTTCCCATCGTTAGGGGGAGATAAGATCACTAACATTCCTTTAGAACACTGTGAATTGTCGTGGATTACCCCCACTATGTCTCATTTAGATCCCCGCACGCCTCAGTCTGAAACTGAAGTAAGATGCATTCTAGATCTTCAGAGCATTGCTCAAACCATGTTGGATGCTTTTACTGATCTAGTGAAGGTGATGAGATCACATATACCCGCTGCAAACGTACTTGCAATGATGGATGTATCGATCGTACGCCGTAACACCGTTGTGGAAGGCCAATCCGTCCTTGAGGGTGGGGTGGCCTCACCTCCCACATGGCAAGGTACATTGGCGGCTAGCCAATCACCTGCTCCTACCCTATAGTGTGGCAGGCCTCCTGGTTTAAAGGATTCACATTCCCGAAAGAGGAAATCGGCACAAACTAGTGAACCTAGTCTGAATCTGACCAATTACATACGTACATTCCCGTCAACACTTTAAGAAATTAAGTTACTGTAAACAACAACTTACTGTTGTAGAAACCGAAATGGTAGCTCCAACGTTGGGCATTTTCAAATAACTAAGTGATAGGAGCATATTTATGCGACTTAGTTATCTTGTTTTCTTGCATTTTCATAGTTAGTTAGTGTTTATTGTAGTGATTTAAGCTATTTTCGTTTGTTTGTAGGTCTAATTGTCAAAGTTGGCAAAAAAGGGCATTTTGAAGCATTTTAGAGCAATTATGGGCTGGAATGGATTGCATGCATGTGGAGCACAAGGAACGGACATTTTTGAAGATCAAGTGAAGCTAAGAACGTGCTAAAGAGATGGAGAAATCAATTCAAGACTTGGAAGATGAATAATCAGCTGCAAGGGCACCTAAAACCCTTCTAGAAGGCCTATATCTTCCCTTAAACACATGCTGCATCCACCTTTCTAGAAGCCCTAGAAAGGTGGCGCCCCAAACCCTTCTAGAAGTCCCAATTTCTGCCACAAAACATGTTCTTTCTAGAAGCCTAAAAAAGTGGCTCCTATTCTCTTTCTAGAAACCTAAAAATCTGCCACAAACCCTAGTTCTTTTCCACCTTGGATTAAGCCAAGCCTTTTTCTACAAAACCTTAGCCTATAAATATAAGTTTTTCAGCCAAAATTCGTCACCACCCCTTACCATTCAGAAACCCTTGTGCCGCAACCCTAAACACCATTCTACATCATTCATTTGATCCATACAATTCCATACACATTCAACCGCAACCTTTCTCCCTCATCAGCCATCATTCATCATCCTACACAAGAATACACCATCCATCACCCATAAAACCACCAACCACACCTTATGCCACAACAAGGAAGAATGAGGAGAGCCCTTGGACGTGTTTGCCATTCTAATTGGAGTTGCTGGAACGTTTTAGGTGTAATCTTTCTTTTGTTTTCAATGTTTAAATTCAATACTCTTTGTTTTGTGAGTATGAGGAACTAAACCCCTCTTAGCTAGGGGGAATTTCGAAACCATGGCTATTTGCAATACGATTTGATTACATCCAGTTGTGATTTCATGAATTGTGAATTCAATTTACTTATCTGTTTGAATTAAAACTTGTTTATGTATGTGAGTTGAGAGTGCACACTTAATTTGCATGCATAAATTTGATGCTAGGATATAAGGGAGTTTCACCTAATCGTTATGAACTTATATTCATAAGTAGTAAAGGTTGTTAGTCACAATCATGTTAAGTAAATTCCTGGCATAAGTATCATGTGCTTTCATAGTTACGAATGCCTTGTCAACACTTATGATTTTCATAGAACTTAATAATCTTTGATTGTTTCTCTATTATGCGCTTTCATGTAGGGAACTTTTGAGGAATAATTTGATTGCGATGCGCCAATTCCATTCAATTCAATGACTTAAGGAAAATCTGAGGGTTAATTTAAGCGTACCTAATTAACTTGGGGTGTTGAGGTTCATGGTTCATTGAAAAAGCAACTGGAAATTGTTTTGTAATCAAGTATGCCATGTGTGGAGAAAGACCTCCTAGCTAGCCCATCATCCATCTTATTCCACCAAATTCGTGCAAATCTGCCTAGTTTTAGTTCTTGTTTTATTTACTTTATTTTCGTCCAAAACCAAATCCCCCTTTACTTTAGAGTGTCTAACTAGTTAGGATTTGTTTTAGATTGTGTTTTTAAGTGTTTTGAGTTAAGTTAAAACTAATTTTCGTCCAAAATTGTGTTTAGAGTCAGAAACTGTCCAGTTTGTGTTTTTAGGCAGTTTTGAGTGTTTTTAGCTTATTTTGAGTCTTGTGAACTTGTTTTGAGTCTTTAAGTCTAGTAAAGTGTTTTAAAGCTTAGTTTTATCTATTTGAGTCAGTTTAAAGTGTTTTAGCAATCCCTCCTAATCCCCGGTTTAAGAACGATCCCTACTTACATATATACTACAATTGTCAAAAGAGGGTTTAATTTGTGTGCTTATATATTTTCACATCACTAAGAAAAGAAGGTGTAATGATAAGTGAGTCTATTCAAGCTCAAACCAAAACGAGAAAGATGAAAAGGAAACAAAACAAAACATCAAGAAAATGAATATGTATTAACAAGGGATCGACAAAATATATACCTTTCGATCCATCAATAGTGAAACACACTGGTGATAGTAATTCTTAGTAATCACCCGATCAACTTTAGCAACGATGTCATCCATAGGAGCAAATCTAAACTTGTTAAGGGCATCCTCACGACTCATCATCTGGATAGATCCCAAGATGGGGATGTGAGGTTCGATCTCCGGCCCACCAAATTTAGGAGTATTCTAGGTAAAAAGATCAACCATAATCCTCACGGCTTGAAGAGTTGGTTTTACATAGAATATGAGAAAAGTAAACATGATTAAGCATGGTCTAAAAACGTTAGCCTATATAATTGCCCAATTAATGGGTTAATCAAGATGGCATATTTAAAGAGAAAGTCTAATTTATAGCCCCAATATTATAACCGCTTTAATGCATTAGTTTCTGGTTTGCAAACAAAATTGAAATTGAGATTAGAAGAAATCATTAAGAATGATATTAACATGATCAATGAGGGGTTGTATATTGAAATACCCAATCAAAAATGCCAACAACTACATGTAGTATATTTTCTTTTTGCTTCTACATGTCTTAGAACTTGTTATGGTGATAACTCATAATCGTGTTTATATATCTTTGCTTTAGGTATATAATTGTCTTGGTATCTTTATCCATAGCTATCTATCTTATAGGTAATTAGATGAATATGTTAAGTAAATATTTTTCATAGATATAGACTATCAATTCAACAAAAAAAGAAGTGTTTTAAACATCAATATCATAGGTAAATAATTTGTATATAATTAGGAATTCTTCAATTTAATTTCATATTTACCATAAAGGGAAAAATAGTCATAATACTAAGTGGGTTTGTTATTGATGTATATTCATGACATTCAGGTCGAATGAAGGTTCCTCACGTGAGCAGCCTTGGCTTGATTGGAAATTAATTTATTATTTAGACGGGGGAAGGTGGCATGTGTAATGGTCGTGATGGAGTACTTGAAAAATGTATATATGTGATTTGTTGGTGACTTCTTGAAATGGAAACAAAACAATAATCTGTGTTAGTTTCAAAGTTCTCACATCATGTGTTGGTTTCAAATTTCTCACAGCATGTGTTGGTTTCAAATTTCTCACAGCATGTCTACACATGCATGCAGTTTCTTTTGCCTATAAATTGAAAACTTGATAGTGATATGTAACAAGTTATATACTGAATTTCAGACTTGTATTGATTTTCATTTGTAGTGGGAGTAGGAATGTTAATTAAGTTTTTAACAATTTCGCATTTGTTTCGATGGTTTCATTTTAACCCCTCCACCACCTCCACCTCCACCCCATAGGTACTATAAATACATGCAACTTTGTCTTCAAAACATCAGGTAGAATTAGAAATGGAGTCGAAGTTAGTGCAAGTCTTATTTTTCTTCTTGTTTGTCACAGTTTCATCCGCTTACACACCATTCCAATACTTTATGCATGTTCAGTTCTGGCCAGCTGCTGAATGCCAAGCTACAGGGGGGGGTGAATAAATGCCACATCATGCAACCATCTCATCTTCAGTTCACTATTCATGGTCTCTGGCCTGCGAATAAATCATCCTCTTCATCCCTTGGCTGCAAAGGGGATGCCTTTAATGTGAATGAGGTAATTATTCACAAATTAACTCTCAATAGTTAATATGCATGTGCGTCCCTACGTGTGTGTATGTATGTATATATGTATCATTATATATCTCCCTGCATGTGTACCGTGTATGTACGTGTATTCTTAACTAGTTTTCTTCTTATGTTTTAATTAAATAATATATGTAGATGGATGATGCACTGAAAAAGGCGCTACTTAGTTCGTGGTGGGATTGGAGAAAAGGGAAGCCTGTCGAATTCTGGCAACGAGAGTATGATAAGCACGGAAAGTGCTCCGACAATGTGTTCCTGAAGACCGAGTACTTCCGGAAGACCCTAGCGATGTACCATGATTTTGATATAGCTCAAATCTTGCAGAAGGATAATATTGTACCCCAACCACTTCAGCCCAAGATGTCGTTGTACAAATTGTACTCCATCGATCAGATAACAAAGGCAATTGAGTCCGAAACCGGCGGACATTCCGTCAATATCAGATGCTATCAACAATACCAGAAGAAGAGCAACAATGGAAGTAAACCATTAATATATTTGGCCCAAGTCGCCCTCTGCTATAATAGATCTGGCAATAACAGAACTAACTGTGATCCAGGCGAAACAACCAGCTGCAACTTAAATAAATCAGAACCGAAAACTGTACCACGTATAGCCCACATAAAGCTCTGGTAACAACTGTATGATCAATATAAATAAAGTCAGCGGAATAGAATAATCACAGTACCAAAAGTAACCACTAACCTGAAGAAGACATCTCTTAGAAACTAGGGATCTTCTGCAGCTCTCCTCACACTCAATGAATGGGATATGAGTATTCTTTAGTTTGCGTGATTGAGAGAGCGAATGGACCCCTTTTTTATACTGCATACGATGATGATTGATAAGGGCTCTTCCCATTATACAATCCTAATCAATCTAACCTTATCACTGAGAAAACCTATCATTCACATCCATTATAAGTGTTTCAACACTATCGTGACTGTTTTAGCTGAAACCCCTATTATACAAATTCCTTATCAGCTTACAACCTTAAGTTGATTCCAATCTCTTAAATCCTCACGTCTCCAAACTAAAGATGATCAAGTGTTCAGCTCTCATTAGAACTTACATTCTCCCACTAGAGTTAACGCTTGATTCAACAGTAGCTGGCCTTATGTGAAGTTATTCTTAAATGGCCAGGAGATCAGCACCAACTTGAATCACGAATACAAGTTCAAGTCATTAATTAGTAGTCATGAAGAACTAAAGGGTAACATGTTCAATTCGTCGAACAATATCCCCATAATTCCATTCACAAAACTAACACATACAAGATGCAAAAAATTTGTGTAAAATGTGTCTGTAGATGTATAGTTTCTCACATCCTGCACTTGGTCCCCTTAAGAATCGATACATCAATTCATCTTAATGTTTGATATTGAAACTCTTGGTTGTTTGTCCTACTGACAATCATAATATTGTCAAAACCATTATGCATAATAAAATATACGCATATTGTCATAACTAAAGCTGTGCATCTAGAGGGAAAACTTCGAAACAACCACATAGCTTTTAAGACTTCATTAGTGGGGAAACCTTATCAGTGAAGAAAACTTTATTAATACTTATTCATAAATACCGGTCATGTGAACTAGTGACTGATAACAAAACATGTTAGAGGATTTACTTGTTCCCCCTAATTAACATCATCAAAACTAGCTAACAGACCCATCTTTGCAACATGCTTCTTGAAAACCAATACCTGAATTGCTTTGTTTAAAGGATCTACAACCATAAAACCGGTCTCCTAGTAATCAATCTTCACCAAACCTTCTCTCGAGCAATCAAATATTTGATATCTAAATTCCATGTTGCAGACAATCTTTTGTTGTTCTTGTTGAAGAAAATAGCTGCATTATTATCGCAATAAATTTGAATTAGTCTTAAAATAGAATCCACTACACTAAGTCCTGCAATGAAAATTTTCAACCATATAGCTTGATTGACAGTTTCACAACATGAGAGATATTCAGCCACCATGGTAGAGGCTGCCACTGTTTCCTGTTTCACACTTCTTCACGAAACTGCACCACATGCCATAGTGAAAATATAACCTGACGTAGACTTAAGGTCATCTGGACATCTAGCAAAATCTGAACCACTATACCCTTTTAACACAAGCTCATCAGTTTTCCTGTAAATAAGCATATGTTCCTTGGTTCTTTGAAGGTACCTCAATACCTTCTTCGCTACATTCATGTGAGGCACCCCTGCGTTAGATTGAAACCTTCCAAGAACATTGATACTGAAAGCAAGATCAGGTCTTGTGCATACATCAAGCTTCCAACAAGAGAGGCATATGGTTTGCCTTCCATGTTTCTTCTTTCCAACTCACTCTTGGGACACTGCTCTTTGCTTAATTTGTCACCCTTTGAAATTCGCATTTCAGTAATGCCATAATAAGCCATGTTGAATCTTTTTAAAACCTTGTCGATGTAACCCTTTTAAGATAACCCCAGCAATCCATGTAATATAGTTAATAGCGAAAATAAGCAAATCACAAATACAATTAACCACTAACCTTGTGTAGCCATTGCAGCAGAAAAACTAGAGCTTTTTTACACTCAACACTATTGTATGCAAATTGCAATTAACAAACAATAGGGCTTGTTCTATCTGTTTTGCGTAATCAGTGTGAATGCAGGAACCTCTATTATATATCCTTAGTGGTGGTATTTGATTTGGTTACTTCCCATCATGTAATCCTAATCAATTTGTATAAACTAATATCCTTATCACCACAAACCAAAGTTATCATATCATAATAGTTAAACCTATTGATACCAAGATTACTTTCAACTTTATATTAGATAAAAAAAAACATCCCCTAATAGCTTTACAAGTCTAGTCTATCCCAATCTCTTATGACTTCAATCCTTTAAGCACATGATAAACCAAGTGTGTAGCTTTAATTAGATTACATTCTCCCACTAGAGCCAACACTTGTTTTCACACAGTAACAGTTTCTGTCATATGCCAGCATTCATGAAGAACTAAAGGGAGTCATGTCCTTAAAACATAAACACTATTCCCTGAATCACTATCATGAAACTATCATACACATGAAACTCCAACAAGACATGAAAAATTAATACAACATGCATGCTTGAATGTTTCTGTAATGCACCTTGTATTATAATCCACCTTTAATAAAACTAGTAAACTAGTCTTCTTCATTGTCTCACATTGAGACCTTTAAATTGCCTTCTGTAATAACAATTAAATATAAATTGTTTCTGAAATAACACATTAAAGAGAAGTATTGTATCATAACTATAATCTGCAAACATGGGAAACTTCTGCAACCAGCAGTTTATTACTTTATTAGCTAAGATAAACTGTAAACTTTAATGCATGTATCAAATAACTAAGGTTGAAAACAAGAACATAATGTAATCAAACCATAGGCTCCCACTAATCCACGATATCAAGGTTCTTTAAAACCCCCATCTTCTGTATGTGTTTCTTAAAGACCACCACTGGAACTGGCTTGGTTAATGGATCAGCAATCATGGAAGATGTTTCCATGTAATCTATTTTAACCAAGACATCTGCCACCTTCTCACGAGCAACAAGGAACTTAATATCCAAATTTCTGGTAGCATTGGACCTTTTGTTATTCTTGGTAAAGAATATGGCTGCATTGTTGTCACAATAAAATTGTATTGGCCTTGAGATCAAGTCAACTATTCTGAGACCTATGATAAAATTCTTCAACCAGGCTCGTTGATTAATTGCTTCACAACAGGACAAGTACTCAGCCATTATTGTTGACGATGCCACTATATCTTGTTTAACACTCTTCCAAGAGATAACTCCACCACCCATCATGAATACATAACTAGAAGTTGACTTCAATTCATCGGGAAAACCTGCAAAATATGCATCACTATATCCTTCTAGAACCAGTTGATCACCAGTTCTTTTGTAGACTAACATGTGTGATTTAGTCCTTTGAGGGTACCTCAATACTCTCTTACCTGCATTCCAATGTGCCTCATCAGCGTTGGACTGAAACCTCCCCAAATCACTAATTGTAAAAGCAAGATCAGGCCTTGTACAAACTTGTGCATACATTAGGCTCCTAACTAGTGATGAATATGGCTTGTCTTGCATGGCTTCTTTCTCTAAGTTATTTGTAGGACACTATTCTTTACCTATTTGTCTCCCTTGGATATCGGCATTTCTGTAGTTCCACAAATTGACATATTGAATATCTTCAACACTTTTTCTATATATCCCTTCTATGACAACCCTAGTAACCCTCACTTCCTGTCCCTTTTAATCTTGATTCCCAAAACATATCCAGCCTCACCCAAATCCTTCATTTCAAAATGGTTTTGCATGAAAGACTTGGTGTCATCTAAGAGACTCATCCTGCTTGTGGCCAATAAAATGTCATTTACGTAGAGCACCAAAATAATAAAGTTGATCCTACTAATTTTCAAGTAAATGCATGCATCAGAGGGATTCTAAAAAAAACCATGCTCCGTTATTACTCGATGGATTTTTAAGTACCACTGCCTCGACGTTTTCTTTAATCCATAAATGGATTTCTTCAATTTACAAACTAAGTGTTCTTTCCCTTCCGCCATAAAACCCTCTGGTTGAGCCATGTATATGTCTTCTTCTAAACACCATTTAAGAACGCTGTTTTTACATCCATTTGATGTAAAAGCAAGTCAAAATGCACCACCATTTTCATAATAACTCTGAATGCATCCTTCATCGATACCGGACTGAACGTGTCTTTATATAATCAACCCCTTCTCTTTGAGTAAATCACCTTGCAACTAGCCTTGCCTTATGCCTTTCGATGCTTCATTTCGAATCTCTTTTTGTCTTAAACACCCACTTACACCCTATCAGTTTGATGCCCTGAAATGGTTCTACTAATTCCCAAACATTGTTGCTTTCCATGAAACTCAATTCATTTTTCATTGCATCAATCCACTTGTCGGAGTTACCACTAGTCATGGCTTCCTTGAATGAATTAGGGTCTTCGAATTATGACAAGTGTGATTCACTTTTAGCAAAAATAAACAAAATCTTCTAGAGTGTTAGACTTTCTTACCCTAGTTGATTTTCTCAATGGAATAATAGGTTGTTGCATTAATGTTTGTGCTTGTTGTATGATTGGTTGTGCATGCTGCATGATTGGTTGTGCTTCATTGGTGACATCTGCATGCACTTGGATCAGGATCCTCTCCTGTGCAGATGGAGAAGATCCTCCTGACCAAGCTCATTGGACCATTCAATTTTTATCCATTGGCTATAATTATTATAACTTTTAAAGGAGCTTCTTGTTTGTAGCCGTTGGATAAAAATTGAACGGCCCGATAGGCCTGGTCAGGAGGATCCTCTCCATCTACTCAGGAGAGGATCCTGATCCCATGCACTTCAATCTCATTTTGAACCTTTACATTTTCACCTTATTCATAATTATTGTGTAGTTGATCTTCATGGTTGTCATCAACATTAATATCAGTCATTTGCCCAAGAATATCAACCACGGTAGTCACTTTATTATAATCTTCAATCTCTGCCCCATTCTCGACAATCGCATCTTATCCTTCCTCGAACATAAACTTGTTTGGATTGGAAGTAAAGTCGTCATTACCTTTAATGTGTTCCAAGAAAATATCCCTTGCAGTCTCAACGAATTTCATGCTGTAATTAGGGCGATAAAATCTATAACCCTTAGATCTGTCTGCATAACCCACGAAGTAACAGCTGATGGTCTTGGAATATAATTTCTTACCATTAGGATTGTAAAGCTTTGCCTCTGCTTGGCAACCCTAGACATGAATGTGTTTTAAACTAGGCTTTCTCCTAGCCCATAACTCGAAAGAAGTCTCTTCCACAGTTTTGCTAAGAACCCTATTAAGAATGTAACTCGTTGTCTTCATTGCCTCACCCCACAAAAAAATCTGGGAGTTTTACCTTGCTTATCATGCTTTGAACCATGTCAAGAAGTGTTCTATTTCTTCTTTATGCCACCCTGTTTTGCTCGGGGGTTCCTGGAGTGGTATGTTGAGCAACAATACCATGATTTTGCAAGAAAGAAGCAAAAAGACCTGGATGTCTACCTGTTTGATCATACTTTTAATAGTACGCACCTCCCCTATCAGACCTTACAACCTTAATTTTTCTTTCCAACTGGTTTTCAACTTCATTTTGGTAAATTTCAAAAACTTCTAGGACTTTAGTTTTTCAGAAATTAAATAAACATAACAAAATCTTGTAAAATCATCAATGAAAGTGATAAAATATTTATTTCCTTCAATAATTTGTGTACAAAAATGACCACAAATGTCCCTATGAATGAGTTCCAAAAGTTGTTTGCTTCGTGTGGAACCTTCCTTCCTAGACTTAGTGAATTTTCCCTTGATGCACTCCACACAAATATCAAAATCATTAAAATTTAACGGAGGCAAGATTTCATCTTTCACTAAGAGTTCCATCCTTGGTTTTGAAATATGACAAAGCCTTTTATGCCATAAGTTTGACGATTAAAGTGATTTTGTTTCTTTGCTCTCAGTATTAAAGATAACTTGATTATTCTTAAGTGAAAACTGAAACATGCCATCAACCAAAAATCCTGTACCAATATGGGAAGAATTTATAAAAAATATTGAAGCCAAACTTATTCATAGTAAAATAAAACCCTAACAAAACTAATCTTGAAACTGAAACAAGTTTTCTTCTCATTGAAGGTACGTAAACGACATTTTTCAAATCTAATTGAAAATTGTTTGTACAATACTTGACCAATCCCGAAACTACCGAGCACCGGTCAACGTTATACCGTCAAGGACCCATAAGAGTTTCCCTCCAACCAGGAGGCCAATCACAGCGCGATACTTGTCGACATCAGAAGCCAATCATAGCGTGACATGCATCAGAAGCCAATCACAACACGACACGTGTCAATGTCAGAACAAAGCTAGAAACTCTCTTTTATAAAAGGAGATCATTCTCCCACAATATTTCCTAATGTCATTTGTACTAAATCATTCACTTGTACTCACTAAAGGAGAGCTTGAACCTATGTACTTGTGTAAACCCTTCACAATTAATGAGAACTCCTCTACTATGTGGACGTAGCCAATCTGGGTGAACCACGTACATCTTGTGTTTACTTCCCTATCTCTATCCATTTACATACTTATCCACACTAGTGATCGGAGCAATCTAGCGAAGGTCACAAACTTAACATTTTCTGTTGTACCAAAGTCCCCACTAATTTTGTGCATCAACATTTGGCGCCGTATGTGGGAACGACACTTATTCCCACTCTCTTCAGCTTTGTTAAGCTGGTTTCCACCATTCGTACACTCTCTTCAGCTTTGTTAAGCTAGTTTCCACCATTCGTACACTCTCTTTTGACCAGGCATCCCTTTCCAACATGGAGAGTGAAGGAAGCGACATCACACAGAATGACACCCCTTTTGCACCTGGTGCGAATCAACGAAAGAAGGAACAAAAGAAGTTTTCTCTTCAGGCTAAAGTCGATGAGCTGGAGGCTCAGAACAACAAGATAACGATGAAGAATGAGATCCTCTAATAGCAGTATGAGAAGGTCTTTGAGATGCTCTACGAGGCTAGATATACTAAAACACACGAGCTCATCACCCCTGTGGAAGTCAACCATCAACTGGGTGCCCCTCAACACGGAGGGTCATTTGCCCTCGACATGGCTATTCTTGTTGAGGAGTGAGCTACTCATCGAAATGGCGACCAACATGAGACTTCTCTCAACCCAGCTGCTTCGACCCGAAGCAGGAAGAATGGAGGAAGGCACCTCCTTACAGAATGAGTGGAAGGATCGAAAGCCGTCTTTCACGACTGTTGAGACTTCCTAAAACAACGTCGAGACAATCTCATCCATGTAAGCTCAAAGATCAATGACCCAAGGGTCTCTGAAATACTCGGTCCCCTCCCATGTCCCAGGCCGGCTACCAATTTAGGGAAGGGGAAACAAGTTCTAGAGGAATACGAAGGTATAAGGGACTCAGAGATGTTCCGACAGACATACATTGGAAGTCAGTACGGCGAGTCCAAGGAAAAATCACATGCTCTTTATCAAACCTTCCTACTTCCAAGAGGAGATGGAGATTTACGAAAGAAAGCTCCAGTGGTACATGACTCCACTCAGGACCCTCTTGTCCTACAGCTCCTTAAGGAAGTCAACAAGTTGAAGGCTGAACGAAAAGATGAGATACCTGATTGGAACCAACCTAGGCCTGGCCCTCTTACAAGGAGGATCCTCGACACCCCCTCCAAGCAAAGCAAAAACAGAAGCTTGGCTTGCAACTCTATACTGGAAATGAGGACCCGATTGAACACCTTAACCTCTTTGAGTCCACCATGGCATACCGGATGCACACCAACGAAGAGCGATGTCTTCTCTTCCCCTCCACCCTCTCTGGCGGAGCTCTAAACTGGTATTGTCGTCTTCCACCTGAGATGGTAGACTCATTTGAGGAATTGAAGAACTGTTTGTTTCTCAACACATTTTCAGACCGATCGCTTTCACTCTGCGGATGACTTGTACACTATTCGCCAGAAGCCAGACGAGTCATTACGTATGTATATTGGCCCCTTCAGCCATGAGTATTCCCGTTGTACCGAGGCAGACGACAAGACTGCCCTCAAAGCCTTCACGGCAGGCCTACGTGATTGTTTCTTCAAGTACATGATCAATGCCAACACTTGGAAGACTTACTTTGAGGTGATGGCACATGCTTACAACCATGCCTCCGCTGAGGCAAGGACATATCAAGGGAAACCCCCACAGCCACCCCTTATCAGCAAGTAGGGAGTGGAAGCCAGATCTAACCAAATGAGAAGACCTCGACCTTCCAAATGGCAGCGGTGCTTCTCCCTGCCTTACTTAATACTTCGCCAAGTCAACAGACGTATCAATCTCAGGGCAAAAGGAAAGATTTTCATCTTCTCCAGTCTCATTTTAGTAAAAGAAGTAAAGGACACTATCACGATAACCAAGGGTATCGCCATGATAATGCCCACCCCCAGACAGTCAACATAGTGGGCCAAACACGTGTCAAGACAGGCCCTACCCCGAGGTATGAGACATACACACCTTTGAACGCCACATGCGTGGCCATTTACCCCAGCATAGCACACTTGATACCAAAGCCAATGCCGAGGCAGTCGGGTTACAAGCCCACGAAGAACATGGGCACGTTTTGCTGCTAGCACGAGCATAACGGCCATGACGGCAAGAAGTGTATCACCCTTCGTGATCATATTGAAGCTTTGGCGCAAGAAGGAAAAATTGATTGATTCCTCCTTCACCATTCAAGGGATAACCGTAACCAACGCCAAGTGAATGTGATATATTCCATAAGCGGCGGCACACCCATATCTGAATCTTCCAATAAGGCCATGAAAAACAGCGAACGAGCTTTAAGGCCTGGCCACCAAGTGTTTCACGTGGAAGACATCAGGGGAGGCAAGTATCAAAAGCCCAACTGGGATCCAATATGTTTCTACCCTGAGGAAGAAAAAGGTATCATCTACCCTCACAATGACCCACTGATCGTGGAGGCTCACATAGCCAACTTTGAAGTAAGACAAATCCTAGTAGACACGGGGGCTTCGGTCAATATCATGTTTGCTGAAGCTTTCAGGGCACTTAATGTAGCTGAACACTTGCTCGATCGCTCGATTTCTCCTCTGATAAGCTTCTTCGGTGATATCGTGCAACCTATAAGGAGCATACACTTACCTTTCACCATTGGTATATGCCCTTACACAGCTACCATTACCACTAACTTCCTGGTAGTTGATTGCCCAACGGCATACAATGTCATATTTGGACACACAGGCATCAATGATCTCAAGGCCATGGTATCCACACATATGTTGTTGATGAAATTTCCAACCCCCTATGGCAATGGTTACATCATAGTAGATCAACTTAGTGCACGATCATGTTACAACACTTCAGTCAAGCAACAACACCTGCTTATGCCCAAGGAAACCTTTTCTATACATGCCAAGTCATAAAGACCACCTCGGACGAAGCCAACTTGGATCTTCACGATGATAACAGTCAACCCGATGATCATCAAGATGACTTTTTCACCCAGCAAGCATAACCCGTTGAAGAGCTGGAGAAGGTTTCTATATCAAAAGATTATCCAGATCGCATGGTGAAGATTGGCACCACCTTGTCACCACCCATTCGGTTGGCATTGATCTCTTTTTTGCAACAGAACACTGAGGTCTTCGCCTGGTCATACGAGGACATGCCAGGCATCTCTCCCGATATCATATGTCATCGCTTGAGTATTGACCTCAAGACTAAGCCGGTGAGACAGAAGTAAAGATCTTATGACGCTGAACGATACGAAGCAATGAAGGCAGAAGTTGAAAAACTCAAAGGCATAGGCTCCGTCTGCGAAGTTAATTACCTAACATGGGTAACAAATGTGGTCCTTGTTAAGAAAAATCTGACCAAAGAAAGTGTCTTGCTCCAAAAGGTCTTGTGGAGAATGTGTGTCAACTATACCGACCTAAACAAAGGATGCATGAATGATAGCTTTTCTTTTCCTCTCATTGACAGACTTATAGACTCTACAGCAGGGTGTGAACTCCTGAGCTTCATGAATGCTTACTTAGGATATAACCAAATCTTCATGAACCCTTCGGACCAAGAACACACAGCCTTCACTACTGACAAGGGACTATATTGTTATAAAGTCATGCCCTTCGGCCTAAAGAATGCAGGAGCGACTTATCAGAGACTAGTCAATTCAATGTTCGCCGAACAAATTGGGAAGAGCATGGAAGTTTACGTTGATGATATGCTAGTCAAGAGCAAACATGCTGACCAACACATCGCTAACCTATCTGAAACTTTCACCATTCTGAAGATGTGCTCCTTTCTTCAAAGCACTGAAGGGAAGTAAGAAGTACATTACATGGACTGATGAATGTGCCGAGGCATTCAAGAACCTCAAAGACTACATGAGTAAAGCCTCTTTGCTCTCCAAACCTGAGGTTGGTGACACTCTCATTATCTATCTGTTGGTATCGGCTTCAGCAGTAAGTTTCGTTCTCATTCGAAATGATGGTAATGTCGAACGGCCTGTCTACTATGCTAGCAAGGCCTTACAAGATGCAGAGACACGATACTCTAACATTGAGAAATTGGTTCTACCATTGGTCATGTCTGCTCAAAAACTTCGCCCTTACTTCCAAGCACACTTCATCATCGTGCTTACCAATCATCTTCTTCGATAGATACTCCAAAGTCCTGACACTTCGGGGTGAATGATAAAATGGGCGATAGCATTGGGTGATTTTGACATCTCCTACCAACCAAAGCCAGCTGAGAAGGGCCAAGCAGTGGCAGACTTCATCGCCGACTTCACATATCTTGTTGACATTGTTTCTACGCCTAAAGAAGTGGTTTCATTACCCTCGGAAGCTCAGAAAATAGAACCAACAGCCCCAGCATGGAGTTTATATGTTGATGGCTTGTCCAACCAACAGGGTTGTGGAGCAGGACTAGTCCTTACTACCCCTGACAAAGTGGCAATGGAGTATGCTCTTTGTTTCAAATTCAAAGCGTCAAACAATGAGGCCGAATATGAAGCCCTCATAACAGGCTTACGTTTGGCCAAACACCTTGGGGTTAAACTAATTGATATCTTCAGTGACTCCCAATTGGTGGTTAACCAGGTCACCAATAACTTTGACGCTAAGGATAGCTCCATGGCAGCATATCTGGCACAAACACAATTGTTGCTCAAGCACTTCCACTACCATATCACCTAAATTCCTCGAGCGGCAAACAGTCATTCAGATGCTTTGGCTCGCCTCGCCTCAGCGGTGGAAGACAAGATTGGGAGAAAAATTCAGGTCGAATTGTTGGCAGCACCAAGCACTATGGTTACGGAAGTGTGCAATTTACAATAGGGGATAGTTGGATTACCCCGATTTATAGATTCCTTGCTCATGGCACCCTTCCAAATGACAAAGTCCAAGCTAAGCAGATTCGATACAAGGCTACCTGTTACTTGATTATTAATGACCAACTCTACAAGCGGGGTTTTAACCTACCATACCTAAGATGCCTTACGCCCGCAGAGGCGGAAATTGTCCTTTGGGAAATACATGAAGGAGTCTGCAGAGATCATGCTGGATCTCGATCCTTAGCACACAAGGCTTTTCGCCAAGGATATTACTGGCCAACACTCCACCAAGATGCCATCAGAATATCTCGCTCATGTGATAAGTGTCAATGCTACGCAACTATTCATCATTCCCCTCCCGACCCGCTCACTCCTATGATCAGCCCTTGGCCCTTAGCCCAATGGGGACTTGATTTGATCGGCCCAATGCCTGCAGGGAAAGGTAAGGTCCACTACGCAATTGTTGCAGTTGACTACTTCACAAAGTGGGCTGAAGTAGAACCCATTGGCGACCATTACTAAGGTAAAAATAGAAGACTTCGTATGGAAGAACATCCTTTGCAGATTCGGTATTCCCAATGCGATAATCACTGACAACGGGCGACAGTTCGACAACAATAAGTTCAGGATGTTCTGCTCTAATTTCAACATCAACTTATGTTTTGCCTCCCCAGCTCATCCCCAGTCTAATGGACAAGTCGAAGCCATCAACAAAATAATCAAGCGAACTTTGAAAACCAGCTTGGACAAGGCTAAAGGTTGTTGGCCAGAATTTGTACCCCAAGTTCTTTGGTCATACCGCACTTTGTATCGTACATCAACAGGAGAAACCCCATTCTCACTTGCCTTTGGTACAGAGGCAGTTGTCCTAGTTGAGCTTAAGCAAGCAACGTTCCGAGTCCAGAACTACGTACAAAGCGAAAATGACAAACAACTTACCCTCAAGTTAGATCTAGTCGAGGAACACAGAAACCAGACTCACTTGAGGAATGTCGCCTACAAGCAGCGCATCTCCAACTACTATGACTCAAGGGTTAAACCTCATTCTTTCAAAGTGGGGGACTGGGTATTGAAGACAAGATTACTCTACGACAGAGTCCCGAGTGAATAAACACTTAGTCCAAACTGGGATCGACCGTTTGAAGTTGTTGGCATCAATTGCCCTGGCTCCTACAAGCTTAGAAGCTCTGATGGCAAGACCCTTAGCCATCCATGGAACGCTAATCACTTGAACTACTATTACAAGTAAACTCGCATTGTACAAGTGTTAAGCTTCAGCCGTTCGGCATCCTATGTAACAAAGACTATTTGGCATGAATTCAATAAAGAGGTGATTTAGACAACTCGGTCCTAATCCTCTTACATTCCTAACAATGAAACACTCGGGTTCAAAGCTTCAACATGAATGTTTCCAACATGAAACAAAGTCTAAGTATATGTCAACAAGACTATACAAATAAACCAACAGCTTCACAGTATATTCGTTCAATCATACATTCCAACACATTCATACATAAGCCAACTGTGCTTCGAAAGGGTTCAACATACTTTGTGTCATTCGACACTTGCTACAATGTGCCTCGACACCTTGCCCTTATTCTCACCAACCAGGTGATGAAATGTGAAGAAGGAACTCATCTTCATGCCACCAACCAGGTGATGAAATGTATAACCCGTACTTTCCTTCATGCCACCAACTAAGTGATGAAATGTACAACCCGTACTCTAATATCATTTGGCAACTTGCCACTCATGCCACCAACCAGGTGAAGAAGGAACTTATCTTCATGCCACAAACCAGGTGATGAAATGTACAACCCGTACTCTTTTTCATGCCACCAACCAGGTGATGAAATGTACAACCCGTACTCTAATATCATTTGGCAAATTGTCATTCATGCTACCAACTAGGTGAAGAAGGAACTCATCTTCGTGCCACCAACCAGGTGATGAAATGTGATGAAAGGTAATGAAGGAACTCACATTCGTACCACCAACCAAGTGCTGAAAGCAACTCACCATTCATTCCACTTACCAGAAGACGAGTGGTACAACTTGTACATGTGAACTCCTAACATTCACAAATAATAAAAAACCCTCAAGCTTGACAACTCAACTAGGGGATCACTTATGCCCAACAAGAGTTATAGTCACCAACAAAGTCTTATTGCAAGCTAACAACAACTTCAATGCATGGCATACGAAGATCAAGCTATTCAGCCCTCTTGCATCTGCTTCAGACATTTCTCCTCTGTAACAATGCAAACACTACAACTCGTAGAAAGCTTCACACACTCTTGATCAAGATAGTGTGAAGCAAAACCAATTTATGGTGCCAACAAGAGCTTCATCAATGGAGGGCAACCACAATTCTCAAAAGCTTCACACACTCTTAATCAAAACAGTGTGAAGCAAAACCAATTTATGGTGCTAACAAAAGCTTCATCAATGAAGGGCAACTACAACTCGTAGAAAGCTTCACACACTCTTGATCAAGATTGTTCGAAGCAAATTCAATTTATATGGTTCATCCAATCCTTCGACTACTACAAGGTGTGGCTTGCATCACAATCTCTTGCTCAACAGTGTGGAAACAAAAAAAAAATTGGGAAATTCAACAAAGCTTCATCAATGGAGGACAACTACAAATTCTCAAAAGCTTCACACTATCTTGATCAAGATAGTGTGAAGCAAAATCAATTCATGGTACCCAACAAAAGCTTCAACTCCAAAGCTTCACCTACAAAGCTTCAACTCCAAAGCTTCACCTACAAAAGTTTCAACACAAAAGCTTCACCTACAAAACTTCAACTCCAAAGCTTCACCTACAAAGCTTCACCCACAAAAGCTTCACCCACAATAGCTTCACCCACAATAGCTTCACCTACAAAAGCTTCACCTATAAAAGCTTCACCGACAAAAGCTTCACCGACAAAAGCTTCACCCACCACAAAAGCTTCACCCACCACAAAAGCTTCACCTACAAAAGTTTCACCCATAAAAGCTTCACCAACAAGAGTTTCACCCACCACAAAAGCTTCACCCACAAAAGCTTCACCTACAAAGCTTCAACACAAAAGCTTCACCCATAAAACTTCAACTCCAAAGCTTCACCTACAAAGCTTCAACACAAAAGCTTCACCCACAAAAGCTTCACCCACAATAGCTTCACCTACAAAAACTTCACCTATAAAAGCTTCACCGACAAAAGCTTCACCTACCACAAAAGCTTCACCCATAAAAGCTTCACCCACCACAAAAGCTTCACCTACAAAAGTTTCACCCATAAAAGCTTCACCAACAAGAGCTTCACCCACCACAAAAGCTTCACCCATAAAAGCTTCACCTACAAAGCTTCAACACAAAAGCTTCACCTACAAAAGCTTCACACTATCTTGATCAAGACAGTGTAAAGCAAAATCAATTCATGGTACCCAACAAAGCTTCAACCTCAAAGCTTCACCTACAAAGATTAAAATATATATATATATATTCCGAAATTCAAAAATACAAAAATTCGAAAAAAAAAATTGCCTAGGCCTCATCTTCTTTGGGCCTAACAACTTTCATAACAAATATATATGTAGAAGGAGTTTTGGGCTACCACTTAGAAAGGAAATGCCTCATTCGTCAACTCCCTCGATCAGAGACTTGGGGGACTCCTACCATATGCTACTGCACCTTGATACTCGGAAGTCTCACGACTACTCAATGACTTGGATTTTTCAAGTCTCCAACCGAGAAGTTTTCCTCACTCGGGAAATTAAGGAAGCACTACCTCAACATACATGCTTCACTCACAAAGCTTCAACATACAAGCTTCAACAAAAGAAAAAATTCAAAGAACTTAGTAAAAGGCCTTGGTGTATTTAACACAATACGTTGAAATGAAGCAAAGCTTGTTTATTGATATCTCTGATAAGTTACAAATATGTACATATACATTAATCAAAATAAACAAACAAGAGGGAGCCTTCACAAAGGTTGCTCAGGAGAAGTCTCAGCAGTCGGCAGAGCCTCAGAAAGAGGAGGCACCGGAGGATGATTATTCGAAGCCTCAGTACTAGGCAGAACCCCAAAAGGAGAAGGCACCGAAGGTTGATCATTTGGAGCTTCATTATGCGGTACAACCCCAGAAGACGAAGGCAATAAATGCCTTTGGAACAAACCCACAAACTTCTGATGATCAAGTAAAATCTGACCATCAGATTCATGCAGCTGGTCAAGCTTCCTCTTCATGTTTGTAGCATAGTCATGTGCGAGCATGTACAACTATTTATTATCATGCTTGAGCCCTCTGATCTCCTGTTTGAGACTTATCACTTCAACCGTCAATGATTCAACTTGGCAGGTTTGAGCAAATAGGCGTTGGGCCATATTAGACACAGAACCTGCACACTGAACACTGAGAGCCAGAGAATCCTTAACAGCCAACTCATCAGACCGTTTGGAAAGTAGTCTGTTATCTTTGGGAGTGAGAAGGTTCCTGGCCACCATCGCAGTGGTCATATCATTCTTCATCACAGAGTCCCCAACGGTAAGAGGACCAGTAGGGGATAAGAAGGATGGGCGTCATATGTTGTCTTGAGAAGGCATGGCTGCCTCTTCACCAAAGTTCAAGTCAAAACGACGGTCGGATGGGCTAGACATTCTCAGAAATGATGAAAGAGAAATGAGGGGTAATAAATCTCTGAAGTACAAAAATAAGGGGAAAATTCCTGCAAGCAATAACTCTCTTAACGTACTTCTTACGTACAATTAGTGCTCCTATAAAAGAAAGGGCAACATGGCCATTGGTTCAAAAATCGAAGAAGCACCATTCTCCGGATTTCGAAAAGCAGATTTTCCTGAGTAAAATATGTCGACAATCCCCACACGCAACATTAGCTCCTCGAGTACCACAGATAACTTTGCCAAAGATCTCTGACAAAGTTTAGACACATAAATTTTGAAGGTCCAGCTACCCTACCATTACCCACAAGGGTAAAGGAACAGCACCACTGCTTGATAACTGGAAAGTCCCTGTGTGTGTCAACCTCCGTGCTCCGTGGCAAGGCAAACTGGCAAAAATGCCCAACGTTTACTCACATCGAGAAAACACTCCCAACAGGATTACTTGCTCAAAAATCGAACAGGCACCACTTCCCGAATCTCGAGAGCCAAACTCCCACCAGGATAGCTTTCTCAAAAATCGAAGAGGCACCGTTATCCGACTCTCAAGAACCAGACTCACAACAAGATTACTTTCTCAAAAATCAAAGAGGCACCGCTCTCCGAATCTCGAGAGCCAGACTCCCAACATGATTGCTTTCTCAAAAATCGAAGAGGCACCGCTCTCCGAATCTCGAAAGCCAGACTCCCAACAAGATTGCTTTCTCAAAAATCGAAGAGGCACCATTCTCCGAATCTCGAGAGCCAGATCCCCGTCAAAAACAGAAGAGGCACCGCTTTCTGAACTTCGAGAGCCAGATTTCCTTGGATAAAGCTTATCTACAATCTTCACACGCAACATCAGCTTTCCAGATACCACAGACCACTTTTTCAAAGTGCTCTGACAAAGTTAAAACACGTGAATCTTGCAGCTCCCACTACATTGATATGACCGAGAAGGGTAAAAGAACAGCGTTACTACTCGCTGTTGGGACAATTCCTATATATGTCGACCTTCATCTTCCACAGCCAGGCAAACCTGCAAATAAAAAAAATGCTCAACTTTTCTTCACATCTGAGAGGGCACTCTCAGCAAAGTCTCTCGAAATACTCATCTTATTCCCCCACATAATACCTCTGCAAACGAGCCACACTAGAGCAAGAGTATCTCATATCATCAGGGTTAAAAGCAAGAGTATCCCATATCATGCTTTTTCCCTGTCTTTTCCTTTGGCCTTATTCTTACCTGCAAGACGAGGAGAAAGAAAGTAATTAGTCAGCACTTGGAATCAAGCTTCCAGTCAGAAACTGACTACCTGGAACTCTTTGTCTGATTACTTACCTGGCATTGCTCTCGAGTACTCATCTTCAACATCTTATGCTTCCAAAAAAGATACCACATCTACCTGAGGAACAGATAGGGCAAGTGAGAAGGATACAAGGAAGCACGTGGAGACAAGCGCAACAGAACACGTGCCGATTCATCTATTACTTTGTCAACAGCAAAAGTATCCCATATCATCAAGGTCGAACGCACTCTTGATTTGATGGACTTGTTTTGACCCTCAAATTCTTGAGTCGACCTTATACTCTGGAGGAAACCAGAAAACCCTCCAGCCCAGTTCAAGAATAAGCCTGTGGAAAGTTACTTCTTCAAAAGCAAAAGTATCTCATATCATCTCTTCTCCTTTTTCTTCTCTTTATCCTTCCTGCTGCTTGCAAGATATGGAGAATGAGAACAATCAGCTGGAACTTGAAATCAAATTTCTGATATGGGACTGATTGCTTGGAACTTTGATTGTTTACCTTGTTTGTCACCTCTTTCAACAAATCTCCTAGCTCGGCGACTTGGGGGACTACTACTACATGGTTTGTATCGCGTTTGACCAAGCCTGAAACTACAAGTAAGCTTCAAGTGAAATTGATACATTACCTTGTGCATCTCCACCGGTTAAAGATACCACCCCTGGATAGAGGAAGAGTACTTCCAGAGAAGATGCCACATCTACCTAAGAGACAGATAAGGCAAGTGAAGATGATACCACACTTCGGTACTTAGAAGTTTTGTGATTAATCAGCGGCTTGAATCTTGCAAGTCCCCAACGTAGGAGCTTCCCTCACTCGAGAACTTAGGGGAGCACTGTTTGTACCATACTTGACCAATCCTGAAACTACCGAGTACCGGTCAACGTTATACCGTCAAGGACCTAGAAGAGTTTCCCTTCAACCAGGAGGCTAATCACAGCGCGACACGTGTCGACATCAGAAGCCAATCATAGCACGACACGTGTCAACATCAGAAGCCAATCACAACACGACCCGTGTCAATATCAGAACAAAACTAGAAAATCTCTTCTATAAAAGGAGATCATTCTCCCACAATATTTCCTAATGTCATTTGTACTAAATCATTCACTTGTACTCACTAAAGGAAAGCTTGAACATATGTACTTGTGTAAACCCTTCACAATTAATGAGAACTCCTCTACTCCGTAGACGTAGCCAATCTGGGTGAACCACGTACATCTTGTGTTTGCTTCCCTGTCTCTATCCATTTACATACTTATCCACACTAGTGACCGGAGCAATCTAGCGAAGGTCACAAACTTAACATTTTCTGTTGTACCAAAGTCCCCACTGATTTTGTGCATCAACAAAAACCAAAATCCAAATTAAGCCTAACTGTGCCTAGAGCCTTGACTTCAACCCTTCTCCCATTGTCAACGAATACCTTGACTTCATCTTTATTTGGAATTCTCCTTGTTATGAAGTCCTGTAATAAGTTCGTAACATGAACAGAAGAGCTAGAGTCAAGCCACCAAGCACTGCTAGGTATATCAATCAAATTACTTTCAAAACAAGCAAAAACCTTTTTACCCTTTTTAGCTTTTTGTTTAGCAAGTCATGCTTTATATTTAGGACAACTCCTCTTCATATGGCTGGCCTTTTTACAAAAGTAACATTTGAAAACCAAAGGTCTGTTAGGTTTAAAAACCCTCTTGGAAGACAAGTGAACATTTCTACTATGATATTTCCTGATGGCATTCGAGTTTGATGCCTTGACATCCCTATTGCTGCTTTGAACAAAATTAACCATTTCACCCTTTCTTTGTCCATTTTCTCCATTTTCATCCTAACCTTCTCACTTACACATATGGAGATTAACTCATTGACATCCAATTTCCACGTAAAGCATTGTAAGACACTTTGAGTTGAGTATATGTATTAGGGAGTGAATTCATAATAACATGCACAAGGAAAGTTTCATATATGGGTACCTCTAGTGTTTTTAGTTTTCCAGCAACATCAATCATTTCCAGAATATACTCATACACACTCTCAACACCATCATACCTCATGGTTGTCAATAAATTCATAAGGTTCCCAGTTTCACTCTTGTCTGACTCATTGTACTTTTCTTCAATGGATTTCAAGAAGTCATATGCATTTGATGTCTTTGGAAAACCACCACGCACCACTTCAGTCATTGATATCTTAATAATCATCAAGCAAATTCTATTGGACCTTTCTCATTTCTCATGCTTGGATATCTGGCTTGCTCTGCTTTATTCAGTGGGCACCGATAGTTCCTCAGTTCTTAGTGCTAGATCCCAGTCCATCACACCAAGCACTATCTCCAAATCTTGCTTCCACTTTTTGTAATTAACTCTAGTTAGGGGTTCCACCATATTCAAGCTCCTGGAATTGGGGTTCATAACTGAATACACAACATGCACAAAACTTTAATCTTTATGCCCCAATACCTTATGTCACAAGTCTCTACATTTTCGAATCGAAGAGAACTCGTGAACCTTTTTGTTAATTATAATACTATCATAGTTTTGTTTGAATTTCTATAACCATATCAACATGCCTTTGTGGTTAGTAAACATGGTTGGATTCTAACAAGAACGTATAAAATATTATGCCACTTGAAAACCAAAAAATATGAATGATAATTTTCAATGGATAACTATCGGTCATGTTTCCAATATTCATTGCAAGTACTGGTGTTCCAGTCCTTTGTACAACATATGAGCAAGAAGAGCTTTAGCTAATACATGCCCATAATTTTTTTTTTTATGGACTAGAACCAGTCTGTATTCTGCAAAAGAAAGAAGACAATTTCTTGTGCTTTCCACATAGGGTTAAAAGATATGTGAAAGACTCTGATACCAAATGTAATATAGTTAATAGCGGAAATAAGCAAATCACAAATACAATTAACCACTAACCTTGTGAAGCCATTGCAGCAGAAAAACTAGAGCTCTTCTACACTAAACACTATGCAATTAACAAACAATAGGGCTTGTTCTCTCTGTTTTGCATAATCAGTTTGAATGCGGGGACCTCTATTATATATCCTTAGGGGTGGTATTTGATTAGGTTACTTCCCATCATGTAATCCTAATCAAATTGTATAAACCAATATCCTTATCACCACAAACCAAAGTTATCATATCAGAATAGTTAAACCTAATCATACCAGGATTACTTTCAGCTTTATTTTTCGATCAAAAACATTCCCTGATAGCATTACAAGTCTAGTCTATCCCAATCTCTTAAGACTTCAATCCTTTAAGCTCATGATAAATTAAGTGTGCAGCTCTAATTAGATTAAAATCCATTCTTCATATCTCTTTTAATTTCAACACCAAGAACATACGAAGCTTCTCCAAGGTCTTTCATTTCAAAGTTTTCTTGTAGCAATTTCTTGGTTTCATCCAATAAGCTAGATGTGTTCGTTGCAAGTAGTATGTCATCCACATAAATGACCAATATTATGAAGCTACTCCCATTGATCCTCAAGTATATGTAGTTATTAGAAGGATTCTCAACAAAGCCATTCTCTTTAACAACTCTATGAAACTTGAGGTACCATTATCTCGATGCTTGTTTTAACCCAACTAAATTTTCATTCCCTTCTTCTATGAATCCCTCTGGTTGCTTCATGTAGATGCATTCTTCAAAGTCACCATTTAAGAATGTCGTCCTAATGTCCATTTGGTGCAAGATTGGATCAAAATGTGCAATGATAGCCATAATAACTCTAAATGCATCTTTTGTTGAAACATGACTGAAGGTCTCTTTATAATCCACTCACTCTTTATGAGTAAACCCTTTAGCTACAAGTCTCGCTTTGTGCCTCTCTATGTTTCCCTTCGAATCTCTTTTGGTCTTGAATACCCATTCGCAGCCTATTGGCATAATGTTTTCTGTTTTCTCTACAAGCTCCCAGACTTTGGTATTTTTCATCGATCCCAATTCACTTTCCATTGTTTCTATCCATTTGGTAGCATTTATACTTGAGATTGCTTCTTTCACTTTCCATTGCTTCTAACCATTTGTTAGCATTTATACTTGAGACTGCTTCTTTAAAAGTTTTGGGATCATTGAATTCTAACAAATCAATGTCGTTGGCTGCTGCTTCAGTCATGTACACAAAATTTTCTAAGGCGGTTGATCTCCTTACCCTAGTTGATTTCCTCAGGACCATTGGTTGATTTTCAACTATGCCACCCTCTTGCCCTTGCTATGTTTGCATGTCTAGTGCTTCGGTGTCCATAAGCTCATTGACACCATTGATATTAACATCATTATCAATCGGTGGTGTGGCTCCCACATTATTTCCTTGCTCAGAATTCACGTTCCCTTCAACTTCATTTGTATCATCATGCATGTACTTGGAAATTCAATTGCCACTGTTGATGCCTCGAGAGAAGAAATCTTTGTATGTTCTATAGTAGTGCCAGTGTATCTTTCTTCTTCAAACACAAAATCATTATCATTTGAAAGGAACAAAATATCGATAATATCGGCGAAATATCGCCGATATTGTCGTTTTTTTTAGATACCGATATTTTCACACTTATCCCTTAATTATCGTCCATATATCGCGATATTATCGATAATATCGATAATATCGCGATATTATTGATAATATCGCAAATATTGCGATATTATCGCTAAGGGTAATGATTTTCTGGTATGCTTTCAAGTTTGGGCTGATGGTCCATTTTATAATCCCTCCACCAACTTCTTCTTTATGACTTAGGCGATGTGGGACAACAGTGGTCCATTTTATAATCCCTCCACCAGCTTCTCTTTATGCCTTGGGCGATGTGGGACAACAGCAACAACTCTAATCTCACAATTGTATTGTATTCTTCGCTTTCCCATTCAACACCCACCGGCTTTATCCAACAAAATTGCGTTTTTATTATGGGTAATGATCTTTTGGACTTATACGAGTTGCAATTTAGTTTTTCAATTACCCACCAAAGAATTTAAGGCTACTTCGATTTATACATTTTAGGTTGGGGAATGAGTTTAACGATGAGTACTAATTTTCTCACATTGCACCATTAGAAAAATATCATATTGATATACGTCTTTTGGTTATTTGCTAATTTGACTGTTTGCCAGAATAATGATATGATAGGCATTCGATTTATTTGTGGGCTAACGAGGGAAACCAAACTAGCACATATGAACAAAAACTCGTCATCGTAAAGCTTCGGCTTCTATTCAAATTAGTAACATGAAAGGAAAACCAATCATACAATTTAGTCTAAATGGTGGAAGTGACGTTTCTACGTCAGTCTTATATTTACTACATCATCAATTTAATTAAAAACCTATAATTACCTAGGTAGAATTGTTCATCTCATTGTGGCGTCTTTGATTACCAAAACATAATCATGTACTATGTCTATATGATTTTGTATTAACACGTTGGATAAAAATATCACTCAAAATTTTGATATGCCTTTCAAAATTGACTAAACAGTTTTCTTTTTTCTCGAAACTAGATGATGTAAAATGTGATTAACCAAATTATTATTATTTTAAAAAAATAAAGAAAAATTAGTATCCAATCCTTAGTTTCTAATGTTCATTGACTAAGATCTTATCAGTTTTTATATTTTGATCAAAGTCCCTAGCATTAATGAATTACATGTAAGTTACATAACTTTCATAACAAAAATTAGTAATTGATTTAGAGTTTTAATACTCACATTCTTATTAAACTTCTAATTAATTTTCAATTCAAACGTTTCAAATATATAAAAAATAAAATAAGAATAAGTTTGTACCCATTAATTTTTATAAAAAAATTGATATGTACCCGTTATAAGAATAAGTCACTCATGTATCTTACCATGCAATGTATAAAGTGTAAAATATTGTACTAATTCATTATATATAAATGATTATGGTGTGTTTAAACTTCTTTCATTAATTACTACATATTTTCTACACTCACAATGTTTGCCAGCTTGCTATATAATCAACTTAAATCAGTTAAATCCATCATGCAATGCATTTCCTTCCAATTTTTTGTGATAAACTAATATATAATTGACTAAATAAACATCCTGCAAAGTTTCAATAAAAATTTCCAAGTTTTTCTTACAATTTCCGTGGTTTCCATATTATTTTTATCGATATCGATAATATCCTGATATTTCCATCGATATTTCCGTGTTTCTGGACTACCGATATTTCCGATATTACCGATATTTAATACCTTGATCATTTGTCCCAGACTCATCGTCCAGGCTGTGCTCCATAAATATTGCTTTCTATGTCTCAATAATTTTAGGACCTTGATTGCTAGAACGGTAGAATCTAAACCCTTTTGATCTCTCGACATAACCAATGAAGTAACAACTAATTGTCTTGGGATCAAGTTTAACACTACTGGGGTTGTAAATTTTGGCTTTTGCTTTACATCCCCATACATGTAAATGATTCAAGCTCGGTCTCATCCAGTCCATAATTCAAATGGAGTGTTTTCTACTGCTTTTGAAGGAACTCTATTCAACAAATAATTGGCAGTTTTTACTGCATCTCCCCATAAATATTTAGGCTAGTGAACCCTACAAATCATGCTTATTACCATATTCAACAAATAATTTGAAAAATTATTTTTACCTTCCTTTGCCTCTTGGTTGGCAAGCCATGACACTTGTATTTAGGACAATTTCTCTTCATATGGCCTTTTTTTTTTTTGGCAAAAATAACACTTAAAAATTGATGAGTTATTCACTTTGAATGTGTTTTTAGAGGGAGGAATGTTTCTGGCAGAATTCCTTTTGGTAGTATCCGAGTTGTTGTTATTGGCATTCTTTGCATAACCCTGAACAAAATTCACCGACTCACCCATCTCCTTTTCAGCCCTTTCCTTCTTAATCCTCACTTCCTCACCCACACATATAGTTATTAATTCATTGACATCCCACTTTCCTTGCAGTGTATTATAGGATACTTTCAACTGAGTATAAGAAATAGGCAAGGAATTCATGATGACATGGACCAAAAATGTTTCAGAAATGAGTACCTCGAGTGTTCTAAGCTTCCCAACAATGTCAATAACCTTGAGAATGTATTCACGGATACTCGATTCACCATCGTATCTGATGGTTGTCAGTATGAGTTCATCAAGTTCCCAATTTCTGTCTTTTCATATTCTTTGTACTTCTCTTCGATCGATTTCATGAACTCCTTTGCATTAGTTGCCTCTGGGAAGCCTCCACGAACTACATCAGAAATGGACCTTTTGATTATCATGAGGGATATTCTGTTTGATTTCTCCCGTTTTTCATGCTTGGATCTCTGGCTCAAAGTGCATCCTTCATTTGGCATTGGTGGTTCTTCAGTTCTTAGCGCCAAATCCATATCCATGACACCCAAAACTATCTCCAAATCTTATTTACACTTCTTATAGTTAACACTGGTGAGAGGTTCAACTGTGTTAAGGTTCATGGAACTTGGATTCATGGCTGTAGTCATATAGAATGAAAATATTAATCTTTAATCCCCATCTTTATTTCAAAGACTCAACAATTTTAGATTGAGGAGTACGTGAGTAATTCTCTTAATCATACCACCTTCATATCCAACGTATAAGTTTTCTGTAGTCATAAATAGAAACCTTTATGATTTATAAACTGACTTGATTCACACATTGATATATGAAGTGTTATGCCACTTCAAATCCAGCTGAACTTCTTTAGATGATCAGTGTCTATGTTTCAAATCCTAGTGACATTACTAATGTATATATATTGATATTGATAACATTTTTGTCAACGGACAGCTTTAGCTGTCATGTGTTCACATACATCCTTCTCTGTACAATATATATATATATATATATATATATATATATATATATATATCAATTCTTTAATCTGCTACACAAAACAATTCTTGATGCTTTCTTCTTAGGGTTAATTGGTATGTGAAAGCCCTGATACCAAATGTAAGATCAATATAAATAAAGTCAGCGAAATAGAATAATTACAATACCAAAAGTAACCACTAACCTAAAGAAGACATCTCTTGGAAAGTAGGGATATTCTGTAGCTCTCCTCAACTGCATGCAATCAGTCAATGAATGGGATCTGAGTATTCTTTAGTTTGCGTGATTGAGAGAGCGCAAAGACCCCTTGTTTTCTACTGCATACGATTATGATTGATAAGGACTCTTCCCATTATACAATCCTAATCAATCTAACCTTATCATCAAGAAAACCTATCATTCACATCCATTATAAGTGTTTCAACATTATTGTGACTGTTTCAGCTGAAACCCCTATTATACAAATTCCCTATCAGCTTACAACCTTAGTTAATTCCAATCTCTTATATCATAACGTCTCTAAACTAAAGATGATCAAGTGTTCAGCTCTCATTAGAACTTACAAACTAGTATTGCTACTTGCTAAGTTGCATGATTAGTCGATCGATGTCATTACGGAGAAATTTTTTATTGTGACCAGAACACGAGTGGTACACCATGTGTTTTTATATAAATGGTAGAAAATTTATTTTTAAGTTATTAACTTTTTAACACACATATCCCACCATTTGTATAGTGACACATGATATACCACATCTGGCCCAAAATAATCCCAAAAATTCTAGAGGCGACACATGTACTTTTATTCAAGGAAGACAAGATTGCCCTCAATATATGGGTAGGCTTCTCAGATGCTCCCACGCGCAACTCACATCCCTTGAGGTCCCAGCAACTAAATACGACTGCCCACAGCTCACCTGCCCTTGGCAAGGAATTAAAGATAAGGATTAATTGCCCAAATTCTATCTTTAATACAATCTCAATTGAATATTGACTCCAATCAAGTAGGTAATCCTAATTCAAATAAATTAGGGATAATTAAACCATTATCTCAAGATACTATTTCCTATTTAATATCTTGGAAATATTTAGAGAATATCTCTCCATTAAACACTATGGCCAACCCTATCCCTATAAATACCCTATATTTTGTCAAATTTCAGAGGCTTTTGGCAACCCTAAAAATGCCCTAAACACTTTACTCTCACAGAGAAACTAACTTAGGCATCGGAGATCCGTTGACCTAACCCTCCCACCTCATAGGCGCGTGAGGCTTAGGTTTTTGATCAAATGTGTTGATTGTTTTGCAGGTGCATTTTCATCAAGACTGAAGACGGTGGAAATTTGCGTCGACAAATTGGTGCTTTCATTGAGAGCTGATTCAAAATACTCGAAAAAGCCTCTCTTATTTGGTTTCTTGAATTTTCTGTTACGTTGAATTTCTCACACGTCGTATCAATTAATTTTTCCTAGAAAAGTTTCTTGATCAATCCCTGGAAAAAGGATAAAATGGTAGAAAATTCAGAAACCACAACTAACGGAACCTCCTACGTGCAAGAATTTGGACCGGATAGTGGAGACGAGAACATAGCCCCACGTTTGAAGTCTTCAAGGCTCAACACGACGACAGGAGGAGCCTTACCGTCGAGAAGCCGCGCCACCACCATAACCACCGTTACCCAGCAGCCACGGCAAGGCAACCAGGCCACGACACCACTTCCATCGCCGCTACCCTTACAGTGCTGCACCCTACCAAGCCCTAGGCAGGAAGCCCAGGTCTATTTCCAAGCCCATGAGCAGGAGGCCCAAAACTTGGCAGCTGCCACAGCAGGCCTAGGGCAGAAGGCCTACCCTAAGCCCAATCCACCTAGCCAGCAGGACATAATGTGGCAGCCCAACGGCCAGGAAGGCCCAAGGCCATGTAGGCCCAATGCGAGTAGGCGTCGGTCCAACGCGCCCAACGACCCACTTCGACGACCCGGCTTGAGGCCCAATCCATTCCAAGGCCACCTTCAGCGATCCAGATTTCGACCACAAATCCCACGATTGATTCAGGGTTACTTTCACCCTACTTTTCTGCAGGAATGCCCATTTTAGGCTCAAGTTTTGTACCTGCAGTCCACTATACTTCTACCACACATGGAGACGCCCATCATCCAGACTCTTCCAATCCAAATGGCGAGCACCATATGCTCCAGCAAGTCGCCAATTTGATGAACGCCCTCACACAGCAGACCACATTGGTGAACCAACTCCTTGAATGGATCGAAATGCAGCGCGCCCCAGAGGAGATGTCCCGAAGCAGGACAAGGATGGAAAAACATGACTTATTCCAGTGACGTCCCCGTAAAGAGCCGCTCAGCCCGTCACGAATCATGTGTTTGGTAGTGTGCACTCTTGTTTGGGCCCTCGGGGAAACTTCTTATCCCGCCTAGTTGCATAGAGAAGCATTCATTCCTGACTTAACTCACGAGTCAGTGTGCATTCGAGATTGGGTCCACACTCCGACGAGCACTCAGGACATTCCTGGAGAAGTGTCCACACGAGGCTAGGCCCACAAGGAGATCCTCCTACGAAGTACCTGACATCACCTACCCTACTATCCAAGCCGGAGGCAGCGGATGATCTATGCATCTATATGGCAGTATCTGAAGCAGCAATAAGCTCTACCCTCGTACGAGAAGAGCTGGGGGGCGACCACCTATATTCCATAGTTCAAAAGCTCTCCTCGATGTGGAGGCCAGATACCCGAAAATCAAAACTTTGATTTTAACGCTAGTTGTTGCAACCCAAAAACTCAAGCCATACCTTCAAACGTACGCAGTCATCATCATGACACAATATTCCATACAGCCCAGACGCACAACGTTAAAGGGGTAAAAACCGGCGGACATTCCGACGAGCACAGTAACTCAGCCCAAAAATACCTTAGAGGCAGCCGAGCACACCGTAGCCGCACCAGCCCCACCTGCAAGAGATTTTCGACGCTTACACATTGACGTATCATCCAACTACCAAGGATTGGGAGTAAGCCTAGTTCTCACTACCCCGAACGGTTCAATGCTCGAGCAGGCGATCACTCTAAGCTTCAAGGCATCAAACAACGAAGCAGAGTATAAAGCCCTACTAGCAGGTCTCCAATTGGCAAAAGACCTAGCGGTGAAAAAGCTCACAATCTATTCCGATTCCCAGCTGATCACCAACCAAACTTCAGGGGGGAATACGCAGCAAATCATCCAAGGATGGCTCGATACCTCGAGAAGGTACGAGAGCAGCTAGCGAGGTTACAAGCGTACACACTTACTTAGGTTCCGCGAGCATAAAATGCCCATACAGATGTACTAATAAGCCTAGGCTTTGTGCTAGACCATTAGCTTAGGCGCTCCATTCCAGTCAAGTACTTGGAAAAGCCAAGCATAGATGAGGAACCAACAGTTGAGGTGATGCAGATTCGCACAACCCTGAGTTGGCAAGATCCCATCATCGACTACATAGTCAATGGAACACTCCCCACAGACAAACTAGAGTCCAGGAAGCTCCAAATGAAGTCAGCATGCTACTATATGTGGAACGGCATGCTCGTTCGAAGATCCTTTTTAGAACCATACCTCCACTGCCTATTGCATCCCGATAACCTAAAGATTCTTAGCTCAATCCATGAAGGCGTCTGTGGAAACCACTCAAGAGGCCGCTTCCTGGCACAAAAAGCTCTTAACGCTGGCTATTATTGGCCAACCATGCATCAAGATACCAAGAAGTTATTCACAAACCTGGCTCAACTGCTGCCTATAACTACTCAAAACCTCATTTGGGTAAGCTCTCCAGAGCGAGAGGGTAAACTAATCATCTGGCACCCATCAAGGTAAACTCTCTAGAGTGAAAGGGTAAACTAATTCCCCGACACCCATCTGGGTAAGCTCTCCAAAGCGAGAGGGTAAACTAATCCCCCGACACCAATCAGGGTAAGCTCTCCAGAGCGAGAGGGTAAACTAATTCCCTGACACCCATCTAGGTAAGCTCTCCAGAGCGATAAGATAAACTAATTCCCCGACACCTATTTGGGTAAGCTCTCCAATGCAAGAAGGTAAACTAATTCTTCAACAAGTAGAAGATGCCATATACCCATTCAGACATGGTGTGTGTTTTCCAATATGAGAGGGTAAACTAATCGGAATATCTAAACGTGGATGGGTGGTATGACTACTCAGTTTCCCCTGAATACAACGACTACCTGAGCTGGATGACTCCCAGTATTGGCCACAATAGTCCTTCCCCTGGAATAGACTTAGCCAACTAAAGGATTCAATTCCACAGGATCCTGGGTCTCTAACCGGAAGAGACGCTAAGTGCAGGAACCCTGCCCATGAAAGAATTCGCGTGACAATATGGTTCGTCCTCGAGTGCAAATCTTCATGAAGTGACTTAGTTTTAAAATGTTGCAATACTAGTTAAGCAACATGCGGAATCAAAGTGCGACTCGAAAGGATATGGCCTCTTTCGATTTCGCCTACACATCGTGCCTAAAACACCTCCGAGAGCTAGGGACGACACCTGAAGTGGTTATGCGGGTCGTCTGCTTCTTTAAATAAGACACCCGGCCGACGACCCAATGGCTGGCAGCCCAAGGTAATCCGTAAGCCAAGACTTACGTTTGCTATGACTACGCAAACTCGCCTACTTACTTAAAAGCAGCGCTTCCGACCAACAGTCTATTATTTAAATTTTGCTAGATCAAAGTCGAGTGTCACGACTATTGCAGCTACGCGGTCCTCCTCTGCTTCCTACAAGAAGCATAAGTACGACCGATGACTCTATAAGTAAAAAATCTCACAATGTGCTCCAAGATGCCCAAAACTTAAAAAGCTACTAAAGTCGAGTGTCACGACTATAGCAACTACGCGGACCTCATCTGCTTTCTACGAGAAGCACAAGTCCGGCCTACGGCTTTATAAGTCAAAAATCTTGCAACACACCCCAGGAGGGCTAAAGATCATGAAGACATCCAAAGTCGAGATTCATAACTATTGTAGCTACGAGAACTCGCCTACTTCCTACGGAGGCAACGAGCTCGGTAGCCGGCTCTATAAGTTAAAAATCTCATATTTTTTCCCCTTGTAGGTAAAGCTTTAGAAGTCCCGAAGACAAAGCTAAAACCTAAGTGACGACGTGGGATCGGCTGCTTCATTGAGGTAGCTCACCTAGCCAAACGTCCTAGGATAAAGTTTTGCAAAAAACATGGTGAAACAGTAGGATGAAGCAAAACAAGGAAAGCTGTTTATTAAATTTCTAGCAAATTGATAAACCGGCTCGAAGGCCAGCAAAGCTCAAATAAAGCAGAACAAAAAGGAAAAGAAGAAAATTCCTAAGTCTAAGAAAAAAGACTACTCCTAGGTAGCCTGCGAACCATTGGTTCCTCAACTGCCACGTCTTCAGCAGCCGCACCACTCCCAGCAGCCAAAGCTTCCATCAGCTCATCCTCAGCCATCCCTGCCTGGACTGCCTGACCCTCAGCTGCTCCACCAAAGGCAGCCTCAAACGAGAAATCAAGCAGATCAATTGGAGAAATGGAAAAAGTCTCGAAGTCATTCTTGGAAAACTCATAATCCGACAGCCTACCCTGAAGATGGTCTACATAGCCAAGCTTGTAGAAATCGGCCTGACAAGAAGCAAGCGCCACTTCGTGACCAGCTTTCTCATTCTTCAGCTACACATTCTCCTCAACAAGCCCAGTGTAAGCACCGTGTAGCTCATCCAGTTCATTTTTTAGGTTTTCGTTAGCAGACAACGCACCATGCAAATCCACCTCTTTGAGATGAGACACTTCAGCATGCATGAAGATAAGCTCTTCGTCCTCGTCAAAGCAAGCAGATTGTAGCTCCTAATTGACACGCGCAAGGTCATCGACCACCGAAGAAACACGACTGACTTCATTCTCTACAGCTTCCAACATCGCCTGAGTCGCACTAAGCCTAGCATTTAAGTTGGCGACCTCCTGATGAGCGATCTCCAGCTACAAAGAAGTGGGGGCAGAGACATCAAACCCCTTCAAAACGGCGAGTTCAAATTCGAGCTTCTCGATCTTTTAAGGAGCTGAGCGAAGCTGAGCCACCAATGCCACTTTGGCCTCCTTAGCACACTTGACAACATCTTGATCAACGCGCATAGACTTAGCTACCAAGATCAAAATCTTATGTATTGTAGCAATCAGAGATAACCTCCTCGAGAAGGCAGAGCGCTTCGCAAATGAGTCTGAGCGGATGACAACTTTCCTAACACTATCAACAAATTTGGCGCATGCATCGATGTCCTCAAGCAGGTCAGCCTTCAGTAGCTCACAAACCTCGAGAAACTCTCCAACTTTAGACTCAGTGGATCTCTCACAACTGCCCATACGAGCAGATTTCCCCTTCTCAGCAGACGAGTCAGTCACAGCGGAAGGAAGAACAGGCCTAGGCACCACCTTAGCAGCAGAATCTATATTCCCATTTTTTATAGCAGCGAGCCTCTCAGAAGTCGAACTAGGCTTAGCTCCTGACGGACGTTTAAACACAAACCCAGACACCAGATGCGTCATCGAACCCTTCTGCTGGGCAAGTCTCTCAATAATAAATGCGGTTACCTTTGGAGCAGCAAGTTTCACAGGCTCAAGCTCAACGGTATTCTTCACCCCCTTGGGGGAAGTTAGATCAATGACAAACTTCTCGGTAGCAGATGAGCTCCCACGAGCAGTAAAAGAAGTCTTTGGCTTCTTCTCGGCCAAAGACTCACAAGCAGGTGAGGAAGATCTTTTCTTTCCACCCACATTGGCAGCAGGCTCTACAGCAGCGATCGAGCGAGCCAACGCCTCGTCCTTTATATGCTTTATCTTTTCCCTCAGAGGCAGGCCATATTTTTCCCAATGATTAGGGCTGAGCAGCTAACACCACTCACGTTACTCAATAGGAATGCCCAAGACGATGTGCACTTTCTTTAGACCTGGCATTCGTGTCGTGTTTTACGTGTTCGTGTCATTTTCGTGTCATACCCGATATCTTAACGGGTCGTGTCGTATAACACCCGTTAAAATAAACGGGTAAAATGACCCGACCTGAAATCAACCCGATAATATTAACAGGTAATATGACCCGACCCGTTACCCGTTAAGGAAAATATATTTTAAACCAATAAATAATCAAATGAAAAACATAATACTAAATAAGTATATACATACTATATTGTCACATCCAAAACATAAAAACACATTTTTCTTTTAAGTATATTTTCACTTACCTAAAGTCTTTAATAGTTTTTTAATTAATGTATAAGTGTAAAAAAAATATAGAAAAAAATAGGGTAAAAGACTGTTTACTACCCTCATGTTTCATGATTTTCAACATTTAGTACATCAAGTTTTTTTCGTCTCAGAGTCATACCTAAAGTGTAAATTTTGGGACAGTCTCATACATCGTTAGTCAAACTGTTAAATCTACCGTTAATTGTGACGTGGCGCCATGTGGACAATGATTGGGCACCACGTGTCAGGCACGTTTTTCTTTTTTTTCCTTCTTTCTTCTTCTTCTTCTTCTTCTTCTTCTTCTTCTTCCTCCGACTCAACTTTTTTTTTTCTTCCTCCTTCTCCTTCTTCCTTCCTCCTTCTTCCTTCCCCTTCTTCTCCTTCTTCCTTCTTCTTCCTTCTCCCTTCTCCCTTCTCCTTCTCCTTCTTCTTCTTCTTCCTCCGAATCTAGGGATGGTTTTTTTTTTTTCTTCTTCCTCCTTCTTCCTTCTTCTTCCTTCTTCCTTCTTCCTTCTTCCTTCTTCTTCCTCCGAATCTGCCCAGATTCGGTTTTTTTTTCTTTTTTTTCTTTTTTTTCTTTTTTTTCTTTTTTTTCTTCTTCTTTCTTCTTCTTCCTCATTCTTCCTCCTTCTTCCTTCCCCTTCTCCTTCTTCTTCTTCTTCTTCTTCCTCCAAATCTGGGGAAGTTTTTTTTTTTTTTCTCCATCTTCTTTCTCCTTCATCCTTCATCCTTCTTCCTTCCTCTTCTTCTTCTTCTTCTTCTTCTTCTTCTTCTTCCTCCGAATCTACCCAGATTCGGCTTTTTATTTATTTTTTTTTCTTCTTTTTTCTTCTTTCTTCTTCTTCTTCTTCTTCCTCCGACTGCAACTTTTTTTTTTCTTCGTTCTCCTTCTTCCTTCCTCCTTCTTCCTTCTTTTTCTTCTTCTTCCTTCCTCCTTCTTCCTTCCCCTTCTTCTCCTTCTTCCTTCTTCCTTCTTCCTTCTTCTTCATCTTCCTCAAAAAAAAAAAAAAAAAACCTTCATCTTCCCCAGATTCGGAGGAAGAAGAAGGAAGAAGGAGAAGAAGGGAAAGGAAGAAGGAAGAAGAAAGAAGGAGGAAGGGGGAAGGAAGAAGGAGAAGAAGAAGGAAGAAGAAAAGAAAAAAAAAAACCGAATCTGGGCAGATTCGGAGGAAGAATAAGAAGAAGATGAAGGAAGAATGAGGAAGGAAAGAAGAAAGGAGGAAGGAGGAGGAAGAAGGAAAAAAATAAGAAACTTCCCCATATTCGGAGGAAGAAGAAGGAGAATGAGAAGGGAGAAGGAAGAAGAAGGAAGAATGAGAAGGGGGAGGAAGAAGGATAAGGAAGAAGAAAAAAAAAAAAAGTTGCAGTCGGAGGAAGAAAGAAGAAAAAAGAAAAAAAAAACGTGGCTGACACGTGGCGCCCAGTCATTGTCCACATGGGCGCCACGTCACAATTAACGGCAGATTTAACAGTTTGACTAATGGATGTATGAAACTGTCCCAAAATTTACACTTTAGGTATGACTCTGAGACGAAAAAAACTTAATGTACTAAATGTTGAAAACCACGAAACATGAGAGTAGTAAACAGTCTTTTACCCAAAAAAATATATAAACGCTTGTAATGACAAGCTTTACAACTTTCATGAAGAGCTTAACTTCGAAATTCGCCACTATAATCATATAAATCATAGATCAAAATTTAACCGTTGATTGTTGTTTACATTTACGCTTCATTGTTCTCATCAAATTTTGTTTTTTATTTTTTTCAGATTTTCTTTTTTGAAAACTTGATCTATTAGAGGATACAGGAAGGTGAACGGTTTAGATCATTGATAATATATTCAGAGTTTACGGTTAGTGAAAATATTACTTGATGTTTATAAAGTTTCTACAAACTATATGACATCGACTCATATTTCAGTTAATCATAAAATATCGAAATGTGATATCAAAGATCTAAACCGTTCATCTTCTTACATTCATCAGATGATCATGTTTTCAAAAAAGAAAATTTCAAAAATGAAATTCAATAAGAAGAATAAAGCGTAAATGACAATCGACGGTTAAATATAAATTTAAGGTTTATGAATTATAGTGTTGGATTTCGAAGTTGACCCCTTCATGAAAGTTGTAAAGTTTGTCACTATGAGTGATTGTATATTTTATTTTTTTACATTTTTTACACTTCTACAATAATTATTATTAATTTTATTAATGTTGCCCTCAAATAAAAAACATTATTCATGAAGGTTTGGAGGATTTTAAAAATCTAAATGATAATGTAAGTGTAACCATTATCTACTCGTGAAAGAATAATGACGAATCACGAGTGTTTATATATTCTTTCATATTTTTCATACTTGTATATATGTCTTCTTAGTTCTTGCCTATACAAATACTATATTAGTTTATTTTAATTTTGGACAACTACATGTTAAGTAAAATTTATCCTAGTAATGATAATAAGGAACTCTCATAATAAAAATAAATAATAACTAAAACTTTTTTTTAAACTTATATAGAATAATAATACAAAACTATATATTTAATATAGAATATATTGTATATATTAATATGGCTATTGTATTTTATAATAAATATTTTAGTAATTAAACTTTAAAATTGTCAAAATAATTTTTTTCTTAACAGGTCGAAACGGGTTACCCCCGTGTTACCCGCATGTATACCTGTTAAGAACCTGTTATTAATGGGTTCTTAACTGGTCACCCGATAATGACCCGATAAGTTATCGTGTTGACCCGAAACCCGTCGTTTTCGTGTTGTGTCACCGTGTCGTGTCAGAAACTGCCGGGTCTAACTTTCTTCATATCTGCCGAAGTTCTTGGAGTTGAGCCAAACTCCGAATTGACACAAAGTAAGAAATACGATCAATAAATTGAAGTCATGGAGCAACTTAACAAAAATTCAAGCAGGACAAGAATGAAGCAGTTCACTTACCACTGATAAAGGTAGTCGGGACACGCAGCTTGGGAGAAAAGTCAGACTCCCATTCTCCGCTCACCTCCAAGGTATCTCTCGCCCATTCATGATTGCTTTTGCTAGAAACATCGAGCAGCCTATGGTGAGACCTCAGCTGCCCCACACATTCCTTGTGGCCGATCTCAAAGAAGTACCATAACTCATTTATGGTCAAGCTAAGATCAAAGAACCTGCTCAAGTTCGAGAATCCCACTATCGCACGAACTGCATTTGGGGAACACTGAGCAGGCGCACATTTCATGGAGCATATCACCTCCTGGAAAAAACGCGACATGGGAAAAGTGAATCCCAACACAAAGTAGTACTGATGGAATTTGATGGCCCTCTTCCTAGCAGTGGTGCCCTCGTCGCATGGCTCATGGCCGCTGTCATCTTTCACCCACTTGACGCGAACCCCTAATGGAATCGCATGCTTATACGCCTCAAGAAAATCCCAAAATAGCTCGTCATAATTAATCTTGACATGCGGAGCCTTGAAATAGCGTACCTTGCAGGAAGAACCACCTTGACGGTACAAGGGTGAAGGATATTCGGCACTCTTGCGATCAAGGGAAGACATCTCAAAGTCTCTGCAAAAGTACAAGGGAAAAAAATATTTAGAGGGTAGCTTGCGAGATGAGAAAAAAAATGAAAGACCGCAGAGCCCAACGCCCAAGCACCAAGCCCCACGACCCAGCTCATCCACACGACTAGGCCACAAAAGGCCCAGCCCTCACTCTAGCTCGCCCTACACACAGCCCAAGCCATTCGACCCAGCAAGAAGGGAAGTCTGCACTTCCTTCTTCTCTCCTCCTTCAGGCGCCAGGCGCCCCGAAGCAGGACTAGGCCTCTCGGCCCAGGTTGCAGGCACCAACAAGGGGTCCGGCCCGAGCCAACCTCTCATCATCTTCTCCAATTTCCAACGGGCCATAGCCCAGCGCACTAGCCAGAGAGATTTGGCCCGTCCCGATCTCTCTCCCTCTTGCCATCTACCTACACGAGCCCCTACCCAGTGCCCTAGGGCCGCCAAAACCTCGGCCAAGCCAAGCCGATTCTTTTGCCACACCACCTGCAGCCCCATGGCATCATTGCCACGCCACTCACACCTCCTTGGCACCCGCCGAGCTAATTTTTCAAGTCCCAAAACTCCTAAAAAAATTCAAGAAGAAGAAAATTCAAATTTTTCTTACCTTGGTGCGGCACGGAGAAGAAGAACAACAAAGAGAGACGACTCTTAGCAAGAGCAAGAAAAGAAGAACGCTAGGGGAGGGGGAATAAAAATTTCCTTTGGCTTCTCTTCCTTGTAGGAATGATGATTGTTCTCCAAATTGATTTAATCCTCTACTTAAGGCAGAATTAAATAGGTATTGGGGGTAATTGATTTCCTTTTCCTAGAAGAAGTCTATCTGCAAATCAAGAAAGAAGATCAAGTTCAAATTGGGAAACAATTCTACAAGCCTAAGCATCTTGGGATTCCTATCATTTCCTACGTGTAGCATAGTAGGTGTGGGGGCATTTGTGGAGCCTAAAATAATCTCAAAAATTCTAGGGGCGACACATGGACTTTTATTCAAGGAAGACAAGATTGCCCTCAATATATGGGTAGGCTTCTCAGATGCTCCCACGCGCAGCTTACATCCCTGGAGGTCCCAGGAACTGAATACGACTGCCCACAGCTCACCTACCCTTGGCAAGGAATTAAAGATAAGGATTAATTGCCTAAATCCTATCTTTAATACAATCCCAATTGAAGATTGACTCCAATCAAGTAAGTAATCCTAATTCAAATAAATTAGGGATAATTACATCATTATCTCAAGATATTATTTCCTATTTAATATCTTGGAAATATTTAGAGAATATCTCTCCATTAAACACTATGGCCGGCCTTATCCCTATAAATACCCCATATTCTGTCAAATTTCAAAGGCTTTTGGCAACCCTAAAAAGGCCCTAAACACTTTACTCGAAACTAACTTAGACATCGGAGATCCGTTGACCTAACCCCCCCCCACCTCGTGGGGCGTGAGGCTTAGGTCTTTGATCAAAGGTGTTAATTGTTTTGCAGGTGCATTTTCGTCAAGACTGAAGACGGCGGAAATTTGCATGGACACCACCCCATATTTTCGTCACATTGAAAAATCTACCTACTTATACTGTCATAATTATGACCGATGCCTGTGTACGGCAATATAAATAATTAGTATTTAATGAAATCAGAGATATGTTGTGGTGATAAAATTGTGGTTTATTTTATCTTATTTGGTTTATTTTATTTAATAAATTGTGGTGATAAAATTGTGATGTACTACTATTAATTTTGTGATTTGTTGTAGGAGAAGTAGCATCCATATCTCAAATATTTTCAACAATCTTAAGAGTAGATTTTAGTTGCTACTAAAAATACTACTACAACCTTCCTTGATCAAATATGAATTCACATTCTGCGGACAAGCCACTATATATTGAGAATTTACATCAAAAGGGAATTAATTATATGTTCTTTGGTACATATGCTAACTATTGCATTTAATCATTTTGAGAGCTCAATCCTGTTGATTTCATTGTAGGAGGACACTACAAAAGTCAGTCCAATTTGTTGATTGGCTCTGATTGCTTGATGACTATGATTAAATTGATCACAATATATATAATATATAATATAATTATATATTTATATCATTGACGTTGTTTTATTTCCATTAATGAGTCGATAGCTAGAAAGAAGCCTTGATAAGTAAGATCCATTTTGTACCTTATTCTCTTCGAATTATATTGATAGCTAAAGCCTATCGTTTAGCAAATGTATAATTGATTTGATTTCCTTCTCTCTTATTTACTGGTTTTGAGCCTAAGAGATAAAACAGTCGTTCCCTATTATTTCTATTAACCTACGTTTTATCACCCATTGGTCTTTATATTAATCCTTTTGGTTACTGCTATATTGCCTTGCTTCACTATTATACTAATATAATTTAGTTGGACCCTTTTTTTGTAGAGAGTTGAAATAAGAAACACTTTTGGCATATAAATTTTATAGCATCTTTAAACTGTGGGGGTCACTATTTGGTTTGGAGGAATTAAATTAGATGCATTGTACCATGTGATTATTAGTATCATATAATTTGAGTTTTACATTCCATCTATTTCATGCATCACTAATGAGTTTGGTCGAGTGAATTCTAGGAGATCATTCAAATTGTGGGGGTTATAGGAGAACCCTTTGTGAGGAATATTCATATTAAAATTAATGGCATATTTTAAATTGTGCGGCTTTCTTTTATTCATTAAGTTACATTAACTTGTGTATTATTTATTAATTTTTAGCTATATCTGATATTGTGCAAATTCCAACATGATCACAATCTGTTCATGGCAATGACATTTTTGCTATAAATATTTTGGTGGAGTTATATTCCTTTCAACCAAATTATTAGTTATATGAGTTTATCTTTAATCTAGTAGACGTCATCACTGATGAATTTTTTCCAAATGAATTTCAGAATATCATTCAAATTGTGGGATTTAGAAAAATTTCGTGTACAGAGGTCTATTTGCAGATGATGACAAGGAATTATGAATATATGACAAGGAAGTATGAAGATGAGATGATAAGAATTGTGAATTGGAATTGTGAGACATACACGGAAGTACTCTTTAGCTGTTTTGGTAAAAGAAAATTATGTCATTTGATTATTGAGTACTCTCATAATTTTATGGTTTTCACTTATCTAATTTACTCAGCATATGAACTTTATTAATAGGGCATGTAATTTCTGCTTAGTTAATTTCTAAGTAGTTGTCATTTAATAAAGGGTTAAACTCTGCTTACTACTGAAGTTTTGTGGTTTTCAACATTTAGTACATCAAGTTTTTTTCGTCCCAGAGTCATACCTAAAGTATAAATTTTGGAACGGTCTCATACATCCTTTAGTCAAACTGTTAAGTCTCCCGTTAACTGTGACTAGGGATGGGTAACGGTTATGGCGGGCGGGTAACCGCGGTTATTTACCCATAATCGTTTATGCTCATACCTGCATAACCGTTTACCCGTTGGGTAATTGCCTAAACGGTTATACCCATACTCATAACCGTTTATAAATGGTTAACCATACTCATAACCGCATACTCATTTAACCGTAACTGTTTACTACCCGTTTACCCATTTATCATTTTTAACCTGTTTATCTTCTTCTTTTTACCATTACCCCTTTTTCACCCGTCTACATGTTTTTTAACAACTTGAAAATTAAAAAAAAATTGTCATAATTTTCTTTTTTTTGACAATTAAACACCGTTATAGGTACATTATCATATATTTCCATATTTTAATTTTTAAGTCCTTATACCATTCCAATAATTGAAATAATAGTTTACGGACTATATTTTTAACTGTTACCAATGAAGGTAAATATAATATTTGCTAAGTATTATTGGGTTACAAAAATTGTTTAGAAGACATTTTTGTCAATTTCACGGTTACCCGCAAGGAATTTAAATTAATTTGGCCAATTCCTTGATGATGAGAATCATCATTCCTGTAGTAGTGTTATTGAGAGAATGACCGATGAATTCCTTGCTAATTTATTGGGTGCTAAGTATTATTGGATCGAGAACATGGTTTGTGTTACTTTTACATATATAAAATAAATGAGTAAACGGTTACCCGTTTATAACCGCGGTTAATACCCATAACCGCCCATTTAAATTTTGCGGGTAAACGGTTATACCCATAACCATTTATTTATCTAAATGGCTACCCATAACCGTAACCGTTTAATTTAAATGGACAGGTAACCGCGGTTACCCATAACCAATGGGTATTTGCCCATCCCTAACTGTGACGTGACGCCATGTGGACAATGATTGGGCGCCACGTGTCAATCACGTGAAAATTAAAAATAAATTATTTATAAAATTAATAAATAAATAAAATTTTAAATTTTAAAAATTAAAAAAACATTCATCTTCCCCAATCCCACCCGTGCCCACCCTCATCTCCTCTCTTCTTTGACTCGTCATACATCCACCCTTCCCCCTCCATCTTCGACTCCCCCATCCACCCACCCAACCCTAACTCCTTACCATCTTCCCAAAATCATCTCAGCCAATTTCCTTATCGCCAAAGACAAAAAATTTGGCTATACCCCATTTGCTAGATTTTCAAGAAAAGTTGCATTTGAGTTCTGAAAAATAGCACCTATATTGCCATTTTTGGAGCTGGAACCTTCGTCAAGACCTAATACATTCCAAGGCTCTCTGAGATCTCCAACCTCCTTGTTCTTCGCAGCTGCCACCCCCCTCTCTCACCGCCGTTGCTTCCCCAGAACCTCGCCAAAACCCACTTCCTCTCTCCCAATAAATTAGTTTCCTCCATCGCTTCCAGACTCCAATGTCTTGTGGGTCAAACTGGAGAGTGCTTTTGGAGGGTCTTGGTGAGGGTTTTGGTGTCCCAAGCAAAGGCTTTGGAGATTCAGGAGTAGGCTAAGGTGTTGGGCTGGAAAGCCAACGCCATCATGCTCGCCATGTTTTCCGACAATGCCATTAAAGCAGCTCAAGCAACTCAAAAAAATTAATTTTTTATTTATTTTTCTGATTCAATTTGAAATTTTGGGAAATTGGGTGGTTGTAAAATCAATTGGATTTGGGGAAATGGGATTTCCGTATGGGATGAGAGGGGAGATGTTATTCTTGGTAACCTTCGAGAGTCTGTGACGTTGACAAGACGGAACAGAAGAAGGTGGTGTTGTTGATTTGGATGTTGTTGGCAGAGGAGAGGAAAAGATCGAAGGGTTCGTAGGAGGAGGTGAGGTGGTTCTTAGGGTTTTTGGAGAAGACACCGAAACCAGTTGCAATTGGAGGAGATCCGAGATCCAGTAGATCAGTGGCGAAGGGGTTGTAGTTTTGGTTAGCACCTCGTGGCTCTCCACCGCTGTCAAATCAGGTAGATGGGGGTCGGAGGTTCGAGCTCATGAAGGCCATTGAAGAGAATATGAGGGTTGGGTGGGTGGGTGGATGGGTGGAGTCGAAGATGGAGTAGGAAGGGTGGATGTATGACAAGTCGAAAAGGAGAGGAGATGAGGGTTTGGTGGGTTGGTGCTACATGAAGTTTTTTTCGTCCTAGAGTCATACCTAAAGTTTTAATTTTGGAACAATCTCATACATCTGTTAGTCAAACTGTTAACTCTGCCGTTAACTGATGATGTGGTGCCCATGTAGACAATGACTGAACGCCACGTGTCATTAAAGGGTCCACGTGAAAATTAAAAATTCAAAAAAATAATTATTTAAAGAAAAGTATTTAAAAAATAATAATAATAAAAAAGCAAAACCAAAACCCAGATCGTCTTCCCCAAATCCCTCGTGCCCACCCTCACACCCTCATCACTCGCAACCATTTCGCTCCCCACCCTCCTTCCCTCACTCTTCCCTTGTCAAAATCTCAAGCACCTTGACCTCTCCCAGAACCTTCTCACCAACGCCCTCCCTGCCACCCTCCCTGACCTCAAATACCTCAACCTCACAGTAAACAATTTCTCCGGACCAATTCCTTACTCCTTCGGTCGCTTCCAGAAACTCGAGGTCCTCTCTCTCGTCTACAATCTCATTGAAAGCACCATCCCCCAGTTTCTCGACAACATTTCCACCCTAAAAATGCTCAACCTTTCCTACAACCCGTTTCACCTTGGTCAGATCCCGACGGAGCTCGGCAATTTGACGAACCTTGAGGTGCTCTGGCTCACCGAGTGAAACTTAGTTGGAGAGATTCCCGACTCGCTGGGTCATCTCAAAAACTTCAAGGATTTGGACCTCTCTATCAATGGCTTCGAGGGGACGGCGGGATAGGAGAAGGAGGGCGACGGCGAGATTTTTAGGAGGGATGATAGGGGACGGGAAGTGGTTGCGGGTGATGAGGGTGAGAGGGTGGGCACGGGGGGATTTGGGGAAAACGATCTAGGTTTTGCTTTTGCTTTTTTTTTTTTAACTTTTCTTTATATATATTTTTTTTAATTTTTAATTTCCACATGGATCCCTTAATGACACGTGGCGTCCAATCATTGTCCACATAGACGCTACATCATTAGTTAACGGCAGAGTTAATAGTTTGACTAACGGATGTATGAAACTGTCCTAAAATTAAAACTTTAGGTATGACTCTGGAATGAAAAAAAACTTCATGTACCAAATATTGAAAACCATGAAACTTGAGGGTAGAAAACTGATATTTACCCAAAATATAGATGCAATGAATGCATATCTCAATACAGTAAAATTGACATGATTCATATCTACTCTAAGAATGCAAATATTATACATTTTTTTCCGAATAATGGATCTTCACAGTATAATGCAGGCTAAAATCAAGGCATAATCCACATTATGCCATGTTGACACGATGTGACAGAAGAAATGAACTCGGGCTAAAATCAAATTACATGTTCCATGAGGACGTGTTTGGTACGCGGGACGGGACGGTGCAGGGTGGAACGAGGCGTTCCGTCCCGCGTTTGGTACGCCTAAAATGAGTGGGACGAGGCGTTCCTAGGGACAAGTTTTGGATGATTTTTGGTTCCACCTCCCCTCCCTGGAACGGGTTGTTCCACGTCCGTGGGACAGAAAATTTTAACATTTGAGGACAAAAATGCCCCTTATCTTTTTCAAAATTTACAGCATCAAAATCATATAACAAACCCTAAAAACTATATCTCTTCTTCTCAGCCGCTGACCCTCTTCACCCCATCTCTCCCCTTCTCAACCTTCCTCCTCATCTTCTTCTCAGCCACTGACTTTCTTGCACTGGGTTCCTCGTTGGCAGTCTCCGCTGATGCGATAATCAATGGAGAAACGTCCGCACCTTTGAAGAGAGAGAGAGAGAGAGCAATTGAAGGCAAATTCTTGTCAGAGAAAAACCCATTTCTCTGCAGTCCACCAAAAGCACTTCTCCGTTGAAGCTTCACCTTTCTGCTGATTTTCAGCTTTCCGTTACTGTTTCTTCCGAGGTAAAGACTTCGTCTTTCTAAATCCACTGTATTTCATTGGCTTTTTTTCTTGGTGAGAATTGGAAATTTTGAGTTGGGTTGATTTCTATCACTGCATGCTTGGATTGTTTCGATTGTAGAGTAAATTTTCAACATTAAAATCCTGGGTTTTGTTGTTTTTTTGGAGTTCTTGATTGATTCTGGTCTTAAGTTTCATACAACACCTCAGTGAAGTTGCTTGCCGTTGTTTTGGTTTTCATATATTGGGATTTGCAATGCCATTTGATTCAAAGTTTGCTCATTTTAACAAAATAAAGGAAGGGTTTTGTGGGGTTGTTGCCCACAAATTATGTTTAGGCCAAAGAATAAAGTTAGAAGAACTGCGGTTTTGCTTTCGATTATAATTTACTTGAATTGATTCTTAAGTTAATATCTTTTCTGAGGTTGTTTTATACAAGATTTCCTCCTTCCGTTTGCTTGAGATTTTCCCATCCTTTACGTTGCTTTTCCATCCCATGACGAGTTGTCCTAATCTTAAAGGATTAAATTGTCTGTTTCTTTCTTCGAATCTGTTTAATTTAGTCGTTCAAATGTGTTCAAAGTATCTATTTTTTTCTTCCCTGTTTGAACTGTTTTGCTTCTAATTTTTCTTCTTCTTTTTCTTTTTCTTGTTCTTGCTTGCAACGTATATTGTTCTTGTGATCATAACCAAGCAAAATCTCACTTCTATTGTTTCTCATTCTTTCTACAGCACTCTTAAAGCGTCAAAGGGCTAATGTGAAGGGTCTGTTGAAAGCTGATCCTGTAAAAGAAGAACCTCAACCATACATTGATTGCACAGGAAACTTGCAGGTGCTGTATATCTGTATTTATTGCACTTTTTGTTGTTTCTCATATTTTTCTGGTTCCTTTTTGGTAACCATTCTTATGTAGCAGTGGTAGTACTTGTTTGTTAGTTCAACTCTTTCTGGAAATGTTTCCTTTGAACCAAGAACCTCTTTTGTTAACACAAACTCCACAAAGCTGGTTGACTGTACTCTTTTTGTCTTTCTTTTCAAAATTGTTAAAAAGGAAGACATAAAAGTTGTCTATGTATATGAGGTAGCTATAAAAGAAGAAGGCTTCATAATCAATTCATAAATTGTATGGACATACCACTAACTTGGTTAGAAAGTCCAATATTTAGTTTTGAATTCTAACCATAAAACTAGGGGTTGTAACATTCTACAAGAACCATCTCTGACTCATCACAAATGAGGTCTCAGAGAAACATGAACATTCATTTGGAAATTCTATGTTTTGCTTTTGTTGTAGTTCCATATTATTGTTGCTATATTTATTCATTATTTAGAAATGCTTTTTAGGTTTTGAGAAGTGAGCTAGATATGTGAATATAAACCTCATGTCAACTTTGTTGTTATGCAATCAGTATCTTATTTGTTCTCTGTGTAAGATCTTATTTGTTCTCAGAAACTTAAAGGTTTGTTATCTATAACAGGCTTATCAAGAGTCAACCAAAGAAAAACGGCGTGCTCAAATTGCTCAAGGTTTCACTCCATCATTAAACTTATATATGCATTGCTGTTAGATGGATCAACGTTGGAGCTACAAAGTTGGAGCTACCATTTCGGTTTCTACAACAGTAAGTTGCTATTTACAGTAACTTAATTTCTTAAAGTGTTGACGGGAATGTATGTATGTAATCTGCGTGTCTGCAATATTTGATGCAGGTTCTATGCCATATTTGAGTCTCCTCTACGGGTAGTTGACGGAAGAAGAAAGGAAAAAAGCTGGGGAAATTGTTAATATTCTCGACGAGAGCATTACTAGCTGGACCTTCCCCATAACTCACTTTGCATTGTATGAAATAGACTACGATGACAGATCTTTGAAATCTTGGACCAAGATTGCTGAAATCGGTTGTTAGACAAGCTCTCCGGTTGCATATATATGCATAGCACTCGGCACATTACAAAAAATATGGGTACTGCACACAATAAATTATTGGGAGTTTTAACGAAAAGTCTACGGTTCTGTTCATTTTAACGAAAAATCACATTTTTACACAAAAAAGTCAAATCTGCTACTATTCACTTTACCCTTTATTTTGTCCTTCTCATTAAAACTCAAAGTTTTCAAGCCATTTTCATTAGTTTTCCTTAAACTATTTGTGCCCTTTGAGACCAAAGAGCACCAACATATGTGCTCGTAGACAAATAGCAACAGTGCAGCAACGATAATTCTATGTGTGCCCTTTATGAGTGTGTCCTTTGGTCAAAGGGCACAATATAGTTGTTTGTGTTATTAAGGCAACGCACTATAAAGCCTAATTTGTGCCTTCATTCAGATAGGTCTGACAACCCTTCTCAACTGATTGGGCACTTCTGTATAATCGTGCCCTATACCAAAATTTTTTAAAAAGAATTGAAATTTTTTTTTTTCACATGAATTATATCGGATTCTTGCCCACTCACATACTAATTATATCGATCTATAATTAATAAACCTTAAACTGCATTAGTTGAGAAGAAAATTGAAAAGAAGAAGGAAAAAAAAAACTTAACTCAAATTCACGAATTGGGTGAGGTATTAAGATTAGAAACAAGATCTGAAGAGAAAATAGAATGAGTTTAACTAGGTAATATATATTAAGTGAATGAAGTTGTCTAACATTTTACAAGATAACAGCATCTAAAATCTACCAAAATTGAGGTCCTCCTATCTCAACCTCCACATGAATATCATCCAGTATTGGCGCCAATATATTTCTCTGGACAACCTCCACTGCCACTTTTTCTACTATCATTATACACATAATACAAGAGGGTGGAGTGTGAGTGAGAGAGAGAGAGAGAGAGAGAGAGATTCGGTGAGAAATGAAGAGTGAAGTGATGGTGGGTAAATAAGAGAGTAGAGTGGTAAGTGATTACCCAAACATTACTATAAACCAACAATGCCTGATGACCAAGTAAAATATAATAACTACCAAGACCATAACGCAGTGGGGTGCACATAAGGGATATCGTACGCATGCAAAATATCCCATCCAAACAACAACCGGTCATCACCACATGCAATATGTGTGACACATTCGGAGAAACCGAAAACGACATTCAAAGTCCGCGAGTCTGACTCATAGGGTCTGATAAAAGGATTTACAAAGTGTTTCCGACCTACATGCAGCCAACCAAGTTCCTAATGATCTTTCGTTTAAGAATCACTAGGGATGGACACACACTTCGGACTGAGAATGATACGTTGCACTATTGAAATTCTCTGACTTGGAGTGGGGACAAGGTGAAAGAACAAACGAAATCAACAAACAAAGACAACTCAAACATGTCAGACTAACATTTAAATCTAAAGGTCTTTCCGGGTATGATTCGACACTTCCTCAACCTTAATCTGGTCAATGCATTACCGTGAGTCTAGGGCTAAAGGTTTTCCATTAGCTTAATATTTAATACCTAGTATCGAAGTAAGGTGGTATTCCGGATATCGCGGTGGAAATCTTTACAAATACTAAATTTGGAGGTGATGTTTTTTCCAAAACAACGTCACCGAAGATGGCTTTTGAACTCTACCCCGGGCCCATAAGCTTACCTATGTTTTTCCTCAACACTCCTTACTTCGAAAAGATTGACAGATTAAACTCTATTAATCTATTAGGAAGCAAACAGTATTCATCATCATCACAATTTTTTTGCACGACGTTCGAGATTGCACCACTGAGTCGGAAATGTCTCTGCTACATTGTACGAAATTGGATCATATACAAAGATAGAAGACCAAACAGTACGTATTCTAAAGTTGGAGAAAGGATGATCGGAATAACGTTACCTCAAAAATATGGTCATGACTCAACAACTCTGTGAAGAGTTTGACCTGACAGAGTAGCGATGCCACCATCACCTTGTTCCGGGACAATAGGTGAAATTCGAGTGACTCCGCTGATATGGCCATACTTGTTCCAAAAGACATGAAATTTAACCCGAGCGACTCCAATTGTTGTCCGCAATGTTTCATCGTCACTTTTTCCTTTACTAGTTTTGAAAAAAATGGAGTTTTTAGATTTTATGACTTAAATAAGATATTTTTATATTTTAACATGAATCGTTTTCTAAATCTAATTCAAGTATTTATTATTAAAACTTACCATATTTAAGTATTATAACATTTATAAACCTATTCTTAAGTCATGTATATTTTTATGCTCCAATCATACAAATAGATAAAAATTTATCCAAAATTTAAATTCTTATAATTAAAAAAAAATCAACAACAATACATAAAAAATTTATATGAAAAAAACTCATAGGTACAGAGTATTGTTACAAATGTATAGGTACATAAAATTGTGGTACGAATACATTAGTACATAAGTTTTAGTACAAATGTCTCACCTACGTAACTATAGTACACACATAAGTACGTAATATGCATATATATATATATGGAGAAATTCATGTATAATGAAGAAATTGAACTTATCACAAACTCAACTATCGTTTACGTGCGCTACAAGCAAACTTGGAACTAGGCCTGGCAATTCCTGACACGACACGACACGAAATTAACAGGTGTTCGGATCAACACGATAACGAATCATGTCGTTATTGGGTAACCCGATAAGCACCTGTTAAGATAACGAGTTGGTTCGGGTATACACGTGGGTAACACGATACACGATAAGTAAAATATGAATTTTATAATTTTATAACCCTAAAAAAATACTATAATAATTATATATATTAATTTAACAATTTTATACCCCTAAAAACTATAATAATTATATATATGTATATTAAATTTTAAAATTGGTGACCATTGGATCGGCTTAAATATACATATCATTCAATTTCTTAAGTGTTATACGTACAAAATAAACATTCAGAAATCAAGTAACGGGACAAAACTTTTCAACGGTTATAAACGAAAAATCACGATTTAACGATTATTTTAACTCCGATTTGGATGATTTTTTACAGCTACACTCCTTGACCCTATATGATTACAATGAATGAATTCGATCTTATGTTATACTTAATGAAAGTATAAATAAACTCTAAGTGTTAGTGAATCTATCGTTTTGATGGGATATGCATTCTACAAAACTAATTTCAACGATCCAACCGTCGAACTTGTTTGTATATGCTTCGAGATCGCATACGCCAAAAATTGAAAAAAACAAACATTTAGAGATCAAGTAACGGGACAAAACTTTTCGATGGTTATCAAAGAAAAATCACAATTTAACGGTTATTTTAACTTCGATTTTGATGATTTTTTACAGCTACACTCCTTGACCCTATATGAATACAATGAATGAACTCGATCTTCAATTTAAAATATTTACACAAGTGGATACTACAAAATTTTATGTTATACTTAATGAAAATATGAATAAACTCTTAAGTGTTAGTGAATCTATTATTTTGATGGGATACGCATTCTACGAAACTAGTTTCAACGATCCAACCATCAAACATGTTTGTATATACTTCGAGATCACATACGCCAAAAATTGCAAAAAAACAAACATTCAGAGATCAAGTAATGGGACAAAAAAATTTTACGGTTATAAACTAAAAATCATTTAACGGTTATTTTAACTCCGATTTTGATGATTTTTAAAAGCTACACTCCTTAATCCTATATGAATACAATGAACTAATTTGATTGTCAATTTAAAATATTTACACAAGTGGATGCCACAAAATCTTATGTCATGATGATCGATGAAAATTGAGGATTTTGTAAAAGGAATAACATGCAAGTTTTGAGTTCCATTAGTAAGGTTTAAACTTTTGAGAAATGCTTCATAACCTTGAAAACAAAAACTCTTTCTTTTTGCATATCCTTGCACATTTAATATTTTGTAATAGACTAGTAGTGTATGGATATTTGTTTATTAGGCTCTTATTTTTTAGTGTAGATGTAGTACTTAAATGACAAATGTGTTTTAATGTTTTGAAGTAATATTTATGTGGCAATGTGTGGTATGTGCAAATTTAAGAAAAAATATATATTTTTCTTAAGGGGTCATAACTGGTCGGGTCACTTTACTCTAAGGATCCGTTAAGATAACGGGTGTGACACGACATGACCCGTTAAGATAACAGATGTTATACGAAAACAACACGAACATAACAAACACAACCCGTTTTCCAGGCCTAGTGGGACTTAGGCCATCTCTAACCGAAGGGTCCAGAGGGTCAGAGGGCCGAAAATAGCCCTAAAACCGTCTCCAACCGAGGGCTAGGCCAGAGGGCTCTGGAATCTGGGAGGGCCCCACGGGATCAGAGAGGGCTGGAGGGCTGGAGGGCTAGCTGCTTTCGGCCAGCCAGCCAGCCACGGGCTGGCTATTTTTTTTTAATGTTTTCCTATTGCTGTCGGTTATAACCGACAGCATTAAAGAGATTCTTTTTTTTTTAATAGTTTTACTATTAGTGTCGGTTATAACCGACACTAATAGTTTGAATGTTTTTTAATATAACGGCTAGTAGCCGTTGTATTATTAGGCCTTTTTTTTTATGAATTTAAACTTCTTTTTTTCCCTTTTTTTTTTCCTTTTCATATGAATCAAATTTTGTTTCATATTTTTTTTCAATTCTATTTTACAAAATTTGTTTCAATTTTTTTTTAAATTCTATTTTTTTCCTATAACTTCTATTTTACAAAATTTGATTCATATTTTTTTTCATATAACTTCTATTTTACAAAATTTGTTTCATATTTTTTTAAATTCCATTTTTTTTCCTATAACTTCTATTTCACAAAATTTGTTTCATATTTTTTTTCAATTCTATTTTTTTCCTATAACTTCCTAGGCCATTTATACAACATTAAATTAAATTAAGTAACATGAAACAACATTAAACAATATGAAACAACATTAAATAACATTAACCAACATACAAATTATACAACATAAAAAAACATTTAACAACATGAAACTTAAACAATATTTTTAAAAACATTTAACAACATAAAACTTAAAAGCCTACTCCATGCTTCTTTTGGCCCAAAGATGTGCAACAAGATCCTGTTGTAGGTACCTATTTGTTGCACGAGAACGTATTATTCTATAGCGCCTCATATACTCATTTATAGAGATACTACCAGTTCTTGGATTGAAACTCAAATTAGGCCCATCATATATTTTTGCTAGAGCCCTTCTTGACCTATTTGGATCTTCTTGGTCATCATCGTACTCTCCATCAATATACCCATCTCGCTCATCCTCCACTATCATATTGTGTAATATGATGCAAGACATCATGATGGAGTTCAAATTTTCTCGACTCCACCCTCTTGCCGGTTCGCTGATAATCTTCCACCGTGCTTGTAGAATACCGAAAGCTCTCTCAACATTTTTCCGGTATGCCTCTTGGTGTAAGGTAAACAACTTTTCTGCATCATTCCTAGGGTTTGGAATTGCTTGGACAAGTGTCGCCCACTTTGGGTAGATGTCATCTGCCAAGTAATACCCCATATTGTATTCACGGCCGTTGATGTAGTAGTCAAGTTGAGGTGCTTTACCTTCCGTCAAGTTATTGAAGAGGGGTGAACGCCCAAGAACTGTAATGTCATTTTGGGATCCAGGGACTCCAAAGAAAGCATGCCAGATCCATGTGTCATATGAGGCAACTGCCTCTAACACAACAGTTGGCTTTCTCGACCTTCCGCTAAAGCCTCATTGCCATCCAGTGGGACAGTTCTTCCAATCCCAATGCATGCAGTCTAATGACCCTATCATGCCCGGAAACCCATGGTCTTCAGCTTTGTGAAGGAGCCGATTCAAATCTTCTTGATTTGGCTCTCAGAGGTACTCGTCTTTGTAAACCTGAACAATTATGTTACAAAATTCTTCAAGAGTATTAAGGCATGTAGACTCAGACATACCATGGGTTTCATCCATCGAATCAGCTGAGGAGCCATATGACATCATTCGGAGTGCAACAGTAACCTTCTGATGAGGTGAGAAATCAGGGTGGCCTGCTCTGTCCCACTTCTGTCGAAAGTATGGATTGACCTGCTGGACATCACGAAGTAAACGCTCGAAGACATGACGCCTCATCCAGAAGCGACGTTTGAAATCCTCTTCTGTGTACACCGAGTTGGGGTTGAAGTAGTTGTTCATCAGATTGGCATGCGACATCGCTCTGTTTTGTGGTTTGTAAGAGCGACCAGCAACAGAGCCACCCCATTGAGGTTGTTCCTCAGTTAGCTGACACATCATGGCCGCAGCCATGGCTGCTGCCATGTTTTGTTTGTTGCGCCTTACTTGAACTTATTCATCAGACTCCTCATCTTCTCGTCTCATTTGCGCCCATTTTGCTTCCAATTTGGAATTGGATGAGGACCCCCAATTGGAATTGGATGAAGATCCAAAGTTGGAATTCATTGCAAACTTGAATTGAAAGAGATTGAATTGCAAGAGATTGAATTGAAATAGATTGAATTTAAAGTTGTGTGAATTATAGCCCAATATCCACCCTATTTATAGCAAAAAAAAATTCAAATCCAACGGCTAGTTGACGTCAGCATGATGTCAGCTACCAACGGCTAGCTGACATCATGTTGACGTCACCTAGCCGTTAGATTTGAATTTAAATTGTAGTTTATAAATAATAAATTATGTTTGGCCCTATGACCCTTTGGCCCTCGGTTGGAGACGGTTTTTTGTGACAGGGCTAAAATGAGCCCTTTGGCCCTCTGGCCCTCGGTTGGAGACGGAGGCAAATATGGCCTTGTACTGTTCATTAACTGGCCAGCCCTCGGTTAGAGATGGCCTTAGGACTCGTTTAACAAGCACTAGCAATTAAAAACGCTTTTAAAGAAATATTTTTGAGTTCTAAAAACACTTGAAATATTTCTTTCCATTTATTTAGGCCCAAAGCCCAACAGGCCCCAAGTTGATAAACCCGTCACCCCTTTCCGCGCTATGGCGCGAAAAGACTACCAATTCCAAAAATCCAGTGCGACATTAGGGTTTCACCTCACATGCTACCGGTAGTCCGGGCACTGCTGCTTCCTCTCCCCCACCGCAACGATGTCCGGATTTTCAGACCAGCTCGAAGAAATAAAATCCCTGATATCTTCAGCCGCCACCAAAGCAAACAAGTCCTTCGCCTACTCCACCCTCTTACACCTCCAGCAGCAATCCTCCGACTGCCACGATTCAATTCAAATGCTTGCGCGGAGCTGCCGGAGCCTCATCCGTCCGACCGTCGCCGATGTTCGGAACAATGACGAAGAAATGTGAGTTCTTCGGATTCGACATGTCATTTTTCTGGGTTTTTCATTTATTTTAATGGTATGGTGTAACTGAATACGTCTTGGATTTTATTTTTTTATTTAAAAATTTTGCAGTGCAACTCAGGCATTGAAATGCTTGGGCTTTATGATATATCATCCGTCCATCGTTGCCGAAATCGCAGGTACATGTAGCCACTCAAAAATCTGTTTCGTTTGAAATTTAAATTTTGAACTTTTTAGGCAGCTGAGATTAAACTGATAACCAAATTTCTGTCACCAATTTCTTTGTTTCGCAGCGGATGATGTCAAATTTGTTTTAGATTCACTGGCAAAGCTCATTACAACCACAAAAATGAAGGTTATTTCTTTATATTAACGGGAATTTATTACTAAAAGCGATAATCTTTTTGTGTTTTTAGTTTTTGTTTTTTCGCGTGTGTGTCCGAATATTAACCTGCTGATTTCATAACTGCAGTCTGTTTGCAATTTAGGGGTGTGGTGCATATCTATCCAACAATTGAGTACACCACTTTTAGCTGCCCATTTCCATTCTCTTTTGCTTGCGATTGTTCATGCCATTGACAATCCTATCGGTTCTTTGTCGACTACTTTTGAGGCTATTCAGGTAATACATCGCAAGTATCATGCGTTTTAAACAGCGTTGTTTTCATACTAATTCTTCTGAATATGCCTTATGTTATTGTGACAGGCTGTTATGAAGCTAGCAACTTTGTTAAGTGAGAATATGAGAGAGATGTCGCATATATGGGCTCCTCCAGTATATAGAAGACTCCTTAGCTCTGATAAGAGGGAGAGGGATATGTCGGAGAGTTGTTTATTGAACACTAGGTCTACAATATTACCCCCTCCGCTAAATCTTTCCAAGGTACTCACTTGCTCATGTCATTTTCTTGAAGTATGACTTCTAGTATGGGTAGATTATGCCGTGTCACGGAAAAATTAACCATAAGATTATATAGCATCCCTTCCATTGGCTTCACGGGTCTCACATAGAACCATGAGGTGGCTTTCCATGATCTTGTCTTGCTGGTTATTCTGTAATTTATATTGACATGTACATTTCCTTTTTCTTCATTTTCTTCCATAAACAGGCAGTTGTCAAAGATTTGAAGCCAAGGTTGCTTACTGGGATGCACCACATGCTAACCAACGGCATGAAGGTTCAAACTATTCAAGCATGGGGATGGTTTATCCGCTTACTGGGATCTCATGCCTTGAAGAACAGGCAGTTAATTAATCAGATGCTAAAAATTCCCGAGCAGACATTTTCAGATCATGACTCACAAGTTCAAATTGCTTCACAAGTAAGTCTAATTCCAAAGAATAGATGATATCCTTTTCTTAATGATTTCATTTATGTTATGCTCCTTCGAAGCTAGATCCAAGTCCCTAATCCTTGTCAGCGTTAAAACTTAATCTAGTCTCAGAATAACCAGACTTTCTGATTCCATGTCTTAAGCTAAGATTGTTATGTACTCCAATTTTGCAGGTTGCCTGGGAAGGTCTTATTGATGCCCTTGTTCACCCTACCATGATATTACCCTTTGAGACAAATGCGACAAAAAAGGACAATGGTATGGAACAAATAGGAACATGCAAGGGAAACGGTAGTGAAATTAAAAAAAATGGATACTTAAAAGGCACAAAGCTCATTATGACACCACTGATAGGCATCATGTCGACTAAATGTGATGTATCTGTTCATTTAGCTTGCTTGAACACGTGGTGTTATTTATTGCATAAACTTGATATCTCTCTCAGTGATTCTTCTGTCATCAGAATGGTACTAGAGCCTGTTGTTGAGGCAATTTTTCAAGTTGATCCTGATAGTAAGAGCATCTGGGCCAGGAATCTGTGCATAGATTTGCTTAATGATTTCATATTGGCAAAATGTAAAGATATAGATTATGACTCACTTAATCAAGTGAACCATCAGTTATTGGGCAAAACCTCTAGGATTGCTCCCTTTGTATCCGGAAGTTTCTCTTGGAAGCAGTATCCCATCAAATGGTTTCCATGGGATCTGAGTCTTTTAGACTTCCATTTAAAGATGATCTACATTCTTATCTGTCAAGCGTTAAGGGAAACTGTCTCCCACGATAACAGGATTTCAGCTGCGGATGCCTCCTTAAGGTTATTTAGATCTGTTTTGAAAGGAGTTCAGTTGGAGTTGAAAAGGTCGTCTATCAGTTATGATGATATTATGTTTTGTTTGAATGCAATATTGAAGTTCGTAAAAAATACTTGTGAAAAAGTTATTTCAGATTGTAGTGACAGAAATGACTTACATCACATATCGCTTCAGTTGGTGGAGGCTGTCTGTGAGGAGATTGAACATACTATAGTGGGATCCCCTCTTTACAGGGTGCCATTTGACATCAAGTGTATTGATAACCTGCAAATATTAGTTGACATTGGATGTGGAAAATCTGGTGTCACTAACGCTTACATGGATATGGTTTCACCAATGGTTTATTTAAGTGTACTTTACTTCTGCTTAGTGGTTCAGTCAACAATGACTGAACCCAAAACAGACAACAATCTTCAGAGAATGCAGAATTATTTCAAATATCTGTTATCAATGTTTGATCCCCTGGAAAGCCTAGTTGTCACTACTGGATTATTGTACAAGCACAGTGGGCCTAGCTGCTTAAGGATGTGGATTGCAGTGGCAGAAGGTTTGAAGTTCTACATTGATGATATGAAGGATTTTTCGTCATTGAAAATGGAGTCTGACAGCAAATGTTGTTTTGCCGTGTGCGATCTGTTGTCCTATCCACTAGTTGTATGCTCCTGTACTCCGAAATACGTTATGTCTGCAGAGCTTGGAAGCCCCTCAAAAGAATCTCATGCTTCACATCACATACAGGTTGAGCTTGACCAAGTTATCACACTCTGGAAGTCCCTCTATTGTTCCCTCTGCACCTCAATATCTGGGTGTTTCATTGGCGGCAGTTTCTTTGAGGATCTCTTTTCAATATTGGATAGGTGCCTTGAAAAGTGTACTAGCATGCTTGTGTGTGCTGATGAGTATGTCTTAAAATTCAAGGATCTGGCTCTTCATTGCATTTCCTCATATGGCGATGTGTTGATATGTATTTTGGAAAAATTCTGCTCTTCAGAATTTAATTCATATCGAGATAACAAGCATGGCTCTAACCACAAGGTCTCTAGTGCCATTCAATTCTGCTTGAAATTGATCATCAGGTTAGTCCAAATGTTGCTAGTTTGGATTTAGTCAAAGTCAAATGCTTCCGCCGTCAGTTTTTATGTTGAATGTGTTATTATTATACAGATATATGAAGTTGTTGCAGACAAAGATAGGATCAGACGAACCAATTGGTCTTAGTGCAGTCTCAAGGTTAGTTTAGGTAGCCATTTTGTCAACTTTCATGTTTATGTTCCTTGTGTAATTACATTAATGTCAATTTCTCCTTTGATGTGAAATTTGCAGGGTATATTCTGCATTGGCACACTTGCTGAGTTCCCTGCACTTGAAAGAGGATATCCTATCCTTCTTCAAGGTTTGTGCTTATTTCCAAGGTTTTGTGTTCTGTCTCATTTCATACTGAGGTGGAGCGATATGATAGGCTGTGTACCAGTTCACTGCCATAGATCTTTAGATTGTTTTTCTTTATTCCCAAATTGAATCAGTTTCTGATCAAAGTTGTTGCAAGTGGGAAGTGAATGATATCTGTTCAAATTATTCTTAAACCCTAACAAATGTGCAATGAGCATGCACCGGCTCTTAAAATTTTATCTTATTTTTTATTTTTGGCAAACCGTAGAATCTTCACTATAAATTCATCTAAACTATGGGTGCTGGAAACCTTCTATTAGAGTATGTTCCTCATAGGAAAGCTGTTCTGAGAGCGTTGTCCTTATCTGTTGGAGTTGGTGATCAAGATACTGAAATTTCTTGCCGTTTCATCTGTTATTTCAGGTTTCCTTATTGTTCAGTGTGTAAATGCATAGCTAAAATATTGTTAATGTTGGTTTAATGCGTCATGTACTTGCAGATAGTATCTGATCCACTGCTTCAGTGGCTGGTACTCATGGAAACACAAGATGAGAACACCAGCAATCAATTTCAACTCCTGTGGGCAGAAACGCTTAATTGTTTAAGGAGGAGTCAGCCTCCAATAATCTTTGACTCTGCATTTCTCCAACTCCAAGCACCCATCCTTGCAAAAACTCTTGATCACTCAAACCTGTCCATTTCAAATCCAACCATCACCTTCTGGAATTCCACATATGGCGAACAAACTGAATTGGATTACCCCCAGACCTTACGTCATGTCTTAGACAAGCTCTGGAGAAATGGAAGAATAAGCCTCCATAAGAGAAGCCCACCACGTCAAAGATGTCAATCAAGACCGGGATCCGCTACCGCTCCACCAAGATACAGGGTCAATGCAACCCATAACAGAGGCTCAAAAAGAGTAGAACTGCAAGAGGACACGATAGGCGGTGAGCTCAAAGAAATGCCTCCATGTTCGAGTTTGAAAAGGAAAAGGTTGGAACTAACTGAGCATCAGAAGGAAGTAAGGCGAGCACAGCAAGGAAGGGAGAGGGATTGTAGCGGTCACGGCCCGGGCATCCAGACTTTCACAAGCATGGATTTTTCGCAGGGGAACGAGGATACGCAAGACAACCAAGATATCCGGAATGCAGAGTGCATCTTGGAGCTGTTGAGAAAGGGATAGTTTGGCTATCTCAGTACTCTCAGGCTTTCAGCTTCTACTTTGACAGTTTCCTGTGTATAGAAATGTAGAGCCCCAAATGTTGGAGCTGGGCATATGTTATGTACATAACTGAATTACTTATGTTTTCTGTATTATCTATCTTCTATTCTATTATATATAAAGAGAATGGAAAAGGTGAATAGGGATTTGGTGTCATGCTTCAACAAAAATATTTGGACAAAAATGCCCCCAAAACAAAAAACTTCAAAGGCATTCTAAAATAATACATCAAATAAGGTAGGGGCATTTTTGTCATTTTAATAGTATTTCTTTAATAATTTACTTTCTGATGCTTTTTTTTTAAATAAGTACCTCACAATAAGCTAGCAATAATATGATTTAATTTCTTTATTTTTAAGCACGTTCAAAACATCTTAAGAGGCGTATAATGGCGGTTATAAAAAAAAAATTCACACACGGATAACAATGTGGTTAAATAAGTTATCAAATGATTGTTTTTTTTTTTTAACAAACGATATAATTGTTTTTTTTAACAAACAATATTATCTACACTAAGAGCAACTCCACCCATGTAGATTGCTCGGGGGACAAGTAAGAGAAAAGGGCCCGAGGCCCTGTAGATTTGCTCCAGCGTGAAGGAGCCCGAGCGGAGGTGGAGGCCCGAGCTCCGGGCCTGTGAAGAGTTGACAGCCCACAAGCCCGAGCTCCAGGCCTTTTTTTAATTTTTTTTCTGTCAGGCGCGTGCACCCCACTCGAGCGTGGGGGCGTGTCGCCCGACAACTTTTCAGAAAAAACAGAAGCCTTTTCAGACTTCAATGTGACTGTTGGGAAGCCACGGTCCGTTTGATCTCAATGGCTATTTAACTTGGACCGTTTGATCTCAACGGTAAAAAAAATACAAAAAATCTTATTTAATATCAACCGTTCGATCTGAGATCAACGGTCGATATTAATATGCTTTATAAATAAATACATAAAACGAAAAAATAGTTTTAAAATTAAGAAAAGTTACCGTTGTGACACGTGGCATAATTTGGAGTGTTGGAATTCAATTTTTTTTTAAATCCAACGGTAGAGATTAATTATTTGAATAAAAAAATTAAAAAAAATTGTAAAAAAATTCCTCAAAAATATCTGAAATTTTTTTTAAAAAAATGTTTCTACTTTTCTATAAATACCTTCTCATTATCATCTACCTTACACCACAATTTCATATGTTCTCAACTACTTTCAATCACATTCCTATCTTTCTCTCAAAATTTCAATCCAATTTTTTTCAACAAAATGACTACTGATGCAGGTACAAATTGGACGTCTCTTGAAGATGTTGCATTGTGTACTAGTTGGGTTGAAGTTACTCATAGTTCGTGTACGGGTAATGAGATGCAGTTGCGAGAAATGTGGAGTCTTATTCATACCAATTGTTGAACAATAAAAATACATGACGTATAAAAAATAAGGTCCATACAAATTGGGTCAAACTACAAGGCAAAACAAGATGTAATCCAGCCCAACAAAAATGAGGATGGGCTTTACATACATCCATAAATAAAATAAAATAAAATATGCATTTCCCTACAAAAGAGGGAAGAAACATACAAAATCAGCGGCTCCCCCATTTCCTGCAACAAAAAAAGAAAAGTGGAGTCAGTTTAAGAGAAGGTGGCGAAAAGAAAGGCCTTTATCCTCCCCCACGTAAGAACTCTGGAAACCTCCTAAGATGCCTATAAATAGGCATCAACCACAGCAAAAAAAGGGAGGACAGGAAAAAAAGAGGGAGACGCTGCAGAAATTGCAGCACACGGAGGACGAAAGAAAAGGAAAGGTACGCTGCCGAAATTGAGATAGAAATTGAGCAACGAAAGATGAGACTTTCAAGGAAGAAGAGCAAACTACAAGCAACAATCAAAAGGTACAAAACTATGATTCTTTTCTCTTCATCTGCTCTCTAGTAAAATTATTTTGCAGGCAAACGTTGTCTTTAAAAAACTTTGGGCAGCAACAAGAACTTATATGCTAGCAACTGTCGACGTTAGACAAAAAAAATCCCAAACAGAAATGGCAGTCGTACCACGTCTCCAACCGTCGTCTCCGGTGGTTTTCCAGATGGAACCCGTGCACTACGCGGCTTGAAGGAAATGGGTTTGGTAATGCCGTGTTGCATAAAACCAGAAGAACCCGAAGGAAGTCGCAGGATGTGGCTTGAAGGAGATGGGTTTGGTGATGCCGTGTTGCATAAAACCAGAAGAACCCGAAGGAAGTCGATGTGGCTTGAAGGAAATGGGTTTGGTGATGCTGTGTTGCATAAAACCAGAAGAACTCGAAGAAAGCCACTCACAAAGAACAACCATTATCACAATGCTCACTCCGGGCGGCATGAATCCCACCAAAACGCAGCAGATCCGCTTCCCACGGCCTCCTGCAATCTCTTGCGTGAAGTTTCTATATCTTTCTTTCTCTCTTCGGAGATACAACAGAGAAGCAGCAATCTCTTGGGTGTCTAAAGAAGTTTTGACATCTTTCTCTTTTCAGAAATGCGACAGAGAAAGAGCAACTTCTTGGGTGTTTAAAGAAGTTTAAGAGATACAACAGAAAAGAAACTATCATCCTCCACGATCGAACAAATGGGAAGGAAGAAACCATCGTGCCCAGCTATGGTCCTGAAACCCGCCGATAATGTAAGGATAGTTTCGAACAAGGCAACAACAATGACGTTGCGGCAACACCTGGACAAATAAGATTTTGAAATTGAGATTTCAAGTTCTTTATCCCCGAAGCAGTACCTTCCATCCATACTTTTTGTCCATGTCAAGAAGAAAATGAGCAGCTCGTACCGTTCCCTCCTTCCGCGCAACCGTTGGTTATGAGTGTTTAAAGAAAATGGCCAGTCCTTCAATTTTCTTCCGTAGCAGAGTGATTATCATCACGATTTTCTGGTGCCCAGAGAACTGCGGCTGCAAGTTTCTTTAAAAAGAAAGGGAAGAGCCCTCGTGTTTTTTTTTTCCAAGTTCACACATGGTGGGAGAAGTTGCCTCAAAGATTTTTTTTTTTTTGTTTAAAAGAAAGTTCTCAGGCTATTGTATTGTAGTTTATAAGAACTCCATCATAATGTGTGGTACCAGACAAAAAAAAAAACATATAAAATGGTGAGATGAAAAGGCTACGGCATGAGAGGGAAACAAAAGCCCCTCCAAAACTTTCCACTCACGTGGGCACTATGAGAAGGGCCCAATTTAATCGAATATGGTGCAGGAAGAAAAGAAAATATGGAAGCAAACTAACTAAAGGGTACAAAACAAATTTGCCCCTTGATATCTTCACGGCATGGGGACAAAAAGCCTACGACACTAGTTAAAGTCAAACAAAATTGGAAGGCTAAGACCGGGCTCAAGGTGCACCAAAATTGGTACAGCTGCAGTCCATGTTCCACCTGCTCTACGAGCACCAAGATGAAGCAAAATAAAAAAGAAATAATAATCAACACTATCATCTCAATCATACAGCAGCTGCTCTAAGACACCAAAGATTGAAAAAATATCATTGTTTCCTAAAGAAATAATGGGGAGATGACTCACGGAATTTGCATGCAAAAAGAAGATTATGTTAATCTCACAAGGAAATAAAGAGGACATGCAACGACTCTCGTTGACTTCATAAAATTCTGAAAACTACGCCGCGTACTCAAATGAACAGCAGAAGATAACTATCTTCCTGACTCCATGAAAAGGTCCTGTTTGGACTTGGAAAGGTGAAAGAAGAAAAAAAGGCTTGCTGACATATTAGAAAGAAGCTTGGGACAAATGGGACTAAAATCCCATGTTGAGTGGGATTGAAAGTTCAAAATAAAAGTATAAAAACAAAGGGGAAGGCTGCTTTCAACACATAACCCGTATGGGATGAATCCCGTGAAGGAGTTAGATAAAATATTTTCTCTATTCCAAGCATGATCCCCTACAAATTTGTCAGAAGAAAGAAAGCTGCAAAGGAAAAGTAAAATTAAACATGGAGTAAGAAATGGTACCAAGCTAGAGTCAAATGCCAAAATATTAGTGGGTTTATCAGAAATAAATCCGTTAATTTACTCTACGCTCAAACGGCACAAAACCACTTTAAATGGGACAAAGCTGCCTCAAATGGCTAAAAGCCGATTCAATGGCATGAAGCCGTATTAAATTCCAAATGGCATGAAGCCGAAGAAAGGTCTCAAATACATTACGAACTACGCTGGTTTGATTCCATTAAGGATACGTAGGCAGTTTGATATCAATTTTCTATCACAACCATGAAATCAAGATAACGAACTACGCTGGTTTGATTCCGTTAAGGATACGTAGGCAGTCTGATATCAAGTTATAGACGCAACCGTGAAACCGAAACGAATCTCTGGTTTATATAAACTAAATTCACTCCTACTATCAAATACCAAAATGGCACGAAGCCGAAGAAAAGTTTCAAAGGGCACAAAGCCGTATCAAATCCCAAGTGGCACGAAGCCGAAGAAAAATCTCAAATGGCATAAAGCCACATCAAATTTTCTAATGCTCCTCGCCGCATGAGTTAAAACTGCATAAGGCACTAAACAGCTCCAACAGCTTAAAGTCCTCGCCTGCATGAGCTAAAACTGCACAAGGCATCAGTTGCTCCTTGCCCGCATGAGCTAAAACTGCACAAGGCATTAAACTCCAACAAATACATCATGAACTACGAGTGACTTGAACCCTCAAGAGGGTACGTAGGCAATCTAGGATTCGACCTAGATGCAGTCAAAAAATCAAACAAACACCAAAATCCTCAAGTTACATTTTATTCGAATTGGAATCAAAGGGTATTCCTTTCCCAAAAGAAGGGTTGTAATTAATAGGCGCATAGCCTAGAATGGGTCGAACTCGAATTAATAAAACCCTCTTCGGAAAAAAGAACGAGGGTGAAATTGTGTCGAGTGAATTATTTGTTTACATATTATGTACAATTTTTGCTCAACACCAATTATCTTGAGAAAATTGGTGGGAGTAGAACCAAAGAATCGATGTCTAGTTGTTGGAAATTACTTAGCCGATCGTTTACTATTTGGAGAGACGCCTTGGCACAAGCTAGTAGTAATCTTCGAAGTAGGGAAAATTACACGAATCAGGTAACAATATATTATTTATTTGTTTATACTATACCCAAATTTACATTGTAATTATTTGTTTGTATTATTTATTTGTTACCTACTTTAATTATAATTATTTTTTTTTATTATTTATTTGTTACCTACTTTAATTATAATTATTTGTTTGTATTATTTATTTGTTACCAATAATTTGTTACCTACTTTAATTATAATTATTTGTTTGTATTATTTATTTGTTACCTACTTTGATTATAATTATTTATTCTCCCCCATTGTGTAGCTAATTCAAGCACAAGCTTGGTATGGTGCCAAAACCAAAACCAAAAATAAATCATTCAACCAGTGGGAATGTTGGAATATTGTCAAAGATTGTCCTAAATTCAGAGTTGTGCCTGTCGGTCCAGAAGTTGTCATGAACAGCACCCCGCTATACTCTACACCTGATAATGGCTCGCATGAAGATAATGCAGAAGTGCCCGAAACGCCCATCCCTGAACAAGCGTCGGGTTTGACCCGTTATCCAATTAGGCCTCAAGGTAAGAAGGCTTCAAAAAGAAAAGGAAGTGCTTTCAAGCATGATTATGCAAAGTACATGGAAGAACTTACTCGCCATAGTGAATTGACTTTGGCGTGGAAAATGGCGAAATTTAAGGCTGATAAGGCTAGAGATGAGGCAAAAGCTGCAGCTGTTGAGAGAGAATTTCAAGTTAATCAGAGAGAAAGAGAGCTACTTAGGCAAGAAAGGGAACTGGTTAGAGAAGAAAGAATGGCTCAACGAGATCGTGAGATTATGAACACGCCTTTAGAAGGGAAGTCTCCAAATTCTAAATATTTTTTGGAAGTCGGAGAAAGAGGATGTGGTGCGTAGGAGGCGTGCAAGAGAAGCGAGAGCAAGAGGAGATGGTCCTAGCACGACAAGAGAAGATCATCCTAGCACCACAAATTGGTTAAGTGATGATGATTAAAGTACTTTTTGTAATCGGAGCCCATAGTTTTCCAATCACCTTGGGTTGTAATTTATTATTTATTGAATTGAGTATTTTATGTTGTTTCGAATTTATTGAATTTAGTACTTTATTTAAAGTGAGAATAAATTTATTTAATATGGTAATATATTTATACTATAAGAGAATCTTTATTCAAATGACATAAACACACCAAATAATAAAAACCTCACCAAATGAACTAAAATAAAACACACCAAATAAAATTACATAAACACACCAAATAATAAAAACCTCACTAAATGAACTAAAATAAAACACACCAAATAAAATTACATAAACATACCAAATAATAAAAAACACATTAAATGAACTTAATTATCTTCAGCTTGTTTCAATGCCCACTGGTGCTCTATCAAGTCATTTTGCCGGGCATTGTGCATGTCTGGCCTTTGAAATGAAGTATATCGTTGAATGACCCTTTCATTGTAACGTCTGTCCCTTTCTAATGGCTCATGTTGCACGGGCTTATTGGTGGCGTCATGAGCACAATATATACGTGTTCTTGAATTGTTCATCGTGTCTGGCTCATATTCATCAATGGCTTCATAATCGTACTCATCTTCCACAATCATGTTGTGAAGAATGATGCACGTCATCATGATGGATCGAAGCGACTCTACATCAAACAATCTGGCAGCACCCCTGACGATCGCCCAGCGAGCTTGGAGGATACCGAAACAACGCTCCACATCCTTCCTGCACCCCTATTGACATCTTGCAAAGTGTTTTTCCTTTGCACTTCGTGGTCGTGGCACTGTTTTGACAAATGTTGACCACCTTGGGTAAATGCCATCAGTTAGGTAGTATGGCCCGTCGTACATACATCCGTTAACCTCATACGTGAATTTTGGTGTCTTTCCTTGCAGGACATCATTGAACACTGGGGATTGGGCAAAGACGTTGAGGTCATTTTGAACTCCCGAAACCCCGAAAAAGGCGTGCCAAATCCATGTATCAAAAGATGCCACCGCCTCCAAAATGATACTTTTTGCTCATTTTCTGTCTCCATAAGCGCCTTGCCATGCACTTGGACAGTTTTTCCACGTCCAATACATACAATCAATGCTCCCAATCATCCCAGGAAAACCTCGTATCCCCACCTTCTTCAGAAGCCTTTCCAAGTCCATGTGAGTAGGTTTCCAGAGGTACTCTACGGTGTAGATAGATTCGATTGCTTCGCAAAACCTCATCAAGGACTCAAGAATGGTTGATTTCCCCATCCTCGCTATCTCATCCACTTGGTCTGCAGATGCTCCATACGCAAGCATCCGCAACGCAGCAGTAATTTTTTGCTCGGGAAGGAGACCCATAGCACCACAAGCATCATTCTTTTGCACAAAGTAAGAATCATGGTTGCAAATAGCAATCATGATTTTGTTGAACAAATATCGTTCCATTCTAAAACGACGTCTGAAGTACGTATCAGGAAATGCACTATTATGGACAAAATAATCGTCCAACACCTCTTCACCTCGTTGTTGCCTGCTTCTATCAAGGTTTTCGGAACAGGTGGGCCTGCATATCTGAGCCACAGCTTGGATGACTCGACGGGAATGTGAGTCTCTGGCCATTCTTGCTTCGTCATCTCTCCTTCTCCGCTCCTCATCCTCTTCCTTCTCATATTGGGCTATATGGAGATTGAACATTCCTTCAGATTAGTTAAACAATTCTTCCTCTTCTTGATTGATTTCTCACATCATGCTTGAAGAAGAAGACATTGTAAGTAGAAACTATGAATAATGATACAGATTTTGATTTGGTGAAGAAGGAAACGGTAACTATGAATAATGATAGAGATATTGAGAAAATTAGTGTGAGATTTAAAAGGATAGATAATGGATTATATGGAGAATTTTGAAATGATTAGGTTGTAGATAGTGCCACGTGGCATGCCATCATTCATTAAAAATCTGATCAAAATCTATCCTAAAAGATTCTGAAAAGATAACGACACGTGGCACGACGACATTTGATAAAAATTTTATTGAAATCCATCACCAATAATTATCTTTTCGGATAATGACACGTGGTGCAACGAGAACGATTTAAAATCTGATCGAAATCTATCCTCAAATATTCTGAAAATATAACGACATGTGGCACGATGACATTGGATAAAAATCTTATCGAAATCTATGACCAATAATAGTCATTTTGGGTAAATGGCATGTAGCGCAACGAGAACGATTTAAAATATCTTATCCGAAATTACAAAAAAAATTATTTAGTATTATTTTGTAAAAAAAAATTAATAAATATTTTATTGCCTATTGCCAAGGCTATTTAAGTGCAAGGGTGGAGATGCAAAAGACAATTACTGTTCATTATGGCAGGTACTGTTTACAGGGTGGATTGAATAGTGGATTGCCTGGGGGAAGGCTCTAAGGGTGAAGTTGCTCTAAGGGGGAGAGGGTGAGTTTAGCCTCACAATGGGCTAGCAATAATGTGATTCAATCAGTTATTTATTAAATATTATTTTCTCTATTTTTAAACACGTTTAAAACATCTTAAGAGGCATGTAATGCCATTTATAAAAAAGGTCTTTCGCACACGGATAATAATGTGATTAAGTTAAATTTCAAATGATTTTTTTTAAATAAACGATATTATCTACACTAAAGGGGATGGGTGGGCTTGGCCTCACAATAGACTAGCAATAATATGATTCAATCAATTGTTTATTAAATATTATTTTCTCTATTTTTAATGTAAATTCTACAGAGACCGATTTTATTATGTGAATTCAGCTGCTTTAATTGGTTTATGAGGGATTTCTTCTAACATGATCTAAAATTATTCATTTACTTCAAATATTTGACTTTTTTTTGTCAATTTATGCATATAAATACATTTAAAACATATAAGTCGCGAGTAGCACGCTGTGATTCAAAAATTCTCTTATGTACACACGTGAGCGCGTGCATGAAGGCTATTATATATAAAGAGAGAAGAAAAAGAGAATAGTGTTTTGGTGTCACCTGTCACAGCCCGTCCCGAAAATTCTATATCGGGAACGTGAAATGACAGAATTACCCTTGACGGGTATCAAGGTATGTGTGTATGTGACATTATTTAGACTTAAACTTTATAAACTTTGGAATTTGCTTATGTGGGATTGTTGTGTGGTTAGGGAATTAAGATGAAAAATTGATGATGTGGTTTGGTGTTGGACCACACAACACACACTCACGCACTCCCTGCTCTCTCCCTCTTCCCCGTACCTCTTTCTCTCTCATCCCTCTCGACTCTCTCTCTCTCACCCTCGATTGTACGGACAAGCCCAAAACCCTCCAAAACTTTGTGGATCGAAGCAAATAAGGTATGATTCTTCATCCTTGTGATGTTCTGAGTCGATTGGTACTAATTTTAGAAAGTGAAACCCTCGGAATTGTTGTGAAACCATAACCCCGAAAATGTGCACTATTCATGCACACGTGAAATCTTCATTTCAGGGAATTTCAAGCTCACAGTGAGCTTAAGGACATCCTCACGAGCTTCGGGGTACTTCGTTGGTGATATTTGGACGTCGGAGGACCGAGAACGGAGGTTCTCAAAATTTCTGAACTATCGTGCATCCCCAGGTAAAATCTAGTGAATTTTAGACCTTGAAACTTGTCCATCGTGATTCTATATGTTGAGGGCTTCAAATTGATATAAAATTCGAAGAAAATGGTTGAGAAACGAAGGAGAACAAGTGATTTTAAAACTCGCCGGAATCCGACCACCGGAAAAACTAGTCCGGCGACTGGCTGAGGAAGATGATGCGCGTGGGGGCGCGTGGACCCGTGCCACCCACGGCGCGTGGCAAGCCTAAAAATTTTTCTAAAAAATTCTCGACGTCCGTGACGTCAAATAGGTCGATGTGGTATATTCATATACCCAAATTGAGCATCGTATGAGAAGTTATTTCAAATTGTTGGTTATGTGTTTAAATTAACGTTTTTATAGTTATTTCGCATATAGATCACACCTATCCCGAGGACGAGCGCATCCAGGGACGTCACGGGGGTTACGACCCATCGACTTACCAGTGAGTGGGCAGTTTTGTTTTCGTATTACCTATATACTACTGTTTTTCCCAAAAAATGCGTTTATATGAAAATATGTTTTAAATTGCCATGCATGCAATTGTTGAGATATTTGAATTGATAATTGATGTATATATATGTGAATTGACGCTGTGGACGCACAGGTGAGTTTTTACATTATTCATGCGATTTATTTATGTGAATTGTATTGAAAACTCATAACCTGCACCCTAGGTGTTAGTGCTTATATTATTATTCACCACACCGCACGCTCGCCTTGGATCCAAGTAGGTGGATGTCGTACAGACCATGTGAGGGTTCCGACATGCTAGTCGTATAGATCACTAGATGTGATTCCGACTAGTGGGTGACCTTAGTTATGCGCGCCGATGATTGATGAGAGAAGCACTAAAGCGTATTCTTACACCTTTCATCGTACAGACTACCATACGTAGTTCCGAGTGACGTGCAGAGTTGGGCCGTATAGGTCACTGTGGTGACTCCGGCTGAGTGGGATGTTGAGCTATAGAATCAGCCGTACAAGACCACTGTAGGGTCTTCGGTTGATTTATTATTTCACCTGATTTATATCGATGCATTCATATTATATTTTAGCATGGCATGTCATATTCTTTCTGTGATGTTGTGTTGATAGATGGTGAGCCGAGTTTGATGATATATGTATATATATGTTTATATACTATTTTTCTGGGAAAGTATACAGGTTTTACGGTGAGGGGTTAGAAATGTTTTAAATGAAATGTTTTGGAAAGTCTTTGGTTTTACTGACCCACTCATCTTTGTTTTGCGCCCTTCCAGGTTCTAGTTAGCAGTTGGTGGCTCACGAGATCTTTTTCGGCATTCTGACAGACGTTCTGCATGTAGGACTCACTTGCGGGTGTTGTACTTTTAATTATAGTCCTACTTGACTACACTTATACCTACGCTCTGAATTCGTGTGTTTTACTTTATAACTCACTCTTTTATGCTAGTAGGTTATTATGCTAGTGATTGGTTAAAATCCCTGCATATTTTTATTGTATCTTGCTTCCGTGTCGCACTTTTGGCTACGTTACGCTCACGTGACGGCCACCACGCCTTGATTCTCAGGATCGGGGTGTGTCAGTTTGGTATCAGAGCCTAGGTTGCAGTCTTGTATAATTGTTAATGCTCTAATGATCTTTTGATGTTTTCTGTCAGAATTATGTCGCCTCGTAGGGAACGTAGGGAATCCCGCCGTACTTCTGAACCTAATTTCCCGGATATCACTCCGTTAGGGGAAGCAATGGCCCAGGCTTTTCAGAATGCAATTCGTCCTCCTCCCCCTTCTCAGATGACACCCCTAGAGACTATGTACAATTTGAAATTGGATCGTTTTATGGGTGATGAGGGTCACGAGGGGGCAGAGAAATGGCTAGACCATATTGAGAAGACGTTTCAGGTGAGGTAAAGTCAGGGAAACTTTCCTGCTGACAGGTGGGTGGAGACCACTACCTGGTTTTTGGGTAGAGAGCCGTCATGTTGGTGGAGGAATCAAACTCAGTTTATGTCCCCAGAAATGGCAGCTGATTGGGAGGTATTTAAGGAGAATTTCAAGAAAAGATTTGTCCCTCCAGAGTATATTGATCGCAAGAAACAGGAATTTACTCGATTGAAACAAAGGAAAATGTCAGCACATGAGTACTACAGAAAGTTTACTGATTTGTCTCGTTATGACCCTGATACAGCTGGTAATCAGGTAGAGATGCTTCGACGTTTCAAATTGGGAACTAAGAGAAAATGGCAGACTTTTGCCAGTGCACTTCCCTGCGCCGATTATCATGAGTTTTTTGAGATTTTGGTTAGGATGGAGGACTCCGATAATCTTCCCAGTAACAGTGAGGATGACGAGGACAAGAATGATGGTCAGAAGAAGGATGATAAAGGTAAGGGTATCTTCATTCCGGGACCTCGCAAGACGCAGAATTTTAAGAAGAGTTGAGCGAGTTCGAGTTCTTCTAGTGGAGGATATAGTATTACTGGCCCGATAAGAGGTGGTGGAAGATTTTCTAGTGGACCCAGATTCCAGAGGCAGAGGAATTCCGGTGGTGCTGGTGGTTCTGGTGCTCTGTGGTGCCGCCGTTGTAATTTTCGTCATCATGGTAAGTGCAGGAGAGGTGGTGGTGCTTGTTATACTTGTGGGCAAATGGGACATCGGGCTTCTCAATGTCCCCAGGGTCAGCAGAGACCTCAGCAGACCACTATGCCACCTCCAACACCGATTCAGCAGAGCTTTGGACCAGGCAGTTATGGCCAGTCGGGTCGTGGTGGTGCTTACCACTACCAGGGGGATGCTGCTTCGTATGTTTCCGGACCTTATCAGTATCCCCAGGAGACTTATTCTCAGACGGGGTATTCACAGGACTTTGGGGGTTATTCTTCTTATTCATCCATGCCAGCGGGTGGATCTTAATGGCATCAGGGAGGTCAGCCCTGTCATGGGGAAGTTGCTGCTGGTGGTGCAGTCCAATCAGTCAGGCCAGGGACGTACTTCTCAGGGGCGAGGTAATCAAGGCAGCAGAGGTCGTGGTGGACGACAGCAAACTCAAGGGCGTGTTAATCACATCTCACTGCAAGATGCTCAGAACCATCCAGATTTGATCATGGGTACGTTAAATGTTCTTGGTCATTTTGCTAGAGTTTTGATTGATTGTGGTGCTACGCATTCTGTTATTTCTCATACGTTTACTCAAATGACTCAACCTCACCTTTCACCTCTAGGATTTGATTTAGAGTTTGCCATACCTAGAGAAGATAAATGTTATGTTGATAGTGTGTATCTTGGGTGTCCAGTGATGGTAGAGGGCGTAGTTATGCCAGCTGATCTTATTCCGTTAGATATTGTGGATTTTGATGTGATTCTAGGGGCTGATTGGTTGCATTATAATCGTGCCCATATTGATTGTTATGGGAAATCAGTTACTTTTTATCGCCCTGGACTACCCGAGGTTACTTTTGTTGGCGAAAGAAGGGGGATGAGACATGGTGTTATTTCTACCATAAGAGCAAGGAAGTTATTATCGAAGGGTTGTCAAGGATATTCAGCACATGTGGTGTTAAATGATGTTGTTCCCAGCAGTGTAGAAGAAGTTGGTGTGGTCAGGCATTATCCTGATGTATTTCCTGATGATTTACCGGGGTTGCCGCCAGACAGAGATGTGGAATTCTCTATTGATTTGCTTCTAGGTACTGATCCTATATCTCTAACTCCTTATAGAATGGCTCCAGTTGAGTTGAGAGAATTGAAAATTCAGTTACAAGAATTACTTGTTAAAGGTTTCATTCAACCTAGTTCGTCACCTTGGGGAGCTCCAGTATTATTTGTGAGGAAGAAAGATGGAACTCTGAGATTATGCATTGATTATAGGCAATTGAACCGGGTAGCGATTAAAAACCATTATCCATTGCCTCGCATCGATGATTTGTTTGATCAGCTGAAAGGTGTGTGTGTATTCTCTAAGATTGATTTGAGATCTGGTTATTATCAGTTGAAGATTAAAAATAAAGATGTACCTAAGACGGCTTTCCGAACCCATTACGGACATTATGAATTTCTGGTTATGCCATTTGGGTTGACTAATGCACCTGCAGCTTTCATGAGGTTAATGAACAAGGTATTCCAGCAATATCTTGATAAATTTGTTATTGTTTTTATTGATAATATTCTGGTATACTCTAAGTCTAAAGCGGATCATATCCGACACCTTAACTTGGTATTAAAGAAATTGAGGGAACATCAGTTGTATGTCAAGTTCAGTAAATGTCAGTTTTGGTTGACTGAAGTGGCATTTTTTGGGCATGTTGTATCGGCACGAGGAATTCAAGTAGATCCTCAAAAGATAGCAGCAGTGGAGAATTGGGAACAACCTCGAACCGTCACTGAGGTACGAAGTTTTCTTGGTTTGGCAGGTTATTATCGACGGTTTGTTCAGGATTTTTCTATGATTGCCTTGCCGTTAACGAAGTTGACCAGGAAGGATGTTAAATTCGAGTGGGATGAGAATTGTGAGCGGAGTTTCCAGCAATTGAAATATTGCCTCACTCATGCTCCAATATTGGTACTTCCTGATGATAGCGATAATTTTGAGATTTACAGTGATGCTTCCTTGAATGGTTTGGGATGTGTTTTGATGCAGCATAATAGAGTGATTGCCTATGCTTCTCGGCAGTTGAAAAATCATGAAAGGAATTATCCTACTCACGATCTTGAATTGGTAGCCATTATCTTTGCTTTGAATATTTGGAGGCATTATTTATATGGTGAGAAGTGTAAGATCTTCACTGATCACAAGAGTCTCCAGTATCTATTTACTCAACATGATCTTAATCTTCGTCAGCGAAGATGGATGGAATTGCTAAGTGATTATGACTGCATTATTGAGTATCATCCGGGTCGTGCTAATGTGGTAGCTGATGCACTGAGTAGGAAACCTCAAGGTCAACTCAATGCTTTATATGCTTGTCGTGTTCCTCTTCGTGCTGAACTGAGGGCAACTGGAGTAAAGTTGGAGTTGGAAGATCGAAGCAAAGCTTTTCTTGCTAGTTTTCAAGTCAGGCCAGTTTTGGTTGATCGTATACTCGAAGCTCAGATGGTGGATGAGGAAATTCAAGAAATGGTTCAATTAAGAAATGAAGGGAAAAAGAAAGACCTCAGGATTCGAGAATCAGATGGCATGCTTATGCAGGAGAACAGAATGTATGTACCGAATAATGAGGAATTAAAGAAAGAAATTTTGGATGAAACGCATTGTTCAGCTTATGCGATGCACCCAGGAGGAACTAAGATGTATCATACCATTCGACCATTTTATTATTGGCCGGGTATGAAAAGGGAAATTGCAGATTATGTAAGTAGATGTATTATTTGCCAGCAAGTCAAAGCAGAAAGAAATAAGCCTTTTGGGCGAATGCAGCCACTTCCCGTTCCTCAGTGGAAATGGGAAAATATAACTATGGATTTCGTGTATAAGCTTCCTCGTACACGAAATGGATTCGATGGTATTTGGGTGATTGTGGATCGACTTACCAAGTCAGCGCACTTCATTCCAGTGAGGGAAAAGTCACCCTCTGAATAAATTGGCTAAGTTGTTCATCACGAAGATTGTGAAGTATCATGGAGTTCCAGTGAATATTATATCTGATCGAGACCCAAGATTTACTTCTAAATTTTGGGTAGCTTTTCAGGAAGCTCTTGGTACGAAATTGCTTTATAGCACTGCTTATCATCCTCAAACTGATGGGCAATCAGAGAGGACTATTCAGACGTTGGAGGATATGTTGAGATCTTCAGTGTTACAATTTGGTGATTCCTGGCATGATCGCCTGGACTTGATGGAATTTGCCTACAATAATAGTTTTCATTCGAGCATTGGTATGTCACCATTTGAGGCACTTTATGGTAGGGCGTGTCGTACGCCATTGTGTTGGTCTGAGGTTGGTGAAAGAGTGTTAGAAGGCCCAGAGATTGTGGATGAGACTACTCAAAATATTCAGGTGATTAAGTCTAACCTGAAAGCAACCCAGGATCGACAGAAGAGCTTAGCGGATCGACATGCTACTGATCGAGTGTATGATGTGGGTGATTGGGTATTTTTGAAATTGTCACCTTGGAGAGGTATGGTACGATTTGGAAAAAGAGGAAAGCTAAGTCCTAGGTACATAGGGCCTTATGAGATCACTGAGAGGATTGGTGAAGTTGCCTATAGGTTGGAGTTGCCTCCGGAGTTATCTAAGGTTCATAATGTGTTCCACGTCTCTATGCTTCGACATTATATTTCTGATCCTTCACATGTGATCCCTCCTCAACCGCTAGAGATTAATCCAGATTTGACATATGATGAGGAACCAGTCACTATCTTGGATTGGAAAGATAAGGTTCTAAGGAATAAGACGGTGAGCTTGGTAAAGGTGTTATGGAAGAACCATTCTGTAGAGGAAGCTACCTGGGAGACAGAAGATCGAATGAGAAAGATGTACCCAAGGTTATTCTATGGGTATTAAGCGGTTTATTTGGTTGTGGGAATTTCGGGGATGAAATTCTATAAGAAGGGGAGATTGTCACAGCCCGTCCTGAAAATTCTATATCGGGAACGTGAAATGACAGAATTACCCTTGACGGGTATTAAGGTATGTGTGTATGTGACATTATTTAGACTTAAACTTTATAAACTTTGGAATTTGCTTATGTGGGATTGTTGTGTGGTTAGGGAATTAAGATGAAAAATTGATGATGTGGTTTGGTGTTGGACCACACAACACACACTCACGCACTCCTTGCTCTCTCCCTCTTCCCCGTACCTCTCTCTCTCTCCTCCCTCTCGACTCTCTCTCTCACCCTCGATTGTACGAACAAGCCCAAAACCCTCCAAAACTTTGCGGATCGAAGCAAATAAGGTATGATTCTTCATCCTTGTGATGTTCTGAGTCGATTGGTACTAGTTTTAGGAAGTGAAACCCTCGGAATTGTTGTGAAACCCTAACCCCAAAAATGTGCACTGTTCATGCACACGTGAAATCTTGCATTTCAGGGAATTTCAAGCTCACAGTGAGCTTAAGGACATCCTCACGAGCTTTGGGGTACTTCGTTGGTGATATTTGGACGTCGGATGACCGAGAACGGAGGTTCTCAAAATTTCTGAACTATCGTGCTTCCCCAAGTAAAATCTAGTGAATTTTAGACCTTGAAACTTGTCCATCGTGATTCTACATGTTGAGGGCTTCAAATTGATATAAAATTCGAAGAAAACGGTTGAGAAACGAAGGAGAACAAGTGATTTTAAAACTCGCCGGAATCCGGCCACCGGAAAAACCAGTCCAGCGACTGGCTGAGGAAGATGATGCGCGTGGGGGCGCGTGGACCCATGCCACCCACAACACGTGGGGGCGCGTGGCAAGCTTAAAAAATTTTCTAAAAATTTCTCGACGTCCGTGACGTCGAGTAAGTCAATGTGGTATATTCATATACCCAAATTGAGTATCGTATGAGAAGTTATTTCGAATTGTTGGTTATGTGTTTAAATTAACGTTTTTATAGTTGTTTCGCATATAGGTGACACCTATCCCGAGGACGAGTGCAGCCAGGGACGTCACGGGGGTTACGACCCAACGACTTACCAGTGAGTGGGCAATTTTGTTTTCGTATTACCTATATACTACTGTTTTTCCCAGAAAATGCGTTTATATGAAAATATGTTTTAATTTGCCATGCATGCAATTGTTGAGATATTTGAATTGATAATTGATGTATATATATGTGAATTGACGCTGTGGACGCACATGTGAGTTTTTACATTATTCATGCGATTTATTTATGTGAATTATATTGAAAGCTCATAACCTGCACCCTAGGTGTTAATGCTTATATTATTATTCACCACACCGCACGCTCGCCTTGGATCTAAGTAGGTGGATGTCGTACAGACCATGTGAGGGTTCCGACATGCTAGTAGTATAGATCATTAGATGTGATTCCGACTAGTGGGTGACCTTAGTTATGCGCACCGATGATTGATGAGAGAAGCACTAGAGCGTATTCTTACACCTTTCATCGTACAGACTACCATACGTAGTTCCGAGTGACGTGCAGAGTTAGGCCGTATAGGTCACTGTGGTGACTCCGGCTGAGTGGGATGTTGAGCTATAGAATCAGCCGTACAGGACCACTGTAGGGTCTCCGGTTGATTTATTATTTCACCTGATTTATATCGATGCATTCATATTATATTTTAGCATGGCATGTCATATTCTTTCTGTGATGTTGTGTTGATAGATGGTGAGCCGAGTTTGATGATATATGTATATATATGTTTATATACTATTTTTCTGGGAAAGTATACAGGTTTTACGGTGAGGGGTTAGAAATGTTTTAAATGAAATGTTTTGGAAAATCTTTGGTTTTACTGACCCACTCATCTTTGTTTTGCGCCCCTCCAGGTTCTAGTTAGCAGTTGGTGGCTCACGAGGTCTTTTTCGGCATTCTAACAGACGTTCTGCATGTAGGACTCACATGCGGGTGTTGTACTTTTAATTATAGTCCTACTTGACTGCACTTATACCTACGCTCTGAATTCGTGTGTTTTACTTTATAACTCACTCTTTTATGCTAGTAGGTTATTCTGCTAGTGATTGGTTTAAATCCCTGCATATTTTTATTGTATCTTGCTTCCGTGTCGCACTTTTGGCTACATCACGCTCACGTGACGGCCAGCATGCCTTGATTCTCAGGATCGGGGTGTGTCATCACCAATCTTCAAGAAAAATAATTAGACAAAAATGCCCCCAAAAACAAAAACTTTAAAGGCATCCCAAAATAATGCATCAAATAAGGCAGGGGCATTTTCGTCATATTAATAGTATTTTTTTAATAATTAATTTGTGTGTATGTGTGTGTGTGTGTGTGTTTTTTTTTTAATAATTAGTACCTTAGAATAGGCTAGCAATAATGTGATTCAATTTCTCTATTTTTAAACACGTTCAAAAAGTCTTAAGAGGAGTGTAATGCCAGTTATAAAAAAGTCATTCGCACGCGGATAATAATATGATTAAATTAGTTGTCAAATAATTTTTTTTTACACGTTCAAAACATCTTAATAGGCGTGTAATGCTAGTTATAAAAAAAGGTCATTCGCACGTGAATAATAATGTGATTAAATTAGTTGTCAAACGATTTTTATTTTATTTTAACAAACGATATTATCTACACTAGGGGGAGGGGGTGGGCTTAGTCTCACAATGAGCTAGCAATAATGTGATTCAATTAGTTGTTTATTAAATATTATTTTCTCTATTTTTAAAAACGTTCAAAACATCTTAAGAGGCACGTAATACCGGTTTTAAAAAAAAAGTCTTTCGCATGCAGATAATAATGTGATTAAATTAGTTGTCAAATAATTGTTTTTTTTAACAAATGATATTATCTACACTAAGGTGAAAGGGGTGAGCTTAACCTCACAATGAGTTAACAATAATGTGATTCAATCAGTTGTTTATTAAATGCCGGTTATAAAAAAAGTCTTTTGCGTGCGGATAATAATGTGATTAAATTAGTTGTCAAATGATTTTTTTTTTATTTTAACAAATGATATTATCTACACTAAGAGGGAGGGGGTGGGCTTAGCATCACAATAGGCTAGCAATAATATGATTCAATCAGTTGTTTATTAAATATTATTTTCTCTATTCTTAATGTAAATTCTACAAAGACCGATTTTATTATGTGAATTCAACTGCTTTAATTGGTTTATGAGGGGTTTCTTCTAGCATGATCTAAGATTATTCATTTACTTCAAATATTTGACTTTCCTTTTGTCAATTTACACATACAAATACATTTAAAACATGTAAGTCGCGCTTAGCATGCGGTGATTCAAAAAATATCTTTTGCACGCGCGTGAGCTCATGCATGAAGGCTAGTATTAATTATGGTACAAGATTACTTTGTAGACTAGAGCCCACACTAATTAAATTTTGGTTTCCCTTATGAATGAAATTGAACATGGTACCCACTTGATGAGTGTAATTATAATTCTAAAAATAGCATGTTAATATCATTATTTCATTATGTAAATCACACACCGGTGTGTCCAAAAACAGCTTTCCAAATCTCCATACAATACTAATCACTTTCATTGTTTTGAAAACTTAACTCCCACCATTAGCTTAGACACACCCCATTTTACTTCATACACAACTTCTTAATTTATGGTTGTCGAATCGAATAAATTAAAGAAAATCAAAGGACATAAATTAACACACCCCTTTACTAAATCAAACAAAACATGAAACACAGCTAAAAACAAGATCATCACAAAATTCCAATCACACCCCACAAAGAATATCAGTTTCAAACCATGGCCCGTTTAGCACAGAAGAGAAACAGAAGCAGAGTTATCTGTAAAAAGCCCAATTGTTGCGTGCACCCGGCAAACACCCTCCGTCGAAATTCCCATAGCCAGCCCCCAAAACAACTGCTCTCGCTCTCTCTCTCTTCTTTCTCTCTCTCTATCTGTATCCCTCTCAGTCGTATCCTTTTCTACTCTCTCTCTCTCTCTCTCTCTCTGCAAATCAGCACATTCGAGCAAAAGACGCTCGAACAGGTGTCCTCTCCTGCAAACCTCTTAGGGTTCGAAAACCCCCAAACCCCCCAACTCCGACTTCATATCAATCCCCAAAACGCACCTTTTACCCTCTAGGGTTCGTTGTTTTGGATCATTTCTTCTTGGGGATTTGTGTATTCAGATAAGGCTTATTGGTTCCTGGGCTCTGATTGATCGATTCGCCGATGGCTTCGTCTCCGTCATCAACTGCTGCGAATCGGGACGGCTCTGCTTCAGCTGCCGAGGTCGAAGCCGTCATGTCCGTGACCCGAGGTTTTGCGCAGGATGCGTTGCTGCAATTCCAGTCGGGCAAGTTCGATCAGTGCCTTACCGCCTTGTCCGAGTGCCTCAAGAGGAAGCCCAACGATCCCAAAGTAATTATCTTTTCGGTTTTTTATTTTTTATTTTTTGAAAAGCTAAGTTTTTTCCTTTTTCGAAAACCCAATTTCTGAAATGATTCGATAAATGATTTAATTTTGTATTTTTGTAATGATTGAGGTTTCTTGTCATTTCTTTATTTTTCTTTAGTTGAATTAATTGTTTAGTTCTGGATTATCTATAATTGGTGTTTGGATCATATATCAGAATTTTAAGGACTTTTGAATTATGGGATTTGGTTGCTTTGATTACTAAAATTGTAGTTAAGCTAATGCGGATTATACGAATTCTTACGCTAATGCTAAGTTTGATATCGTCTTCTTGAAAAAGCTGATTGCTCCCCCATGTGAGTGAAAATGATCAAAAAATATATCTACTAGTTGTAAAGGATAATTTGGTGAAATGTACTATAAGGAAATGAATGGTTTAAAATACCGTGATCTTGAACATCAAATCATGTTTCAGATTAATTGATGGAATAATCTAGCTTTGCTGTACCAAAAGTTCTTATTTTGAGTACTTTAGAACAATTGTAAGATTATTTTTACTTACATAGATTGAGATTGGATTATGTTGCTTCTTGGTTCTGCATTTTGGCTCAAATGGCTTATAACATGTGTTTTATCAACTTTTTGTATACCATTGCTAATCTGCATATTATGGACATTGTTATTAGATATCTCATAATATTGGACTTGTGGAGTTCTATCGAGATGGTTGTTCAGATCCTAAGAGGTTGCTTGATGTGCTTAATGATGTCAAGGTATCTTAAATTTTCTCTTTTTCTTCCCATCATCAGACACACACACACACACATATAAATAGTATTACACTGCTCACATAAGTACAGAATTGCATATGGCATTCTTGCAACGTCTTTACGTCATTATACACTCAAACTATCTGAGTTGTCAAAGGACAGGTCATGAGATTTTTTGTTTTAATTCTAAAATTGTTTAACTTTTCATTTGAGTGGCTCTAAATGTATTAGGGTGATGCTGGAAAAAGTTTCTGAGAGGGAGATTTGAGGAGATGTGGTGGGTTCTTTCTTTGTGTATACTTAAGTGCTTATGGGTGGAGCAGTGGTAGAATTTTGGTGCCTTGGAGCACTCTCTGTTTTTCTATCATGGCTAATATATTGAGATTATGTTTTAGCTGGCTAGTCTTGTAAGTACTTCTGTTTTTTTCTTGGGGTTAGAGTTTATCATTTTTCTATTCTAGACTCATTCCTTCTTTGATGTCTAAGGTATTATCTGTCTAAAAATCCCCGCCTAAGCGGCGGTTGGCCACCGCCTCGATTATTCCCTAGGCGTTTGAAATTAAGAAAGAGCGCCTGCCTAGCCCGCCCAGACCTGCATAGGTCGTGACTCTCACTTAGGCAGAAAATAAATAAATTTCATTTTGCATTTTATTTTTTTCCATAAAATGTAAGGGACTTGTTAAATACTTAGATGAGCACACATTATATGCTGGTTCTCCATGTTTTCATTATGTTCTAATACTTTATAATCTATATATCATTCTATTTTGCAATTTGCGTATTCCAATGGAATTATGTATTTTTTTAAGTTTAAACAGACAATTATTTATACGGTATATAACAAATTTACTTAAATCCACCTAGTCCGCCTAGGCGCTAGGCCCAGGCCCCGGCCCCCCGCCCCCCGCCCGACTAGCGCCTAACGTCTTTTAGAACCTTACTTAGGAACAAAAAGCTTTGTTGAGAGAGGGTTAAGAGGTTGTTGGACGTGGAACTATAAGTTAAGGAACAATTTAGAACTATTGCCATGCAGAAGCATGCAGAGTTGAACCTTAAGCTAGATATGGTATATGTTGACTAACAATGTTTTTGGAAGCTTAGAAACTTTATTGACTGTGTTATACAATTATATTTAACTATGTAGTGAGTCTGTTAAAGGGGGCTACTGATGATTAGCAAGTTCATATTATTTAGCAAGGTTATAATTCTGGGCTTTCCATCAGAGTTGGTAACTATTTGAATGATGATTTTGGTATTCTCGAGGTTCTAGGAATGGTGCTGAGAATAATCTTTTAAGTTTTAAAGGAATAGATAAGGCTTTGTTGTCCTCCTCTATAATAAGATAGAAAGTGAAAATCAGACATAAGTTAGAATTCTTATGATTTGGAGTTTTTTATTCATTGTATTTGTTGTTCTTTCATCTCCAAAAAATAAATAATAAAGGAAACATCAAATCACGAAACTAGCATATCAAATTGAAAGTGAACTTTAGTTAGGTAGTATTGAATTCCATTTATTATAATTTTGGTTTACTTGGTAGTACTGAATTGTAGCAACTATGAAGATTACTAGAGCTAGCATGTAGGGACAATCATTTGGTTAGTACAGTAATTTGCATTTTGGTATTTAGACAAGCACCAGCATTATGCAGGAGCTTTTATTTACATCAATATGATAAGTTCATGTTAACTTCTATTCTAATTTCTTCTAATTGGTGTTGGTTTAGAAGCGAAGCGAAGAGCTTGCTCGAACATCTGCAGAACAGGTGGAGTCTGGCAGCAATACTGGAGATAAAGTTGCATTGGGGTCCAAAGGAAGTGGTGCAATGGGACATTCCTTTTCTGCTGTTTACATGGATGAATTTGACACTTATGTTGCTACCTTAAACATTGTATGTTGCTTCATCATGTCATGGTTAACTTTTCATTTTTTTTTCTGTGTTAACTGTTGATTATATGTATCCAACAATTAACTTTCTCTAATTCAGTAGATTTTTTTGTTGGAACTCTGTGCTTATGCAGGCGGTTATCTGGTTCCATCTTCATGAATATGCAAAGGCATTGTCTGTTGTTGAACCTCTTTTTCAAAATAGAGGACCTATAGATGAGGTAGATTAATTATTACCTAAAATTATATTCTTTTTGTACTTGTAATTTTGTGTTAAGTGCTTCTTTATTTGTATGCAGAAAACTGCTCTTAATATTTGCCTTTTGTTGCTGGATGTTGGGCTGGCTTGCCATGATGCAATGAAATCTGCTGTAAGTACTAATACTAATAGTGTGTGTAATTGCTTTTGTTATAATTGTGCATGGTGGTCATTTAGTTCACCCATTGTTTTCAAGGCATGGTACTGTTGAATTTTATGTGTGCTGAAGCCTTTACCTTAGTATCAAGCTGGTGATCCTCCTTCTCTACACCCAAATGGAAGAGGAGGAATGTTTGCCTTCTTCTAAATTCTATTTGTTTGTTGTTGATAGAACAGTGTAAGAAAGAAGCAATGATCACTTATGAATTATTCTTTGATTGATGATATATGTCTCGTAAGTTGGTTTACTGGAAGAAAGGGTACTAATTTTTCTTTGATTGTAATCTGTCGTTTTGTGTTGTTTTTTGAAAAAAAAAAAAAAAGAATCCATTTAATTGCACTGTGATTTTCCACCTTGGTTCATCTTGAATTTTGTGCATTCAATGGGTTTATGTCAGTTTTCTTTTAAAATTGTCTTCTTGATAGTAGTTTGGGATAGAATGGTTTTTATGTCTGTCAAGTATAGTGTACATTGGTTGAAGATAACATTGTAAGCTAGTGTTCAACTTGCCTGTTTTGATGTGGATGGGTGATGTTTGTTGTACGGTTTGATGATCTTTTCTCAAGCATTATCTAACTTATAGCTTGATTTTGCGAGTGCTTTACCTGTAACTGAACTTGTATTATTTTTACCTTTTGTTTTATCTTTAATTTGTGAAAAACTACTATTTTATTTTTGGACATCAATCTCATCAGGTTTTGAGGAGAGCTCATCTTTTTGGAATGCTATTTGTTTCTTTATACCTTCTGTTAAAAATTAATATAGAACATTTGAATTACTTTAGAGGTTAACAAGCAGCCCACCAAATGTAAATAAGCATCTGTTGGGTTAAATTCTTGATGTTGGCTGTTGGGAATGTAATTATTTTTGGGCGAGGTTAAAGTTTGAGCCTATTACTAATTGCAAAAGCAATATAGATGCTACTATTAAGTATGGTCAAAGAACTTCTATCGTTATGATTTTTTCAATAGTGATTCAATTGTTCTGTTCATTTGTGTATGAATTGTCCAAGCATGCGTCGAGTCCCGCTTCGTTATGCACTATAATTAGAGGGGGCTCCTTTAGTGGTTAGCTACGTTGGGGTAAAGATAAGCATGCTATGTTTGTATTCTGTTGATTTGATTCCCAACTAATTCTTAGTGTAATTCCATTTATTCAGGATGTTTTGATTTATCTGGATAAAGCTTTTGGTGTGAGTTGTATGAATCAAGGAGATGGTGGAAGCACTGCTTCGCAACAACCTGCAAACCCAGTTGCAAGGCCGCCATCCCTTTCTACCAATTCATCTGCCACAGATGGTCCTACTTTAGATTCAGATCCAAATGCTTTGGAGCCTGAGGAGACTAGCGAGTATGATAATGCAGATTTTGACATGGATGATGCACAACCTACTGTTCTATTATCTTCAAACGATATTTCTAGGAATCCGGTTGACATATCTGCCTCTTCTGTTTACCTGAAGCTTAAGATGCAACTTTACAAGGTTCAGTTTCTGCTTCTCACTAGGAACTTAAAGCAAGCTAAACGTGAAGTGAAGAATGCTATGAATATTGCACGTGGGAGAGATTCTTCTATGGCTCTCCTTTTGAAGTCCCAGCTTGAATATGCTCGTGGTAATTATCGTAAAGCCATCAAGTTGTTGATGGCATCTAGTAATCGAACAGACACAAGGTTATCGAGCATGATCAACAATAATCTAGGCTGCATTTATTACCAGCTTGGGAAATATCACACATCATCAGTGTTCTTCTCCAATGCATTGCTTAATTGCTCATCCCTCCGGAAGGACCGGCCTCTAAATCTCTCAACTTTTTCACAGGACAATTCCCTCTTAATCGTATACAACTGTGGTATGCAGTACTTGGCTTGTGGGAAACCACTACTTGCTGCTCGCTGTTTTCAGAAGGCTGGTTTAGTTTTCTACAATCGGCCTCTGCTGTGGCTTCGATTTGCTGAGTGCTGTCTGATGGCTTTGGAGAAGGGACTAATGAAAACCAATCTGGCATCATCAGAAGTTAGAGTTTATGTCATTGGCAACGGAAAGTGGAGGCAACTTGTAATGGAAGATGGGGTTTTGAAGAATGGAAACTTGGGTTCTTTTGAAAGAGGCGATTTATTTTTGGGCAGTGATCGGCAGCCTAAGCTCTCCGTGTCCCTTGCCCGGCAGTGTCTCTTGAATGCCCTGTCCTTACTGAACCGTTCTGAGTCAAGCTACTGTAAGAATTCTTTGCCCTCCAATTTCTTCTTAGAAGATAATGAATTAGGGGAAGTGTCAGCTTCCAAGAATTCGAACCACAAGAACTTTCACAGCATGAATTCCGAGGCATCTGTGCTATCTGTAGGCTTGGGTCAGGTTGGCATAAATGGGGATGGAAAAGAGCAAAAGGCAGGAACCACTCAGGAGCTTGTGCAGAACTCGCTTTCATATTACGCTGATGTTCGTAACAAGGAAAATCTGTTGATCAAACAAGCTCTTTTGGCAAATCTGGCATATGTAGAATTGGAATTGGAAAATCCCATGAAGGCCTTGTCAATTGCAAGATCTCTCTTGGAACTTCCAGAATGTTCGAGAATTTACATCTTTCTAGGTCATGTGTATGCCGCAGAGGCTCTTTGCTTGCTAAACAGGCTAAAGGATGCTGCTGACCATTTGATGACATATTTGTCAGGTGGTAACGACGTTGAATTACCATTCAGTGAAGAGGACTGTGAACAACTGCAAGGGGTCAGGGCCGATGATTATGAAGAGTCGAACGGAGGATCAATGGCTGCCAGAAACTCATCACCTGAAGACAGATTAGGTATTGCGTTCCTCAAGCCAGAAGAAGCACAGGCAAACCTGTACGTAAATTTTGCTGCCTTGTACGCTATGCAAGGTGAACTTGACCAGGCTCGCCAGTTTGTTGCACAGGCATTGTCCATAACACCCAACAGTCCAGAAGCGACTTTGACTGCAGTGTATGTGGATCTCAAGGTCGGTCAGTCACAGGAAGCTCTTGCCAAGCTGAAACACTGTAGTCGAATCACATTTGTACCAAGCGGATTGACATTGAACAAAGCTTCTTGATCATAGTATCGGTGGATTATTGTAACATCCGGGCCCACCTCTCAATGGTAAGCTAGTAGGGGTAGGATTTGTACCATATATTTTTCTGTTTGGTACCATATAATATAGTTCGATTCAGAAATAAATTTTTCTGTTTTCTTTTCTTTTGAAATTTTCATATTTTGGGCAGGGCTTATTAATTGGTGGTGGGGGCTGTGTTTTGGTTAGTGCGGAAGCCCACCTTTTGGTCACACTTTGAGATGTAGTTGTTCTGATTAGATTTGTGTTTTAGCGGCTAATCGAGTTGGTTAAACATAGTTAGCTAGCTTAGATCTCATGTGTTGTTCTAGAGAAAGGAACTGAAAATGTTTATTCATTCCGTATCAACATTGAAGTCATTTTTCCCTTGCAAATTGTCATTCTTGTAGTATTGATTCCACCATTAGACTCTAGTCTGTTTCTGTCGATTTGAATGTCCAAATGTGGACGATTATGCAGCCTAATTAAGCTCATTAGCATGTATTACTGAGCATTTGATGTTTTTTGGTGTCCTCTTAGCTTTTGCTTCCCTTTGAATGAATATTTGTTTTAATGCTCTGGAGATTGTTAATTAAGACACTGCTAAATCAGTCCTTGAGGAATCTTGGACCACAAGATCAAGATGACTCTTTGACAAGGCAATGTCTTGTGTGTGCGGATGGACGATCACGACCACATGATATCCAGAGAGATTCTTTTGTTTGGACGCCTCAACGAGGGGCAATGTCCTGTGTGTGCGGTCGGACACTTGGGTGGGCCGGACGTTTGTACACTCCAGTCCAAGCGGATGGACGACCATGACCCCCCGTGATATTTAGAGAGATTCATTTGTTTGGACGCCTCTACGAGGGGCAATGTCTTGTGTGTGCGGTCAGACACTTACAGTCCAATAATACAAGTGGATGTGGATGTGGATGTGGATGTGGATTGATCAAACATTCACATTCCTGTGTGTACTGCATTGATTCTATAGAATTCAGAGAAATGAATAATAAACCAATCAACACATGCGACACGACGATGCACTTAGATATTTCTTTGATCTTTTATTTTTTATTTTTTATTTTTTTTAATTTTGAGATAAGATGATGATGGTGATATATAGGAGGCGAACCATGTTGATATGGCCATGTGCAACAGATTTGACTGGTCCCCTCGCTCTCCTCCTCTACTTTAATCCCTGCTGTGTTGTTGCCCATTTCCAGGGCCAGACTTACTGGGATATTGTTGTGATGGTATATCCCTTTTCTTTTCTTGATTGTTGATTAATAATAAACTACCCCACCACCATGTCTGTTGCCCGGATATAGTTTTGACATGGTATCGATTGCTGGAATCGGAATTGTGTGTGCTCCGGTATAAGTATGTTGCGTCTATCATTTTTTGGCAGTGTTAAACCGGCTGTGCTTGTGCTTGTGCCTTGTAGGAGTTTACTCTTTACTTTTGTTTGTTCACCCATTGTAATTGTTTCCTATTGATCAATGAAATATTGGTATTGCTTCTTGTAAAAACAAAAAAACTACCCCACCAAGAATTTGAATATAATCAATTAAGTACACAGCTGAAAGAATATCTGTTAGTTCTTATGGGTGCATTCTCTCTCTCTCTCTCTCTCTCTCTCTCTCTCTCTCTCTCAGTTATGTTCTACAATAAAAGTAGCAATTTTAACCACGTCTGGCTAAGAAATTGTGCAAGTCCACCTTGGGTCAGCAGAGGTGAGCCAAAGGTACGTGGATCCACCTTACTAAAATATGAGCGTTAAAATTACTAGCCACAAATAATCGGTGACACTTTGTTACAGTAAAATATAATGCTTTATATCATCTCTGGGTACTGTACTACTGTTAACTTTACTCTAATTAAGCTACAGCATTCTCTCTCTCTCTCTCTCTCTCTCTCTCTCACTAGATGTTACGGCACTCCCAATCTGAATGATGTGAGCGGATGGAGGATGGAGTCAAAACATTAGGTAGTAGTGGCCTTCAAATCAGAATGTGGTGGGTCACGAGAGATTTTTTAGAGTCTGAGCCGGACAAAATAGGTGGTTCGGTTTCTTAACCTAAAATTTTAGGAAAATTAATGAAAAAAAATTAAAAATTTTGAGATTTAATGATAAGGATAAAATAAAAGGTTAAATAAATAGTAACAAGATTAACTTTTTAGTATAAAAAAATGATTTTTCGTTAAAATAAACAATATCAGAACTTTTTTATTAAAGTTCTCTAAGACTTTCTCCTCTATCACCCATTAGGGTAAAGATAAAAGTGAACTTTCATAACATGTTCTGTAACGAGCGGTCTCCACTCACTGAATTTTAAAGTTAACACGTATCAGAAAAAATTGTTAGAGAAAGCCTCGCCCCACCTACCTTGTCGTTATAAGTTACAGCGCCACTGTGTATGTACGCGGAAGTTGAACTGACTGAAGACGTCTATCACTCTTTCTTCTTTTGTTGAAAGTTGAAACAATAACAGCACTGATTAGCAAAAAGCTGGATTCCTCAAGGCCCATAGGAATCCCAAAACCAGGTGCTTTTACGTGCATGATTGCATGCCTACTAGAAAATAGACCCCACTTCTCTGCCGGCCCACTTCTCATACATTCTAAATCCCTCGTATTGTATGCGATCATAGTTAAGCCACGTCAATATTTTATATTGATATTTTATAAAAATCATAAGACAAAAAACAATAGTAATATAAAATATTAACGTGGCTTAACCGTAACCGTACAAATAGAAGGGGATGAGAGTGTATGGAAAGTGGGAGAGCAAAGAAGCCAGCTCTCTAGAAAATATTATTTTGCCGACAAATTTTAAACTAATAAAGCAAAAATTTGTCGGCACTCCTGTCCGGACGAAATATTTGAATTATCGGCTAGAAACTAATAGATTTAAGCAGACAAATAAATAGTAGTAGGTTTAGCCGAAGAAATATCTATTAGTTGATCGAGAATATCGTCGGTACATTTTATTAAAAAAGGCGGGATGTTTCCCTCTCTTAAAAGTTAATGTTTTTCAAGTGCTGGGAAAACGAAAAAAAAAAAGATAAAACTGTTGGTTTTTAGAGCTTATCAACTATCGCAACCTAGTGAAAAAAATTTAATCTAAACAAGGAAAAATAACAATGTTGCCGCACCCTGGATTTGGATCCCATTGCTATCTCCCTTCTTAGTTGCTCTTCTTGGATTGACCATCCTAGCAGTGATTCTCGTCTACCACCATGTCAGCTGCTCTCCGTTGCTGGTGCAGTTTCGCTATCGGTTCTTTGTACGATTCTCTCTATCGATTTTAAAGATTTTGGTTGTGGTTTGGGTTCTTATTTTGTTTTACATAGATGGGGCTTGACTGTGGTTTAAGTTTTGTTTGATATATTCCCTGCACATTGCAAAATTATGGTACTATTTTGGGGGTTTTGGTGTGCAAGTCCTTTGATTGGCTTATATGTGGTTTTATTAAACTAAAATAGGTGCAAGTCCAGTGTTCTTCTTTCGAAAGATTTTTAATAGCTTGGTTTGACAAGTGCAAGTCCATATTAACTTAGTCTTGTCTTCATCAAAATTATAATAATAATACTATTAAATTAGTCTTGTTATTTTTATTCCAGGTGTGTGTGCTTCAAGTTAATATAGTTGCACTTGCTTATGAGGCTAGTGATGATGAATTTTATCTCAAGTATATCGTATAAATTATCCCTCTATTACATTTTCTTATGAGTTGCTAACTTATGTTACTCTCCCATTCAGTTGATGCCAAGAATATATTGTATATTTTGTCCCTCAATTGTGAATTGTGAAGAACACACTGAGTAAGGAGATTTGTACAGGTAAGTTTGATCGTACTAGGAATATATTGTATATTTTGCTTTCTTTGCCTTGTGTTTATTCTAAGTACATGAATGAATAGTTTGATTATGTCTACGCTAGACATGAGCAAGGAGCATTGTGTAAGCAATTTTGATTCCCCAATAAGTTACAACTGTTGTCATTAATACAATTTGATCAAGGGATGTGATATCCACACATCTCATTTTACTTCGCACGCACCTTTTTAATTTTCGGTCGTCGGATCGGATAAATTGAAGAAGATCAACGGACATAAATTATCAAGGGGTGTGTGATAAGTAAAATGGGGTGTGTGGATAGCACACCCCTTTGATCAAGTTGTGAGAAATTTTTTAAGTTTGAGGATTTTCTTTGTATTCTTACTAATTAATCCCAGAGTTGAATATCTTTTAATTATTAATAATTATTATTGCGTAACTTTTTGTACCTTCTTTCGTTCATTTTGATTTGCATCTTATTAAGGGACTAAAGAGTACCTCTCAAATGGTAGGTGGTCTGAGATGTTGATTGCATTAAAGTATTTTCAATTGAATATATCTATTTCATGATGTAGTGTGAATCAGTGCAACTCCATAATGTTATTACTTATAGAAAGATTCCTAGCTACAATTTGATTGTTTCGGTTTTAAGGATGCTCTTTCTTATGTTGTCATACATAATAATTACCATTTGTATTATTTTTGCAGGATATTACTGCGATGCTATTGCTAAACCGATACTGAGGAATGAGAGTAGGATAGGATTATTGTATAATATAATACTTTGTATAACCACTGTACATATACATATTACTAATCAAAGTAGCATTATTCGAATTTTTTTTTTTGTGTTTTCAGGCATTTATTTATTTTTTATAAATTAAAATTATCTCCTGACAAAGTTAATTTTGTCGGTAGAGTAAGGCAATGCCGAAAAAATATATTTTCCGACGAACACATCTTGTTGGCAAAATGGTGCATTTTGTAGGCTTAAAAATCATTTTCCGACAGAATTTTCTATTGGGGTTTAAGAATGCAGAGGAAATATGTTTTGTTGGGAAAGAACCACTTCATAGCCGACGAAATGTTGAATTTGTAGGCTAAAGTCTTGCGCAACAAAATGGCCAACAAATTTTTTCGTCGTGAAAGAATCTTTACCGACAAATTCATTTTGTCGGTAAAGTCAAAATTTCTAGTATACATATGGCTGTCAATATTTGACACAGCTAGCTCGTGAACACAATATGATTGAGTTAATACGAATCTGAATTTACATCCATTGTGTTTTAGGTCAAATTAATGATATCAATCCCAAATTAATCCTTACATAAATAAGTCACAATTTAGAATTACAAGGACACAATTTGTCATTAAGATTAGTATCCGGTGTTGAGCAATGAATACTGAATATAAAGTAGGTTAAGTTTGGAATTTGAAATCCTTATATAATGACGTGATCTAAATGTTGTAATATGTTGTAACCCGTTCAAATAATAAGGATATGCGACGTCAATTGGAAAATGTAGAAAAGAAAAAGGAAAGGAATCGATCGATCGAGTACGACATATATAAGATTAAAAGATAAGATAAAAGCATCTTTGATTGCTTCATTTGCATTCCTGAGATAAAACACACATGCATGCAACACTCTTCTGATAATTAAAAACAAATGGTGTGTACAATATCACATCCAAATTAACATCAGCTCAATACCATTAATAATCAAAAGAAGAAAAGTTTGGGGGGAACGTGAAACAAATGGACGTAGGGAGGGGAGGCTCGACATCCTCTCATGACGATTATTTCCTCCCTAGCTCCTTCTTTGGATCCATCAATCTAGCAACCTGCAATGCCATAAATCATGACAAATTCTGTGATCAGACAATGTTCATCAGAGAAAATTTCAGTGCAAGTGTGTTTTTTTTGTTTACGATAGCTAAAGATAGATCTAGAGAGAAATTTCATTAATAAATTCCTCTTTAATTAATAATTATATATGTTATGACATATTAGTGTGGGATGTTTTTGTTGCTTCAGATAGAACAAAATTGCTTGGATTTTTGGAGCCCTAAAAGAATACTCATTTTCCAACTTCCTAGCCTATAGCGATCTAGGAATGATTATTATAAACAAAAAAAGTTACTCTTAATAATAAAAAAATTATTTTATGATTATTTTATATGTTTAAATTTTAATAGGACTTTTCTTAGGCTGTTAGTAACATTTTCCAAAACAAAATATAACTTTGTGAAAACAAGAATATAATAAAAAATCCACCTACCCCATAAAGTTCATGTTTCAAGTTAGGGCAACGGATTTGAAATATAATGTAAGCAAGTGCGTAGCACTAATTAAGTAATTACTTAATGATTAACTTAAGTACTTACCCAAATGTCTTGTTCTAGAGAGAGCAAGTGTAACCAGGAGGAGGATTCTTGCCACAAGTGACAAGGAGCTGAAGAGCCAGTGGGACAAAGATGTTGAGGTTAAGAAGTTTGATTTTCAGAGTTGTGCAAAGGCACACTGCAGCTTCAAGTTCAGCAAGCCCTTGCAGCACCGGGCAGCACTCGTTCACTGCCGGGTCACCCAGCCCAATGTGGACCAACCCGCCTAGAAGATCCACACAAGCACCCAGTTTCAATGTGTCAATGGGGCATGTGTCCTTGGAAGCCGGACTAGGTTTCCCTGGAGGTGGAGGGCATGGTGTCCCTGGACTTGGTGGATTTGTAACTGGTGGTTTGACAATGGGTGGTATTGTGACTGGTGGTTTGACAATGGGAGGGACTGTGACTGGAGGGACTTTGACGCCAGGTGGCTTGACATGAATGGGTGGAATGACTATGGGGCCTTTGGGAGGTTTGGTAGGTTTCATAGGCTTGTGCTTTGGCTTGCCGCAATAGCCACAACCGAGGATTGGAGAGGCTGAGGAAATGAAGAGCAAGCAAATGAGGAAGAGAGCATGGAGCTTGCTGGATTCCGCCATGTCTGTCTCTCTTTGAAGAGAGGGAGGGAGAGAGAGAGAGAGAGAGAGAGAGTGGCAGAGTGCTGCTGTGGTAAGGGTTTGGAGTGAAACGAGGGAGTTATATAGGAATAGTGACGGGGTAGGACACTAAAATTTTAAATTAAATTTACAAACTAAATAACGTGTCATCAATAGTAAATAAACACGTTAATCAACACTTAAGTAATAATCTAATTAATAACAACCACATCATTTAGTTTATCAAATTTAGTTAAAAATGAGGTAATGCTAAGGAAACTAAATGTATAGTCTAAATTTTGTAAATTAAATGACCTGAAAGTTTATGATTAGATTATAACTTAAGTTTTGATTAACGTGCTTATTTCCTATCGGTAACACATTATTTAATTTATAAATTTTTTCTACAAATTTTATCTTTCTAACATTACAGGAAGAAAACAAAAAACCCTAGAAAGCACATCACGTGAACATGGGGGCAAGCAGCTAAGCTCAAAAGCAGCTGTCAAACTTTGCAAGTTGGCATGAACTTTTTTTCTTTTTTTGGAAAACTCTAGTTGGCATAACTTATTCCTTATATTTGCATGAATCCATTTGCAATTACACGAGTAAATTGAAATCGAAAATATATAAAATATGAGAGAACCTCACAATTTATTGATAATATGAAGGGTGATAAATCCTAGCATCCTAAAGGTGGTTTATATATAATGTCTCTTAATTAGCTCCAAACTTTCTAGGAGTTCGAATAAGAAACAAATTAAACAAATGGTAAAATACCAAAAACATCCTAAAATTCTAAAATATGCATATCTGACAACAAATTATGCTTCTATGTAGTTCATCATGATTCCGTTTTCTTTGAAACGGCTGATTATTCAAAACCCAAATAATCACTTCTAGAAAAAGGCACATGAGATGTTTCTCTATAAAATCACTTAAGCTCGAAGATTTTGTGGAAAAGCACATCTCATCTGCTTCTTCTGATGACCTTCCTATTTACATGCATAATCATGGATATTTATATTTTATGTACTTAGAAGGAATTTCCTGGTTAAACTACAATCGTGAAAAAAAATCTGAGATAGTGATCATGCATGCATGCATGAAACTAATTAATGAAGCTTTTGGTGATCTTGGGATTGATGGGGACCAGGTTGGATCCAATGGATGAGGATCCTCTCCGGATTCTCTTTGTGGGGATCTGAAGATCAATCAAAATCATGTTCGTTCATCGTACATCGTGCGGTCAGTTTTCATTAAGTACTGTTTGTGTTCAATTTTAAATAATAAAAAATTCAAAATGATTTATAGCCGCACGATATACGATAAACCGACACGATTGATTGATTATCTAAATCTCAAAAAAGAGAATCCAGATAGGATCCTAATTCGGATCAAATATGGGTAGCTTGCATGCATGTTCTCTGTAAAACCTTGGCTGGTCTTTTTTGTTGCAACGTATGAAAATGTTTGTTTATTTTTATTTTTATTTAATATTTTAAAGAAACCTCGATGGTATAAGAAAATTTTTATTGAATCAAAAAAGAAAGTTACACCTAGTAAGACATACTCCAGGAACTACTTTAATTCTTGGAGTAAAAATCAAATTTTATGTTTTAAACTCATCCCAACTTGCTACAACCCTTGAGCCAAACATGAGTTTTAACCCTAAACTTATTTTTGGAGCAAATTCCGGCCAGGATTTAACATTGGGTTAGTGGCCTCGCCCACTTGTGCACGTGGGCACTGAGGGTAGTCTATGTAGGCGCCCACCTAGGGCCCTCACTTTGAAGGGGCCCCGAAAAATTCTATACATCCTGTAATGAACATATAAATACATAAAAAGTAAGAAAAATCATAATTCATTTGTTGGTGCAGGGGACATGTTCGGCTTCCTTTTCTTTGGGGTGTTAAGTTCAAAACATGGAGCTGCCTTTTTAGTCACTAATTTTTTTCTTGCTTTTCAAATTTACTCCTAATCCATGTGTCCAAATGCAAATAAAGTTATAAAACTCAAGTCCCCTTGCAATCTTTTTTTCTTTCAACTTTCAATCTCTTCATTTCTATCGAATGTTTAAATCAGCTATCACATGGTATTGAAAATTGTACTTTAATCTTTTTGTCTTTCAACTTCCAAATCTCTCAATTTCTATCGAATGTTTAAATCAACTATCACATGGTCTTGAAAATTGTACTTTAAGGTAAACAAAACTTTGAATTTATATTTTGTTTTTCAATAATTTATTATTAAATGGTTTAGAAAAAAACACAAGAGATACAAATGGCGTTGTTGAATTTATTATATTCGTCAATCAAATTTTATTGTTCTTTATTCTCTTGATCAAAATTTTTATTGTTCTTCACTCTCAATCTTAGACTCACTGCCAACATTTAGTACATTTGTATCTAAAATGTGAGATGTAATATTTAAGTAATGTTTGTATATCGCTATCTTCTTTTTATATTAATTTTTAATGATATTTGATGTAAAAAATTAGATTAGAATAGCATGTTTGTATATCTATCTCCTCTAAGGCCTTCAAATTCTGAGGGCCGGCCCTGCTGTTTTTATCTTCACGTGTTGATGGAATGGGTTTAAGTGATATGAGTGCATTTTACCATGTGCAAAGAGCATCTTTCTTTATACATTTCTTCAATTTGGACATATATTCGATTTGGAGGTGACTAGATGTATATCTATGAAATGTGATAAGATTTGTAGCTGCAGTAATGTGAACTGATATCTTATCTCCTTCCCAGTAATGTATACTTCTTTTTGTGTCAAATAATTAATTGACCCCTCTATATTTCTTCTCTCCTAAACTAGTTTCACAAGTGTTATTCAACCCCTTTCTGTGCTTCGTTTTCTCTCTTCTATGCAATTCCTGCATATCCCTCCTATAAACTTACATTTATTTATATGATTGGTTTTCTTTGCGTCAATGATTATTTACATTAAGGGTTGAGAGATTTGAGTTAAGCCATACAATAGGTCTATGATAATAAAATGGTGTTAGACATGCCATTTATGAGAGTCAAACATAAAACTCTTCATTTACTAGTGAAGAGAAATATTACTAGCTAGATCGTAATAATAGTTTATTATAATTTAAATTGCATGTGTTTGGTGACCATCCCCAAAATATTATCCCTAGTTTATATTATCTTTGACCACATGCTGTTATATATAGCGGTGCATGTGTGTGCGTACGAAATCCCATATATATGTGGCTTTCTTTTTTCCTAAATTAATTATCAATTGGAGCACAAATAGTATATCCCATTTATTAATTTACGATTGGTAAGGCAAATATTTTGACTTAATGGTTGATTATTTATTGATTATGTGGACGGTGATTACGCATGCATGAAGAGTGAACGTATATAAATATGATTGAACCGATTGTGATCGCAAGTACCTTGGTGCGTCCCAAAGTGGTAAACAAAACGCCTACTAGGAGCTCAAAGTTCAATTAAGTCCAAACCGAGCCTCTTGCTTGGTCACAGTCAAATGAACTGGACAACAGGATGATACGTGCACGTACAGAGAGAGAAAGAGAGAGAGAGAGTACTGGTGGTGCTGTAGATTTTAGGAAACACAGTACAGGCAGGCAAGCATGTGAAATGGTGGTTGAGGAATGGAGAGAGAAAAGTGTTAAGAGCTAGAGGATGCAAATTGAAATGCATGGTGGGGATGAAAGTTAAGTTATATATATCAAAGGCATGTTATGCATGCAACTATATATGTTTCATGGGTCTCAATAGTTTTAGTCTCTCTCTCCCTTTGTATATTATGGTCCGTGACTAAATGAATGGACATGAATTGAGAAAGCATATGCAGATGCAGCTACCTAGCTGTATGGTTTTGGTTGCTTGTGGTATCCGTGATTTTGCTTCCCTCGTCTTGATGTGATCAGTCTCCTGTCCCACTGCCAAGTGTCTATGATTTTTCGCACATTGTATTTTTTTACTTTACATTTTTTTAGATCCAGGTCCAAAATCATAAAGTGTTTTTAGGAGTGAGTCAAGTTATCTAATTATATGTATTTATTTCTTTTATACTCATTTAATTTTTTCCAAAAATATTAAAAATCAATTAAAATCTTTTAATATTATGCATTTTTCAACTCCAAAATATCTAATTAATATCTTATAACAAAAAAACTAATATACTAACATAAATCTATCTATAAAACATTATACTCTAACATAAGTAGCAAATTTATGAATGAATACCTACAAGCAAAACACATTAAATATGTGACAGGTTGACTATGAAAAAAATCTGTCATATAGGTAGATAAATACAATTAACCTATAATATAGGTTGATTATAAAAATTAAAATAAAATCTATAAATAGGATAAAGCAAAGGAAGAACAAGAAATAACAAAAAAATAAGGGTAAATTACATAGTAGCCCCTCAGGTTTGAGCTCTATTGCAATCTCATACAACATCTTTAAAACATTTCACTTTCATACCTCAAGTACTATTTTATTTCAATTTCATACAACCGTTAGATTTTCCATCCATGGATCTGTTAAATGCTGACGTGGCTGCCACATATATGACACGTGGCTGCCAAATGTCTGCCACGTGGCAAATAAAATAATTTTTTAATTTTTTTTAAAAAAAAAACATATCTTCCACTTTTTTTTTTTTTTTGTCTCTTTCTTTCTCTTCTCTCTCTTTCTTCTTCTTCTTCTCTTTCTCTTTCTTCTTCTTCTGGGTTCGGACCTCCTTTTTTTTTTTTTTTTTTTTTATTCTTCTTCTTCTTCTTCTCCCTCCTCCTCCTCTTTCTTCTTCTCTTCTTCTTCTTCCTCCTTCTTCTTCTGGGTTCGGTCCCTTTCTTTTTTTTTTTTTTTTTTTTCTCTTTCTTCTTCTTCTTCTTCTTCTCTTTCTTCTGGTTCGGACCTCCTTTTTTTTTTTCTCTCCTTCTTCTTCTTCTTCTTCTCTTTCTTCTTCTTCTTCTTCTTCTCTTTCTTCTGGTTCGGACCTCCTTTTTTTTTTTTCTTTTTTTTTTTTCTTCTTTTTCTTCTTCTCTTCTTCTTCTCCCTCCTCCTCCTCTTTCTCTTTCTTCTTCTTCTTCTTCTGGGTTCGGACCTTTTTTTTTTCTTCTTCTTCTTCTTCTTCTTCCTCCTTTTTCTGGGTTCGGTCCCTCTTTTTTTTTTTTTTTTTTTTTTTCTTCTTCCTCCTCCTCCTCCTCTTTCTTCTTCTTCCTCTTTCTTCTGAAGGAATTATTTTGTAAAACATGTTCATTTGAGCAACATCATATAGCATGCAATTAACAATTAAAGGCGGAATCATGCTTACATGCACTCAAAAACAAAACATTTACCCATGAAATTCAAAGCCTAGTAGATTGGTGAACCAATAATCAACTCAAAAATAAGTGAGTTGAAATTAATACCTTTGTAGATTCCTCTTTGCATAAGCAAAGGCTAATCACCCAAAGAGATAGGGCCTTCATTCCTTGCTTCTTAGATCCATGGATTTGGATGGAAGAATAGGTTCTCCAAGTTCCCAAAATTGAGAACCTCTAAGTCTCTACACCAAGGAGAGATTGGATGATGAATGAGTGACCTTGGAGGATTAGATGACTAGCTAATCACCTCCAAGGTGTTGGCCTCTTTAGAGAGAAAATGGAGAGACAATTCTCACCAATTTTCCCCCAAAATTAACCCTTATTTCACTTAATGAATATTTGGCTATAAAATCATTTATATAGTCACTTCTTTAAGTGACCTAAACAACCAAAACCCTAATTCATTTCATCATGGCTGGCCATTTAGGGATTTTTGGGCTTTTGGGCTTTAATGAATCTTTATTCATTAAATTGTCATACAACTTAAGTTAATGGGCTTGACGTTCGAAGCCCATTGGGCCTTAAGGTCCAAAACTATCCCGTAGTCTTTAACGAACTTATTCGTTTGATTAATTAACATATTAATTAATCCTTGCCATAAATAATTAAACCATTCAATTAATCTTACTCATTTCATTTATTTCGTCCATCTCTACCTTACACGGTGTACGATCCATTAGGTTCCTTTTAGCGAGGTAGTGGGCGATTAAAACCATTTTACATCGATTGTGAATTGAAACTATTTTCAATTCTCCCTTTAGTGATTACACACGTTTAGGGCTTCCACAAACCATGAGTGACACCTAGCCGTATGTCATGGTTACCCAAGCTAATCAGAAGAGGTGGAGAACCTATTCAGTCTGGGATTACAAATGCAATACGGTCTTTCTCTAATCTAATACTCTTGACCACATTGTTTGGTTTGATAGTTTATTTTCTCATGTCTACTATCCAATGTGTGTCTTGTGCTTATATGATTACCTTGAATGTGATTAGGAACGCATTCCCAAATCTCATTCATACTCTGGCCAGAGATTCAAATCATATCAGAGAGTATTCTCCTTCAAACGGTTTGAAGGTTAGAGATCCCTTGTTGCGCATTCACTTGTCTCCATAGCTAAGCGGCTTGACCCCAACGATGCCGTGGACACCCTCCTGGTGGGATGACTTTGACATAATCAAAGATCAAGGTCTTAACCACAAGACAACTATGATGCCTCAGGTCAAAGGACTACTTTGCATTATCCCAACCATGAGTTCTCATGTGACATGGAATATGAGAACTCTTCGTTGATCGCGTTCAGTGAACTCATTCTCTATTGAGCACCTACCGTACTTGTCTTGATGTCACACACACCAATGACTAGAGACTAATCACTCTCCCTGAGAGAAGACATAGTACGTACCGATCTTGACGGACTGTCAATGCCCAATTGGCAATCCTATGATCAGGAACGTTTAGGATGTGTCTACGAAAGAATGGTCTCAAGAATCTAACTTCATTATATTACATTCTCCCAATCACAAATTCCTTGGACTTTATTGTTTAAGCATATAACATTTATATGAGACGGCTCAAACAATAATGTATGCCCTTTATATGTAAAACTAGATTAGTTTAACATGTGAAATGTCCGTAAAGTATCATCACATGATTGGCTTTAGGGCACATTTCCAACAATCTCCCACTTGCACTAGAGCCAATCAGCTTGATCATCAATGATGATATCTCTTCTGTAGTCATTTCATAAATGGCTGAATAGTAGGCCTAGACAGTGGATATCTATATGTGTTATCCATAGAAGCAACCTTGAGAATACCGACGTCACCATTATACATGATTCTCAATCATGTGGTTCAGTCTCTCATTTGTGTTCGGATCTTGATGAGACCTTGATTCCCAGGCTTGAGCTATCGCCCCATTAGTGTCATACACTTTCTGGTTGGAACCGAATAGAGAGTTCATAAATGAACTTTCCCATCCAAACAACATTGTTGTAAACTTCTATATGGCAATATATCTTTGCATTCATAATGGAACACACTAAAGTCATTACTTTAATGTTTCCATCCAAATATCTCTTTAGTCATAATAAAGAGATATTCGTTTATCTCTTCATTCATAATGAAGAAACATCCAATGATGGATTAGATTCATAATCTAATACATTTACGCTTCCATTACGTCACTTTGATTCTTCCTCGATCTTTGAGGAATTTATCCTTTAGTATTTCTTAAATACTTAAGGACTAACTTGACAGTTGCCATGGTTCTGATCCTGGGCTTGCACTGATATCGTCTTGTACCGTTCTAGGTACAACTCATATCAATGTTTTTCATACAATATGAAATACATAAATCACCTTTCTGCGTATGCATAAAGGATTCTATTTACGCATTATTTCTTTGGGAGTCAAAGGGGCACGTTCCCTTTGAGAAGGGCAACTTGCTAGTCTTACTAGAGTCATCCTTCTAATTGAAGTTTATCATCATATGAGAAACTTCCTAGCATCCATTGTCTATTATTAGGCATTGATATAATCCAATTATATCATGAAATATATCATTATAGATTTCATCCCATGTATATAGACTTTATCTCCCATATACATTCTATCTTCATATAATGTATTAAAGTCATAACTTTAACGAAGAAGTATTCTTTTCATTTCCAAAATTAATATATCATATATATTTAAATTTTTAGGAACATGATTAACTCCCACTAATCTTTTGTAAAACTAGTAAACAAAAGATTCATTTACATCTTTATGAGAAATCAAACGATTTGATCCTTTTTCTCATAAAATGCAAATAGCTCCCACTAACTTGCTAAGATCCATGATGGATGGATCTCTACAACTTACATGTCTTGTGATTTATAGTTTTAGACATATATTATCAAGACTATCTTAATAATGGTTTCGGAAACCCATATTATGTCAAAACATTGAATCACCATTTAGTTGTAGCTAGCAATCTTCGAATTAATTGAAACTAAGACTACGTCAAAAATGATTCCTTTAAAGTCAACCATTCTCTTTGATTGTAGTCACCTTAAGCTACCAATTAGCTTTGAAGGTTTCATTATTTCGAGTCAAATGGTACTTTACCATTTCCTTGAGTATATATCGTATATGCACTCAATGTAGTCATAAGGATTTTCATTCTTATTTCTTTCGAATTAAGAGGTGGAACTCTATGACATAGTCATAAAGTTCAAAACCATTCAATTGAGACGGTTTATAAATCCTTATCGACTACCTTGGAGCTTGTGGTATAGGAACTAGGTTGTTATATTTGTTGATTACTTTCTTGTCTCTCAAAGAACCCATTCTTTGAGTTCTATCTCTCGTTCATTTGCTTTTAGGCAAATCACATTGTAGAATTACAATGAACTACCCAACAAAACAACATTTGTTAGTTGGTTTATAGAAGCGATATCCAAAAGTTATTTTAAGGATATCCTACAAGATTATTATCAAACAAATATTGCTTGTTAGCACACAACCCCAAATCTTTAACATGCTTAAGATTTGTCTTTCTTTCCAACTACATCTTATGGAGTCATAAAAATATTGGAAGATCTTCTCATTGACAATCATATTGTTTTTAGAAGTATATATCCTATATATGGGTAATAGATAACATCTAACGAACTAAATCTTATTCAAGTTCGTTCTTCTCCTAATGGAGAAATACATTATCTTATGATAGTGTTACCTTTCCTTGGATCAAATCTAAGGAGGTAAATACTTTTAGATGTCTTACTCATCAACTTACATTTCTTGAATTCTTTGAAACATTTTTCAAAGTATTCGGACTTGTGTTTATTCAAAATAAACTATAGTCCAACCGAGAGTGATCTTCGGTGAATGTTATCCAACATGAGTAGTATTATGTTTGTGGACAAGTGCCACTAACATCTAAGTGAATTAACCTCAACAACTTTGTGATTCTTTCTTCTTCCAAAAGAATAAAGATTCGAACATTTCGCCTCCATACAATTTTAACAAGAAGGTATTGGATCCGGACCTTACGATCCAAAGCGTCCATCTATGACCAACTCGTAATTTATGTTTTAGAGGTATCACAACTTTAGTTGGGATTAGTCACTACCTTGCAACCTTTTGGGTTTTAAGCATCATTATTTTCTAAACAGTTAACACTACCATATCATCTCTACTATAGAGATAATTAATTAGATTACCATAATCCAATCATTGATTAATAAAGAACATTGTTTTGTCAAACAAAACATTTATCCATTTCACATAGTGACGGAATTTAGTTCCTTAAAATTGGAATATAAAGACAATCTATGTTTTTCCAATTTCTTTGGTAGTTCATATGAGGAAGTAAGTACCATCTGCTTTCGCAGAGATCTACATTTGATTCACGCTTCGAATGTGAAGTACTTTCTCTTCTCTCATTAATCTTCTACTTCTTATTAGCCACACTTTTACAACGATTGTAAAACATAGTCACTAATACGGAATCATGCATTCAAGTAGAAGAACCAACTGTTTTGAACTATTCAAGAACAATTTACAACACCTTCGAAAGGTGTGTCCTTGACACTTGCAAGACATTTCTTGCAAATACCCCTTCCAATATCCATCCTTTCATAAAGAAAGTTTGTTCCCTTGGAGTTATTTATCTTCTTTATTTGACTTTCACCTTTGACTACATTAGTCATGGTCCCTAAACTCCCACTATCTCTCTTGAAACCTTTTTTCAATTGTGTTATACACATCAAACAATTTTGGAGAGTATGTGGTTATTGTTCACTATATAGTTTACAATAAACTTAGTGAACCATTAGGATAGGGACACAAAGGTGAAGTCCTTGCCTAGTTTCCGTCTCGTTAAGTGGTTTATCACTTCAACATTCAATGATTCAAAATCATCATAAGTCCATGTTAATGGACTATTTTTGTCAACCAACCATTATGTTCTAAACATAATTACAAACCTTCAAGAGTTGTACAAGGCAACTCTCATTTCTTCATACAACAATTTGTAAGTGAAGAAACATGGCACATAAAGTGTTCATGCCTTTGTGCTTTCTTCTCAAGTTCTTTGTTCATTTAACAAAGAAATAAGCACTAGTGTTTGCATTGACTAAGAGTTGTTCAAAGCAACTCCTATTTCTTCATACAACAAATTGTAATTGAAGAATTATGACATTAAAAGTGTTGTCCTCTTTATGATAGACCTTTTCTAACATATTCTTCTAATGATACATTATCAATAGTAAGATTGTGAGGATGAGACTACTTTGGTACTTTTACAAGCCATTAAAGACAATCTATGGTTTTGTAGTACCAAGTCCGTAAACTAAACGTTCGGCTTTTATTTGTTAAGTGTTGGATAGCGTTTGCAAATATATTGGTAATCAAATACATAACGAATATAAATTGATTGATTTTAAGCCATTTGATTTGGGTCTTTAAATCAAATAGCACCACCCACTATTTTTGGCAAATTCCATATCCCTCATAGGAATTCGAGAGTTTTGGATGAAACTCCTAGTAGGTTATGGGAGGCTCACTATTACCAAGCCCACCTCACGATGATACGATATATGGCTAGCAACAATAATAATGAGAGAGTACGCTTACTCATTTGCAACTCATGCAAGTACCCATCTTATTTGGCCTCTAGAGAATGTAACCTCACAATGATATGATATTGGTTCCATTGCACTTAGTTAAGTTCTTCCCACCATGCTTAGTGTGTGAAGGGGTTCAAGAATAGCCTCACGATGATACGATATATAGCTATCCTCGTTGCCTACACTCACCTCATCATATGTATATGGATTCCTCCTGAGTATAAGCATGCACTGTGTACTCCCCCATGATAGGGTGAAGCCGGTGTACAAGTCATAAACGATTGGATCCCACCACGGTGGAAGGCCACGAAGAGATATTCTAAACATCTCTCGCTTATCAACTTAATATTGGTTTGATTGAGGGTTTTAGGTCTCATCACATATAAACATACATTTTAATCTCTATTAAAACTATTTTGGTCCTATTACAACTATTGGTCCATCCCTTTGTTTTAGTTGTACATAATACTCCCACTATGCTTTTAAAACGATTTTTAAAGCAAGAGTATATGATACTACTAACATAAACTTTGCATTCATTTGATGGACTACATAGTTGCCTTAGGGCCTAAGGATGATTATGAACCTTTGTTTAGATTCAACACGAGCCTTGTGTTGAACCTCGGTCTAGGAATGAAGATTGATTTTAGTTACGCGTTTAATCACATTAAGGCGTGTTGTCTTATGGGCGTTGGACCCAACTACTTCATTTTCATGCATATCGTATAAAGCAAGAAAGAAGTACTTCAAAGTAAAGGTGAGCTTATGCTCATTACAACATTTGCATATAACAAATTACTTTAAAGTAAAGAAGAGCTTAAGCCCTTTTACAACATTTGATCAAATCAAATTACAACCAAAATCTAATCTACACATTCCCATGGTTCAAACAAATTTGAAACGCCTTTCACATAGCTCAATTATATTAGGCTTAGGTTCATAAGCACCCTTTAATTAATTAACACTTTAACTAATTAATGAATGCAACATTTTCATTTGGTTTTTGTATCCATAAAATTGATTTAAATGGAGCTAAACAAAATGAAAATCCAATTCTCATTTAAAGAGACAAAACAATTTTGTTCTCATCCTATTTGGGCCATCATGCAATTAACCTCAACTTTTGGGCCATATTGCAATAACAAAAAACTTTTGGGGTCACTTTGTATAATACACAAAAGTCACAACTTCATGTAAATACAACTAGAACCCAAACTTTTAATAATGCAAAAACTTCATTAAAGGAACAAAACAATTTGTCCTTTAACGTTTTTGGACCTAAACGTAAAAACGTAAACTTTTGGGCCAAAGTGCAAATACACAAAAGTATCAAAACTTTATGTAATTGCATAAAAGCCCCAAAAGTACTCCCTTTGAGGGAGTGGCTGGTTTTGGGGAGGGATAAGGTTGGTGTGTGTGTTGATTAGTGAGTTTTGTCAAAAACATGCAAGTGTATGTAAGATAAGTTTATGAAATAATTCAATCACAATTATTTCAATCATCATTTATACAAATATCTAACACTTTAAATACATAATAAATCATTTAAAAACATATCACATATACTTTATGAAATAAATCAAAACTTTGAATCAATACACCAAACCTTTTTGTTCTTGGCAAGAACATCAAGAACAATGAAGAACATTCATGAAAAACCCAAATTTTTCCATGAACTTTTTCCACCCAAAAACATTCCAAAACCATTCTTACTTAAGGGAAATAACATCTAACCAAACTAGGGTACTTAGGGGTTCCAAAGAACACATTAAAACACTTTTAACAAGTCAAACAAGAACCCAAAAATTCACCCTTTGATTTTGGCCGAATTTTCCCAAAAGCATGGCACCAAATTTTAGCTCCAATATTCATGCTCATATGAACAACATCTACAACATTTGAGATAGCAAATTTTCCAACAAAATTTACTTTCAAAGAAGCAAGAATAAAGCTTGTAACAATTACAACTTTTAGATCACAAACTTATGAACTACAAAACACAAAAGGATTCACCAACTACTAGACCTAGGCTCTGATACCACTTGAAGGAATTATTTTGTAAAACATGTTCATTTGAGCAACATCATATAGCATGCAATTAACAATTAAAGGCGGAATCATGCTTACATGCACTCAAAAACAAAACATTTACCCATGAAATTCAAAGCCTAGTAGATTGGTGAACCAATAATCAACTCAAAAATAAGTGAGTTGAAATTAATACCTTTGTAGATTCCTCTTTGCATAAGCAAAGGCTAATCACCCAAAGAGATAGGGCCTTCATTCCTTGCTTCTTAGATCCATGGATTTGGATGGAAGAATAGGTTCTCCAAGTTCCCAAAATTGAGAACCTCTAAGTCTCTACACCAAGGAGAGATTGGATGATGAATGAGTGACCTTGGAGGATTAGATGACTAGCTAATCACCTCCAAGGTGTTGGCCTCTTTAGAGAGAAAATGGAGAGACAATTCTCACCAATTTTCCCCCAAAATTAACCCTTATTTCACTTAATGAATATTTGGCTATAAAATCATTTATATAGTCACTTCTTTAAGTGACCTAAACAACCAAAACCCTAATTCATTTCATCATGGCTGGCCATTTAGGGATTTTTGGGCTTTTGGGCTTTAATGAATCTTTATTCATTAAATTGTCATACAACTTAAGTTAATGGGCTTGACGTTCGAAGCCCATTGGGCCTTAAGGTCCAAAACTATCCCGTAGTCTTTAACGAACTTATTCGTTTGATTAATTAACATATTAATTAATCCTTGCCATAAATAATTAAACCATTCAATTAATCTTACTCATTTCATTTATTTCGTCCATCTCTACCTTACACGGTGTACGATCCATTAGGTTCCTTTTAGCGAGGTAGTGGGCGATTAAAACCATTTTACATCGATTGTGAATTGAAACTATTTTCAATTCTCCCTTTAGTGATTACACACGTTTAGGGCTTCCACAAACCATGAGTGACACCTAGCCGTATGTCATGGTTACCCAAGCTAATCAGAAGAGGTGGAGAACCTATTCAGTCTGGGATTACAAATGCAATACGGTCTTTCTCTAATCTAATACTCTTGACCACATTGTTTGGTTTGATAGTTTATTTTCTCATGTCTACTATCCAATGTGTGTCTTGTGCTTATATGATTACCTTGAATGTGATTAGGAACGCATTCCCAAATCTCATTCATACTCTGGCCAGAGATTCAAATCATATCAGAGAGTATTCTCCTTCAAACGGTTTGAAGGTTAGAGATCCCTTGTTGCGCATTCACTTGTCTCCATAGCTAAGCGGCTTGACCCCAACGATGCCGTGGACACCCTCCTGGTGGGATGACTTTGACATAATCAAAGATCAAGGTCTTAACCACAAGACAACTATGATGCCTCAGGTCAAAGGACTACTTTGCATTATCCCAACCATGAGTTCTCATGTGACATGGAATATGAGAACTCTTCGTTGATCGCGTTCAGTGAACTCATTCTCTATTGAGCACCTACCGTACTTGTCTTGATGTCACACACACCAATGACTAGAGACTAATCACTCTCCCTGAGAGAAGACATAGTACGTACCGATCTTGACGGACTGTCAATGCCCAATTGGCAATCCTATGATCAGGAACGTTTAGGATGTGTCTACGAAAGAATGGTCTCAAGAATCTAACTTCATTAGATTACATTCTCCCAATCACAAATTCCTTGGACTTTATTGTTTAAGCATATAACATTTATATGAGACGGCTCAAACAATAATGTATGCCCTTTATATGTAAAACTAGATTAGTTTAACATGTGAAATGTCCGTAAAGTATCATCACATGATTGGCTTTAGGGCACATTTCCAACATCTTCTGGGTTCGGACCCCTTTCTTTTTTTTTTTTTTTTCTTCTTCTTCTTCTTTCTCCTCCCTCCTCTTTCTTCTTCTTCTTCTCTTTCTCTTTCTTCTTCTTCTGGGCTCAGAACTTTTTTCTTTTTCTTTTTTTTTTTTTTTTTTCTTCTTCCAATTTCAGGTTTTTAAAAAAAAATTAAAAAATTATTTTATTTGCCACGTGGCAGACATTTGGCAGCCACGTGTCATATATGTGGCAGCCACGTCAGCATTTAACAGATCCATGGATGGAAAATCTAACGGTTGTATGAAATTGAAATAAAATAGTACTTGAGGTATGAAAGTGAAATGTTTTAAAGATGTTGTATGAGATTGCAATAGAGCTCAAACCTGAGGGGCTACTATGTAATTTACTCAAAAAATAAATAAAAAGAAATAATCAAAGGGATAATTAGGAAGAAATTTGATTTTTACAATAAATTTTTTCATTGATGAGATAATTATTGATAATAAAATAATTAAATTTAAAGAATTGGACTTATTTTAATAAATTAGATTATTCCTACTATTGACTCAAAAAATTGGACTTATATTCCTTGATTAATTATTTCTACTATTGACTCAAAAAATTGAACTTATATTCCTTGATTAATTTTAAATTTATTCATTCCAAATGTTAAAAATAAAGTGAGCATGTATAGAAAAGGAATATACAAAAATAGTTTCTTGCCCATATAAGCACTTTTTAATTAACTAATATCTCTCCAATTCCAAATCGTAGTGCGCGCGCACACACACACACACATATTACCACTGATTATATGCATGCACTGACGGATCAGGATATATATACAAAATATTATCCCCACTTGGTTTTAGTTTTCTGTGCCTGGATATATAATATTTAAGCGTAAGTTTGTATTTTTCAGGGCTCTAGGCGTTGTAATTTGATTGTACAATGGTTATCTATCACTAATTACCCCAAACCCTAAATTCTCAGGGAAGAAAGTTTATCACGAGACAAAAGATTTGACTACAAGTCTACAACCCTCAAACCCATGCGGAGCACGCGTTATATATGTACTGTACACATATAAACACACACACAAGTATAGTACTGAGTACGAGTACTGCTGCTTACACTACTATAAAATTATCTCAATGTGTAGGTAAAGTGGTGACGATTTTATACTATATGTTGTCAGATAAGACGTTTTCGACAAGTAACTTAGACAGTATCGGACAACAAAGCAACACTATCGCTTATGTTAGACATAAACAATAAATATCGGATATATATATATATATATATATATATATATATATATATATAACTGACATTAACTCATTATTATTTGACAAGAATAGCGAAGCGGCAAAATTCCCGCTCTCAACTCCGCCATTTGTATTATTGTCGTATAGTTTTTTACTTTTAAATATGAGATACTTTGGATGCGGTCCCTAATCCTTAACATTATTTGATTAAAACCTTAATAGTATTCAAAGTTTGATCAAAGTCCCTTGACTTTGTACACCTCGTTATATTACTATTAATATTTATATTTTTATAGTTTTGAAATTAATTGTTTGATATTTTATGAGATTTATAATTCTATAAATTTAAAATCCCTCATTATAATACTATTAGAAACGGTTACAATAAAAACATTCAAACATTTTGATTTAATAAATGGATAAAAAACTATGTAAAAATAAGAAATAATAAATGGCAAAAGAATGTATCCATAGTGTTAAAAAAATTGGTACATTTTACAAAAAAATAGGTACATTTCACATATAACAAAGTGGGTACATTTCACATATAACAAAGTGGTACATTAATAAAGAAGAATTGGTGCATTATAAAACTAAAAAGAAAATACTACAAATGAATTTTTAGGGTACAGATAAAAGATTAAAAAATTATGAGTACAAATGAATTTAAAAAAATATATATATATATAGGTGCTAAAAGAAATTAATACATGGGTACAAAATAAAACTAAAAAGAAAATACTACAAATTTTAAAAAAATGTTGCAAATTAAAAGTGGGTACAAACTAAAAATATAAATATCTGATACAAAGTTTAGGCATAAAACATAAATATACCATATATAATTTTTCTATCATTGATTAAATATACAATGTCACGTGAAGATATACACATGGGTACAAACACAAATAAAACTTTAAAAAATTGGGCACAAAAAGAAACTAATATATGGGTACAAATTAAAAATGAAAAGAAAATTGGTACAAATTAAAAAATATTTGCAAATTAAAAATAGGTACAAACTAAAAATAAAAATATATGATAAAAAATTTAGCCATAAATATAAATATACTAATTGTAACATTTTTAACACTAAATGAATATATTTTTAAAAAAAATATTTTATTATTCAAATAATTAATGATGTTATTAATACCCAAGAACCTTGATAAAAATTTGAAAATGAATAGGATTTTAATTAATGAAGTAACAAAAAGAAGAATATGAACCTAATTTTCCTTTTAAGTATTTTCATTATTTTCAAACTATTCAAGTCGGATTGTATTTTTATTAACGAAAATGTCCTATCAGTTGTAGCTGACAGGATTAGTGTAATCTTGTGTACACCCTTTAGTATTCTTGTCAGATGTGATTTTTTTTTTAAATTTTTTTATTTTGTCCCGGTTGGATACGGAAGAGAAGAGATCTCTTTGAATCTCTTCCACCAAGCTCACCAGATCAAGTAATTCGGACATTTTAAATTTTATCCAACAGTCCATCTGTTTTGATGCCTTAAAAGCTGTAATAATTTTTTACCGTTTGATGAAATTTAAAAAACTTGGATCACTTGATCCGGTAGCCTAGGCTATGCAAAATCCGACAGAAATACAAAAATACCCTAATTCAAAACCCTCGTGCATCTCTTTCTCCTTCACTCTCCCCACGCCGCTGCTCTTCATCTTGTAATTCCATGTTTTCCAGAGAACTCTATATCGAGTAGGACTCGGAGAGCGAGAGGGACGGGTGCGGCTGCAATTCTACTTTTGCTTTTCCACTGCCTTCCAGTTTTTTTCTCTTCATTATTTCTTCCTTCTTACTCTTTCCAACTTATATTTGTAATTGTACCATTATTTTCTTCCCTTTTTTTTCTTAATTTTTATATTGTGGTGAGAAATATTAATTTTCTTTTTCTGTCGACGTTTCTGATTATTCCTAATAAAAGAGACTTTTGTGATTAATTATATTCTTGAAAGTTTATCTCAGATATATATTTTTTTAATTTTTGTATAATAAACTAGTGACTTCATTCAAAACTTACTTTATCCTGGATTTTTTACAAATATGCATGTTTGATTTTTTTTTTTCAACCAAAAACAGTGTTTTTTTCACTTATTTTAGATCAGTATTAATGATGAACTCATGGATGAACAATTCGAAGAGCAACTTGAGCATTCCGAAATCGGTGATATTTAGTTTATTTGTAGATGCTTTCTTGAGTTGTACAACATTTTTTTTCCTTACTTTTCAGGAGAAGGCTGAAAAAAAAAAAAGGCCAATCGTAGTAGCAAACTATGAACCACACAACAGGATCAAAGACATTCGCCAGAGTTCAGGAAGAATATGTATGTGTAGTTCATTTTAATTGATTAATTTACAATTTATGGAAAGATACGAGTCAGCGTGGAAGAAGGTATCTCTAGTTGGTATCTTGGCATCTGAAACGGTGATTACTGCATATAAGACATGGGCTGCGTAGGCATCTGATACAAAGGATATGAAGAACGATCGAGGTGGCTGACTCAAGCCCGAATTCTATGGTGCCTGGGTGCTGTGCCGTTATGTCCAACATTTATTGTTTATGTCTAATATAAGCGACAATATTGTTTTGTTATCCGACACTATCTAAATTACTTGTCAAAACTATCTTATCCGATAGCATATAGAATAAAACCGCTACTACTCTTTGTCACATTAAGCTAATTTTGTTTTTATCTTTCCCCGATGACGAAACCGAGAAGTTCGTATGACGAACCCGAAATCAAAATCTCCGTCACATTAAAAATATATGCAATATATCAAACTGTATTTAGCAAGTATGTGATGAATGACTACTTCACAAGAAATGGGGCAAATAATTTGGTGCCTTTTTTATCCAACGAAGCGCAAAATGTGAATTGTGGATGTGTTTTTTTTTTTCACCAAAAGAACACTACAACTAAGAGAAAAACTTACATGCAAGAAAGTAAATATAACTAGCCAATAGTCACCTATACAATGTATTTTGTGACCCTCCTGATTGTATTAAGCCTCTCTTGATGACAATTTATTAGACATTTCTAGGCGTTGTGCCATTTTGGAGTTTCTTTTTGCGCATTAGCCCCATATCTCTCACAAAAAGAAAAAAAGTATGTAATTGACGAAAATGAAAATGTGAAAATCGTTTTCTTTCCGCTCTCACGAGTAAAACGGTCATTCCACCTTGACACATGGCAAAAAAAAAAGTTGAATAGAAATTTCCATTTGACAAAAACCAAAAAAGCATCCTTGGTAATTACAAAAGATTCTGAGAAGAGTATCCTTGACATGTGAAAATCGTTTTCTTTCCGCCGCTCTTTTGTTTGTGTGGTCATGGTTAAGCCACTTCAACATTTTATATTACTATTCTTTTTTATCTTATTATCTCTATTAAAAAAATAATATAAAATATTGACGTGATTTAACCGTGACTACACAAAACAAAACAGAAGGACACGGGAAATGGGAGGGTAGATAATCTGCCTACGTGAAAGTGTGACAACTATCAGACCAGAGAATAACACTCTGGGATCAGTCTAGCATCGTTGGGATCGGACATTTGCAAATTCACAGGTCAATTGTTTGTTCGCAGGTTTTTTTTCGACTTTTCCGATGAAGATTTGGGCCTTGCGGCGTTTCTGGCCTTCCATGAGAAAACCTAAGCTCTTGGAGATGAAGAGAAAGCGCCTGATATCATCTGGCAATGAAGAACAAGGGCACTCTCCTCCAACAAAGGTACTTTCTTTTATTTATTAATTTAAAAATATATATAATGATTTATTTATGTTTGAATTAAATAAATTTTCAAAGGTTTGATTCAAAATTTTTAGAAACTTTGTTTGGTATTCAATTCAAAACTCGGTTGGGTTTAAAAAAATAATAAATGTAACTAAATTACTTGTACTTGTTGGTTTTGAAAACAAGAAAAAAGGGATTCTAGAAGGATACCAAACAAACTCGTAACTCTTTTTTCATTTATCAGTAGTCAGAGATTCAACCTTGGTACTTCTTCCAAAGTTGAGAGTGTTGGGTGTTGTCCCACGTCGTAAAATGAAGCTTTGCCTTAGTTGTTTAAATAATTTTGAGCCTCTCGCTCCTATTGTCAATTGGTTTTAAAAAAATAAAAATTCTCATCGAAACAAATTAAGATGATTGTCAGATAGTGAAACAACATTATGCGATTTTAGGAGTATTTGAGCATTACTTTGATATTTGATCTATATTCATGCAGTGTGAAACCATTGGCAAGGATGGAATCAGTAATTTGCCTGATGATGTTCTTCATACCATAATCTCGTTATTGAGTACGAGGGAGGCTGTAAGAACGAGCGTATTGTCACGTAGGTGGAGGAACATGTATGCATACACATAAAATCTTGAATTTGATTGGCGCGACGTAGTTTACGTGCCAGTCCAAGTCATGCCCCATGGAACAATTTTCAGGAGAAATGTGGATTATTTTCTAGCAACGTTGAAAGATTCTTAGCATGTCATTTGGGTTGGAAGGTTGTCTCCTTCAAGGTTCTCTGTTTCTTTCCAAGTATGTACGACTTCAAGTCAATGACTGGATCGATTTTGCCATCGGAAAGGGTGTTGAAGATCTTGACCTTGCCTTTACTTGTGACAACCCACCTAAGTGCACTGGTTGGAGTAGCGTCGACTATTTTCCTGCTCAGATCCTTCTGAATGACGAAGAATCCAAATTAAGGCGTCTTTCCTTGCGCGGATGCATGCTCAAGTCAAATTTTACCACAGGTTTCAGAACCTTATCGACTCTTGTGTTGTGCGGTGTAAATCTTGCTGGACATGTTGAGCCGCACATGTTTTCTTCTTGTATGAACTTTGAGCATTTAACATTGCAACGGTGTTTTGGATTAGAAAGATTGTGCATTGGTGATTCTCTTCAATGTTTGAAGGCACTGGTTGTGATCCGCTGCGAAGGGTTAAAGGGGATTGAGCTCAATGCCACCAACCTTACCAGTTTTCATTACAAGGGTGATGAAATCGAGTTCTCTTTCGAATTGGTCCCCAATCTGGAGGAAGTGTATGTTATGATGCTGGAAATTAATGTGGTTCCGACTTACACTCGGTTAGAGAAACAACTTCCCCATGTCAAGACCTTAGCAGTTGTCGGAGGTAGTCCCAAAACTCTGTTGTTACTTGGTTTTGCTTTCAACGAACTAACATGTCACGCTGTATTTATCTTCTATCTCCCCCTTGTCTTTCGTTGCAGATTGGGCTTACAGTTACTCACCATTCAACGAAGGCTCGGGATTTAAATCGGTGTTTCATTTGGCCTCGAATCTTCTCTTCACTGCATCAAATTGCAGTTGTAGATGTTTAATGTAAACTTCGTTTGTTTATATCAGATTGTTGCAGAGCAGAAAATTTTCCCCGCTTCAGATTGTCCAGCGTTCTCGTAACCCGAATTTGCATTTTGACAAGTCTAATGTCGCGATCCCGCCTTCCTATGTCAACAAGATAAAGTGTTATGGGGGGGAAAGAAAGCTAAAATTATAGTGGCACTGTATGGTGATGGTAGCTGTATTTCTGGCTCTATGGCCTGGTCCAGAAATCTGATTTTCGGCATCGGCTCGGCGGGATTTAAGGATCTTTCTTTGTTAACTATTTACCTAGTAATACTTCTTACTAAGGTGAAGTTTTTTTTAGCTCTCTCGTTCATAGTAGCAATATAATGGTGGATTTTTGGTTGACTGCATGTACTTTCTTGCAAATTACAGTTTCACATTGTTGAAGCAGTATAAACTAAACAAGGAACAATATTACCAGTGATCCAAAATGAATGTGAATGTTTTGGATTGAGTCACGGACAATGTCGCTTTCTTTAAGACGTTTCACAGCTCTACCCAAGCTATGCAAGCAGCTTCAATGCCATGCCGTCCCCAGGATAAAATAGCCCAGAATTTTCTCTATCTAGATCCTCCATTGCACAAAGGAAGATCCAAAAATAACCACCCTCTTTGTTACTCAGAAAACTCAAGTGTTTTTATACTAATAAAAGGCAAATTTTGAAATAAACTTCATTTGCATTATTAATTTCAACAAGGAAGCTTTGTATAAGATGCTGATACCCCATATAAGTACACAATGCAGCCCACCCAACCCGAAAAACCGAAAAGAAACGAAAACTTTACAATAAGTTGGCAAGCAAGCTGCAGCCAAATTTGTCTAATCGTATTCATCTACCGCAAACCAGTCACTTGAATCCTCACCTTCTGAATCTTTCCCTTTTGACCGACCAGCCTTTTTCTGGCCACCCTCAGTTTCCGAGCTTTGGTTCAGCTGAACCCAGTCATTTGATCCATTAGGTGAACATGCCCTGGCATCCCGTCCTTGCCTTAGTCCTGACTGTCTGCTAGAAAGGTCATTCTCATCGTCCTCTAAATCACTGAATGAGATATCGTCTTCAGGTTCATGTTTTCTTTGGCCATCCACTAAAGTGCCAGAGCTAATACTTGCCCCTTCAGACCACTGCTCAGTGCCCTCTTTGTCATCGGTCTTTAACCTTTCTGCAATATTAACTATCTCAGTCAAGGCTTCCTTCTCTTGAGATGAGACTTCCTCCCCTCGTGTCTTCCCATCCTGGATGTGCCTTTTAGGTGAAACGAGAATTGACTTCTCTGGGGCATCCTCCTGTGTGTTCGTCTTGTTTTGAAGTTTGTGCAGAAGTGCATCTCTTGCTTCAACAATCTGCAACGAAAGGAGTTCTATTTTCAAAATAATGGGTTTGCCCCAAGTACTCTCCGAAGCTGCAACGTGGAATTGAACACGTCCAAAGTTCTAGGATACTATAAAAATGGCTACTGAGTTACTTAAAACTTAGGGTTAACAAATATGAGGAACAAGCAAAGGAGAGACAGTTGGAGAAACTACAACATCCAACGAAGTTGTACAAGTGCAGCTGGTGACAGGTTAAGCACATCATGCCCATTTCTCGAGCTCTAACTTGTGCAAGCTGCAGTTAGAATGGTTATCGTAGAACCTTGAAATAAATATCTCAAATATAATAAAATGAAATTTATGAAGAGACACACAGGCGCGCTGAATTCTGGTTAAAAGTCAATCTCCAAAGTGTCCTCAAAAGAAAATTGTACATAGGCATTTATCGTGCATGTAAATATGGATATGAACCATGACAAAAGACGGGAAAGATAAACTTCTTGCCTTGGGGGTTGATAGAAGCTCAAAATCACGTTCATTTAGTCTTGGAAGCAGCAACAAGAAATAGATCATCCAAAACTGCTCCTCACTCATGGAACTGCAAAGTCGGACTCTTAAATCTGCAAATCCCGGAACCAATTGTTCAACAGCGGACGCATGCTCTCTCTGAGCATCCGTCATGCTGAAATCTGCTAACAAAACAAGCTCAAATTCAATCAGCATAAAATTGCCAGCACGAATGTCACGTCAGTTTGTTTCAAATTATAATGTAAATCTTTGTATTCCAAGCACACACAGATTCAGAGGTCTTCGATACCAACTCCAGTATCCACCATTACAAAATTAGAACACGAAAATCAAACCGCATGAAAATTATCACAGCGATTGCATTAACAGCTGTCTGAGTAAATTTCGATTTCTTCGAAACAAATTCAAAGCTTCCTCAGCTACCAATTCACAATCCACAACTTCATAGGAAATGTAAAGCAGCAGACGCAAAGAAAACAGGCAAAACAAGCCATTGCATTCAAATTGAAGTGGAAGTTAGCAACTTTACCATGATCGAGCGTCATAGGAAAGTCGATCCAGCAGTCCGGCAACACCGAAATCTCGGCAACGAAACCGAGAACTTCGTCCGTGATCCCCGGCACTTGACCGCCACCAACATCGCCGTCGTCATCCGCAGCTCCGCCTTCTTCTAAAGCTTCGTTCTGAAGCTGCAGCAAGCTCGACGCGAACTTGGAGATCTCGGTTACGGCTTTGTTGCTGTTCGTAGAGAGCAGGGAGAGGCCAGTCTTGAAGCTCCCGCCGATCTCCAACAGATCATTCCGGATTCCCAAAAGCGCCTGCGATTGCGACAGAGAATTGGACGAGGGAACGTCGTCGTTTGATGGCGATGATGGTGGTGATGGTGGTGATGGAGGTGGAGCGAGGAAGGTGGCGACGCCGCGGATTTGGCGGCCGAGGGTTTGGCGGAGAAACGACAGGTCGTTTTGCGGTTGGTTGGGTTGTTCTACATCACGCGGGTCGTCGTCGTCGGGTTGGCGGGGAGAGCTGAAGAGCCAAGACATTGTTTGGTGGAATTCAACTTGTTTTTTTGGGGATTTGTTGGGACAAAATCAACAGCAACATCATGATGTTGATGATGATGATGATGATGATGATGGGATTGAAGGGTGTGAAGAAGAAGCTCTCTCTCCTCTTTCGTTTTTTTATTTTTATTTTTTGAATTTGTAATTTTATATATTCTCTTAATTTTCTTCTTTCTTCTCTTCTAAGTTCTAACTCTTGAGCGTGTGATTAGAGGAGGTTTACCGGTTGATTAGTGTTTTGGATTTTTACTTTTTGTTGGGTGATTCCGTAGTGAAGACGGTGACGAACATCTTTTTAAGATTTTAAATTAACTACTAAGAGTGAGGATGGTGATAGCAACTGTGGTTATTAGTATTTCAATAGTATTTTTCTTCGTTTGGATGATACTTGTTTACTTCAAATAGAGAAATATCATGTGAGATTAATTCTTCAGTAATGGTCGTGTGCAAAGTAGGGCTGGGCAAACGGGTCCTGGACCCGCGGGTAGGGGCGGGTAATACGGGTACGGGGCGGGTACGGGCCGGTTCTTAGTTTTGTAAAAATAGAAAGGGGCGGGGCGGGGCGGGTAATTGAAGTTTTAGGGGCGGGCCGGTTCCAAAATTATAGGATCCGCGGGTACCCGGACCGGCCCGTTTGTGTTAGATTGGACGGACGAGATTTAATATCATCTCTCCATCCAATCTCAACCGTCGGTTTAAGTTTTCAACTTTCAACCCTAGCCAACTTCCCCGTGTCCCGAGTTCCAGAAGCACCTCAACCTCAGCAGCCTCAGACCTCAGTCTCTCGGATTCTCAGAGACTCTCCCTCCTCGACTCCCTCTCCCTGAGTCCCTCTCCCTATCCCTCTCCCTCGAATCCCTCTCCCTATCCCTTCCCTCGACTCCGACTCACAGTGCTCACCCCACCACTCTCACAGCGCTGTCGCGAGTCGCGACCAACATCATCACCCCCCATCACCACCTCTGAGGAAGATCGCGTTCGATTGGCTGCCGTTCGCACGGTGAGCTTTGCTAATCACATTGAATGATTGATATCTCTGTTTCCTTTGCGATTTTGTGTGCTAAGTGCTAACTTTGTTTACGCATTGCGCATTGTGTATTTTGTTTTACGTTTAATCAATCCGGGGTCTGTTTGGTTGATGAGAAAGTGAAGAAAAAGAAAATATGGGCTGAAGGAATAGTTTTTTTGAGAGTGTAGTTTTTAATTGTGCAATTGAAAATCTTTTTTCTTTCTTTTGTGTAATTCCTATGGGTTTTTTTTTTCATTAGATTTTCTGCTCCCAATCCAATATAAGTATTGAGTTTAAAGATGCTATTGAATCACTCAAGTTTTAATATCTGGAAGAAGAAGAAGAAATGAATAAAGCAATTTGCTCTTGGAATTGTTTTGATTCTGTTTGATAATTACTTGATTAGCATAGAATTTAGTTTTCTGCTTCTGGGTTTTGTTGATGATGCATTGTTGCAGAGGTTAGTTCAACACCAGCCGAGAGTTGAGCATTGGTAAAATCAAGTTCAAGGCTTTTGATTTGGGTGGACATCTCAGATATCTATCTTATTCAATAGTTTTGTCGTAGTTCATTCGAAATAACTGAATGGGTTCACAAAGGACGCACTGCTGTAAGATGATTTAACCTTTCCTTTGTTGTTCTTTATTTACTTTTTGGTCATGCCTAGTAAGCTATGAGCTATACCATGTACATACATTAGACTTGAATTTTGTTTGACTGTAAACGATGTATCATGCGTCCCCATAAAGAGTGTATTGTCATCAAGTTAATTTATAGCAGTAAAGTCTGTCATATGTGCTCAATAAATGCGTTTTGGAATTTCATTGTATCTAGATACTCTTTGTTGATGATCTTTATACATATCTGGGAGCAGCCACATCCTTTATTCCTTTTTCCTTTTCAACTCTACCTGGAGCAGAAGGTTTAAAACTGCATTAAATTGCAATCACTATGTTAGTTTGGTTAGATTGTGAATTGTTCCTTTTTTCCGTTTTCCTGGGATAAATTGAAAACTGAAATGCGAGGCCACTGCTATATCTTAGTCATAATCGAAGCCAACTTCTTGGTTCTTGCTGGTATTTGCTTAGATTTCACATGAGTAACGGTTTAATCACTATGTTAGATGGCGTCCTGTTTTCTTCAAACTTGTATGATTTTCCTTGCTGTTTGCAAAATGCTGTTTCAATGATACATTGCTAAAACTACCTTATTGGTCCTTGGGCCCCTTATTTAAAAATGGCATCAATCTGTGCAGTTTGTGAGAAACTGCAATCTGTGCAGTTTTTTCAAACTGCAATTTGTGTGCAGGAAACAGTTTTAAACAGGAAAAAAAAAAAACCCGTGTACCCGGACCGAACCGGCCCGTTTCAACCGGGCCGGGTAAGGTCCGGTTCCTATTTTCAAAATTGTAAACCCCGGCCCGGCCCGCCCCGTCTCCTTTAATTACGGGTCCGGTCCGGTCCCTTCAAAAATGGGCCCGGCCCGGCCCGTGCCCAGCCCTAGTGCAAAGCATTTATCCTTTGCCCAAGAGATAAGAACCGTTACACTCAGAAACTCTTCAACCGTTCCTCCTTCAACAAATTTATTGATAATAAATGAAACTAAACGGAAAATCTTGGTGATACTTCTGCTGCACATTGCACTTCGAAAATTTACGAACATTTTTTATGAAGGGCATTTTGAAGATGTCCTAATCCACATAACAAAACGGCTTCCAAATTGCGTAAAATACATGATTAATAATAGGGAAAATTAGGTTCACATCATTCTTTTTGTTACTTTATTGATTATAAAATCCTATTCATTTTTAATTTTTTATCAAGGTTCTTGGGTATTAATAAAATCATTAATTATTTGAATAATAAAATATTTTTATTTTTAAATATATTCCTTTAATGATAAAAATGTTACAATTAGTATATTTATATTTATGGCTAAATTTTTTATCATATATTTTTATTTTTAGTTTGTACCTATTTTTAATTTGCAAATATTTTTTAATTTGTACCAATTTTCTTTTCATTTTTAATTTGTACCCATATATTAGTTTCTTTTTGTGCCCATATTTTTTAAAGTTTTATTTTTTTTGTAGTCATGTGTATACCGTCACGTGACATTTAATCAATGATAGAAAAATTACATATGATATATTTATGTTTTATGCCTAAACTTTGTATCATATATTTATATTTTTAGTTTGTACCCACTTTTAATTTGCAACATTTTTTTTTAAATTTGTAGTATTTTCTTTTTAGTTTTATTTTGTACACATGTATTAATTTCTTTTAGCGCCTATATTTTTAAAAATTCATTTGTATTTATAATTTTTAATCTTTTATATGTACCCTAATTTATTTCTAATGTACCCATTCTTCTTTATTAATGTACCACTTTGTTATATGTGAAATTTACCAATTTGTTTGTAAAAATGTACCAATTTTTTTAACACTATGGATACATTCTTTTGCCATTTATTATTTATTATTTTTACATAGTTTTTATCCATTTATTCAATCAAAATGTTTGAATATTTTTATTGTAACCATTTCTAATAGTATTATTGTGAACACGAAAATTTCCTGAAACGAAAGAGACAAGAACAACGTGCACAAAATAATATTTGTATTTGATGATTTTTGGGTTACAATCTCTCTCTAATTTGATCCTCTGATTCAATCTCCGTAAGGTGTTGATTTGTGGATGTTTTGTTGATCCAAGGGCCGTCGAGGCTTGATTTTGGATGAACTGTTGGAAGTTTCTTTAAGGGTCGTGGGCTTGATCTTTGAAGGTGGATTTGAGCGAATCTTCAAGGAGCCGTTGGGGCTTGATCTTGAGGATGAGTGTTTCTTCAAGGGCCGTTGAGGCTTGATCTTGAATAACGGTGATGAGCGGATCTTCAAGGGCTTTTGGGCTTGATCTTGAAGAACAATGATGAACGGATCTTCAAGGGCTTTTGGGCTTGATCTTGAAGAATGGTTGGACGTGTGGATTTGTTGATGTTGTTGATCCAAAGGGCCGTCGGGGCTTGATCTTAGGATGAACAGTTGTGTGGATTTGTTGATGTTGTTGATCCAAAGGGTCGTCGGGGCTTGATCTTGGAAGAACGATGAACGAAGAACGAAGAGAGCTTTCTTTAAGGGCCGTCGGGGCTTGATCTTGAATTGGTGGATGATTGTTGATCCAAAGGGCCGTTGGGGCTTGATCTTAGGATGAACGATGAACGAAGAACGAAGAGAGCTTTCTTGATTCTTCGGGAACCTGGATGCTTGAGGGCTACGGAGTTTCAGAGCTTCAGAGCTTCAAGAATTTTGCTTAATGATTTTGGTTCCCCCCAAATGAATGAATTAGCCTTCTATTTATAGAATTTTCCAATGCCTAATTTTGAATATAATATTTCAGATGAAATAAGTCATTTCTGCCAGGTGTTGACACGTGTCCTGTTTGATGACTTTTCCAACTTATTTCGATTTTTTGTTTAGACACACGCTACGTGTAAAATTTATGTAATACATGAGCGTTGAAACTTTGATTTATTGGTCAACATTTATTTACCGAAATTTCGATGTCTACAAATGCCCCCACTTCAAGGCGCGTCGTATACATGTGCTTGTCACGTGTAGGAGATGCGTTTTGAAGTCCCTTACTGTAGATGTCGATCCAAGGGTCATCGAGGCTTGATCTTGAATTGGGCTGGAGATTTCTTCAAGGGCCGTTGAGGCTTGTTCTTGGACTTTGTTTGAGATTTCTTCAATGGCCGTTTAAGGCTTGTTCTTGAACTTTTGATTGAAATTTCTTCCAGGGCCGTCGAGGCTTGATCTTGAAGGTTGAAATTGGACCACAATGAGCTTCATATGGTAGATGATCTTTGGCTTTGGTAGTGGATGAATCGGCACGTATTTTGTTGCACTTGTTGACTTTCCACAGCTTTGATCTTGAACTGGGTTGGAGGACTTTCTGGATTCCTCCAATTGTTGACTTTCCACAGCTTATTCTTGAACTGGGTTGGAGGATTTTCTGGTTTCCTCCAATTGTTGACTTTCCACAGCTTATTCTTGAACTGGATTTGATTCAAAGGTGGTAGATACTTGATCTTGAATCGGACTTGTGATTTCCTCAAGGGTCGTCAAGGCTTGATCTTGAATTTGGCTGGAAGCTTCTTCAAGGGCCGTTAAGGCTTGCTTATTGAAGGTTGACTCGAACACATGGCAAACAGGCACGAGGTGAAAGTGACGACTTGTTGCTTTGTTCAATCTTTCTAATTCACACCTGAGCAGTTTGGTCAACGGTATGATCTTCAAGATTGATGGGCTCTTCTTCCAGTTGGTGACTTGATCTTTAAGGATTTGATTCAAGGGTGGTGAATCGGCATGTGCAGCCCACAACGCCTAGTAAGTCGACCCAAGAATTTGAGGGTCAAAACGAGTTCACCGTCCAGAGTGATTGCAACCCTGATGATATGAGATACTTTTGATTTTGAAGAAATAGCGGATGAATTGGCACGTGCTTTGTTGTGCTTGTCTCCACATGCTTCAATGATCATTTTCCCTTGTCTTATCTATTCTTCTGGCAGAATGTAGCATATTCTCGAGTTCTTCAGCTCAAACTCCTTTTGTTGAGCTGACTGTGCAGGCTGCATTATTCTCTGCTTGTTTCTTCAGGCAGATGTGGCAGCTTCTTGAGTTCCTCAGCTCGGACCCCTTCTGCTGAGCTGACTGTGCAGGCTGCATTCTTCTCTGCTTGTTTCTTCTGCACGTTGTCTCCACATGCTGCAAGGTATCATTTTCACTTGCCTTATCTGTTCTTCAGGTAGATGTGGCAGCTTCTTTGGAAGTACAGCAGCAGTGGGAGACGAGTACTCGAGAGCAGTGCTAAGTAAGCAATCAGGGAAGGGTTCCTAGCAGTCGGTTCCTTACCCGAGTTTGAGTGGAAGTTCTGGCATATTGTTTTCTTTATCCTTGTCTTTGTAGGTAGGAACAAGGACAAAGGAAATGACAGGGAGAACGCATGATATGAGATACTCTTGCTTTCTACCCTGGTGATATGAAATACTTTTGCTTTGGAGTCATTGGCTTGCAGAGGTACCCCAAGGAATAAGGAACATTGAGTGACCCGAGAGGCTTCGTTGGGAAGGCATTCTCGGAGATGAAGAAAGGTTCTGTATGTCTGCCTTGCTATGAAGGGTGAAGGTGGACATTTATATGGATTAATAACCGGTACTGTTCTTTCACTCTTGTCGGCAACCGTTGGATGATTGAACAGTAAACTTCACGTGTTTTCTCCTTCACCGAAAATCTTCGACAAATTGCCCGTGATTTGCGCAAAGTTGAGTGTGCATATGACAGGTGTTGACGCGGCTGAAAAAGACTGGCGCCTCTTCGATATCTGGGATCGGCGCTTCAACAAATTGCCCGTGATTTCTGCAAAGCTAAGTTTGTGTGTGACGGGTGCTGACGTGTTTGGAAAAGAAGATTGGCCCGTGGTTTTCGAGCAAGCCCAGCTTTTGAGAAAGCTAGCACCTCTTTGATTTTTGAATTGGCTTCTTCGAATTCTGAGCTCGCCTCTTCGATCTCTGAAATCTCGTCGAGTGCTGATTTTTATAGTGATTTTGATGATGATTTTGCCGTACATAGTTTATGCTCTTACGGGCCAGGAGCTTTGGTGCCGTTTGTAGTTTCAACTCGTGCAGGCAAGGAGTGTTTGTTGCCATGTACAGTTTAGGCTCATGCAGGCGAGGAGCTTTGGTGTCGCCTTTTATGCTCGTGCGGACCAGGAGCGTTGATGTCGTTTGCAGTTTCAACTCGTGCAAACAAGGAGCATTTGGTGTTGCCTTTTATGCTCGCGCAGACCAGGAGCGTTGATGTTGCCTTTTATGCTCGTGCAGACCAGGAGCTTTGTGCCATGCAATTTAGACTCGTGCGGGCGAGGAGAATTTGTGAATTTTGTCAAGCAATCCGGGAGAGTTGTTCCTAGCAATCTTCATAGCAATGAGCCTTGACTGAGTAGTTGAAGAAGTCTTCAAGAAAGATGTCACACATCGTGATGGGGATGGATGATCTTTGTGTCAAAGTTTCATTATCTCCAACACTTTCACATTGTTCTGGAGGTTGACGAAAGCTGCTTTGCCCCCTTTCTGATTGGTGCACTTGTGGAGAAGACATATGCTTCTTGTGCAGTTTCTTCGGAGTGACATGAATCCATCATTCAACTTCGCTTGGCTTGACTGGCATGGTTTTGGAGCATGCCCCCAGCGATTGAGGTGAAGATTTTGAGTTGACAGAGCTGGAAGTGAGGTCTTCTTCAGGGATTTTGTCTTCTTTGTCTTCTTGGGCCTTTTCTTCAGTGCAATCCTCTTGGGTTTGTTGGCGTGAAGATTGGCCGGTGTAGATGATGGTGCTCCTCCTTACCTTCAGTGGTCCTTTTGTGTCGACTTCCAAAGTTGCTTGGCGCTTCATCCTTGAAGGAATCAAGCTTTGAACATCGTCTTTTCCTGCTAGATTGTCGAGCTTTTCTCCCTTTGGTGTTGTCTTCCTGTTTCTAGAAGACTTCTTAATTTCTTCAAGTATGTCCGCAACCGACTGTTGCGGGGGAGATCTAGCTTTGCCGCTTTGTTTCTTGGGTTTTGATAACCTTTCAAAGACAGATCTTTGCGGTGTTGGCGTCTTAAGCCTTTTGAAGACGGAAGTTCAGTTTCGACCACTGATGCGATCAAGTGCCGAAATTCTAGGTTTTGAATGATCCAGCCTGTCGAAGACTAAAGTTCGAGGGGCGGGTTTAGGCTCCTCTTTTGGCCTTGTGGCTTGTGGTCTTGGCTTCCTTGTTTTTTTGTAGGTCGTCAATGTCCACCATTCCTTATTACCGGTAGATGCATCTTGGTTGCTTGCCCCCGGTGATGGTTGTGTAGGAAGTGCCGTGTGACTTGAACATTGGCGGGAATGGTCATGCATGCTTCGGAGAGGCACATGATCGAGTGATCCAAACACGATAGTAGTAGTGTGTACCGCAACCGTGTCTTCGAGGTCAAGCTCGATTTTCCCTTGTTGTGCTAGCTTCAGGATGAGATCTTTCAGTACGAAGCATTTTTCCGTTGGATGACTGATGAAGCGGTGGAATTTACAGTACCTTGGACTGTCGGTGCGATTCATCTCTTCTGGCCGTCTGCATTCAGGCAAATCGATCACCTTCTTTTCCAGTAAGTCTTCTAATATGGCAACCACATCAGAGTCGGGGAATGGATAAGTTTTTTCCTCAAGTTCCTTCAAAGTGCGTCTACGCATCTCTTGATCATGAAAAGCTTCAGCTTGAATCGCCTTGCCTCGTGCAGGGATTTTGACGGGAGCTATGTTGACTGTCATTGCTTCCTTGGTGGATTTCCACGTAGCCTTCTCCACCTTTGTCTCAAGAACTTTGTCGTTCTTGTAGTCGGTGATCGGTTCCTTCTTCCCATGATGGGCGATGCTCAACTCCATGTCATGGGCGCGGGTGGCTAGCTCTTCGAAGGTCCGTGGTTTAATGCCTTGAAGGATGTATTGCAAACCCCATTGCATGCCTTGGATGCACATCTCGATTGAAAAGGTTTCCGATAGCCTGTCTTTATAGTCGAGGCTTAGAGTGCGCCATCTGTTGATGTAGTCAATGACTGGCTCGTCCTTCCATTGCTTTATGCTCGTCAGTTCTAGCATGCTCACAATGCGGCGGGTGCTGTAGAAGCGGTTGAGGAATTCCCGCTCCAATTGCTCCCAACTGTTGATGGACCCAGGCTCTAGATCCGTGTACCACTAAAAGGCGTTTCCTTTCAGCGAGCGCACAAACTGCTTGGCGAGGTAGTCCCCTTCGGTCCCTGCGTTGTTGCAAGTTTCAACAAAATGGGCAACGTGCTGTTTCGGGTTTCCCTTTCCATCGAATTGCATGAACTTTGGCGGTTAATAACCCATCGGCATCCTTAAGGCGTCAATCTTCTTTGAATACGGCTTCGAGTATAACCTGGAGGTATTTGAGCTCCCTTCGTACTGTGCCTTGATGGTGTTGGTGATCATCTCCTGCAGCTGCTGGATAGAAAGAGATCCCATGAATGCCGCTGCTTGGTCTGGCTCCAGCTTCACATCGATTCTCTCCACCGTAGGCTCATCTTCTGGGTTAGGGTTCTCGCCGTCCTGTGGCTCCAGTCGGCTGACGAGTGCAGCGATTTGCAAATCTCTTTCTTCCACAATCTGTGTTAGCCTTGCAATCGCTTCATTCATTTGAGCCAGTTGTTCTTCAATGGAGGTAATGCTGATAGTCATGACTTGTGCGACCAATAGACGTGACTTTCCTTTAGACATCCAGGATGCTGATGAAGAACGTCGTTGGCTGCTTTGGGATGTCATCTTATGTGCCTCAGCATTATGCTTCGGTGCCCCCAGCGAGGTCAGGTTGATGACGGACTTGAGCCTTTGATGCTCCCCTTGCTCCTTTAGCGACACCAACTTTGAAGTGGCATGTTGATGAGCGGTTGTGGCGCCAATGGATTGTCTGTTTGCGGCAGAAGTGCTTAGGATCCTTCCCTCAGTGGTTGCGAGAACGGCTTGTCCCTTGCTTGATGCCATTGACTTTGAGGTGTGTTTGGATTCCTTGAACGGAGAAAGAGATGAGGGGTAGAGATCGTCCCACTGGGCGTGCCAAATTTGTGAACACGAATTTTTCCTGAAACGAAAGAGACAAGAACAACGTGCACAAAATAATATTTGTATTTGATGATTTTTGGGTTACAATCTCTCTCTAATTTGATCCTCTGATTCGATCTTCGTAAGGTGTTGATTTGTGGATATTTTGTTGATCCAATGGCCGTCGAGGCTTGATTTTGGATGAACTGTTGGAAGTTTCTTCAAGGGTCGTGGGCTTGATCTTTGAAGGTGGATTTGAGCGAATCTTCAAGGAGCCGTTGGGGCTTGATCTTGAGGATGAGTGTTTCTTCAAGGGCCGTTGAGGCTTGATCTTGAATAACAGTGATGAGCGGATCTTCAAGGGCTTTTGGGCTTGATCTTGAAGAACGGTTGGACGTGTGGATTTGTTGATGTTGTTGATCCAAATGGCCGTCGGGGTTTGATCTTAGGATGAACAGTTGTGTGGATTTGTTGATGTTGTTGATCCAAAGGGTCGCCGGGGCTTGATCTTGGAAGAACGATGAACGAAGAACGAAGAGAGCTTTCTTCAAGGGCCGTCGGGGCTTGATCTTGAAATGGTGGATGATTGTTGATCCAAAGGGTCGTTGGGGCTTGATCTTAGGATGAACGATGAACGAAGAACGAAGAGAGCTTTCTTGATTCTTCGGGAACCTGGATGCTTGAGAGCTTCGGAGTTTCAGAACTTCAGAGCTTCAAGAATTTTGCCTAATGATTTTTGTTCCCCCCAAATGAATGAATTAGCCTTCTATTTATAGAATTTTCCAAGGCCTAATTTTGAATATAATATTTCAGATGAAATAAGTCGTTTCTGCCAGGTGTTGACACGTGTCCTGTTTGATGACTTTTCCAACTTATTTCGATTTTTTGTTTAGACACACGCTACGTGTAAAATTTATGTAATACATGAGAGTTGAAACTTTGATTTATCGGTCAACATTTATTTACCGAAATTTCGATGTCTACAATTATAATGAGGGATTTTAAATTTATAGGATTATAAATCTCATAAAATATCAAACAATTAATGTCAAAAATATAAATATTAATAGTAATATAATGAGGTGTATAAAGTCAATGGACTTTGATTAAACTTTGAATACTATTAAGGTTTTAATGACAAATGACAAATAAATAAAATTGTTTTTGGATGACGTAAAATATTTAGAAAAACTAACGAAAAGTTCAAAAAAACTTTAGTTTTAATGACAAATGACAAATAAAGGTGTAGTGTATAGTACCAAGAAAAGGTAAAAATATGGTTTTTTGTTAAAAGTGAACAGTACCGGAAGTGTTTCGTTAAAACTCTCAAAATATTTTCCTTGCCATGTAGTCACTTGGTCTTGTTTAAACTAAAAATCACATTTTTTTTTACTAGAATTGTGAATAATAACTCGCAGCTTTTAATAGGTTTTGCAAATATGTCAAAATTCATTATAGATCAATATTTTCGTGAAACTTTCACCAAAGCTGAGTTAAAACTTACAACACATTTTAAAGTCGGTTTAGTGAACTAAACAATCCAAACAAGTAATTATACCATAACAAAAGCCATTTTAGTATAATAGTAAACAAGGAGGAATAAAAATGTTGTCCAAATGAATAATAATTAATAAAAATAGCCAAGTTATACACACAAATCAAATTTCATGTATATCCTTGTTACATATTTATCAACAATCACAAATTTTACAAATAATTATTTTCTATCACTTTACAGAGGGAGGAAAAGAACAGGAAAAACAGAAACACAAGCATCTCCTGCCTGAGTTTGTCAGCAACAACTGAGCATGTCAAAAGAATTTACTGCACTCCATCTGAATAACATTATTTTCGACCTTCAACGCGAATCGCCAAGTAGCTCAAACTCCTCCCTCTGACTGTTTATTTAGCAAAGAATCTTAATCCTAGCTAACAACTACCGCACATACAAAACACATGGTAAACGTCTCTCCCTCAGAAGATCGGCTGCCTCAGACATCTAAAACTCACTATTTGTTCATGTCCCTTTCTTTCTCCGGCTGTAATTCTTGATAAAAATCTGTTGCTTGTATGGTTCGTTTATAAAAGGCCTGTATATGGGTTGTATGCTTGGACAGGGACGCCAGGGCCATAGGGATGGGTGGGGGCTCCGTGAGGAGTTCCGAAAGGATTCGAAGACATCTGCTGTTGTTGGCCCATCATCATCATCTGCTGCTGCTGCTGTTGCTGCAACATGAAGGCCTGCTGCTGGTTTGCCATTGCTGCCATCTGCACAGAATGCGGTGCAGCCATTCTGTTGGATGCATAAAAGGGGTCATGAACTGGTTGTTGCATCATGGCACCAGTCATTGGAGCAGGCTCCCATGGGTTGTGGCTCACATTCTGATTGCTTCGTCTGATTGCATCATCATATAGGCTGTCTAGTGTAAGCAAGTCTAACCCTCCCGCCTTCACTCAACATTTGAAAGGTGTCATTAAGGGAGAAAAAGGAAAGAGAAATGAAGTGTACTGACTAAATAATTGTCATACATGTAAACATTAACATAAGGGAAATTGGTAGGAGAAGCGTACCAGTTTGCTAGAAGCCACGGCACTCTCATTTGAGCTCGGTGCTGTAACAAGTGCCAATTCCCAACCTGTAGCTCCATTTGCTAGAGTTGGAGCCGTGGAAGTTGATTGATCCGCTGCAAGAACCACAATAGCATTTTTGAACATCAAATTTATTTAGTGTGTTTTCTTCTTAACCAAAGAAGAAGATAACGAGTTTCGTGCATGTTTCATAGAAAAAACAAACTGCCTCTATGGTTAGTTTAAACCTTAACATTCTGATGATAATTATGAGCTATAGATCATTTTTGAGAGAGAGAGCTTACAAACTGGAACAATCGCTAAGGCCAGTGCATTCTTGTCATCTAACTCCTTAGTATTTGGAACAGGATCATTCAAACCCTAGCAACAAAGGAAGCATACTTGATTAAACTTCAGAGGGACTACAAAATGCCAATATTCAAGAGAGAATAACTCAAGAAGGGTTATGTGTACTACCAGCAAATCAGGCGGTTCAGCTACAGGCGCTTCCACTTTCACTGGTTCAACTTTCACTGGTTCAGGTAGAGGTGGTGAAGGTGGACGCACCTCCTCCTCTGGGGCCTTTTTGTACTCTATAGCCAAGATTTCTTTGGGGGCAACCACCTGCCAGATTAAAAATTGAGTAGCCAATACATCATTTTCCATCGGCTGGTAGAGAGTTGACGAAGGTTTATTTCAGTATTTTCACAAGTACTACAACAGCTTCAAAAAGCCGAACTTGGATCCGATTTTTTCATGGTTGAACCACTTAGGTATGTCAAACAGGTTACCATAGCTTTTGCTAATAAGGGCATCTGATTATCCACTATTCGCTTTCCTAATCAGGAATAACATTGCAAATCTCTTCCAAAATAACTGAACTAAAGAGGTAGCACTTTCATACCTGATCCTTGCGAACTGTTGAGACCCGGGGAGCTTCTTTCACGTACTCTTCCATGGCTTGTAAAAACGATGCAGGAGGCTACATCACCCAAAATGAAATCAAATTGAGAAAATTATAAATTGTCCAAGGAATGCAATGTGTAGTAAAAGGAAATGCTAGTACAAAGGCACCTGCTCAATCTTAATAAACCTTTCTCCGCGCCCAATATCAAGACTTTTACATACTTCATAAAACTCTGACAGTCTCTCTGCCTGAAACATGTAGATGAAAATTTAAATGTTGATGCATACTGTAACTCCCCAGTCTCCATCGATTAGAACAGAGATATTTGCAGAAAAAGTACCTGCTGCCCTGCCCTCCGATATATATCCAGGGCCCTCATAGCGTCATGGCGTTGCATCTCAAAGAACTGTGAAATTAATCATCATCGTACATAATTAGCTTATAGTGCAACCTTCAAATGGTATATTCCAACATAGCAAAGATCAAATCCTACCTTGTCAACCAAATTGACTGTTCCATCACTTATAGCTTGATAAATCTTGATGCTTTCAGAAGCAACCTAATTTAATGACAGAAGACAATCAGAGGAAAAGAAATCATATTGGCTAGTCATTCAGCTAGAATTTATTGCAAGGGTCACCTACCATTGAAAGTGCTAACTGAACCACAAAATTATGGACTGCTGCCCCTTGCGGCTGCAAAATTTAAAATTGGTTCTGTCAACAATATTTCAATAACTGACACATGATTGAACCCATATTCGTGTTTAAGCATTAGTGGTCCCATACGATAAACCCATTGATTTTGAAGTGGTGATATATGAGACTTGCCTGGCAACCAAGTACACGAAAGAGAAGCTGTTGCAGGGCAGGCAAATGCTCAAGCAATTCGGCAGTATCCAGATCCTTGGTCCTCTGCACCATAATGTTAACTATTAAGTTGCAAACAAAGCTTAGGGATAAGAATGTGACTTGAATGTGTGAATAAAAAAATAGCAATAAAGCTTCGAGGGAAAAATTAAAAGCAATTGCAGGTAAATGAGATTCTGATAAATTAAACGGTTTTGAAATGTCAATGTGCCATATGACAAAATTATGTAATTGAAATGGAAGAATAAGCCAAAACAAAGATGACAAAGAAAATAAACTTCTTACTGGGCGATCCATCTCAACGTCATATTTCAACACACGAAAGCATTCCAGTCTCTCCTCCAAGAACAAGGCATAAGTACGGATCCAGGTAGAATAATCCCATGCTGGGCAGTGAAAGGTCAGTTTTTGAATAAATAAATAGTATGAGAAAGAGAGACAGGAAGATATGGAGGTACCATTTGGACTGGAATCGTCTTTGAAATGAGCTAAGTTAAGCATATGGCTTCGACTTCTACCATAATTCATGAGTTCTTCGTGAAATGTAGGGTCCACTTCCCTCAAAGCACGATGAATAACAACTAAAGTTTTCAATGCAACCTAAACACCAACCAATAATCAGTTTGTGAAATTTCAAGCAAGAAAAAAATGCAACTTGCTATATTTGTCTAAGAATGATAATGAAGATGAGGACTATTGCTATTATAGATATAGAAACAAAAAGTTCCTGGCTATGGATGAATTCTTGTATGTTTATCAGATGAGTAAATGCACATACCGCCCAGTTATGTGTCTTTGCTAATCTCCTTGCAAGAGCGTGGATGCAGTATGCGACATCAGCACGAGGTCTTGTAGCAGAAACAGCAGCAAAAATGGCTTCACAAGAATACAAACATAAACCGTATCAGTCATGATTTACCAACTCTTTCTTCCAGATACAGATCATGAAAAGTACAACATGCAGCTCATCTTCAGAGAGAGAATCTACCTCTAATGTATTTTTCCTTAGCTGGACGCTCAACGTGATTCGTAGCCTTGACTATCGCAATGTCCAACTCCTGCAAGAATCAATCCCCAATCATGAAAATCGGATACAACATAACAGCGAGAACCATCGAAAACAACCACAAACAAACCATAATACCTTGTAATCACTATTGACTTTAGCCAATGAAACTGTGGTGGTGTCCTTGAGGGCTCCAAGAGCTTTCCTGATGCTCTTCTGTGTACCTCCCGACATTCTCCCTCTCCTTTATCTACCGAAAATCCAATCTTCAACGGAACCCAAAAAACTCAATCTTCTCTCCATTCCACAAATCACAACCAATAAATAAGAAGAAATTATCCAAAATACTAAATCAAACTATAGTACTCAGCTTACCCACCACTCCAAAAATTAAATTTACGATAATTTCAAATACAAGCTGACAGAAAACTCCAACAAGCTACACGAAACCCTAAATTTCCAAATTCCAACTTCATAATTCAGATCCAATTAGCTAAAAAGTGAACGGATAACCACATAACACACTAAAAAGTTGAATAGTTCAGCATAAAACACTTATCACCGACTGAATTCCAATAAAAAAAATTCGTAATCCAAACACCAAAAGTCAAATTTCCCAGCTGCAGAAATCAGTAGTGGCAGCTCAGAAATAAGCGAAAAATGGCAGAGGAGAGGGAAAGCTGGAAGAGAGAGAGAGAGAGATCGGAGGACATGACTTACCTGAGAACCAGTTGATGAGAGAGAGAGAGAGAGAGAGAGAGAGATTCTGAGAGAGAGCAGCAGAAGAAGAAGAAAAGTCGACCAGAAGGATGAGTTCGGTTTTGGGTGGCCCGTCGGCGTCTTCGACCATTACTTTCTTTTTTATTTAAAATTTAAAATTTCTTTGTGTTTAATTATTTAATTAGTTTAACTGAAGTTTCCCGTCTGTCAGAAGAACAGAAAATACGGCTGTCTGAGATGGGGTAATAATTCTCTACGATGCCTCCTTCCGTGCTTTTATACTCCCCTCCACCTTTAAATCTTATATTCTTTTCTTTTTATTTTTTCACAAACGATATGATTTTTATAAAGTGAATAATACCACAGAGACTATTCATTTAAATTATATTTTGTAAATTATATAACATGATCGTCAACAATGAATTATTATTTAAATATTGATTAATGTTTTTATTTCTTATTGTTGTCACATCACATAATTTACAAAATGTGATTTAAAGAATTGGTCTATCTAATATTACTCTTTTAAAGTAAATTCAAAATGCCCTAAACATGATCTCATTAACACATAAATATTATATTGTATTTTTAAACGTTGAACCTGAAACCTTTTCTGACTAAGTAAAAATAAGAACTGCACAATCTGACGAGTTACGTTTTTTTTTTTTTATAACAATAATCTGCACAAAAAATAACTAGATGTGAAATGAAGAAATTCGCAAAGGAGAAAGATACAAAAATAACTAGTTATTATTCTTATTTTGAAGAGATTTTAATAAAAGATACGAAGTACTCGTAATTATCGGGATAAAAAGAGTAAAGGAAGACCTGAGAAAAAATTGTTGTTGTCGTTGTTGTATTATTCTTATCTTGAATATAGTGAATTTCATTTGGCCATGAAAAATGTGATTTTTTATTATATGAATAAAGATTGATAAAACGTTTTTACATTACATTTGTATCGAGTGAAAAAGAATCATTTAGGAAAAGTTTAAGTTAATTGGACATTCCTTGAGTACGTCTTAATTAATCAAACAATTAATGATTAATCAAGTCATAATTGAGTAGCAAATCCAATTTGATCTAATATGAAAGTTAATTTTTTTGCCCAGTTTAAGTTAATTGGACATTCCTTGAGTACGTCTTAATTAATCAAACAATTAATGATTAATCAAGTCATAATTGAGTAGCAAATCCAATTTGATCTAAAATGAAAGTTAATTTTTTTGCTCATTTATATATAAAGATTTTTTTTCTTTTCAAAATGATATTATTACATGAAGTAAAATTTTGAACTCCATAGCAACAAGGCATGAATTAGCAAAATTTGTTACGATGTCACTTTGAGAGCTAATAAACGATACAAATGAGAATGTTTTAAGAAATGCAAGAACGTTAGTAATGAATCTATATTTTAGAAGTCGCTTTAGAACTAATCTAGAGTCCAATTCAATCCATACCATATGAAAAACCATGGTCCAAGAACAAGAAATAGAAGTTGCTTAGAAACAAGAAAAACACTTAGAGCTCGTTTGGATGTGCTTTTAAAATAACTGAAAACGCTTATAGTGAAAATATTTTTAAAAACAATCCTTAATAAAAATGTTAGTAAATTTTGAAAAAGCACTGCAAGTGCTTCCTGGAAGAAGCACATAACTGGTGCTTCTTGTACAAAACACTTAAAGTGCTTTTAGAACCCAAAAATATTTTCTCTAAAAACACTTTCAGTCATTTTAAAAGCACATCCAAACGAGTCATTAGTGCCAACTAATTCGAATATCAATTGTGATTCTACTCTTCTCAATCCTGGCCTTTCCATTATTAGCAAATAATATAATTTAAATTTTCCACCCAACTTATTATTTAATGGATTAATTTAACTTAAAATATAGTTAGCATTCATCTTTAACGTTCAACCAGATCATATGCAAATATCAAATTTTATCAAATTCCAGCAATTATTGGCCATCATTCTTTTTCTCTTCAGAATATAACAAAAAACTTAGCGTAAAATTAACCATAATGATGTTTTAAAATTTATACCGTCAACTCCTCTAAATGGAATAAAGCTTAATTGTTGTTGTCTTGTCGGACCAAGACACGTGTGTTGCAAAATGTATTAGTACATACTAAATAAACAGGTTGCCAAATAGTTGGAACTCCACTCCCCTTTATTTCTTTATCCTAATTCCAATCATGGACTACAAAATACTGACTAACCCATCGAGTATTGCAAAAATTAGGATATAATCTTTTTCAAAAATGATAGAGATTTATTCAAACGCAAAAAGGCACATAATTTTTTGGAATAATGAATTGTCGTGATCAAGTTACGAACTGGTCTCTTTAATTAAAAAAGAAAAAAAAAGTCATTCAACCATCTAAAAAAAATAGTTAGGATATAAATAGAAAAATAGTTATATATAAGAATTCAAAGTAGGATAAATTTTCCAAAAGCAAAGCTGATAAGTCACGCCAGTTTTCTATAGTTTATTAGCTCGCCAACATTTTTAGCCAAACAAAACATAAATTAAGCCATTGGTACGGATGTGACATTTAAAAACAACAACCTACATAACATATTAAACATTACTCTCTTTGCTTGTGATGTAATGGAGGAGGTTAATTTTAGATAAGCGAAAAATTCTTTAGTGTAGAATTAGAATGTCGTACAAGAGAAAAGCGTTGGTACGAATAATTGATCAGTACAATTCAAACGCTAAGAAAGATTAATTAGGACGGTTGAGATATTAAGATACATGAAATTATGTTTTGTGAGAAGAATCAGACATTATGCGTGATCCAGATGCCTTGCGTAAAAATTTGTCATCATAATAGACAACTCATAAGCTAGACAAAGCCATAACACATCCTCAATTTCCCAAAAGAACTACACAATGCATTTTTGTGTTAATTTATGTTCTCCAAATGGTTAGGGTTTATAATTTACATTTTGAATGCATTGCCGGCACAGATCCTAATTTCCTAAGCTACTTACGAAAAAGACGATCGCACCCTCCAAATTAACAATGAGAAAACAATACCATTTTCATTTTTTAATTAAGTTTTTTAAACCACGTTCTAGAAATTCCAGCTTAACTCTGGGACCCACACTAAATCCACTAATCTGGGGGTTATGAGGGACCTTCTGTATCGTTCAATGTAGATATTTTTCAGAGGTGCCGGTCAACTCGAAATAATGTGTACCACATTCGTATTTAAGTTCAAATATCACTATTTGATTTTAGAATATCGTCTTATCAAGAAAAAAAAGAGACTTCGATCAACCATACATGATAAAAACAACTAAAAAATGTCAACTGCTAAGTGCTAGGCAGCACTTTTTGGTACAAGATTTTGTTGTATTATTATATGGATTGCATGCATGCACCAGCTGCCCCAAATTTCGTCGGTTTGCTCTTTTGACGGCTGACTTTGCCAATTCGGAGGTCTAAAGACCCGATCCGTATAATTCAACCTATGCTAGATGAAGAAACAAATGAAAAATGACAATTGATTCGTCCAACTACAAACTTCTAATCAAGAAATTCAACATTTGGAAATTGGAACTTCTAAAGTACAATGAATTGGCGTAATTGCGAGAAATTCTTAGGTCCGCCAAAAAGACCACGTCGCTCTGATTAGCCACACACAAAAGGTGAGACATTCTTGTATTAGTGTCCCACACACTCTTTACTGATTCCGTTCTCAATGCAGGAAGGTCTCTCACCTTGTGTGTGTGGCCCGACAAGCGATGGCCCATCCGCTGGACCCAAGAATTTTACATAGTGGGTGAAAGTGTTCGTTGGATCGATTTTGAATAAGTTTTGGTGGACTTCCTTTAGCTCAGGTGGATCCATCCAGATTCAAATTCAAAGTTGGGCGTGAGTCACGTCGTCTTTACGTTCTTTTGCTTCATCACCATAAAGTGAGAAATTTCAATAAAAAGCCTCTCGTAAAGAACTACATATCCATGGTTAACCACTCGAATAATATCTTAAATCAATAACACACTGTCATACGGTAAAATTAAAACATATTGTAGTTTGTTATTGGCTTAAGATACTGTCACCGTTTGCATCGCATTCACTTCTTTGCCACTTGACTTCCCATAACAACAAAGTAGAAAGCAGGAAAATAAATGGCGATGAGAAAGAGGGAGCGGACAAGAGCTCACTTAGATATGGTTTTGTATTTTATTCATTGCAATTACAAAATTAATGAAATGAATAGTTGGAAAATAATGCTTGAAAGATTGATGTTACAAGTGCTATGCTACAAGACTGCATCTGGATTGAGGGAGTGTTTCAAAATTGGTGGAGATAATTAAACGTCACCTTCACGATCGCCTAACAACAGCCGTTGCAAAGCACGGATGGTGGTTGAACTCGAAAGAAACCTTGAGCGAGGGGTCTTGGGCTCCGGCTCGGCTAATCACGTTTAAGGCAATGCTATTGTGCTCAGCTACCTGCTCTAGCCTTCGTAGTTCGGCCAATTTTTCTGGGTCGTTTGAAAAACTACTCTTGATCTCCTTTGCAATCCTCTGAGCATCCTTAAAGTAATCATACATTACTAGGTTCTGTGAAAAGGAATAAGTAACAGTAAGCCTACCAGAATATCAAGGAAATTCCGACCAGTGTTGGCAGAAAATTCACTCACCGATAAACAAGCTTGGGTTGTAGATTCCACAAACAGGGAGAATGAGACGTGGTCAGGAATGCAAGCTCTCTGTAGGAGCTCAAACTGCTGAATAAACCTCTAAAGAAATGGTGAGAACACAAAGGACATATGTCATTCGAGGTCAGAAACTTGTGCAAACTATAAACAGTGACTTCTAAAGTAGTTCCCAATATGCATTTCCTCTAAGTATGTTTTTTTTTGGAACTGGATCGTGCAAGTATACCTCATGCTCAGTATTAAAAGGGCTTCGACTTTGTACAAGCATGCGGTCATTCTTCAAAGCAGCGAGCATCTGGATAGATTGGATTCATTAAACTGAGGATTTTTGGTGAAATTGTTGAAGCAAAAATTTATTCTAGGAACGGACAGGATTTTTCCTTAGATTAACAATATAAAATGGCCCGGTTGATGATATAAAACCACAAAACTAGATTGCTACAGATAAAGTCCAAACCTAAAAGCATATTACTTAGTACCGTCAGAGGCCCAAAGAGACCTTATTCTCTAGACAGCCATCTTAAAAGGTATTTCCTGGAAGTGGTCATTCTTCAACTCATAAATCAGAAACTAAAGCACAATTACCATTGTAAGTCCTTCAGCAAGACATATTTGGCACTGAAGAAACAAGACTGCAGGTGGAATCCTATAATCTCGTGCCACATCTTTAACATAATCCCTTTTCTTCTTTCCTTTCCGTTTACCTGATCATAAAACACAGGATGCATCAGATGGTGCATAAGTAGAGTAACTTAGCTTTGAAGAGCCATATCACATGCAAATATACAAGAGAATTCAGAATTATTGATTAAGTTTACAGAATATAAAAATACTTACCACTGTCATTGCAAACCACCGTCTTAAGACTTGTTTTCTCTGCAAGTTTGATCAGGACAACATAGATATACCAATATACCATGCAATATTCACTGAGCGAATAAAGCTCCAATTCAAAACCTAAAATGAGAAATCGACAAGCTATCCAGTATGTTTGCTTTTCCACCCAAAGAAGGATGTGTTGGAATAATTTCACGCTGACATTCTGTAGAAATCCAATATCCAAATTGGATAAGCAAAATTATACTGGTTTTTGCATTTAGGTTTCACTATGATCACTGAATAGCAAACGAAAAATGAAGGAAAATTTAATCATCAAGAAGATTTAACACTGCATAGGTAGAGATAATATAATCAACACAAACATGGCCATTTCTCAAGTTATTAGACAATAAAAATGATGATGTCATCGGCCTCTTATCTAGAACCTGAATGCATCCAAGTGTATTTGATGATTAACAGATCAAGTAAGTTAGCGGGAAAAAACATTAAAGTAATATTCTCAGAGAGCAGCATACCTGATCGTTTGAAATGTTTGCATTTTCTCCAAACTCCTTTCTGAAGGCCATCTCTATCTACAAATCAACATTTAAAAAAAAAAGTAAATAAAACTATCCAAACAAAATTCAATCACCAGTCAATTTGGACAATCAGTAGAGCGATAAACAGGAAAATTAGATAATGATAGACACAAGATATATGTGCTTCATAGGATTATCACTTCAGAAACACAATACCTTATCAGGCCTGAGCAACTCAATGAGTTTGGAACCGAAGAAAAACTAATAAATATCTTGATTTGAAGATAGTTTGGCATACCTGTACAAAAACAACGCGCCAATCTTGTAAAATCTTTCCAAGCTTACGCCGTTGCCATGCACCATTTGTGCATAAAACTTTTAGCAAATTGATTACTAACTGCAGTGCCCAAAATATTGCACGTGTTAGAATCAGCACCCAGTGTAAGTGTCTAGAAGCATACTAAACTAAAACCAGCCTTCCCCCTCTGTTGCATGCACGCTTAAAAGGAGAGAGAGAGTCTCATTAATTGTTCCATCTTGTACCCAAAAAAAAAATGTTCTATCTTCTCATGCACAAATAATCACAAGCTAAAATTGATAAATCATCATAGCCCTTGACCCACCTTATTAGAAAACAAATGAATAGTTCCATAACATAACATGAGCATATTTTGAAACTATCATAACCCAAAAATACAGAAATGGAAAGAGATCTAAAATCAGTCCAGAGAAAGAATTCACTTCACCTGTCCCAGTTGAATAATAGATTCCTGTTTCTGAATATCATGGTTCCTTGTACTCTCTGGTAATGCTGCAGCTCGAATAATAACAGCAAAGATAGGATCCCTACCATAGAGTTTCCCGTCTTGAACCAGCAGACGCTGTTCAAAAGTTTCAGGTCAATAATTCACAAATATGCCAACAGAACTCTTAGCAATGAGTATCTAGAATAAAGTAGAAACAAATGACAAAACCGACCTGAAGATGAGCTCTTGCTACTAAATCTGGCTGAGATTTTTGAAACTCAACCACAAAGTGCAAAACACTTTCTAATGATGGGTCTAATGGGTAGGAACATATAACATCAAGATCACGAAGAAGTTTAATAAAATATTCAACAGCCTGGTACAACAAAACCAAAGCAAAAATGTCATAATACTGGAAGTAACTACTACAATTATCGGTAGCAATTATCTCATGCTCACCTTTTTCCAACTCAGAATTTTTATTGCACGTGGTGGTGTAGGGGCAGATAATCTACAGTTTAAACTAGCATCAAAGCCAATTGGTTCACAGCCAGAAGCCGTAGTTTTATCTTCTAAGTTGCCTTCATGACTTCCAAAAGTACTAGATCTAAGGATCTCTGAAGAGCTAAGAGTGTATTCTAATTCAGATATGCAGGAGGCTATATGTTTTCTGGCCAACTCCAATCCTCTCCCTTGAGGCCGCTTCATAGATGTAAGAACATGGTAAAAATGCTGAAAGAAGAAGAAGAGAGCTCTTTTTATTTAACTTCTACAAGATGGGGGCATTTATATTCAAATGCATGGAAATGTGTTCCCAGATGAAGCAGATGCATATAAGATAAATGAACACAGGGTAAGACCTTACGAAAGCGTAAGCGGCATAACAAAGCCTTGCAGTAACCTTCCTCCAATTCAGAATTATTTTGTAGTGACACCAAGTCTGCAACAAAAAGCAAGAATATGATGACGGTGGTGCTTTGTTCCAAGCTATAATTCAAGATAAAGTAATATTTCTGCGAAAATGAATGGATATCTACCTTCTAACACTCTGGTTTTCGATGATGGTGCTTTACAGGCACGTAATTGGCGGGAAATTGTTTCTTCAACAGCATGTAGCATTGACAAGCACTTTTCATCTCCATCCCCATTCAAAGGAAGACCATAAGTCATTGTAAAAAGGTCTTCTTCCTGCCAATGAGACAAGTTTGATCAAAATTCAAAAATACATATAAAAGTATACCATCACTGCAAATTACTATTCAGAGACTAGGCTTGAAAAACAAAATGCACTGAATTGTCACCAGAATATGAAACTATATTTCACTCTGAGGATAACAATCATTTACAACTCACTCGTGGGAGCAGTTAGGTATTTATAAAAAGGACTAAAACAGCATAGGCACAAGATAAATTACTACAACTTAGCGGAAATACTGAAACAGCATAGGCCAAAAGAGCTGTTGAAATACTTTACTTCATGAGTGCGTGCATCTGAGACGACTGAAATGACCGCCTTGCAGGTTGCTCGTATGACTCTGCAATACGAATTCAGTAAGGCATGTGAAGATGTCCTATCAAGCCTGAGAAGATAGATGCACGAGAAGACAGTTTGTGCCAATGAATGACCCTTGTGCCATGTTGCCTGCAATTTAAAGATTTACATATAGAAACATAAGGAAAGGAAAGACTGTAGAACAGACAAATCCCACTGTGAAATATAGTGCTTTAAAACATATATCATGAATAGATTTCGGCAAATAATGAGGAAAAAATAAAAATTAAGCCCCTAAGTAGCAGTGATGTCCGCATAAATTTCATAGCAGATCCTAATCTTTTACAATAAAAATATATGGTTATCATCTTTTCCAAATAAAAAACAAGACACTTGGTTTACGAAATTAGGAAGCAAGTAAAGTATAATTGAAGGAGCATAAAAAGGCTTTACTTCAAATTAGCAATATCTAAAGATTGTTTTTCAAGCCTAAGCAGTGAAGGAAAGTTCTGTAGCATATACCTCACAGGCTAGAAGATGATCCATGATATCAATAGTACGTTGAACATCAACCGTTTTATCAAAGCTAGTAGGAACAGGAGCAGCACCATCCTCAATTGCTTCATCAACAGAGTAATATTTACATACCATACCAGAATCCATCTTTGGGTCCATTATCTAATAAGGAACACATACAGAAAGTGTTAAATATAGACTAAGCTAATACATGAAAAACAATGCAAAACCATTAAACTGAAAGATTGTGCAACTCATTAATTCTTAATTTCCTGGATTGCGATTCACCTCGTGATCCAATGAAAGAAACAGTTTCACACTAAATTTGTTTCCCAACAACTTATTCAAAGATCATAAATTCTGTGTGAATTATTCAGTTTACAATAATTCTGCATGTACAGAAAGTGCAGACAATGTGTACCTCCAAGGCAGACATGGCAGCAAAAAGATTGAAATTATCTCCGTGAATGAGCATACCATCTTGAAGATCTGTGGCCAAAATCCATCAAAAGAAATCAAATTAAGCACAAGAACCCAAGAAACGGGTAGAACACCAATCCAGTCCACAAGACCAACTACATTAAAACTAAAAATATGCACATACATACACACACAACTATTGCCTTAAATGTTACACTTATTCTATACACAAGAAGCAATACAGGTTTGCACAGTCCACAGTCTAATTGCAAAGAAAATCAACAACACAAGCCTTGCCATCCAAATAACCTCCGTGAGAAAACACTACGACATTTCAACAATCTTCAGCATACGAACTCAGCATTCAATCAATGATTTCAAGAACAGCCGAAAGCTTACGATCGCATTGAACTAATGGAAACAAAATCACTGCTCTTGATTTAACCACGCACACTCGCAACATATACAGATATGCATTCCTGTATAGAATATATATACATACACACACACACACATTATTTTGCACAAATATGCGATTAAACTACTATGTCCACTTAAAGTCTTATCCTTTATGTAATTGTTTTTACTTCGAATTCGAAAGTCCAATACTATGTTATATGGAAACCCAATAAGCTTTCGGATTTTCATCCCTTTTCTTTACTATTTTCCTTCATTTTCTCGGGAACCAAACAGAGCAGCTGAGGAACTGAGATTCAAGCTTAGGGCAATCAACAAGGGGGGAAAAGCACTGACCTTTACAGGCGGCGTCGAGGAGGGGAGAGACGTCGGCCCAGACGGTGTGATCGCCGGAAGGAATGGGGGTGCCGCGGTCGGGTAAGGGGAGGTTCACGGTAGCTTCCTCTGCACTCGTCGTCCCGGCCATCGTTGCAGATGCTTTTTTTTTTTTTCACTGCTGCGTAGGAATATCAGTCTCTTTGCTTTTACTTGTTGGTTGCTGCTGTGCTGCCCACTTGGCTTGAGAAGAACGAGGATGGAAGAGCGTGCGCGTGGACTGGTTGGGCGGGTCGGCGACTTTAGGTCATCAAGTGGGTCGGATCTTATTTGGTATCAGATCACCCGGTCTCCTTTTGATTTTGACTTTAAACAAAATGAAAAACCTAAACTACTTTTTTATTTATTATTTATTCGAGCAATAGTTTAATACTATAATCTAGCTTAATTAAATGAGAATGCAGGACATTATATTTTTAGATCATATTTTGTAAAACACATCATGTATCAATTAATAGTTGGAGAGTATAGTCTAAAAAAATATAATATTTCTAGTATCATTCTAATTTAATTTAAATTAGGAGAAGCATGCGAACTTAAATACAAAAGAGTTTAAGTTGCGAACCATTGTGCTTTTTACATTATTAGCATAATTATATAAATGGGGCAATTATGTGGAGGCTCGTGATGCTATAAGATGTGACATGTATGGAGAATACTATTTGCTACAAAATATCAAAATTAAGCATGTTATCATGTGTTTTTTTACATCAACTACCAGAAGAATATCAAATATGTCATGACATTTACGTTACATGAAAATCTATATACGTATGAGACTCGTTGTGAAGTTTCGTAACACTAAATACAAACAAAAAAATCAAAAGATAATTTCATATGTTTGCATTCTTCAGTCCCTTTTTATTTTGTTCACTATCTATATATGTGACAAGAGTATAATAATTTCGAGTATATAGGTAATGGAATAAGAAAACAACAAACATAAAAATAATTATAAACCTCAGCTACAACAATAGGGAGAACTAAACTCTCACCCAATAATTGTAAATCAAGAGAGCAACGAAACATCGAGCCTTCTCAACCAGACCGAGTGAAGCACCATGTGAAGCATATCGTAAGGTTGAGCAGGGCGATGGATCGTAAAATGCCGGTGCACCTCCATCACGCTCTTTTGCAGTTCCAAATACCTCGAGGGCGAAATCCCCCTTAAAATTGTCTTGATTTCGGGTATTTTTTTCGATGGAATGTAAACGGAGAATTTGCTCCAGTCAAGAACGTCACTAAAGGGCAATACGTAGTCATCGGAAATGAGCACGGGGACGCACCCCACGGAAATTGCTGTGACCACCCTTGCACTTGCCACTTCGTACCCACTAGGGCACAAGCAAAACTTGGCTTTACCCATTAACTTGAAGTAGTCTTTCTTGTTTTTTAGGTACTCGTGCACTTGCACTTCATTGTCCTTGTCCTTCCAATGCTCAAGCAAGATCTTTCTTATGTGGCCGTGAGATCCTCCGGCGAAGAAGGCAAGGATTGAACGCTTGTCGAGGCTTGTATTTTGCGGGGTTGGACCAAATTTTCCATACGGTATGTTGATTTCTGGAATGGAGACGTCTCTTTGTGGCTTAAACCCTTCTGATATATTGGCATTGCATAAAACCCTAATGAAGTTTCGATATAACTTAGGATTCACTTGTGAAATGTCTGGTGCCTGAAATCCAACATACTAGTTAGTTTTGTATAGATCGACAATGAAGTATATTGACCAAACAAAACTGTTTATACTATATTTACTGACCAACACATTCATTTTATCTCTAACATATTATCAGTAAATGTATTACAAATAGTTCTATTTGACAGCAATGAAAGATCGAGAAGAGAAAGAAGGCAAACCCAATCATGACAAGAAACCAAGAAATGGTCAGCACCTCGGCTTCTATTCCAGTGAGGGTATTTTTCAGCTATAACGCCAATATAATCCATAACCACCCTTTGAAGTTGATCACGGTTATACGTGACAAGAGGCTTGTAAAGAGTGTTGATGATGTTGGCTACACTGATAGGAATGAGGAATAGGTGTGCCTCGTCGGGATGGCGAGCCATGAAGCGGCTCTTACCACTCTCCATCTCGTCTATAAACTGCCCCTCGATGGCGTAGATGTCGTTCAAGGGCCCGGTGTGAACCAGCGGATGCTCTCCTTCCCTGTAAACCCACACCTTCAATCTTTTCTCCATCTCTACGTAGCTCCTGATCGATCGTACATATCATCATAGTGCTCAGTCAGACTTTGGTAAATTCTAGCACGTAAAATATACAAAAATTAAACTAGCTAGTTTTTGACTTTCAATAAGATTGATAAACCGCATAGAAATCACCATTTAGTGCATTTGTATTGACATCGTACATGTTACTCGGGTTCCACTTTTGATTATAAGTTTGTATCTGGATTCATTTACGTAAATTTCTCATAGATAAATCGATTAGTTAACTATCTAATGCATTATGCTAAAAAAACTGTATAATGCATTGATTAAGGTGCACAAATTTTGGGGTAAATTCAATCTAGCTGCATGGCATGAAATCAAGGCAAAGGAATCGACAGGAATGCGTAAAATAGGCTTAGTAATTTGAATCGAATTAATGGACAATTGAGTAAAATGAATCTAGAAGACTATAAATTATCAGATGCCAAAAGCCAAAATCCTGACCATCCCTTGGTATTCTATCACGGTCTCCCCCATATAGAAGATTTTCTTGCACCAACCGAATGCTCAAATTAATGGTGACGAAAATTTTTTAGTGTGCCCAGAATACGACTTGATACATCAAGTGTCATAATATAAATGGTTAATTTTATTAAAAAAAATATTTAACCAGTTATATTATGACATTTCGTATATCGGACCATTTTTTTGCCACACTAAAAAATCTCTCAGTCCGTTTTCTGCCACACTAAAAAATCTCTCAGTTGTGATGAGGACAACATAAATTGTAAATCTGAATTATTCATATAGGAAAATTTGGCAACTGCAGATTTTTTTTTTTTTTTTTTACTTCCATACTTACAATTACCACGCATCAATAATTTTATTGCGAATCGATGGAAACTTTACTGTAGACAGGATTTAACGAGCATTATGAAGTTCATAATGCCAATTAACTGTCCACAATTAAAGATAAAAATTAATTTTTCCCATGACTTTACGGTCATCAAAGGTCAAACCTCGAATAGATAATTAAATTCAAATTGAAAGTTTAACATCACTGAATCAAAATTAACCATGGAGAGATAATTGTGCTTAGAACTTAACTGATGAAAAGATTGTGCGTTTCTGTAAACTGATCCTTTTGGGATGATCACATCGTCGTTTCCCTTGTAATTAGACGTTTGATTCTTTTCATGAACTGCTTTCCGGATCGCCTCTCTTGCTCTACCCAAATCTGCTTCAATTCTCTCCAAATTACTCAGTTTCTATCAAAAAAAAAAAAAAGAAGAGAAAATTGTAATCAGTGACAAAAACAAATTGATAAACATGTGCATACATTCATAAGGAATGATTTTCACACTCTTTTATCCACTTGTACCCTCTGCTTATTTCCATTCCCTTATTTGATCATTGTTTAATTCAACGTTGTGACTAGAAATAAGAGACGAGCGAGTGTGGAAATCATTTTCTGTATTCATGTGCCTAAAAATACTTGATTAAAGTAAAAAACTGAATAAAAATACATTGCCCGGCATACTTTTTTACGTTCTTCCTTCACTATTCCAATATTGATACTCCTTGATTCATTGGTTGACAATAAATATGACGGTAACGATGATGACGGCGATGGTGGTGATGAAATGGGTGACGATGGCAACGACGATGGTGATAAGAAAATAATATTGGCAAGGTTGGTTTGATTTAATGGAGATAAGAAAAAGATAAATAAAAGGAAAAGAGAAAGAGTTGGTAGCAGTGCAGTAACAATGTGAGCAGAAGAACCGAATTCTGCCATGGATTTACTTTCTTTCTTACTTCTTTGAAGGAGAAAAAAATGGAGGGAGGAGGAGGAGAAAGAACACTGTATTTGGTATGGGGAGTGATAAACATACGTGCAATATGTGCGGAACCTACTTATGTAGCATAGTAATGAAGTAATCAAAATACAATCTGTCGTGAGAGTGAGTTGATTCTGGTCTTTAATTTATTTAAGGGTTACACGCACTGTATTAATTATGACTGGTTAATTGTGAAATACATAAAGGAAAATTTGGTACGTGGAGGTTGTAATATATGGATTTGTTTGAGAGTAAGAAAGGGAGGTCCGGCTTAGAAAAAGAAAGGGTTCAGCTGATACGAGATTGTGATTTGTTTTTTAGGTTTCAGGCCTTTATTTACAGTAAATTTTCGAATTGTACAAATATAATGATAAGATCTCCTAGTTTTTATTATATTTTATTTAAGTTTACACAATCACACTTATATAATAACTCTAATTACAACAAAATTGACCAATTTATATATGTAATCTCCGTTTAACCATATGCATATGAAACCCATTAGGAATATGAATCTTGGCAAATCATGGTTGAAAAGGAGAATCACAAATATTATTTTCTTTTTCGTAAAAGGAAATAATTCAAATTCATATAGCCACTAGCAACTCATTCGCCTCGCAAGGAATTTATAGACAAATTTAGATCTTATACACGTTGTATGTGAAAGAAGGAAAAAATGACAATATTGAAAATAAGATGACGTTTTTTTTTTATTTTGAAATTGCAAGTCACCTATTGGCCTAGTTTTCATTGTTGGCCTCAGTTTTACATCAAACAAGCAAAGGGGAAAAAAGTTATGTTGATACATATAATTAATTCTCGAGTTTAAAGTTAAGTCTTCTTAACCATACTGAGTGAAGCACCATGTGAATTACATCAAACGGTTTAGATGGCCTGTTTAGCACAAAATGCCTACGAACCCTATACACCCTCTTCTGCATTTTCAGATATTTGTCGAATGGAATTGCTTGTAAGATGGTCTTAATTTCTGGTATCTTATCAACTGGAATTTGCACTGAAAATTTGCTCCAATCAAGCACATCACTGAAGAGCAAAGTGTAATTGTCAGAAATTAAGACGGGCACACACCCTGCATAGATTGCCTCCACAATTCTTGGGCTTGCAACTTCAAATCCACTAGGGCACAAGCAAAATTTGCTCTGCCCCATAAATTTGGTGTAGTTTAGGCCCTTGGGAAGCTTCTCGTAGACTTGAACTTCATCATCTTTGTCCTTCCAATGATCCAGCAAGATGGGCCGAACAGGTCCATGAACCCGACCGGCAAAGAATGCTAGAATTGGGCGACTCTTTGGGGCCTGACCCAAATTGGGTGGGTCCAAATTTCCTTTGGGTAAGTAGATTTCAGGCAGTGAGACATCTCTTTTAAGTTAAAATCCTTCTGAAGTGTTGGCGTTGCAAAGAACCCTAATAAAGTTCTTGAAAAGCTCAGGATTTTCAATTGAAACCTCTGGCGCCTGAGTTACGAATGAATACTAGTGGTCTCAAAATAAGAAATTTTGGAAATGACTATTTCAGAGTGTCAATACGGTTCATACGAAAAAGGAAAAAAAATTTTGATGACACAGTTGAAGCAACATATATACGTACCCAATCATGACATGAAGCCATAAAATGGTCAGCACCATTGCTTCTGTTCCAATAGGGATATTTATCAGCCACAACGCTGATGTAGTCGGTGACAACCCATTGCAGGCGGTCGCGATGGTAATCTTGCTTCCGAGTGATAGGCATGTAGACATAGCGAACAACGTTGGCAACACTGAAGGGAAGGAAAAATGTGTGTGCCTCATCAGGATGTGTAGCCCTGAATGGGCTTTCCTCCCTCTCTATTTCATCAATGAATTGTCCCTCGATTCCATATATGTCATTCACTGGACCAAAATGTATTAATGGATGCTCTCCTTCCTTGTAGCTCCACACCTTGAACCTCTTCATCATCTCTACGTGACTCCTGCACCATGCATATTATGGTTAGCAAAAACTTTAGAATGCACGAATGACAATGTATAGGATGCACTGGTGCAGTGGACGATTGGAGTTGCACAGCTGAAGTTTGACAATCGTAATCTAGCCATTCAAACTTTAAGTAAACCTTAGTAAGAAAACCCTCTTAATTGGTCAAAGCAAATGATCACTTAGCAAGATAAAAAAGAGAAGAGTATAAATCGTATTGTACAAAGAATCTTAAAATTACTTAACTGGTGAAAAGCATAGGGATTTTTGTAAATGGTTCCTCTTGGGATAAAAGTCTCATTTTTCTGTGATGCATACTTTTTAAACTGAATTGCTTCAAGAATTGCAGCTCGTGCTTTGGCCAAGCCTTCTTCAATTGTATCCAAACTAGTCTTACCCTGATCACCAAGATTAAATAGACTAAAATCAAGTATTAGTCAAATTAATTAATTTATCAAGATAATTACCATCGTTTTGATTCTAATAACTACATGAGAACGATTACACTTGGGGGTCATTTCATAATCATTTTGTTCAAAATAATTAAAACATAAAGCTCTCTTTTGTGATGAATTTTCCAAATTTGGCTTGGTCACTTTTTGAAAAATGAAAACAGTTACTAAACAAGTTTTGAAAATTGAAACTGTTATTAACCTGAAAAATGAAATTGAAATGCTTACTTTGGTAAGATTAGCCTTGTGTCTCCTTTGATACATGGAGCTTGTGAGAAGCTCATCAAAATATGAAACTTGAGGTAGGGATGTGCAGTTGCTCTTTGTCAGATTGAAAGGTGTAGTAGTACTATTGAAAGAGGAAACAAAGGGAATAATGACATTGTTTTCACGAAGCAAGGGTGAGAAGGTTAGAACGAAGAAAACGAGAAAAAAGAAGATAATTAGCCAAAAAAGTGTGCGGCAGCGGAAAGCTGAAGTCATGGCCATGGCTGGCTAGCTAGCTTGACCGTTTCTTCAGTGTGGTGTCCATTTATAAGAATCAGTGAGAGGGATGAGTCGGCGAGTCGGCGAGGAAGACGATGATCTGAGTGGTCATCTGGGTTTATTTAAGAACTTCAGCAGAGCTGCATTTTTTGACTTGCATATGTATATAAAAGGGTAGCTCTTAGTGGTCTAGCTGGGTGAAGATTATCACACACTGACATTAATGAAAAATAATTGAACATGGCAAATTGCTACAGATATCGATAAAATTAAAATTATAGAAAATTTGATGATGATTATCTTGCAAGTTATGTATTAGATAAATTATTGATCAGTAATTTGCCGTGTATAAAATCACAGCATGCGGAAGAAGAATCGTTATCATATGTGATGAATATGAGGAGAGTTAATTTTGAAGGGGTGTTCGACCATGTCATTAAAAGAGCATATCTCACAAAGTATGAGATTTTATATACTTTTACTTGACCTCACACGCGTTGAGATATCAATTTCACATTGGGAAAATGAGAGACTTTGCATGTTATAAATAGTTGGGCTACTCTCCATATTGTCAATTGGTTTTACGGTGGAACCTCAACTTTCTCCGTAGTACCTGAGCTAGTTGGCCCACATGTGAAGCCCAATGGCCACACGTGCTCCACACTACCCAATTATGCTGCCCACGTGTTAGACTTGAAAATTCGCCACACGTGAGGGGGCGTGTTTATCAATCTTACAATCGGAGAAATGAGAGACCTTACATGTGTTTATAAGTAGTTGGGCTACTATCCCTCTTGCCATTTGGTTTTATGGTGAAACCTTAACTTTCTTCATGATATCAGAGCAAGTTAATCCACGTGTGAAGCCCAACTGCCACCGGTGCTCCACATCACCCAATTGTGTTGTCCACGTGTTAGGCGTGAAAATTCGTCACACGTGAAAGGGCATGTTGAGAGCGATCACACATCAGGGAAATGAGGGACCTTGCATATGCTTATATATAGTTGTGTTATCGTCCATATTGCCAATTGGTTTTATAGTGGAATTTCAACTATTTTCATGTTATCATAGCAGGTTGGTCCATGTGTTTAGCCCAACGGCCGCACGTGCTCTACGTCACTGAATTGTTTCCCACGTGTTTAGCTTGAAATTTTTCTTACACGTAAGAGCGCGTGTGAGGATATGAAGGTTAAAGAGTTTTATATCGGAAAAAGAATAAACCTTACAAGACTAATAAGTAAGCTACACTACTTCTTTTATTAACAATTAATTTTAAGGAAAACTAATAAAAATAACTTGAAAACTTTGAGTTTTAACGATAAGGACAAAATAAAAGATAAAGTGAATAGTACCATGATTGACTTTTTATTGTAAAAATATGGTTTTTCGTTAAAATAAACAGTACCGGAAGTTTTTCGTTAAAATTCCCTTAATTTTATAACGGAACCTCAAGTTTCTTCAACCTGAACTCACTCTTGCGTGAGAGTTGTCATAATGAAATGACTCCAATGAATATATCATTGTCTAGTGATTCTATATATTTCACCAAAAGTAGAAAGTCGTAGTTTGAGGCTAGTTCCCTAGGGAATGGACAAAAAAAACCCTAATCCCAAAGGTACATTGAGTCAAACTAATTTATTTATCAGCTTAATGTGTGCGCGAGGCCAACATACATATATATGAGGTCGAAATGAATTTCTTGGAACGCAAACATCTTGAATTTTTGATGTTGCTGCCTTTTTATTAAACTGCAAGTAATGTGCTGTTATAAGTCGTCAATCCGATCGATCAATGGTGAGAGAGAGAGATAGAGAGTGTGCCCTTCGGCCCTCATATGAATAATATCTAATTAATTCCTCACTCAAATTTTCTCATTTTACGTTTTCGATTGTCTTTTTTATTTTGTCATATTTCTTAATGACCGCAATCGTCTAATTTTCAAGTCACTTTTGAAAAATTGACAGTACAAAATTCAATCAAATTAGAAATTGTTTAACTATTCAATCAATATTGTTAAAATTGTAGTGTTTAAATGAGAACTATGGTTTCGTCATGGATTAGTGTTAGATGAATAAACAATTTCGGATTTTTTTTTCAAAGATAATCAAGTCTTGTCTTTCTTGTTTGCAGCAGGCTAATCCAAAGTGGTGACTCTAGTCAAAGTGCTACATGTGGACAGATGTTTGGGTATCAATCCAATGGTGATTTTCCTAAATCTACAGTTTTAGTGCTATCTTGTCTCAATTCTTCCAATCTCAAACTGGGTTTCCCCAGTTGAGATTGAGGGGGAGTATTAAGGGTACAAGTTAGAAATACAGTTAGAAATATAGTTAGCAAGTTTGTTAATATTTGATTAGAGTTGTTAGGCTTACTAGTATAAAAACAAAGTGTGTAATCTTCATTCTTTCAATTAAAACAAGTCATATTTCTCTCTCTAAACTTTTCTCTCTAAGATCTCTGTGTTCATCCTTCTTCATCTTCCTTCTTGATTTTCTCTTCAATTCCCAGACATTTCAATGTAGTTAACATGGTATCAGAGCCAGGTTGTTCCACATGTGAAGCCCAACGGCCGCACTCCACGTCTCCCTATTGTGTTGTCCACGTGTTAGGCTTGAAAATCAGTCACACATACGTGGGGGCGTGTTGAGAGTTGTCCCACATCGATGAGGGGACAAGTTTTCTATGTGCTTATATGGTCTTGGGCTACTCCCCATATTGCCAATTGATTTTATGGTGGAACCCCAATTTCATGATGAGGAGGAGAATAGAGAAGGCAGAATGAGGATGTTCATAATGAGAAGATTGCTAGCATTCCTATCTAACTAAATACCTGGGAGTTGTATTGTAGTGCCCTTTGAAAGTGTCTTTAGTCTCATTATACCCCCAGAAAGTTATTTTGTTTCACTTTATCCTCTAAATCATGTTTTTGTGTCCCAATTTATTTGCGGCTAATAAAGTGCTTTATTATTCCGTTAAATATGCTGATGTGGCTATGGAGCAAAAAATAATCGAGAAAAATATGGAGGCGACACGTGGATTCTAGGGTAAAAAAAAAGACAAAATTACCCTTGAGGCACACCGAAGCTTCTACGCGCAAGAAACAGACAATCAAGGTCAAAAGTGATCAAAATAGGTATTTATTCAAAACCTATTTCATCCATCCTCATCATATCTCCCTCGCAAGGTAACTCCCAAAGTATTTCTCCTAAATTATATTAATTAACTAATTAATTTATTTATCACTCAATTAATTTATTAATTAGCTAATTAATTGTAAATTACACCAAAAAAAACCACTAAAGTGGCCGGTTCCCATCTCTCCCAAAAGGGCCAGCTACACCCCTATAAATACCACCCCATTTTCGCCAAAAACCTAAGTTCAACACTCTTGCAAAATTCTCCAAATTCTCTAAACATTTTTCCCTCAAATTCTAACTTTGGCATCGGAGGTTCTTCGGCCAAAGCCCATCCATTCATCGTGGGCGTGTGAGGCTCTTGGCCTTGACCAAATGTGTTAATTGTTTTGTAGGTGCAATTTTGTCCAAGAAGAAGAAGGCGAAAATTTACATCCACAAATTGGTGCTTTCATTGAGAGTCTTGATCAAATGCTCGTAGAAGACTCTCGCATTCAAGGTTTTTCGTTTTCTTGTTCATTTGTAGATTTTTCGTACATTCTTATTCTTGAATTTTTTTCTTCTAAAAATTCTTTGATAAAACGTAAAAGAAAAGTACAATGGCAAGAGATTCAGAACCTTAACAAACGAAAATTCCAATGTTTGAGGATTAGGATCGTGACGATCTACAAAGCTCAACACAACAATAAGTGGAGCGGCACCACCCCCACGGGGCACCATCGTGGCAACCACCACGGCAGCCACCCTTGGCAAGGTTCACGGCACCACAACGATCGCCCAAGCTGTGCCATTCAAACCCACACAGGCCCAAGCCCAAGGCGAGACGGCCCGAGCCACTTAAGCTCAATGCAAACCCAACGCGTTGCCAAGTCGAGCCTTAGCCTCGCACCCACGTGCACCACACGCCAAGCAGCCCATTCCCGTGGCCTTCCAAGCAGCCCAAATCAGTTCAAGATTAGTTCAACCGTCCCGGCTTCAAATTTCTGGGCCTACGATTGAACCATGGGCATTTTCACCACATTTCTCCATGGATTTTACATTTCTCAACTCAAATCTTGGGTCCGGAGTCTACCACACTTGCATTGCTCAAGGAGATGCATTCCTTCCAAATTCTTCCAACCTAAATGGAGAACCACACTTGTCTCAACAAGTTATAGAATTGACAAACACCCTCGCACATCAGACGACCTTGGTGAATTAGCTTTTGCAATGCACCAAGATGCAACGTGCCCTAGATGAGGTGTCCCGAAGCATGACAAGGGCAGATGACGAACCTCTCCAGCAGCGTCCTGGCAAACAGCCCCTCAACCAGCCACGATCCTAGCGTTTTTGCAGTTTACGCTCCCGCATAGGTCATCAAGATAACATATACTCTCGTCTTAGCGTACGGAGGAGTGTTCGTTCTCGATCAAGCCCATGGACGAGCATACGTTCACAGTTGAGGCCACACTCCAATTATCAACATGGACAACCTTCCAGGTGAAGTGTTCATTCACAACTAGGCTAGCAATGAGCATTCTCTACCTCACATCGGAGTAGGCAACACGTCGGATTGAGAGAAGCAGTTACTCAATCCTGCTCAAGTTCAACTGGCAGCCTGTAAACAGCCTGCTCGTTTGCCATGAACATACCACATGCACAGTAGCCACAGCATAGATGAGTCAAACATAAGGAAGAACGACTTATACCAATAGGTCACGACTGGGGGCAGTCGAAAGTTCCATTGCCCCAGCAGAGGCAAATTCAAGAAGAAGTTAACAGGCTTCTGATTAAACGATTGCGTAATTTCCAGTACAACTAGGCTGCTGACGATGTGCTTCCACGAGACATGACCAACATAGGCATGTTACCATTCACATATGAGATTGAGTGAACAGATCCAACCATGATCCTCTTCAAGAACGACGACGCGCTTATGTGCAAAAATTTTGCCACAACTCTACAAGGCAAAGAAAGACTGGTTTCACACCCTACCGCCACAATCGATCCGGAGTTTCAACGAACTGTCCTTAGTTTTCATTAAGGAGTATTCATTTAACCGCTTAATCAAAAGAACATCCGACCATCTTTTCAGCATCGTAAAAGACCTTTGGGACACAATTCGTGACTATATCAAGAGGTTTAAAACAGATAAGGCCAAGATTGTTGGCTGCAAAGAGGACATAACAACGGCAGCATTTAGAAATAGGCTTCCCATCGAACACCCTTTATTCGAAAAACTGATCATAGGAGAAGAACTGACCCTAGCAGTTTCGTATGCTTTGACGGACAAGCATGCACTATGGGACGAGGCCAAGCAGTCTAACAAAAATAAGTCTGAAAAAAAACGCATGGAACGTTCCCTGACCAGAGAAGACTTAGTGTCCGAAACATTCACCAAGTTCACAGTTCCAATTAGTCAAATTTTCCGCAAGCTAAAAAATGAACCTTGGTTCGAACTGCCGCCACCCATGAAAGGCAATCTTATCAGGCTGGATCATACAAAGTATTGGGCATTCCATCAAGGACTGGGCCACACTACCAACGACTGTCTAAAGTGGAAGCAATACCTTGAGAAGTTGACAAATGAGGGCTGGTGCGACGAGTATCTTGACAGGTCAACGATAAGGCCTGTACAAGCAGGGGAAGTCTCCATCACCCCCTAAACCCCGTTAGGGCTTCTCTAAATAAGCTCGAAGTCTCAAACAGCTTAACGAACAAAGCTTCGCAAGCCGATGATTATCCAACTTATTATGCAGTTTCTATCTTCTAGTAAAGTTGATTCCTTTCTTTATTCTCAATGAAGATTCAAGAAGTTATGCATAAGCCTGGCTCAACTGTTGTCTACAACAACTGCTCAAACACCCATATGGATAAGCTCTCTAGTGCGAGAGGATAAACTAATTGCTTTCCAGTGCGAGAGGGTAAACCAAATCCATGACATCCATATGGGTAACTCTCCAGTACGAGAGGATAAACTAATTGCTTTCTAGTGTAAGAGGGTAAATTAATTACTCTTCAATCCGAGAGGGTAAACCAATCCCCAGACACCAATCTGGGTAAGCTCTCTAGTGCGAGAGGATAAACTAATTGCTCTCCAATGCGAGAAGGTAAACCAATTCCCCGACACCTAAAAGGGTCTGCTCTCGAGTAGATAAACTAATTACTCTCTTATGCAAGAGGTAAATCAATTCCCCGACACCCATATGGGTAAACTCTCCAATGCGAGAGGGTAAACTAATTGCTCTCCAGTGCGAAAGGGTAAACTAATTCCTTGACACCTATCTGGGTAAGCTCTCCAGTGCGAAAAGGGCACATAGCTTAAAAGATCGAATGCTTGAAGACCAACTAAGCAACAAATGGTCAGGGGGCAGCAGCCACTTTGCACCCAACAGTTTGCTCATCCAACACTTCATCTTCAGCAACTTTGATCTTGGTAGCTCCATCCTTGACTGCTTCATCTATGACAGCTGAGAAATTAAACTCAAACAGTTTCCTCATTTTTGGCAAGTAGCCCAAACCGTGGCCCATGCCACGCCACTTCCTCGGCCCATGTCGAGCCAGTCCTTGGCTTCAGTCAAGCCAAGTAGCACAAGCAAATGGCCTCTGCCACACCTCCTCCTTTGCCCATGCCAAGCCGACTCCTGGCCCTTGCCAGCTGACGTGCCGCACCACCCCGACAGCTGCCCCGTGGCAGCACCACCCAAGAAGAAGACAAGGAAAATTAAGGTTTTCTTAAATCGATGCAGTGCGGAGAAGACAAAGAAATTAAAAGAAGACGGTTCTTTGCACGAGCAAGCAAAGAAAAGTGCTAAGGGAGGGGGAACAAATATCATCTAGCTTTCTTTCTTTCTTGTATGGACAAATAATTTCCCTCTGAAGTTGATTTAATCCCATACTTAAGGTAGTCCTAAATAGACTTTAGAGGTAATCTATTTCCCCTTCCTAGAAGAATCTAATTCCAAGTCCAAGTGGAAATCTACATCAAAGTTGAAGATCTCTACATATTATGCATTTTCCTATGAGTAGCCCAACAGGTATGGGGGCATTTATGGAGTAAAAAATAATCGAGAAAAATACGGAGGCGACACGTGATTCTAGGGTAAAAAAGACAAAAGTACCCTCGAGGCACACCGAAGCTTCTACGCGCAAGCAACGGACAAACAAGGTCAAAAGTGATCAAAATAGGTATTTATTTAAAACCTATTTCATCCATCCTCATCAAATCTCCCTCACAATGTAACTCCCAAACTATTTCTCCTAAATTACATTAATTAGCTAATTAGTTTATTTATCACTCAATTAATTGTAAATTACACCAAAAAAAACCACTAAAGTGGCCGGTTCTCATCTCTCCCAAAAGGGCCGACCACACCCCTATAAATACCACCCCATTTTCTCCAAAAACCTAAGTTCAACACTCTTGCAAAATTCTTCAAATTCTCTAAACACTTTTCCCTCAAATTCTAATATTGGCATTGGAGGTTCTTCGGCCAAAGCCCCCTCCATTCATCGTGGGCGCGTGAGACTCTTGCAAATTCTCCAAATTCTCTAAACATTTTTCCCTCAAATTCTAACTTTGGCATCGGAGGATCTTTGGCCAAAGCCCTCTCCATTTATCGTGGGTGCGTGAGGCTCTTGGCTTTGACCAAATGTGTTAATTGTTTTATAGGTGCAATTTTGTCCAAGAAGAAGAAGGCAGAAATTTGCATCCACAGTGGCTGTGAAGGACTCATAATTTTCTTATCTGTATGCCATGTAAACACCACGTGGGCAGAAAAATAAATAAATTTGGTTTGTTAAAAAGATTAGTTTAAATCATAGTTTATAGTTGAGAAAAAAGAAATAAAAACAAGGGAGAAAAAGATTGTCGACGGAAAACGATTTTGGTATGAATTAACTCAAATTTGATTGGAAGTTGCCCATGGAAAATTTCCTTCATATCTCTCTCTCACCTACCGCACACAAGCTCTCCATTATTTCCTTTAACTTTTTTTTTCCATATTTTTCATATCAAAATTCGAAATCAAGATGTGAAAATTGATGAATATCTTGATCTTCGGGAGTAATGAAATGAATTTAACAGCATAGGGTAAACTGGGACGCAAAAACATGATTTAGATGGCAAAGTGAAACAAAATAATTTTCAGAGTGTAAAGTAGAACTCAAAGACACTTTCAAGAGTACTACAGTAATTAAGCCGTGCTGGATTTATACATGGCCTACTTAAAATACTTAGTACTCTCATACAGGTGATGAGTGGACTTAAGTCGATTCATTAAGATTAATTCCTCAGTTTATCATGTGATTAAAAGTCAAATGGTGCCTAGCTAGTAAACTACCTTGCCTAATCAAGGTATGGGATTCTTTGCTTGCATATGTAGCTAGGTCTCACGTGAGTTCCACATATCCCTGCATATATAAGAAATGAGGTTGGTTTTATTATAAAACCAAAGATCGATATGGAGCTTGAGCGGAAAAAATGCAACAAGATCTGATATATATATCTCTTATGAGCGTAGGTATATAGCTAGCTAGCTTGTGTCCCATTATAATTACTGCTGACAAATTTTTACATACAAGGAAGACTACAGACTGATCAGATACCGAAAAAAAAGGAAGGGGGTTAAAAAATACACAAGGTGATGACTAGGTTGATGAATCATGATCAAGTTTTGAGCTTAGAATTAAGTCGTCTCAGCCACACTGAGTGAAGAATCATGTGAATTACATCAAACGGCTCAGACGGCCGATTAAGCACAAAATGCCTCTTAACTTTGGACACCCTCTTCTGCATTTTCAGATAATTTTCATACGGAATTGCTCGTAAGATGGTCTTAATTTCTGGTATCTTGGCAACTGGAATTTGTACTGAAAATTGGCTCCAATCAAGAACATCATTGAAAGGCAATGTATAATTGTCAGAAATTAGCACCGGTACACATCCTGCATGAATTGCCTCCACAGCTCTAGGGCTTGCCACTTCAAACCCACTGGGGCACAAGCAGTACTTGCTTTGACCCATTAATTTTGTGTAGTTTTGGTCCTGGGGAAGCTTCTCATGGACTTGAACTTCATCATCTTTGTCCTTCCAATAATGTAGCAAGACGGTTCGAATCGGTCCGTGGACTCTGCCGGCGAAGAATGCTAGAATCTGGCGGTTGTTTGGGGCCTGACCTAAATCTGGTGGTCCAAGCTCTCGAGGGAGTACATAAACTTCAGGCATGGAGACATCTCTTTGGGGTTTAAATCCTTCAGAGGTGTTGGCATTGCAAAGAACCCTAATAAAGTTCTTTAAGAGTTTAGAGTGACCTAATGAGATGCGGGGTGCCTGAAATATGATAAAGTTATTGATTGAGATGACCTATACACATATCCTTCACAAAAAGATAGCGTTTAGTAAAGCATTACCCAATCATGACATGATGCCATAAAATGGTCAGCGCCATCGCTTCTGTTCCAATATCGATACTTAGTTGCCACGATGCCAATGTAGTCGATGACTACCCGCTGCAGGCGATCGAGATGGTAGTCTTGTATTCTAGTGATAGGTAAGTAAACGTATTCGACAATGTTGGCAACACTAAAGGGAAGGAAGAATGTGTGAGCCTCATCAGGATGCATAGCCCTGAAAGGGCTCTCCTCCCTCTCTATTTCATCTATGAAGTGTCCTTCAATGCCGTAAATGTCTTTCATAGGACCCATGTGTATTAATGGTAACTCTCCTTCCTTGTACGTCCACACCTTAAACCTCTTCCTCATCTCTATGTGACTCCTGACAATTAGCATCACAATCATTATAAGAAAACATCGATCATGATGAAATTTATCTTTGGGAAGAAAATAAAAGCAGGTTTTTGTTAGCAATATAGATACTCAACTGATGAAAAGCATAAGAATTTTTGTAAATGCTTCCTCTTGGGACAAAAGTCTCTTCTCTCTCTGAAGTATAGTTTCTGGACTGAATTGCTTCACGAATCACTGCACGTGCTTTAGCTAAATCTTCTTCGATTCTCTCCAAACTAGTCTTATTCTAATCATGGAACACAATAAAATTGTAATTAGTCAATGCAAGTTAACTTACCAAATACGTAATTATAACAAAGCTTAATTTTGGTTCCATGCACTAACCTTGTGCGTACTACTCCTTCAATGGAATTTTCCAGAATCCCATCGAAAGAACGTGTGGTAGGGTTGTGTAGTTGTTCTTTTTACGATTGAAAGACGTAGTGAAAGAGGAAATCAAGGGAAAATTATTGAGATGGTATTCAGGGAAAGGTGAGAAGACTAGGAGGAAGAAGAGAAGAAACAAGAACGTTACTAACAAAAAAATTACTGTGGGAGATCGGAAGGCGCCTGCAGTAGTAGTAATCGTCATATGGTACTGATTGATTGTTCTGGTTCTATGGATTAGCTAGCATATATACATACGCACGCGTACAATCTTTCAGTCTTTCATTTTTTGGTAAATATAGATTGCATATGCATTAAGCCGGAACACGAAAAAGGACGGTAAAAACAAAGCCAAATACAATAAAATAAAACAACCCATGCGTTGAAAAATAGATCAAGGCTTAGGAGGTGAAACCAACCCATGCACGAAGAAACAACAAAATAAAACAAGGGTTTTGATAGAGAAGTGTATATAATATAGGTATAGGATATTTATATCCACACACTCTTTTTTACCTTTCTCACACTCTTCTCAAATTCTAGCCGTCAAATTAAATGGATTGCCGAGGATCACATAATAGAAATAAAAAATGAGTGTGTTATAGGTAAAAAAATGTATGCGGATAGGACCATACATAGATAGATCTTCAAGAACAAATCTATGTAGTTAATTAATTGGGTAAATTACACAAAACTACCTCAATTATGGGTCGCACCACAATCTCATACCTCATGTTTTAAACATTGCAAATTCATACCTAAACTTATGAATTCGTTGCAATGTTAGACCTTCGTTGTTTAATCCATTAAGTAGGCCGTTAAGTGATGACATGACAAATGCAGGGTCCATATTTTTCTAACATGGAGGACCATGTAGATAAATTAACGGAGGGTTAACATTGCAACAAATTTATAAGTTAAGATATGACATATCAATGTTTAAAACATGAGGTATAAGATTCTGTTGTGATCCATAATTGATGTAGTTTTATAAATTTACCCTAATTAATTAGAATATCTAGCTAGTTCATTTGTATTTAGTCACTGTTTACTCAATCATGAATGCCATTTGACACTCTCTAATATATGTGGATCCTACATACAATGATATGATCACTCACATTTATTAGAGAGTATGTCAACACGTATCACTTTATTAGGTTTTTGCATGACCTGGATAAACATCATCGACCGCTTAGTTAAAGTACCAAAATATAAGGGTTTTGATAGACTAAACTCCGATCCCAAAAGGTATATATATTGAGTACTTAACTAGCTAGCTAGCTTGACAAAAATAAAAAATAAAAAAATAAAATAAAAACAAAAGCTAGCTAACAAGTCCAACTACTTTGTTTATCAGTTTTTTGGGTTTAATATGTAAGGGCTAAAATCCCAATAAGGGATGTATACGTTGAAGTGAATTCCTTGGATCACCATTCACCAAAATCAAGTATTTTAATTTATCAAAATAATTACCATCCCTTGATTCTAATAAATACATGCATGAGAATGATTACATTGAGGGTCGTTTCATAATATTTTGTTTTTAATTTTTATTTATTTTCAAAATTCATATCTATATATATAGTAGGTACAGTAATTTTCAAAATAATGAAAACATAAACCTCACTTTTATGATGAATTTTCCAAATTTGGCTATCATTTTTTGAAATTGAAAACTGAAACAGTTACTAATTAATTAACAAGTTATGAAAATTGAAACAGTTATCAACCTGAAAAGTTGAAATTGAAATGCTTACTTTGGTAAGATTATCCCTGTGTCTCCTTTGATACATGGAGCCTGTGAGAAGCTCATCAAAATATGAAACTTGAGGTAGAGATGTGTGGTTTCTCTTTGTTAGGCCGGAAGGTATAGTAGTAGTATTGAAAGAGGAAACAAAGGGAATAATGACATTGTTTTCACGAAGCAAAGGCGAGAAGGTTAGGACGAAGAAAACGAGAAAAAAGAAGATAATTAGCCAAAAAAGTGTGGGGCAGCGGAAAGCTGAATTCATGGCCATGGCTGGCTAGCTAGCTTGACTGTTTCTTCAATGTCGTGTCCGTTTATAAGAACCTCTGCAGAGCTGCATTTTTTTACTTGTATATAAATGGGTAGCTCTTAGCGGTTTAACTGTGTGAAGATTATCACACACTGATACTAATGCAAATAATTGAACTTGGAAAAAATTGCTACAGATATCGATAAATTTAAAGTTACATAAAATTTCAAGATGAGTATCTTGCAAGTTATGTATTAGATAAATTATAAATCGGTCTTTTTCCATGTATATGATCACAGAAGAGCCTCCCTTACACAGTATGATATTTTCTGTACTTTTACTAGACCTCACACATTTTGAGAGTATCGGTCTCACGCCTGATAATGAAAGGACATTACATGTGCTTATAAGTAAGAATATTTCTCATATTGCTAATTGGTTTTAGGATATAAAACCTTAACTTTCTTTATAGTATCAGAGCAGGTTGACACACTTGTGAAGCTCAACGGCCACATATGCTCCACCTCACCCAATTGTGGTTTCCACGTGTTAGACTTGAAAATTCATCACACGTGAGGGAGTGTGTTGAGTGATCAATCTCATATCGGGGAAATGAGGGAATTTGCATATGCTTATAAGTAGTTGAGTTACTTTTCATATTAACAATTAATTTTATAGTATAACTTTAACTTTTTTTATAGTATCAGAACATATTAACCTACATGAGAAGTCCAATGATCACTTAGTATAAAGTATCATAATGAAGGGGGATGATATCTTTTAGGATTTTGAGGGTTGAAACGTCTCTGATCCCAAAAGGTATATTGAGTACTTAACTAGCAAGTCCAACTCATTTGTTTATAAGTTTTTTACGTTTAACTCATTGAAGTCCATTTCTTGGATCGCCACGCACCAATTTAATTCTCGAAACTGCTGCGGTGCTGCGTTTTGATTGAATTGAAAGTAATGTGCTGTTAAAGGTGGCTTGAATCATAATCTTCTGATTGATAGATAGATAAAAATTGAAAATCTAATGGATACCTTGGAATTTGTTCGATTTATATATCATTGAAAAAATTGGTTTTTGTACAACTTTTTAGGTAGAATAATGCTAAGGAGACAAATTTTAATATTTGAATTCAAATCCAAATATTTAGGTTTATTAAAAGATAGAATTTAGCTCTGTAAGCCGCAAATGTCACTCAACCTTCCAGACCTAAATTTCAGGACCTAAAATGTATTAATTGTTGTGGAATAGTTTTAACTCTAATTCTTTTTTCAAGTTCAAACTCACGCTGTTATGCAATGACTCAACACATTTCCATCTTAATTTAGTTTTACGAATGTTTTAACCTTTAAATTTCAACAAAATTTCCAAAACCAAACAAATCATACTAACCAACCAAATTTCAATTTACACTCTAACTAATCAAACTTCAATACATACACCAAATATGTATTTTATTATTTTGATTATTGGATTTTAATTTCAGCGATTGGATTTTTTTTTTTAATTTTTACTTTTGGATTTGACAAAAACAAATATGGACCGTTAGATCAATTTCAAAGAATTGTTCAAAAAATGGAGTTTGATCTGGACTATTGATAACCAATGGTCTAGGAATCGAAAGGCCTACAGTTACTGTTGGACTGTTGGCCACTAACTCTAATATTCAGCTACATTTAAAATTCAAAAAAATTGGAGCCCGCTCAAGATTTGGGTGTCAAATCTGAACCCAAATTGGGTCTTCCTAATGGTTAGAGTGGTCTAATAATAAAACTTGTAAAAATTAAATAGGATAAATTTATTAATGTTAAGGGGGGGGGGGTTTCCTAACTATTTTGTTAATTTAAGAATGGAGAGTTTGAAATCCTAGATGCATAAGTAAAAATTCAATATTCTATTCATTAGAATAATAGATCAATGTGTAAATCCTACATTTGTTGATGAAAAAACTAATTTATTTGTATTGGTGGTCAAACCATGGTTAATGTCATTAAAGAAAGTTTGAGGTTTTTGTCACAGAAGTATAAGGCTATGATATCTTTCTTAACTATTCCATGTGAGACAGTGCTACACATAATCATAATAAGCGTAGCAAAGTATATATTATAACCTAAACTAAATATTTAAGAATTCTTACAAAATGTCACTTAGTACTATGGTTTAGTGGTATTCCTCTTCATTTGTAAGTAAGAGGTCTTAGGTTTGATTCTCGCCAAAGGTGAATTTGAACCGCATTATTGCTAGCCCATCGTGAGACTTTTAAGTTTTATGAAATTTTAGACTCAAGTGTTTAACGATAATGCTTGTGTCACCCCATAGGGTGACAGACTTGTCCCCCATTTACGATTAAAGAACCTTACCATCCGAACATCATAATTTGAACATTCTCTTTATCATCATCTAGAGATCATATATATGTAAAAATTTATTCAATTTGGAGATCTTTGAGCATTCATATGCATAAAATAAATGGAAAGATCATCATGAGGATGCTATTTGTTACCAAAACAGTTAATTGATGTAACATATATGGATGATTAAACGATCTCCAAATTAAATAATTTTTTACAAATAAAATAGTTTCAATTATGATGTTCGGACGATAAATGTTCGTTAACCATATGTGGGGAACAAGTAAATCCCCCACGACCCCAAGAGGACACAAGCATTATCCATTGTTTAATTGATCTATTCAAACACTAATACTAAAAATCCACTACAAACATACTAAACAAAGAACTTTCGGCTTGATTAGTTGTGTGACCACTCTTACTTTGCTCCATGTTGTTCCCATCCCTAATGCATGAATTCCTCCTTGTGAGAAAAGTCATAAGGATGATGTAGTTGGGCCACTCCACCCATTATGTAAATGTACCTTACACCAGGAGTATATGTATTTGTTTATATGTTGTCATTTCATGCAAAGAGTGTGACTATCCATGTCTCCTAACAGTCCAATATTCATCTAGGTTTGTTACCATACTCTCTATATCGATCAGTTCTCAATTCCTTAGTACAGTTTCTGTTTTGGATGAGAAACTGAGAACCATGTTAATTCTAATTAAGATATTTTTGTTATATTTGTAACCATCTTCCAGTATCCAGACGTTGTGAAGAAAAGAAGTTTTACATGTGAACAAGCTTTGTACAATTTGATCATTCAATATATGTGCATTCTGTATACAAACTGATATGATGTAGTAGACAATTTAAAAAAAAAAAATCAATCACAGAAAACAAATTTTCAACTTTTCTTTTTTCCTGGAATTCTTCTAAGAAATAAACACAATGACAGCCTCAGCTTTTCTCTAAGCTGGCTATCAACAAATCATTAACAATTTCCCCTACCCCATGAATACAATTCAGTCACAGACTCAACCCTCAACCTAAGACAACCAAAAATAAAAAATAAAAAAAATAAAGTTGCTTCTTGCTGATATGTTACATAGTGATTAAATTTTAATTACTGTCACATCCAAAGCTGTTTCGCCAGTCTAGCATTACAAGAATTGCACCATAATGCGCCAACGCACCCAAAACCACCAAAACATGAAATATCTGATGGCTGTGCCCTGCCAAATCAAACCACCCCGGCCTCCATCTCTCCGGAATTCGAGTGACATAAAATCCGGTCCCCGTCAAATAGAAAAACGCCATGGCAGCTTCATACAATAAAGTGAGGTTGCGCTTTGGATTGCCCCAGTTTACAACGCTGGCATGGATGGCAGGGATGATACCAAACAACCCCATTGAAGCAAACAACAAGGCACGAAATGTGCGAAATTCGCTGCTTGAGAGCTTAGGCGAGAGCAATGTCACGATAGTGAAAATGCCCATGACCGTTATGCCGCCGAGGTAGATGAACTGCCAGCGCGAGTCGCATTGGAAGATGTAGTAGATTGGAGGGAAGAATGAGGTGATGATCATGGTGGTGATGCCAGCATAGTCGATGCGGAGGAGCATGAGGTTTAATGGGTGGGAGTGACATGAAAAGAGGTGGCAAATGGTGCTTGAGAGGAGGCAGAACATAGAGCCGGCGAGGAACACATAAAATGGCCAATATGTCACGCCCATTTCAGCTGATGCTACTGATGATGCAAATTCCATATCCTGAGATGTCATTTGCTTCAGTTCAGTAAGATTTGTTGTCATCCCCTGTTAAAGTTCTAATATTAATTTTCGAAGTCATATATAAAACAAATTGTGATCACAAGAAGTAGTGATCTCATATAAATACGAGAAATAATGTTATAGGATTAGGAACTTAATTAGAAGCTAAAGTTAATTACCGAAGTGAAATTATGGGAGACATTTGTGACTGCGCGAATAGGCGTGGACCTGCATCATACAACTACAAATTAAATGAGAAGTTGATGAATTAATTTGCATGATTAAGAGTACAGTTTCCTAGCTACAACTGTTAATCAAGTACTTAATCATACTTAAAATAGTATACATCATTGTGTACCATCACATATATACGTTGTCTCTTAAATGGCCCAAAATTAGCTATTAGTAAACTCCCTGAAATTTTTTTAGAGCACACCCAACAATTAGATTAGCAATTTATATTAATGAATTGATGTACTCTAAAATCATAGGGTTTTGCAGTTTTGAGACTAATGTATGGAATAATGTTCAATCCTTATTTTCCCACTCTTGCTTGTCTAAAAATAAATTTATCCACAAAAGATAGAAAATCCAAAGCTAAGTTTCTAATTTTATGATCAGTCATTATCCATTCTAATTTTAAAATTAGTTTTAAAAATTCCAAGTTGCCAAAAACAGAATCAGAAAGATAAAGAAAGAAAATCCTCAACAAACCTGGAAAAAAAGGCAAGGAGATCCGCTACCTGAGGCACTTCCAACAGATTCGCCATGGTCAAACCCAGAAACAGAACAAACCCAATCAAATGCCTGCAAATAATTCCAAAACAAATATCCAAATTTTTTATAAGAAAAAAACATAATTTAAGTAACAATCAAATTCAATGAAATTAAACAAGAAACCCCATCAAACAAAATAAAATACATCAAAGAATATGAAAATTAGGTTGATTAATGAACAGATGAATAAATTAACTTAGATTTTGAATTGATCATAACAAAATTAAAAAACATACGTCCAAACGTTGAGGGTTTCGTTATGCCACCGGAACACGCTGAAGAAGGCTTCCGCCAGAGGCCAATCAGCGCGGTAGTAATTGAGTATGAACTCATTGTCCTTCATGTACTCCGGCAACTCCCAATACGACATCAACCCGTACCGTTTCGGTTTCGCCTTGTTTTGCTTCTTCTTCTTCTTCCTCTTGTTCTTAATATCTGCAGAAGAGATGTTACGGATTAGGGTTTGATGATTCTTCATTTCTTCTTCTTGTTTGGCAGACGTGGGAGAAGAAGCTGTTTGTTTTGATGAATATCTCTTCCTGGCAAGAGCTCCTCCTTCCTTGGGACTCATTGTCGCCGGACAAAATAATCACAAGGAGGTTGTGGAGGGAGGAGGCTTTCGCTTCAGAGAGAGAACGATAGAGAGAGAGAAATTGGGCTTGTAGGGTGACAAAATTTATATGGAGAGGGACGGGGTTATGGTTTTGAAGAAGGGGAGAGGATTGGATGGGATAACGGGGCTGCCTATTTAGTGCAGTTGGAGGTCGCACAACTGCACCTACCAACCGCCAAACATTCAATTAAATTTTTAGGGTTTTGATTACATGAAATGGAAAAAAAAAAATGGTTGGACATTGACAAGAAATTTTTAATTGTGACGGGAACATAAGTGGTACATCGCGTGTTTTAATAAGAGTGGTGGAAAATTTTATTTTTTAAGTTATTAATTTTTTTGGCATACATATCCCACAATTTGTATAGTGACATGTGGTGTACCATCCCGTGTACCGGTCACAGTGAAAAATTTCTCGACATTGACAAAGACATTTTTATGGGTATCAGAAACATAAGCCACGCATGGTAGTACCTTACGTGTTATGATGTGTGAATAACATGGTAAAATAAATTTACGTGTTATAATTTGAGTCGAATAACGTGTGTAGTATTATTAGCAGATGGAAGAATTTTTTGCATGGAATGGTGGCGTGGGACGAGCAGCTAGCTAGGCATGGTTAGTTGGTTCAGCAATCCATACCTAAACCATTAATAATGCATGACGTCTTTGCCTGGTCTTTCTAGGAAGAGTCTTACAAATTGGTTAACCATATTTTCATTACGTTCACACCAAGCCTAACTGATCAACCAATTTACATAAAAATCCTCTTTTAATTTGGTTTAATTCTTAATTTCACATTACTCATCACTATATTAATTAAAAAGACATTTTAGTCAAAATAGTGTCTAAAATTGGCATAACTCTTCACTTTGATATTTGATATTTGATATTCGAAATCGATATAAGTGGTCTTTGAGTTTGTCCACTGTCAATTATTTTAGTCTTCCATGAAAATTATCTATTAAATAAGGATCAAAATAACAAAAATACCGTGCATTTTATAAACAATGAATAAAAATGATTTGACAAAAATTAAGGGTATAATTGTTACTTTATTACACCCCAGGGACCAAAATAAAAGGTATGTCAATCTTATTTATCAATTTAGCTAAAAAAATATGCCTTAAAAATTATAAATGTATATACGTAAATCTTATGGCTCGTGGATCGATCAATGCATGGTTTCAGTAACACATTTGTATGAAAAATAACCTTGTTGCTTCTAAAATTGTGGATGGTCAATGATAAGTTATTTCACCTTAAATTGACCTAACTACTTTTTTGTCTTTTTCTTTTTATATACAAACCTAACCACTTGTTTTTTAGTGAAAAAAAAAAAGAGTTTCGATTTCGAACCTCGAATTTTTATTTTATAATTCCTACTCGTTATCCTACACACCATTGATACTGTCATTTACCAACCTAACGATTAACTTACAAGCATACTTTTATTTGTCTTTATTTCCTTACATCGAAAAGCACTTATGTTTTTTTGGTCAAGATAAAAAACGATATATTATTTTTTATTTATTAAGTATTTAAGTTTAGGCATGTCAATATTTCGAATATTTCATATTTACGAAGAAATAAAACATTTGTGAGTAAAAAATAATGTTAGAGAGACCAATTATTTAGACTAAATTTTATACGATATGGTTTTTATGATTTGATTATTATTTATTTGTGACACATCACATAGTTTACAAATTTAATCTAAATAGTAAAAAATAGATCTACTTAGCATTATTTGTGAGATAATATTGGTTAACAACTTCCAAGAAAATTTGGATTTTCAATTCATAATGCTTTTGTTTAAACAAATTGGAGATGAATCTAGTACATTCAGATTCTGGTGTGGGAAGCTTAGCTGTTTCTATTATTTTTCTGTACGAATAATAAAATAAATTTTACTAGAAAACAAATTTGATTTTGACCAAACAAAAAAAAATTTGGTATAATTATTTTTTTCTTTGTCATTCAATACTACAGTCTAATACCCCTTTCTTATAGGAGTTAAAACCCTTAGGTTATTCATCAGGCTCTCTAGGTTTTCTACGTAAACCCTAGGAGAGCACTGGTTGCTAGTATCGAGAAACCTTGGTTCTGGGGTTATTTCAGGCTGCTCGTTCAAGCTAGGAGGCAGGCGTGAAGGTTAGGTGCGGCCCAGGTCTCTAATGGTGTTGAAGTGCATCATACAATTCTTTATAAGGTGTTTCACTACGTGCAAGTGGGGTTGGTCGTTGTTTACAACAGGATTGACGACAATGGAAGAAATTGTCTCAAAGTTCTCTGGCAAGTTTGCTATTACTGATGTGGAATAGGAAGTAATTGTGGTTGATAAGCAGGAGATGGGGTCACTGAAATCTTCTAAGGTTTTTCTGGTGGGGAAGGTATTAACCTCGAAACCATTTAACAAGGAAAACTTTAAGCGACAGATGCATAGTTTATGGTGCCCTAAGGCGCAAATGCTGATTTTTAACCTTGAAGATAATCGCTTCGCGTTTAGTTTCAACTCTCAGTCTGAGAGAACTACAATTCTGAGGGGGGGTTCTTGGTTGTTTAATAAGCAGTTTCTGTTGGTGTTAGCCGAGGCAGATAATATGGCCTTTCCTTCTATGGTTCCATTGGTTCTTCAGGAATTTTAGATCCAAGTTAAGGGGTTACCATTCTGTTATATGACACGCCAGATGGGGAAGTTCTTGGGTAACCAGTTAGGGGGTATGTACTCACTGATCAGAGTTGAAAGGATGAACAGTTCGGAAGCATTCTCAAAGTTAGGGTCTGTTTGGATATTCGAAAACCCTTGAAACGGTATATGGTATTGTAGCTTGACGGTCGAACATTGAATGTTGATATTCGATATGAAAAACTGCCATTTACTTGTTTTTTATATGGAATAATGGATCATGCAGATGAGCAATGTGAAAAATACCATGGAGGCCAGGATAATGATTATTCTAAGCCGTATGGGAGGTGGTTTCAAGATGATGTCTTAGGGAAGGATTATAGAAAGCCAGTGGCTAAACAATTTGGTTTAGTGCCTTAGGGGGGTTGGTCCATGTCAATACCGATGGTTATAGACATGGATGAGTTTATGGAGGAGGATGATGGTCCTGTAGAGACTATAAAGAAGGATGAGGGTCCTGTAGAGGAGTCGGGTTGAAGGAATCAGATTGTCTTAACATCTGAAATTCAAGCCCCGTGGAAGGGGAATACGGATAAGGGTGGTTTAGAGTTATGCTCTGAGGGCTTGGTTGATGGGAGGCAAAATTTTCAGGATATTCTGGACCTTAATGTTGACCTTATGGAGGAAACAAATGGTGTGGCAATATTGCCATACAGGCCACCAGTGAGAGAGCTACTGGTGCGCCCATCTCAACCTTTGTTATTGTTTGGTATTAAGTTAGTAACGGAGGTAAGGGGTTTCGGATAGAGAAGGGTAAGGCTAATGGTAGCCTGCGCGAACCCTTATTGTCGCTGAGCTCTGATTCGTTCAATCTGGACCCTTTCATTTTTGGAATTGGGAACTTGGAGAGGAGTAAGTTACCCCAACGATTAGGATGGAGTAAAGGAAAAATGAGGATGTAGAGGGATAAGATGGCTCTCCCTAAGCTGGGGAAAATGGTGATTCGCAATAAGGACTATGTTACACGTTTTCATGCTACGAAAAAACGTGTTTTCTCGAACTCTATGATTGTTAAAGTGGAAGAGGCTGACGAGGTTCAGCCCCGCCGAGTGCAATGAGTTATATCAGTTGGAATTGTCGGGGGCTTGGGAACCTTCGTGCAATTCGAGCTCTAAAGAAATTGGTTCTCTTTAAAGACCCCGCTGTGACTTTCCTATGCGAAACTATCAACTCCAGAGAACACATGGAGAAGTTGAAATCACAGTTACAGTTTTGGTTTGCGTTTATGGTTTCGAGTTTATGATGGTCTGGTGGTTTGTATGTGATGTGGTAAGAGGATGTGCCAATTTCCCTTTGAACCTATTCTTCCAATCATATTGATCTTGAAGTGGGAGGTATGAGAGATGCTGCTCACTGAAGGCTTACATTCTTTTATGGCTTTCTTCTTAAAGCTGATCGCTACAAGTCATGGGATCTGCTTCGGTGTCTTAAGGAGAATTCGTCCTTACCGTGGTGTTGTGTAGGAGATTTTAATGAAGTTCTTCAGGCCATTGAGCAGGAATGAGGGATGTACGTAGTGAAAGACAAATTAAAGGTTTTCGAAATGCGTTGAGGGACTATGAATTGAAAGATATGAGGTTTGTTGGTAACAGGTTCACTTGGGCAACTACGAGGGGTGGTGGTATTAAGGTTTGGTTAGATCGAATACTTGCATCACAATAGTGGTTTGCTTTATTCTCAAGGTTCAGAATTGTACATTTGAAGCCTACATCCTCCGACCACATTCCAATCGTACTAGAGTAGGAGACCAGGAAATGTGATAATGTTAAAAAGAGGTTTAGGTATGAAGATCGCTGGTCCGTGAGGGATGGGTGCGAGTATGTAGTTCAGGAAGGGTGGTCTTTAAACTGCGTGGGCTCTCCTATGTATCGAGTGGTGGAAAAGATCAAGGCGACACAGATGCAATTACTTAAATGGGTCAAGAACACATAACGCTTTATTCCTGGTGAAATTGTCAAGACAGAAGATAAACTACAAGTTTTCTTTGGTAAGCCTTTTACTGAAATAACTATTGCACAAAGGCATGAGCTATATACTCGATTACATTCGCTATTGGCATAAGAAGAGGCTTTCTGGCGTCAGCGTTCCAAAGAGAATTGGTTGCGACTTGGTGATCATAATACTAAGTACTTTCGTCATAAAGCTACTCGTCATCAACGAAGGAATGGGTTGTATGGGTTGTTCGATGATAATGGGCAATGGCATGAAAGTAAGGAGAGGATGACTACGGTAATAGTGGATTACTTTCAAAACTTGTTTGACTCCTCGGGGGACGTTGAGGCGTCAATGGTTCTTAGTGTCGTTTCCCATAAAGTAACGGCTGAGATGAATATTAGTCTTTTGGCACCATTTTCTGATGATGAAATCAAGATTGCTTTGTTTCAAATGCATCTTACAAATGCACCTGGACCTGATGGTATGACACTCGAATTTTATCAGAAACATTGGCCTATTGTTGGTCATGATATATGTGAAGGTGTTCGTTCTCTCCTCTCTTCTAGGAATATGATGCGCAAAATTAATTTTACGCATGTCACTCTTATTCCTAAGAAATCGGACCCCACTTCCATGACTCAACTCCGTCCTATCAGTTTGTGTAACGTGATATACAAAATATGTTCAAAAGTTCTTACGAACATGTTGAAGATGTTTTTACCCAACATTATTTCACCATCCCAAAGTGTGCTTATTTCTGGAAGGCTGATTTCAGATAATTGTTTGGTGGCTTCAGAAATTGCTCATGCTATGAAAAAGAAGAATAGTGGTTGGAATGGTGTGATGGCGTTGAAATTAGACATTAATAGAGCATATGACCGTATTAAATGGTCTTTTCTTGAGCAAATAATGAGACGGTTAGGTTTTGTGAAAGGATAGATTAATTGGATTATGATGTGTGTCAGTTCAGTGTCTTACTCCTTTATGCTTAATTGGGAGCCCGTGGGTTTGGTACAGCCTAAAAGAGGGATCGGCAAGGGGATCCGTTATCACCATTCTTGTTTGTGATTTGTGCGGAAGGTCTTTCAGCTTTGTTGGATGTGTGGGAAGCGAAAGAACGGATACAAGGAATTAAGATTTGTAATGGGGCACCAAGCACTTATCATCTCCTTTTTGCTGACGATAGCTTCATTTTTGCCAGAAGCTTTTTGCAGGAATGTTGTGAGTTGAATGAGTTGTTGAAATGTTATGAGAGAGCTTCGGGACAAGCGGGTAATCTTGGAAAAAGCAGTGTGGCGTTTAGTGCGAATGTTCATGAGTTTGATGCTCAATTACTTGATGATTGCCTGGGGATGAAACAGGTGGAATACCATGATCGATATCCTGGTTTGCCTGTGCTCACTAGTAAATCTAAGAAGGCAACGTTTACTTATATTAAGGATAGGCTGTGGAAAAAGCTTAATGGGTGGCGGGGGAGTCTTCTTAGTAGTGCAAGAAAAGAGATTCTCATTAAAGCAGTGGCTTAGGCAGTTCCTCTATATACAATGCAAACTTTCCTTCTCCCTAAGACGTTGTGCGATGAGTTAAATCAGATGGTGGCTCAGTTTTGGAGGGGGAAAGAAGCGGGTAAAAGGAGTATTTCATTGGGTAAGTTGGCAGACATTGTGTAAACCAAAAAGTGAATGAGGGTTGGGCTTTAAAGATTTGTATGCTTTTAATCTTGCTTTGCTGGCTAAACAATGTTGGCGTATAATTCACCACCCACATTCTCTTGTTGCTTAAATCTTCAAAGCTCGTTATTTTCCTGATTCGGATTTTCTTCAAGTTCTGGTGAAGACAAATTCGTCATTTTGTTGGAGAAGTGTGGCGGCAACAAGAGTTTTGATTCAACATGGAGCACGTTGGCGAGTGGGTGATGGATTGAGTATAAAAATATGGGGTGATAGTTGGCTCCCGCGAGTTAATTATGCAAAGGTGCTCAGTCCTATACCAATAGGTGTACATCCAAATCTAACCGTTAGATCTCTCTTGGTGGATTTGGATCGCGTTCAATGGAATACACAGTTGATTTCAAAGATGTTTTTTGAAGAGGAGGCCAACCTTATTATGAGTATTCCGTTGAGTTTGTTTAGTCCACCTGATGAGCTGATTTGGTTTAAATAACCTAATGGAAATTTTATGACTAAGAGTGCTTACTTCGTCGCTTGGTCGTGTAGTGAAATTTATGGTAATATACCGAATGTTTCAACGATGACGGAGGAGATCCAGTTTCTTTGGAAAGCTTTGTCGAGGGCTAAGGTTCCAGGCAAAGTTAAAGTTTGTGTTTAGAGATGTTTGAATGCTTTGCCATCCAGAGTTAATATGAGGAATAGGAGAGTCATTAGTGATAATTATTGTCCTTTTTGTGCCAATGTACCAGAAACAATTGAATGGACTATTGTATTGCTCACGTGTAGTAGCAATTTGGTTTTTCAGTCCTTTGGGATTGCAAACATGGCGGCACAGAGAAGTTGGATTCCAAGATTGGTTGGCGCGGTTGGCACAGTCTCTCTCAAGGGAGAGCTTTGATTTGGCACTAGTTTTGATATGGAAGATTTGGACTACTCATAATCAAATGATTTGGCAGGGATAAGTGTTACAACCTCAGGAAATCCAACTGCAAGCGCATACTTGGCTCCTCAAGTTTAAAAAGTGGAACGTGGTACACAAGCATGACAAACCTAATGTTGTGCAGACTTGGCGGAGGTCGGAGGAAGGTTGGTTTAAGTGTAATGTCGATGGAGCGTGGGATGAACGTGCGGCAGTGGGTGGTGTTGGTGTCATTATCAGGAATGCAACTAGAGATTTTATAGAAGCTTTGGCTATGAAAATGACGGCTGTTGGGTCTCCTATGCAGGCTGAGATCGCTGCTGTTCCTGAAGTAGCTGTATTTGCGCTGCAATGGATGACTGAGCAACTTATATTAGAAGGGGATGCATTGTTGGTCATCGCCGCAATTCAAAATAAAGCGATGGTTAATCACGGGTCATTTGGGCATTTGTTGGAAGATACCCGAAGGATCCTGCAGTCTTTCAAAACATGGAAAGCTGGCTACGTTCGTAGATATGCTAATTCAGTGGCGCATCGACTAGCTCGATTCGGTCTAACCTTGGAGCACCCAGTTTCTTGGTTTGAGGATCCCCTGATTTAATTACTGATCTTCTGACGGAGGATAATGTTCATTGTTAGTATTTATTTCCTTGGAAGATTCAGTCTTAATTGTTATTTTGTTTGGTGCGGGACAGTTTTTTTCCCTTCATTCAGGTTATTTTTTGGAAAGGTTTTTATTGAGGCCCATTGTTAGGACTCTCTATTTGATTGTACGTTGTTCTTATTATGAATGAATTATGAATGAATATCGTACTTCTTCAAAAAAAAAAAAAATACGGTCTGGTAGTATTTCTCTTCACTTATACGTAAGAGGTCATACGTTCAAATCTCGTGAATGGCAAATTCGATACCACATTAGATTGCTCATTATGTGGTTTAGCCGAACTTCATATTCTCCTTAATATAAAATATATCGTTGTATTAATAAAAAAAAATCTCTTGCATTTATTTTGTGGTGAATTCAGTTGGTGTTTTGTTAAACATTACACGTTTCCATAAATATACATGTCACCCTACGGACACATGCCCTTCCAGGGGAAGTTTGGCAATGGCAAGTCAACACGTGTACTTGTTGAGGGGACCCACACTTTTGCAATCATCAACATGAAGGCAATTTACCAAACTACCAAGAAACGAGTTCAACACAATTACCGTCCCAATTTAATAATGCAATTTTCTTTCACATAGCAATGCATATTATTGGATTGAACGTCACAAAACGATGAATTTATTTCATGTAAATCTTCTCCACAGGACCACAAACAAATAGTGAGCCAGATCCACATCTTTAATAACATACTTTTGGAGAGAGGAATCCTATGATATGGATACACCAAAACTGTAACGTCTCATGTCAAAATGTTATGTGTGAGCGCACGCCACTATAACGGTGTACCAGTCCGGTGGAAATTGCTCTCCTAGTTTTATGTCTTGACATCAACAGCTAAGTAAAAGCAAGCTCTGGATGAAAATATGAAATCGCAGAGACAGAGAGAGCATCCTCCTCCAAAACTCCACACATGTTGCCTACTTTTATTTCTTAACTAAATATAGCCAGAAAGTAACATAAGGTTTAAACTTGATGAATACAAGTATTGAGCATTATATCGAATCCCCCGGCAGACAAATTTTCCCGCGGGGGGGGGGGGGGTCCAAAACGCAAAGGGTTCAAGATGTAGAACAAAAAAACTGCTTACTGAGAAGGCTTTAATAATGAACATTTCTAGTTCTTGAGAACTCCTAGTTTCTCCAAGGAAGCACGGATATCGTCGCTCCCGCAACCTTCACTGGTCTGAACTATGTTGGGGGTGTCAAGTGCCAGGACATCGGATAGAGGGTAGTTTCGGTTCGTGTGGAGTTGACTGATTGCATTGCTGGCAACTCCTTTCAGCACTACACTTTTGTGCAGTCCACCAAGCAACCCTTCGTAGTCTGTATCCCCGCATTCTCCAGCGACAACCACCACTTTCGATAAGTCTACCCCCCATCGGAGATATAAATACCTAAAGCAAATGCTCGTTTCAGTGATCAAAGATTCAAAAGCAATTTCAAAGCAGTTTTACAATTTTACTAAACCAATGATCATTTGGATTTGTCGACAACAGGACATAAGCATTCACTTTATTACTTTTAAGTAATATATGTAATTAGATTCTACTAGACTTTTACCATGGACGTGATGAGTTCATTCTTGTCAGATAAACCATAAAGCGAAAAGTCACTAAATTAACTCAATAGTTTAGATAAGAATAGATGTGCTTGAAAGAAGTTATGCATAAATACTGTACCTGAGGGCTTGAGAACGAGACGCCAATACTGGAATAACGTTCACTCTGGTCCCGTTTTGGCAGTAAATTACATGGCACCGTAAAGCCTGAATCCTCAGCACCTTCCGGAGCTCCTTTACCGAGGGTAGCTGCAAAGATGAAATAAAAGAATTTCCAATGATGTAAATCCAATGTAATACACTATAAAATATTACATGCTTCAATAAAAAATCGAGGTTCATTTGTATCATTAATTGAAGTTGCCCAGTGTACTAATGTACCAATGTACCAATCATTTTTATCATTAATTTAAGAATTCATACCAAACTCATCCAGAAAAAAAATTGATGAACACTTACCTTTCCTGGCGTCTGCACTTTGAAAGCATAACAATAGTCGGTTGAAAGTTGATCAGCTGCAGAAACAATCTCCTCACTCCCAGTCTTCTTATCATTAATTGAAGTTGCCCAGCGTACCAATGTCTTCCTCAATCCTTCTCCACCCCAACGATATTCAATGTGTGAATGATAATAAAAGTCGACCACAAAGGGGCGCTCCTCAGAATTAATAGATGGATAGTAGAGATCACTGCCACTGTTGCAAATATATGCATCAAAATCATTAGGGTTCAAGCCCCCTGAAACCAGAAATGAACGTATCTCGATTATGGTCAAGGATGTTGACAATATGAATCCTACAGAGCCTTCAGCCTTCTCCTTTCCCATAGCCTCAAAAATATTTTTTGTAATTTCATTAAGTTCTGTAATGGTTTCACAATCCACAGAAATGACAATAAGATGTTTCCTCCTCCTCAAAACTGGGAACTTTCCAGCACTGTTATGGTCTGCTTTCTCTGAGAACCCAGCCTTCCGAGTGTCCCTCGAAATACCCTTTGACCATGCCAAAACAGCACTCTCTATTTTACTCCTTTTATCAGCAGTATTTCCTTCAGAATCTAAACTATCATTTACACTAGTTTCGCTCTTTTCTCCATCCATTGAAAACTTCAAGTTCAAAGATAAATCTTGTATATCTCTCAAGGAATCACTTGGGGAATCTGATTCTGAAGTGCCTCCTCCATCCTCACTTCTCTGCCAATGTGGTTGCCTCTGTTTGACACTGGCTATTCGGGATAGATAAGTTTTGCAGTGCTCGGGCCACGAAAATAGGTGAATGTTCTTCAACCCATTCTGCCGACATCTTGCCCAAAGCTGCTTATCAGCAACAAGCTTCAGGAGAGCATCAGCAATAGACTGCTGATCATGAGGATCAATAAGAAGACCATTGTCAAGTACCTGCAGAAATAGCTCCAATCAGTTTTCGAATTCCAACAACTAGTCTATGTAAATTGTAAAATACATGTAAAACCTTCTATTAATTCTTTACGACCAATGAGCAGGCATACCTGATGTATATCAACAGGGCCTCCATTTTTTGTGGCAACAATAGGTAAACCATGAGCAGCTGCCTGTACAATGAAAGAGCAGAAGTTAAACTCATTCGTGAAAAAAGAACAAGAAATCATAAATAGTCGAATAGCACACAACTCCTCATAAGTCATAAGTTTTAGACTCTCACCTCAATTAAAGTGAGTCCAAAGGGCTCAATGAAAGCTGGATTAATGAAAACACCCTGCAAAAAGGATTAAAATGAAATATTTAAACAACCATCAAGAACCTAGGACAGCACCGCAGACAACCAGCAAACCAAATGCCAAGAGCTAAGGCAATCTCCGGTCAGCAGTCACAGCAAGTAGCATGGCAGAGGCAGGATTGAAAAACCTACTTCTCACAGTGGTGATGATAGACTTAAGAAAAATGAGAGAAAGTTTCTACAGTACGTTTAAGTTAAAAAGAAGAGGAGCATTAACAGGACCAGTTTTACGTTAGGTGGACTGAGAGTTGATTCTTGTTTATGGGTATGAAATAATAGCTAATAATATTAAACTAATTGCCACAATAAAGTAAGAATAATAGTAAAGTTTCTGTAGCTACAAATTAAAAATAATTCTACCAGAGCACTGCAGGTATACAATGTTGAACACTTGGGAAAAAAATTGAATGGCAAAAGATATAAACAAGTACAGTTAAATAAACCTTTGCATGAGTTGTATAGAAAAGAGTCCAAACAAAGGAAAAAAAGTAAATCCAAATGCACACTGCACAAAACTATGTTAGTGGAAGATCTATAACAGTGTTTCACTTTTTCCTATATAGAGTGCACATATAAATAAGTTTACTTCCCATTTCTAGATTCTAAACAACAATAGGTACCTTTGTCTTTGCTGCTAGACGATATATCTCAGGAACATCAGACTGTTTGTGATGTTTGGGGTATGCGACTTGCCCGTACAAATCATATTTGTCAATAAGCTTGAGCACTGAGAGAAGAAGAGAAGCACTTGTGCTTGACATTTCATCAATTCCATCGCGGTTACCCATAATGAGTGTCTGCAGAGTAGAGAGTACAGAGGAAAAGAAAAAGATTAAGCAAATGCCATTGGCTCAGCAACAAAGCCAATCAGCTGGTCAGATAAAACACAAGGGTATCTACAGCAAGAAAGTGCCATTAAGGATTCTAACATACAAGGTTAGCAAGCTCTCTTAGTGGACGACATTCCCCAAATGCTTTGAGCAAAGTTGTGATGTTCTTTTTTGGATCTGGTCTAGCAAGGGCAAGAATCATAGGCTTGCGAGGATTGGTAAAGAAACGCATTATCTGCATCATGAAAAAATTCAGTTGGCACCAGTCAATGCATAATTCATGAAAACACAAGGGTTGAAAATTACAAAGCAGGACACATTGAAACTGACTGATCAGCTATATCTCTGAAAGAAATCAGAGTAAAATGAATAAAGAATAACTAGCACCTCAGACCAAATAGGTGGGTCTGGAGAAGTAGGATGGTCTTCATTTGCTTCTGTTTCAGCATCCATATCACCATCATGCGGAACAATATGATGGAACTCCATTCCAGGAGGAATTATCTGCACAGAGATACTAATTTATAAGGTATGTATATAAAACGAGCAAGCCACGAGTACATAGACCTTAAAACAGTGCTGCTAAGATTAGCAAGAAAAAAAAAATACTCAGAAGCATACCCCACCCCACTCATATTGGACCAATTTTTCAAGTCCTCCCCTAGAGTTTGGAAAAGCACTCATCAAGAATATGAAAGAAGATCTCAGCACTTACCACCATGCGGGGCATGGACCTTCCATAACAGCTCACATTGCGCCTGATCCTAGCTCGTAGTTTACGCTCCAGTATAGGATCAAAACCATCATACAACCGCCATTGCTCTTCTATCTCCTGTCTAGTGCTGGTAATAACTATTTCAGACGCATCAAGGGCTAACTCCTCAGCCTCTATCCGACGCATTATTTTATATGTTTTGTTGATCTCATCTCTTGAAAGTCGGCCTTGCTTTAAAAGTTGCTCCAACTTATCTCGGCCGAGTGAGTGGCCAGTAAAAAGCATCGGTACATTTAAAGCACCAGAGAGAAGAGCAGCTGAGTCACCAGCATCTGCATAATGCCCATGGATGGCAACAGGCCAGACTGGCTTCCCACCACCAACTTGTTCACCCAAAACTTTGGACATTTGCATTATGTGGTTCAATGCACCATCAACAAATTCAGGTATGTGTGGCCAGAGTTCTTCCTTGGGAATGTATTTATCTTTGGGACCGAATGGTATACGAATGATATAAGAACCACTGCTCTCTCCCACCTCTTCTTCAAAACATTCTGTATTTATTGGAGTCAGCATCTCTGTGGGCTCACCATAACTCCAGTCTACATCCGGCGAAGACACTTGTCTTGTTAGTAGATCAACTCGGTACACTCCTGGTGTGGTACCCAAAGCCCTTGCAAGTTCTACTACATACTTAACCTACATGGAATATAAACCCAGCATTATGCAGGTAGCTATATAAGCTACTACAAAATGTATTTTTATATCAAACAACAAATGCACAGTGCAAACCGGGACTGGAAGTGAAACCACATTAACAACAAAATATTACCTGACCACCGGTGTCAGAGTCCCGACCGAGCTCCATTTGTTCACCTCGTATAAGACCATGAAGGCTACACGAATACTTGTTGTCAAAAACATTATTATGAAAACAGAAAAATTCTGCAGCAGCTAGTTAAACAATCATCCCCCTGCTTCCGTTAAATACTGATGGTTGTATCAACTAATATTATCATTTAAGAAGCCCCATGCAAAACTTAAAAAACTAAAGTTCAGTTCATGCCTTATTAGTACAATGTATAGCTTTTTCCCCTTCTGCTGACTAATCCATGTCTCCATTGCGTCAACGGAGTTAATTCTAGGCAGTTTGCTTCTGTGACTATCACCGTGAGCTGATATGTCACTCACCAAATCTCCCTTCTCTCCCTCGGACAAGTCTTCAGACATATCAGCAGTAGCTTCTCTGCGACCTCTTTCACGTTCAAGGCGGCGTTTCGCCATCCGTTGAGCTTCTTCTCCCTCAAGCTGCAGAAGAATAGATAATGAGAAGGAAAAAAATAAATAAATAAAATGGTCATAAGTTTTCTGTTCTATTTCATTCATTTTCCACCTAAAATTACCGTCTCATTTGTTAAATTGCATTTAAACAAAATGGTCATAAGTTTTCTCTTCTCTTTCTTTCGTTTTCCACGAAAAATTACCGTCTCATTCGTTAAATCACATTTAAACAAAATGGTCATAAGTATTATCTTCTCTTTCTTTTGTTTTCCACCAAAAATTACCATCTCATTCGTTAATTAATACGTATTCATGTATCAGCAATTTCCAAATTCCAAAATTGACAAGACCCTACGAACAATTAGTACATAGTAATAATTAGAAATTAAAAGGAACAATTTTTATATAAAACATTGGATTTAGCACACTCGGAAAAATTATTATACACTAATGCAAGAACACACATCCTGCAATCTTAGCTTGCAAGCTATCAGCACACGAATCAAACAGGCACAAAGCGCACGAAGAACAATCTATATCGAAAATTTTCAAGCCGAAACGTAAGCGAAAAGCAACAAACCTGCTTCTTCTGGCGGGCCAAGTTCCAAATCCGCCAGCACAAATTTTCCAATCTAGTGTTCCTCTCCTGTGGACTCCTCGTCGCCGCAGCCTGCCATCGATTCCCACCCATCATCAATCAAACAGAAAACAGAGCAGAAACATAATTTAGAGAGAGAAATAAAGGAGAGAGAGAGAGAGAGAGTGAGACTTACGCGAACCCAGGAGCGATGGAGATCGGTCTCATCGAAGCCGGTGATGACTTCCTCGACGAAGTATCGGGTGGGACTGAAGTGTCCTCTCTCCCGGAGCAGCAGAGAGGATTTGGCGTCGTCGACAAGTCCCGGGCCAACGTCCAGAATCGCCTCCAGGTAACTGTTTATCCAATCGTTCCCCGCCATTAATCACCAAATCTGAGCTTTTCAGTGCCAGCTGGTTCGGCAGCTGATTCCGATTGCAAATTCAGAGAGAGAAGGATAGATGAGAGAGAGAGAGAGAGAGAGAGAGAGAGAGCTGTGGACGGTGGAGGAGAGTGAGAAACGGAGGGAAGGGGGGGGGGGTGTTTATGCATGTGAATGCGGGGGCGGAGGGAGGGAGGAGGTGGTGTTGGCCTTGACAACGAGCTTCTCTGTTTTGTTTTCGCCTTCAAATTTGGGATTTTCGCTTTGTCCACAATTGTTTGACTAATCCAGGATCTTTAATTACATAAAATTACTTTCTAGTCAAAAGGATGCTTTCAAGTTTAAAGTTTAGGACAACAAAATTTGAACCATTTTTTTGTTAGATTTAAATACATTTTGTAAAATGGACACTAACGAAAGAGAAGTTAGAAGTGATCCTTGCCAAAAATAAAGTAATTTCTTTTTTATGAATACAATGCCTTTTTTATTAAAGTAATTTCTTAGCGTGCTCTTACGCGGGTATTAATTGAATTCTTTTATAACAAATACAATAATTTTAAATATATAAAAATTGCTTCGGTTATCCTTACCTATTGATATTTTTTATTCCATATATGTGCTTTCTTCTTTTTTAAGAATATTCTATATGGGAATTTAATTCCTTTTTTATCGTTTTAATCTATATGTCACTATGAAACGAAATAGTTGCGTATTGAAACAATTTTGAATCTTTATAATTTATGACATACCCTGATCGAGATCGAGGCATGCTGACCGTCACGTGAGAGTGACATAGCCATGTACACAGTGCGGAAGCAATAAGGAGAAAAAATATACGAAGAAATAAAAACCGGAAGCTACTAATGTGCACTTATAAACAGGAAGTGCTAGGAGTGAAATACAAGTATAAATACACCTAATCAGAGCATAGAAAGTCTAGGTGTAGTCCAGTAAGACAAGTACTAGTTAAACAGTATCAGAAGATATCCTACTAATATTTTATTCTGTCAGAACCGCTGAGATCCTCAATGCCACCAACAGCAAGTCTACCTAATACCTGGAGGGGTGCAAAACAGAAAACGTGAGTGGGCAAAAACAAAGCTTTTAAGAACACATTTAACTTTCAAAATGCTCTAACCCCTCGTCGTAAAACATGTATACTTTTTCCCAGAAATAGAATATAAACATATGCATATATACATACATATATATATATATATATATATATATATATATATATATCAATTCAAATCATGCTACACATATTCATAATCATAAGTATGCCATGACAAGATATAAACAGGATAAGTAACTCAGGTGAAAATAAATTCATGGAAAATAATACATGAACCGGAACCCCTGCAAAAGTCTGTACGGCTGAATTCATAACTCATTAGTCAATCTAGCCGGAGTCACTACAATGACCTATACGGCACTACACTGCACACAAGTCGGAACCACTACAAGGGTCTGTACGACAAGACTGGGTGTAATATAATTATACTCAATATTACGCTCTCATGATAGCTGGACGATAAATCGTTAGTCACCTACGAGTCGGAACCACCTACGATGGTCTGTACGACAAGACTGTGCACCTAAATTGGATCTAATGTGAGCATATGGTGCGGGAGGTGACATTATATACAAGCATGTGTCATATCTCTGCCTAATCACTAACATTGGGGTGCAGGTTTATGAGCTCTATGTTTCTCAATTAATCACAACCGTTAATCACATTCACAATTCATAACTCACCTGGACTTACCTGAGCGTCCACAACACCACAATTATATATATATATATATATATATATGCAAACATCATATGCATATTCTAAATATAAAACGTTTGGCATGGCAACTCAAATCATAACTCATTTAAATTCATTTTCTGGGAAAATATCAAGCATATACATATATACTTAAAATAAAAAACCCACTCACTGGTATGTCGAAGGATCGTAGCCCCCGAGTCGCCCTTGACTGCACTCGTCCTCGGGATAAGCCTCCCCTATATGCGAAACAACTATAAAAACGTTAATTTAAAGCACATAACCAATACTAGCTAATAACTTCTCATACATTGCTCAAATGGGATGTTTGAATATACTAACGTGATCTACACAACCTCACAAACATCCCTATATTTTTAGAAAAAATTTCCGACCACCCACGCGCCGCCACGCATCGGCCAAGGCACGGCCAGACGCACCGCCCACGCGCGGGCACGTGCCAGGCACATTGACGGCGGCAGTTAACGCCGTCAGGAATATTCTGTCCAAAAGCAAGCATATACCGTCAATTATTAATGGCGTCATCTAATGCCGTTAGCATATTCCGTCAAAACTGGGGGAATATGCCCTTGTCTTCTCCGAATGTCGCCGGACGCTGGTGACTTCGCCTGTTTCTGGAATTTATTTCAAAACCTTATATCTTCTTCATTTCTTAACCAAATTCCATGAAATTTGAACCAATTTGAAGATCTCACCAAGACGAACAAAACCATACATGAGTCGAGCCCTGAAACCCGCCGGAAAAAGCCTCGATATTCCGGCAAATCTTAAACTCGTCATTCTCGATAATTCGACGTCCAAATTCTTCCAACGAACCACTCCGAGCCTTGTGATGACCTCCTTAAGCCACCTGTAAGCTTGAAATCCCAAAAAACGCACGATTTTACGATTGCATGAATAGTGACATAAATCGAGTTAGGGGTTTCACGAGTTTTCGAAGAAGTTCTTACCTAAAAATGGTACCCTTCAACTCATATGAACCTTAGGAACGAAATGGTGTCCTTTAAACCCTCGATCTGCAAACTTTCGAATAGTTTGTCGTTAATCCGTACGGGAGAAAATGAGAGATAGTGAGTCCGAGGTAGAGAGCACAGGAGAGAAGAGAGAGAAATGTACTTTTGTGTGTGTGTGGTCCAAATTGGGTCACCAACCAAACATCTAAAACTTTAAAATTTGATTGAGTCTAAGCCTTAGCTCATTTACACACACCACCACCAACCGTTCAAAGGCAATTTCGACAATTCACGTTATCAATAACTTTAATTCAGGACGGGCTATGAAAATTTAACCACAAGAATTTGTTTGTGTAATTTGTGTTCACTTTAGTTTTCTCTCTTTAACGATTTTTTTCGTATCTATATATGTACACTTTCATTATATTGTCGAATTTGTTTTAATAAATATTGTTGATTGGTAAGAAAAAAAAACATAATATTGTATTGTATATATGAATAATTTATAAGTTTGGAACAGGAGAACCTTTACAAGGTAGGCTATTTAGCCAACTAATCAATTCAAATATTAAGCTTTTTTTTTTTTTGGAAACTAATAAGCTTTTTTGTTTGTTGGCAAATTACAAATACGCGTTAGGTGGAGATCACAAAAATTATCTGAAAACAACAAAAGACAGTATTTTATTTGTCGGAATAAGTAAGTTCATAATATTAAATAAATAAATAATAAATAAAGACTAACATATAAAGTAATTATTTTAAATAGTTAATTAATGTCCAAACTCACAGTGTTGATTAGTTTGGACAGGTGTCGGAGAGATGTGAAGAGTAGGAGGCCTTTACACGTAAAGTGTGTGTGTTTGAAATTCACTTCAACTTAATGATTGAGTGAGTGATCATCATCGCCAGATTCTCAAATTACATATGTTCATCGTACATCATGCGATCATAAATTATTATAAATTATTTTATTTAAAATTGAATATAAACAATACTTTAATAAAAATTAACCGCACAATACACGATGAAAATATGTGATTGGAAGATTTCAAGATCTTCACAAAGAAAATCCGACAAAAATCCTCTCTCTTGAGTGAAAAAGAGAAAATACTTTTAATTATTAGAATAATGGAGCTAGGAGAATCTACTTGTATATTCCCAAGGACTTGGAGACAAGTTTGGTGAGTGCAATGTAAAAAGGGAAATTTTAAATAGGTCTAATTTTATAGGCTAACTTTTGAAATATGTCTAATTTTTAGTTATTTTGACCCATATCAAAAGACCTCAAGGAAAAAAGCGTAAAGTTTGGTAAGAAATTACGTGTGTGTGATGCGGCACGAGGTGGACGGTGGCCGGAGGGCGATGGAAGCCTAGGTGGTGGACTAGATCTTGGCTTTACTAATTTCTTGTTTTTTATTTTATTTTATCTTACCCTGTTAAATGACACATTTGCCTTTAATTTTGAAGGCAATTAGGATGGAATTTGAAAAACTTAAGAGATATTCATCAACTTACCCCCTGAACTTGTAAGGATTGGTCAATTTTACCTCTCAACTTTAATTTTGGCCAATTTCTCCCCCCCCCCAACTCTCATAATTAGTCAATTTGCACCCGACTGTTAATTTTTTGAATTTTTCATCTATTCTTCCGTAAAGTAAGTATCCACATGACTGCTTTTAAAGGGCAAAAAGGTCATTTTCCCTACACCTTCAATCTTCTTCCTTTTCTTCGAACTTTCTCTTCTTCTTCCTTGTGTCCATGCTGAGCTTGTGACTATTAATAGATGAACATCAATCACCGACTTTGAGAATTTAAGAAGAAATGAGGATAAGAAGAAGCTTGTAGGAGAAGAAGATTTGGAAACTTTATATCTATTTTTATTAATATTGGATTCATCAGAATTACAAGAGGGAAAAAGAGTCTTATATATCTACTTTAAAACTACTAGGCGTATCAAATAAGCTAACATAGAAAACCATGTTGATGTGGCAATTGCTGACATGTCACATATACTCAATACCCCCCTCAATCGTAACTGGGAAGTCCCAGTTTTAGATTGCCAGTATGTCGAAGAAAATCAGGACCATGTAATCCTTTAGTGAGAACATCTGCAACCTAGTCTTTGGTAGAAACATAGTGAACTATCAAATCACCCTTTTGGACACGTTCACGAATGAAATGAAAGTATGTTTCTAAATGTTTAATTCTGGAATGCTGCACTGGGTTTAAACTAAGGGCAATTGCTGACTGATTGTCACAATATAACAAAGGAGGATTAGGCAAAACAACACACAAATCCTTTAAAATCAATCTGAGCCAAGCAATATCAGCGGCTGCATGAGCTAAGGCTTTGCATTCAGCTTCTGTGGAACTACGAGAAACTGAATTTTGTTTCTTAGACTGCCAGGACACAGGATTAGCACCCAAGAAAATTACATAACCAGTAATGGACCTCCTTGTATTAACATTAGATGCCCAATCAGAATCGCTATAACCCTTGATTTGCATATCAGTTCCAGCAGTAAAAGTCAAGCCACAGTTCATAGTACCCTGAAGAAACCTCAATATTCGCTTAACCAAACCAAAATGTACATCTGTTGGAGCACTCATAAATTGACATACATTGTTGACAGCAAAGGCTATATTCGGTCTGGTAAATGTCAAGTACTGTAAAGCTCCCATAAGACTGCGATAAAGTGTAGGTTCGGACAATATGTCCCATTCATCAACAAGAACAAAGTGATGTGGCTGACATGGTGTAGAACATGGCCTACAATTGTCCATACCAGCCTTATGTATCAGATCTTTGATATAATTTTCTTGGTTCACAAAGATATCACCATTAGATTTATAGTGTATTTGTAAACCTAAAAAGTATGTAAGCTGACCCAATTCCTTAAGATCAAACACCCCAGCCAAATCATCTATCACAGATTGAATTAAAACTGAATTCGAACATGTGATGAGAATATCATCAACATAGAGTAAAAGAATGACCACATATGTATTCACTTCTTTAACAAACATGCTGGAATCTGAGAGTGACACTTGAAAACCAAGAACAGTCAAGTAGCTTGTAAATTTGGCATTCCATGCCCTTGGAGCTTGCTTCAATCCATAAAAAGACTTGACAAGTTTACAGACATATGAATGATGCTTAGAGTCTAAGAAACCTTGAGGTTGTTTCATATATACATCCTCATGTAATTCACCATGTAAGAAAGCATTCTTAACATCAAGTTGCCTAATTGACCAATGATGTGTAGCTACTAAAGCAAGAATAATCCACACTGTGGTATGCCGAACCACAGGACTAAAGGTTTCTGTGTAATCTAAACCTTTTTCTTGACTAAAACCTTGGGCTACTAATCTAGCTTTGTATCTAGAAATAGTCCCATCAGGATTTCTTTTGATTTTATATACCCACTTGCAGCCAATAATGTTCTTATTTAAAGGAGAAGGAACAAGAGTCCATATACCTTGAGCTTGTAAAGCATCAAACTCCTCTTGCATTGCTTGTTGCCATTGAGGAATTTGAGATGCAATTCTGAAATTTGAAGGCTCAAAGGCATCTATAATATCTGCAAGAAATGTAAACCCTCCAGAAAAATGATTACTGTCATGTAATTCCAAGGATTCAATTTGAGGAAACATTGTAGCAAGAGCACTATAATCTTTTCGGGTTATAGTACCAGTCTTCAACCTTGTTTGAATACCTTGAGGAATGGAGTCATTTGATAATGTTGCAGACCCCAGAGGAACAATATCTGGTAACAACACTTCCAACTGTCTAGAAGAATGGACATGCAACACAAGGGAATGGGAAAGAGTAGCATCTAAACTAGAATTAAACTGAACTGAACTGTTTGGTGAAGGAATGAAATCCTGAACATTGTGTTCATAAATAGATTGACTTGAATTTGCAGTACCAACTGATGTATGAGACTATGCAGAGACATGTGGAATATTAGTACTAGAAGAAGCATGTCTTTGTCTCAGAGAAGAAGATACTAAATTCACAATAATAGGCCTTGTAGACACATTAGTAGTATTGACAAGCCCAGAATTATAATACTGCGAAGAAACTGAAGTACAAGCAAAAGGAAAACACTCCTCATCATGAATAACTTGCCTAGATATTAAAATCTTGCCTGTAACACGATTGTAACATATAGCACCTTTGTATCCAAAACAATAGCCCAAAAAGACACATTAAGAAGATCTAGGCTGAAGCTTATGAGCATTGTAAGGCCTAAGATAAGGATAGATAGCTGAACCAAAAATCTTGATAGAAGATATGTCAGGTTTTTTGTGAAACAAAATGCTACAAGGAGACTGCATTCCAAGATTTTTAGCTGGCATTCGATTAATCAGAAACACAGCATGCGCAACAGCATGATACCAGAACTTGAGAGGCAATTTTGCAGCATTCATCATAGTAATGGCAGTCTCTACAATATGCCTATGCTTCATTTCGACTAAACCATTTTGTTATGGGGTGTAAGGACAAGAAATAAAGTGTAGGATACCATGAGTATGAAGATAGTCCTTAAAAACATTACTCAAGAACTCACCACCACCATCAGTTTGAAAAAACTTTTATCTTGATATTAAATTGATTCTCAACATAAGCACAAAAGCGAACAAAAATACCAAAAGTTTCTAATTTATTCATTAAAGGGAAAACCCATACAAATCAAGTAGCCTCATCTACAAATGATACATTATATCGGAAACCCTCAGGAGAAGCAACAGGTGAAGGACCCCAGATATCACAATGAACTTTATGAAATGGAATATCAACTCTATCTATCTTATCTGAAAAAGGACAATTTACTCATCTTGCCACTAAGACAATCAGTACAAACATGAGTAGTTACATCACTAGCTAATAGAACCTGAGATAATTAATTAGATTACCATAATCTAATCATTGATTAATAAAGAACATTGTTTTGTCAAACAAAACATTTATCCATTTCACATAGTGACGGAATTTAGTTCCTTAAAATTGGAATATAAAGACAATCTATGTTTTTCCAATTTCTTTGGTAGTTCATATGAGGAAGTAAGTACCATCTGCTTTCGCAGAGATCTACATTTGATTCACGCTTCGAATGTGAAGTACTTTCTCTTCTCTCATTAATCTTCTACTTCTTATTAGCCACACTTTTACAACGATTGTAAAACATAGTCACTAATACGGAATCAAGCATTCAAGTAGAAGAACCAACTGTTTTGAACTTTTCAAGAACAATTTACAACACCTTCGAAAAGTGTGTTCTTGACACTTGCAAGACATTTCTTGCAAATACCCCTTCCAATGTCCATCCTTTCATAAAGAAAGTTTGTTCCCTTGGAGTTATTTATCTTCTTTATTTGACTTTCACCTTTGACTACATTAGTCATGGTCCCTAAACTCTCACTATCTCTCTTGAAACCTTTTTCAATTGTGTTATACACATCAAACAATTTTGGAGAGCATGTGGTTTATTGTTCACTATATAGTTTACAATAAACTTAGTGAACGATTAGGATAGGGAAACAAAGGTGAAGTCCTTGCCTAGTTTCCGTCTCGTTAAGTGGTTTATCACTTCAACACTTAATGATTCAAAATCATCACAAGTCCATGTTAATGGACTATTTTTGTCAACCAACCATTATGTTCTAAACATAATTACAAACCTTCAAGAGTTGTACAAGGCAACTCTCATTTCTTCATACAACAATTTGTAAGTGAAGAAACATGGCACATAAAGTGTTCATGCCTTTGTGCTTTCTTCTCAAGTTCTTTGTTCATTTAACAAAGAAACAAGCACTAAGTGTTTGCATTGACTAAGAGTTGTTCAAAGCAACTCCTATTTCTTCATACAACAATTTGTAATTGAAGAATTATGACATTAAAAGTGTTGTCCTCTTTATGATAGACCTTTTCTAACATATTCTTCTAATGATACATTATCAATAGGAAGATTGTGAGGAAGAGACTACTTAGATACATATACAATCCATTTAAGACATTCTTTGGGATTGTAGTACCAAGTCCGTAAACTAAACGTTCGGTTTTGTCAAGTGTTGGATAGCGTTTGCAAATATATTGGTAAACAAATACATAACGAATATAAATTGATTGATTTTAAGCCATTTGATTCGGGTCTTTAAATCAAAATAGCACCACCCATTATTTTTGGCAAATTCCATATCCCTCATAGGAATTCGAGAGTTTTGGATGAAACTCCTAGTAGGTTATGGGAGGCTCACTATTACCAAGCCCACCTCACGATGATACGATATATGGCTAGCAACAATAATAATGAGAGAGTACGCTTACTCATTTGCAACTCATGCAAGTACCCATCTTATTTGGCCTCTAGAGAATGTAACCTCACAATGATATGATATTGGTTCCATTGCACTTAGTTAAGTTCTTCCCACCATGCTTAGTGTGTGAAGGGGTTCAAGAATAGCCTCACGATGATACGATATATAGCTATCCTCGTTGCCTACACTCACCTCATCATATGTATATGGATTCCTCCTGAGTATAAGCATGCACTTTGTACTCCCCCATGATAGGGTGAAGCCGGTGTACAAGTCATAAACGATTGGATCCCACCACGGTGGAAGGCCACGAAGAGATATTCTAAACATCTCTCGCTTATCAACTTAATATTGGTTTGATTGAGGGTTTTAGGTCTCATCACATATAAACATACATTTTAATCTCTATTAAAACTATTTTGGTCATATTACAACTATTGGTCCATCCCTTTGTTTTAGTTGTACATAATACTCCCACTATGCTTTTAAAACGATTTTTAAAGCAAGAGTATATGATACTACTAACATAAACTTTGCATTCATTTGATGGACTACATAGTTGCCTTAGGGCCTAAGGATGATTATGAACCTTTGTTTAGATTCAACACGAGCCTTGTGTTGAACCTCGGTCTAGGAATGGTGATTGATTTTAGTTACGCGTTTAATCACATTAAGGCGTGTTGTCTTATGGGCGTTGGACCCAACTACTTCATTTTCATGCATATCGTATAAAGCAAGAAAGAAGTACTTCAAAGTAAAGGTGAGCTTATGCTCATTACAACATTTGCATATAACAAATTACTTTAAAGTAAAGAAGAGCTTAAGCCCTTTTACAACATTTGATCAAATCAAATTACAACCAAAATCTAATCTACACATTCCCATGGTTCAAACAAATTTGAAACGCCTTTCACATAGCTCAATTATATTAGGCTTAGGTTCATAATCACCCTTTAATTAATTAACACTTTAACTAATTAATTGAATGCAACATTTTCATTTGGTTTTTGTATCCATAAGATTGATTTAAATGGAGCTAAACAAAATGAAAATCCAATTCTCATTTAAAGAGACAAAACAATTTTGTTCTCATCCTATTTGGGCCATCATGCAATTAACCTCAACTTTTGGGCCATATTGCAATAACAAAAACTTTTGGGGTCACTTTGTATAATACACAAAAGTCACAACTTCATGTAAATACAACTAGAACCCAAACTTTTAATAATGCAAAAACATCATTAAAGGATCAAAACAATTTGTCCTTTAGCGTTTTTGGACCTAAACGTAAAAACGTAAACTTTTGGGCCAAAGTGCAAATACACAAAAGTATCAAAACTTTATGTAATTGCATAAAAGCCCCAAAAGTACTCCCTTTGAGGGAGTGGCCTGTTTTAGGGAGAGGATAAGAGTGGTGTGTGTGTTGATTTGTAAGTTTTGTCAAAAAACATGCAAGTGTATGTAAAAGGATATGTTTATGAAATAATTCAATCATTATTATTTCAATCATCATTTATACAAATAATTAACACTTTAAATACATGATAAATCATTTAAAAACATATCACATATACTTTACGAAATAAATCAAAACTTTGAATCAATACACCAAACCTTTTTGTTCTTGGCAAGAACATCAAGAACAATGAAGAACATCCATGAAAAACCCAAATTTTTCCATGAACTTTTTCCACCCAAAAACATTCCAAAACCATTCTTACTTAAGGGAAATAACATCTAACCAAACTAGGGTACTTAGGGGTTCCAAAGAACACATTAAAACACTTTTAACAAGTCAAACAAGAACCCAAAAATTCACCCTTTGATTTTGGCCGAATTTTCCCAAAAGCATGGCACCAAATTTTAGCTCCAATATTCATGCTCATATGAACAACATCTACAACATTTGAGATAGCAAATTTTCCAACAAAATTTACTTTCAAAGAAGCAAGAATAAAGCTTGTAACAATTACAACTTTTAGATCACATACTATGAACTACAAAACACAAAAGGATTCACCAACTACTAGACCTAGGCTCTGATACCACTTGAAGGAATTATTTTGTAAAACATGTTCATTTGAGCAACATCATATAGCATGCAATTAACAATTAAAGGCGGAATCATGCTTACATGCACTCAAAAACAAAACATTTACCCATGAAATTCAAAGCCTAGTAGATTGGTGAACCAATAATCAACTCAAAACATAAGTGAGTTGAAATTAATACCTTTGTAGATTCCTCTTTGCATAAGCAAAGGCTAATCACCCAAAGAGATAAGGGCCTTCATTCCTTGCTTCTTAGATCCATGGATTTGGATGGAAGAATAGGTTCTCCAAGTTCCCAAAATTGAGAACCTCTAATTCTCGACACCAAGGTTCGATTGTAGAAGAAATGAGTGACCTTGGAGTAGTAGGATTGCTAGATGTACCCTCCAAGGTGTTGGCCTCTTTAGAGAGAAATGGAGAGACAATTCTCACCCATTTTCCCCCAAAATAAACCCTTTTTCACTTAATGAATATTTGGCTATAAAATCATTTATATAGTCACTTCTTTAAGTGACCTAAACAACCAAAACCCTAATTCATTTCATCATGGCTGGCCATTTAGGGGATTTTGGGCTTTTGGGCTTTAATGAATCTTCATTCATTAAATTGTCATACAACTTAAGTTAATGGGCTTGACGTTCGAAACCCATTGGGCCTTAAGGTCCAAAACTATCCCGAAGTCTTTAACGAACTTATTCGTTTGATTAATTAACATATTAATTAATCCTTGCCATAAATAAATGATTAAACCATTTAATCATTCTTACTCATTTCCGTTTAATCTCCAATCTCCACCTTTCACGGTGTGCGATCCATTAGGTTCCTCTTAGCGAGGTAGTGGGCGATTAAAACCATTTTACATCGATTGTGAATTGAAACTATTTTCAATTCTCCCTTTAGTGATTATACACGTTTAGGGCTTCCACAAACCATGAGTGACACCTAGCAGCATATCATGGCTACCCAAGCTAATCAGAAGAGGTTTAGAGAACCTATTCAGTTCGGGATTACAAATGCAATACGGTCTTTCTCTAATCTAATACTCTTGACCACATTGTTTGGTTTGATAGTTTATTTCTCATGTCTACTATCCAATGTGTGTCTTGTGCTTATATGATTACCTTGAATGTGATTAGGAACGCATTCCCAAATCTCATTCATACTCTGGCCAGAGATTCAAATCATATCAGAGAGTATTCTCCCTCAAACGGTTTGAAGGTTAGAGATCCCTTGTTGCGCATTCACTTGTCTCCATAGCTAAGCGGCTTGACCCCAACGATGCCGTGGACACCCTCCTGATGGGATGACTTTGACATAATCAAAGATCAAGGTCTTAACCACAAGACAACTATGATGCCTCAGGTCTAAGGACTACTTTGCATTATCCCAACCATGAGTTCTCATGTGACATGGAATATGAGAACTCTTCGTTGATCGCGTTCAGTGAACTCATTCTCTATTGAGCACCTACCGCACTTGTCTTGATGTCACACACACCAATGATTCGAGACTAATCACTCTCCCTGAGAGAAGACATAGTACGTACTGATCTTAACGGACTGTCAACGCCCAATTGGCAATCCTATGATCAGGAACATTTAGGATGTGTCTACGAAAGAATGGTCTCAAGAATCTAACTTCATTAGATTACATTCTCCCAATCACATATTCCTTGGACTTTATCGTTTAAGCATATAACATTTATATGAGACGGCTCAAACAATAATGTATGCCCTTTATATGTAAAACTAGATTAGTTTAACATGTGAAATGTCCGTAAAGTATCATCACATGATTGGCTTTAGGGCACATTTCCAACAATTACTGCTACTCTTTCCTTTGTAAAGTATCACCCCTGTGGCCTTGTCTTGCACAAAGAAGTTTAAATCATCACAGATAAACCAACTGTGGTTATCTTTGCACAACTGTTTTACAGAAAGAAGATTAACGGTCAACATGGGAACATGTAAAACATTACGAAGATAAAGAGTATTAGGTGGACTTTGAATAGTCACAGTGCCAATATTTTGAACATCCAAAGCTGTACCATTCCCAACAATAATCTTCTTATCTCCATTATAAGGAACGACAAATTCTAATAGATTAATATCAGGACTCATATGATGTGAAGCCCCAGTGTCCACCATCCAACACTCACCCTCAGAAACAGATTGTGTAGGTAAATCAGGCATATTTGGTGGCATAGGAACTCCTGGAATTTTAGAGAACATATGAGACTGTGAAGCCTAAGTCATAAGGGCATGAGTTGGTGAAAAACCTTAAGGATAAGACTGTGTATAAGTGTTGCCTTGAAGCCCATAAGTAACAGGATATGTAGTAGGATGCACAGAGGTAAGATACTGAAACACAAGACTTAAATCTTGATAAGCATAATTGGCACTGAGAGAATGAGGTGGAGGAGCCCTTTGATAGGCAAAGTTTCCCCTATGTCTACAGTCAACTGCAATATGACCGCGTTTACCACAAATTTGAAACTCCTTAGGTGGTTGAGTATTGTCATTTCGATACAAACAAGTGACTGCAGTATGTCTTTTCCTTAAGCAAATCTGACACTCAGGAATAACCTCTTGCCTATTTGATGTATTGCCAGACCAAACATTACCACTTTTAAAACCATTAAACTTGGGTTTAAAACCACCTGAACCTCAGCCTTTATAACCTGTAGTATTTCCATATGACCGATTGCCTTGACCACCAAAATTGTCCTCATTAGGTTGAAAATGATTTCCATGAGGTTGAAAATTAGGCCCATTAGAAGTCTGAGAAAAAACAGATTGCGGAGAAAGACCAGTAGGTTGTGAGAAACTAGGAGACTGAGAAAACCCACCAGTGGAAGAACCAGGAGCTACAAAACCATATCCATAAGTTTGAGGAAACTGGACTGTAGACCCTGAAGCACTAGAAGAACTAGACGAACTAGTCATAGGATTAAATGTAGGCAAACCGGCATTACCATACATTGCAGCCATAGTATGAACAAGAGACTGCATCCGAGTTTCAAGATTCTTTTCAGCCCCTAATAATTGTGCCCGAAATTCCTTCAATGTGATTGGTGTTTCTCTTACTAGAAACACTGTTCGGATCATGTCAAAATCAGTTGGAAGACCAGTCAAAGTTGCTATAACAATATCATTATCGGAGACTTTCTCACCAGCAGCAACAAGTTTATCTTTAATGACCTTTAACCGCAACAAATACTTATCTACACTATCATCACCTTTCTGAATAGTGTGCAGCTCAGCCTTCAAATGATTAATACTAGCACTAGACACAGCCATATATCTATCTTGTAATGCAATCCAAGCCTCATGAGAAGTTTTACAACCAACTACATGCTCCATAGCATCATCACTAAGTGTAGCAATGAGAAGACTTAACAAAGCCATATCTGTCTTAATCCAATCTTTATAGGTAGTATTAATTTCTTTGGTAACACCTAACTCAGGAGTCAAAACATATTTAGGAGGGCAAACAGAATCACCAGTGAAGTGATCAAACAAATCATACCCACGAAGTACAGAACAAAACTGAAAGTTCCATTTGATGAAATTATCATCATTCAGTTTGATAGTCAACATCCCTAAAAGACTCTCCAACTTCACCGATTCAGACATGATTTGGCAGGAAACAGAAAATTACAGAGAAGACCCAGATGGAAACAAAATTAACCCAAATGAAAAACTTCACAAAAATCTTGAAATCGTAAAATTCCTCAATCAAAACTGTTAGATCATGAAGAACACATGGTTATCGACATTAATTCATCAAGAAATAGAGACAAAATGGCATCGGCCTTCAGAACAGATTATCATCAATCAATCAAAATCACCATCATCATCAAACGAAGCAGGTTTGGCATCGGCCTTCATCATTACAAAAATCAAGATTGTAATATACAGAACTATTATACTAATGTCCAAAAAAAAAAAAACCAGAAAATCAACTTCACCAAAATCTTGAAGTAGCGAAGAACAAAGAAAAACCTCGAGAAACGGAGCAGCGGAAATCCGTCCATGATCAATTGCGTAAGCAAGAAAGGCTCTGAGATACCATATTAATAGATGAACATCAATCACCGACTTTGAGAATTGAAGAAGAAATGAGGATAAGAAGAAGCTTGTAGAAGAAGAAGATTTGGAAACTTTATATCTATTTTTATTAATATTGGATTCATCAGAATTACAAGAGGGAAAAAGAGTCTTATATATCTGCTTTAAAACTACTAGGCGTATCAAATAAGCTAACATAGAAAATCATGCTGATGTGGCAATTGCTGACATGTCACATATACTCAATAGTGACAGCCACCAACGCATCCCTCCTCCGATGTTTGCAGCTCAGTCCATTTGATATGGTGCTTTTGCAGTTTGCAGCTGCCCACACCCCGTCGCCTCTTCCCTTAGCCTCGTCTACCTCTGGTAAGGTGTAGGGAAACCTACTTAAAGGAGAATGATAGTAGGGTGCAAATTGACTAATTATGAGAGTTGATGGGGGAAATTGGTCAATGGTCACAAGTTTAGGGGGTAAATTGATGAATACCTCAAAACGTAATGGTAGGGGGCAAATTGTCTGAAAAAATAGTTAAAAGGGAAAATTGACACTTACACAATAATTCAAGGGGTTAAATGATAGTTTACTAAAAAAAAAACCCGACTGGTTTACTTTACGAACAATACTTGACTTTACAAAAATAGATCACATAAATGTTATGCAATTAGTTCCGTTTTTAAGCAGCAATGTTAGTTTTGTGTTGGATGCGTTAATGGTAATGGAAACAATTGTAACCTGAAAAACAATAATACATTATACGCTTTATGCCCTTTATGGTTGGTTGTCAATGAATAAAATCATTGACAATGAATCATACAAAACTTTGTAAAGTCGACAAGTAGATCAACGTCACAAAAATATATGCAAAGGCGACTAATCAGTAGTAAAGTAAGCAATGCTTAGTGCTCATGGATACTAAATTCTTAAGATACTATATCCTTATATCTTCTATGATATTGTTGTTATTTAACATTGGCATCAATTAAAACACGTTAATTGCCAATTGGAACACATAATCTTATCATATATTTGGTACCTAATGCACTATCATATAGCCATATAGATATAGGGCTAAATACTTGAAGGTATAGTAAAAAATATTAGTGAATATGTTCCTTCACGTCCAATCGACAATACACGACTTCAGATAGAACATTGTTGCTTTTGCAAATTTGGCACACATCTAATCAAAAGGGCCAACAAGTAGGCCTTGCCCAATAACATGCTTATTTTGGTACTTTTATTTGTTTATGAATTTTTTTCACCTTTATCGCCCGACGGAATCGAATCACTGACCTAGTTTGCGTTTAAAAACATCATTTGACATTTCTTCGCCACTTGAATTAATTAGAAGGGCTCGACAATGCAATGATCAATCGTCATGTATGCCATTCAAGAATTCAACAATGTTGGTGTATATGATGGTGAAATTTTTGTAAAGACAAAAAACATGATATCCACATATCTTCTCACCTCACATCATGTGCCTTTCAACTCTTGAAATTGATGGAGGGTCACACGAATCCAAATAAGTTTAAAGGCTTCTGTCTTCTAAATTGTATCTTTGTGCTAGACTGCTAGGTTACAAAAAATTAGCCATACATCAAAGGGTTTTCTGCAATTTGATAAGAAAAGCCAATGAAAGAAAAGTTCATAGGATTTTGATACTGACTTGCTCCAAGAATTTCGTCTAAAATCAAAACCCCTTATTTCGAGCGGGCTAAAATCACTTATAGTTCTATGGAGAAATACATTAAATCAGTTTTTCTATGAAACCACTTAACTGATATTGACCTCTCCAAAATCACTATGAATCACCTTAATTCCTTTTGTTCATTTTTTTTAATGACAAAACAATAGAATAATGTACACTAAATTTATCTAAAGCAAGCTAAGATCTTCATATCCTTTCCTTCTATTGGGACAAATGTTTTGTACTTGCTCCAAAATGGCAATAGAGCATGGAGACTTTCCCCAATGCACAACAAAAGTGCACATTTAAATTGCACAATAGAACAAAGAGACGTTTCATCATTTAATTTGACGAAATTAACGACTTTAATTTATTCTGAACTTAAATATACATTTTATTATGCAATGGAGAAATTGTAATGGAGCAGGGCAAATCGAAAAGTCAAACCCTAAACCAATTTCAGCCCACATTCAACTCTCAAATCCGACAAACTCATGTTTCTTGGCCATATTCCATTGTCATATATTAGGTTTGAGCCCTTAGGAGACAATTATATGTGAAACGTAATCCTAGCAATTCAGGTTTAGCCTAGTGATGTTCGAACGTTGTTCCCATCTCCAACTTTAAGAAAATTATATATTCGTGGAATTGGATGAGACTTAAATATGGTGAAACTTGTTTCTTTACAATAACGCATGATTATCTATTCTACTAACAAGACGTGGTAGTAATATTCATCTAGATTTATAAGTGAAAAATATTAAATTCGACTCATTTAGATAACGAGTTTAATACCTAATTATTCATTACATGTTCAATGAAGTAATTAAAAAAAAAGAAAAAGAAACTAAAAACAGGTGAGTTGTACATGCATTGTAAGCAATAGAAGTCAGGGATGAAGCAAATCGTTGTACACTAACTTTGTTACCTGATTTTGATCACCTTCTGTTGTGGGAAACTTGTGGTACTTTTCACTGGGAATATCATGGCTTAAAATTATTAATTAACCCGTGTTCGTCTAATTGTTATTCATCAACCCACTTAGAGGACCGTTCGAAAACACGAGATAAATTGAATGAAATCCAAAACTATTGCAAGGCAAGTTTTGAATAGTTTTCCATGAATTGGGTTTTAGGCTATAAACTCTGGCTTGAAAACTGAAAGAACATCATCTTTGTCATCAATCACAACAAGTTTATAGTCATCATTAGTTGAATGATCATACCCGAATCCGTAGTAATAATTAGTCTCCAAACTTAGTGGTGGCTTGGACTCAATCTCAATGGGTGGGAATGGATTCTTCTTGAAGTTTTGAATTGCCGGATTCCACAAAACAAATGTGTTTGGATTAAAACTTGATTTTTGGCCCAAGGTTGGAGTCGGCCCAAAAGGAGGCCTGGAGGAAGAGAAGATCAAAGCCCAGCCGAGGCTTGGGAAGGCAGGAAAGGGCCTTTTTCTGACTTGATACAATTCACAAAGGCCACTTGCCTACCTACCCAATGATCAAGTGGTGTAGACTGATCAGACTGCACAGCCCATAAAGTACTTTATGGTGGCATTACATGTAATAAAACTGATGAGTCATCACCCTCAGACCGCATTCGGGCAAAGCTGTTGCTACAGGAGCCGAACCGAGTAGTCTATAAAAGGAGGAAGAGAAGACAGGAATAAGGACACTCAATCAAACAAACAAAAGCACAAACTCTGCTCAAAAAGCCAGATTTGCCTTCAAACGAAGCTGTAGTCAGCCCAAGCTTTCATCCCCCTCGGGATAATCTTTTCTCCTAAACTTTGTAATAGCTCTGCTACCTTGTTCAAACTTGTTGTAGTATCGATTCACCCTTTTGTATTCTCCTTTCCCCTCGCCACCTAAGCTTTCAGACCTTTGACAGAACCACAAAGATAGGGACCTGCAAGACGATCAACCTTAATTAATAAGGTTTAATCTTGCCTGACCTGCTTTGTTCTGTCTTTGTCTTTTCTTTCTTTAAAGTCTAGCGATATGTTGTATGTTTTTAGTTATATGCAAGTTGTTCCTAGCAAAATCACGATGACAAAGCTTTCTCAACACTTGGATCTGATTTAAATATATCTTCAATGCTTAAATTAGATCCAAGTCCTAAGCCCGCAGGCATGTAAATCTGATTAGTTTAAAAGTCCTTGGCCTCAAGGCATAAAAAAGAACTTTATGTGGACTTAACCCATCCACGACAATCCTTGATAAACGAGAAGTCCAAAGTTACTTGGGGCGCAAGTAATCGACCTACCTTCTAGTTTTCTTTCTATTATATCATGATTATCATAGAACGCTTAAGCATGGGATGGACTCTAATGGAAAGCCTCAAGGCCTACACCTAAGGCCCCACAAAGGCATCCATTTGGATTCATCCTGTTCAGCGATCTTAGGAGTCTAAGCATAAGAATGAACTCTGATGAGAAGCCTCAAGGCCTACACCTAAGGCCCCACAAAGGCACCCATTTGGGTTCGTTCTATTCCTTGGATTCGGGTAATCAGAAATATAATAGTTAGAAGACTCCGACAATCACAAGAATACATATGATGCGTTCGAGTACTGGTTTAGTTATGTATGGGAAGCCTCAAGGCCTACATTTAAGGCCCCACAAAGGCACCTGTTATAACTAAACACGGTTTCTTGGATACATATATATATATATACAATGAAAGAACGACAACCATTTTACATCTGCCATGCTAAAGATGGCAGTGGCACGCCTGAGCACCTAAATGTTAACCTTGATTGTGAGCCTCAAGGCCTATACCTAAGGCCCCACAAAGGCACCTCTCAAAGTTAACTCTGTCCTTCTCTTTCAGCCTTGCCCGAAGAGTCTTGCCCGACGAGACTTGCCCGACGAGCCTTGCCCGACAACGCCCAGAAACGAAGCAGAAGTCCGACAGCAGCCCTCAACCGGCGCCAACCTCCAGGGGAGCTGTGTGCTCGTCGGCCAGGAAACATCCCCAGCGGAAATTCCTGCCACGAACATAGTTTTGGCACGCCCGGTGGGATTTACCAATCAGAAGATAGAGAAACGGAGATGCCAGAAGACTTGCAGAACACGTTATTTCAAATGTTGCAACGCTTGGAGAAAGCCTCCACGAGCTCTAGAAGTGATATTGATGTAGTTCCTCCCAGAGGAAAAAGACGTAAAGACAACCAGCCAGACGGGATGGACGTGATAATCAACCCTGCATGTCCCTTTCCAGAGGCCCCTATAAATATGCTGAATATAACATGGGCAGAGAATGGAAAAGGGAAGATTACAAGGGAAGAAGAAGAAAGACTGGCCAAGAAACCTACGGAGAAGATAAACAAACTACCCGTGTATCCAAAGGCTGCCATAATCAAGGGGATGTTTATGTGCAGTAAATGCCAGTGTGAGTGTGAGCTCGAGATTCCTTCGGCTGAAGTCCTCATTGATCACGAGTTAATCAGGAGGAAGGAAGAAGATGCAAGAAGAGAGGCCCGCGAAAGAAATAAGCAGGCAACAAGGAAGGACACCTCCCGAAGTGTTTTTCAACGCTTAGGAGGTGATTCCCAGCCCAAGGCTTTGTCAGAAGTGTTTCGAAACCATGAAGCTTCTGACGAGGCAGAAAAAATGGAGGCCACAATCCAAAGAGGTGCAGATCATCCTCAGAATGGCCAGATGAGGAGGGAAGTCAAGAGAACTGATGGGATAGCTAATCCCGACAGAAAAGGGAATTCTGCCCACCTCGGGCGGAAATGGTATGTAGTCGGAAAGAACGGACAGCCTACCAAACCAATGGGAGCCTCTATGATCAGGAGGGTTCAAAGGCAGCACAAGGCCTACATGAATTCCTTAAAAACCCCCACTACCTCTGAAACCTCAAAAACTCAAAAGTTGGAAAGAGCAACATCTGAAGGTAGTAGCCAGCTCCATTGGCGACATAAGAAGGAGGTAGAGAAAGCCAACAGCAAAGCTGAAGGGGTGGGGGATCATGTGCCGCAGAGCCAACATCCTGGGAAGTATAGGATCTTGAGAAGAGCTCAAGAAGATCCAATCATGGTACCAACTCCTGGATGGAAGCCGGAGCCTATTCACATGGGAACCGTTGCGGGACCACTTTCTCTGCCATTGGTGGATCCATTTGGTGAAGTTCCAAAACAAACGTTGTACGAGGGCATGGGTCAACTACAACAGGAGAGGATACCAGAACCTCTGCTCCCAGCCGATGCGATGGCCTGGTTAGATGAATTCATGGACCATATTGGGAGCAAGAAGGAGGATGTACTCGAGCCCAGTAATTTCCACATCAACATGGCGTATATATTATTCGCCACTTTTGGTGCCAGACCTGATCAACCTACTACTATGGAGGGTGATTACTTAACAACAGAGCCAATGATGGCACAAGTCAATGTGGATATAGCAGAAGAAGAAGACTTGGGCAGAGCTGAGCCCTCAGAAACATCCAAAGGTGGTCCTCTAAGGATTTACACAAATGAGATGGTGTTTAGCCGTCTGAGTATTTCGTTGGCCAACCATCTGAAGCCTATATATGTTTCAGCTCACTTAGAAGGTGTGCCCTTCAAAAGAATTTTGGTTGATGGAGGAGCAGCGGTTAACGTGTTACCGGCCAAGCAGATGAGGAAGATGGGGAGAGGTACGGAAGATCTTATTCCCACGGACCTTACGGTCTCTAGCTTCTCAGGTGCCATCACTAAGACTTATGGCATATTACCTTTGGATGTGGACTTGGGATCCAAAAAGATAATGTTAGCATTCTTTGTGGTGGACTGCACCTCCACTTACGGAGCCTTACTCGGAAGAGATTGGATCCATCAAAGTTTAGCCATACCTTCCACTCTTCATCAACAAGTGGCGGTATATCATGAGGCGGGGGTTGAAGGACCAGGCTTTTGGGAGATAGTAGAGGCCGAAACACGGCCGTTCCTCCCCTCGGCCAATGTTGCAGAAGCAGGTTTCTACAATCCCAACGTAGGAATCTTGAAATGTTCAAGAGCTGATAAGAACGGCCGCCCTACCAAGGTGACGGCCCAAAAGCTTTTGGAACAAGGAATGCTCCTTACTAAGGAGGAGTGGGATAGACCCTGTCTCGTACCAATTTCCCTACACCATCAATGACTGAACAAAAGAAGAAAAATCAGGTCATGGCAGTTAGATCCCTAATTAAAAGGCTGTTGGTATATGGGAAAGGAAGAAGACAAGAGAATGAGCAGGAAGAAGCTTCGACCAGCCAGCATGAAAATGAAGAGGAATCTTGCAGTGAAGAACTGGATAGGGCTATTCAGATGGCCGAGTGTATATATGATCTAGATGGGCCAGACGACTTGCCCGAGAGCCCAGAATTGGTCAAATTTTTATGTGCAGAACCTGATAAACCATCACCCGAAGTTCAGGATCCTTTGGAAGTTATTGATCTAGGCACAGAGAAGGATCCAAGACCAATACAGATCAGTGGTTTATTAGGGGCCAAGGATCGGGCCAGGATTATTTGTCTCCTGCAAGAATTCAAAGACTGTTTTGCTTGGCATTACACCGAGATGCCAGGGTTAGATCCAACCTTGGTGGAACATAGAATGCCCATCAATGAAGGATATAAACCGGTCAAGCAAGCACCACGAAGGATGTCAAAGGAGATAGAAGAAAAGGTCAAAGAAGAGATTGAGAGGCTAGTGAAAGCTGGCTTTATCAGACCAGCCAAATATGTGGAGTGGTTAGCCAACATCGTGCCCGTTTTAAAAGCTGTAACAAAAGCAGTACGATGTTGTGTTGATTACAGAAATATTAATGGCGCTACACCAAAAGATGAGTACCCCATGCCTATGGCTGATTTGTCCATAGATGCAGTAGCAAAGCATCAAGTTTTATCTTTTATGGATGGAAATGCCGGATATAACCAGATAAAGATGGCTCCAGATGATATTCATAAAACAGCTTTTAGGTGTCTTGGTCATGTGGGGGCATATGAGTATCTGGTCATGCCATTCGGGCTCAAGAATGCTGGCGCAACATATCAAAGAGCAATGAATGCCATTTTTCATGATCTAATCGGCCAGAGCATGGAGGTCTATATCGACGACATCGTGGTGAAATCTAAAACAGAAGAACAGCATCTAGTAGATCTCAGTCAAGCATTGATAAGGATGCGGATCCACAAATTGAAGATGAATCCAAAGAAGTGTGCATTTGGAGTAAGAGCGGGCAACTTCTTGGGATTCTTGGTGCATCAGAGAGGTGTGGAAATGGACAAAAACAAGTCTCGGGCAATATTGGAGTCACATCCACCCACCAACAAAGTGCAGCTTCAGAGACTACTAGGCAAGATCAACTTCTTGAGGAGATTCATTGCCAATTTAGCAGGCAAAATCCAACCGCTGACTCATTTACTAAGGTTGAAAGATAAAGAACATTTCGAGTGGGGGCCGACCCACCAACAGGCATTTGACAGCATTAAGGCCTACCTAACTTCTCCACCAGTGCTGGTACCACCTCAAAGGGGAAAGCCCTTGAAGCTATATATTTCTGCTTCGGAAAAGTCAATTGGGAGTTTGCTAGCTCAAAATAATGAAGGTGGAAAAGAGCAGGCCGTATACTACCTCAGCAGAATTTTGACCGAAGTAGAAACAAGATATTCTCCGTTGGAGAAATTGTGTTTGGCTCTATATTTTACGGCCAGCAAGCTAAGACATTATATGTTACCTTGTCACGTACACATCATTGCCAAAACAGATGTGATAAAGTACATGTTGTCAAAGCCTATGCTAGCAGGAAGGATTGGGAAGTGGATTCTAGCACTGTCAGAATTCAGCTTTCAGTATGTACCTCAAAGGGCAGTCAAAGGTCAGGCAATAGCTGATTTCTTGACCGAGCATCAGGAACCTCAAAGTGAGGTAATCAATATCCCAGGGAGTTTGGAGGTGACTAGCGTTTGGATCCCACCAAGAAGTGATGTTTCGGGCAACGAAGATTGGATCCAGCAAGAGATAAGAAGAGTAACGGGCCTATGGATTACTCCTTGGAAGCTATATTTCGATGGATCCCACACTCAGAAGGCTGCAGGAGCTGGGATTGTGATTATAAATCCTTAGGGGGTTTATCATTATTACTCATTCCTGCTCGATTACCAGGAAAATACTAATAATCGGGCAGAGTATGAAGCATTGATTATTGGTCTGGAAATCTTGTTGGATTTGGGGGCAGCAGAGGTAGAAGTCTTTGGTGATTCAGAGTTGGTAGTAAACCAGCTAAATGGCGAGTTCAAGTGCAGACATATCACTATGGCGGGGTACTATATGGCAGCAACACAATTGTTGAGTTTCTGGGAATCCGAGATATCGGTCAATCATATTCCTAGGGGATCTAACTTAGCAGCCAATGAAATGGCGCAACTCGCCTCAGGAGTGCCAATACAGGAAAGAAAGTATGGAGTAAATGTCGAGATTCAAATAAGAAACCTTCCTTCCATCTTGGATCGGGGGTTTAGTTTGGATGTAATGGTTCTAGAAGCCAAGATGGAAGATTGGAGGGCACCCATCATTTATCACCTGAAGGATCCTTCTTCACCTACAAGTAAGAAGAATAGACAGCAAGCAACCAAATATGTCTTATGGGCGAAGAACCTTCTGAGAAAAACCCCGGATGGATTACTGTTAAAATGCTTAGGCCAGGAAGAATCCATGAGAGTGATGGCCGAAGTACGTGAGGGAATATGTGGAGCACATCAAGCGGGGACAAAGATGAGATGGCTACTCAGAAGGTACGGTTATTTCTGGCCCGACATGGAAAAAGACTGCAAGTCTTATGCCCGCGGTTGTGAAGAATGCCAGAGGCATGGACCTCTCCAACACGTGCCTTCAGTACCTTTGAATCCAGTGGTCAAGCCTTGGCCGTTCCGAGGATGGGCGATGGACTTCATCGGGTAAATTTATCCAGCTTCCAGTAAAGGGCATACTTTTATAATTGTGGCGATGGATTACTTCACCAAGTGGGTGGAAGCATCAGCAGTAAAATCCGTAACTTCCACCGTAGTCAAGAATTTTATCGATACCAAAATCCTGCACAGATATGGGGTGCTCGAGACTATAGTGACGGACTGTGGGCCATCTTTCATTTCAAAAGAAGTCGAGGAGTTTGCAAGCAAGTATAAGATAAAGATGATCCAATCCAGTCCGTACTACCCTCAGTCAAATGGGCAGGCTGAAGCTAGCAATAAGATCCTGGTCAACATTATTAAAAGAATGGTGACAGATAGTCCAGAAAAGTGGCATGAGATGTTGGGGAACACGTTGTGGGCATACAGGACTTCCAAAAGAGCGGGGACCGGCACAACTCCTTATGCTTTGACGTTCGGGCAAGATGCAGTGCTCCCCATGGAGATCAACGTTAGTTCCGTAAGAATTCAAAACCAATTTGGGTTACATAGTACAGAATATATCGAAGCTATGTGTCAAGGTATTGAAGATCTGGATGCAGCCCGAATTGAAGCCTTGAACCAGATTCAGGAAGGAAAGATAGCTGTTGCCCGAGCTTATAACAAGAAGGTAAAGGTAAAGTCTTTCAAAGAGGGAGATTTAGTATGGAAAACAGTCCTCCCGCTGGGAGCTCAGCTTCGGGGTTTTGGAAAGTGGAGCCCGACATGGGAAGGTCCTTTCATTATCAGTCAAGTCTTGAATAAAGGAGGATACTACCTAGCGGACCTCGAAGGAATTAGGCAGAAACATCCCATTAATGTTAGATTCTTAAAGAAATATTGTCCTACATTATGGGATGTTAGGGATTGTTACATTGAAGAGGGGGCAGAGTGAAGCAAGCTTCGGGAATCCCATATGCAGTGTTTTTATTCATCAAACATTCAAAGAAGGCAGAGAGACAGAAATTGCTAAAATAGTATTTATTTCATGTCGACAAATTGATGAAATTTACAGAGTTCCAATCCTCTGTATTACATTTAATTCTCTCTGAGTATGGTGGTGTCTTCAACTGGTTTCCCGACGTCTTCTTGGATGGAACCCAATCGGGTGATCGGGTTGTGCGGCCAACATGGGCCTGGTAGAGGATCCTCCAGCGGAGCTGTCACCATATGTGATGGTGAAGTCCGATTTATCACCGCAACTTGCGGGGGGACAAACCATCAGGAGGAAGCCGCCTGACCAGGGGTGTTGGAGATAGAGGGGCGGTCGACCAAGGGTGTTAGAGATAGCAGTCATCAGTTAAAACCTCATTTTCTCGCGAAAAGGGAGTTTTAGGAAGCTCCACTCAAAACCTAAGGAACCCATTTCTCAGTTGCTAAGAGAAAACAAGAACGCTCAAGATAGATGGAAGTTGAAGGCCAGAGCCAGAGGAAAGTTGGTGGTTTTGTAAGAGAAGTCCCGAGCTAGATTTTATAGAGCTCAAATGACAGTTCAAGGGTCATGAAAAGAGCAAGGGGCACTGGAAGCACCAATTTCCAAGGACGGATATGCATGCATACGGATATTCAATCAATGTCGACGCTTGAGATTCCAACCTTCACATTAATTGAATGGGGCACTGTTTGGATTAAAACTTGATTTTTGGCCCAAGGTTGGAGTCGGCCCAAAAGGAGGCCTGGAGGAAGAGAAGATCAAAGCCCAGCCGAGGCTTGGGAAGGCAGGAAAGGGCCTTTTTCTGACTTGATACAATTCACAAAGGCCACTTGCCTACCTACCCAATGATCAAGTGGTGTAGACTGATCAGACTGCACAGCCCATAAAGTACTTTATGGTGGCATTACATGTAATAAAACTGATGAGTCATCACCCTCAGACCGCATTCGGGCAAAGCTGTTGCTACAGGAGCCGAACTGAGTAGTCTATAAAAGGAGGAAGAGAAGACAGGAATAAGGACACTCAATCAAACAAACAAAAGCACAAACTCTGCTCAAAAAGCTAGATTTGCCTTCAAACGAAGCTGTAGTCAGCCCAAGCTTTCATCCCCCTAGGGATAATCTTTTCTCCTAAACTTTGTAATAGCTATGCTACCTTGTTCAAACTTGTTGTAGTATCGATTCACCCTTTTGTATTCTCTTTTCCCCTCGCCACCTAAGCTTTCAAACCTTTGACAGAACCACAAAGATAGGGACCTGCAAGACGATCAACCTTAATTAATAAGGTTTAATCTTGCCCGACCTGCTTTGTTCTGTCTTTGTCTTTTCTTTCTTTAAAGTCTAGCGATATGTTGTATGTTTTTAGTTATATGCAAGTTGTTCCTAGCAAAATCACGATGACAAAGCTTTCTCAACACTTGGATCTGATTTAAATATATCTTCAATGCTTAAATTAGATCCAAGTCCTAAGCCCGCAGGCATGTAAATCTGATTAGTTTAAAAGTCCTTGGCCTCAAGGCATAAAAAAGAACTTTATGTGGACTTAACCCATCCACGACAATCCTTGATAAACGAGAAGTCCGAAGTTACTTGGGGAGCAAGTAATCGACCTACCTTCTAGTTTTCTTTCTATTATATCATGATTATCATAGAACGCTTAAGCATGGGATGGACTCTAATGGAAAGCCTCAAGGCCTACACCTAAGGCCCCACAAAGGCATCCATTTGGATTCATCCTGTTCAGCGATCTTAGGAGTCTAAGCATAAGAATGAACTCTGATGGGAAGCCTCAAGGCCTACACCTAAGGCCCCACAAAGGCACCCATTTGGGTTCGTTCTATTCCTTGGATTCGGGTAATCAGAAATATAATAGTTAGAAGACTCCGACAATCACAAGAATACATATGATGCGTTCGAGTACTGGTTTAGTTATGTATGGGAAGCCTCAAGGCCTACATTTAAGGCCCCACAAAGGCACCTGTTATAACTAAACACGGTTTCTTGGATACATATATATATATATATATATACAATGAAAGAACGACAACCATTTTACATCTGCCATGCTAAAGATGGCAGTGGCACGCCTGAGCACCTAAATGTTAACCTTGATTGTGAGCCTCAAGGCCTATACCTAAGGCCCCACAAAGGCACCTCTCAAAGTTAACTCTGTCCTTCTCTTTCAGCCTTGCCCGAAGAGTCTTGCCCGACGAGACTTGCCCGACGAGCCTTGCCCGACAACGCCCAGAAACGAAGCAGAAGTCCGACAGCAGCCCTCAACCGGCGCCAACCTCCAGGGGAGCTGTGTGCTCGTCGGCCAGGAAACATCCCCAGCGGAAATTCCTGCCACGAACAAAATGTTCGAATGAATCTCAAACCGTTTTGGAGTGGCCCCGTATGAAAGTAGAAGCCCATGCATGCTTTTTCAAAGGCTCCTCTCCGCTGCTGCCAATGGTATCGTCGTCGTGAAAAGGCAATACCAAGAACTCATCGGGTATATTCAACAACGATCAATGTTCTTGACTAAAATACTGCGAAAAGATCGAGTTGTTTGGAAGGAGCGTTGGAGATGGGTCTTGATGAACTTTTGTTCATGAACGGTAGCATTTCAAACTTTGCAAACACACGTAGAACTCCTCAGAAGGGAGCCGTACAAGGACTTCAACAAGTAACTCCGGTGGTAAGTCTGACACTTGAGGTTTAGGGTTAGAGTTCAGTTATGCAGTTTTAGGGTTTAGGCCCTAGTACGCCTTTTCTGTTCTGGAAACAGAGAAGCACGACCTTAACGAAACACGAAGCTGTCCGGCCGGGTCAAGTCCTAATGAACCCAACCATTGTCAGCCCACATTTAACTTTCGGATCCGACGCCTCGTGTTTCTTTCTTGGCTGTTGTCAATTTCCATTAGGAGACAATTACATGCGGAACCCTAGATATTGAGGTTTAGCCTACCGATGTTAGAAAGCTCTCACTATCATTATAACTTAAAAAAAAAATATATATATATATATATATATATTTATATTTATATATAAAGCTTGAGAAAAAAATTCACTACGGAACTCTCACAAAGGGGAAGTCGTATGCATTAAAAGTCGAATGTATGTTCAATAAAATGGATTAAAATACTGTGGAATTCGTTCCTTTGTGAAAGTATTAACTATCTATCCAAAATTTTATCTTGTAATTATTAGATTATAAAATGTAGGGCCACTAGCAATAAGTTTTAGTAGTTTATTTTTAGTTATAACTTGTAATTGATTGGGTTTTAAGTTCAACTCGTCTCGATAGCGAGTTTGATATGGTGATTGATATGCGGCTTCGTCCACATCCCTTACTACTTAGTAGGATATCGTTGCATATAAAACCAAATATATGAAACACTTGCAGAGATTGTGTTTCCATGTTGATTTTCTTCAATTGGTTTAATTTAACGGCCAAAAATTGAAATCATATGTGTGTAATAAAAACGGATGTGTGAATAGCATCACTCAACATCTTAATCATGGAATAACTATTAATATAAAACAAGAAAAAGATTATTTTTAAATTAAATCAATCATTACATAATAATAATAATATAGCTAGTTAGGTTGTTGTATTAGAGAAAATTCAACACCACGTGAAACTAGATTTGCATTTGATTACTTAAACAAGAAGCTGATTAAAGTCTGTTTTTTTCCTCTTTAGTGTAAATCAACCCGACATTACCAAAGACTGTTGAAAAGGAGGGAAGGAATTTTTGTCTATATCCATCGAATGGGAAGGATTTCTTCTCTATATTTCAACAAACTAGAAACAGGTTCACAATTCCCAACCCACATTTTTTTTTACGAGTCAATTATAATCAGATACTGAACTCACTATTTATACGAATCCAACCCCAGCCCCTCCATTACAAATATAAAAAAAAATATCGAAAATGCTCATGACATGATTAATTCAATTTTAAATTGTTGACTCTGATGAAAGAGTAACAATTGACCCATAGTTTTTGACACTCCAGAGCGTTTTACATTTCTACACGCGCAATGGGAGGAGGTCAGATGTTAAATTAGTATTGTGAATTGTTTAGACGTCAATTATTTTATACATGATAAATTTTTAAAAAAAAATTAGAAATGAAAAAATGACTGTTTTTCGATACTAGTGATATTGGTGGAGCGGGATTAGAATTTAAAACTCCAACTGCATAAGATACATGTAACCAATTGAGATATAAGCCTTTTAAATCAAAATATGACCTTTAAAACATGAATAATTTAGAATTTTATTTGAATGCGCATGAAATAGAAAAATCATAAAGTTGACAAGATGAGAATGAGAAGGGATGGACTCTGTTCTAATTTATACAGCGGGGTAGAGATTATAGTATACATATAAAATGACCAAAAAGCCCTTATCCCCGCAGGATGACAGATGCGTACAATGCAATGCAGTTTCCGAGCGGTCAACAATCCACATTGTTCCCATTTTGAGGTTATATTTTATTAGGCTAGTTTGTATTAATGCATCGAGTGCGTACAAAGTACAATTTGTACAAGCATCATCAGACGGCCGTCGCGGATTACGTTACAGCCAGAATCCACCATCTTCTCCTCCCCCTCCTTCCTTCCTAACACCAATACCAACGTCAAAGGCCGGTCCTTTTCTCTTCTTTTCCCCTCTGCAAATTCAATCAATAACAAGGCAGCAGTTTCGGTTTTTGACAATACCAGCCTCCTCAGCCGCCTCTCACTGTAAATTCAGGTGCTTTTTTTTTCTTTCTGTTCAGCTGAGCTGCTTATAGATTCATAGTACTGGTTTGTGTAGAGAATTTTAGATGTTGGGTTTTGGAGTTTGACTGGACTTTTGTACAAGTTTCTGGTTTTTGTGAATTGGGTTTCAAGCAATTCGTGAAAGTTTGGAACTTTTGGTGGTTTTAGGTGTTCGGATTGGTTTTTGAGGTACTTTTTCAGCTGGGTTTTCTGTGGAGCTTCTGAATGTTGGGGTTTTGAGTTGACTGGATTTTCATATGAGTTTGTGGTTTTGTGAATTGGGTTTCAAGTAATTTAGTAAAAGATTGGAATTTTGGTGCTTCCAGGTGTTGGGATTGATTTTTGGGATACTTTTACCAGCTGGGTTTTAGATAGTTTTCCTATTTCCAGTTGTGAATTGGCTATTGAAGACTTTGGTTGAATTCGTGGGCACGTCAAGAAATCGAATTCTCTAGTGGGGAACTATGTGAAGATATGTAACTCAATTTTCATCCGTTTCGTTTGATGAGGATTTCAACCACTGTGTAACGAATCGAGGTTCGAATTGCTCATTTCAGTGGCTGTTACATAAGAATCTTGCTGGTTTGGAGCAATTTGAGGTCCTAATTATCGGTAACAGTACTGGCAGAAACGAAAACTGTCAGTAACTTTGATCAGCTCCTTTCTTGTTTTTGGGATTCTCTCATCTGTCAATCTGGTGACCTGAGTTTTGTATAGACTTTGGTTGAATTCGAAAGTGATGGCCAAACACTAAATTAGTGGGCTTTGGAATTTCTATATAGGTTGAACTACATAAGGTCTTTGTTTTTTCGCATGCTCTGATCTTTGGGCTTTTCTTCGCAACAACTTGACGAAGAATAGAACAAAGTTAGATGTTCCATCATTCTGTCCGTCCCAAAACGGGAGTTGAACAGATTATCCCCTTAAGAATGGCCATCACAGTGGTAAGTCTATTGCTGTTTGTGCAGTTGCCAGCAATCTTTGCCTCTGAGTTTGTTATACAGTCAAGGGGATGTAGCGATCACATTGCCTATTCAAGTTCTCATGGTCACAAATTGTTTTACATAAATGGGAATTCAGTGGAAAAAGCTTTATTCTGCACGGCTTTTCAGACATACTATGCAAATGGTTGCATTTTGGAAGGCGACCTTGGCATTTACCATTGTGCTTTGGACCTTTCACGTGGTATGATTGATATGATATATTACTTCGGTTGCTTGTTTTAAGTTGATTTATTACTTATGTAAAGCTTTTAGGACCTTCATTAAGTATTGCTTCTCTTGCAGTTGATTTTCCCTTGAGGACGGTGAGGAAACTTTTGCAGAAGGAGTCAAGGGATAAATCTACTTTCGACAACAAAGAAAAGAAAGATTTTGCATCTCTGTCTGCGACGACAAAAGTCGGAATAGCAGCAAGTGGAATGTTTCTCGCGTGTTGTGTTTTTCTTTGTCCTTGCTTTTTCAAAAAAAGGAGAGAAAGTGCTCACAAAGTTCTTGCAAAGGAGCCAAATTCAAGTGAGTCTCTTGCATTAGCCCATCTATCTACAATTCGGAGAACAATTGCATTTTTGTTGCCTCTTATTAGTTTACCTTCTATTAGTTTCCTCACTGACTTCTTTATTTTGTTATTGATGCTAAATTGATTATCCTTTTGCAGTGGATTCAGTTTCTTCTTTTGAAGTGAATTCTGGTCCTGAAAAGATCCCGGCCAGTCCACATCGTGCGCCACCAAGTCCGCATCGTGTGCCACCAAATCCACATCGTGCGCCACCAAGTCCGCATCGTGTGCCACCAAGTCCACATCGTGTGCCACCTAGTCCGCGATTTTCAATGTCTCCAAAACTCAGTAGACTTGGATCAGTGCATCTCAGTTTGAATCAGATTGCAAAAGCAACTCGCAACTTCTCTCAATCACAACAAGTTGGTGAAGGAGGTTTTGGAACTGTATACAAAGCCCGGCTAGATGATGGCCAAGTGGTTTCCATTAAACGAGCAAAGAAGGTATGGACAGTTCTATGTTAAAACTTTGTTGTGGGTTTTCAATGAAATATTGGTAATTGCCAGTTTGTTTATGAATGGATCCTTTGGGCCCTAACAGTGAATTGACTAGTTGTGTGTACTGGGTTCAGTTAGAAAACTAACATGCTGAAGTTGTATGCTTGTGACGTGGTTCAATATTTCAACATTGAAGTAGGCTTACATGGTCGGATTTCTGCATAGCATTATTTGTTGTGGAATTACTAGTGTTCGTGGTGGCAATATTTCTATCGAACACTCAAGTGGATTTTTAAGGAAGTTTTTATTCTCATGTCAGTGATTCAATCAAATGATTGCTATTTTGTTAACATGGAAACTTTGTAACAGGAATACTTTGAGAATTTACAAACTGAATTCAGCAGTGAAGTTGAACTGCTTGCCAAAATTGATCATCGAAATCTCGTAAAGCTACTAGGTTATGTTGAAGAAGGAAATGAGCGCCTTATCATTACGGAGTATGTGGCAAACGGTACTCTTAGAGAACATCTGGATTGTAAGCTTACTCAAATCCTTTCATAACATTAGCTAGTTCTGATTTATAAAGTGATGAGATCGTAAATAATTATGCTGCTACACTGGCAGGTCAGCATGGGAAAATCCTAGAGTTCAACCAGCGACTTGAAATTGCCATCGATGTTGCTCACGCCCTTACCTATCTTCATTTATATGCTGGTAACAAACTCTTCATTTAATGCATGCATCACAGTTTTTGCTTACGTTTTATTTTTCGGGATACGAATGAAGAATTGGTTTTGATTTGTCAACCTGATTGATGCCTAATCTGTTATCCATCTCGCAACAGAAAAGCAAATCATCCATCGAGACGTGAAGTCCTCCAACATTCTTCTGACAGAAAGCATGAGAGCCAAAGTGGCAGATTTTGGATTTGCAAAGCTTGGCCCGATGGACTCAGATCGAACACACATTTCAACCAAAGTGAAGGGAACTGTCGGTTATCTTGACCCTGAGTACATGAAAACCTATCAACTCACCCCAAAAAGTGATGTTTACTCGTTTGGGATCTTACTAATAGAAATTTTGACTGGCCGTCGTCCAGTGGAGTTGAAGAGACCTGTTGAAGAGCGGGTGACCCTCAGATGGGTAAGTTGCGCCGCTAAGAAATATTGACGAGAAATAGTATAGTCAACATTCAACAAGATAAAAATCACTAATTATATAGCGTGCTATTAAAATGTGATATGGTTACGTGGTATTATAATGTCATGTTATTGTAACGATTATATCTGGTTTCAACATTTTGCAGGCCTTCAAGAAGTTGAATGAAGGGCGCGTGGCGGAAATGGTTGATCCTTTGATGGAGGAAAATATAGATGCAGAGGTTCTGATGAAAATCTTCGAATTGGCAATCCAATGTGCAGCCCCCATCCGAGTTGATCGGCCGGAGATGAAATCGGTGGGAGAGCAGTTGTGGACAATAAGGGCAGACTACCTCAAAAGTGTCAAGAGAGGGCAGTAGAGAAATCTTTCTCCATTCTTATTCCCTCACTGTTGTTTTCAACTTACCATGTAAAATTTAATTTGGTCAGACTCACAGACACAAGTTTGCTTTTCGTTTTGGCCATTTTCTCGACGTCGTTTTCGCCTTGAACATACTTTGGATGTGTAATTCTTTGATTACCAAATCGAAGCAAGTTCCGACAGGGTTCCAATTTTTTTATTTTCGCCGTGATTTCGCATGTTTAACTTCCGGCAGCGGTTGTTTAGCTGTAATTTCTTCACTATCCTGTGTGGGATCAACCATTTAGTTGGGAAAATGAACAAGTTAAACTGTAAAAATCTACGAGACATTGGGACCGTCGTAAATATTACAAGAAAAAAGTAACTAAATTATAGCTTTTTACAGTTGCACCTTGTCTTATTTTCCTTCTATTTGGCTGGGTACAAATTCCTGGTTTGTCATGCTGTCTAACGATATAAACTACTGCCCTTCCGGTCTTGAGCTCTCGAGGCCATGACAAACTCGAAAAATAACGAGATACCGGACGTGTCATGATTTCATACCGTCGAATGAAGATTATTTACGAGACCTTCTTCGGGGGGGGAACTACAATGCTAGGCTGAAAATGCCCCTAAATGAGTTTTGGCGGAGGTGGCAGCTGGAATCTTAGTCTTTTCCACCTGCTACTCACCAGCATAGGGTGCAAGCTCAATATATGTTCTGGCATGAAGTCGTGCCTCGTCAATATACCCACCACGGGTGTTCTCTGCAATCGAGCAGCGTAGATATGACAAGCAATCAGTAAGAAAACTGCTATAAGGAATCATTCGAGCTTCGATGGATTGATAAATAATTAGCAATTTAGCATAAGATCGTGATGTTAGCTACAAAAACTTCCAAGGAATTTGCACTTACATTGGACAGCTTGGGTATCACTAGAAGGTGCCTTAAGCCAACTTCTCGGAAAAGTATAAGAGCCTTTGCCAGTGACATCGTTTCCACAACAGTGTAAGGTGAAGTATTAGTAAAGGGATGCAAGTCGATGAACATTTCCATCTCTTCCTCGGTCAGTTCTATATCTTCTATCTTGTCCCCTTTGCCTGAACCCCTCTTGGCAAAATCCACTGATGAGAAGAGTTTAAACGAATCGGTGCTCGCCAGAACTGGGTTGGACACGAATGCTTTCTTCTTCAGCAATTCAATAAGATGGGCACGGAGGACTATACCAAACAAAACGGGCGTTTCAGAAAGCGGAGGCTCATCAATCACAGGGAACCCATTATGCCCTGTAGTACGGAGGATGTGTACTATGTTACCAACCTTCTCAATGCCTTGAAATAGTTGAAGTGGCCCTGTTACTACATCCGCTACTGTCAGCTGCCGCATATATGGTTCAACATGACTTTCCAGATAGGGAAGACCCTTTGCTTTCATAATAAGATCATATATATTGCTATTGAAAGCATCCGCCGTTGTCTTTGAAACAAGAAGAACCACCATTATTAATGGCAGCAATAACAGATTATTGGTCAATTCCAGAATAATCACACATAGAGAGACCGTCATCCTCATGGTTCCACCAAGAAGAGCAGCAGCACCCAGCACAGCATATAGACCGTGATTGAGATTCGAGTGTTTACCAACCAGCATTCCGAAAAAACGCCCATAAGATGCACCAGTCACAATAACAGGTACGAAAAGACCAGCTGGCACAACCACCCCGTAGCTAAAGATACTCAAGAAAAAACAGGTGACGAAAAATATGATCATCGAGGAATATTGAAACTCAGAATCAGTATTCTTGCTGAAGAGGTTTCTAATAGCATCATCATTCGTGTTAAATATGAGGCTGGCAAGGTCATTATAGTGACCAGCAGGACATTGAAACTTCTTGTAGTTACCAGACCGTCCAATGGTAGGGCAGGCTTCTACTGCATCACGTGGGCAAGGTCGGCAAGTTGCAAGCCACGGTAATCCAAAAAGAAGACAAGATGTGAAAATGGAGACTGTACAAGCTATAAGGATTTTATAAACGACACCTCTCCTGGCCAAAGGAAAACATCAAGGGGATCTCAGTCAGCAAATATAGCGTTTTAGAACATTTTGAAAATACTAATCTGTGCATGCGTGACTAAGCTGAAGTGCTTACTCATGGATGATATTGTATATTCGGATAACTTTTGTTAATAGAGAATTGTATAGGCTGCCCAATATGCCGCCTAAAAACCCAAGGAGAAGCACGGGAGGCACATCGGTAATGTGATATGATATATTTTCTGAATAGACATCAAACATTATCAGTCCCCCAGTACCAAAAAGCCCACATTTTCCGCTGTAGCAAACATCAATCAGAGCTCGAAGCACAATTGCGATTACAGCTGTTGTAAAGAAAGCTCTCCACAGAAGGGCACTTCTCCACCTACAAAACAAAAGCTTGGTTGAATAAAATGTGCCAATCCGCTGGATCCCAATATGTATGGTTAAGTATTGAATATTGATACAAACGGAAACACTTAGGGTTATATGCAATATATATATAATTGGAAATCCATTTTACACCCGTATGTCACGAATGCAAAGTGATGACATGCAAATGTATAGGATGTTTAGTATAAGAGAATTCAACTTGTTAGTACTATGAATGAAAAGCAATGACCAAACAAACGAGTTCAGATAGAGAGCTTGATGTACCAAGATGCCATTTCTTCAAAAGCAAAGAGTACCCCACCGACAGGGGAACGAAAGGATGCACCAATTCCAGCAGCTGCTCCACACGTTACGAGATCCCTACGATCGCGATCATTCTTGAAATATCGTAGCCATTTCCATGTCAAGCCATGCTTCTTCGATCCTCCCTGACCCAACAATGATGCAACACACGCACCGGTATGTACCATGGGCCCTGCCTTTCCAATAAGAAGAGAGGACGACACTGCAGTAACACTGCCAACAATCTGAAACAAAAGAAAAATATGAAATTTTGCAATCCGAATTTCAGTTGAGATCATAAATTATCATATGCAGAATTCACATAATATTTCGATGTGCAAGTTCGGATTACATGAGTGTGAAATTGCAATACCTACTATCAAGTTGCTGACTTTCGTACACATTAAGCAAAACTCAGTTCACAACGGAAATTGGCAAAAGCTGCTTTGCTGAAAAGCAATTTACACAATGCAACAACACTTGTAAAAGCAAAAGCAGAGTCAGTTGGTCACCTTAACAAGCAAAGTCTTTATTGAATATATTCCGGGCGCATCGACGCCGTTCAGGTACGCCTTCACCTCCGGTATACCGGACCCTGCGGCGGCGGGCGCCACGAAAGCGGTGACCACAACCGCGAAGAAAGTCAAACCCAAATTTGAGAAGAAGAAGACGGCAAAAGCCAGCCAAAACCTGTAAAATCCCCATCAACAAAAAGCAAAATTGAAGACAACAAATCCAAAAAAAACAACCAAAATTCAACCCTGAAGTAAAAGTGGAGCAACCTGCGCTGCAACATCATGTTGGACGTGACAACAAACTTAATGCCGGCGATGTTTTCGACGGCGAGGTTGTTGCAGAATGCAATGAGTCCGACGACGATGCCAACAAGGAAACACGAGACCCACTTCATGAATATGTACTGTAACACGTGGGCCTTCCCGCAACTCCGCCAGTCCTGCTTGAAGAACTCGTTCTCGAGAATCTCGTAATCGAGGCTCTCGATTGGGCGGACATTGGCGCCGACCAGCGCCACCTGTGACGTGGAGTTCGGGGCGTACCGCTGGCGCGAGATTAACGGGGCGGTGATGGATTCCGGGTCCTCCGCCGCATTGAGGCTGGCGTTGGTGTTGCCGTTGATGAACATGGTTCTGTGTTTTTGGGGTCGCGGCGGCGGACGGGCGGAGCGTTTAACTCGGAGTCATGAGTCAGAACTCGAACTCGGTTGGAGTGTTGAGAGTAAAGTGGCTGTTTGTGTTTGTATATGTTTTTGTGTTGGTGGGCGCTCCCTCTGTCTCTGTCGATTCTTATTTGCAGAGTTTGCTGGAATCGGGACTCTTCCGCTTTTGGGCAACGCTACGCTTCTCCTCCTTCCAATTTTGGTTCTATTAAATAGTTTATTTTTTTCCGACTTTTATCGTGTTAAATACATGTAAGCATTTTAGTCAAATTCGTGTCTAAAAGTGAAATAATTATTTAATTACAATTATTTCTTTAATTATTCAAGTTCTCGCATCCTAATTCGAATTAGTTTATGGGTTGTGGTGCATTTGTTGTCACATCCCGGTCCGGGTCCTTACCACATCTCAGGCTCAACTCCACTATAGCACGATATTGTCCGTTTTGGGCTCCAACCATGCCTTGCTCAAGGCTACTATAGCACGATATTGTCCGCTTTGGGCTCCGACCATGCCTTCACGGATTTGTTTCTGGGAACTCACACGAGAACTTCTCATTGGGCCACCCATCCTGGGATTGCTCTCGTCCAAACTCGCTTAACTTCGGAGTTCCTACAGAACCCAAAGTCAGTGAGCTCCCAAAAAGCCTCGTGCTAGGTAGAGATGAGAATATACATATAAGCCTCGTGCTCAAGGCTACTATAGCACGATATTGTCCGCTTTGGGCTCCGACCATGCCTTCACGGATTTGTTTCTGGGAACTCACACGAGAACTTCTCATTGGGCCACCCATCCTGGGATTGCTCTCGTCCAAACTCGCTTAACTTCGGAGTTCCTACAGAACCCAAAGTCAGTGAGCTCCCAAAAAGCCTCGTGCTAGGTAGAGATGAGAATATACATATAAGGCTCATCACCCTCCTTAGGGGCCCAACGTCCTCGTCGGCACACATCCGGCCTGGGCCCCTACCACATCCCAGGCTTGACTCCACCGTAGCACGATATTGTCCGCTTTAGGCCCTGACCACGCCGTCACGGTTTTGTTTCTGGGAACTCACACGAGAACTTCTCAGTGGATCACCCATCCTGGGATTGCTCTCGCGCGAACTCACTTAACTTCGGAGTTCCTATGGAACCTGAAGCCAGTGAGCTTCTAAAAGGCCTCATGCTAGGTAAAGATGAGAATATACATATAAGGCTCATCCGAGGCGTGCTGGCCGTCACGCCACGATTTGGGTCGGGATGTGTCACTTATTTTTTCGTTTTGAAAGTGTGATATGATATACGTTTATTGTTTTGAAAGTCTTAACCGTTTTTTACAATAACAACACTTCCTATTTTTGTCTGAAAATCGGTTCAATAAGCACGAAGCAAAGGAAAAACCCAAAGGGAGTAACATTATAATTCATAAAAACATAGGAGTATCAATCCATACGCATAAGGAAGACTATCATGAATAAACATGAGCTAAAAAATAACATGCAAGCAAACGATGATAACAAAGTTAAATTTTCAAATCATACAGATCAATGATGTAAACCATTACAGAAGCATCAAGAATAAAAAACAAAGACTGACACGACATAAACACTTTAAAAAATAAAAAAATTAAATATTAAATTACTTTATTTCATAACTGATTATTTTCGTGACACGATCAAAATGCATTTCATTGTCAACAATTAATAATGAGTATTGTCAGAGGTCAACAAGATCACATTGAGTCTTAGTAAAGATTGGATGCTCCGACCACTTTCCAACTTTTTTTTTTTTAAGTATGAGTCGAAGTCCAAGTGGAATTTTTTGAAAAAAGTAATTGCTCAAGGAAAAGGACATACCCAAAAATGAACAATAGCTAAAGTTTAAATATAATGTAAAAAACTAAAACTGAAAAATGTCTTTCCTATTTGTCACAAACCCAGGCTGTCCGTGAATAAGGAATATTACTAAGTTAGTGACATCACATCATTTATGGCAATACAATTCATTACTAAGTTAGTGACATCGCATCGTTCATCGCATTGTTCTTAAATAAAATCAAGAGGATCCCCTAACCATACAATTCATTACCAATGGAGATGGCAAACTTGGCTAATCCATGGGCAACCCCATTACAAGATCTTGGCACATGCACAAACTGGACCGGGAAAACCAACTCTGCCATAAACTTGACATCCTCCACTAGCAAACCAAACTTGGACAAATCCGGGGAATAGTTATTAATAGCAGCAATAGCAAGCGCATAGTCACTCTCCACAATAACCCGTCTAATCTGCAACCTCCCCACCAACCGAAGTCCCTCCAAGATAGCCTCGAATTATGCCCCCGGTGCTATAAACTGCCCCATATCCCATCCTGTAACACCACTTCCACACCCCCAGAACTCCACTCCAACCAGTGGGAGCCATCCATTTAAGTTGAGAAACCGGTCTAGAGACCCTCGGCACCACCTGGGCTGCCAGAAACACTTGATACCAACTCACCACATTCTGAACCACTTCCATTGGCTTCCCACGCTGCCCCTCCCATACCAGGGAATTCCTAGCCTGCCACATGCCCCAGAGAACAATACAAACCAGTTCAAACTTAGTCTTTTGAGTCTCAACAACCGATAATAGCCACTCCCGCATCAACACCCCCGGCTCCGGCAATACAATGTTATATTTATATTAAGAGTATAGATCGACTAAAGCACACAAGTTATAATAATTTGATATCAAATTTGTCATATACAAGAATCAAAACTAAAATTTCTCGCTTACAAAAAAATAAAACTATTTTCGAACAGTAGTACTAAATGAATTTTCCTTTTTTCCTCGTTAATTAAATATCAATTGTAAGAGGTCGCACTTGGTGCGATGGCAAGTGCCTTCGCCCATGAGCGGTAGGTCTCGGGTTCGAGCCTTGGGAGCAACCTCTCCATAAATGGGGGTAAGGCTAGCCGACATTCACCTCTCCCAGACCCTGCGTAAAGCGGGAGCCTTGTGCACTGGGTACGACATTTTACCTTTTTAATTAAATATCAATTGTCTTTCAAAAAAAATCACTTTGTAACACAACTAGTTCCTTGTTTTTATTGAGCACCTAATATAAATTATAATCGTTCGAGAATTTAAAAAAAATACTATTTTATAACTAAATTGTTATTTTGCTACTTTAGGAATGTTAAGGAGACTTTTTCAAAAGTGGGACTATTCATGTACTATTTGTTATCTCGCAGTTTAACATAAATTCACATGCCAACATTATAAACATTTTGCCAAAAACATGAGTTGACATAGAGTCAATGGAGAGTTCCACTTTTGAAAAAGCACTACTACAAAATAGAGCTTTTATGACACTTATTAAAATTTTTAATGACATTTTTTTATTAAAAACGTTATTAAAATAAATCGATGACGCAACTAAAAAAACCAACGGGAAAGATTTATAAACGCAACTAAAATAAAAGACTGGTATGCGAATTCATCAAAACTTCCCAACCCTCACGACTCATTTGCTCCACTACCCAACCCACTCCCAGTCTCCCAGTCCCAGGCCAACTCCCAGATAGAGAATGAAATATCAACCCTCACGACTCATGGCGGAAGACTCCCTGTCTTTCTATCTCTCCCTGTCTTTCTCTCTCTGGGACGCCCAGAGTCTTCATCACAGAGTCTTCATCACGAACACTCACTGTCTTTCTATCTCTCCCTCTCTTTCTCTCTCTCTCTGGGACGCCCAGCCTTCATCAACCAGATTGATTGTCTTCCCCAAATTTCACTCAAAACCTAATTGTGTAAGGTAAGTTTGTTGGAATGGTTATGGGTTTTCTAGAAAATAATTTATATATTAATCTCTTTTGTGAAGTTGTATGGATTATTTGGAGCTATGTGGCTGGACAGATTTTAGTTTAGCCTTGTCATTTGCTAAAGTAGTTGTTGTACAAATTGTAGTTGAGATTGATTATTTGATTTGATTTGGTTAGTCATTGCCATGATCGTTGTTTTTTTTTTTTTTTTTTTTAATAACTTTGTCATCCCCTTAATACCAATTCTGAATTAGATTAACTATTACTTTTATCTTCTTGTTTTTTTTTTAATCTTTAGATTGTGTGTTCTTGTGGGAGTTGGTGCTTATAGCACACCACATGTTTGATAAAACTCCTCATAAGCTCTGTTTATGGTCTTATGTGACATATGAACTGGACATAATAACTCGTGTTGGCTAATAGCAGTATGGTGTCTATCAATGCATTCAATTGTTTGTAGGTAGACAGACACACATATCTAACCCACAAGTGCACATTGGATAAATGAGCTTTATGTTCAGTTTGTCTTGAATTCACTCTCGTCTATTTATACGCTGCTATACACACACACATATGTACATGCAAATCTATGTGCACACACACAATACGTGACCTTTGGCTTGCATTTACTATAGCTGTAAATAATTCAAGAAGTAATAAATTCTTTTTTATCTTTAGCCTGCATTTACACACACATACGTACTTGACCTTTGGCTTGCATTTACAATCTGTTTTAGATGGATAAATCTTGGATGTCTATGGATAGAAGATCACAAATGTATTCTGAAGGGGTTGAAAACTTTTTGAATTATGCGATGCTTCACGCTACTGATATTAACTACATACGTTGTCCGTGCCTAAAATGTGGTAACATTAAATCAAGGACGGTTAAAGAGATAAGAGAGGATCTCTTTTTCAATGGTATAGATCAAAGTTATTGTACATGGTATTGGCATGGAGAAGCTGTTCCAGATAGTAAGAATGAGAAAATGAGTAATCGGGAAGAAATAGTTGAAGATAACATTATCGGGATGGTGGAAGCAGCTTATGATCATTTTGCGTCAAATCCTAAACAATTTGAGAAGTTGTTAGAGGATGCAGAGAAGCCTGTATACCCTGGTTCAAACTTCACAAAGTTATCAACCTTGGTCAGATTGTACAATATAAAAGCAAAGAATGGGTGTAGTGATAAACTATTTGCAGATTTACTAGAATTTTTAGGAGTTTTGCTCCCACAGAAGAATGAAATACCCCCCTCTGTGTATGAAGCAAAAAAAACATTGTTTTCTCTCGGAATTGAGTACGAAAAAATACATGCATGCCCCAATGATTGCATCCTATACAGGAAAGAGCATTTAGATGCAATTGCATGTCCTACATGTGGTTTTTCTAGATGGAAGGTTAACAAAAGTTCTAGGGAGCCTAGTAAGGGGGTACCTGCAAAGGTACTATGGTATTTTCCCCCTATTCCAAGATTTCAAAGAATGTTTTATAATAGCAAGACAGCAAAGAATTTGATATGGCATGCCCAAGATAGAGAAGTTGATGGTAAGTTGCGTCATCCGGCTGACTCTCCCTCATGGAAGCTTGTTGACCACATGTGGCCAGAATTTGGTGATGACCCAAGAAATCTCCGACTAGCAATTTCAACAGATGGGATTAATCCCCATAGTGCTTTAAGCAGTAGATATAGTTGTTGGCCAGTGATTATGGTCACTTACAACCTTCCACCATGGTTATGCATGAAGCGAAAATTTATGATGTTAACACTGTTAATATCCGGCCCTAAGCAACCAGGTAATGATATTGACGTTTATATGGCACCACTTATTGATGACTTAAAAACTCTATGGGAGATTGGTGTTGAAACTTATGATGCATACAATAAGGAGAACTTTATGTTAAGGGCTGTGTTATTATGGACCATCAATGACTTTCCTGCTTATGGAAACTTATGTGGGTGTAGTGTGAAAGGATACTCTGGATGCCCTATATGTGGTGATAGAACATCTTCTAAATGGCTAAAGTTAGGGAGAAAGGTAATCTTTACTGGTCATAGAAGATTCCTACCACAAAATCATCATTACCGACAACAAAAAAAACCATTTGATGGTACTCAAGAGTTTGGGTTAGCTCCATCTCCGTTGAGCGGGGAAGAAATATTGCATGAAGTTGAAGGAATCAAAATATCATGGGGTAAGAAGAATGTAAATCTCCTTGGAAAAAGGAAGGTGAGGAGTGGAACAAAGGCAAAAGTAATTGATAAAAAGGCTGATGCTCAAACTCGTTGGAAAAAGAAGTCAATCTTCTTTGATTTACCATATTGGAAGTCACTCCATGTTCGACATTGTTTAGATGTTATGCACATTGAGAAAAATGTTTGTGAGAGTATCTATGGTACATTACTTAACATTCCTGGAAAAACAAAGGATGGCGTCGCAGCCCGGAATGATCTAATTGCTTTGGGTCTACGTACGAATTTGGCACCAAAACATGGAAATAACAAAACATTTCTTCCCCCAGCACCTTATACATTATCTAAGGCTGAGAAGATTTCAGTTTGCAAAGCATTGTCCGAACTCAAGGTCCCATCAGGATATTCTTCAAATTTCAGAAACCTTGTGTCAATGGAGGAGCTGAAACTGTTTAATCTTAAATCTCATGATTGTCATATACTTATGCAGCAACTACTTCCTGTGGCACTTCGTGCAGTACTGCCAAAGCATGTAAGATATGCTATCACCAGATTTTGTCTATTCTTTAGTCACTTATGCAGCAAAACAGTTGATGTTTTAAGGTTAGATGAAATACAAAGTGAGTTGGTGATTACTTTGTGCTTGCTTGAAAAGATTTTTCCACCTTCGTTTTTTGATATAATGGTCCATCTCACAGTGCACTTGGTTAGGGAAGTTCGCTTATGTGGCCCGGTTTATTTTCGTTGGATGTACCCTTTTGAAAGGTACATGAAAATATTAAAGGGTTATGTGAGAAATAAATATCGTCCAGAGGGTTGTATGGTTGAATGTTATATTGCAGAAGAAGCTATAGAGGTTTGTAGCGAGTATTTATCAGGGGTAGACCCAATTGGAATTCCGTTGAAGATTCGTTCACATCATAAAGATGTTGGCCATCCATTATCGGCTGGAAAATTTTTGAAGGCGGATAAAAAGTATTGGCAGCAAGCACATCACTATGTTTTGGATAACACACTTGAAGTGGAACCTTATATCAAGTAAGTTCAACCACTCATACTCATTTATATAGTTTAACTTAGCATTATTTTTTCATTTACTTACAACATTTCCTATCCTTTTGACCAACTCAATGTTAATTATCAGGGAGCATAAGAAATCCTTGATTAAGGAGCACCCCAAAAAATCAAAAAATTTGAAGTGGCTTCAGGATGAACATAATCGAACTTTCATTTATTGGCTGCAAAAAAAGGTATTAAACTCGCATTGTACTTATGTACTAACAGTTTTGTTTATGAACTCAAACTAATTATGCAAACATATGCAGGTTGAGGATGAGCTTAATGTCCCTAATAATCACATATCCGAAACCTTGAGATGGATAGCACATGGCCCTCGAGATGAAGTAACAAAATATTCTGGATATTCCGTTAATGGTTGTAATTTTCACACTAAGTCTCGTGATGATTCACAAGTTACTCAAAATAGTGGAGTAAGCTTAGTGGCCAATACGATGCAAATTTCAAGCGCTAAGGATAAGAATCCTATTATCGCAGATATGACTTTTTATGGGGTGATTCAAGAGATATGGGAACTTAATTATAACGCATTCACGCGTGTAGTATTTAAGTGTGATTGGGTTGAAAATAAAAGTGGCATCAGATTAGAAGAGTTTGGGATCAAATTAATTGACCTCAACAAAATTGGACATAAGTAAGATAGTTTTGTTTTAGCTACTCAAGTGAAGCAGATATTTTACATTGCAGATCCAGAGGATTCAAGGTGGTCGGTTGTACTGCCAGGGCCTCAGTATGATTGGCTACATGATGATGAGCTAGGAGATACTATAATTGAATGTGAATGTCTTACTACTAAATTGCCACCCGTTGAGTCATTTGATGTACTAACTGAGGAGTCTGATGATATCTACATGCGGGATGACTGCGAAGGCATTTGGGTTGAAAATACATAGTATATCACTCAGAGGAATATCTACTCTATTTCATATGTTATTGAATGCTATGTTGAATGCATATTTTAAAATTACATTAGGACTTTATATTTTCTCCATACTTTTGGATTTATCTTGTTTAGTTGTTACTTATTGGTAAGGCTTAATTTTTTAGAGATTATTAGGCTGAGATGAAGTATGATGAAAATGTTTGTGGAAATGGGAGTTGAATTCATGTTGTTATGTTTTTTCGAGTATTGACAATTGTCACTTAGGGAGTATTTGTTTATTGAAATGAACATTGGAATTGAATTGAATGAAGGTTGGTTTTATGATTTTGGAGAATGGTCAATTGCCCTATTTCTTTATTTTTCTTTCTTCCTCAACCAAATATTGGCATGAGCCTATCCGTTTAAGGTTCATTGAAGGAACCAAACATTACCTTTAAGGTTCTTTATATTTCTTTCTTCCTCATCTTACTAATTTGATCATTGTCTTGATTTTAAATGAATCTTGCAGAATATCTTGATGAAATGACAGATTCAGACGAAGATGAACAAGATTTTGTAACAAGGAAACCAAGAGGTGCAACTCAATTGCAAGAGTTGGTGCAAGGTAGAAGTGATGGGGATCGGTTGGAGGTTGGATATAACAGTAAAGGACAACCGTGTGGACTTGCAGGAGCAAAACTAGCTAGTTTTATTGGTGTTATGGCGCGTACCACAGTTCCAATTACAATTCCAACTTGGAAAGAAGTAGAGTCATCTTATAAAAAAAAGATTTGGGACATGGTCCAGGTATGTCTCCAAAAAATTAAACAAAAAAAAAAAAAAGCTTTTACATCTGTACGACTTTGTGAAAGTAATGATTAATTTCTATTATGCATTTGTAGAAAGCCTTTATAGTACATTCAAACAGCAGAGCGGATGTTTTGAAGAGTGCTGCAAAGACATGGCGAACGTTCAAGAGTAGTCTAACATGTGAGTACATATTAAAGTTCAAAGATCAACCTGAAGTCTTAAAGAAACCACCAGAAATCTATGATTTCATTCGTCAGCCGGTATGGGATGAATTTGTGAGGTCGAGATTGACAGAGAAGCATATGGTACGTATATATGATTTCAAAATTAAGTAAGAAGCATTTGGTAAATATTGTGTTTTGCTATTATTAAAGACTAATTATTGAATTGCATTTGATAGAAAATCCATGAAGAACAATCGAGGAGGCGAGCTAAGCATAAGTACCCTCATCGACTTTCTAGAAAAGGCTATGCAAGATTGGAAGAACAAATAGTAATGTCCTGTTTCTTTTGTATTCATTTAATTATCATACAAATAAAAACTATCTGATCTAATTTTGATATGTTCATCCAAATAGAAATCAGCTTATGGAATCACTGCTGACATTGACCGATCAGTGCTTTGGAAGCTTGGGCGTGTTGATAAAAAGGGAAACTATACGAATGAGATGGTGAAAGTACGCGCTGATAAAATAGTAAGTTTTATGTGTAAGGTTGGGAAAGATACTTAATTGATGTATTTCATACTAATGCCAATTGTTATAGGATGAAGTAACTAAGGCCGTTGAAGATGGGACTTTGCGAACGTCTGGTAGTAATGACATATTGACAATTGCTTTGGAAACACCTGAATATTCGGGTCGTGTAAGAGGTGTTGGAACTGGCATCAGTCATAAATTGTACTTCAAGACTCCAAGATGCAAAACTCAATCGAGTCAACAACAAATGATGCAAACACATTTGGAGCAGCAAAGTTTACACATTGAGGAGTTAAATAAGAAGTTCAATTTGATTGCTTCTTTGTTAACTCCAGATCAGTTGAGCAAGATGCAAGAGTTAGTCCAATCTAATGTGGTACAGTCCAATCATATTTCTGAGAAAGCTAGTTGCACAGCAAAGAAAGAAAAAAATGAAACATCTACTGAGAAAGTGAAACAGGGTGATCTGGTGGAAATCATGTCTAAGAAGAGAGCGAAACATGACGATGTGCCGGAAATCATGTCTAAGAAGAGAGTGAAACAAAAGGTTAGCAAGAATACTAAAACCATGGATAAGATTGAAGCTATGAAGGTATGTACTAGTCATGCAAGTTTCGTTCTTCTTAACTATAATAGTAGCATGTTAATCTAAGTTTACTTTTCTTAGGTCAAGCAAAAGGATATGCAGGAAATATCTGATTTGAACATCATGGAAAAGACGAACAAAATTGCAAATTCAAACGAAAAAGAAAGTGATATCAAGAAGTATTTCAAGGTACATAGTCATTGCAGTATTTGTTCTTCTTGGCTATTTTAAGTAGCGATTATTAATTTAATTTAATTTTTCAAGGTAAAGCAAAGTGACCAACAGAACATATATGATGTGAACATCAATAATGAGACAAACAAAATTGCAAATTCCATGGAAAAAATATCTGATATCAAGAAGGTACATGCCTTTTATGTCTTCCCTATTTATGCTATAATCCCAACAGTAGTTGATTATTAATGAAATATTTTTTTAAGGTACAACAGTGCAAGCTCGCTATAGACACTGCTAGTAACATTGTTGCATATGGATCAGTCATTCCATTAGACGGGCCAATACATGGAGTTCCACTTGGGCCTATGAATCTACGTGTTTCTATTGATGTAGCAATTAAAGAAGATGCTCTTCTTCCAATACCTAGTTGTGAAGCTGTGAATATCAAACAAGCAATTGGGAGTCACGTAGCTTGGCCACGGCATCTTGTTGTGACAAATGATGAGGTACTCCTACGTCATTTTCTTATGAATATGTGGAAAAAATTATAGTACTAATATGTCTCATTTCACTATATTAATCTATCTATGCAAAGTCGAGAACGAATCCTCCCCTCAGACAAAGATCCCAAAAACAACCTTTGGCTTTACGTTCACTTATGCTCATAGCTCAAAACATGCATAAGGATGTTACAGTGCCTATCATCATGGAATCTGATCTATTTGGAAATGAGCACACAACATTTATTGGTGGAGATGACATCATTCAATTTTGTTCTATGGCTGAAATATCGACTGTTTGCATTTCAATTTACATCAGGTTTGACATAATCTTAAATTTATATACAATACAATCTATTGCATGCAATCCACATTGGGTAATGATAAGATACTAATTGCCTCATTTTTTTGTAGGCAACTTTGGTCAACGTTGAAGAAGAACAATCTTGATGGATTGTTTGGATTTGTAGATCCTGGCAGAATCTCTCAAAAGGCTGGCAGAAAGGAACAAAGATCAAATGCACTGGCTCTTAGATTACAGAACTGCAAAAAAGGACAATTAATTTTTGCTCCGTATAACAAAGGGTTATTAGTACTATGTGTTTTGAATTTTTTGTTCCTAACAGATCAGTAGTTGACCATTGTGTAATAAAGAATGCAATTATCTATGTTTTGTAGGTTTCATTGGTTGTTGGCTATTATTGACCCCTATGAGGAATTAGTGTATTATATGGACTCGCTTAATTGGATACAGATAGATCCTGGAATGAAGGACATTGTTGAACTGTAAGTATTTGGATATATGTTTGTCTTTATTTCATGCATTTCAAGATTTGTATATATTCATGTGTTCTTATCCTCTATGTGCAGAGCACTGAAGATGTTTAAAGCTCAAAAGGGAATAAAGGGTCGAAAAAACATCAATTGGAAAGTAGTAAAGGTAAGGAACATTGTGTTTTGACTTTAAATTAATCTGACTAACTTACATTTTATTCTTTTTTATTTGTATATGCAGTGCCCTTTGCAAGAAGGAACTGTAGAATGTGGATATTATGTGATGAAATACATGAAGGAAATCATTAATGATCCAAACTGCTCAATTATTACCAAGGTTAGTACTACTATTACAAAGAGCACTTAAGCGGGTGTATTCGCTACTATCTTATTAGTATTAGTTCTTTGTAGGTAATTTATAGTTCAGGCAAATTAATTTACAGCTAACCATGGGTTTTACTCAAATCATTGGCAACCCATGAAGGAAATCGGCATAACTGAACTAAATTACTTGAATGTTCACACTATTGATGATGAGATGGATTGTTGTTAGCGTGATTTGTAGTGTTTAATTAAAGTTAATTACAATAGAAATTGGAACTTTTGAATCTTCCAAAAGATGCCCAATTGGATTTTAGCTCTTCAAAACCATCCTAGGTATTCGTGTATTGAGTTGATTCAAGTCATCAATGAGTTTGTTTTTTTTTTCTTGTCTGGATTCAGATTCTAATTCTTGATTTTTTTTTTTTTGTCTTCAATAAAATTGTAATGCTAGTCTATCTTTTGTTTACGTTTGAATGTGATAAATAAATAGGTTCAGAGCTGATTTTGTTAAGCCATGTTGTGTTTGAGCTTGGTGTTATTTACCATCAAGATGAGGCCTTTAAAGTTTAAATCTTTTGCTAGACCGCTTGACGTTTTATTAGCTCTATACCAAGTGGAAAAAAAAAAACACATTAGCGAAAAATACGACTAGAGAACCCTTGTTCTTTCTGGGCTAGTTGATGCTAATTGACCACCTCCTTATTAGTTAAATGATTGAAATTAGTTTTTGTCCTGACATGTTCTCTTTGGTTGTGATTTGTTGCAGTTCAAAGAAAAAGCTACATACACTCAACATGAAATTGATGCGTTAAGAATAGAGTGGGCTGAGTATGTTGATGACTTCATCCCAATAGATGAAACACTAGATTAGCTGGTTTGTGAAATTTTAAATTAAGTGAACTTATAGTTTTATTTTAGTAGGAAACTCTACACATTATATTGTTTTTTGTAATACTTTGGTAGTGGATGAATTACAAATTTATGAAGCAATACTGTTTAATTTGAGGTAAATATCTTGCTTCTTGGATGAATTATGTAAGTCTTCTTATATGTCATCATACATATTTTAGGACATGTATTGAATCGTTTATGACACGCTTTGTGTGTCGTTGGTAATATTCAATGACACTGCAGTGCTATGGTAAATGACGCTATACAGATGTCATGTTTACTATACCATGACGCTCATTCCTCTGTTTATGACACATATTCTGCATCTCAAATTGAAATAGATGACACGCGTTTTTAATTCAATGACGCTTGTTAGGTGTCTCTAAAAGCTATACATGACACTGTGTGTATGTCATGATTAGTATATCATGACGCTTATTCCTATGTTTATGACACTTATTTCATGTCTTAAATGGTAATAGATGACACAAGTTCTTAATTCAATGACGCTTGTTAGGCGTCCTTAAAAGTAATACATGACATTCTTTCAACGTCATTAAAAATATCTTTAATGACACCCACAAAGATGACGCTAAACCCTTGTGTCATTAAACTTTTAACATGACCCATAAAATGCGTCATGTATGTAAAAATTTGTAGTAGTGAAGCCCCATTAACATTTCTCTGCATATCACATAAATGTATTATATACAATCATCATCTCAGCAGTTGCATGATAATTGTATTAAATATATGTAATTATTACAGTCAAATTCATAATTTATAACTAAAAGTAGAAATCAAATATTAGAAAATTAGTAATTTCGAACTAAAATAGATAAAAAATGATAATAAACAAAACAAAAAACATATGACCCCTGAAAAGAAAAAGACAAAAAAAAGTCACGTGCACAACACGTGGTGTGGTTGAGTGCGCGAAGTGTTGATGCGAGGCCGCATGCGGTTGTCCTCATGCAGAAAACGTAGGCGCGAGCGCAGGACGTGGAAACTTCGCACGTGTGGGCCCCGTGGTGGTACGTGTGGCGGAGCGCTGAGGTGTTGGTTCTTTTGCGCGGCTAACACATGTCTCGACGCGACCCCCGTACGGCGTCGTCTCTTCATTCGTTCTTCAGCACGTGCCATATCGCATCAAATATTCTCGTCCATTTTTGTAAAAATCCCAACTTAACGAACAAAATGGAACATGTAGGGCCCATCTAGGATCGCGTGCCCAAGGCAAAATATAAGTGGTTGTCATTACCTAGTACTTTCTAAATTATTAGGCTAAACCTTAAACCTTGACACCTGCTGAATTTGAGGAATTTACAATCTTGTAGGGTCTGTTTGGTACTCTACCTGAATCCAAATTTTTAAACTCAAAAATAAATTTCAAGTTTTAGGCCTTAAAAACTTGTTTGGTAAGATTATTTTCAAAAACTAAACTCAAGATTAACTCAAAAATATAGTTTCTTATTTCTCTTTCCTTTTTTTTTTAATTTTTTTTTTTACCTCTTTTGTCTCTACATTAATCCGCTATCTTCATTCTCTCACTCATCTTCCTCTCCATCTCGTCTGATACTCTCCCTTCTTTCTTTTTCCTTCAATCATCTCTTACTTTATTTCCTCATCTCTCATCTTTCTCCCTCTCATGCGACCCGCTCTCTTTAGATTTTTTTGTCTAGTTTAAGTCGTAAGATTTAAAAATTTTAAATCGCAAACCAATCAAGTTTTTTAATCTTAAAGAAAATTGTTTTCAAGAAATGTTCTTAAAAAATGTTTTGAGAAATGATAAAAAAAATTCAAATAGGATAGCAAACAAGCCCTTAGTTTTTAGTTTTTTATTTTTTTATTTTTGTCGAAAGATAGAATTTAATAAAGACGAATATAAATGTTTACATCTTCCGCAGGGGTATTAAACAAGAAATCTAGGCAAGAACGTTCCAAATAGAAAAATTCCATGCAAAGCAGTAAATGCAGCAACCTTATGAGCTGCCATGTTCCCAGAACGTTTGACAAAAAGAAAGTTCACGACAGACACCAATTTGAGCAACTAACAACCTGATATCATGAAGAAAGCACTCCAGAGTCACATCTTCAAATTCCAGCGTGTTAAGAATTTGCAGCAAGAAAAACATCGAATAAAAAAAACCACAAATTTCATTTACCGTATTTCCTTTTCAATCGTTAGGATGCGTTATGCGATGTATTAATTGTTCATAAACTACGACATGTATATAGGGTTTAAAACTCGACCACAAGAACTAAGAAGCCTAATGATGACAATATAGCTCTCCATTAACTGAAAAGCAATTTGCTTAGTTTTGGGCCGTCTATTTAACACGAATTGGAAGAGTTGATATCCACATAAAGTTTCCACTCCAATCTGCAGTGTGTCCAGAAATGGCCCAATATACATGGGATCGTGTTTTGTTGAAGTTATTGAGAGCAATCTCTTGTGTGGTATGATTTGGGAAAACTTGGTGGGGTTTTTTTTTTTTTGTTTTTGGTTTTTATCAAATTGATTTCTTAAGTGGCCCAAAACATCTTAGAGCCCACAAAAATGGGCTTCTCATTCAAATTGGGCTAAAAAGGAAAAGATGTTTTGGCTTTTAACTTAATCAATTCCAAAAGACTAGGGTCTTTTTTCAACGTTTCTTTTAAGAGAAATGTTGAGAGGAAATTCTCTTAAAGTGAGAATTTTTATGGTTCTGTCACCTCACACTTTAACATTAATTTTCCTGTCAATATTAGTGCAAGTGGTGACAAAAAGTCCACGTAGTGTTCCATTTTTGAAAAAAATCTCCTTAGCATTTCTCTTCTTTTAAATTCCACTCAATAATGTCATGTCTTTTCCCAATTTCTTCTTTTTTTCTTCTTTACATTTAGTATTCCTTCCCCCAAAATAGGCTTCATGAAGGCTTAACCTCAAACAAGTATACATAAGAGCTTTTTCAAAATAAAATGATATAAGATGGATTACTCAACCAAAAGTTCAAAACAATCTAAAAAATAACAAAAATACAGATAAAAAGTTCCAAACGTTCAATTAAAGCATCAAATTTCAGTTTACTCGTTTAAAGATGATTTTAAAATGACTGAAAGTATTTTGATGAAAATGATTTTAAAACCAATTCTTAATAAAAATCCAAATCGATTATGAAAAAACACTTTAAATACTTCCTACAATAAGCATATATATAGCGTTTCTTCATAAATTAATTTCACAAAAATATCATTCAGTCACTTTAAAAACATTTTCAAACAAGCATCATTGCAAGACTTTGTTTTACTTTTCATTTGAAGATAAGATTGAGTGAAATACAAACAAAAGGATCGATGTCATGAACAAATAGGTGGCGCATAGCTGCCACATGGCCAACGGTCGCTTGCCCGACGTCAACTTTTTTTTCTCCCATCTCATGCATGAAAAATAAATATATATAATAAAAAAAAGAGAGATCCGAAATTTTAAATTATTTACTTTGCTTTTTAATTGACTTGTGGTCTTGTCGGCAAAGCAAAGAATTTCGCTTTCACTTTCGCAGCCGGAGACAGCCAGCTGCCCCGCCCTCCACCAACCGATTCCTCCGCCCAAGTCCTCATCACTCCAAAGAAAATTAAGAAAATCGAGATTAATTACCTTAATTAACACTCCATAATCTTAATTATATATATTAGCATTTACGACTCCATATCCCCCGTCCCCAGCCCCCACTCTCTCTCTCTCTCTCTCTCTCTCTTTGTGTTTATCTTACCAACCGACTAAGCATCCCCAAATCTCGACCAAACCAATGGCCTTCGTTTTCGGATTAGTGCTCGGAATACTTGTCGGGCTCGCAATCATCGTCATATTTGTTCGGTTCGAGAACCACCGATCCAAGCTCCGGTCCGAGCTCGCCACCACTGTGGCTGCTTTTGCTCGAATGACCGTCGAGGATTCCAGAAAGCTCTTGCCTCCTCAGTATTACCCTTCCTGGGTCGTCTTCTCTCACCACCAGAAGTTGAGCTCCCAACTCTCTTTCTCTCTCTCTCTCTCTCTCTCTCTCTCTCTCTCGCTAGAATCTCCCGGGACTAATGTGTTTTCTTTGAAATTTTCAGTTGGGATGGCTCAATTCTCACCTCGAAAAGATGTGGCCTTATATCAATGAGGTAAAAATCCATCTGGGTTTTCTGCAATTTTTTCAAAATTTTATGAGTTTGTTAAATTTTGATGATCTTTTGAGGTGGGTTTCTAAAATTGGTGGTGTAGGCAGCGTCTGAGCTGATAAAGACTTCAGTGGAGCCAATGCTGGAGCAGTATAGACCAGTCATATTGTCCTCGCTCAAATTTTCCAAGTTTACTCTTGGTACGGTGGCACCTCAGTTTACAGGTGAGTTCAATTCATTTAATGATTGAAAAAAAAAAAAAAGTTATCTCCTTTCAATTCATTGTGCTTGTTTGGAAAGTGGGTTTTCCTTATTTTTCACAAAGATGTCACATTTCCTTATTTTTTTACCACAACTTCATTGATTGTGTAGGTAATCCCTAAATATATCTATAATTCATTAATATAGACATACTGGCACAAAACCAAGCGCAATGGGGTTCTAAGATTCATACAGCTTGGGATAAGGCTTTGTTGTTGTTGTTGTTGTTGTTGTATGTATTCTATAGATGATAGCGGATTAAAATCTTCCATTTTGTTATGGTTTTAGTGTCATTAAAAACGGGAGCTTTAAATGAAGGTTTTGCAAAGCAATAAGCATTCATTAATGTTGGGGTTTTAATGAGATTGTTTCTTTCATTAGGGGTTTCTATAATTGAAGATGGAGGTGACGGTATCACTATGGAGTTGGAAATGCAGTGGGATGGAAATCCAAGTATAATACTTGCTATCAAGACTTTAGTTGGTGTAGCACTACCGGTGCAGGTAATCTGCAACTTAATGCCTACTTGCTTCAGTCAGTGTAGGTTTTTTCCAAAGCTCATGATGATAATATATACAATTTTGTGTCTGCATATGTCGATTTCAGGTGAAAGATATTGGATTCACGGGGGTATTCAGGCTGATTTTTAAGCCTCTGGTTGACGAGTTTCCGTGTTTTGGAGCTGTTTGCTATTCATTGAGAAATAAGGTAGCATCCATTTCAAGTTCCAAGTTTAAAAGAATTTTAAAGGGAGAAGTTTTGTACAGATAATATAATTTATTTTACACATGAAAGGGGAGTTCCAAGAGACGAAGGTTTGCACTAACACAGCATATTTGTAGGATTATTTAAATATTCTGTCAGTGAATAGCTAGCTATGCAATTAGATTACCAGAGACACTCAACAACACTAATGTAGCAACTGTGTTGTTTTATTTGCAGAAAAAGTTAGATTTTAAGCTTAAGGTTGTGGGTGGCGACATATCTACATTACCTGGGATATCCGATGCAATTGAGGTTTGAACTATTCCATTAATTTTTCTTTCATTAATTGATTCTTGCACTCATGTATGATTTTATAATGTCTTGTGGCATGATCTTTATTTGAGTACTTGCATGAGTTGGAAATGTAAATGTCATACTTAATGTTCTGGCTTGTAGTGAAAATTTCAAGTATCAGTTGGGAAAACAGTATTTAGGATTGACCTGGTCAATAGAGCTAGGATTTAGAATTACAGAGTGCAGATACTCCCGTAAAAGTGTGCCTTCAGTTCAAGATGAGGTTGTAGTGTTTCCATTATTGTCTGGAATATGCAGACATGGGGTTCCATAGATCCTTGCTTGTGAATTACATTAAACCAATACCAATTGTGAAAGGGCTGCACTGGATGAGTTTGCGAGAAATGTATAGTAGTCCACTAGTCTTTCAGCAATAAAAGACTTAATAGGTCTTATTTCATGCATGATTATCATGCATGTTTCGCATAATATGCAGGATTTGTTTTATCATACATACTTGGTTTAATTGAGATGCAAATTTTTTATACAGGGGACCATACGGGATGCTGTTGAGGATTCAATTACATGGCCTGTTCGGAAGATTTTTCCCATTTTGCCCGGGGATTACAGGTAAAGCAGAACGCACAGGATTGTCCCTCTTTCACCTATCAATATTGTTAATCGTTTATTCTATGGTTTATGTTTTTAGTTTATGGTTATTTTCTTCATATTTTGATTAACTTCATTTGGTTAGTGATCTGGAGTTAAAGCCAGTCGGAGTGCTAGAGGTGAAACTTGTGCAGGCAAAGGAGTTAACAAATAAAGACATGGTGGGAAAATCAGATCCCTTTGCAAGACTGTACATACGACCTTTACCAGACAGAATGAAAAGAAGCAAAACAATTGTAAATTTCGGATCCTCTTATATATCCATTCATTTTACTTATTTGTTTTTCTTTTAATTGGTTTTGAAGAAATTCTATGTTTTTGTCTTCCTCTACAGAACAACGATTTGAATCCCATCTGGAATGAGCACTTTGAATTTATAGTTGAAGATGAAACGACTCAACATTTGGTGGTTAAAGTTTATGATGATGAGGGACTTCAGGCGTCTGAGCTCATTGGATGTGCTCAAGTACAACTGAGTGAACTTCAGCCTGGTAAAGTGAAGGATGTATGGTTGAAGCTGGTTAAAAGCTTGGATCTCCAAAGAGATAATAAAAACCGCGGACAGGTTAGAAGACTAATATTCATCCCTTGGGTCAATAATAAATAGCAACTAATTTTGAAATGCATTCTGGATCCTACTATGGTTGGCTATTGGAATTTATACTTTTCTGTGGATGGCTATTGGGTTTTCAAATTAGAAGACCATTTTATATGCTCCCACCCGCTATAGCTGTTTTTTCTTTCTGATGTATCCTGAAAGAAAATTTCACTTTTTTTAAATGTTTTTCTTTCTGTTTTAGGTGCATTTGGAGCTGTTATATTGTCCATTTGGCATGGAGAATGGCTTTGCTAATCCTTTTACTTCCAACTCCGCAATGACCTCTTTGGAAAAGGCACTTAAAAGTGAAATGAACGGAGCAAATGCTACTGAAAGTGAAAAGGAAGCCGCACAGAAGAGAAGGGAGGTCATAATTAGAGGTGTACTAACTATTACTATAATATCTGCTGAAGACTTGCCACCTGTTGATCTGATGGGGAAGGCTGATCCTTATGTGGTGCTCACCTTGAAGAAATCAGGAGCGAAAAACAAAACTAGGGTAAGATTCTGAATGCCAGAAGACTGTGGATACCTATTTTTCTTCTTTTGACAAAATTATTCCTGTAGTTTTGATTCCTCATAGAGATTGCTGCCTTGTTTCATCTGTAGGTTTTGTTGATCCTTAAATTTTTTTTTTCTGTTCTCAGGTTGTTAATGATAACTTGAATCCTGTTTGGAATCAAACTTTCGACTTTGTTGTCGAGGATGGATTGCATGACATGCTCATACTTGAAGTCTGGGACCACGACACTTTTGGCAAGGTAACATTGTTTTCAGTTCTCCATTTGGTTTTTCGAGCGTAGTGGCAACGTTTCTAAAGTGTCTCATGGTAGCTTGGACCTTTACTTTTGAACTTGTGCTAACCTAGGTCCTTTCCATATTGTGCAGGACTATATGGGCAGATGCATCTTGACCCTCACTAGGGTCATCTTAGAAGGGGAATACCAAGACTCGATACCGCTAGATGGAGCCAAATCTGGGAAATTGAACGTGCATCTTAAGTGGAATGCCCAACCAATTTACCGCGAGTCTTGATTGATCTCTAACAACTGTTGTATGGATGACAGTAGATGGACGATGTACTACCCGCCCGGAGATGTATACAAAAAGCACCAAAGACACCTTCACTTCACACATGCTTGTTGATTCACAAACACGGAAAGCACTCAGATGGTGTACATAGTTGTTTCATAGTACCTGTCATAAATGTAGTGAAGTTGTAGCATGTATACCAATCAAATTCACGGCCTCGGCCGGGAATTACTCGGTTACTGTTTGCTTGGATTGTCGGATTATCGACCTGTGTGTTTGAGGCGGGATTCTACTTCTTCACCTTTGGTTACCCCGTATTATTCCATGTTTTTATGCCTCGATACGACGGAACTGCCCGCCTGACTGCCGCGGAAAATGCAAGTTAATAGGATCGGATGCCACATCGTGAGCTTTGGCGACACTTAAACATCTTGACCAAGTTACTTTTAGGCTGGATTTTCTCACTTGATTGAGTGGTCTCCAACGACTTGGTTCCCTTATTTGCTTGCATTTTTTTTCTCCAATTACAGTTATGTGGGACTTAGTTCTAGTAATTTGAAATGTTAATGCATGTTTGAGTTCATAAGATCACATCTTTTTTATGTACGGAAAATGCCGACAACCTTCTTAGCTCTTATACAGCAATGTTGCACGATAATTTGAACAATATTTTTCAAATCGCCTTTCAAAGATTATCTTTGTAAAAATTAACTAAATTAAAATCGTGTAGGCATCCAACGGCTATTCATCGTATTGACAAAACATGTTTCTACCTAAAACAATTAAATTTTGGAGGTTGTAATCATCAAACAACATTTGTCATGTAAAACGAAAAGCAGAAATGGTACTCCGAGCGAACATCACTTTTTTGTATTTAAATTTAACTCCTTAAAATAGTCGAAACAGTCGCAAAACAAAATAAAAATCCAATGCTATAACATATTTTTCATTTCAAAACTATGTTGCCACACTTAGTGGCAGCTCCAACACCATGAACAAGTAGCCAAGCAACAAGGGATCGTATTGCTTATTGACGCACGTCTCTATACAAGCTAATCCGATGTTTCAACTTTCACGCATCTCTGCATTCTTCAATCAGATATTCATCAAGCAAAAGACCCCTTAGACGCGATCGATCTTTTTTTCAATACATAGCAATTTCGTCCATTGTCTTCCTAACATTATGCTTCTTCAGTTTTCGCCTCCTGTGATTCGCACTCCTGCATTACCAAAACTCAATCATATCAAACACATTTACTAATTTGCGTTATCGAAAAGTGAATTGCTCGCTGTTTTGGCACCTAAAACATGAATACCGTATGGCTATACTCACCAGTACTGGTTGTCTAATATAAATGCGTCCATTGCGGTTTTCTTCCCATCATCATTGCGGTTCCAATGATAGAGTGCGTGTGTCCTGTTTATAAGCTCAAGCGTGGAATGCCCGTAGCTGGCTTCTCGGAATGCAGAATAATCTGGTTGTGGATTCCTAAACCTACAGAAACCATTGGAGAAATTGTTAGTCATGACTGTCTGCACAAAAAGAACTTGATTTCCCTACAGATTGTTAGTCGTCAAATCTGCGTAATGAAATTATGTTTCTTAATTATGCTATCATGTATTTCGACTGATCTTTAACCTATTAACGGAACAAAAACGTAAAAGAAAAAACTAGAATAAAGTTCTTACCTTCCAGCAAGGCCTTCTTGGTTCCCTCCATCTCCAACAGTTATGTATACAGGAGCCGATTTGTCTGGTATCGGGTACTGGTAACCGCTTGTTACGTTGTATCGTATATTGGAGATTCGATACTGAAAATAAAGGCGAAAGGAAAACATAAATCTCAATCTAGCGATGAAATGTGTAATTGATATAAGATGAACTGGCACAGTATGTATGAACGAAACGAAAATCCCGTTAAGTATTACAAACTTCAATGGACCTCCATACCAGAATAACAGACTGTTTGTGTACACACGAAGATGAATGGAATTGTAAGACTGTACTCCAATGTTGAATGCCGTAGTCATGACTATAGTATCAACTACACCATATCATATAATAGGATGCGATAGAAAAAAATAGAAGGTAAAGAATCATACCGATCTCTCATAAGCATGGACATGGCCAGCAAACACCACATCAACTTTGTATTGAACGAACCATCTCTCAAACACTGCTCGCATGCTTTCACCTTCCATGTAATGAACGTCGTTACTATTGTATAATGGAACATGCATAAGGACTATGAGCCAAGGTGTCTTTTCCCTGTCAACCCTTTTCAATTCTTCTGCTAGCCACCTCCATTGAGGCGTGTACTTCACTGGTGACAAAGTTAATAATTGACGTAAGGTATACCGGCACAAAATAGTCTGTTCACATATTTGCAAGTGTAGGAATGTACAATTACCAAATGGAGAGTAACTGGACAACACAATTATATGAGCTGATGCACGTCTGATGGCATACCAAAGAGGATTGCTACTATTAGAGGCCAAATGAGGAGTAGCATACCGATGAAGATAGTTCTTGAACGGAGTAACTTCTCCCTAGAATATGTACAGAAGTATTGGTTAGATAAAGCAACAATTTTTAGGTTGCCCTGTTAACATGATTGGAGTTTCGGAAAACAACAAATCATGTACATAAACTGATTTGGATATCAGTAGAATTTTACAACTTTTTTATGTCATGGATCTATATTTTCATCCAATATGGTTCTAGGCATTCTAGGATTCATACAACTGACCCAACTTAGTGGGATAAGGCTTTGTTGTTGTTGTTGTTGTTTGTACGGTTCTAGGGTCACAAAATAATAAAAAGAGACTTATAGCTACAAAAGTAACTCAGACAGTTCTGTAAGCTATGCTTGATACTTTACCATATAAGGCATGTAATCAATTTCATGATTGCCAGCAGACCACATCCATGGCTGATACGCAGTACTTTGCTCGATGAATCGAGCCCATGTGTCCCACCGTAAACCCACTTCATTATACTGATATCTATCAGCATAGGAAAGATCTCCAACGAATAAAACAGCCTGTCCTGAACTCTTCATGTAGTGCTCAAGAGTTGACAGAGAGTTAAATGTCTGACCCAAATCACCTGCAACATACAGATAATGATTTATCAGGAGAAACTACAATATTCAACATTATTTTACACACAATGATAAGAATCTTAGGATACAAATATATCAGGCTGTGGTCACAGCATAGAGAAACTAACTGTTATCGGACACTTTCCAGAGAGAAAACAACTCACCTATGATCCCAAATGTGTAATGAGAATTTGGATCGATCTTTGGAGGTGTTGTAAACCAAAATTCTCGAGATGAATCGCCATTTCCAATTTTGTAATAGTACTTTGTGTCATACTGAAAACAAGACATAATTGAAGGTTTAGTGAAACTATAAGCAAGAGAATGAACAAGTTTGTATATTGCGTCTAAAACATTGAACAAGGTGGGAACATAAGTTGGGAAACTTGGAGACACCAATTCACAGAGTCGATTAAAACTTTAAGTTTACGTTGTTAACTGAGACAAAATCGTTGTCACACGAGTGAACATTTCACCACATATGCTTATACTAGTATACTTCACAAAGTATTAATCATCGTTACCTCTAGGCCTTCGACAAGACAGTGATGGATGTAGCCAGACTTATACTGGTAGAAGGTGTAGTTTGTCACGACACCCTTAGCAGAAAACTCGTATTTTTTCTCTGATGTACCATACTGCACTTTACTATCCCCTGGTTCGTTGGCCGTAACCCATGAGATGATTACAGCCTTTCCATCATAGTCACCTTGGGTGATATGCACCTGCAACGAATGTTTAAAGTGTGTAAGAACATTACAGCTCAAAACATCAACATTGGTAAAGGATTTTCATTCTATTCGTATTAAATATAGCACTTTTGATTTAATCAAAATTGTTGGAAAAAATCAGGAACCGTAACTTTCCACATCCCGAATTCTGAAAACCTGTAAAATGTGCCTATTTTTCTACAGCAATGTCAAACAGGCTATGAATTCTCACTTGTTGTGGAGCATTGTAACGCTTCGGCACCGCAAATACTTTATTGTTCAGAGGGATGTCAACCGATGGATGCTCAGATCGAATGAAAGTACTCGTGATTCCTGCAGCATTCCCACTCCTCAAAAAGCTCAACAAGACGAAGGAGGTAAGGATAATTCGAAGCAGCGTGGACTCCGTCCTAGTAACCACTGCCGTCATTGTTCATTCAGCAAATTACAGTAAAACTAACTCCACTACAAGAAGAATAAGAAACAAGAAATAAGCAGTCAGCCATATCAGCGACCGAGTGTCGAATGCCAGACAATTCGCTCAACCAGAAAAACCAACTAAAGAAGAAACATTCGACGAAAAGGGAAAAGGGACAATTTCTGCTCCTGCCCCGGAAAATGATCCTCCTCTCAATCGAGGCCACATCAAATTTTCAAATTTTCACAAACCCTTCAACTTTTACTTGAAAAAATTTGCAGTTGCAAATTCCAACAATCCAACAACATTAAAGCACCAAAATTTATTCAAAAAAATCACTTGTTAGAGTTAGATATGGATATAAACAGATGATTTGGGTAAATCAAATATAACCAAACCCATTAAAATTCCAATTGAATTTCTGCTGAATACAAACATTTCCAATCCACATTAACACACAGGAACACAACTAAACAACTAAAAACTCATTATAATTGAATAATTAGCACTAATATTCTGCCAAATTAAATAGATCAAACAGAAAAAGAAAAAGAAAAAATTCAAAGTTAGAGAGAGAGAGAGAGTACCAGAAATTCATAGCTTGGAGTGGTTGAGGAGAGAGAGAGTGTGAACTAATTATTAGTTGGAGGGGGAAGGCGTGTATTAGGGGCATCCGATGAGTTGACGTGGTGTGGCATAGGTTAAGAGGAAACTATAACCTCGGACCGTTCGGGTACAGGCGACGAGATTGGATTGGTCTGTTCAAGTCTTTATGAAAGGGACCCACACACTGTACAGGCGACGAGGTTAGAGGAAACTATATCCAAAGGACGTGAGATTTTGGGAAAATTACATTTTACCCTTCAGGTTTGGGGTCAATTTCAATTTCTTACAATATCTTAAAACATTTTAATTTCATATATTTACTTATCATTTTATTTCAATTTTATACATCCGTTAGAAAATTTATTAAGTAAACCGTTAAGTGATGATATGGCAAATATAAGATCCATAGTTGTGCTGTCTGCCACATTTGTGCCATGTGGCAAAAAAATAATTTTTTATGCATTTAAAATATAATAATATTTATTTACCCTATTTTTAAAAAAAATTTAAAAAAAAAAACAACCAAACAAAACAAACCCAGAACCCCCCTCTGACGACCCACTTCTCCATCCCCTCCCTCTTCACCTCTCATCCTTTCTCTCTCCTCAAACCCACTCTTTCCTCTTAACCCCCGACACACCTTGATCATCGAGGCCCCAGTTGAGACTTTCCAGAAGACGACGATGTCGATAATCGCAAGATCAAGAGAATCAATGAATAGTAGGGGTGGGCAAACGGATACTAAACCCGCAGGGCGGGGCGGGTTTTAAAATTGTAAAACACAAACGGGGCTGGGCGAGTTCAAGAAATTAACAAGGCGGGGTGGGTCCAAAAGATCATAGAAACAGGGCCCTGGCCGGACCTGTTTCTCCCAAGCCCACTCAGTTTCCCGGTCCAATCTTCTCTCCAAAGTCCATACCACCCACTATTTTGTCTTCTCCTCCTCAACAACATCACCCATCTCGATTCTCTCATCCTCGTCGGCACCACCCATCCTTCTCATCTTCTGTCTTCTCCTCCTCAACGACATCACCCATCTTTCTCTCCTCCTTGATGATATTCCAAAGCACCCAGGTCCTAGAACCACGATGGCACAAACCATCTCGATTCTCTCCTCTTCGTCGGCACCACCCATCTCGATTCTTAGACGACAGCACCGTCTTCGCGATCATCATCACCCCATCACCGTCGTCGCCTGCTATAATTTTGGTAATTTTGAATTAGGCGTTTGTTATTTATATGAATTTTTGGTTTAGGGATTTAGGGTTTTTGAATTAGGAATGGTATAGATTATGTTTTGGGTTCTAAATTTCTAGGTGGGGAGTACAAGATTTGTAGCTGTCACAATGAAGGTTGTGGGGATGGAATTACATTCATTTGATATATGTGTGTCTGTTCTTTAATTTTGGTTTCACTGTTTGGTGCAATAGGATCGAAATTGAAATTGAATATCCCTTTAATTTGTTTTTCGTATCGTTTTCATTCCACTGTTGGCTGTTTTGAATAATTCACTGACATATTTTTCGATTTGATGGAAACATTCCACCATGAGGATGATCCACTGTGGCTGCAATTTCGTCGGTGCTCTTTGGAGGATGATCCAGTCTTCTTTTCATCCACTTATGGCGCTGTGATCAACTTGAATTATGGTGGTTGTTGGAGGCTCAGTATGCAGCGCTCTGGCGACGGTGGTGGATGCAGACAGTTACGGTTTGTTTTGGGTTGCGCTCAAAACTTTGTTTTGGGCTTTTTTGCCGTTTGCTTTTGGGGTCCATTTTTGTTCTGTAATTGGGCCTCATGTTGTGTTGTTATTGAATATTTATGTTCTACTTTGTTTATACCATATTTAGGGCCTCGTATTTAGATCTCATACAAATACTCGGGGGACTTAAATATAATTATGTGATAAAGGAAGGGGCAAATATGTAATAAGTGAGGAGTCCTTATTCTATAAAAGGATACCTCACCCTCACAATTAGCAGAGGCCATCTCCTAGGCCATCAGAGACCTCACTCTCTCACTCAGAGGCTCTGAATCTATCTCCCACACTTCTCAGATAAATACATAATCAGTGTGGATGTAGTTCAAACCTTGGGGTGAACCACGATACATCTTGTGTTATTTACATTACTTGCAGATTCACGATCGGATTTACGTTGTTCCAAGACCTCCGGTTTTGTGCATCAACATTTGGCGCCATCTGTGAGAATCGATTCGAAAAGTTGTGTCGGTTCTCTTTCATTTTTTCACCTCCACCATGAATCTGCAAAATCACAAAAACTCAGAAACCCAGTAACCTCTCTCTCTCTCTCACTCTATTATCTTCTTACAGACAAGTCACAAAAAACCAAACATTCTCTCTCTCGACCTCACCGTCCTCGACCTTTATAACAACAACCTCCCCGACGACCTCCCCGTATTTTGGGCTTACTGCAAAATGTCTCCCCCAGTTGAGTCTGGGGTATTAATCTTGTCTACCATCTCTGATCTCATATTTAATTCTTTGTAGCAAAACTTGGAACACAGCAACTCATCCCAGCTCTAACAAAGCAGAGAGGGATTCAGGAGAGGTTGACCTGCAAGTCCCAATTCCCAACCGCAGTGATGAGAATCCCTCATCCCAATCACCACCCATCCAAGTCGGCCACAGCCTCAGCGGAGGACGACTCTGACCCGACCCGACCCATAATGCCCGGCTTCTACAACTTGGGTTTGCCCGTTGGAGTCCAGAAGTAGCCATGGCCTCACGCCAAGCCCCTTCTTCCGCAGCCCACCGACCACCGATATGCCCACCTCCGTCTACTTCCGATGCTGTTGACGGAGACTCCATGACTATGTTGGAGCACTGCTTCGTGGGAAGTTATGCCATTAATTCGAGTTACAGTTCACATTTCATACACATATCCGAGTTGCAGTTCACTATGGCATCCCATCCATGGTGTCCATTCTTGTTTTTTTTTTCCTTGACTCCCTACTGGGTGTAATCACGGGGCAAAAATCGGCCTGAACATCACCAATAACACCCACCTCAAGAAAGTTCTAGACGTCTGCGAGGGCCTGTTTGAAGGCGTGGTTGATAGACTCGACGACTCACTGACCTCCATGGATGTGAATCAGGGCAACAAGTTTTCCCTCACCGCCAAAATCAACGACATCAAAGACGTGGCTGAGCACCAAATTGACAGATCATGAGACTTGTTTGGACTCTCTGGCAGATCTCAACTTGACCTTCGTTCAAGAATTCAAGGCAGCGATGCAGAATACAACTGAATTTTCGAGCAGTAGTTTGGCGATTGTGGCGAAAATCTTAAGCCTTCTTATTGGGCTTCTGCAGCTCTCAGCTCTCAGCTCTATGTGATTCTCGCATCTCTCAGCTCGTTTCCCAACGAACCTTTCTTCCACGGGAGTGAGTACAGTTTACACGCCGTTGCACCTAGGGGTGGGTTCAAAAAACCGAAAACCGAAAAAAACCGAGAACCAAACCGAACCGAGACCGAAAAAAACCGAACCGAAAAAAAACCGAACCGAAAACTGTCAAACCGAACCGAACCGAATATGGCTGGTTCGGTTTCGGTTTTTGAGGTTCGAAAACCGAACCGAACCGAACCGAACCGAATATATATTTAATTATTTTTTTATAATATTTTAATTATAAAAAATAAAAAAATCTCTAAAGTTCTGGAGGCATGTGGGTTTGAACCCGTGCACTCCTGTTGAGAGGTTTCAACGAAACCAACATGGCAATTGGTATTGTTTTGTTATAGTTGTATAACTAAACTATTTATAAAGATATAAATCTATAGCCTTTTGTGCAATTAGAAATCAACAAAACCCTAGCCACTAGTAGTAGCAGCCAACCTTTTCTTTTTTCATTCCCCTCTTCTCTCTCTCTCTGCCCTGCGCCTCCAGACTCCCTTCTTGTCCAAATTTCTCCATTCTTCTCCATTCTTCTCTCTCCGTTTCTCGATCTTCTCACTCCAGGGTAAGATCTCCAATCTCTCTTATTTATTTTGTCGATTTATGGGTTTTTTTAGAGTAAATTCCATGGAGGGAATCTGAAATTTTGGTGTAAATTTATGGGTTGTTGTTTTGTTTTGTATTGTAGATTTGTTTGATTTTTGTGTTGTGAGAGTCTCACCCATTTCTTTCCCTTTCTTTTTTTCTACCTTGATATCTATATTTGATTATCCCCTTTTTTCGCAATTCTTTTCTTCATTTTTGCATACTCCTTTCTCAATTGACCTTTTTTGTTTGTTTTTGATAATTTTTTTTATGTCAATGTTGATTTTTAAATTCCGTTTGAAGTTCAATTTTTTTTCTGGGTAATGTTTCCAATTATTTTTGTAATCTTTATATTTTTCGGTGGATTTTTTGTGACTAAAGTTTTAATCTTTTCGTTTTGCAGTGGGCACTGAAGTTGGGTGGATGAAATCCTTTTCCTCCTCAGATCACAGGAACAAGAAACAGTTGTTGCATGCCTCAAATCGTTACTGTTTCGACGAGGGTTAATGGAGAGAAAGGGTAAATTTGCAGCCGAATGCAGAAAAAAAATGTGCTTCAAGCTCCATATATTAAAAAAAAAAAATCATGAAAAAACCGAAAAAAAACCGAAACCGAACCGAAAAAAATCAAAACCGAAAAAAACCGAACCGAAAAAAACCGAAAAAAAATCGGACCGAACCGAACCGAACCGAAATTTCGGTTCGGTTTCGGTTTTAGCAAAAAACCGAACCGTTTCAAACCGAACCCAGCCCTAGTTGCACCAACCGCATAGGCTCTGCTCCACTCCGATCGTTGAAATTTTCGATCAAAGTGTGACCGGCGGCCTGGCTTATGCAGTTTATTGTCATAAACAGGAATATGAGAAGGCAATTGTTACTAAAGAAGAGATCTTGGATTATGAGTTACATTCAAATCCTACATTTTCAGGCCATTTCGGGAACAATGTCGCAAGTTCATCGGGTAGCAATTTGAGATCAGACTTGATTGGAATGAGATTTTCACCATCACTCGTGGTAGGGATTGAAGAAAAAGGTAGGTCATGCCAAACCCATCTCGGAGCTCAAGCAGCTCATCCGCAACCTCCAAGTCCAGTACGAGCCTATCATCTCCCTCCACAACGGCTCTGGACCCGTTGTCTTCATCGCCGACCGCTTCCTGTAAATCCTACTGCAATAGAGGGAATTATACAGCCTATTGTAGGTCATGATGGAAAGAGCTGGAGAGTAACGTGCAATCCGCTGTCAAGTGGGCTTGCTGGAAAAATGAACAGAATAGAAAAAGAAAAGATCATGATGTTGTTGAGAGAATATTTCAGAAAAAGAAAAAGGGAAGAAATGGATAGAGAATGAGCGAGGAGATTAAGAAAAGCAAAAGGAGAAAGCAAAAGTGAGGAATAAACACCCCACCAGAATTATGTAATTTATTTTCCTTATCTTTTGGAAACATCTGTATAAACCCCATCAGAGGGTAATCATAAAAAATAAAATAAAAATGGCAAAGCCCAAAATAGCACCAACCAGGCGACCAAAAGTACGCCCAGTACTACCAAAATTATTCGGCAACCTGCCGCTATTACCACCAACCAGGTGATCAAAAGTACGCCCAATACTCCAAAATTATTCGGCAACCCGCCGCTATTACCACCAACCAGGTGATGAAATGTACAACCCATACTCTAATATCATTTGGCAACTAGCCATTCATACCACCAACTAGGTGATGAAATGTACAATTCGTACTTTCCTTCATGCCACCAACCAGGTGATCAAAAGTACGCCCAGTACTCCAAATTATACATGAGCATTACTCATGTCATTCATACATAAATATTCATGAGCATCACTCATGACAATCATACATAAACATTCATGACCATCATTCATGTTAACATTCATGAGCATCACTTATGACAACATCCATGAGCATCACTCATGTCAATCAACATAAACATTCATGAGCATCACTCATGTCAATCAGCTTCAAAAGCTTCATTTACAGAGCTCTAGCTTCAAAATCTTCATTTATAAAAGCTCCAACTTCGAAAGCTTCATTTACAGAACTCTAGCTTCAAAGCTTCACTTGCAAAGCTTCACCTACAAAGCTTCAATGCAGGGTATACAAATACCGCCTCCGAACAACCGCCACTTCGGCCCATACATGGATTCAATTTGAAGTCTCCAGCCAACAGACACTATTGACCAAAGACTTGGGGGACTACATTATGTATCATATATTGGGCCTCAACTGGGCCTCATGAAAAATACTTGGGGGACTTAGCCCATTATTTATGTATTAAGGAGCGAGCCCTTATTCTATAAAATGGACTCCCTCATTTTCATTAGAGAGCACCCATTATTCATGGACTGAGGAATGAACCCTTATTTTATAAAATGGACTCCCTCACCTTCATTAGAAAGCAACGCCGCCAACTGAGCAACCGCCTCGCCGCGAGCATCACTCCTAACCCATCACTTATGTATTGAGGAGCGAGCCTTTATTCTATAAAAGGGACTCCCTCACCTTCATTAGAGAGCAACGCCACCAGCTAAGCAACCACCTCGCCGCGAGCATCACTCCTAACCCATCACTTATGTATTGAGGAGCGAGTCCTTATTCTATAAAAGGGACTCCCTCACAACCATTAGAGAGCATTACCGCCTACTGAGCAACCGCCTCGCCGCGAGCATCAACTCTAACTCATCATTTATGTATTGAGGAGCGAGCCCTTATTCTATAAAAGGGACCCCCTCACCTTCAAACGCCACAAGCCGAGCCAACCAAGGCAACATAAGCCATGAGTCGAGCAGTCTCGCAGCGTGTGCTACTTCTAGTTGAGCATCATTTCAGATTAAGCACCGCCTCATATCGAACATCAGTTCAAGACAACATCTTGTTACTTCGGCCCACACATGGACTGAATTTCAAGTCTCTAGCCAAAAGACTTTCTTGACTGAAGACTTGGGGGACTACTGTTTAAACCATATTCAGGGCCTCGTATTTAGATATCGTACAAATACTCAAGGGACTTAAATGTAATTATGTGATAAAGGAATGGGCAAATATGTAATAAGTGAGGAGTCCTTATTCTATAAAAGGACCCTTCACCTTCACAATTAGATGAGGCCATCTCCTAGGCCATCAGAGACCTCACTCTCACCCTCGGAGGCTTTGAATCTCTCTCCCTCACTTCTCAGATAAATACATAATCAGTGTGGACGTAGCCCAAACCTTGGGGTGAACCACAATACATCTTGTGTTATTTACATTACTTGCAGATTCACAGTCGGATTTAAGTTGTTCCAAGACCTCCGGTTTTGTGCATCAACATACTTTTTTATTTTGTAGTGTTGATGGTGATTCAAAGCGTTCATTTTATATGTTACTCTTGACCGATCAGATTTGTTAAAAAATGATGTTATTTAGTCGTCTAATAATTATCTAATAAATATACTAACTATGTTGTTCAATTAAACAGTAAAACTTTGTGAAGTGATCAGGGCCAGCCCTGAGGGTAGCCTAAGTAGGTGCCTGCCTAGGGCCCCCACTTCGAAAGGCCCAAAAAAAAATTTATATCCTGTAATTAACATATAAATATAAAAAAAGGTAAGAAATATCATAATTCATTTGTTAGTGTAGTGGAAATGTTGGCTTCATTTTTCTTTGGGGTGTTGAGTTTGAAACACGAAGCTGCCTTTCAGTCACTAGATTTTTCTTAAGTTTTCTTGTTTTTCAAATTTACTGCCAATCTGTCTGTCCAACTCCCAATCCATTTGTCCAAATGCATATAAAGTTATAAAACTCAAGTCTCTTTGCAATCTTTTTTCTTTCAACTTCTCATTTTCTCCATTTCTATCGAATGTTTAAATTAACTTCCCATTCTCTTCATTTCTATTGAATGTTTAAACTAACTATCATATGGTCTTAAAGATTGTATTTTAAGGTAATCAAAACTTTGAATTTTATATTTTTCTTTTCAATAACTTTTTATTCAATGGATTATTTTAATATTCTATTCGTTAGTCTGATGTTGATTTTAGAAGAACAAAAAACACAAGAGAAACAATTGGCGTTGAATTTATTATACTCGTCAATCAAGTTTTATTGTTAAAACTCTCTTGATCATCAAGTTTTATTGTTCTTCACTCTCAATCTTAAACAATTGACTGCAAACATTTAGTATATTTGTGTCTAAAAACATGAATCATGTAATGTTTAAATAATGTTTGTATATATATCTTCTTTTGATATTAATTTGTAATGATATTTGATGTGAAAATATAACTTTTTATGTATTTAGCGAATTTTTTTTATATAAATCAATGTACAAAGAACCGGAGATCAGAGAATTTTAGGACCCCACTTCGAAAGCTTGCCTAGGGCGCCCAAATTCTCAGGGCCGGCCCTGGAAGTGATCTTTGTGAACTATGACATTATAAAATAGAGAAGTGGTATTGGCACTCCAAAAATCTCATTTTACACTCTTCACAAGTGTATTTTTCTTTCCAAATATAGAAAGTTTGGAGTGTAGAATGAGATTTTTGAAGTGCCAATAACAATTCTCCTAAAATATTGCAAGATGATTAGAAGAGTTGAAAAAGAAAAATGAAAGTACGACTAAGAGGGTCAGTAACATATCCCCAACTTGAGGAATGACAAGGCATATAAGTTCCGTGATTTAACAAAAGCATTGGATTATCTTAAAGCCACTGTATTTGAGGTTCAAATCTTCACTTTTTTATTAGTGTAAATTAATATGGAACATCCCTTGTTATGAATAAAAAAAAAAAAAAACATTGGATTGTTTTTTGGCTTTGAAAAGGACATCTCCAATTGAAATGGCTAAACTAGCTTCGTCTAAAATTATAGCCTTGCAAAAAATTATTTTTAAATTAATAGTATCACACCATGCTCATATATCATCTCCAATCGAATAGGTAAACATAGCCCCTCAATAACTTATTAGTTTTAAGTTTATACTTTAAATTTATTGATTAATTAAATTAAATTATTGTTAGATGTTTTTAAATCTAATTGTTGAATTTGAATTAATTATTGCAAGCTAGGCTAAGAGGGGGAGGGTTACATTTGGCCAAATAATGGCCAAATGAGCTCTGTAGAATTATAGCCCGTCATCGGTTGGAGATGGATATTTGGGCAAATAATGCCATTTTTTGACTTTTGGACCTTTAACCCTATCCAGTAGAGATGGCCTAAACTTCATCTCAACTTAGTCCATTCTCAAATTTGATGATATTATTTGGGTGGTGTTATCCAAAAACATAGCTTTTTACCTTCTACACATACCTTTTTAATCTTCATCATTCCAATTCAATCATCGAAAATTAAGAAATGAGTGGAGAAAGTAAAAATGGCTTGTGAATAACACCATCTTAATTTGGGCTTTGTAGTATTTTGGATCATGATTGGAATTGCTTGATAAGCCTATAATTTGGACCTTTTTCAAATAGGTGATGTAGTTGGGGGGCATAGACTCATCATAGACGACGATCCCAAGAATGGCAAAAACATGATAAAGTCATGGCTCACATCTCATTCTTAAATCCCCAAAACATCAGAACCTCATGCCCATGCGTGGCCCAAACACAATGATACCATTGCATTTCTTGAGTTAGTTCTTTCTTGCAAAACTCTCTTTCAGAAGTAAAACCCTAACTCCATTTCCAACCACTTTTGTATCAATAAATTAATGTATTTCCAAACCCAAGAATGGTCGTTGAGTTGAGTTGAATTGAAACAAGAAAATCCCATCTTATTTGTTTATTTTTATTTATTTCATTTCAATAATTTAATCTCCGTATCTTTTTCTTCAGAAAATCACTACAGCTTCTGATGGCCATATCCATGGAGGTCAAGCTCCATCAGAAGGAAGACGGCCCGCGAGTTCTCAAGGTCCTAGAAGCTCTAAAACAAGCCTCCCACGAGCTACAGACCCACCCGATTCCCCACTCAAACTCATCCTCCGCCATTAACGCCCTCCTCGAGCTCGAGACCGAGTCCGACAACATCCTCTCCCGGGACCCACAACTATCCGCCCTCTCCCAGCACCTCGCCACCCTCAAAACCCTCGTCGAGTCCCTCCGCCAGTCCAGCGGCCACCTCAGCATCCGCTCCTTCCTTACTCGGTGCTGCTCGACTCACTGCCTCTCCAAACTCGCCCGGTCTATCGAGTCCGAAATTCAAGCTTGGATCGACCGCGAGTGCTTACATAGCTTGACGCGAGCTCTGGAAGAAGATCCAATTCGCGACGAGGACAAGTTGATCAAACTACTGACTCGGTTCGAGGACCGAGTTGCGCAGGGGTTCAACCATGAGTTGCAAGATTTGATCTTGAAGTCCAAAATTGTCACCTCGCTCGAGTCTGTTCTGTGCGAGTCGACTTGGTCATCGAAGCGAGTCAAAGAACACATTGCTTTCGCCATTGCAGCTCTGATCAAGTTCAATAAAGATGTTTTCGTGGGTCAAGTTTTGATTGGTCGGCCGACGATCAGCTCTCTGATAAAAATCGCGTCTCCGAACGCGATCAGAGTACTCTGCGCGCTCGTCAGGCTGATCAAATCGCCGCTCGTCGACGAGATCGAGTTCAACGGAGAAATACCCAATATCATAAGCTTCCTGAATTCCGAAGATTTGGAAATGCGAGTGATGGCGATGGTCTGCGTGTTCGAAATCGGGTATTTCGGGCGGAAGGAGGCTATTGACGCGATGCTACAGGAGGGGTTGATTGAGAAGCTTGTGGAGTTGCAGAGGTCGGAGCACGGCGGTGATTTGATGAGGGAGAGCAGGGAGAAGGGGTTCTTGGAGAGCCACCCGTTTTCGAGCTGCGTGGCGAGGTTCACAGTGCAGTTAGAGGTGGGGGAGGGGCTGAGGCAGCGGGAGAGGAGGGCGTTTAAGCAGCAGATATTGGTGAGAGTAAGGGAGGCGTCTATTTCCGACGCGGAGGCTGCCACCATTTTTGCGGAGGTTTTGTGGGGAGCTTCGCCTTAATTAAGGGGGTGAAAGAGAGGATAAATTTTTTATTCTGACGGGACGGGTGTTACACCACGTGTTTTTATACAAGTGGTGAGAAATTTTATTTTTTTATTTATTAACGTTTTAACATATATATCCTATTATTTGTATAATGACATAATTTGTAACACCTTGGATGATAGTGATAGTGAAAAATCTCTCGAAAGGGAGAAGGTGATATGATTGGCTTTGGTGTAATTCAAGAGGGTACACAAAAATTCAATTTATTTGTTTTATGTGACTAATTAGTATTTAGTGGTTCAAAACATTGACCTATGAAAAATTGGTTCAAATACATATCGTGCCCTAAATTGGTTCAAATGCAATCGATATTATTTCAAGTTAATCACGTATTGATATTGATAATTCGATGGGATGTGCTATTCACACACTTCAAATTACTTCTCACACACCCTTGTTAATTTCTATCATTTGATCTTCTTCAATTCTTCCGATCCAACGGCCGAAAATTAGAAGGGTGTGTGAGAAGTAAAATGAGGTGTGTGGATATCACATCCCTAATTCGATTGGTTTCATGATATTACTCACCTATACTCCCAACAGTTCACAACCTCACCCCATCCTGATTCCTGATGAATATTTTGTTCGGACACAGGTGTAAGTGTGTCACCTGTTTGCATAAAAAACTTGCCTACATCCTCTGAAGACACCACCGTCACATGATAGACTAATAATACAATGTTGCACGATTTAAATTTCACACAAACATGAGGTTTTAAGACACCGCTACTTTGGCCTCTTCCTACTTGTTTCCGACTAGCAGAAGAGAGCCCTTTGTAAGGTTTTAGGAATCAGAATATATATGTACGAGGGGATATTCTTAGCTTAGGCATGTTTCTGGGCTACCACAGATTCAGAATACGAATGATTGATGACAAATCTCTGAAATCTTTTACGAAGTTTGCCGAAAAGTCATTAGACAAGTTATCTGGAAGTCCATTAGACAAATTCAAAATCATTAATTTGTAGTTAAAAAAATGATCGAATACAGTTCTACCAAGAAATACAAATTTCATCCAACAATCATAAGATTTCGGATTTGGATAATTTTTGGTAAACATGATTTTTGAAGTAAAACATAAAAAATAGACCCAAGAAAGTAAACAATAACAATATAAATAACATGGACCATAAACATCATATTGATTTCCACCTATTGCTAATCCTATTTCAAATTATTTTGTGAATATCATAGACATAAGACAGACCATCTCTACGATTTAACTGTACACTTATTGCCTCAATTTACTTCACTACAAAAACCTCTTCAGTGAGCTTACTGCTTCACCGCTGCTCGGAGGCTGGCCGCTTCACTCAATAACACGTCGGTTAAACGCAAAAGAATGCTGCTAAACAATGGCCAAAAACAGATGCAGCTCGTTAGGATTCTCCCGTGTTGCCATCTTAAGCGAGAGCGAACATTTAGAAGTTTGGAACAAAGCTTCTGAAATTACCTTCTGTCCTCTTCATACAAAAAACAGCAACCAAAACTCATCCAATCTCCCTTTATTCATGAACTGTACTTTTAACATCCTTCTTCCGTAAAAGTGCCCAGAAAATTGTGAAAGCCGCAACCATACTGAACTGCAAATGATCAGTGCTACTTGTTTTGATGCTTATCTTACCCATCCTACGGTTATTCATATTAGCATTAACCGACACTCTCATATCTCGCCCCAGCCGGGACTCGGACTGTAAATTTCCACCCAACACCATCTCTTTATTGAAAGACAGGATAGTCATCATCAGGCTCACATTGTCATTTCTCACAGGGTAGTCTCTACCCCTCAACGTAGCTTCAACACTGCCACCATACGCCACTTGCTCAGGACCCATCATTTGGCCAACATTCATCACAAGTTTCAATCTCTTCCCAACTGATATGGTGTCTTCAAGCTTTCCGCCAATGTAATACTTGTTCCCAAAGGACGTCAATGAGAATCCACTTTCAGCAACATTGTGCCACAACTTCCTCAGCTTCGTGTTGCTGTGAAGCGTATAGATGGTATCTTTACCAGCAGACTGAACATCAAGACCTACAGAATATGTGGTCCCACTGTGGTCTAAGTAAGCTGCAGCACACTCAGATTGAATGCTAAAATCCTGCTTGTCCTTGCTCATCTGCCCTGCGACAGAGGTAAACACATTCCTGTTCACCTGCATAGCAGCTTCCAAGCTAACCCCATCCAAGCCCACATCATTATCCCATCCATGGGAATCAAGAACAGGTCTCATAATCCACTGATCACTTGTAACAAGGCAACGATACCTGTGTGCAGGGCAATTAGAGCCAAAACTTGGAGGGACCTCCATCTCTGGTAATAAAACAGCCTCTTCTTGGGAAGCCTGCTGACTGTCAGAATTATCACCACTTGCCATATTTTTCTCTTTGGAAAGCTTAACCTCCATCTGCCTACGATACTCTTCTTTCAACTGTTTCTTTAGATAAAGGGTCTCTCGATAATCCAATTCATCAAGATAGTCTTTTTTCTGTGATTTTGTTAATCTCTCAAACTGAGATTTTGTTAGAATTCGGATTGGAGGTAATTGATCATACTCATCTTCCTCCTGCGTATATGAAACCAAGCTCTCATCAACTTCAACATCCCCTCCACTTGGACTAATGGTAGAGCGATGACGTAGAAGAGACGAGAGGAGATGCGGCAGAGAAGGCACGTGAGTGGCATTTGAGGGCCCCAGATGAATGCTGTCTTGAAATTTCATGAGGATATTGACATCACTCAGAACTTTAGTACAAATGCATAATAACAAAAACTGGGATTTCCAAACCTGTCCGTTTGGAAGTATCTTTTCACCGGCGATATTTTTCCTACACTGAAGATGATTCTCAACTAACAACACAGGGTTTTCAATTCTGGAGTCAAACACTGCCTGGTGTATATAGTGCTGCACCATATCTGTGCTTTGCCTCACATATGATTCATAATTGACGGGATTCCCATCAAGTCCTTCTGGAAGTGCTAGGGAAGAATGTGTCATGACAAGAATGGTGTTAAACCAAACTGCAGGACCGAATACTTCGGTTATTTGCTTCAAGAGGGAGAAGTCATTGTAGCTAGTACTCATGAGGTCGAGGCGTTCGAAGAACAAAACGATGTCAGGTGGACTTTTTCTAATAAATTTCTTCACAGAGAGCATAATCTTCTTATTTCTGCGGAAATTACCAGTACATGATGGCAAAAAACCAGGGGTATCGATGATAGTTACTCGAATCCCATTCACAGTTCCCACAACCTCTCGAATACGATTTGTGCCAGGTCGAAATGCATTGGTTTCAGTCATCGTTTGGTCAAATATAGAGTTTATTGTAGCACTCTTGCCAACTCCTGTTTTCCCTAGGACAAGGATTCTGAGAGAGAAATCCATTTCAGGCAGGCCAGATGCCTCTTGTTCTGCTGCCACTGTTCTAGCTCTATCACTCCTGAGATTAACTCTTTTCAAATCTGATTCTTCTGCTCGTATCAAAGTAGCCAGGTGAATACGATAAAGAACCTTAGCCACCAGAACATTGTTCTGCGACAGACCAAGCCGTAAGAGGAGGCGCAAAAACTTAACTTGAAGATCGTCAATTCTTACCAAAGGATCCATCTTTTTCTTACCAGAGCGATTATGAGAGTGATCCAAATTTTCAACTACAGCATGCTGCAGGGAAGGACCAGACTGATTTTCCTGATCACTATTAAATGAGGTTGATGCGGCAGGATGGATGCGTGGTGTTACCAAAGTGTTCGAGTGAGCAGCACCTGAAAATTAGAAAACATTGATCTCTCTTCACATAGTCAAACAATGTACAACCCGTACATTGATATTGGTTTCCACTTTTTAGCATCTTTTACACTAAACAAAATTCTTAAACTAAAGAAGTGCACATCTTACAGTCAATCTTAGGAATCACTCATTAAGCACAATGGATGAAGTATCGGAAGGGCGGTATTACCTTGGTCATCAAACTCTTCATTGGAGGATTCCTCTCTAAAGAAATTGTCACTGCCCGACAATGGCCGAGGCAAAACCAAAGGCATGGAAACTAACTGAGAAGAAATCCAATCCTTAAGACTCTTCATCCTTCCTGCAAAACATTCCCAGCTGAAAATCACATATGTGCCTAACAATATTCCATCTTTCTGTAAATCTAATTCAAATCATAATACAAGAAAATACAGAGAAAATTAAAAAATCCCTTTTCATATTTTAGTTTAAGCTTCTAATAATTGCAACAAGTTTGCTTCTTTACTTAAGTAATTATAATACAAAAATGAAAATTTTACAGCTAGAAATGAGAATTCAATTGAAATTCATGAATTTCCTGGCTAATTTGAAAGAAAGGGAAGTAGAACTTTACCTGGAAAATACGAATTTTGCGATGAATATGCTTTTACTCTACGATTAGGAGAAGATGAGTATCGAAGCCATGGGAAACGAATCGAGAATTGGGGCAGCTCAGAAACCCTAATTCAGAGAGCCGAGGAATCGTAAGGGGCGACGAAAGAAAGGGTGTGAGAGGCTGAGGAGGAACAAGATGATGACGATGACTAGGAGCTTAGCCAGATAAGACAGAGACCGGAACCAAACACTTCCAAAACCAAAATATTAAAATATTGAATAAATTGTAACAATGATTTTTAACTCAATTGGAACAATGATTATTGAACTAAAAATACGGTCGGTCAACTTATCAAAAAGTGCAGCTATAGTCTCTCAACTAAAAATTCATTACCAATAATCTCTCAACTAAAAATTCATTACCAATAGTCCCTCAACTTTAATCCAATTAGAGAAATGGTGCCTTAATTTTAACCCAATTGAAGAAATGGTTCCTCAACTTTAATTATAGCTACACGTTTTTATGAGTTGAGGGACCAATGGTAATAAATTTTTAGTTGAGAGACCAAATTTAATTAAAATTAAAAGACTATTGATACAATTTACTCTAAAATATTTGGGATACTTTTTGCGCCCTAGAGAGAGGCGATTCACAATTTCAATTTTCACAAGAAAAATGAGATTTGTGCCTTTTATTTTTATTTTTTTTTTGAGAAAATCATAAAAATAAATTATCTTACTTTATTTTAATTTGTGGGTAAGTTTTTTTTTTTTTGTCTGGAAAGTGATTTCTACATTTCCTTTTTTTTTTCCTCTTGCATTGGTTCTTAGATTGAATGGATGGACAGTGGATCGAGAAAAATGAGGTGAGAAAAGCATAAATAAAAACATCATAAACTACCAAGAGTAGCATTTCAAATTTGAGCACATAACGAGAGAAGAAGCGCATTCACTCCAACCAATGTCATTACATCCAGGTCTGCACCTTGGCACATGTTCACAAATTCACAATACCATTAGGGGCGCACGGCCCAAACATAAAACAAGGTGCCCAATCTTGAGCAACCCATATCAAAGGCATCCATATGAGATACGAGGCAACTTGTAAAAAGAAAAATCTCAAGGTCCAAGTTGGATGCCATGGAAGCTTCCATGGATAAGACTTAGAACTTAAGAAAGTTGTCCCACATTGTACCAAAGCGAGGTCCATGCGACCATCCTAACTAGAGTCGAGAAAGTCAACAGATGAAACGCGTTCCAAATTCAATTCAACAAAGAACAGAAATACGTACGAATCCACTTCTGGCTTTTCTTGCATGAACAAGCCACCTCTTCTTCCTCCTCCCTAATTCCTCAGTCACAACTTCCCTATAAATACACAACATACTCTCTCCATCTCCCAATTCATCTCCCGACTCATAAAAAACTCCGAGGCATTTTCCGGGAAAAGAAAAGAAAATGGCGGTGGAAAGCAATCAGACAAGTGACCAAGAGATGGCGAATTCGCAACCGGAGCAGCAGGAGCTCAAACGGAAGAAGAGAATCAGATTGGCAATCTACATTGCTGTGTTTCTTGTGTTTCAGATCATAGTGATTACCGTACTAAGCCTCACCGTGCTGAAAGTGAAGTCGCCGAAGGTGCGACTTGGTGCCCTCAACGTGCAAAATCTCACGGCCGCCCCTGCAACGCCCTCGTTCGACGTGACATTCGCAACCCAAATCAGGATCAAGAACACAAATTTCGGCCGGTACAAGTTTGACGCAAGCACTATTAAGTTTTACTACGATGGCGCGACCGTCGGGCAAGTTAGCATTCCCAAGGGCAAGGCCGGAATGTGGTCGACCAAGAAGATTGATGTCACGGTGAATTTGAGTACCAAGGGGCTGCCGAGCTCCAAAAACTCCAGTCTTCGAACGGAACTGAGCACCGGGGTTTTGCGGCTGACGAGCGAAGCGAGGGTGAAAGGAAAGGTGGAGTTGATGATGGTGATGAAGAAGAACAAGTCTGCGAAAATGGACTGCACTTTGGAAATTAACTTGTCAACCAAGAAAATTCAATATTTGAAATGCAAGTGAACAAAAGGGATAACTTCTGGTGATATGTATGGCTCCTTTATTAAGATTTAGTTAACGTTTCTATAATATTACCATTTTTATTTTCGAAGAAGGCTAAAATTCATTTATTCGAGCGAAGTGAATTTCACAGTCTCATTTTCTACTTATGCACTCCTCTCGTATTCTTTAGATTGAATAAATTAAATAAGAATCCAATGACATAACAAAAAGAAGTGCATAAGAAAAAACGAGAGAGAAAATCACCACCTTTATTCAGCCACATTTTTTCGGATCTTGGATTACACAAGTTATGTTGCTACCAAAGATTAGGGTATGGTAACAACACAACTTGATATGTGGACGATTCGAATTCAGGGTAAGAACACAAATTGACCATTGTTGTTACTTATATTTAACTTTATATGATAAACTCTTTTCACATTTTAATTTGATTCAAACTCAAGATACAGTGACGGATTGTCCTTACTAACTTTAACTCTTATTTACAGCGTTTATCTAATTCAAAACCAGACGCTAAAACATTACTGTTGAATGAAAAAATGAAAAAAATTGCACAATGACTTCAAAAACCACCACATTTGCATCCTGTTGCATGAAAGTTCTTTTTCTCCAAAAGTTTTAAGTTACTTTAGGCTTGGCATTTGCCATTTGCCAAAGCAAAACCTGACGCTAAAACTCTACTGGCTGGAAAGAGAAAACAACACAAAACCGCAGAAGACCGAAGGGCGATGTGCATTAATCTCTTACAATGTAAGAAAAATGGACAATGACCGGTTCTGATGAATGAAAGTTACAGAAGAAATCCAAACTCTCTTTTACTAAGTTCGACCATGATCATCATCATCATCGTGTCGTCGTCGTTATCATCATCATAAACAGTCCTCTAGAAAGGGAAAAATTCGTTCAATTCTACCTCTGGTTACTAATTCGAAAGCTAAAAGCATGCTCTAATGAAAGGCTAACATTACGCTGAGGAGATTGGCAGGAAGGATCAACAGATGAAAACGAAGTATCGAACAACAGAGAGGAACAACTTCCGGCTTTCTGTTGCACCGTTTTTAACTTAAATCTTGAATAGCAGCCCACCGTGTGTGGCAAAGAACGGAGCAAACACAAGAGACTCAACGGCCATAAGCTTGATAAGAATATTGAGCGATGGTCCAGACGTATCCTTGAGAGGGTCTCCAATGGTGTCACCGATGACTGCAGCTTTGTGGCATTCTGATCCTTTTGGACCAAGGGTCCTTGCATGCTCCGAAGCACCAGCCTATTACACCAGCCAAAATCCAGACGATAAGACAAAGCTAAAAGGCTGATACAGCTTAATCATAGCCACAAAAAAGCATTTGTAAAACCCATCAAATGCTTACCTCAATGTATTTCTTGGCATTATCCCAGGCACCGCCCGTGTTGGATGCAGATATGGCAATCTGCAAATGCAAACAGGTTTTATTCAGATTTAGCATAATTGACCCAAACAGATAGACGAGTCAACAGAAAGAAAGATCAATCCATCAACTGTATCAGCATTACCTGTACACCGGAGACAAGGGATCCAGCAAGCACGCCAGCGAGAGTTTCCACACCAAAAAAGATCCCAACAATGAGGGGCGTAAGCATGACAAGGGCACCAGGTGGGATCATTTCTTTGATGGAAGCATCAGTCGAAATCTTAACACATGTAGCGTAGTCCGGCTTGGCAGTGCCCTCCATGAGACCTGGAATGGTATTGAATTGCCTGCGCACTTCCTCAACCATCTTTAAAGCTGCACTTCCCACACTCTTCATTGTCATGGCAGAGAACCAATACGGAAGCATTGCGCCCACCAACAAACCAATAATCACTTTCGGGGTCAACACATCAACTGTTTCGATACCAGCACGGCTGACAAAGGCACCAAATAGAGCAAGGGACACAAGAGCAGCAGAGCCAATTGCAAATCCCTACAAACAGAAGCACACGTGACTCAGTGACGTTTAAAATTTTAGTAATAACTAGGATTGATAACTAGAGGTCAATTCCTCGGACCATCAATGAATACTTAAGAGGAAATTCCAAACCTTTCCAATAGCGGCAGTGGTGTTTCCTGCAGCATCAAGAGCATCAGTTCTCTCTCTGATTCTGTGGCTCATGCCTGCCATCTCAGCAATGCCTCCAGCATTGTCGCTGATGGGACCATATGCATCAATGGCTAATCCAGTTGCAATGGTGCTCAGCATTCCAAGGGCAGCTACGGCAATCCCGTACATAGCTGCAAAGCTAAAACTAACAAAAATGCAGACTGCAATGGCAAATATAGGAATAATGACGGATTTGTATCCCAATGCAAGGCCAAAAATGACATTGGTCGCAGCTCCAGTCCGGCAAGAATCAGCAACATCTTGCACAGGGCTACAGCATAATAGAGAGCAACCATTAGATTCAAAGACAATTAAACTAGATACGGTAGAGCGGTAAACCCCAAGAAAACTAGTTACCTGTACGCATTGCTTGTATAGTACTCTGTTACGAACCCAATGATAAGCCCAGCCCACAAACCAACTCCGACACATAAGAATAGCTGCCTGCAAATTCAATTCAGCGTTCAGATACAATAAACAGATAGAGAAACATACAAGTAGAAATATAACCGCAGAAATCTCCTTAATCACAGCACTGATGACAATAAATTTTCGAAAGAAGCAAAGCTTACCAGCTCTTCACAACTTTCTGTGTTCCGAAATTGAAGATTGTGAAGGAAGATGGAACAGAAATCCACGTAGCAATCGCAACTCCAACAGTCATGAGTACAGTAGAGATGATGAGCTGCTTCTTCAATGCTGGCTCAATTTCCTTTACAGCCTTGATCTCAAAGAAATCGGTTGCAAATAGGGTGGTGAGCAGACAAACAAGGATGCCGATGGAACTGACAATGAGAGGATATAGCATTGCAGTTAACTCGTGATTGATCCCAAATGAGGAAATGGAAGCAACCACAAGGGCAGCACACGATGACTCAGCATAGGATCCAAAAAGATCAGATCCCATGCCAGCTATATCTCCAACATTGTCTCCGACATTATCAGCTATCACCTGTACAAATGGAAAACATCAGTTTTGGAGACACGGAGAAATTAAATTAATAGCTTCAAACAAATTTCCAAATGGTGGTGTATCTCTTACAGCTGGGTTCCTTGGGTCGTCCTCGGGAATATTTCTTTCAACCTTGCCGACAAGATCTGCACCGACATCAGCAGCTTTGGTATAGATGCCTCCACCAACTCTGCCAAATAGAGCCATGGAAGATCCGCCAAGACCATAGCCAGTTATAGCCTCGAAAAGACCACCCCAATCATCACCGTAGTACAACTTGAAGAGATTGATAGCAATGTAAAGAACCAACAGACCACTTGAAGCGAGGAGAAATCCCATCACAGCTCCTGATCTAAATGCAGTAATAAAAGCCTTCCCAACACCTTTTCTTGCCTCCAATGTTGTTCTGGCATTTGCGTAAGTAGCAATCTTCATCCCGAGGAATCCAGAAACCACTGAAGTTATGGCACCAAGCAAGAAGGAAACGGTGCTGAAGATGGCAGTGGCGAGAGCTGGTTTGCATATCTTGGTTTGGTCATATGTACATGCTCGGACACTTGTGCTAAATCCCTCCACGGACCCAAGGAAAAGGAAGATCAAGATTGCAAAAGCGACCATGAAAGCACCCACATACTTGTACTCCGTGAAAAGGAACGAGGTTGCTCCTGTATCACACAAGCATCAACAAGTTAGTGAAACATAAACTTGACCAACAATTTACCAATTCCACCATAACTGGCGTTCAGCCGAACAAGTCCGAAAACTATCATTTGGACATGAACATACGAGTTAACAAGAATTAGACCTCAGGAGGACACATTACGAAAAAAATAGAAGATTTTATCAGTTAAAAAAATAATAGGTGGGTCCTTCCCATTCCTACCAAATAATATAAAATAATAAGGACTAAATAATTGGTGCACCAAAATTCAAGAACAATCGACCATAATCCTACTAAACATATTAATAATGGAATCACACAAGTCGTTAATCTGTTGAAAACATAATTAGAACCAGTAAACACAGCGGATAAAACGACGTCGGATCCACAAAAAGAAGACAACTTTATTTTTTTCTCTGTTTGGCCTGCATACTGGACAACTCAAAGCTCAAACAGAACGGACATAAACACAACAATTAAGCATACAAACCGAACCCAGAAAACCAAATGAACAAATCCGACGTCGTTTTATCAATCAGAATTTCAAAAGACGTGAAATTTAGAGAGAGACAGAGAGAGAGACAGATGTGGAAATGGACCTTCGGAAATGGCGGTTTGGATTTCGGCGCATCTGAGGACGACGTTGTGATCATTACCGCCTTCTTCCTCCTCGATGAGGTAATCGTTGTACCCATTTTTGTCAGCGCCGCCGGAATTGGAGTCCCGGCCGCCGCCTGGGGAGAGCTTAACCTGCGAAACGTACATCCACTGGACCAAGGAGAAGGCGATGCCGATCACCGCGCACAGCGGAATCAAAATCTCCGCCCCGAGATCTGGGAGTATCGTCGCCCCCATAGCTCCTTTGCCCAACAGAGGAAACACAGAGAAACAGAGGAGGCTTGGAGTTCAAGAGAGAGAAAGAGAGAAGAGAGAGTGTGAACGAGAGTGTGTCTGTGGATGGTTAGAGTGGGGTTATATAAGTGAGAGAGAGATGGAGATTAGCATCATGAGTGTGGCTGTTTAATTATATTTATTTAAAATGTTGAAACAAATTTTAGAAAAATAATTAAGGATAAAATTAAGAAAATTAGCAGATGTTTAGTTCCATCCATGGAAAATGTCCGAGTCTGAGGTAAAAACCCTAATCTTTTTCACACGGTCAAAATCTATGCTCTCTTTCTTCCTTTTTTTAGATGATCCTTCCCTATTGGATCCTAAATTTGCGCAATTAATCTCTTTAATTTAAAATTTATATTTGGTTGAGTAACAGCTTTTATAATTAAAAAATATTTAAAATATTTATTTTTTGGTGAGCAAAAACAATCAACAGGGTAATATTTCGTTAGTAATAAATTAAATCTCGAATATGTTTTGAGTTAAAATTTTATTATTTTAATGGCTAACTGCACAAAGCAGTTACGCAATTTCCATAAACATTATTAGTGTAGCCACTAAGTTTAAACTTTTGTAACTATTCGTTGTCTTGTATTATATAACTAATCGTCGTCAATACAAGCATTCAAACTACGTGTATAATGTTTATCGATGACTTTTAACACGTATTTGCTATTATACTGCAATGGACTTAAACCATCTTAAAGTGGTTAAAATTTATAAGCCAGTAAATTCGGCTAAATTAACTATTGAATAGCCACACTATTGAACGAAAGTTTATTCCGTTCCCCGACGATATTTTCCTTCTTTACTAGGGTTTTATCCTCTTTGCACTTTTTATGTTTTTTGTTGTGGATTTGTATTCTATTTTGTATCGGCTGACACGTGTGATTACTGCTCCATGTTACTCACATCTTCTTAAATTTCTTTGTTGCGTAATTAGTGAACGAAAAATAGAGCCTAAAAAACAAAAATATTTCATTTCCAAATAATAACGTTTGTTAATTAAAAAATATTAAAAATAAAAAACGTATGTGGGCCAGAATTAGTTAATATTTGTGGTCGTCTGGTATTAATTAATTTTGTTGAAAATTGAAATTGTAATTTAGGTAAGGGAAATTTTATTTAAACCCATTAATCCTCTTTCCACACCCAACTTATAAATTTTGTCCCACAAACTTACCATTTTATCCTCAAATACAAAATTTACATGAAAAAAATTACACAAACACGTAAACCCACCCAACCACCTACCCTGGCAACAACCAGACTTGATTCTAGTCATCATTCCATAAACTGTCACCAACGATCTACTCTTTATCTCGTCGTTTTTCAATTCTTCATGCCCAATTCCATGGGACTGGATTTTGGTCTGACTGTTATCTCCTTAAACCTTAATGAACTAATTATAAAAACCCAGCAAATAATACAATTCACCATCATCAATTCAAGGTTATTTGTTATTGCATTCTGTTGATTTGTAAAGGTATGACTCCAATTACTTTGTCCTCCAAACCCTTCTTAGCATCTGCATCAACAATTGCAGAACAAAAGTTAACCCAATTGCTGATCTTAGCATATGCAGCACCGATTCATCATCACCTCGCATCTGATATGAGGCTCTACGTACTGCAATTTGTTCAGTCATCACCAATTTCATGTTCTTTGAGTCTCTAACTATATATGTAAGTCTTTCCCCCTCTCTGTCAATGAGCACCGCATTACAGTACTGCAAGAATACAATTTCATGGATGTCTTGATTACTGCAATAATACAGTTGCACTACTGCAAGTCTGCAATAATACAAGTTCGATTTGGTTATGACTTATATATGCAGACCTCCGGCAATCCCTTTTTGTTGTTCTTCTCCATCCTCCGGCAATCCCTTTTCTGAATTCCGGCAACCCACCCAGCCACCAATTGTGGCTTTCAGGGCCATTTCGACCCACCCATATATCCCCAGTTGATACTTTCTTTCTACACCCAACTTTTCTTTAGGGCATAATTGGAATATAAATTTTAACAAAAATTTAATGGGTGTAGAAATAGGTTTATTGGGTCCAAATAAAATTTCCCTTTAGGTAATTGTGGTTTTGTCCTCGTAGTCTTGAATAGATATGGCGGGAACAACCATGCATGTGATTGGTTTGGGACGTGCGACATTATCCTACCACCTATATTTTAATAGATAATATATTTGATCTGCATGCACATAGAGATCGATCGTCGAATAAAATAATTTTTTAAATATTATAATTTATAAATAAGACGGGAAGCCATGCATGGTTGGCTGGTTGGTTCTTGGTTGGGTGATCAGTGAAGGTGGGACTGTGTTATCGTGTCCGGCCAGTGGTCGTCCATGCCAGCCTGCTTTCTTCTCAAGGACCACCTTGCAGTTGCACCATTTCCGATAGATTTGGCTCACCATAATTCATCATAATTTACATCCATCTGAAAGGCTCTCGTTGCTAACCTTTTGGAGTTCTGCTACAAAAATCCTAAACAAAATTGATGAAAGTTAGATTTTCAATAGTTAATGATTTGGATTGTAAGTCAAGAAATTAGCAATGACAGTAAAATAATTCAAAGTCACAATATTATACTGTAAACTACTTGAGTTGATTCTTAGAGAAGAAAAAAATAGAGACCAAAACCCCACTTAAATCTTCTTGTTGATTGTTGCAGCACCAATAAAAGTAATATTACTCTATATATACAAAATTGATGCACTCATATATGTATTGTAAATGAGTTTTATACAATAACAACGTATCTCTCTCTTATGTCAGCACTGTATAAGTTATGTCGTTTTAATATAATTATTTGAGACATAAATTATTGTTTGTAATAAGCTCTATGACAATTAAATATGAATATGGAAATGAAGATTGGATTCCGATAAGAAGATGAACATGATTATGGAAGAAGCTTTGACAAAAGCGGCATCAACTTTTTCGTACACAACAAACATTTTGAGTTCCAATAACTAAAAAGGGGAATTCGAAAGGAGAATAATATAAAGCCAGGAAAGCACTATATATGCTAGTGCCAAGAGTTTTCCGGACACGTGGCGGTTATGTGAGGTAGTCGTGTCAAGGGAATTTTTAAAAGTGCTTATGTGGAAAGTCGTGGAAGTTCCTCCTTTGATCTTCATTCAAACAACGTAGTCCGCTTGGGCCGATGATTGGGGCTTCAGTTTTGACGCTTAGATCTCAACCACCATCACAATTTAGATATGGATAACGTCAAAGAGATTAAATTTATAGACAAAATTTAGAAATTAAATGACAGAAAAGTTGATCATTGGATTACTACTTAAGCGTTAATAAACGTATAAATTTTTTATTGGTTACACATTATTTGGTTTCCAAATTTTGTTTATAAATTTAGTCTCCTTAGCATTAATCTTTAGATATAGAGTTTTGAACCTATAATTTTCTATTGACCTCTTTTTACACCAAAAAAATAATCTAAATATTATTGTGAATTAGCATATCAATTTCTAGAAAAAAGCAATCAAGAATTATTTTTGTCAAGTTCTGTTAAACGCTACAAAGTGAGATTTATGGTTATATTCTTATCTCGCCTAACAATGTGGATAGTAACTTCAAGCCCAAACCCCAGCTCAAGCATAAAGGTCTTGTGTTTGCAAGCCATTGCACTTTACCTACTGGCTTCTAGCCCCCTACTGCCTTGTTATGCATGTTGAAACGGGCATGGTAAAGAAGTAAGGTGTCAACGACAAAATACAATCGTGCGTTACTATCTCCTATCACGTACATGATCACGTTGTAACATGGTAAGATCATCTCGTATTGTAGCAACCATGCCTTCAAGCACGGATTTAGGATTTAAAAGTAGGATGGGCTGAGATTCGAAGGGAATTGCCAAAGCATGAAATTTTAATTCCTCTATAGGGGAATTTGGAAAATCAACAATTTTAACCTACTTAATGACTTTTAGCCATCACAAGCAGGTATACCATGCGTTGCTGTGAGGTTTGAAAAATTATTGACAGTATAGAAAATATGTGTTAAGGAGTAGAGTTTATATACATATATTACCTTCACGTGTACTGTTGTTCCTTGCAAAGATATATGAAATATAAATATTATTTATATTAATCATGAGATTGCATATTCCATGTTTTCTCATCTCAAAGGCAAAACCTCTACTCGATCTGTCGTAACGACATCACACATCCAATAATGCCATGCCTGAGAGAAAAATCGAGAACGAATAGCATAAAAAGCCATGTAGATTAAAAGTGGTATAATTTGAGAGAAACAAAAGAAACTCACCTAACCCAACTACTCCACACCCTGTTCCAAGTTCAATCACAGGTTTTCATTTCACTTTTTTTTTCTTTTTTTTTAGTACATCGATATTTTTTACACTAAAAGTGTTGGAAAAATAGGGTATAATTGCTATAATAAATCACAAAGAAAATCAAGAAATAATTCATGAAATTATATATCACAATCATGCATGCACATGAGTAACCAATGTTAAATGAACATGATATAATGGATTAGAAAAACCTAGAAAATACAGTCAAGGCAAGTGTTGGACACTTTGTTCTTAAGACAAGTTTACGCCCCAATACGGTGCTCATGGTTGATCGGTGCATGTCTCTCAAGATACAATGACCACGTCCTTGTAATAGTAGCACTCCAAATCATAAGGCTTTATGAACCACAATTGTGTTGAAAGCTCTCTCATATAAACTCAATGAGACTCTATAATATTTAATGCACTATATGTATGTATGATGAAAAGTTATCTTGTGATTATAGGGGGCTTCCCTATTTATAGAATGTGAGATACATTTTTGGAAAGTATGTGACTATTCATGAAGAGTTAAAAGTTGCAACTCTTCATTTGAGTAGACACATCTTTCTACCAAAAGGCTCAACTTCTAATTTCCATTCAATTAATAAATTTAATAATATTATTATTAAATTTTCCAACAATCCTCCACATGAATGGAAATTGACTTAATACCATGCAAATGACAATGCAGACATTAGAGAGAAAATTCAGTAGGAAAAGTACCGCATCGGGATAGGTGGCTTTTGGCTTTGAACCTTCCGTAGTGAATTACTATCGGATTTACTTGGCTAATCAGTGAACGGGATGTTTTGAACTACTCAACCGTTTATGTAAACCAAGACAATAGTTGTAAAATCCCACATCGCCCAGGGGTGTGGGTCCTGTAAGCTTTATATGTATATTCTCATCTCTACCTAGCATGAGGCATTTTGGGAGTTCAATGGCTTCGGGTTCCATCTGAACTCCAAAGTTAAGTGAGTTCGCGCGAGAGCAATCCTATGATGGGTGATCCACTGGGAAGTTTTTATGTGAGTTCCCAGAAACAAAACTGTGAATGCGTGGTTAAGGCCCAAAGTGGACAATATCGTGCTACGGTGGAGTCGAGCCCCGGATGTGGTGGGGGCCCGGGTCAGGATGCAACAATTTGGTATCAGAGCCAATCCATGGCCGGAAGTGTGCTGACGAGGAGGTCGGGCCCCTAAAGGGGGTGAATTGTAACATCCCACATCACCCAGTGGTGTGGGTCATGTAAGCCTTATATGTATATTCCCATCTCTACCTAGCATGTAACCTTTTGGGAGCTCACTGGCTTCGGGTTCCATCGGAAATCCGAAGTTAAGCGAGTTCGCGCGAGAGCAATCCTATGATGAGTGACCCACTGGGAAGTTCTCGTGTGAGTTCCTAGAAATAAAACCGTGAAGGTGTGGTCGATGCCCAAAATGAACAATATCGTGCTACGGTGGAGTCGAGCCCGGGATGTGGTGGGAGCCCGGGTCGGGATGCGACAATTTGGTATCAGAGCTAATCCTTGGCCGGAAGTGTGCTGATGAAGAAGTCGGGCCCCTAACGGGGGTGGATTGTAACATCCCACATCACCCAGTGGTGTGGGTCATGTAAGCCTTATATGTATATTCTCATATTTACCTAGCACAAGACCTTTTGGGAACTCATTGGCTTCGGGTTCTATCGGAACTCCGAAGTTAAGCGAGTTCATGCGAGAGCAATCCTATGATGGGTGACCCACTGGGAAGTTATCATGTGAGTTCCCAGAAACAAAACCGTGAGGGTGTGGTTGAGGCCCAAAGCAGACAATATCATGCTACGACGGAGTCAAACCTGGGATGTGGTGGGGGCCCGAGTTGGGATATGACAATAGTAATCACATAATACCCTTCCAGACACCTCGTGGTTGCTTGGTTGTGTTCATTTTGGCCTTGAACAATTCTTGGTTTCTCATGAGTGCTTTTAGAGAATTAAGCCCTTAAAAAAATTCTCACAGGAACGGCCCCATTCCTTACTCATGATAGGTGACTTCCCATTAAGAGTATCCTGCAGTACCCCACTTTTTATTTCCAAGTATAGGAATCATTAAAAGCAAAGCTTATCCTAAATACGTTGCAGATAACACTATTTCATCATAGGACATGGGTAAGAGATTATCTCCGTAGTGCTCCCATTGCATCATCCACAATTCGGTTGTCCCTTTGAATCTAGATCTTAGGATCTCCAGTCAGCTAGGTTGGGTTACCATTATGGCGATTCTTAAGACGTAGACTATTAACCAATTCCCCTCGATGATACAACTTACACTCTAGTCAAACCTTTAAAAATTGGTACCACTAGGTTGACTACTCATTATATGACCATCACAAATTTTATATCCATGCATGGAAATTATTTCCTTTTAGAGTAGTTGTTTTCCAACGTAATTTCTCCAAACATGTGTTTTGGATTTGATAAGTAATTTGCTAACACTTGGGTAAACTCCCCCCACATTTAAGGTATTTATTGAAAAGTCTAAAACCTTTCAATACCTTAAAATACCATTGCAAGAAATAATCTTTATCACTTTCTAGAAGCAAATTACTTTTTCATTCTACTTAAGTTGACATATAATCCAAAGATAACTATGCTACTCCCCCACATTTAAGGTATTTGCTAGAAGATCCAACCTTTCAATACCTTAAAACTTCAATTATAAGAGATAATCGTTACCTCTTTCTAGAAGCAAATAACTTTTACATTCTTTTTATGTATATCCTATTTCCCAAAAATAGCCAAGCCACCCCCACAATTCCCTCACATTGTGATGGCTATTTAACGCTATCAATTTCTCATTTTTCATGAAATAGGAACCTATGAAGATATATATATATATATATATATATATATATATATATAGGAAGCCTTTAAGGGAAGAGATTCCTATTTTTTTTTTTAAATGGGAACAACCTTTTGATTGTTAGATTTGATTTTAATGAAATTTTGTGGTTGAGATTCTGTGACCTATGATTTAATCTTAACCACATAATTTTATTAAAATCAAATCTAATTATTAAGAGGGTGTCCCTATTTATTTTGAAAAATAAGAATCCCTTCCCTTAAACGATGTGGGTGTTTCTAAGCAAATGTGCTTTTTAAAGAAACAATTCCAAACAAAGCCATTTCCGTTTTAGAAGTGCGCCGGGCTAATTTTGGAATTTGAAAATCCCAATTCCCAAAATACAAGCCGAGGCCCAATATCTATGCTTAAATTTCTATCACACCCTTCTATGCTTTCAAGTCTTTTGCATCATTCACCTCTTTTATCGTTATTTCCAGAAGGCCCCAAAATCCAGGGTTTTCATCACACCCTGCACCTCCTCCTCTGGTAACTGGTAAGCCCTTTCTTCTCCTCTCGCCTCACAACTAAAAGTTCAATTCTTTATCCCAATACTGTCTTCCTGGTGAATTGGTAACAAAATAAATTCATGGAGTAGTAAATTAGTAACCCAATTCGACAAATGTTAGCGTTCTTAGAATTCTGGAAAGTAAGTTGAATGTTTCGGTTTTTCTGGGGGGCTAAAGTCATGATCTTGGACTTAGAATTCATGGGTTTTCAGAAAAAGGGGATTAATTTGCTAGATTTTTCATTGGATGATCATCTTAGTTGGATTGGTTGACTTTTTAAACCTGTTTTCCGTTGACCAACCGGAAAATTTACTGATTTAGGAATTGGGTTTTTGGTGATGGTGGGATCAGACGATAGCCAATATGCTATTTTCTAATAATTTGGATGCTATGCTGTTAAATTTAAGTGACTTTTTTTTCAGTAATTTTATGTAATATTTACAGTTCTCTGGTGTACTTCCATTGATGTATTGGTTGCTTGCCTATATATGTTAGCAAAGCAGGCCCGTTGGGACGATGGTTTTTTGATATTGTATGCACACAAGCTCTAGTAAGTAGCTAATAGTATACGCACACTGTGCTCGTGAATACATTTTGAATCGACAATAGTAACTGATAGTTTACAGACATATGTATTATTTTGATCGTGGTAACTTTGAAAGTAGTAGATAGTTTTGGGAACTGAATTATGTGGCATATTTGTAAACTAGTTTTAATTCTTTTATTTGAATGCTTGAAGGTCCTTGTGATGGCGAGGACAAAGCTTATCCTAATCTGCCAGTCTGGTGGGGAATTTGTTGTAAAGGATGATGGATCCATGTCATATACGGGAGGAGATGCTCAGGCAGTAGATATCAATCATGAAACCCAATTTGATGATCTCAAGTTAAAATTGGCTGAGATGTTGAATTTGGAATATAAATCAGTGATCATGAAGTATTTTCTCCCTGGAAATACACGAACTCTCATCACTTTATCCAATGACAAGTCCCTGAAAAGGATGTATGAATTCCATGGGAATTTAATAACTGCTGATGTTTTTGTCCAGGGAAAAGAAGGTTTTAAGGCTGAAGCCTTAAACACACCAAAAAGGTACTTTCTTTTGTTTTGTTTGACTGTATCGCGATTTCCTTGCTTTAAAGAAATGATGACATTGTTATATTGCCAATTTGGCCTCTTTACTGTATTTGAAGCATATTGGCTAGTAATTACAGCAATTTTGTAAGTTTCTAAGTTTTTATTGCGTTGATAGTTTAAATTCTCACTTGCAGGGCATGTGGGATAAAAGTGGCTGAATCTGTGACCCCTGTTGCAACCTTCACTACTTCAGCTGCCACTTTACACGCTAGTCCTCTATCAAAACAACCTGCCTCTAACATGTCTGTCGAAGATTCCATTCCAACCAGTAGCATGTCTGCTACTGCTGATGCAAATCTGCACAGCTTGGACGTTTTTGATATGAACTGTACCCCTGCTGATACTGTTAAGAAGCGAAGGCGCACTGCTGCCTGGAAAATTGGTGCCAAAGGTCCTACCATTGGTTCTGTCACTGACCATATTTGGGAGAAAAGAAAACGTATGTCCAGGAAGAAGAATATTCCTAGCTGCAACATTGCTACAGAAATTGATGACGTGGATCAAAGGCAAGATATCCTTCATGGTAAAGATAGTAGTACTAGCAATGACCCTATCCAGGCTACTCTAGTCGAATCAAATGATGCTCCACCTGAACTTTTACTCAAATTATGGAAAGATGCTATCACTGGGATTGGGCAGGAATTCAACAATGCTAAAGAATTTCGTGATGCGCTGCAAAAATATGCCATTGCCCATCGTTTCATGTATAAGTTAAAAAAGAACGATACTAACCGTGCAAGTGGCAGATGTATAGCCGAAGACTGTTCTTGGAAAATTTTTGCAGCTTGGGACACATCTGTGAAAAAGTTTAGGATAAAGAGTATGACTGAAACACATACATGTGAATCAGAGCTCTCAACATATTATCATCCGAAAAGAAGTTGGTTGGTTAGCATTGTAAAAGATAGATTACTTGAGCGCCCACATCTCAAGCCTAAAGAACTTGCCAAAATCATTCGTCAAGATTTTGGGATTGCTGTGAACTATACTCATGTTTGGCGTGCAGTTGAGGATGCCAAGGAGAGACTTCTAGGTTCGTATAAAGAGGCATATGACAATTTACCGAGATTTTGTGAGAAGATGACAGAGGCAAATCTTGGCAGTAGTATTAAGCTTTTCGCTGGTGATGAGAGGAGATTTCAGCACCTATTTGTGTGCTTTCATGCTTCAATACATGGTTTTCAGAATGGTTGTCGCCCTATTCTTTTTCTTGATGCTGCATCTCTAAAATCAAGATACCATGAGACTTTTTTGGCAGCTACTGCTTTGGATGGAGATGATGGTCTTTTCCCTGTTGCATTTGCTATAGTAGACACCGAGAATGATGATAAGTGGCGGTGGTTTTTGGAGCAGTTAAGATCTGTACTCGCAACCTCTCAATCCTTAACTTTTGTCTCGGATAGAGAGAAGGGACTAAAGAAATCAGTGCTTGAAGTATTTGAGAATGCCCACCATGGATATTCTATGCACCACCTTCTGCAAAGCTTCAAGAGAAACTTGAATGGTCCATACCATGGAGACGGGAAGGGTTCATTGCCAATCAATTTTATGGCTGCTGCCCATGCAATCCGACTTGATGGGTTTAAAACAAGCATTGATCAAATTAGACGAGTTTCTGCCCGAGCTTATGCCTGGGTCCAGCAAATTGAACCAGAAAGTTGGACAAATGCATTATTTAAAGGTGAGCATTATAACCATTTTACATCCGATGTTGCAGAGACATACATCAAGTGGATAGAGGAAGTGCAGGAGTTACCCATTGTGTCAAAGATTGAAGCGCTATGTTCTAAGTTGATGGGGCTGATAAATACTCGCCGAACAGATTCAAGTAAGTGGCCCACAAAACTTACTCCATCCAAGGAGGAAAACCTGCAACGAGAAGCTCGTTGCGCATATGGTCTTAAAGTCTTGTTTTCATCCGATACACTCTTTGAGGTTCACAAGGATTTGATCAACGTTGTGGATATTAGTAAATGGGACTGTAGTTGTCTGGATTGGAAATCAACTGGTCTACCGTGCTGCCATGCTATTGCTGTCTTCAACTGCACTGGAAGGGATGTGTATGATTATTGTTCGAGATACTATAGAGCTGACAAGTATCGTTTGATGTATTCTGAGTCCATAAACCCTGCATTGGCCCCTTTCGAGGCTTTAGATGGTGAGAAAACTGACGTAGAGGCAGCGCATGTGCTTCCTCCATTAATCTCCAAGCAACAAGAAAAGAAAAGCCAGGCCAAGAGAAAGAGTGTGTCGGCAAGGACAGTTTTTTGCTCTAGGTGCAAGGATTCAGGGCATAATAAAAAAACCTGCAAGGAACCCATAGACGATCCTTTTTCAAGTATGGACCTCATAGATGCTCCTATATCAAGCATGGACACCGTAGATGCTCCTTCATCTAGTATTGTCCCCGTAGATGCCCTTTCATCAAGCATCGTCCCTGTAGATGCCCCTCCATCAAGTATTGACCCCGTAGATGACCCCCCATCAAGTATCGTCCGCACAGCTGCTCCTTTATCAAGTATCGTCCCTGTAGATTCTGCTCCGTCAAGTGTTGACCATGTAGATGCTCCTTCATCAAGTATCATCCCTGTAGATTCTGCTCCGTCAATCATCGACCATGTAGATGCTCCTTCATCAAGTATAGTTCCCGTAGATCCTCCATCAAGTATCTCTTGATGTAATCCTTGAATCATATTATCTTAGATGCCTGTCTGTACCGAATTCATGTACAGTGGTAATCGACATTTTCTGAAACGGTCTATTTGACCTAGGTTTGTGATGAGATTGAGTTAGTGTAGAGTTTTAAATTTGTACTTTTCGCGTTTGAATTGTCCTGTTCCTGAAATGTGTACTGGCAATTTGCTACAACGAAAGTCTTAGGAATCTTGCTGTTCCAGCAAAACCATATGTGCTCTGTTATTTCTTTTTCTGCTCCGGAGGATAACCGGGTGAAATACCGTCATATCTTTGTCTCATCACATGACTTTGTGTAAAATATAATCGATCACCCGTTACATGTGAGCACGTCATCGGCTTTCCAATCCATTTTTACTAAGAGAAATGAAATTTGCAGAAAAGCGGAAAACAAATCCATACACTATGAATATGCAAATAACATCCAAAAAATGACATCAACTAGAATTCGTACATTACTCACAAAGCTTGCTTCCTCTAACTTCTAGGGCATTAAAAACAGTCATTAGCTACTGAATACAAACTACAGTTTAACATCGAAGTCCAAACCGAAAGTTTTCGCCTGTCTAGGAGTTAATCTGCTTAAGAAAGCTTCCGACGAACCCTTGGTGATTCTTTTATCAAGTACTCAGTACTAGGCTATCAATGGAGTCAAGTTAACAACTTTACAACCAACTTATGCCCACTCGAACCTTGAACGTTTGAACCTTGGGCGCACACAATGGACAAAATTAGGTGGCAGCATCTGTCTTCTAACTTGTTTTGTGCTCGAAGCAGAGTCTTCATGAAATCATGGCTGCAAACATACGTTGCCACGGAGTTCAAACTTCATTTATTCTGGGGTGGATGGCAGGCAGGCCTATATTTCTTGGTTTCAATAGGACTCCTTATGAGCGTTGTTGTTGAAGACAGGTGTTCGCAAGAAAGTACAGTTTCTGCCTCATAGGTTTCCGATATAAAAACCCAAAGACCGTTCTCACTAACTCTACTCTCTTGAATCTTCAACCTTGGGCAATAATCCTGCACACAATGGGCAGTGGGGGTCGCGTCTATCTTCAAAACTTGTTTTCTGCTCCAAACAATCTGCATGGTAAAGATGGCCGCAAACTAAAACTGCAACAACAGAGACTTCAGTCGAAGACAGCGTGCTACCGAGAAAGAAAGGTTTACGCCTCAACAGCTTGTCACAAATCCCACATACCATCTTCCCTGGATCCGATGATACAGCATCCGTTGCCAAGAAACCAGATCTAATTCTGGCTGGCCGAATAAAAGGCTTTTCCTTGGTTTCTGGGGAGAAATTGAAAAAAGTAAAGTCAATTCTGCGAAAAAAGATCCGACAGCATTCTTTGAGAAAAGTCATGCTCAAGGAAATAATCAGAGAGTTGAATATATAGTCATCCAACTACAAAAGAAGTAAATTCCTATACTCCTATCCGACGACATAGGAAATAATACTTAAAAACATACGCTGGCTACATATGCCCCATTCATCCATGTAGCATACAAGAGTTCTCGTTGTCTTCATCTTCCATAAAAACTAAAGAACCTCATGAAGGTATTTTGAAGTTGAACAAAATAAGGAGAAGAAAAAGGGGGCAATACAAAATAAAACCTGAATGACGTCTGGACGCGAAGCTGGATTGAGTAGCCAACTTATAGGAGAGTGTATCGTCACGCAAAGGCACTCCTTTTCCACGAGAAGTTGATTTGTTAGCAAGACTGCCTGAGTTACGTCGAGAGTATTGATGCGCATAGTGATGATGTGAGCGTTTAAGGAACATTGATCGCCCAAGGCTTGGATGATGCTGTGTAACAGAAGGCTAGGGATTTAGTAGCTTCAAACAAAGACCAAAAATAGAAATAAATATTTCTCCCAATACATGAAATAGGAAGAAATGTAAACACAGTTACAAAATGTCGATCAAAAGGGGTTCATTAAAGCTACAAATTCATCAAAAACTCGGTATACAACGTCGATGAAACACGAAACACGAATAAGAAAGGAAAGAACAGCTAACCTCTTGTGTTAATAAATCCATTCCAGAAGAACATGGCATGGTACCTGCAATATCCCAAAAGACAAAACCAACAAACAAGTACATGTCATTAAAAATTCACTTAAATAGTTTTCCAACACAATCAAATTTTTGTTCTGACGCTGTAAATGCCAACAAAACACCCACAAAATTGGCAAAAATTTGAACTTAAATTCCAATTCCGGCTTTTTCTTCTTCTAAAATATCTAATTAAGAAAGCAAAAACAAGTAATTGATCAACTAACAAACAAATAATCATACGAAATGGGAAAGTAAAATAACAAAGAAACCCAATAATTTTGTAACATTTGGATTAAAGGATTATCATAACCACACCAAATTTTGGGTTTTATAAACAAATAACAGAGGTGGCGTCTTTTCATAATTCAGTGAATGCCCGTCAAAAAAGTTGATTTCTTTTGATTAAATTTCTTTGTTTCATCGCATTTTTATGAGAAATTGGGAAGAAAAAAAAAGATTAATTACCCGAAGAACAAGGAGAGAAAGACGGAGGGCTGAGATCATCAGAGGGAAGCTTCCTCTTGCTCATAGCAATTGAATGATCAGATGAAGGAAAAGATTCTGTGTTGGGGTTTTAGTTCGATCTGTGGCTTTGCGGTCTCAGCGGACAAGCACTCTTGCTTTTCTTCCCCAACTCAAACGTACGGTCACCAAATGAAAAGCAAATGCAATCGAACCAACCGGTGAGAGAGAGAGTTTGTGTGTTTCGGCAGCTTCTGGTGTGGTGAGAGGTTAAGTGATGAAGGGAAGGGAACACATGCACTGCAGAACCCAACCCACATTTCTTCATTAATGACCACTTTAATCCTTCCAATCATTTGCCATTTCTCAAAGGAACAGGGGATAAGAAATTTACGAAAATTTTATAATGCACAGTGTCACAACAAAACTACGTTATCACAATAATACGGATATTCATAATTAGGTATTGAAATTTATACATTACTTTATGTTATTTTTGTAAATATTCTTTATATTTAGACATTAAAGTAAGATTTGCAACCCCACCATATAGTCTCGTGTTTTTTAGATTACTATCCACATTGTTGGGTGATATAACCATAAAACTATAAATCTCACTTTGTAGCGTTTAATAGAACTTGACAAAAACAATTCTTGGTTGCTTTTTTTTTTTTAAGAAAATGAAATGCCAATTCACAATAATATTTAGATTATTATTTTTTTGGGTGTAAAAAGAGGTCAAGGGAAAATTATAGGTTCAAACTCGATATCTAAATTGCAATGATGGTTGAAGGCCCAAGGGGAGATCTAATCCTCGAAACTGAAGCCTCCATCATCGGCCTAAGTGGACTTCATAGGTTGAATGAAGACCAACACAAATGTGGTATCCGACGTAATACATGCACCGATGTACCTTGCGTTTCTTTCGTGTGGTGATATTTGAAACACTAAAAATTATGTTGTGTTTTCATAAGTTTCTAATTACTCAAATATAATAAAAGCCTTGTTTATGGATGGATTTTACAAGCAACACTTGTTTGGGCTCCGAGTGGCATATGATAGAAGATGAAAGAAAAACTTCTAGGACTTTCCACATAAGCACTTTTAAAAATTCCCTTTGACTCGACTACCTCACTTATCAAAGGATAGTGCTAAGAAAATTAAATTTACAGATTAAATTTGTAAATTAAATAATATGTCATCAATAATAAATAAGCACGCTAATCAATGTTTAAGTAATAATCTAATCATCAGCTTCTATGTCATTTAGATTACAAAATCTAGTCTCTCTAACATTACCACATCATAAGTAGTAATCTAAACAACTCTTTAGAGCATCTCTAAAGGAGATGCCAAAATGTACACATCAGCTATAATAGTAAAAAAATATCACACTAATATTCTTTAACCAAAGTGTCAAATCCTATGTGGTGATGACATGGATTGGCAGCAAAAGAGGTTGCTGTCAAATTTGACAGCAGTTTCAAATGTTTTTTTTATTAATTATTGAATGTATTTTATTAATTTTTAATTAGTTTAATCATTTATTATAATTAATGTTGAGTTGACCGATGCAATTATCCTACTTTTTTCTTCTTTTCAATCAAAGAAAGTGAACATATTACTGATTAAACTTTAAATGTCATTTATTAAATTTTAATTAGTTTAATAATTTATTTTATAAAATAATAATTTAATTTGACATGTCGGTTGGAAAACAAAATTTTAAAAGATGTCAATGTGCCACATAAGCTATCAAAATTTAAATTTTATGTTCAAAATTTGACATCTCATTTGGAGATGGTCTTAACGATTTTTTCCAAACCTCACACATATGTCATTATAGCATATCTCTAAGTAGACAAGTCTCGAAAACACATAACTACTACAAGACTTGAAAATGCTCAATTGCAACTAGGGATGGGCAACGGTTGGGTAACTGCGGTTATTTACCCATAACCGTTTATGTTCATACCCGCATAACCGTTTACCCATTGGATAATTGCATAAACGGTTATACCATACCCATAACCGTTTATAAACGGTTAACCATACCCATAACCGTGTACCAATTTAACCATAACCGTTTACCCATTTAACCATAACCATTTACCCGTTTATCATTTTTTTACCCATTTACCCCTTTTTCACCCGTCTACATGTTTTTTTAACAAATTGAAAATTACAAAGAAAAATTTGTCATAATTTTCTTTTTCTGACAATTAAACACCGTTATAGGTACATTTTAGCATGAATTCCCTATTTTAATCATTTAAATCCTCATACAATTCCAATAATTGAAATAATAGTTTACAAACGATATTTTTCTGCTACACTCAAGCAAGTCTTTAATTATAATTCATATGATTACAAAGTAAAGCTTCTAAAAACAAAAAGTAGTCATTATCTTGAATACTAGATGATTCAAAGCTCCAAAATATTTCGAAACTAAACACTTTCAAACACTAATGCTTAGTATGAAATCGGAAGGGTAAAACACACATTGATGGGCGAGGAGAGAGAGATGAGCGGCGGAGATGAGAGAGAGATGAGCAACGTAGATGAAAGAGAAGGTGGCGGAGATGAGAGAGAGGGTGGCGAGGAGAGATAAATGAGCGGTGGAAATGAGAGAGAGGGCAGTGAGGAGGGAGAGATGAGCGGGAGACAGGATGTTTGAGACTCTGAGTCTGGCGGAAAGATTGAAAATTTAGAGTTTTTAATTTTTTTTTTAATTTTACATATATTAAATTTAATAGATAAATGGATACCCGTTATAACAACGGATAATACCCATAACCGCCCATTTAAATTTCACGGATAAACGGTTATACCCATAACTATTTGTTCGTCTAAACGGTTACTCATAACTGTAACCGTGAATTTGAAATGGACGGGTAATCATGGTTACCCAAACCCATGGGTATTTTGCCCATCCCTAACTGCAACGAAAAGTCTCCAACGATTTCTAAGTAAACAAGTCTCCAATGATGCCTTAGGTGCAATAGCTATTGAAGTGTTATTTGAGACCACATAACCTTGTCTGAAGTTGCAAGACCGGAATGGGAAGAACCTTGCTCCTTGCTCTTATGTGCAAGTTTGTATTTTGACTTATGGGTAATGTTAGAGAGGTACAATTTGTAGATAAAATTTACAAACTAAATGATATGTCATCAATAGGAATGGGCATGTTTATCAACGTTTAAGTAATAATCCAATCGTTAATTTCCACATCATTTAGTTTAATAATTTTTGTCTACAAATTTAGTCTCTCTAACAGTATCCTTAGACTTATAAAATCTCCAGCGTAATGGGTGCTAATTCAAATTCACCTGAATTTATAGAATGAGGATCCTCTTTGTGAGGATCTTAGGGATTCCAAAATCATGTCCGTTTAACGTACATTATGCGCCAAGAAATCATTTTAAATACTTTTATTTTAAATTAAATATAAATAGTACCTGACGAAAAATGGTCGCATGATATACGATGAACCAACAAGATTTGAGTATTTCTAGAATCCTTATAAAGAGGATCCGAAGACGATCCTCCTGGAAATTTATATTCAATTAGTCAGCCACAAGAAAATATTTAACTCACATGTAATTTTTAATTTCTCTAGAAACACATGTATAATTAAATAGTAAAAACAATACCTAGAAGTGATTGAATAACAACACAAGTTGCCAACTGTTCAACCTCTTTCTTGCTTTTTCCAACATACCCAGTATAAGTCACACCATTGATGGCCAAGAGTTGCAAGCTAAGAGCACTTTGTGTTGGAAGGCCCCCGGGGTGCAAGGTTGACAAAGATCATTTTGAAGACAGTGTTTATGAATTGCTTCACGATAGTTAGTTGGATAATCAAACATTCAACGTCTATGTCTAGGGTTTGCAGGAAGGTTAGCCAATATTTCATCCAACTCAGTGGCCTCACTTTGTTGTGAACTACTTGAAATATTCGAATGAGGACTTCTTAGAATATTTGAAGGAGGAGGAGGACTACTCAGAATATTTGAAGGAGAAGGACTACCCGAAATGTTTGAAGGAGAATTTAAGCATTGTTTCTTATAGTATCGTTCCATTACGTAACTGTAAAATGGAAAGAAAAAAAATTCTTAGACTCTTAATCCTAGAGTAGACTATACTAATATGCATAATAACTAATCCAACTAACAATTCAATTAATCAATACCAATAAGCATACAAATTATTCAATAAATAAATATTCAATTCAACTAATCATAGGAATAATTGTATGCATTATGTAATAATTCAATTAATTAATCAATAATCAAGAATTCAAATTTTAATTTTCACCCTAAAAAATAATTTCATAATTTTATATCAAGAATCATGGAATCATATCAATAATCAATAACCAATAACCATATTAGTGCATTACCATATGATTCTATACCAATTAAACAAAATTCATATTAAATAATTAATTACGGTTAGGGATTATAAATTTAGGGATTAAAAATTAACCTAAAGAGTGCCTTTGAAGGCTGGAAGCTGGCGGCTAGAGAGTAGCTGCTGGTGACGCCTGGCGCGGCAGCAAAATGCCAAACGGTGGCCCGGTGGGTGCTGATTGCTGGGAATTGCAGGGCAACGCTACTGCACCTTTTGTTGTGATTGGAGAATGAAAAAGGTAGAGAGATAGACTGAAGGGAACGGGGGACAAGTGGTCCCCCTTTGCATATAGTTTTTTATTCCAACTTATATGAAGCAACGTCGTTTCGTTCTATGTTTTGTAAATTTTTTTACCAGGACCAAAATGACATCGTTTTGGCCTAGGTGTTATAAAAAAAAAAATGCAGCTCTATTGTTGCAGAGCAGAAACAAGACAAACACCGGAGACGGAAAGCAGCAACAGTAAAATCAATTGGTTTTTCGGTGAAGGGAGGGGCTGAACCACCGTTCCAGTCTTGTTTTCTGGCGACAAGAGTGGCGGCCGCCACTCCACGCCCTCACATGGCTTTGCCACTGCCCTCAAGGCGACTGCTTATTAAATCCCTGCCAATAAATAGTAATTGCCTTTAATGAATAGTAATTGTCTTTTGCATCTCCACCCCTAAACTGAATAGTCATGGCAATAGGCAATAAAATATTAGTATTTTTTATTTTATAAAATAATAAAAAATAATTTTATTTGTAATTTCAGATAAGATTTTTAATCTATTTCGTTGGATCACGTGTTATTAAATAAGAAATTACAACCCAAAGTATTGAGAAAATATAAAATTGTGGTGTAAGGTGGAAGATAATGATAAAATATTTATAGAAAAATTAAATCAAATTTTTATTTAAATTTTTTCAGATTTTTTATTAATTTTTTACATTTTTATTAATTCTTTACATTTTTTATTAATTTTATAATGTAGCTGACGTCAGCCTTGCATCAGTGCCCTCAGACGCTTGGCCGTTGATTCCTGCCTCTCCTCTCCCATGGGCCCGCCCCAAGCCCAATTACCCGTATGGGCTGGAGCAAGGAAGGCAGGCTATTGGGTTTTTTTGGTCCCTGTCCATCAGGCTATACCCTCTGGTGGACTTGCTCTAATTTAACAAAACAAGTTTTTGAATAATTCATAGAGTATGTTAAAACAAAAAATTTGTACCCAAACTGTCACACCCCAAATTCGAAAATAAGAATGATAATCGAATTAGGGTGTGAATAGAATTTAAAATAAATTAAAATATTACAACGAGAGTATGATGGAACCAGAGCCAACTAAAAGTTCACTTAGACCTGTTTAATTAATACATTATGAGTTTAAAGAGTTCAACTCTTACAACACACTCATGAGATACTAGAACACTTAATTTAAAGTACAACTAGGAAACCAGCACACATAGGATATGTTTATTCATATAAAGACAGGTCATCATCTTGTTCTGCCATACCGGTACCTGCAATAGCTAATAGGGCGTGAGCATTTCATGCTCAGTAGGAACTATATGTCCTTCAAGTTCATTTACCACAATTAATCAAAGTATCAAGCTCAAACAATACGGTAAAAAAAATACAAATAAGAAGACAAAGAAAAACACATGAACTCACTCCCTTCTAATCCCGCTAACTTATATTTATAGCATCCAAACCTGCACGTCCCATACTATGCTTATACCCCTTGGTTCCAAATACCATAAAATATAAATTAACTCCCATTTCTCCCTTAACCCCTAATTTTATTAGCAATTTCAGTTTCATTAACATGGGCCCTTCCCCCGACGCCCAACTATACGTTCAAGCCCTTCACCCTACGCTTGAACATATATAAGTTTTCAACACTTTGCTTAACCAAGTTTACACAACCCAACACTTAACTCTGTAACATGTAATGCAACAAAAGCATTTCAATTTAACAAACATAATTGTAACTCTCAACGTAGTCAGTCCCACAATTTTACATAACTCAACCATTCATCAAAACATAACAACATTTAACAAAGTCAATATATATAGTACATCGAAAAAGAAGCCATTAACCCTAAACACAACCATGACAATCAATTGATTCAAAATCACCCAAGCATTTCATTACTACTGTATTAGATATAATTACTAATATCACAAAGATTAACCATGATATAGATCTATCATCGGGAAATAGAGTCCCTACCTCTTGTCCAGCTAACTATAATACCTCTCTAAGCCTCCGAAGTGTCCGGAGTCGCTCCCAGGCCTAACATCACATACATAAAAGTAAAAGTTAGCATAAAACTGGAAATGAAAAATTCGATTTCAGCCTAACAAAGATTTACCCGAATATACCCATCACAACCCCGTGAAAACCAAGCTTAAGTCCCCATATTGTGACCCTATTTTCATCCCTCAAAACTCCATGGAAAATGATGAAATTACTTGGATTTTAAAGCTAAACAAACCTAGTTTCTAATCTACTATGAGTTTCTCAAAACGGATTTAAGAGAAGGATATAATCAGGCCCCAAAGTTGAGTTCACAACCAGTTTTTCTGCAGAAAATCTGCAGATTTCCAGATTTTTTCACATTGTCAAATCATATTTTTCCATAGAAGATCTCAACCAAAATCGATGAAATAAATTGGGCTTTGAACCTTGTCATGTCTAATTTCAAATATATAAGAAGACTCTTTAAAAAGACGAAATGGATTGAGAGGAAAATAAGAGCCAAAGTGAGGCTCATGAAACTGCTGGTTTCTAGAAAACAAGGTTGCGGTGGTAAGAAAAATAGAAAATTAACAAATTCAAACTAACCTTTTGTACAAATTGAAGAATACACCAACACCCTCTCAGCTTCCCTCTTCCGATTTCCTACTTTTCCCTTTCCAAAACCTCACACTCTCCTCTAATTCTTCAGTGAGAGTTAGGAATACTCCCTCTAAGCCCATCATTACCTCTTCTGATTTAGAATGCTTACTCACACCCCCTAGACTACCCACATCACCCCAACATTTATGGACAGAATCTGATTCCCTTGGCTCCCCCACCATGTGATGCTTGGAAAGAAGAAGAAGCGTTTGGGATGGCTACACGTTAGCTCATCCTTGACTAATTGTTTGGCCTCTTTTTTTTTTATTTTTTTAACTAAAATAATCCTACTCCTATAATATATGTATATACAAATATATATATATATATATATATATATATATATATATCTAAGTGTTACACAAACTGAAACTTTGAACATAGAAACCCAAACCTCATTAAAAGGAGGAACTTCATCGTTTATATTCTCTGTCATATTGATCATGGCCACTCTAGCAGCATCTTGCTCGACAGCTTTTCGCCTAGCAAATGTGATCATGGCCACTCTAGCAGCATCTTGCTCGGCTGCTTTTCGCCTAGCAAATGTGTTAGGAAACTCCATCCACCAACACGGTCGACCTAAAAATTGATGGTGCATTTCGATTTCCTTCATTGAAAGTCAGATAAACGGGAAGCGGGAAGCCTGCTCCTTGGGCATATTCATGCAGCCGATTTTTGTACGTCAAGTGATTTGATAGGCCTACACGAACTCAAACGTATAAGAACCATCAAAGATCCAATCTTTTTCAGAGTAAGTTAACAGAAAACAATTTCAGCACGTGAAAGTAAAAGCATGTTTTCTTATGCACATTCAAAGACAATATTAAAAAAGTGATACTTTTGCCCAGGTAACTTTTTTTTTTTCATTTATGTACTCGATTAACCATTACTATTTATTTCTTAAATAACCAAATCTATTTTACACAAAACACAAACATATCTATAGTAACCATTTATGGTATAATCGTGATAATAATTACTCAAAACGAGACTTCATATTTTTTTTAGGCCTAATTGGATTAATGGTTCCCGTGGTGATAAGGTAGTTGGAAGATAGCTCATGTGGTGAAAAAATTAGGATTTAAGCCCATATGGTAAAGTCTGTTAGGATTTATGCCAAAAATTGAAAATTTTGTCAATTTTTTGTTAATTATTAACACGTGAGTCGTACATATTAGGCTAAAACAGAACTCTCCATATACATATTAGACTAAAATGGACCTCTTCGTTAATTGTTAACATATGGGGCTGGCTCATGTGCTAATAATTAACAGAAATTTGACGAAATTTTCAATTTTGAGCATAAATTCTAATAAACTTTATCACAGGGGCTTAAATCCTAGTTTTTTTACTATCACATGAGCTATCTTCCAACTATCCGGACTATTAATTCACTTAAGCCTTTTTTTTTAGAGAGCTTTAATGAAAAGGGATTGCGCTAACAAATATTTAACCAAAAATCATCCCAAAATGTTATTTAACCAAAAGGCTCAAAGTTTAATAAAAAACCATCTAAAACTATTGTCTACGGATCAAACTTACAAGCCTAACCTGTTACAAATTTACATTTTCGTAAATACCCCTAAATGATTCGATATTGTTCTGACTCTTCACCGACCTCAACCCAGCACGAAACTGCCATAATAACTCCCTGTCTTCCTATCAAATCGAATTCCCCCATTTCAAAAACAACCAAATCAAAGTTCAAATCAAAGTTGAAAAAGGAAGCATTCATCGGAACAAAGTCATCGAAACAAGTTCAAAGAAGTTTAATGGCAGGAATCGGCGAAAAAGTGTCTGGAAAAAAATAAAAAAACTAAAACATAAAACTGTTTCTGGAGAACCCAAAACATAACACTGTTTCTGGAAAAAAAAAATCAGATAAAGTGTTTGTTTTATTTGTGCACAAACAAACACTGTATCTGGAAAGAAAAGAATCAAAATCCAGAAATAGTGATTTAGATTCCAGAAACAGTTTATATTTTAACCTTTGACTGTTTCTTATCTTTCATGCATCAGTTAATTACATTTAAGAAATAGGGTGCTCATTTTACTTTGAATCCAAATACAATAAATTTCACTTTTTTTTTGGGTAAATTACATTTTCATATCTCAGGTTTGGGGTCTATTTCAATTCCATACAACAACTTTAAAACATTTCACTTTCATACCTCAAGTACTATTTTATTTCAATATAATACATCCATTAGATTTTCCATCTATTGATCTGTTAAATGCTGACGTGGCTGCCAAATGTCTGCCACGTGGCAAATAAAATAATTTTTAATTTTTTTTAAGAAACCTGAATTTTCTCAAAAAATAAAATAAAATTTGAAACCGACATCTGCAAGAAGAAGAAGAGGAGGGAGGAAGAAAGAAAAAGAAAAAAAAAATAGAAACCCACTGCAAGAAGAAGAAGAAGAAGAAGAAGAAGAAGAAGAAGAAGACGTTGGGCGCCGGGAGAGGGGTCGCTTGGCGCGCGCGCGGGGAGGGGGGTGGGGGGAGGGTCGCTGGGCGCGGCGGTGGGGGGGGGGGGAAGAGAGGAGGGTCGCCGGGGGGGTTCTTCTTCTTTCTTCTTCTTCTTTCTTCTTTTTCTTGTTGTTCTTCTTCTTCTTCTGGTCGTTGGGGGAGGGACAAATTTTTTTTTTCTTTTCCTCCTTCTTCTTCTCCTTCTTTTCCTCCTTCTGATCGCTGGTTGCAGATGTGGGTTTCAATTTTTTATTTTTTTTTTGTTGAGAAAATTCAGGTTTTAAAAAAAATAATTAAAAATTTATTTTTTTGGCCACGTGGCACAAATGTGGCAGCCACGTCAGCATTTAACGGATTAATGGATGGAAAATCTAACGGATGTATTATATTGAAATAAAATAGTACTTGAGGTATGAAAGTGAACTGTTTTAAAGTTGTTGTATGGGGTTGTAATAAACCTCAAAACCTGAGGGGCTACTGTGTAATTTACCCTTTTTTTTCTAGCTTACATTTAAGAAACAGTGTGTCTATTTTATTTGGATCCAAAAATAGTGACTTAGATTCCATAAACAGTGTTACTTAAATCCAGAAACAGTTTATTTTTTTACAATCAAGAAACAGTGACCCGTCGTTATTATTGAATAGCATGCAGATCTCAAATTTATTTTCTGGAGAAACAAACGATGAACTCTACTGACAAAGAAAATTTGAAAAACTCGAATACACTATGAATAATAACGACGATCACATTTCAATGAAATAATACAAAATATAAATTAAATAGCATGAAGATCTATATTTTTGTTTCAAAGAAAAAGAAGAAGGTCTGCAAAACAACGATGAACTCCATTAACGACGAAAATCTGGAACTCAACCTAAAAAAGTTAGGGGTAAAATCGACAGGGCATAATTTATTATAGTTGGGCCACTTTTAATTGGACTACTTTAATATGAGTCTTGTACTAATCATTAAACAAAACTTATAACATAGTTTTTTTTATTAAAACTAAAACTTTTCAAGCCATTTTCATTAAAAAAAAAATTTAATTCTTTGAGTGATTTCGACGACCCCGTTTTGCATGTTAAAACTTTCAATTTCCTATTAATTCCAAATGAAAAGTAGTAAATGAAAGGAAAGGTGCATTCTCGCGGTTAGTTCATCTCATATAGAAGGAAATCAAACAAGTTTTGCCAAAAATCATTTTTTTTTCTCAAACCACAAAACTCTAAATCGACAGTCTTTGAAATTGCGATTCTACGAGTCTCTAAATTAACCCTAATTACAAATTATGCGGTCAATCAAACCCGTACCCTTGATTTCGCTTATCTCATCCAAATTGCATCAAAGCATACTTCCAAGTTTAACCAATGATAAAATTCACATGTATTATAAAGATAAATTCAGTTCTTAATTATCATCAACGTGAAATTAAGATCATTCATTAAGTGCACAGATTAAGCATAAACGGTCAAATCTCATTAACTACCCAAAAGGCATAGAGCACTCCATAATTCAGTTGCAAGCCGTACTCCTCTCCTTGGAAGATTAGTTTTAAGAGCTAGAAAATTGTTACAGCATCTCCATATAAAATGCGTAAGCTTGTTAGGCATCTGTAATTTCAAGATCATCGGCCACAAGTAATTTTTTTCACCCTTTCTACTCGATTCATTCCAAGCTCACCATAACGCTCCAACTCTTGAGCCACCTTATAATGCTAGAACTATTTATCCAAACACCCAGTGTCGAAGCCACAGAGGCGCAAGGAGGGGCGGCCGCCCCTCCGCTCATCAAAAATCACCACTAAGAGTAAGAATTTCACCCTTCTGCTATGCCGGAATCTAGGTTTGTTTGGTTTGGGCGTTGCGCTGCAGCGATGAAGTTGCTAAGTTTTTAACCTTTTTTTTTTTTTTAACACCCAAGCCCAAAACGAAGTCGTTTTGGACCGATGGGAAAAGAAATAAATGAAACGCGCGTTTTGTTTTGAGACCTGATATTAGATCTCCACCGTTAACCCTTTCTAGACTCATCTCCATTTCACTAGTCTCTCTCTTGAACTCAAACACTCGAATAAGCACCCCACTTATGAAAGAGATTTTTTTTCATTTAACCTTATAATTGGTGATTTTTTAATGGGTAAATTACACTTTACCATCTCAGGTTTGGAGTTTATTGCAACTTTATACAATATCTTCAAAATATTTCACTTGCATACCTCACCTACTATTTTATTTCAATATAATACATTCGTTACATTTTCTATCCATTGGTCCGTTAAGAGCTAACGTGGCTGCCAAATTTGTGCCACATGGCAAAAAATAATTTTTTATCCATTTAAAATTATAATAATTTACCCTATTTATTATTATATATATAAATAAAAAATAAAAAAAACCCATCTCTTCCCCGAGCCCTTCCCCTTCCCTGCAACCCAAACACCCCACCCCCTTTCTCCCTCCCCAACCTTCATCTCCCTACAAAGTCTGAAAATAAACACAAAAACAAATCCCCAACACACTTTACATTATATAACAGTGTAGGCAACAATGTCACAACATCCAAAACATACTCAAGCTATTGCTACAATGTTTATGCACAAAATTAACTTGCTTTGTCATTTTCAATCTACTAGCGCAATCTTCATCGAAATTCTTTGGGTCCCGATCGAGAGACAAATGATAGGAGCATATTTATGCGACTTAGTTAGTTTGTTTTCTTGCATTTATATAGCTAGTTTTTGCTTATTAGAGTGTTTTAAGCTATTTTCATGTGTTTTCAGGTTCAAATGACAAAGTTGGCAAGAAAGTGCAAATTGGAGCATTTTAGAGCAGTTTTGGGCCAATAATGGATAGCACATGCATGGAGCATGGTGGATGAATGTTTTTGAAGTTCAAGAGGCTAGGAATATGCTGAAGAGATAAAGAAAATAAAGTCAAGACAAAGAAGATAAGGAATCAGCTAAAAGGAAGGAACATTATCCAAAACCTTATCGTATCCAAACTAACCTTATCTTATCCTATCATATCATAATCTTATCCTACCTTAATTCCAGCTGCAATGGGGAATCAATTTCACATTAAATCACCTAAATACCTGGTTCTAGAAGCCCTACCCTCTGCCTAAATTGGTGATGCACCCTTTTATTCCTTTTCTTCTAGAAATCTGCCAGAACATCCCTTTGTAGAAGCTTTGTGCCATGTATCCTACTCCCTTTCATCCTAGGATTGTGCAATCCTTTTTCCTTCAGAAATTGTGCAAACCCTAGGCCTATAAATACATATTTATCACCACAAATTTGTGCACCACACACACAAGAGCCAAAACATTAGAAAAATTACAATTGTGTCGCAACTTTGCAAGGAAGGAAATAGAGGAGGCCCTTGGAGCCGTGCCTGCCATTCAAGGCTTTGGATTGCTGGAACATTCCTAGGTGTATTCTATCCTTAGTTTTAGTTCAATGTGTAAATTAGATTGTTTTTGTTTAATTGCAACCATGTGGAACTAAATTTGTTTTAGTTAGAGGTGAATTCAAAGCCATGAACATATATGTGATATGAATTGATTACATCCAGTTATGATTTCATAAATCATGAATGCAATTTACTTATCTGTTTGATTGATAACTTATTCTTGTGTGTTGATCACACTTAGTTTGCATGCAGGGATTTGATGCTAGAATATAAGGAAATTTCACTGAATCGTTATGAACTTATATTCACAAGTAGTAAAAGTCACTAGTCATGATTGTGTTAAGTAAATTCCTGGCAGGAGTATCATGCAGTTCATAGTTACGAATGCCTTGTCAATGCTTATGATTTTCATAGAACTTAATGATCTTTGATATGTATCTCTATTATGCAGTTCATGTAGGGGACTAGATAAGAATAGTTTGGTTGCGTCGCTGAGTCCAATTCAATGAATTTAGGAAAATCTGAAAGTTAATTTGTGTTTCTCACGATTAATTTGGGGCATTGTCATTCATGGTTTATAGGAAGAATAACTGGAAATCGATATGTATGCATATGTGTCATGTGTGGAGAATGGCCTTCTAGCTAGCCTTTCACCCATTAAATCACCAATTTCGTCCAAAGTTATTTAGAGTCTTAAATCTATTTAGTTTTAGTCTTAAATTCGTCAAAAACCAACTCCCCCTTTATATTTCATGTTTTTAGTTAGAATCTATCCAAAACTGGGTTCTTATCAGTATTCTAAGTCTTTTTAGTTTAATTTTCATCCAAATCACCTTCTAGTTCTTGTTTTGAGTCAATTTAACTTAGTTTTGTGTTATTTGAGTCAGTTTAGCTACTTTTGAGTTGTTTGAGTCTAGTTTTTAGTTTTTAAGTTTAATTTATGTTGATTAGCATCCTTAACTAATCTCCGGCCTAGAACGATCTCTACTTACGCATACTACAACTATCTTAATAGGGTTTCATTTGTGTGTTAGTTTTTACCACATCAACAAAATCAATCTCCATTTATGAAGTGATTGGGTTCATCCTCTTTCGATACGTCGCCATTTTCGATTTTCAAATCGCCATTTGAGCCTTCAGCCTTCGGCGCGTTTCCTTCTTCGTCATTCTTCTTCACAATCCGGGCATCCAGATCTTCTCGTGAAGGTTTGAGGTCTGGCTCAGACTTCGAGACCAGTTCTTGCTTAGCGACGGGTTCAGATTTGGGTTTAGGTTTGGCCTTAGAGGACCGGGGCACGAACTGGTTGGGCTGGGAAGGGGCCTGGCTGGTCGCATCGAGAGCTGTGGTAGAGAGTGAAGCTGTGAGAGTGGAGGTTGGGATTTTGGGGTGGTGTATGGCGTCGTTCTGAGGAGAGAGGGGACGAAGGTATGAGAGGTAAAGAGGGAGGAGAGGGAGAATATGGGGGATGGGGTTACATGGGAAGTGGAGGTAGGGTGGGGGTTGCGGTAGAGGTGGAGGTGGGGTGGGGGGTTACAGGGGAGGTGAAGAGGGAGGTGGGTCGGGGGGGGGGAAGATGGGTTATGGGTTGGTTTTTATTTTATTATATATATATATATATATAACTTTTCTTTAATTAATTATTTTTAAATGAATAAAAAATTATTTTTTGGCCACGTGGCACAAATTTGGCAGCCACGTGGCACAAATGTAGCAGTGATGTCAGCTCTTAAAGGATCAATGGATGGAAAATGTAACAGAGGTACTATATTGAAATAAAATAGTAGATGAGGTACGAAAATGAAATGTTTTGAAGATATTGTATGAAGTTGTAATAGACCTCAAACCTGAAGTGGTAAAGTGTAATTTACCTTTTTTTAATGTACAAACATAATATCAAATTTAGCTTTTATGTTTATAAATATGCATGTGGTTTTTTTTTTTTTTCTAGGAAAAGAAATGCGGAAAGAGAATGTTCTCCCTATCTAAAAGTGATATGTCACTAGTACTACGGTCCGGTTGTATTCCTCTTCACTTGGAAGTGAAAAGTCTTAAGTTCGAATCTTGTGGATGGCGAATTCGATACCAAATTAGGCTGCCAATTGTGTAGCTTTGCCGAACTCTACCTCTTTTTAATAGGGGTGCAACTTAGGTTGGGCTGACCCGAACCCGCTCATGTTCAACTCGACTTTAAACTTGAACAAGCGGATTTTTTTAGTTATAACCCGCCCGAACCCAATCCGATTTCAATTCGTTCATTGATTGGGTTGGGTTGGGTTGATCATTTGTCCAACCCAACCCAACTTGACCCAACCCGATGGGGTTGAGCTGTGTAACATGCTTCTCAATGACCTTTGCACCTTCGTGGAGGATTCACTAATGACTTTTGATGGATTATGATAGAAAAGTGCATGGAGTTGCAAAAAGCAATTGTTTTTCTGGCAACCACACTTTGATTTTTCTGCCGGAGCTTCGAATGACAAGACTTGAGTTGGGTACTAGCTTTGTTTTTCTGCAGGAGCTTCGAAAGACAAGACTTGAGTTGGGTACTAGCTTTGGACAATGAAGTCTTCCTTTTTTTTTTTTTGTTCTTTTGGTACTAGCTTTGGTATTTCTTGTATTTTAATTCAAACTTTGCATGAACCTAATTAAAACTTGAAAAGGTTGGGCAACTCGAAACCAACCCAAGTAAACCTGAACCCGAATAAACCCAATTAAAACCCAATCCGAACCCGAATTGTAAAAGTTGGGTTAGGGTTGAGTTGACCTTCTAACCCGCCCAACCTGCCTGAGTTGCACCCCTACCTCTTTGTTGGAAAATTTAATAATATTATTATTATATTAAATTGATTAATTGAATGGAAATTAGAAGTTGAGCCTTTTGGTAGAAAGATGTGTCTATTCAAATGAAGAGTTGCAACTTTTGACTCTTCATGAATAGTCATATACTTTTCAAAAAGGTATCTCACATTTTATAAATTGGAAAGCCCCCTATAATCACAAGATAGTTTTTCATCATACATACATATAGTGCTTTAAATATTAGAGTCTCATTGAGTCCATATGAAAGAGCTTTCAACACAATTGTGGTTCATGGAGCCTTGTGATTTGAAGTGCTACTATTATATGGACCTGGTCGTTGTATCTTGGGAGACATGCATCGATCAACCATGAACACCGTAGTGGGGCGTAAACTTGTCTTAAGGACAAAGTGTCCTACACTTGCCTCTACCGTATTTTCTAGGTTTTTCTAATCCATTATATCATGTTCATTTAACATTGGTTACTCATGTGCATGCATGATTGTGATATATAATTTCATGAATTATTTCTTGATTTTCTATGTGATTTATTATAGCAATTAGACCCTATTTTTCCAACAATCTTAAGACAAGTTTAGGTTTGATTGCTATACTTTTGGTCTTAAAATCAATTGAATATCTGCCTCACGATTTAGATACATTCCTGCGTGATAGGTCATTAGAGTGTTCTATAGTTGCTTAATTTTCACTTTGGATTGGATTATAGGAATATATATATATATATATATATATATATATATATATATATATTTGTGTATATTTTCTTCATTTGCTTCCAGTCTCTGTGAGTACACTTTTAAAAGTGGAACGGTGCTTGTGTCTCATGAAAGGTGATGAATATTGTCTGTATGTTTGTTCTCTACAATGTCATTTTGCATTGTTAGTTTTGACACATAATTTATTTGAACATATGACTCACATTTCTTTGTAGAACTGTTTTGACCTGTGAACCCTTATGATGTATATATGCATATGTGCATAATGTATCTGTCTACATGGCTGGAAATTGCATCTTTCTGTCAAGCCCAAACTGTTTTAATCTTAACAAATGTGTGAAGGAAATGGATGCCCTCTTTCCATAAATGCTGGAAAGACAGAAAAGATCGATGATGCCATTTGACTGGTATCTATCAATTGGCTTTGTTGTATATGCGAAAAGCCACATTATGGCAATTGCAGATATTTTCTTTACCGTAAAAGCAAAGATGTAAATGGTGGTGCGTCTTGGACTGCAGAAATAAAGATGCATTTTTTGTGCATGCATATTTGTGTTCCTATATGTGTGAGTGATCACAATCTTTCAAATGGGAAGATGGGTCTCTTGGAAAGTTTTTGGAAAAACATGAATGGAGCATATTCTCATTCATAGAGAAACATATGGTGAAGAGATATTTCAATAGACATGTCTTTGTTCAATTTCCTACCTTCATGTATGTCCCATACCTTGAAGCCAGGTGGGCGAGACGCAGATCATGGCAGTTTCTCTCAAGGCATGTCAGTTGCCATTAAGGAAATGGCTACCTGTTCAACTATGCGACTGATGTATTGCGGTCGAATAAGAGAAACCACAATTAATATGCACTTTCAAATGAAAAGGGTCGACTCTTTTATCATAAGAGTTGTGTCAGTTAAAGGAATAGATACAGATTTTGCAGTGATATATATTTGGCATGCTTTAGAAGATCCGCTATGAGTCATATACTAAGTCCAATGAAATTTCAATGCGAGTGATAACAACTCAAGTGATGTTTTCTCATTGGAAGGCACATTAGACATAATTGCTTCTAGCATGAGAAGTTTGAAAGTTTAAAGGCTAAAGACAAAGAGTGCTAGCAGTGTTTCTCCCAGGAAAGTTCTAGTGAGGGTTTTGAGGCCTGATAAATGAAAATAGACCAAGTGAACATATATTAAAGCCAAATCTAACGGTCAAGAGATTGTTCCTATTTAAAATAAAAAATGGGGGATCCCTTCCCTTAAAGACTTCTAACAAAAGCGCTTCTATTAACTTTACATTAGAAATTTAAATAAAATGCAAGTGCTTCCTAAAAAAACCACACAATAGATTCTTCTTCTATATAATGAATTTTTGAACCGAGAACCACTTTTAAATTTTTATGTCAAACATGGTCAAAACGCTTTTAGTGATATGATAGAATTTATAGAAGAAAAAAAAGTGTGTAACAAGTTTTAAAAATATGTGAAAATCCTCAACCCTTCCAAAATTCCTACTAACATTATTCATTCATCATTGTAATCTCATTCAAATAAAACACGTTCTCTAAAAATTAAGGACGTCAGACGACACTCATCACAATTAAGCTAGGGTTGGTCCCTTAAAGAAACTAAAGACAAGGGGAAAAGAAAAACAAATATTTGAAATTAAATTGAAAACATCCGTAACAATTAATGTTAACTTGTATTCTACTTCTTGGGAAAGGGATCCCCGGATCCCTTCCTCCTAATCCACCAAGTTCGAGGATTCGGGCTATTAAAATTTAATCAAACGACTAAAGTTATTGTAATTTTTAAAGTGGATCTCTATTTGTAGCCGTTGGATAAAATTTCAATGCGCCCGGATCCTTAGACTTGGTGGATTAGGAGGAAGGGATCCAGAGAAGATCCCTTTCCTACTTCTTGATCCAACATAAAACCTGTCAGAAATCTAATTAATCCAACGAAAGTCGAACCTACGACATAGACTTCTGATGTGGCATCAACTTTCATCGGTAGTGCGAGGAGTACACAGTAATCCTTTTCCAATTTCAGAATAAGCATAAGCATTTACAGTGGCTTCATTAGGACAACTTGATCATGTCAGCTGTAGAACAACTTTTAGAAAGAAAAAAAACATGACTTCTTAATTTTGTATATTTGAGTTTACGAGAGCTGACCCTTTAAATGCCTATATCAGGTTGCCCTAACGAAAGAATAACGTTATTCATACCATGTTTTTGTACCATATTTTCATACCACCTTAGGCATTTGATATGGACATCCACATCATTTGAATTAATCAGATTTTTAAATTTAGTTCATTATTTAATAAACTAATAATTAAGAAAAACTAGTTAATTAAATGATAATTGTGGTATACGAAGAGTCTTTCTCCTTCCTTTCTTTGGGTTTTGCAAATTTTTCAAATGATGTGGTTGTCTACATGAGATGCCATATAAGGTAGTATAGAAATATGGTATAAAAATATAGTATGAATATCATTACTCCTAACGAAATTCTTTTCATATAAGACTGCCCCACGCAAGAGTACTCGATTTGATGGCCACAACCGAGATTGAGTGTCCTAAAAAAGCAAGTAAATGACACAAGCTAAAGAGAGAAATGGACATTCCTTTACTTTTCCTCCTCACTTTAATTCTCCCCTCCCTCTCCAATGGCTCCGCCTCCATAGGACCACCATAAATATCCCCAACTGTACTACAAGTCTCTCTTCCACATGAAGAAAATGGCCAAAACAAAAGGCTGAATATATAGATGAGCTCATCAAAGGAAGCTTCTACTTCTGCACATCACTCTCCCCCACGTGAGAAATACAAAAAAGTCTATGGTGCTAAGGAGTATTTTATATTCTGGGCTTTATAATCTAATGCTTTAAAAACTCAAAGTATCTTATACTCCGGAGTACCATAGAAAATCTCAAAAATAAGGAGAAATAAATGCTCCATTGCAAAATAAATAATCAAACATAAACAGCAGTTATATTTTACTGCATTTCTTAAAAGTGAATAGCATTTTACCCTAAAGAAACCAAAAGAGATGATACACACACACATACAGAGATGTATATACATTTAACTGTTGGAAAGAAGAAACGAGGAAGGATCGTATTTCATCATCTTCTGTTCGCTTAATTATTATACTCTTAATTATTAAAACATGATCATGAAGATGCTCTAATAAGGGGTTTCACTGTCATGGTCCCTGAGCTTATACCGGAGTTTTATTTTGGTCCTCCGCCAAGTCCAACTCCTCTTGCAATTTCTTCTCCCTAATGAAACAGTCAAACTACTGTACTTCTCGGTGAAGTGCTTCAACAAGTAAAGTCCTTTTCTGCTCTCTTATCTTTAAGATATCCTATATATTTTCCCATCATTTTCATGGCTCCCACCTGGTGCTACTAGGCTGCTACCTGCTGTTTCCAAGCATGAGAGAGTTATCAAAGATGAGAAAAGCAAGAACTCTGGCTGGTACCAGCTGCTCTTAGCTGCTATTATTTCTATAAATTTGTGATTTGACCCATAAACTCAACCAGATTTGGACAGCTTTATTTACTGTTAGGTTAAATTCCAAAGCTTCTCATCTTACCAACCCTTTTTTTGGCACCATGCAGATGAATGCACGTACGCATCCCTTTAACTATTAAGTTATATCTCAATTCACGCTCTTCCTTCATGTCTTCCTTTTTGTTTATTTTAAGAAGTAAAAATCTCTATTTTTTAGATGATCTACCTCAATTTGAAGTGTTCCTTGCTTCTAAAGTCACCCAAAGATTGACACAACAACATTCTCCTATCCACTATCGAAATAAAAAATCCCATAATTATTACTTTGCTCGAATAAAAGTAAGCTATGATTTTTCGTCGTCAAACTTATTATAAATATGGTCTTTTTCTCCTTTCATAACATGATGTGTTTTAGTCCGAAATTTAGTGCATCAGCACAATATCTATAACATACAATAAATCATAGATCTTAGCTAGTTGTAGTATGAGGACATATATTCAATTGTATAATATTGTTAAGGTTGGTTACACGATTACATCACATAATTTATGTGAGCAATCACATGCTTGACATACCACTGTTATAGCGATGCATTGCATACACACTTTTGGAACGAAAATACATGGACAATGTTGCTTTATGTCTCCTCGTGACGGTTGGACATAAAAATTTCTCCTTAAATGAAACCTAAGCAATTATTGGTTAAACAAAAAGAAACACTGTTCCAGCCTTGTGAAGATTCGAATCTTTTCATCGGAACATTCCAAAACAAAACGAATTGCGGATCTGACGACTAGGAAATTCCCCTCAACCCAAAAATTCGAAAGCGTAATTCTAGCATCCAAATACCAATAAAGCTACCTCCCCACGCATTTGCCAACTCAGCCGTCATAAATCTCACAACTCCCAATAAAAACGTCAAATCTTCAAAAAATCGTTGCTAATTCCATCAGCTTATAACCTCCCTTTCCTCCCCTGTTTCTCTCTGGACCAAACTTTCTCCTCCGCCGGAAAACCATCATTTCCGGTTGCGGGAAAGCCAATCCGACCGTTGGTGGCAACTGGGTTTTTCTTGAAGTTCGAGTCTTTGTGGGTTTTTTGGTAATTTAATTATGATGTCGGTGGCGTCGCCGAGAAAATCATTAACAGAGAAGGTGTTTGAGAGGGTTGGCGGGTATTCTTACCTGAGCAGCTACCTCAAGAACAACGGCGGCAGCCACAGCAGCCAGAGACACCACCGCCACAACCACCACAAGGCGTGCGAGAACGACGAGAGTGATGACGATTACTACGAGGATGAGGGGACGGTGGAGCTCGTGCAGATTGGAGCTGAGAGGACCAAGAACGTCTTGATTCTCATGAGCGACACCGGCGGCGGCCACCGCGCTTCCTCCGAGGCCATTCGTGATGCCTTCCGCATGGAGTTTGGCGATGAATACAGGGTAACTGCCGATTTCGGTTCTTGATTTCCCTTCAGAATTTTTTTGGGTTTTCTTCTCTTTTTCCTTCCCTTTGTTCATAATTTAATGGTTTTCTTGTATATATAAAATAATAGTAATAATAATAATAATAATATTTTATTGTATTTCTTGATCAAGTTTATGTTGCCAAAATTAATTACATTTAGATTTAGTAATTATTGATGTTATAATCTTTGTTTCTACAATTATTCATGAGATGCTTATTCGATTTGATATTTCAGATATTTGTGAAGGATGTGTGGAAAGAGTACACAGGTTGGCCGTTAAACGATATGGAGAGATCGTACAAATTCATGGTGAAGCATGTGCAGCTGTGGAAGGTTGCATTTCACAGCACCTCTCCCCGATGGATCCACAGCGCCTATCTCGCCGCCATTGCAGCCTACTATGCCAAGTAAGTTCCCTTACCTCCTTTTGCTTTTCGCTTTCAATTCAACGAAAACCCCATAAATAACTCTGCAAGTAGAGAGACTTCGGTAGAGCTGTGCCGTGCAGAAGGTATGATCGGGCACTCCTACCAATGTATTTCTCCTGCAACTGAAGCTAAAGTTTTAGTCGCATAATTCCTACTGAAGTTTTTAATAGAGTATGATATTACTCTTACGTATCTTTCCAACTTTTACCTGGGCTTTTAATTTTCTATCTTTTCTTTGAAATGATTCTTCTCATCTACTTGTCACCTAATCAATTGTTAGAGACTAAACTAATTGTGAATTATTGATGGGATTTGGGTGGAGAATCCGATTCTGATCGACTTACAAAGTCTTAATTTTTACCTAGATTTGTTAATTAAGTATTGATTGGGGAATTATTTTAACTGAAGGGAGGTGGAGGCTGGTCTAATGGAGTACAAGCCGGACATCATAATCAGTGTGCATCCTTTGATGCAACATATTCCTCTGTGGGTGCTCAAATGGCAAGGCCTGCAGAAGAAGGTGATTTTCGTGACGGTTATCACAGACCTCAACACCTGCCATCCTACATGGTTTCATCCTGGTGTCAATAGGTGCTACTGCCCCTCACAGGAGGTAGCGAAAAGGGCGCTAGTAGATGGCCTTGACGAGTCTCAGATACGGGTCTTTGGCCTGCCCATCCGGCCCTCTTTTGCTCGGGCGGTTTTCTCCAAGGTGTGTAGTGTTGTGTGTTTGCAACTTTGCACATCTGAGAATGTGTTTGTATGTATGAAGGTTCAATATTGAGTGCTTGGTTACTGAATTTTATTCATTGTGCCTTTATTCGCACCCTCTAATTCACGGTTGTGTAGGATCAACTCAGAGAAGAACTCGAAATGGACCCTGACTTGCCGGCAGTTCTGCTCATGGGAGGTGGCGAAGGAATGGGGCCTGTAAAGGAAACTGCAAGGGCTCTTGGAGAGACACTCTTTGATAACGAAGCTGGAAAACCAATTGGTCAGCTGATCATCATATGCGGGCGGAATAAAACCCTCGCTGCCACGCTTGAATCCAATGAATGGAACATTCCAGTGAAGGTACACATTAGTCCTTGCTTGTTAAAACATGTTGCCTCGACAACTTTGATGCAGTTTTTGTAAAGATTTCGATGTGGCATTTTTAAGTTTTTTACATTCTTCGAATGCGCAGGTTAGAGGATTTGAGACACAAATGGAAAAATGGATGGGAGCTTGTGATTGCATCATAACAAAGGCAGGACCTGGCACAATCGCAGAGGCATTGATCAGAGGGCTTCCAATTATCCTCAACGACTACATTCCCGGACAAGTAAGTGATCATTTTTCGTGCATTTTCTTCTCTTTTTTCATACAACTTGTTCAAACTGATCGACTAACATTTCCACTTGGATTCCCAGGAAAAGGGCAATGTGCCTTATGTGGTGGACAATGGGGCCGGCGTCTTCACCAGAAGTCCCAAGGAAACAGCGAGGATTGTCGCAGAATGGTTCAGCACGAAAACAGACGAACTGAAAATGATGTCGGAGAATGCACTAAAACTAGCGCAACCTGAGGCTGTGTTCGACATTGTCAAGGACATCCACGAGCTTGCCCTCCAACGCGGTCCCATGGCGAACATCCCGTACATGCTGACATCTTCGTTTACGAGTTTAATCTGATTAATTACCGGGGATTTAATTTGATAATTCCCAGTACTAGAATGTCATGCCTTGTACAGAGATACAAATAGTTTCTAAATCATCCATCATTCTTTGGCCGCAATGGTTATAAATTTTCCTTTTCTCCTTTTTTTTTTCTTTTTTTTTTAGAATATTGGAAATTTGGAAGTGGTTGGATATACGTAGGATGATGCCGAAGTTGACGATGTTGTATATGTTAATATGTTTGCCTTGGTTTGGTTTTTGTTTTTGCTTCAAACTCAACTCATTTGAGGCTTCAAAGCATGCAAAAGTGGTCTAGCTTTTAAGAAAACCTATATTCCGAGTAACTTCCCTTGGCTTCCAACTATCAATCATCAAACTTATTAACGCGATCTTCAAATTTAATCTCGACTAGATAATAGTTTAATTTTTTATGTAGTTGAAGAAACGCATTACTCTTACCAATACGCAAGTTTTGATTGAGCTATTCTTTTAATTGCATTTCACGTTGTAAATATAATTTGTCGTTTGGCAATGCGATGCGAAAGGCGAAATCAACTTGCAAAAATCATTTTCTAACACGAAATCGTAGTAATTTGGAAGTTGCTTTTTCGTTGTTTGGCTCCATGTGGATCTCTCCTTCCTAAATCAGGCAATCTATCGGTTAGGGTTTTATAGTCAATCAGAAAAGTATAAGGTGGCTTTGATCCACCTCCACCTCCACCTCCAACACTTGATCATCCATCTCAGCTGTCTTGTCTTTTTTTTGGCGGGCTTGGTAGTTAGCGGTTGGAGAAAAAGGCGTTCACCAAAACCACACAACCAAATAAAATAAAAAAAAAGAGAGAAATGTTGGATTAAATTTTTTTTTTTCAAGTATAGTTTTGGCTAAAATCGGTAGTGGACACCATAATCACGGAACTTTAATGAAAAGCTCATGGTACTGTTCACTTTAATGAAAAACCATATTTTTACATTAAAAAGTCAATACTTATACTATTTACTTTACCTTTTATGTTGTTCTAATCGTTAAAACTCAAAGTTTTCAAGTCATTTTCATTAGTTTTTCTTTTTAAATTTGATTACTTTACATATTATTGGAGGAGAAAAAGTCACCATTTTAAATTTGATTATTTCACATAATTTTGAACAAGAAAAAGTCTTCAACGAACGTAACAACTTTAAAATAAGACAAATCCATATAAACAAATTATCTATATAGAAAAATGCTACAAAACTCTTTTAAATTAGGATTCTCCATCACCTCATTTTTTAGTATAATATTTTATAATGTTGATGCGGAATTGTGCTAAATAGATAAAGTGATGGAGAGTCCATAAAGAGTCCAACTTTTGAGAGAGTTTAGCATTCCTCGTGTATATAAAACTAAAAAATAAGGACAACATAGATACATAATCACAATGAGATTTTTGTTGACTAATTATGTAAGAATCACTTGTGTTTATAGGTGTTCTTAGCTACAAAAAGGGATCCTTTCTAGATCCCTTCCTTCTAATCCTAAGGATCCACTAATTCAGACCCTTGAAATTTGATCCAATTGCTACAACAATAGAATCACTTTAAAAGTTATAATAATTTTAGTTATTGAATCAAATTTCAATGATCCGGATTGGTGGATCCTTAGGATTAGGAGGAAGGTACCTGGAGATAATCCCTTTCCCTTAGAAATACGTCAGCATTTTCACTAAAAACTTACATTCTTTTTTAAGAACCTAGCACTCGGCAGCATGGCTTTTCCAAAAAAACACTTTGATTTCAAAATATAGCAAAACACTTTTGGTTGATAAAGAAACGTCTTTAGCTATTTCAAAAGTCGTCAAAAACAAAACATAACATATAGGGGTGTGATATCCACACACCCCTTTTTACTTCTTACACATCCTTTTAATTTTCAGCCATCGGATCGGATGAATTGAAGAATATCAAATGACAAAAATCAACAAGGGTATGTGAGAAGTAAAAAATGGTGTGTGGATAGCACAACCCTAACATATATTAGCATATTTTCACAATCTACATATTTGGGCCTCTTTAGCATGTCAATGAATGGTACTTATAGACCTATTAAAATAATATATAATTATTGTCGGGCCTAATAAGATGAGCATGAGTAAGGCCGACTAAAGGATGAGAAAATAAGTCATTGGACCTACAAGGCAGCCTAAGGAATCCAATTGACAGAACACCTACACAAGAATGAAGGACAACTGCCACCATTGATCACTCATAGCACGAAGGTCTACTGACAAGAAGAGACAATAGCATAACTTAATAATACTTTATGACCACTTGAGGCAGTCGGTAGACCTGACAATTTTCTAACATAGAGCTCCAAAGACAAGTCTGTTCAAACGTCAACTACATTATTGTAAAGTGCTATTCTAACCCACATCACAACAAGGACGTAGCCCCATATTTAGGGATGAATCATTTTATACTTTGTTCATAACCTAGCTTTATGTCCCGAGCACACTGATTTTTACTAACCTTTCAGTTTTGAGCTTTAACAAGTTGTTGAACCCAATTTATGTTGGAAGTGAATGCATATCACTAATTACACATGTGCACAGGAACCATTAGATTAAAACGGACGAACGAGATGAAGTTCTTAACCTAAGATTCAACCGGGTGAAAACCCCATTTTCACGGTCAATTTTCCAAGCCGGTCATTCAACCCGGTTGTAGCATGACTTAAAAGTTTAATTACCACCGTCAATCACAAGTGGCGCCTACATGTGATTGACGGTTGAGAGGGCGAGTTGTAGCGTACTCTCGAAGGCGAGGTATCACCTCGCAGGAACCAACTCCCTCCTTCCTTCTTCCTCCCACCAAATGCCAATTCTCTGTGAAAGCTGAAAGCTCCAACAATTCCAAACCCCCATTGAAGAAATTATTCGACCAGGTACTGAATTTACTACCCAATATTTACTCCTGTATTATAAATTTCGCTTTCTGTTTTCCTGGCAATTGATCAAATCTAGAGAGAGAATGGTGTCTGGTAGCTGAGAAAATCTAGAGAGAGAGAGAGAGAGAGAGAGAGAAACTAACGAAGCTGAATTCTCTTTTCAATGTTTGGATAACAATAATTACACTTTCTGTTCTCTTTCAATTGCAGTCATAAGCTTCTTATTTGGGTTAAATTTCTCTGTTTTTTAATTTTTAATTTTTAATTTTCATCATGTTTTCACCTAAATTACCATGTAATGTCTTCATCGCTGAATTTTCAGGGACCCAATTGGTTGTTTGGAAACTAAGTCGTGGTGATACGTAGTCGTTCGGCTCAGAAAGATGGTAAAGCCTCTATCTTTTTTTCCTAATTTTCAATTTTATGCTCATCATTTTGATAAATTGTGGAGGATCATTAGCTGGTGATCGTCAATTTTTCGGTTTCGACACATGTTTCTTTAATACACTGAGGAGAGAGATAAATGTCAATGAAAGATTTAGTTAAAACAGCAGTTGACAACTATGGTGACAGGTTTATCACTCTAGTTTCGTTGACGATGAAGAAATTACTAAAGCTTGTGGATGCCCTCTTTTACCTTTGAAAACCCACATAAAGGGACCTGCCCCGGTTTCAGAGCAAGGTTTAGATGTTTACAAGCACATTCATATTATTAGCTGATGAGATTGTTTGATTTGTCGTATTTTTTGTTATTGATACGATGAATCTTCTTCTGCGCAGATAGAACGGATATTGTTGATGAAGCGATTACATTCTTTCGAGCTAATGTTTTCTTTAGGAACTTTGATATTAAGAGCTCGGCCGATAAGCTCCTCATTTATTTGACATTTTATATCAATGTGGCTTTGAAGCGGCTTGAGGGTTGCAGAACTTTGGCTGAAGGAACCAAGGCCATTATTAATTTGGGACTTGAAAAAGTTCCTGTTCCTGGAGAGCCAACTTTCCCTTTCCCGGGACTTTTTCCTCTTCCTCAGTCCCAGCGGGAAGCAGGTGAAGCTCTTTCTCATCTGTGCTTACATTTAGAATCATTCATATTATTTACTCTTGTATGTTAATTGATTAAGCCAATTAAAATGATAAGCTAATCTAGTTTCTCAATTGCAAACCTTGGATATATGGCACTACGATTTAGTTTTTGATTAAGTTATTCTTGATGTCTTCTCTTTAAGTTCCAGCTTTATGGATATTGATGAACATAAAAATCGAGTTGATTTGGAATGTTCTAGCAGTTAATGTTTTGAACAAACGCTATCACTCTAGTCCTCGTGGACTGTCACAATACAAGGCGCCCTACCTTTGTTTGGCTGCTTGACTTGCTTTGTTTGTTTTCACTTCAGTTATCAATAGATGATTGATTTTTGACCTTCTGAGATGACCTTGAGACGCCTTCATATTTCTCAGCATGCTTATCCGGTTATGGAACATGCCTTCATTTATTGAACCATAGATGGTCTTGAATCGGCTGACTCGTTGCTAGACTATCAATTCCGAATAAATAAAGAAACAGACCCTCCACAGGGAATTCTTTCATTAGAGTTTCACATATTTCACTAGGATATCTGAACTTGAATTGTTAATAACAAACACATGTATTCTTCTTTTGAGCCAATTATTGAGATAAGACAGTCATATTGTTAGTTCTTCAGTTTAACTCTTCAGCATGACATACCGTCAGTTCCATGTAGAACATTCGTTGCATCTTCAATACATGAATCCCGGTTTTCTTTTTCTCCCTTTAAACTTGATGCTACACTATCGATTCTTCTTAAAGGTAATTTTCATCTGCCCGCTTCAGACGCTAAATACATACACACACATACATATATACGTTATCTTATATTTCAAAGTATTGAATGGTTGCAGAATTGCTGAGGAATTATTTGAAGCAGATACGGGAGGAAGCAAGCGGGAGATTATTGAGCGTTGCTTATAGACCGAATGGGACTCCCAACAAGTGGTGGTTGGCGTTTGCTAAAAGGAAATTTATGAACGTCATTGTTCCGTCAGCCTGAGTAGAATAGCTGCTGTTGTGGATTCTGAACAGGCAGCAGTGTAGTGATGTTGAGCCACCAGATTACCTTGCACACCGGAGACACCTCTTTCCGAAACCTACAGTGTATACTTTCTCTTCCTCTTTCGACAGAGCCCTGTATACGAATAAAATACCGATTTTTCGACAGAGCCCTGTACCGCAGAGTAAACACATCTCATCTCATATACTTGCAGAGGACCATGTCATTCGTACTTTCCACACACGGACTAGTGATGACGTGGTGCTCCGTATTGAGGCAAGGGTTATAAAACTGACTAAGGGTAGATGGATTCAATTGTTTACCAGAAAAGGAGAACAACATGATTTGTGGTAATGATTTGGGACTAAATTTGTATGGACAAATAGAAACATGAGCTAATGGGTGAAATCATAGTCCCAACTCCCAAGCAATCCATAGTTTTATAGTCCAATCCCGTGATTGTGAGCCAACAAAATGATTGGGTCTTTTTGGTAGCTCTGCCAACTTTTTGAGACAGGAGAATCAAAGAATGCTGTTATGCTTGTAATAGTTAAGAAAGAGGGAGAATCGAATGGGACACCTCGATGTTTGGAGAAAGGGCTCTTAATCGAGGTATAAACCCTTTATCCAAACGCTAACTGATCAAATGAATCAGAACCGACCAAAACTTTAAGTGGAGAAATTTTTCAGTGTGATCGGTACACGGAGTGATACATCATGTGTTGCTGCACAAATGATGAGATATGTGTGTTAAAAAGTTAATAACTTAAAAAATAAAATTTCTCACAATTTACATAAAAAAACACATGGTGTTCCCTTTATGTTCCAATCACAATGAAAATTTTCTGTTTTAAGTGGTAGTGATGCTTATCGACGTACTAATTATTTATTGTGATGGTGAACATCAGCACCAGTTTACGATGGTTAAGAAAATGCACTAAGCAACATGATATTCATTTACAACATAAAAATTACTGGAATGATTCGAACTTGACAACTCCCGTTACCATACGGAGATATTTTAGCTAAAATTATTGATTTTTTGGAAACCAAGTGTTTACCTTATTTCTTTTTCGTCAACTTGTAGACCGAAGAAAGCTGAGCAGACTACACTTACAACACACACAGCCAGCGGTACTCATCGCACTCCCAGGTCTTTCACTCCCATTCCCTTCAATCTCAGCCGTTGATCTCTTCCCCCCATCCATGAACCGTATGTCCTTTAACCTTAGGGTTTCCACCATCAATTTCACCCCAATCTCCTCCACCGCCACCATCATCGCCGTCCATGTCGTCGATGGCCAAGATCACTCACCCCCGCCAACAGATCAACGGCCAGATTCTGCCTCAGCCCTGTCCTCACCTTGCCGAGTTCCTCTCCAACAATGGCTCCAAGCCCTTCCGGGCCTTGCAGGACTGTCTACGGGTCAAGCCGCCGGGTGGCCGCGCATCTATCCGCCGCGATCCCAAGGAGGTCCCGCGATGTGGCGCGTGCGGGGAGTCCGAGCGTCCCAGACTCTATGCGTGCATCACGTGCGCTGCCGTCCACTGTCACGTGCCACCCGGACCATCCCACGCTGCGGCTCACGCCTTCTCGATGCCTCCCGGTCACGAGATCGCCGTGGACGTTGACCGAGCGGAGCTCTTCTGCTGCGCGTGTAGAGACCAAGTCTACGATCGCGACTTCGACGCCGCAGTCGTCCTTGCTCAGACCGCCGCTTCGACTCTGGCCTCCTCAGCCACGTCAGCAGTCCAGCAGTACGCGCCGGAGAATCTCCGGAAGCGACGCCGTATCGACTACAAGCCGTGGATACCGAATCTGAGAGAGCAATACTTGGTGGGGAAGAATTCCAGTCCCCTAAACGGCGACGTCTCCGATTTGCCTTGGGGATTGCGCGGGCTCAACAATTTGGGGAACACGTGCTTTATGAACTCGGTTCTGCAGGCATTGCTCCATACGCCGCCGTTGCGGAACTACTTCCTCAGCGATCGGCATAACCGCTACTTCTGCCAGAAGAAGAGCAATGCCGATAACGCCGCCAAGAAAACTGCTGCCAATACTATTGATGGTGGCGGGAACAAGAGCGCTGCGCGCGTGTGCTTGGCCTGCGACATGGACGCCACGTTTTCTGCGGTTTTTTCGGGGGAGCGGACGCCTTATAGCCCCGCAAAGTTCTTGTACAGGTTTGTAATCTGTACAAATCGCATTTTAATCACAATGTAGGTGGTCAGGGGTGCAGGGATGGCGAAAATATTGTTTGATTTTTCGGGTTTTTGCTGATCTGTTGTTGTGGTAATGCCGTAGTTGGTGGCAGTACGCCGCGAATTTGGCGAGTTATGAGCAGCAGGACGCGCATGAGTTCTTCATTTCTATGCTTGATGGGATTCATGAGAAGGTGGATAAGGATCGGCGGAAACCCGAGAGCCAAGGTTAATTCTTTCTCAATCCGAAACTTGTATCTGTTAATTTTCATGTTGTGTTTTATGTGCATGCTACTTGAAATTCATGGGGACATCATAAGATACAATTGCTAAAGAACAAAATTTTATTGTGTATTGTTTCTGAATGTATACATGGAATTTGAATCAGTAGGGCCCTCTGTGTTTAATTTCTTTCTGGAAGCTCCTATACTTGAAACCGCATTGGATTTTGTAGAAGTTGATCATTTCTGAGAGCTTTTGAAGTTCATCTAATACTGAAATTTCTAGATAGAATCCTGCCTCTGTCATAGAGTAATATAAATTGGCAAATTGCTAATCTGGGAAAAAAGAAGTAGATTTTATTGAATTATCTAGTTTTACTCTTGGACACCACTCTCTGTAGCTCCTCAGAGATATTGTTATCTCGGGAAATTGTTAGGTTTGGTTTAGTGCATTTCATAAGTCGTAATCACTTTTCGTTGGCCAGCTTAGAATTTATTTTAATATCGTGTCTTTAGTGTATTTGTGGCCGCCTAGTGGTAAACTAGTGTTGCGAACCCTGTGATGGGTTAAGAGAGCTTCCCGTAATACTTTTCTCTTATATCAGAAAATGAACTGATGGGCTTTACAAGATGGGAGTGTGAAAAATTAGGTGCTATGGCAATATTGCAAGACGACTAACTTAAGAGTTCCTAATGAGCAGTTGACTTCCCCAACATCTGTATTTTTCTCGTTTTCTTTAAACTAAGGTGACTTTAACATGTAAATGCAGGGTGTGGGTTTAGGTATCTTGCTTGTTGCCCTAGGAGTTGAGAAGTGCTGAACAATTTAGGGCTAATTTTCAACCTCTACCTGCTGGCTTGATGGCGTTATCAGCTTCACCCAGTAAGTCCACTTTCGTTTAGCTGTCTTGGGTTTATCTAGCTGGGGAGTTCTCGTATTTTATAGTCCTCAATTAACTCAACCTTTGTGCCATGTTTAGGGTCTAATTACAACAATGACCCCAAACCCAGAAAATTATAAGATTCTTCTCTTAGGTTCGCAGCCAGCAAAAGTTTTCTTATCAGTCCTGTGGGTACTCCAATTCAAACTTTTCTTGCATCATCAGCCATCTTGTTGCTTTCTACCTACTTCTTGGCATAGGTTGTTATCAGACTTTAACTACCTTTCCTTATCACCTTGGAAACTGGGCATTTTCCCTTGTCATTCAACTTCCCTATAGTTCTGAGGAGTGAGGAGGTGCATTTTCCCAAAATTATTGTTAATGATATAACTGGATGATTGAGTAGCTGACATATATGGGACGTATAGGATATCTGACTAATCTGGGACATATAGGATATAGAGGCTGCGCATTATCAATAAAGCTTTCGTTGTAACTGTTATGTTAATGTTTGTCCATTAGAGATGGATTCCAAGGCATTCTTTCTAGTGTTTCCAGACATTGAATTGTTTGTATTTTGTCTAGACGTGGATCTTCACCTGCATTTGCATGTACTTAATGAAAAAAAAAGTCGCTGATAAATTTTCATTTCTTTTGTAGTGCAGGCAATGGAGACTGTTGTGTTGCTCACAGAGTTTTTTCTGGTATCTTGCGATCTGATGTCATGTGTATGGCCTGTGGTTTTACATCTACAACATATGACCCATGTGTGGACATCTCATTAGATTTGGAACCTAACCAAGGAGGTTCTGCAAAGACTGGGTCCACAAAGTCAAGTCATTCTTGCAATGGCGAGGCAGATTGCATGAATTCCAGCCAAAACTGTGGGGTTTCTACCCTTATGGGATGCTTGGACAGCTTTACGAGACCTGAGAGATTGGGCGCTGACCAGAAATTTTTTTGCCAGCAGTGTCAGGTGAGGCAGGAGTCTCTCAAGCAAATGTCCATAAGAAAGCTTCCTTTGGTTTCATGCTTCCACATCAAGCGATTTGAACATTCTTCGGTGAGGAAAATGTCAAGGAAGGTTGACCGTTATTTGCAGTTCCCATTTTCGCTTGACATGGCTCCTTATCTTTCTTCTTCCATCTTGAGAAGCCGATTTGGAAATAGGATTTTGCCTTTTGCTGGGGACAAGCCGGATGCATCAAATGACTTATGTTCAGAGTTTGAGTTGTTTGCTGTCGTCACTCACACAGGCAAGCTAGATGCAGGCCATTATGTGACTTACTTGCGATTGAGTAATCAGTGGTACAAGTGTGACGATGCTTGGATCACACAAGTTAATGAGAACATTGTGAGGGCAGCACAGGGCTACATGATGTTCTATGTACAGAAAATGCTATTTTACAAGGCAAGTGAGAAACCGAGTCCTACATGATCTTCTGGCCAGAAAAGTGAGCGATGAATTTTTGTTGCATGAGATGAAAGATGGAAAAAAAGGGAAAAAGTATGGAAATTCATGGTTCGGTTTTGTTTGCTGGATAATATGTTATCCAGCCGCTTTTGTCATTGGTTAAAGAAATCAGGCAGCTCTCTACGTGCTCAGAGCTCACCGAGGATGAGGATGAACTCTCAGATGGAGCGTTTTGAGCCTGAATTTTTGGGGCAGTCTTGCATTTGGGAAAGTATTTAATTCGTAAGGGTTGATATTGGTTTCTGATATGAAATCCTATTTCCAGGTATTGGTGATGGTTGATTCTTTTCTCATGAATCTTCTTTCATTCACAGATGTTGCAATGCTTGGACAAGTCTAGTTAGATTTAGATTACCTACTGCCTACAGTTGACTAATATCAATGTCTAAATCAGCAAATCTCATCTTAATTGCATATGTTTATTGATAGTTTTATATGGAATTTTACTGTGAGTTTTTCTGTGCCCTATTCTCTGGTAGCACCATAACTTATCTAGTCCAATGCGACAAAATGTGGTTGAATAAAGGTAGTGATTTTCCCTCTCGTTTTTCTCCTTATGCACTTCTTTAAGTTCTGTCATTGCATTTTCATTTTATTTATTCAATCTAAAGTCTATGAGACTGAGAGTGGTGCGTGGGCAGAAAACGGGTTTGCGAAAATCCCTCCGCTTGACTTTTTTTTTCGAACAAAATTCGCCACTTGAAAATTAAGAGAATTTTTGAACTTACCTTTTGGTGGGTAACGGGAGTCTACTCAATTTCCTCGCAACGGGCTGACAATCATTTGATACGAGAATCAAACTTTAAACCTCCCACTTATGTATATGTGTGTGTGTAGTATCTGTTATACTAGCGTCACTTGTCATGTAACTTTAGTCCCAAGTTTCTTCCCCTCCTAACCCTCTACCAGAGTTGGGCTCGGGGGAATTGAAGATGGGTTGGGTTTGAAAATTAAACATTGTTGGACCCTTCGAACTCATCATACGACCCAACAAATTTGAGACTCCCAAATTCGCGGGAGTTGCGTGGGGACCCAACAGCATGGCCCCACCATATAAATCCAAAGGATCCGAATTCAAAACAAATCTGAGCCACAAACCCAATCCGTTCCGTGGCGCAAAAATGCCCCTACGACGCAGCACCAGTAGCTCGCTTCCTCCTCCTCCAAAATTTACACAAAACAAATTGAAATTTTCCACCTTTTAGTCGTCACGGACTAGACACGGATAGAGACGCACTGAAATGGCGAAGCTCACACTCAGAGCCGAGAGCTCCTCGTGCCTATTTTCACACAGCACGGGATCGCAGCCATCGTCGTTCGTGTCCACGCTCGGACGGCGTAGTTTGATTCGGTTCCCTCCGAAGCATAATTTGGAGTTCAGAGTGTTTTGTAGTATTAAGGAGAAGGAAAGCGTCAGAGAAACTAAGAGGGTCAATGGGTTACCGGTGGATAAGCTCCAACGGGCGGGTTCGGGGTCTGGGTCGGATTCTGAGGGTGAATCGGGTCTGAACAGCGGGTCTGGGGAAGTGGGTTTTGATTGGGATTGGCCTCCGTGGAAGAGCGTGCCTCAGAGGTACAAGCTCATTGGGACTACCTCGCTTGCGTTTGTTATCTGCAATATGGATAAGGTAAGTCCTGTGGCTCTGCTAGCTCTGTTGTTATTTCTCACTTAGGCATTTCATCGAACAAGTTCAAGGCATGAAATTTTTAGCTTGAACATTGATTCACTTCGGGTTGAAAAGGAAAGAGATTTACTGCATAAACGCAATTGGACGTGGTTTTGGATTTTAAACGAATCAAGTTTGCTTCTTTTGCATGTGGGATTGATTAAGTTCGATTTTTGGGTGTTTGATTGACAGGTGAACTTGAGTATTGCTATAATTCCAATGTCCCACCAGTTTGGATGGAGTTCATCCGAGGCGGGATTGGTTCAATCCTCGTTCTTTTGGGGGTATGCATTGAGTCAGTTGCCTGGTGGCTGGCTTGCCAAGATATTTGGTGGGAGGTTTGTTTTTTAAAAGCTCATTACAAGTTTTTAGCTTGTTACTTGTTTATTTATACTTAGAACTATGCGGCATTGTTCAATCGTGCTACAATTATTCCGTGTGCTATGACTAGAAGCATTTTAAGAATTGTTTGTTCACTGATGCCACGATATTATATGCCATTCTCATCTATCGTTTTCTTCTAATGCAGAAAAGTTCTTGAGTTTGGAGTATTAACTTGGTCTTTGGCTACAGCACTTGTACCTCTTGTTGCTGGATTTACACCTGGTTTAGTTTTGTCAAGAATTTTGGTACACTCATCTACCACATATTCTATTTTCTACAGATTCTTGTAATTCAGTTCGATTTTGTTCGGCCTTTTGTTTTCGTGTTTGATTCCCATCCTATTGTTGGCTTGAGTGTCAAAAATGTGTTACTTACTGAGAGCTCTTTTCTGTGAAGTACAGGTAGGAATTGGAGAAGGCGTTTCCCCATCCGCTGCAACGGACCTTATTGCCAGGCATGTATGACATTCTTATGCATCATAGATTCATAGGTGTTGTTCATTGAAACATACTTTTGTTCAAATTCAGGTTGTCTAGTGGATTCAATTTCTTTATATTTAAGACCCTTAATAAGCTTTTACCTAATGCAGGACAATACCATTGGAAGAGCGGTCACGGGCTGTAGCATTTGTCTTCGGTGGTCTGAGTGTAGGAAGTGTTGCAGGGTATGTTGAATGGGTTTTTGAAGATTTTTGTTTCTTTTTCAGAAATGAAAAGGGAAATTTTGAATCAGAGTACAATATGAGGACGTTTTAATTTTTGGTGTCATCCTAAAGAAGAGTTTGGTTTTCTTATGTCTGTATATTCGTTGTGTACTCAGCCTTCATTGATAGCCATTTGTAACATTGGACTTCTTGCAGGTTTCTTCTGGCTCCTCCCCTTATCCAAAATCTTGGCTGGGAATCTGTTTTTTACATATTTTCCTTTTTGGGGATTGCTTGGTAAGTAGCTGTCTCAGACACTCAGAATTAGGGGTCTCCTTTTTTTTTAATTTTTTATGAAGAATTAATTCACTTAACTTGTTCCAGTCAATGTGAAAACTTATTTATTTGTTATCAATATGCCAGGAAAAAAACAATATTGTTTTTCCTTTTTTGCGTTTTCTGCCAAGTACTAACCTTCCATCATAATTTATTATAAAGGAACTTACTTGGCCAATTAATTGTTAATAGCTCTCTTCTTTTCTCTTTTTCTTTTCGAAAAAAAAAAGAAAAGAAATGTTATTGTGGAACACTGAAGTCTGGCTATATGCTCATGTTGTTCCCTGATATATCTATCTTGAAGGTATCTGGGATTTCAGTTTCTTGAAGGACAAGCCTCATGGGTTGGTGAATCTATTCCACGTGAGCATTTAATCCCTTCTCCATTATCCTTGTTTATTTGGGCAAAGCTTATATTTTTTTTCCTGTAAAAATGCGCAATTGATTACTTATCCGAAGGTAAATTTGACTAGATTAAGGACCTGTTTCTTGGAGTAACCAATGCCATCTGGTCATCATCTTTTTTTGTTAAAGAAAAACTGTTTGGTTTGGGAATTATGAGAAAGCTTCATAATCCCCATTTATTTTTCTACTTAATGAGCATTTAATACTTGGTAAAGGCTCCACAGCCACTGTTGCTTCTGCCTGTCATTTCGCATTGTAGTTTCTTCACTACAATGTCTCTCTTTATGATGCAACGAGCACCATTTTGCTAATGTATCAGCAATCACAATTGTTGCCACAGTTACAATGATCATTACCATTTACAAAGATATACACACAATTCTATCACTGCATATTCCTCTTTCATTCATTACAAATTTGTCACAATGCATAAAGTTGACCTCCAAGACTATTAATTTGTACAATGTTTCACAAGAAAATTTGTCCTATATCTTGATGATGAGTGGTCAATACTTCAATTCATGGATAGTGTGGTAACGATACCAGATGCTGTTGGCAAGATCAAAATTCAAGGATATGTTTGTGCATTATTTTCACGTGCTACATTTCTTGCATAGTGACGATTCTTTTTATTCATTTAAAAATACTTGATAGGGTCCCAATCAACAGATGTGAAGAAAACATGGAGTACCGAAGAATTAGGTGACTCTTTGAAGGTGTGATTCTTTTTTGTGTTGTATGTGTGACTTGGGGCAATGCTGGTGTTAGCCAGGCAAATGTTCTGAATATGACAATTGAGTGACGAATGTTAAACTTTATTGTTGTTTAGACTAATCCAGAAGATAACTGCAACCTTTTGATTTACATCATTGCTTTTAAGTTTAATAATCATAGTTTACATCTTATCGTAACATGTAGCGATTACTGTATACGACTTTGGTTTCTTACTTGCTTCTATTTAGTAGGGTGTACCATGGAAAGCATTTTTTCAAAGTCAAGCTGTATGGGCAATGATATATGCTCATTTTTGTGGAAGCTGGGGTCATTATACTTGCCTAGCATGGCTTCCCACCTATTTTAGGTAATTCATGCAGACTTTTACATTGTATGATGATAGGGAGGTATGATTTTTACTTTATTCGTCTATTTAACTAATGTAAGTTGTGACGGCACTTGCCAACAATTGTGACCGTAACTTGGTCTAGGAAATAGAAGGAAAACGAAAAGTACTGGATTAACTTAAGGTCATATATAAGTTATCTAATCTTTTATTGAAAAGTATGTTTATAAGGACTTTGTATCTGAGGTAAGTAAATTATTTTCTATGCAGTGAGGAGCTGAACCTGAATTTGACAGAAGCTGCATGGGTAAGTCTAAAAAGTCCACCGCTTTTTGGTTCTTAGCGTTCAAGATAGAATTACCAACTTCAGCCTGCAATATCTTATACCACGTTATACATATACTTAGACTTATTAATTCTCTACGAATCTGCCCATCAAAGCATTATATTTCTGCATAAGGTATTACCAATTTATAATAAAGTTTATTCAGTTGTCTGATATCGGGGTTTTTGTTTGTTTCAGGTCTCTATCCTTCCTCCATTGGCTTCAATCTTTGTGACTAGCATTGCATCACAATTTGCTGATAGCTTGATTTCTAGTGGAGTTCAAACCACTACAGTAAGCATATTTTAGATCGAGCTACTCTGTTGTACTTTATCAAGTCAAAAAACTTCATCGTGATGAAATTTTTAGGTTTTTCCTACAGAAGATGAAAAACGCCCTCAACAGTTTTCTCAAGTTTATGGATGTACTTCCTTTTGCTTGTTCATTTAATTGCTATTTACCTGTTGAATACATAATAAACTTGTTACGTTCATAATTTAGTTTTGAATAATAAGTTTATGGCTTCCATTATCATTCCTTAACTAGCTAGAAAGTATTGACTATTTTATTAGGGTAATGTTTGCACTGAGATTCACTCTTAATGTTTCTGAATCCCTTGTTTTGTACATGTAGGTCCGAAAAATTTGCCAAACAATTGCCTTTTTATCTCCTGCAGCTTGCATGACTCTTTCCTCTGTTGATCTAGGATTGCCCCATTGGGAAGTTGTTGGAATTCTCACTGGTGGTTTAGCCCTCTCAAGCTTTGCGTTGTCAGGTACAGAGCAATCGAAATTGAGACTTGATTGTTTAGGATGGTGAATACAATGTTTTAATGTCTTACGCTGTACTCTTAATGTAATAATCAAACGTGCAGGATTGTATTGTACCCATCAAGACATGTCACCCGAATACGCAAGCATACTTTTGGTATGTAAATTTACAAGAACCGTGATTTGTATTTATGTTCTGGAAGATGCTATGGAGCATCCTCTTTTTATTTATGATCCACCTCCTCCATTCACTTGGTTACAATTCAACTTTAAATATGATTTCCACATTGTACACATCATCGGTGTGAAGGGTGGGTGGTGGAAGTTTGTGTCTTTTCATCTATGGTCATGCATGATTCCATTCAGTGGTCTGACTCATCTAGGTAGTTCTTTTCTTGGCCAATTATTGACGTAAATTTACTCATGAGTCGTGATAATAAGAGCTGTATACAGTGCAACTACTTTTGGACTTGATATACATGAATGTCACCAAAAACCATGTCCATGCATTTTCTTAAAATCAAACATACCCAGATTCTTATAAATTTGGTTGATGTGACGGATTCTAATTTTCCACTCAGGGTATTACCAACACTGTTGGGGCGGTACCTGGAATAATAGGTGTTGCCCTCACCGGCATTCTTCTTGATTCAACTCATTCATGGAGTGTAAGTATTCTCTGTTAGTGAACCTTAACCCTTTCCTACTTTCAATAGCTTACATCTTCCCAATTAGTTCGTGGTAACTAATTCACTTGCGTGTTATGCAGATATCATTGTTCATTCCATCAATATTTTTCTACCTGACTGGTACAGTCGTTTGGTTGGCGTTTGCCAGCAGTAAGCCTCAATCCTTTTCGAAGAGAGACTGACCTTTTTTGTAGTTCGGTCTTTTTATCTTGAATGAAGTTTCCAAACAGAGGGAATCTTCATTCAATGTATAACTAGTGTCACCTGTGTTCGGAAATTAGCTTAATACTCGCCGTTTTGTTCATTCTGTACATCTAGAAGGCAAGCTACCACACATGTATATGTAATCTTTCATGCAGTACACTTTTTTGTTGTTGTAATCTCGATTAAGTGTTCTTGGTTAGCCCCCAAACGACGACGGGTGAAATCTGATATTGTACAGCTGTTTTAACAGTTCACAACTTCACGTTGTATAAATATGTTCCGAAAGGTCAGAAGTTTTTGTCGACATTTGATCACCATTTAGTTTGCACCACTTAGGGTTTGAGATGATGGATCATTAGTTTCTTTGATAGTCTTTGCATTGCACATCAATCATCATGTCCTTGAGGAACTTTGAATTGGTTCCGATATTTGGTGAGCAGGGATCCAAACACAGGACTTCGGATGCAAAAGTAACCACTTAGCCGCTTTAAGAACAGAACAGTATAAAGATAGAGGATGAAAATTGAATTGTATCCTCTCTCTTATTGAAACAATGTTAACAATTACACTTTAAGCATTGCCTACCTGCAAGCAGGGGGAACTACGTATGGTATGTGAGCAAATACAATCGAGGACGGACCGACCACAATTGGTTCTGATGCATTTACATACACAGGGTTTAAGCTAGGTATGGTCCCGGATGAATCTACGTGCAAAGCGTTTCCATTGAGCAGCATGGTTTGGCTTTGTATATTTCCGTCCTTCGCTGTTAGATGGTATTCTTCTCTTTCTGTTGAACTTTCGAGACCCTGACGGAGCTTGGCCACATGTGATCTATGAAGCTTGTGTGATTTGTGTTTATGTCGCAGCGTCCATGTAGCGTTGAAGGCAACTCTGGCCTCGATGGCGGTGGTATTGTGCAGGTTGATCAGTAGTACCGTAATCCCTTTCTGTAAGATGAAATCGTAATTAGGTCAGAAAAACAAAGACTGCTGGTTGCTGTCTTTCATGGTAGTGAAATTGTGGTTAAGACTTACAGATTGTTTTGCGCAGTGTGCGTAAGCACGTATCTTTTTCGGTCCAGAGAAGCTCGTTGCTAGTACGTTTCTTCCCATCAACCGATGCCAAAGAAGAGCGCTGGTATGGAGAAAGCCAGCATAAAGCAGCAGGTGTGTTAAAACGTTGTCTGAATTTGGCTTCGAAAGTGATTAAGATCGGTATGTGGTTTACCTGTAGTAGTCGGGATTAGGTTCGAAGGTGGTAGTATTCAGTAAACCATAGTTTCCGCCGATCAATGTCTGTCTGCAGTACGTTTTTGTGTCATAAGTTGCTGACATTCCCAGCTGATCCAAATACCTGTTTGAAGCACCGAAATTATGATTCTTGCTGGAGATTTAAACACAAGAGAACGAAAGAAGATGCTTTAGATGCTGTGGCCAAGTTACCAGAAACTATATACAAATGTATTGGAGACAAGATTACGGCCGCTGTTGTAAGCTCCTCCTGCTTCCCCAACCCACGCAGCTGCCGAAGTTGTAGAACCCTTTAGGATGCCGCGGAGGTTTCTGAATGTGCTAGAAATACCGTCAAGAACAGATGGATCGAGAATCTTTTCAATAAGGTGTTGATCAACCCCTGAGAACACAAAAGCAAAGATTTCTTATATCAGTTAGGAAGTTGCAAATTAAACCGATAAACAGGATGTTTCGCAATGTGTTTGTTCAATCAGTTATACCTGGCCCTAGATTATATATATGATGAGTGACAACGTCTAAGGATGTGGTGGTTTTATCTGTGTAGTCTTTGAACCAATTGGCATCGAAAAATCCTCCCGGAGATAGGATTAGTGGCTTTGGTTCGACGCCCTTGTAGATGTCTTGTACTATCTTTTGCAGAGCAGTTGTATCGGATACATACTGACTTGCCGAGATTGTTGTTCCGATTCCATGTCCACACAATTCATTCCCTGAACAAGCATTAAAACTCCTTCAGTTTCTATACACAAGTACATTAAACTTACGTGATGTTTAAGGACATTTTGGTGCGAAATGCGCTCTTACCGAGCTCCCAACCATGAACTGTGTAGTTGTTTTTGACGTTGTAACGGATGAAAGACTCCGAATTGGTGTAGTCCCAAGCTCCAGTTGCAGTACCGTTCGAATTAATTGTTCTTCCGGTGAGAGCATTTAACCCGAAGATAATCTTAGCCCTGAAGAAATCGTCCATCGGATGATGTCACTTGCTCTTGTTTTAAAAAATCTTAACTTTAATGAAGAAGCACAGGGAAGAGAGATTATAATTGTTACCCGGCTTTCTGAAAAAAAGAGCTTAATTCATCCCATCTCCTCATGGGCAAGCAGCCCTGAGTGAAACCAAACATCTCAGAAGTGCTTTTTCGAAAAGCATTACAGCTTTGCTTGTTGTCTGGTGTAGCATATATCACCTTGTCTTGCAATGTGCCGCCCAGTCTAAGTTTCAATGGTGAGAAAGCTGCACAATTAGCAGAGAATTAAGAAAGTTTTTATGCTCTTAATTATAAATGCCGGATCGAAACCCGAGTTTTTATAATGGAATCAAGAAATTCCTACCCTTTATAGCATTTAACAAGATAGTGTTCTTTAGATCCTGCACAACAATTACCATACAAATATCAGAAAGCATTACAACTGCTAAAAGTATGAACAAGAACACAAAAGAAAGAGAGATTTCGGATATTTTGAATTGTACATTCATAAGAAAAGTTAAATTTGAAGACTTAAGATCAGTTTAATTGTGAAAACCCCGGAATACAATCTGCTTCAATAAAACAGTATGCCAAAAAGATTTCTGATTTCTGATTATATACAAATCTAAAGAAAAACATATGAATGTGTAGGCGTTTCTGGAGAGAGAAACATTATGTATATGTATATGTGTATGTGTATATATATACCAGATTGAGGAGAGAAGCACGACCCCAGCTGCATGTGCCATAGTCACATTTCTCAGGAGGCCACCAATCAAGAGTTGCACAAATAAAATCGTCGTCAATTTTCCCAATGGCGTCTCTGCCATTGATGCGGACTGTGCCTTCCACACTTCCTCCTCCAAAACCAACCTTTGCATTTACAGAACAAACCAAGAAACCAAAAAAAACCCAGAAAATAAATCCCATTTGCCAGATATCAGAACCCATCTGCAACAAGATCTCTCTCTCTCTCCCAGTTTTTCTCAAGCTCTGTGTGTTTATATATATATGAAGGATGAGGAGGAACCCATGAAAGAAAAAGTTAAAGCTGAGATTTCTGAAAATTTGCCAAAAGTGAAGGTGTTTTGTAACCAAGTGGGATGTGGGAGGGGGAAGAGAGAGAGAGATAAATTAACAGTTCAATTCAAAGCGAGATCTCTCTGCAATTTTGACATAATTGTGTTGCACAGAGAGAGAGAGAGAGAGAGAGAGAGAGAGAGGGAGATTAAAAAAAGCATGCAAATAATACATACAAAAACTATTGGGAATACACGTGAAGAGAAATCTACTCCACGACATTGGTCACCTTCCTCTCTGACTGTACCCCTATACATATGGACCATTGTCGTTAACTCGTTATTACTTATTAGTCCTGTATCATGGAAAATACTTGGTCTGAGGTCGTTCTTTTTTACAGATAAATCTTTTTTTTTTTTTTGCGTGATTTTAGCACGTATTTTTTCATTCGTGTCAATATGTGATTTGCATGCAAACATAAATATAAGGGAAAATTAGGTTCACATCCTTCTTTTTGTTACTCCATTGATTAAAATCCTATTCACTTTCAATTTTTGATCAAGGTCCTTGGTATTAATAACATCATTAATTATTTGAATAATAAAATATTTTTATTTTTAAATATATTCCTTTAGTGTTAAAAATGTTACAATTAGTATATTTATATTTATGGCTAAATTTTTTATCATATATTTTTATTTTTAGTTTGTACCAATTTTTAATTTGCAAATATTTTTTTAATTTGTACCAATTTTCTTTTCATTTTTAATTTGTACCCATATATTAGTTTCTTTTTGTGCCCATATTTTTTAAAGTTTTATTTGTGTTTGTACCCATGTGTATACCATCACGTGACATTGTATATTTAATCAATGATAGAAAAATTACATATGGTATATTTATGTTTTATGCCTAAACTTTGTACCATATATTTATATTTTTAGTTTGTACCCACTTTTAATTTGCAATTTTTTTTTTTAAATTTGTAGTATTTTCTTTTTAGTTTTATTTTGTACCCATTTATTAATTTCTTTTAGCACCTATATTTTTAAAAATTCATTTGTACTCATAATTTTTAATCTTTTATTTGTACCCTAATTTATTTATGATGTATCCATTCTTCTTTATTAATGTACCACTTTGTTATATGTGAAATATACCAATTTTTTTGTAAAATGTACCAATTTTTTTAACACTATGGATACATTCTTTTGCCATTTATTATTTCTTATTTTTACATAATTTTTATCCATTTATTCAATTAAAATGTTTGAATTTTTTTTTATTATAACCGTTTCTAATAGTATTATAATGAAGGATTTTAAATTTATAGGATTATAAATCTCATAAAATATCAAACAATTAATTGCAAAACTATAAGAATATAAATATTAATAGTAATATAATGAGGTGTACAAAGTCAAGGGACCTTGATCAAACTTTGAATACTATTAAGGTTTTAATCAAAGAATGTTAAAGATTAGGGACCGCAATCAAATTATCCCTAAATATAAAGACGTAATAATCAAGTATGTGCTCAAGGTTACTAATAGTTTTTAAAAATACGACTGCTCCATGGAAGAAAATTACAGTTGTGTATAATTGTATATAAACTTTTATTTTCTGTGGTGAATTACTTTTATCTATGTAACTTATTTTATGTAGATAGCTCAAATTTTAATCAGTGAGTAGCTTAAGAAAACGCTAATCACTCGTTCAAACTTGCTTTCCTTTCAAACGAGCATAAAGCATGGAATTAAGTTTGTAGTATGGAAAAATGTGATGTGGTGGGGTTGGAAGTAGCTTGCAAGTTGCTAAGTAGGTCCATGACTTTGCTTTCCAAAATGGAAAGTACAAACCTTTCCCTTTACCAAAAGAAAATCATGAGAAATGGTTGATATATGCCGACTATTACTGTTTGACAGCCGGATAATGCTAGAAGATAAAAAATTTAATTCAAATTTACGAATCAAATGTGTTATCAATAAGAAATAAACACGTTAATTAACAGTTAATTAATAATTCAATCATTAATAATCATATCATTAAGTTCTCTCTAACATTACCCTTGACAGGCACCCACTTGGCCTGCATTTTTCGATTCGTAACATGCAATTCGCTCGGGTTAAAAAAATTAATCATTTATTTCTATTTTTATATTTCTTTTGGCAAAATTAATAGTAATTAGGGTAAAATGATTAGAGTTTTTTATTTACGGAAAAATGATTAGGGTTTTTGAGTAAAAAGCGAAACATGGTTTTATTATCCACTTTCGTGAAAAGCTAACCTAGTTGACGTAAGTATTGTTTTGCATGTCTGATGTTGATGCATTTATTTCCATAACATTTTTGGTGTATAAATTAATTTGTGTTAAAAATAAAACAATTAAGGTTTTTATTTTACCATAAAGAGAAAAAAGAGGTCGACAAGTGCACTTTTTTATGAAAAGATTCGCGAAAAATTAGAGAAATAGGATTAATTAACCAGGGGGAAGTTTGTATTAAAATACGATTTGTGGTCATTTAATTTCTTATTTCTCGTGAATTTACTTTCGAACCCGAAATGCATGGGTGAAAACGCAATAATCTATCTACTAGGATATTGATAATACATCTGTTTACTTATATAATGGGAACTGTTATTAGCACTTCAAAAAATCTCATTCTACACTCTTCATAAGTGTATTTTTCTTTCTAAATATAGAAAGTTTGGAGTGCAAAATGAAATTTTTGGAGTGCCAATAACAATTCCTTATATAATAACCTATGATGTATGTATCTGTGTTTTGAACATACTGAAAAATCTCTTAATATCAAGGTGGAAGTTTGTATGTGATTATTTAATTTCTTATTTCTTGTAACTTTACATTCATTGGAGACTCACTCTGCTCTCCTTATGTTTCCCTGCTATTGATGATAGATCATAGAGGATCTAATGGCTGAGTGGAAGCATTGAATTACGAAATTACGGAGTTATAAAAGTTTTCAAAATGATATAAGTATTCGAGAACTATTATTGATACTTAAAAAAGTCATTCGACAATTGTTCGATACAATTACTTTAATGTTTTTATAATACATAAGTGCATGCAGTAGCAGATGTGCCTTGGGATTAAAGTGGTCTTAGGACTATTCAGAGTTTGGAAAATATACATGTGAAGGTCTTTCGAGGGTCCTTTGAAGTTTGAATGTTTGGTATGGGTCATTTTGTGTCCACCGAGTGTTTGATGCAATGTCAGTTAGACATATCTCGACAGCACTATGCAAGGTACGTCAAGAGCACTTGACAAGTTCAAAGATTACTTCGGTATATATCAATATTTGTTAACATATGTTTAACATGGTTCAGCTTATGACTACAAGTCCATCAAGTGTTCGACAAAATGTCTCGATGAATAAACTGAATTTTTTTCGCCCTTCGTGCTCTGTTTCTTTTGAAAAAAAAACTTCGATCTTTTTACACTGAAACCCTCCAATATTCAATTCATAAATCCTTCACTGAGTGCATTACAACTTTTTTACAATTTCATTGTTTTGCATGTATAATGTGAAAAAATCAAGCTCGAATTTTGTGAAACGAAAAATCTTATAGTACAGGAGTAACAATTTTGATCCACGATATTAATATGGTAATCCTTTTATAAAAAGTTTTTTAACAAGTTTACCTTAGCTTTATGTGAACACACAAGACATAAAATTCAATTACTCTATTCTTATGATATAAATCTCAATATATCATGAGTTCCTCATAAAATTTCTAAATCTCCATCCCTCTCATTTGATTATTATTTCCATGCCTTATAGTTTTAATTAAATTTTGTCCAATTTCTTTCGTATGACCTAATGTCATCGTAGTTTAGTTATTTGGTTCTGACTAATAATTTCAATTATTTACTATTCATAGGGTATTTTCTTGGGTGAGCAGGCACAACATCAAAATCGAAGATGTTATAGCCTACCAAGTACCAAGAGTTTGTTAGAGTACTCAATGAAACGTCAATATTCATGTGCATGGCATGGTCCAACTCCAATCACGTATTTATGTTTGTTCCTTCATGGTGTGTGAAAGACTCTAGATATACTCTTTCGTAGCTAGCTATCTAGATCCACACTCTCTTTTATCCAACAAGGCAACAACCCATATGGATTATGGATATGGTATCTCCTTCAAATTTTAGGTCAACTAAAATTATTTTTTAAAGTATTATAGTTTAATATGTTGAGGGCGAGCTTTAGTCGAACGAAAATGTTTCTTATTTGTAAACAGAAGGTCATAGATTTGAGTCGTGGAAACAACCTCTTTGCAAAGAAAATATTAGACCACGTACGATAGATATTTCTCCTCCGACCATCACAAAGCGAGAGCCTTGTTGGCTTCGGGTCACACTTGTTTATTTTAATATGTTAAAAAGTATATATATTTTTCCTTAATTACTTTGACTTGTCAATGGGATACGGTGAATTTTCACCCAAAACAGAACCACCAAAACCTAATTCATTGGATGTTAGATAAGATATTGCTATCTTTTTGTGGTCTTTCGTGGACTTTGTGACAATATTATTTTTATTCAAAAGCCGAAGCCTTAACTTTTAATTATTTGAAATTTGAATTGTGATCTGCTCACACCCACTACACCCACCACTGCCGTATGGGATTTATTTTTAGATTAAGCAATAGCAGATGGTAGTATATATTTGTAGACATCGAAATTTCGTAAATAAATGTTGACCGATAAATCAAAGTGTCAACGCTCATGTATTACATAAATTTTACACGTAGCGTATGACTCAACGAAAATTGAAATGAGTTGGAAAAGTCATCAAATAGGACACGTGTCAACACCTGGCAGAAACGACTTATTTCATCTGGGATATTATATTCAAAATTAGGCATTGGAAAATTCTATAAATACAAGCCCATTTCATTCATTTAAATGAACCAATTCATATTACACCTTGAAGCTCTGAAGCTCTGAAACTCCGAAGCTCTCAAGCGTCCAGGTTCCCGAAGAATCCAGAAAGTGTTCTTCGTTCTTCGTTCATCGTTCTTCCAAGATCAAGCCCCAACGGCCCTTTGGATCAACAATCATCCACCAATTCAAGATCAAGCCCCGACGGCCCTTGAAGAAAGTGTTCTTCGTTCTTCGTTCATCGTTCTTCCAAGATCAAGCCTCGACGGCCCTTGGATCAACAATCATCCACCTTCAAGATCAAGCCCCGACGGCCCTTGAAGAAAGCGTTCTTCGTTCTTCGTTCATCGTTCTTCCAAGATCAAGCCCCAACGGCCCTTTGGATCAACAATCATCCACCAATTCAAGATCAAGCCCCGACGGCCCTTGAAGAAAGTGTTCTTCGTTCTTCGTTCATCGTTCTTCCAAGATCAAGCCCCGACGGCCCTTGGATCAACCATCCACCAATTCAAGATCAAACCCCGACGGCCCTTGAAGAAAGCACCATCGTTCATCATCCGTTCATCCAAGATCAAGCCCCAACGGCCCTTTGGATCAACAACGTCGACAAATCCACACATCCAATCGTTCATCAAGATCAAGCCCAAAAGCCCTTGAAGATCCGTTCATCACTGTTCTTCAAGATCAAGCCCAAAAGCCCTTGGAGATCCGTTCATCACTGTTCTTCAAAGATCAAGCCCAAAAGCCCCTTTGAAGATCCGCTCAAATCCACCTTCAAGATCAAGTCCACGGCCCTTGAAGAACGTTCATCCTTAGATCAAGCCCAACGGCCCTTTGGATCAATCACACATCCACAAATACGCACTTTACGGAGATCGAATCAGAGAATCAAAATTTGAGAGAGATTGTAACCCGAAATCATCAAAATACAAATATTTGTTTGTGCACGTTCGTTCTTGTCTCTTTCGTTTTCAGGAATTTTCCGTGTTCACAAATTGGCACGCCCAGTGGGACAATCTCTGCCTCTCATCTCTTTCTCCGTTCAAGAAATTCAAGCGCGCTTCCAAAATTAATGGCATCAAGGAAGGCTCAAACTGTTCCCGCAACCGGCGCAAAGAACAAAAGCGTCCTCGTCGCAACTGGTGTCACTTTGGGCATCATGACTCGAAGCATGGCAAGAGCTACTTCTGCCGCCTCTTTCACCTCTGCATCAACTCTGCCAAGGGAACAAAAGCACCCAAGGCACGAGCCTTTGATCACCTTAGCCTCACTAAGGGCACCAAGGGGGGAAAGCCCAAGGAAATACTCTGAATCCATGCTCTCCGATGCCGATTCAAGCGACAGTTCAGCCATGCAAGTCATGACCATTGGAGCAACTTCAATCGATGAGCAGCTGGCTCAAATGAATGAAGCAATCGCAAGGCTAACCCGAACTGTGGAAGAAAAAGACTTGCAAATTGCAGCACTAGTCAACCGATTGGAGGCGCAAGACGGCGATAAACCCGACCCAGATGATGATCCACTAAAAGGAGGAGCTGGCGGAGATGAATAACCCCCGGTGAAGAAAATCGATGGGAAGCCGGAGCCAGACCAAGCAGCGGCACTCATGGGATCTCTTTCTATCCAGCAGCTGCAGGAGATGATCACCAACACCATCAAGGCACAGTACGAAGGGAACTCACAAACCTCATTGTTCTACTCGAAGCCCTATTCCAAGAAAATTGATGCCCTAAAGATGCCAAGGGGTTATCAACCACCAAAGTTCATGCAGTTTGATGGAAAAGGAAACCCAAAGCAGCACGTTGCACATTTCGTCGAAACTTGCAACAACGCGGGGACGGAGGGAGACTACCTCGCCAAGCAGTTTGTGCGCTCGCTGAAAGGAAATGCCTTTGAGTGGTACACGGATCTAGAGCCTGAGTCCATCAACAGCTGGGAGCAATTAGAACGAGAATTCCTTAACCGCTTCTACAGCACCCGCCGCACTGTGAGCATGCTAGAGCTAACGAGCACAAAGCAGTGGAAGGACGAGCCAGTCATTGACTACATCAACAGATGGCGCACTCTAAGCCTCGACTGTAAAGACAGGCTCTCGGAAACCTCTTCAATCGAGATGTGCATCCAAGGCATGCAATGGGGTTTGCAATACATCCTTCAAGGCATTAAACCACGGACTTTCGAGGAATTGGCCACTCGCGCCCATGACATGGAGTTGAGCATCGCCCATTATGGGAAGAAGGAACCGATCGCCGACTACAAAAACGACAAAGTTCTTGGGCCAAAGGTGGAGAAGGCTACGTGGAAACCCACCAAGGAAGCAATGACGGTCAACACAGCTCCCGTCAAAATCCCTACATGAGGCAAGGCGATTCAAGCCGAAGGCTTTCGTGATCAAGAGATGCGTAGACGCACTTTGAAGGAGCTTGAGGAGAAGACTTATCCATTCCCCGACTCTGATGTGGTTGCCATGCTAGATGACCTGTTGGACAAGAAGGTGATCAGTTTGCCTGAGTGCAGACGGCCGGAAGAGATGAATCGTACCGACAGTCCAAGATACTGTAAATTCCACCGCTTCATCAGTCATCCGACAGAAAAATGTTTCGTGCTGAAAGATCTCATCATGAAGCTGGCTCAGAAAGGAATCATCGAGCTAGATCTTGACGATGTGGTGAAGTCAAACTATACCACCTTCACTTCTGGCTCTTCCGACTCAAAGTTTTCACCTCAACCGCTGGGGGCATCCTCCAAGACAAGCAAAGTTGAAGGATGGACTCAAGTCACTCCTAAGAAATTGCACAAGAAGCATACGTCTCATCCACAAGTCCGCCAATCGGAAAGGGGGCAAAGCAGCTCTTGTCAACCTTCAAAGCAACGTGAACGTGTTGAAGATGATGAAATTTCGACATATAGATCGTCCATCCCTATCACGATGCGTGATTTCTTGCCCGAAGACTTCTTCAATCACTCGGTCAAGGCTCCTTGCTATGGAGATTGTGAGGAACGCCTCTCCAAAATTGCTTGACAAATTCACCAATGCTCCTTGTTCGCACGAGCCTAAACTGCACGAACCAAAGCTCCTTGTCCACAAGAGCCTAAACTGTAGGACACAAAGCTCATTGTCTGTAAGAGCCTAAACTGCAAGACACAAAGCTCCTTGTCTGTAAGAGCCTAAACTGCAAGACACAAAGCTCTTTGTCTGTAAGAGCCTAAACTGCAGGACACAAAGCTCCTCGCCTGCACGAGCTGAAACTGCAACACGGCACCAAATGCTCCTTGTCTGCACGAGTTGAAACTGCGAACGACACCAACGCTCCTTGCTTGCATGAGCTGAAACTGCAACACGGCACCAAATGCTCCTTGTCTGCACGAGTTGAAACTGCGAACGACACCAACGCTCCTTGCCTGCATGAGCTGAAACTGCAACACGGCACCAAATGCTCCTTGTCTGCATGAGTTGAAACTGCAAACGACACCAACGCTCCTTGCCTGCACGAGCTGAAACTGCAACACGTCACAAAGCTCCTGGTCTGCACAAGCATAAAAGGCAACACCAACGCTCCTTGCCTGGACGAGCATAAAAGGCAACACCAACACTCCTTGCCTGCACGAGTTGAAACTGCAACACGGCATAATGCTCCTGGTCTGCACGAGCATAAAAGGCAACACCAATGCTCTTGGTCTGCACGAGCATAAAAGGCAACACCAACGCTCCTTGTCCGCACGAGCCTAAAAGGCGACAACAAATTGCTCATTGCCTGCACGAGTTGAAACTGCAAACGGCACCACCAAAAGAAAATACAAAAAAAAATATATCTATGTATTTGAACTACGTCATGACTTGATCCCTCCTCAACTGAGGGTACGTAGGCAACTTGAAACTTCAAAACTTCAAGTACAGTCACATCATCAACAAAAATACAAACACTTTGAAGAATAAAGAGCAAATCCAAAATACGAATACTTTATTTCTTTAAAGGAATGAGTTGGCAAGCGGCAAGGGCAAGTAGCAAGGCCGTCAACACCAGCTTCGTCACTCTGGCCACCATGCTTCAAACGACGAAGAAACTTCAATGACCGCCGTCAAACGACTAGCCAGTCATGAAGCTCGACGCTTTACATTCTGCCTCAAGCTCCAAGCGGCAAGGGCAAGTGGCAAGGCCGTCAACACCAGCTTCGTCACTCTGGCCACTATGCTCCAATCGACGAAGAGACTTCAATGATCGCCGTCAAACGACTAGCCGGCCATGAAGCTTGCCACCTTACATTCTGCCTCAAGCGCCACATAGCAAATCCCCGCTGCAGTCTCTTGCACAACCCCACACGGTAAAAGTGACGCGCTGAAAAGGCATAGATATATATATGTATATATGTGTGTGTTATGTTAAATAAGTAAATACATATGTTAGAATGTGTTATGTTAAATAAGTAAATACATATGTCATAATGTGTACTGTTAAAAAAAACAAAAACAAAAAAAAAACGTATGTTATTATGTAAAAAATAATAATAAAAAAAAGAAAAAATAAAAAAGAGAGATACATGTTTTATGTATTTACAAAAAAAAAACATATGTTTTATGTATTAATATATATATATATATATATAAAGGGCCTCAGAAGCAGCCCGTGTCCAAAACCAGATCAACCCAGGCCCGGCTGTCAAAGCCCAAGTCTCTCGCAGCTTTTTCTCCCTAGCGAGCTCAGCTCTCATCCTCACTCGGCCCTAAGCCTCGTCTCCACCAATAGAAAGGGAGTAAGAGCCCGGGCCTCCTTTTATTTCACAGGCCCAGATGCCAAGACCAAACCCGGCAAGAAGCCCAAAAGACCTTGCCATCTTCCTCCCTGTCAGGATCCGACATTAAAGTCACTGTCGATCTCTCCTGATCATCGTCAATAGCTGCAATACCACCTCAGCAGATTTCGGTCATGGCATCAAAGCTCTGCGACTCTTGCCAATCGGCGACGGCGACTCTGTACTGCCGCACCGACTCCGCCTTCCTCTGCGTCAACTGCGACTCCAAGATCCACGTGGCCTCGTGGCTGCTCCCGAACCCCAAGGCGGTGGAAAATCCAGATCTGAACTCGGGGCAGTGCTTGTTCCAGGAAATGGATCCGTATCTGGATCTGGACTACGGGCATATGGATCCGAAACTTGAAGAAGCTTAGGAGCAGAACAGCTGCGGCGCGGACGGCGTCGTTCTGGTGCAGAGCAAGAACATGCAGCCTCTGCTAGTTAACGACCAGAGCTTCGAACTTGACTTCTCCGCCGACGCAACCCGATTCCGGCAACCGCTTCTGGGGCCGAACCTTCTGCTCCCACGACTCTGTCGAAAAATTCTCCTGCCTCACAGCCGACTGCAGCTCAGGAAAATTGGAGTGCTCAGGCAACGGAGCCACCCCGCCCGCCACTCTCGCTGAATTCACACTCGACGACTCCGGCGGGCTTGATTTCTACGCCGTCAGAACCACCGTCAGAGACCCTGACAACCACAAGAAGATCTCCCACCTCACGGCACTACAAGAGTTGAGCCTCCAGCTCCCACCTCCTTCTCGCCGCAGGCGACCGCCAGAGCCGCATCACCCTCCTTGATCTCCGCCATTGATCCCGCCACCAGCGTCCATGAGCTGCTCGAATACCCCGCCTACACCAAATTCTCTATACTCTTCCTCCTTCCCAACAATCGCGGAGAAGATGATCACTTTCCCTGATCTATCAGCTGGAAGCTCAGGAGGCTCAGTCTCTGATGCCAAACCAAATGCCTCTTCCTCTGGAGCGTCAACTGCCAAGGATCCATGCTTTCCACCTTCAAGTTCAGTCACTGGACTTGAAGGTTGTAGCTTAGATTGGTGTCTCTGACTCGGCTTGAGGTTGTGACTTGGGTTGGTGCTGCAGGATCCATGCTTTCCATCTTCATGACTCAGTCATTGGACTCGCAAATGATCCTGAAGCTTTTGCTGAACTAAGAGAGCGAAGATTGGCGCTGTTGACGGTGGCGAAGAAGCTTCGGAAGCGCTGTCAATCTGTCACTCCCCTTGTAGAGGTGATGCAGCAGCAGTGCGAGGAAGGCAGTGGTGGTGCAGTAAAGGTACAGTGGTGCAGCAGCAAGCGAGATAGGGCAGCGTAGTTTTGTGCAATGCTTTGTGCAGTGAGGACGACAAGGCTGTGCAGCAAAGAAACAGCGCAGTGAAGATGCAAAACAGTGTGCGGTGCAGAAGCAATGGGGATGGTGCAGTGGAGATGCAGTGGACAGTGCAATGGCAAAGGCTATGCTGCGACGGTGCGACGGCGATGCTGTGCAGCAAGGAAACAGTGCAAAGACGACAAGGCAGTGCAGCAAGTTCAACAGGCAGTATAGATGGTAATGCAGTGAAGATGCTGGCAGTGCGATGGGTGTACGGTGGCTGTGCTCAGTGGCAGTACAACGGGTGTGCAGTGGCTGTGCTCTGTGGTTGGGCTCAGTGGCTGTGCTCTGGATTCTAGCTGGATCCGACATCAAGGTCACCTTCATGCTCTCCATGCGCCTTCATCCTTCCCTGCAAATTTCCCAGCCCATCATTGAAATTTATAAAAAAAATAATAATAGAAAATGGGATGGTGGATCAAAGATGGGGAACAGCCCCATGACAGATCAAAAGTTTCTGGTGGTGCATGGGCACCATGTGCAGAAAGAAAAAAAAAATTTGCAAAAAATAACAAAATGAAAAAGTTTGATCTTTGGTGCGTCTGGCACCATGATTAAAGAAAAAATTGTTTGATATTTGGTGCTCTGGCACCATGTGCAAAAAAAATAAAACAGGAGAAAAGAAAGGAAAATATAAAATATAAAATAAAAAAAATAAAAAAAAAAAGCATTAAGAGAAATAAAAGTCCATTTTATTTATTTTTTCTGGAAATTTTACATAAAATTGCATTCTACATACTTAAAAAAAAAATAATCAAATTTACAAGAGGGGATCTTCAAGGACGATCAGGTGCCGCCTCACCACTCGGCAGAGCTCCAGAAATGAGAGGCGCCGGAGGTTGACTGTTTGAAGCCACACCACTCGGCGGAACTCCAGGAAGAAGAGGAGCCAAAGGTTGATCATTTGGAGCTTCATTACGCGGTACAGCCCCAGAAGACGAAGGCAAATGCTGCTGGAACAAACCCACAAACCTCTGATGATCAAGTAAAATCTGACCATCAGATTCTTGTATCTGGTCAATCTTCTTCTTCATGTTTGTCGCATAGCTATGTGCGAGCTTATGCAACTGTTTATTCTCCTGCTTGAGCCCTCTAATCTCCTGTTTGAGACTCATCACTTCCGCCGCCAATGATTCAACTTGACGGGTTCGAGCAAATAGGCGTTGGGCCATATTAGACACAGAACCTGCACACTGCACACTGAGAGCCAAAGAATCCTTAACAGCCAACTCATCAGACCGTTTGGAAAGTAGTCTGTTATCTCTGGGAGTGACAAGGTTTCGGGCCACCACCGCAGCGGTCATATCATTCTTCACCACCGAATCCCCAACGGTAAGAGGACCATTAGGGGATATGAAGGATGGGCACCATATGTTATCTGGAGAAGACGGGACTACCTCTTCACCAAGGTTCAAATCAAAACGACGGTCGGAGGGTCCAGACATTTTCAAAGTGTTGAAGGAATAAGAGATCGGACAAATCAAGATCTTAGAAGTACAAGAGGGGAGTTTTCACAAGCGAAAATTCAAGTGTGCTTTGAAACGAACTGCATGCCTCTATAAAAATCAGCACTCGACGGGATTTCAGAGATCGAAGAGGCGAGCTCAGAATTCGAAGAGGCCATTCAAAAATCGAAGAGGCAAGCTCAGAAATCGGAGAAGCATCTTGCTTTTCCAGACGTGTCGGCACCCGTCACACGCAAACTCAGCTTTGCGGAAATCACGGGTAATTTGTCGAAGCGCCAATCCCAGATATCGAAGAGGCGCCAGTCTTTTTCAGCCGCGTCATCACCTGTCATATGCACACTCAACTTTGCGCAAATCACGGGCAATTTGTCGAAGATTTTCGGTGAAGGAGAAAGCACGTGAAGTTTACTGTTCAATCACGCGTTAGTTGCCGACACGAGTGAAAGAATAGTACCTCTACAGGTATTAAGGGACCTTCTATAACTGTCCACCTTCACCTTCCATAGCAAGGCAGACACACAGAGTTTTTCTTCATCTCCAAAAATGTTTTCCCAACGAAGCCTCTCGAGTCATTCAGTGTTCCTTATTCCTTGGGGTACCTCTGCAAGCCAATGACTCCAAAGCAAAAGTATCTCATATCACCAGGGTAGAAAGCAAGAGTATCTCATATCATGTGTTCTCCCTGTCCTTTCCTTTGTCCTTGTTCTTACCTACAAAGACAAGGATAAAGAAAACAATATGCCGGAACTTCCACTCAAACTCGGGTAAGGAATCGACTGCTTGGAACCCTTCCCTGATTGCCTACCTAGCACTGCTCTCGAGTACTCGCCTTCCACTGCTGCTGTACTTTCAAAGAAGCTGCCACATCTGCTTGGAGGACAGATAAGGCAAGTGAAAATGATACCTTGCAGCATGTGGAGACAAGGTGCAGAAGGAACAAGCAGAGAAGAATGCGGTCTGCACGATCAACTCAGCAGAAGGAGTCCGAACTGAGGAACTCGAGAAGCTGCCACATCTGCCTAAAGAAACAAGCAGAGAAGAATGCAGCATGCACAGTTAACTCAGCAGAAAGAGTCTGAGATGAAGAACTCGAGAAGATGCTGCATCTGCCTGAGGACGGTGAACTCGTTTTGACCCTCAAATTCTTGGGTCGACTTACTAGGCGTTGTGGGCTGCACGTGCCGATTCACCACCCTTGAATCAAATCCTTAAAGACCAAGTCACCAATTGGAAGAGGAGCCCATCAATCTCGAAGATCATACCGTTGACCAAACTACTCAGGTGTGAATTAGAAAGATTGAACAAAGCAACAAGTCGTCACCTTCACCTCGTGCCTGCTTGCCGTGTGTTCGAGTCAACCTTCAAGAATCAAGCCTCAGCGGCCCTTGAAGAAGCTTCCAGCCAAATTCAAAATCAAGCCTCGACGGCCCTGGAAGAAATCACAAGTCCGATTCAAGATTAAGTGTCTCCCACCCTTGAATCAAAACCTAGTTCAAGAATAAGCTGTGGAAAATCAACAATTGGAGGAATCTAGAAAATCCTTCAACCCAGTTCAAGATCAAAGCTGTGGAAAGTCAACAAAGCGCAACAAAATACGTGTCGATTCACCCACTACCAAAGCCAAAGATCATCTACCACATGAAGCTCCTTGTGGTCCAATTTCAACCTTCAAGATCAAGCCTCGACGGCCCTTGAAGAAATTTCAAACAACAATTCAAGATCAAGCCTCAACGGCCCTTGAAGAAATCTCAAGCCCAATTCAAGATCAAGCCTCGACGGCCCTTGGATCGACATCTACAGTAAGGGACTTCAAAACGCATCTCCTACACGTGACAAGCACATGTATACGACGTGCCTTGAAGTGGGGGCATTTGTAGACATCGAAATTTCGTAAATAAATGTTGACCGATAAATCAAAGTGTCAACGCTCATGTATTACATAAATTTTACACGTAGCGTATGACTCAACGAAAATTGAAATGAGTTGGAAAAGTCATCAAATAGGACACGTGTCAACACCTGGCAGAAACGACTTATTTCATCTGTGATATTATATTCAAAATTAGGCATTGGAAAATTCTATAAATACAAGCCCATTTCATTCATTTAAAGGAACCAATTCATATTACACCTTGAAGCTCTGAAGCTCTGAAACTCCGAAGCTCTCAAGCGTCCAGGTTCCCGAAGAATCCAGAAAGTGTTCTTCGTTCTTCGTTCATCGTTCTTCCAAGATCAAGCCCCAACGGCCCTTTGGATCAACAATCATCCACCAATTCAAGATCAAGCCCCGACGGCCCTTGAAGAAAGTGTTCTTCGTTCTTCGTTCATCGTTCTTCCAAGATCAAGCCTCGACGGCCCTTGGATCAACAATCATCCACCTTCAAGATCAAGCCCCGACGGCCCTTGAAGAAAGCGTTCTTCGTTCTTCGTTCATCGTTCTTCCAAGATCAAGCCCCAACGGCCCTTTGGATCAACAATCATCCACCAATTCAAGATCAAGCCCCGACGGCCCTTGAAGAAAGTGTTCTTCGTTCTTCGTTCATCGTTCTTCCAAGATCAAGCCCCGACGGCCCTTGGATCAACCATCCACCAATTCAAGATCAAACCCCGACGGCCCTTGAAGAAAGCACCATCATTCATCATCCGTTCATCCAAGATCAAGCCCCAACGGCCCTTTGGATCAACAACGTCGACAAATCCACACATCCAATCGTTCATCAAGATCAAGCCCAAAAGCCCTTGAAGATCCGTTCATCACTGTTCTTCAAGATCAAGCCCAAAAGCCCTTGGAGATCCGTTCATCACTGTTCTTCAAAGATCAAGCCCAAAAGCCCATTTGAAGATCCGCTCAAATCCACCTTCAAGATCAAGTCCACGGCCCTTGAAGAACGTTCATCCTTAGATCAAGCCCAACGGCCCTTTGGATCAATCACACATCCACAAATACGCACTTTACGGAGATCGAATCAGAAGATCAAAATTTGAGAGAGATTGTAACCCGAAATCATCAAAATACAAATATTTGTTTGTGCACGTTCGTTCTTGTCTCTTTCGTTTTCAGGAATTTTCCGTGTTCACAATATTTTCCAAACTTTAGCTAATTACGCAAAATTACGAGAATTTTTTTTTTTAGTTTTTAATGCTACGAGAAACAAACGTCTCGGATTGAATGAAAAACATCTAATGGTTATGATTAATGATTAATCTATCTAATACTATGTGGTATGAAAGTGGTATCCAAATATACAACGAATCATCATTAATTAAGTGATATCTAAATTCTAAAGTCCCTTTCACAACTGCAATACTTTTGAAGGTTTAATTTTCTTTCTTTGAACTCATCAAGAAAAAGAACATCGAAAGTATGACTCATGAAAGGTTCTAGTCACTGCAGGCTAGCTGTAGTCCCACTCAAAATCATTGCTTCAGACAAAATAGGTGTCGGCTCAATCTGATAAATTATCTAAAAGTTAAACATCTGTAAAATAAAAAAAGAAAAATATGTAATCACATAAGTGAACTTATTGGTGTATACATGTTTTACGATGTTCTTATACATATCTTGTTTTTGTTACAATTAAACAAAATTTCTGCTAAGAAGTTGTTCCTATGCGTATAACGTATCCATACAGGTCATTTTAACATGTGATTAGGTTAATCATAATCAACACCCACTTTCTAGTTCTTTATATGTATGTGATACGTCCTAATGTTTGTCGATGCATGCATGTTTTGTTTAGAAATGAGATATATACCTTATCAATGTTATCAAGTAATTCCAAATGCATGCATATATATATAAAATGCATACAGCTACGTAATTCGAAGATGCTTCCATCGTCTCAATGAAAGAAAAGAACAAATAAACGATTTAAGTTTAGAAAAAGAGACATGATTTAGTGCCCCGATTAGTGATTACGATTTGATACATATTTTATTCCAAGTCCAAAGAAGAAACAGTTCTCTTTACTTTTAGCTAACAAATAAAGTTAGATATATATATTCTTCATTGCTCATGAGATAAAATTTTAGTTGAGACGGATATATGTCATTATTTTTTGAGATATCCCGGTCTAGATTTATTATTAAGGAGGTTTGTTTGGACTCTCACTTTTAGCCCTATTTTTAACAAACAACAAATCAATTAAAAGCAACCTCGCTAGGGTGAGATTCTCTTAATGGCGAAAAACACTTTTCTAGAGAAGAACCTGTCATTTACGTTTCAGGAAGCACTTCCGTGTGTTTTTCTTAAGAAACTATTTGGAATTTTTCTAAATTCTTTTACTTTTCTCAAATAAAAGCAACAGTCACAAACTGTTTTTTTTAATTTTTAATTTTCATTTGGGCAACAGTCGCAAACTTTTATCGGTTGGAGTGCTTTTGTATAAAATAACGATCATAAGCGGGCCTTAGCGAGTCAAAGCCCAATAACTCATATCAGGCCCAATCCAAATTAGTGATCCATGAGACCAATAAAGTCATCGCCAAAACGTATAAAATGCTCAGTGGATATCAGGCGCGATGAAATTTGAGAGAGCAGAAATGCTGAGACGAAAGCCAACCAAGATCGAACTCAAAATCGAAGACAAAGACGAACTCGAAAAAGCTCGCAAGCAGCGCGCCGCCGCCACCTCCATCACCACAACCACCGCCGCCACTACTCTTCTCCACCACGTCGACCGCGCCAAAGACCCCTCCTCCAAAACGCACCGTATCGGCCTTCCTCAGTAATCGAATTTCGAACGCCTCCAAATATCTTTATGTCTCAAATCCCCAAAGCTCTGATGGAAGTGGAGGTCAAGCTCCGGCTCCTGGACGCCGCCGCCCACCGCCAAGTCACCACCCTCCTGGCGCCATTCCTCGTCGCCACACACCGCCAGGAGAATCTCTTCTTCGACGGCTCCAAAGCCGAGCTCGCGGCGCGCCGGGCCGTCCTCCGGCTACGATTCTCCGACAGGAGCCCTCTCTGTGCCGTGACGCTCAAGGCGCGGGCAGTGCTGGTCCAAGGCGTCAGCCGAGTTGAGGAGGACGAGGAGGAGCTCGACCATTCGATCGGGCGGGCCTGCGCTGCCGAGCCAGAGAAGCTGATGACGGCGGAGTCTAGGGTTCTGAGGAGGGTGAGAGAGGAATTTGGGGTTTTAGGGTTTGTGGGATTGGGAGGGTTCAGGAATGTGAGGGATGTGTATGATTGGAAAGGCTTGAAATTGGAGGTGGATGAGACTAAGTATGATTTTGGTACTTGTTATGAGATTGAGTGTGAGAGTGCTGACCCTGAAGGAGTCAAGGTGGTGCTTGAGGACTTGTTGAAGGAAAATGGGGTTCGGTATTCTTACTCAGAAGTATCAAAGTTTGCAATTTTTCGAGCTGGGAAGCTGCCCGTTACCGAGTGAATGGGGTAAGTTTTGTGATTGAATTGTATTTGGAAATTTCTGGAAATTTCTCTTCTTTCCTGATTGAATGCTTTTTTAAGTTAACTTACAATGTGGGTTTATGAGGAAGTCTGATTGCAATAGATTTGAATTTGGTGAATTTGTGGTAGAATCATGTGTGTATGTTTGTTATTGTGATGGCATGGATTTGTAAGTGATTCAAGTTTGTGTCGATTCTACGTCTTTAAAATCCTGATATTGCCTTCTTTTCCTATCAGTTAAGTAAAGATCAAGTTAGTGCACCGTTAGTTTCTCCGCTTTAATTCGGGTATGATCATTTCATTGTTGGAGTCTTTAAGTTTTCTGTTTCTGTCAACGGGCCCTTACATCCTGCACATCTCCGTTGCTGGACTCTTCAGTTTCAGTGAACCTAGCATTGTTTGTTTCAAAGATCCTTGGACACAATGTCGGTGAGAAGAACCTGTAACCCTCTAATCTCTTTGGAAAATCAACAAATGACCACTGACTGTTCTCGGGTCAAGCTTTCTTTCTGCTGGGTTATACATTTTGGCACGAGCCTTGCAGCCCCATACATGAAGGTAGTCCAATCATTTATCCTACAAGTCCATAGCTCAAATGGAGTTTTGTTTACTGATTTACTTGGCACTCGGTGTGATATATAGATGGCCATCTTGAGTGCCTCTTCCCACAAGAACATTGGAAGACTTGTTCTACTCATCATGCACCTAACCATTTCTTTCATTGTCCTATTCTTCTCTCGGCCACCCCATTTTGTTGTAGTGTTCCAGGAGTAGTATATTGAGCTTAAATCCCATTTTTGCCATTGGGCCCTTTTGTTGCCCTTTCTCAGTAAACCTGCCATAATACTCTCCACCACGGTCTGACTTCAAGGTTTTAATTGACATTTCTAGTTGTTTTTCCACTTCATGTTTAAAAGTTTTAAAACAACCAAACACTTGACGTTTCTCGGATATAAGGTAAACAAAAGCATACTGTGAAAAATCATCAATAAAAGTCACAAATAGGCATTTTTGCAAATTGTCTGTGTAGGGAAATGACCATAAACGTCTGAGTGTATGAATTCCAAAAGCTTTTGACAATGTGTTTTCTTTATGTTTGTCAATTTCCCTTTCCAACAATCATTACAATCTTGCAGGTCATTAAAATTCAACTTTGTCAATGTGTTTTCTTTTAACAAGAAGTTCTAGTCTCTTTTTGTTAGTGTGTCCAAGCCTCCTATGCCAAAACATGGAGGATTGTTCATTCGTTAATGAACTTTTAAGTGGCAAAACCGACTCCACTGACAGACAATTAGGATTTAACACAACATTATATTTAAACCTCCAAATATCATTATTTAACAAACAAATACCAAGCAAATGATTGAGATTATTTTTCTTGAAAATTCTTGCACTTTCATCAACAATGATAAAAGTGTAACCGGTCCTTACAAAACTAGGAAGTGAAATTGAATTTCTTGTTAAAGAACGATAATTCTAAAACAAATTAAGTTGACAGCTTGAGCTTGAGGGTGCCTATTGCCTCAACAGCCACCTTGTTATCAATTCTTGAGGGATTCACATGAAGGACATTTACAAGAAATGAAGTCTATCATGTTGCACTGAACAACCAATGTCAAACCACTAAGAATTTAGAGGGACCTCCGCAAGATTAATTTCAACAGAAACAAAAGTATTTTCAATTTTATTACGCCTTTTAGTTACCGATTAAGATTCTGAATATATACGATTAAATTAAAAGGTTTACATATTACATAAAACTAGCTGTAAAAGAAAATGTAGCTTCTCAGTTTTACTTCAATAATGATATAAAAGTCACTGCACATGTTAATCTATATAATAGAAAGTGAGAGCCCTAATTTGGGGTCACTCATGCAACAAAAACTTTGGGGTCACGCATTTGACAAAAGATTAGGACAAAATTGCCCCTCAACAAAAAAAATCCAAAAACAGCCCAATATAATATATCAAATCATGTAGGAGTAATTTGGTAATTTGGTCATCATAAAATATAATATAAATATAAGTGGAAACAGAGAAAAGAATAAAAAAAATGGAACGGTGAGTGAAAGTTGATGGTATCCATGTGAAGGGGAGAGAAAAATATAATAAAAAATTAGAAAAATCATGAATATTGTGTTCAAAACATCTTAAGAGGCGCGCAGTGCTGATGATAAATTAATAAAGTTTTTTTTTTTAATTAGTACCTTACAATAGGTTAGTAATAATGTGATTCAATAAGTTGTTTATTAAATATTATTTTCTTTATAAAAAAAAGGTATTTCGCACGCGAATAATAATGTAATTAAATTAAGGGAACTTTAACGAAAAGCACCTGGTACTGTTCACTTTAATGAAAAACCACATTTTTACACTAAAAAGTCAATCCTGGTACTATTCACTTTACCCTTTATTTTGTCATTATCATTAAAACTCAAAGTTTTCAAGCCTTTTTCATTAGTTTTCCTTTAAATTAATTGTCAAATGATTGTTTTTTTTAACAAATGATATTATCTAGGGGTGGGCAAACGGGTACAAGACCCGCGGGGTGAGGCGGGTACATGCAGTTGGGGCGGGTACGAGGCAGGTCTTAAAATTGAAAAACACAAACGGGGCGGGTTCAAGAAATTAACGGGGCGGGGGGGGGGGCGTCCAAAAGGCCCAAGAAACAGGGCCCGATCGGACCCGTTTCACCCAAGCCCACTCAATTTTCCAGTCCAAAAGTCAAAGTACTGCGTTGGTTTTGTGCAGTACACTAGTACTTGTACTACATTTCACTTACTTTTTTTTTTCACTCTTTCTTTCTTTATTTCTGTTTTATTTTTTTTCACTCATTTCACTTTCTTTTTTTTCTTTTTTTTTCACTCAGACCCTCTTCTTCTCTATCCCAAGAGACCCACGATCCCCAAACTCCATTAAGGACAAGAAGATTGAGGACTCAATCGAGAGACTGCCATCCAGTGGTTGGGCAACAACTAGTTGTCGGATGCCGATGAGTTCGAAGATAAGATGGAGTTGGAGAGCATCTGCAACCCAAGCACAAGGTGAAATTATTTAGGTTTTGTGAACTTGAAATTTTATGTTTTATCTGGGACTTGAAATTATAGATCAATGCCTCTCTTTTTTTTCCCCCTTTTTGCAGAACCTTTTGGTCGATGAGTAGGAAGAGGAAATTACAAGGGAATTGATTGAAATTGCTTAGATTCAAAAACCCTAAGGTATTCCCTTTCTTTTATTCTTTGAATTCATAGTCGATGAGAAGGCAAATAGGATTTGTGGGTTTGTATGAAAGAGTTATGTGAAAACCCTAATTTGCCTTGAGAGTGCAGATCTTACGGTGGTTGTTTTGATGGAACCGTTGATAATGATGTTGTTCAAAGAAGCGAATCTTCAAAGGAGGAGAACGAAGAGGAAGAGGAAAGACCACCAAACTTGAGGTGTGAGTGAAAGATTTGGACCCGTGGGGACCCGTAGGAACCGGCCCGTTTCAAAAGGGCCGGGTTAGGTCCGGATCATATTTTGAAAAATCCAAAACGCGCCCCGCCCCGCCCCACCCCGTTGTATTTACGAATGGGTCCGGTCCGGTTCCTTCAATTTTGGGCCTGGGCCGGCCCGTGCCCATCCCTAATATTATCTACACTAAGGGGGAGGGGGTTGGCTTAGCCTCATAATGAGCTAGCAATAATGTGATTCAATCAATTATTTATTAAATATTATTTTTTCTATTATTAATGTAAATTCTATAGAAACCGATTTTATTATGTGAATTCAGCTCCTTTAATTGGTTTATGAGGGGTTTCTTCTAGCATGATTTAACATTATTCATTTACTTTAAATATTTGACTTTTCTTTTGTCAATTTATGCATATAAATACATCTAAAAAATGTCAGTTATAAAAAAGTCTCTCGCACGCGCATAATAATGTGATTCAATTAGTTGTCTAATGATCTTTTTTTTTAACAAACGATGTTATCTACACTAAGGGGAGAGAGTGGGCTTAGCCTCACAATGGGCTAGTAATCAGTTGTTTATTAAATATTATTTTTTCTAATCTTAATGTAAATTCAATAAAATGTAGATGAAAATTGAAAGATAACTTTTATTAATATGGATTCAACGGCTTTGAATAGTTAAAAGATCGCTTTTATTAAATGTATTTATTATTCATTTTCATCTACATTAATAAATACATTTAAAACATGTAAATCGCGCGTAACATGTCGTGATTCAAAAAATGTCTTCTGCACTCGCGTGAGCGCGTGCATGGAGGCTAGTCTTATATATAAGGCCAAAGCCCCAATTTGGAGTCACGGTTTCAACAAAATAAAAAGGCCAAAATGCCCCTCAGCCAAAAAAATCAAAAGTAAAAAAAAAAGAATGCATAAAATAATACAAGGGTAATTTTGTAATTTTAATAGTGCTTTTTTTAATAATTAATTTTTTGGTGCAGTTTTTTTTATTTTTAATAATTAGTACCTCACAATAGGTTAGCAACAATGTGATTCAATTTTTATTTTTATTTTTAAATACGTTCAAAACATCTTAAGAGGCATGTAATTCCAGTTATAAAAAGGTCTTTCGCAAGTGGATAACAGACTTAGCCTCATAATGGGCTAGCAATAATGTGATTCAATCAATTGTTTATTAAATATTATTTTCTCTATTCTTAATGTAAATTCTATAGAAACAAATTTTATTATGTGAATTCAGCTGCTTTAATTGGTTTATGAGGGATTTCTTCTAACATGATCTAAAATGATTCATTTACTTCAAATATTTGACTTTCCTTTTGTCAATTTACGCATATAAATACATTTAAAACGTGTAAATCACGCGTAGCACACGCGTGCATGAAGGCTGGTTTACATATAAATAGAGTTTTTTAGAGAGCATTTTCTTGAAAATTCATGGTTTGTTGCGAAATAAGAACGTTTAGAACACACACTATATAAACCGTTCACCGCAATAATCCAAACTTCAGCAAGACGAGTCAACTAACAATCTTCATCAATCAAAACTCCCAAAACCCTAAACTGTTCTCTCTCTTCGTTCTTCTTTTTCCCTTATCTTTGTGCATTGAAATGACGAGCTCCCAATTTATACAAACGCCACATCCCCCCTCATGTTAATTGCATGAAACAACTATATGGCTCAAACTCTGGTGACACGCTCTTTATGTTTATTATGATTCTCCTACTGTGTAAGGTGTGTTAAGTTTGTGTGTTCAAATAATTATAACCGGTCGATATTAAGAGTGGAACTACACTATGGCTGCCTTGGGTCTGCACCACAAAGTAATTAATATGACAGTTCAAAAATAAGTCTACTTTTGCTTAACATCCTCAAGTAATGGTAATGCTCACCACCCTATTTATCTTCGTCGAATGAATTTAAATTTCGAGATTTATATAGTAAATAGATACAAATCTCAAAATTTAAACTCAACCAACGATATTAAGTATAATGGTGAACATTATCATCACTTGAGGATGGTAAGGAAAAATACACCCCTTATATGATACAAACTAAGCCCCTTACAAAAAAAAAAGCGGAGCCTTCATTTTCTTGATTACTTTATATAAACTAGCCTAAGCCTTGTTTTTTTTATTGGGTAAATTATAATTTGCACTTACAAATTTGGGTGCAATTGCACTCCCAACAATACAAAAACTTGTACTTTAATTATAATTTCATATATATGTTAAATTAATTTTTAATGATGACGCAAAAAATATGAAGCCAACATTTTTGAAAAAAATGAATAACAAAATTGTTTAGAGCATCTCCAAAGAAGATGTCAAAATCCTAAGTGGAATGCCACTGTGCATATTTGACATCAAAAGTTTCTTCAACCGAAGTGTTATTTGTTGACTGGATTTAAAGGCTTAGTGATTTGATGTCAAATTTATTTTTAATTCATTTTAATAGTGAGTCCCTTATTCCACTAACATTTCAACAGATAAAAATTTTGTTTCAACATTTTTTTAATAATTACAATCATTTAAAGCTTTATTTAAATAATAAAATAATATTTGACAATTCGGTTGGAGAAGTACAAAATTTGATATAAGACTTCAAATTGTCACATCAATCATCAATTATAATTTGACATTTCCTTTGAAGATGGTCTTAGAATGTTTAACTTAAGAAAAAATCTATTTAAACAGAAAATAACTTTGTTATGCAAATTTTTTAAAGAGACGGTGGGCCCCACCCCTTCAACTATCCATCTTCCACTTCAACCTGCTTCCCCTCCGCACCCTGTGGGTGGTTGGGTGTGTGGAGAGTGGGAAGGCGAGTTGTTATTTGTTCACCTAAAGTTTGTTCTTTCTATGTGGCATCATTAATTAATTTTACGGAGCCCATATGAATGTCGCATCATCATACTATACTAACAGAGTTTTTAATAGAATTAGATGATAAAGACAACTTTGATGATCAAAACAAAGATAAAGAACCAGACTGATGAGTTTAAAGCATAAAAGGCCAAACTTATCAGTTGCCAAACATAAAAGATCACTTATGATTAAAAAAAAAAAACTTTTATGTTTGGCAACTGATAAGTTTGGCCAAACATAAAAGATCACTTAGATAGTATAGATATGCTACACGAGAGTAGTTACTAGTTACATTGGCTTGTGTAGACATACTCTCCGAGACTGCCTCAACGTAAACTTATTTACACATACATGGAGCCACTTCAACAAAAATAGAAACAAAGAGGCAGTGGCTGCCACCGTTGCCTCCTCAGGCGCAAACTACTGTGAGAAATATCTTCTGCCCTCTCGAGCAGTGGCCGGGAAAGGTGCACATGAAATGGAATGTGGTGGGGGTGAGAACTCGAAGAACGATAGTATACTTGGATGCAACTACGGGAACCGCCGTGGTGTTGCATACATTGTAATCATGCCTCTCCACCCATGCCCAGTTTTGTTTACCGTATTCAAACTTAAATACTGCGCAAATAAGGATGTATCATATATATATGCAAACACTAAATGTAGAGGCTCAGTATCCTGATAGGACATGCGTACCTAGGATGTCGTTTACTTTGACTCTATGCTTTGATGCCCATGTTTTATAGTAGTTATCGTAGGGTGGTATGGTCCATCCACGTTGGTCTCCGACTATGTACGTAGCAGCTTTTGCTTCGTGTAGCTGGAGCATCAGTATTAGTACTACCATCATAGTCATCGCACTCATCACATTCGTCATCGTGGTGTTTAGAAGACGGATTTGTGACATGTTTTGAACCATGGAAGATCAGCCTCGAATTATAGCACCGGAGAGGTTGGAGTCCTCACCGGATAACAGAGAAATGCATTTGCGTGCATGAGTTTTGTGATAGAACTGCCGTGTGTGTCTGCTCATTGCTCACACATTTTCTGTTTCTGTTTTTCCAACATCTAAGGCAAAAAGAAAACAATAAACGAAGTCGGAACAGAATGTCATGCTCTAGGCAGAAGGTAAAGCAACAGTTGGTGGAACGAAAGGCTGGTGATTGCGTTGTGTGTCTCTCTCTCTCGTCACGTGAATCACCTTTAATTCCACCAACATCCAGTGCAAGTCATGATGGACCCGCACCCAAGGGAAAAAAAGTGTGGAATAAACAGTTGGTTCCTTTCAAGACGACGATCTCCCGGACAGCTCAAGAACCGGTTGGTTTCATCCAAGACAGCAAACAAAAGAACAATTTTATGAATCCCAACTTATATAAATTGATAAACGAGGTTTAACAACATACAACGATTCTCGACACTACATTAAAGAGGTCTACTGATTTTCATAAAGCGAACAATGCATCTCAAAGATGACCAATAACATTAGCAGTTCATTAAGAACAAGGAATGTAAATTCTACTCTGATCAAACCGACGAGCTAAATTCTGCCTCACTACTTCATAACTCCTGACTGAAAAGGAAACAACACAATGGCAAAGGATGACAGGCGCCTCCTCTCACTTCCTCCTTTTGGCAGGTGGCTCTGAAATCTCGTCCTCCTCTTCTTCCTCTTCTTCTTCTCCATCCTCATCTTCATCATCATCATCATCACCATCATCGTCGTCGTCATCTTCATCATCCTCTTCATCGCTGCCTCCGTCACCATTGGCTTCAGGGTCATCCTCAGGATCCCCTTCTTTATCTGCCCCCTCGTCACCTGAGAGGTCCTCATCTCCTGCATCATCACCCTCTGGGTCATCCACCTCCTCATCATCTCCATCCTCTTCATCATCCTCTGTATCGCTAGCATCTTTGTTTTCCGCACCAGGTTTTTCCAGTTTCAGAATTTCTTCAAAAGGAAACCTAAGAAGGAAGCAACACTTACCAACGAGATTCTATTATGCCCTAAAAAACCAATGGTGCTGGTATACGATGAACAGAACATCGATTTCCTTACCTTCCAGTGACTGCAGTCAATTCTGGTGACGTATTGATATCATTCATCAGCGCCCCAGTCTGAAACAACATTAGCCAGCGTTGGTAAACAGCTTATGACAAATAACATCAGGCTTTTGTTTTACATATTAGAAACGCTATCCTAAGAAGACAGGGTTCAAAATGAATGTCAACTAATATTTTCATTGGTTGACCTAAACAATATACACAATACATATCACTGTTGATAAAAATGGATTCTAAAAAAGGCGTTTGAACATGCATCTCATAACGTTGCAGGCAATGGCCAGCAACGCAAAACAAGTTCTCAAAATATACCTTATATGCAATACCAAATCTAGTCGCAACAAAATAGGAATTCCAACACAAGGCCTACATCACTCAATTATATGAAAAATTTAACAAACTTAAGCCAGATATTCAAAACTAAAACTACCAAATATTCGGTCAATGCAAAATCCAATGCTACAGCCCAACTACAATTACATTCATACATTGTTAGGAAAAGCGGAGAGTGCAAATTTGTTATCTTAGAATGGTAATACCATATACGCAATGTCTGCGCAAATTTCGTTATGGGTTCTATTAAGTCATTTTCGTTACCTATAGTTCTAGGATTATATGCGGGAAAAGCAATTATGAGTATGCACAGCAAAGTTTATGAACTTACAGAAACCAGGGCATTAGAACCTCTATGGCAGACCGCAAACGTCAAGAAATTTGTAACCGTAAGTAACAGTACATCAAAACAATCCAGTTTCCACACGAATTTTTCAATAAGAAACAACAAACGAAACAACTTTTACACAAGGTTACATCTAAAGCAACAATGAAAGAGCGGATTCACAAGAAAACCCACATTCTTCAGCACCTGTTTAAAAGAAGTAGAAGTTTAAGACGACCAATAATTCACAAACAAAGAGTGAAAATTGTTTACAAACTTATGTCGAAATCTAAAACACCGACAAGCAGAAAAAGGTTGTACTCCACATCTACAAACTATCACCTTTAATGTATAAACCAAAGCAAAGAGTTTTCCTCCCCAAACAAACCTAATTCACAAAATTACCAAATTTCATCCCTTAAATTTATCCAAAAAATAATAATTAACTTTTCAAATTTCAAAACCATGGTAAAAGCAAGAAAAAACCCAAACTTCTGAAATATTAGTTCAGTAATAAGCTGCACATTAATGAGATCTCAAGCTGTAAAAAGTTGAAAACACAACAAAAGCATGAAAATTTTAACACTTCAATTCAACCCATGTCATAATTTTCCACACAAACTGAGAGAGAGAGAGAGAGAGAGAGAGAGAGAGAGAGAGAGAGATGTATACCGCAAGGAGCAGCAGAGCAAGGGAGTTGGGAGCAGCAAGGACAGTGTTGACCACCATTGCTTCCAAAAAAGAGCCAAGCCACATGCCCTTTTTCTCAGAGGCGCACAACTCCATCTTCTTCGCTGCAAAAAAAATCTCAAAAATACACTGAAAAAGTAGACAAAAAAATCAGAGCAAAAATTGCACAAACAGAGAGAGAGAGAGAGAGAGTGCGTGTGTGTGAGGAGAGAGAGAGAGAAAGTGTGTGTGGGGAGAGAGGGAGGGAGGGAGGGAGGGAGGGAGGGTGAATTTGAAGGGTGTTTGCGGCAGAATGTCTGGTCTACTGCCACCATGGTACATATATATATGCTGACTAATTGCTCATTAGGTATTTTTAGGGTCAATGTGGTAAATTTAGCATTGACTAATTGGCTACTAGGGATGGTCGTGGAAGTAGTGAAAAGTGAAAACTATTTTTAAATTCAATTCTCGTCAAAAATTGAATTTGAACTAAATTATTGTTAACTCATTATAAAGTTAAATTCATCCCTCATTCTTTTATTATTTAATTTTTTTAATACAACAATTTATATGTGGATTTGAGCTAAGTCTCATTATAGACCAACCAAAATAATTGAAAATATTTTTGCTCACCACACTACAACGATGATGATGCTCATCATTTTATTAAATACTGTTTGATGAGTTTGATTTAACCTATTTACTACATAAATTTTAAAATTTAAATTAATTTAACAGTAATTAATAAGATGGTGGACATTACTAACGTTTTATATTGATGAGCAAAAATACACACAAAATAATTTGATATTAAACTTGTTATCCACGTTAATCGAGCTGAAGTCCTCTTACATGTAAATAATATCACTAGAACAGCAAAAAGACAATTTGAGCATGTCAAGAGGACGAAAAATTGTTGATGCCGACTTAAGATATCACTGGTTGCTTCCACAGTGCTGTTGATGCCAACGGAAGATGTGTCAGCGAAAAAAGAAAAAGAAAAATCACAAGTTGTGAGAATTTGCGCAGGGCAATTTTGTGTGTTGAATTGAAGGGCTTGAATGATGTGTAACCTCTTCTATTTATAGCAATGGCTCCCCCCAAGGTCGAGTTATAGACCTACTCGGACTAGGTTTTCTTCCCCTGATCAGCATCAACTCGACCAGTCCTACCTTCACTAGGACTGTGAACCTAGTCCTTAACTGAGCCAGATTCGCTTCCGGGTCCTGCCGAGACTCCTTATGGCACTAGGATTCGACCTCTTGTGTTACGACCTAGCCGACCTAGGTTTGGAGGCCCACGTACTGAACGATCAATGGTATTCTTGCCGCAAGGCCTTCCGGGCCGAGAATGACCCTACATTCGGCCCAAATTGTTATTTTGGGCCCAAACACCTATATGACGTTACAGTTGGTTACTGGGTACGAACATGACAATTTTCATATTTATACATTTGGGTAAGCATTCCATGTGCCAAGTTCGTCCGCCGCAACGTACCAATATGAGTCTTCAAATAAGGATATGTATCTTTTGTCGATCATGATTCTCCTTCACCTTCGCTCTCTTAGAACCCTCGCACGCGATCTCTTTACCACTCATTTGTTGGTTGTCACTTTAACGAGACAGTCTTCCCGCCGTTAAGGGGAGATAAGAACGTCAACATTCGTGTAGAATGATGCAAATTTACGTGGACATTACCCACTATGTCTCATCTCGATCCCCGTACCGCACATGTATGATAAGTAAGTGCGATGAATTCTAACTTTCAGAATGTTGCTCTAAACGCATTCCTCTGATCTAGCTATAGTGACGAGATCATATACTAGCTGCAAACATGCCTGCAATGATAGACGTACTTAACAGACGTCGAGTCAACATCCCTGGAGGGTGTGCCGCCCTTGTTGGACGGTTTGGACGTCCCTGTTGGACAGGTCTGGTACACCGGTGGATAACTAATCAATCTGTCTTGGCCTGGAGGACGACAGATCATTCAGTTCGTAGGATTCACTTTCCTAGAAGATGAAGATACGACACAACAATGAATCTAAACTCTATTGTTGTCTCAAATCATTTTCATCTTATGAGATTAATCCAGATTACTCCCGAGACTTGAAGTTCTTGGTCCAGTATACTAGTTTGGATGAGCTAAATGGAATTGAAATAAGATTATCATCGATGATGTTTTCACTTATATGGTAGCTATCGACATAAATGAAAAGAGACGATATCGAACCGTGTTCTGTTGATTAAGTGACAACGTATAACTGATTGGACAACTGAAATTACAATCTAGGTCAAATTCCTTACCAAAGTGTGTATTGGACATGTCGTTCCTACTCTACCCAAGGTAACCCTGTTATGTTATAAGTGGGAAAGGAAACGTTATAAGATGAATGAAATAGTGCAATATGATGCACGCCTTACGGTGCAAGGTTTCTCTCAAACGTCATGTGATTGATAGCAACATTATGAAATGTGGTTAGTGTTTTCTCCATGGGGATATAGATACGGAGATTTACATGTAAGTTCCCGAAGAATTACATGGACTCGTTCAAATAGTTCCAAAACCACAGAACACTCTCTTAACTTGTTTGAGGCGTTCACTTACAATCCGACGGATGTGGTATACCAGTCTAAGTGATTATTTGATCAGTCAGAGATATGAATTATGCCCTTGCATGTTAAACTATGAAGTCTTATTCCAAATTGCTATAGTTACAGTTTATGTTGTTGACATACATCTCACTAAGACTCTAGAAGAGCTTGAGAACACTGCATCGCACCTGAAGATGAAATTTGAGATGAAGGATCTCGGAAAAACTTGTTTATGTTTTGACCTAAAGTTCAAGCGTTGTTATGATGTTATTTTGGTCTACCAATTGAACTATACCATGAATGTGTTACCTTTGAGTATACCTATGATCGTCCATATATTATACGCAAATGAGACCCTTGAAGAGGTTATAGAATCTGAAATTCCATATCTAAGTTCAACTTTGCGCTTCGTTGTACTTAGCTCATTATATTTAGACAGGACATCTCATTCACTGTTGACCTTGGTAAAGATGCAGCACCGTGCCTACACCCATCAATTGAATTGGTATTAAAGATGTACCCTGAAGGTATTACATGGGCAAATCCCAACGCATCTCGAGCGGATCCAACCCTCTTGATCCTCGAAATGATGCTTGCCTTGTAGTTATACTGACGCAGGTTACTTATCAAACCCGCATAAGGCAAAATCCCCGAATAGTTATGTCTTTACCGTTAAGGGATATCGCAATATCTTGGATGTCCACGATATGACCTTAGTTGCGAAATCTTTTAATCGTTCCAAGACTTGCCTCACTTCACTACGCCACAAGTGAGACATGGTTAGGAATTCTTGTTGAGCATATTCGAAGTATTTGCTGTGTTTTTCATCCATCGTTGAGTCCAGATAACGATCCATGAAGACTATGTTGAATGTATTAACCAGACCAAGCCATGATACATCAACGAAGTCAACACCAAGGCATATTGCATCTATATCATATCAGCACAGTATCAGGAGATTGAAGTCATGCAAGCCGATCCCAGACAACCTTGCCGACCTCTACATGACGTCACTACCAAAGTCAACCTTCCAGAAGCTTGTTCGAGGAATTGGTATGCCTAACTATCCTATTCAATGTTTGTAGTTCTCATTTGGAAGTTATGTCAAATTCAGGGGGAGTATCTAGAAGTATACTCACTTGATCTTAATATACTCTTTTTCCCTATGATTAGGAGCATTTTTCCCACTGGGTTTTTGCTACTTAACTAGGTTTTAACAAGGCACCCATCCTAAGTTGATCATACCCTTGTGAGCTCTTTTACTTGCGTCCAAAAGATGTATAGTTTTGACTCAATGCAACTTCTCACTTTTCTCCTTAGATTATGGGTTTTTCTCCCACCTTGGGTTTTACCATATCCAGGTTTTGTGAGTTTTACCTTTTTATGCATTATTCCGTTGATATGAGACTCGCATTTGCTCATTGTGCCGATAACTTCATCAACTGTACTTGCTTCATCACTAAAGACCCGATGCGTCATTTACTTGAGTATTTTCACATTCAAATGGGAGTGTTGCAGTCCTATTAGATTAGAAATGTGATTGTGTAAATCCTAGTATATCTTAGAATATCTCTTATATTCTTATTAGGAGTAGATTACCTATTAAATGTTGTAATCCTAAAGGGAAATGTTTTTACCTATCTTACTACTATAAATAAAGGCACAATAGGGTGGAATAACACACACCCACAATTACATATCTCTCTTATTCTCTCTCTATGCCGCATTCTCTCCCTCTTTCTATGGCCTCCATAATTGTTTAGTAAATTATGCCTACAACAATTTAAAAGTTAGGGCAAAAATAAATTTAACAAATTATAGTATAACAGTTAGTGTACATTCTAAAGTGTGTGTTAAATTATTATTTTATTGTATAATGATCTTCACTAGTGTGGGTGCAAATTTTCGCCTTCTTCTTCTTGGACGAAAATGTACCTGCAAAACAATTAACATATTAGGTCAATGCCAAGAGCCTCACGCACCCACAATGAATTTTGGGGGGAGGGGTTTGGCCGAAGAACGTCTTATGCCAAAGTTAGAATTTGAGAGAGAAAGTATTTAGAGAAATTTAGAGAATTTTAGAAGAGAATTGAACTTAGGTTTTGGAGAAAATGAGTGGCTATATATAGGGGTGTGGCCGGCCCTATTATGAGAATTGAGATATGCCACAATTTGTTGATTTGTGGGACTGATTGCAAGATATTATGTAAAATAATATCTTGCAATTAGTTTGACAATTAATCAATTAATTAAGAAATTAATCAATTGATTTTGGCAATTAATCCTAATTTGAAAAGGATGATTAAGAGTTACCTTGTGGGTGATGATTTGATGAGGAGTGGTGAGAGGGTTTAAAAGAATACCATTTTGATCACATTTGACCTCGATTGAGCCGTTATTGTTCATTGCATGCGTATGGGAGTCCCGGCATGCCTCGAGGGTAATTTTGTCTTCTTAATCCAAAAGTCCACGTGTCGCATTCGTGATTTTCTTGATTATTTTTTGCTCCACAACTAGTAAAGTATTTAAGAAAAAATAATTTAAAGTTGTGAATTATGTACCCAACATTAAATAACAAAATCAACTCCATCTTTTGTTAAAAAATTTAACTTAATCTCTGATTGTTGTATAAAAAATGCTAGAAAGCAGTGAGTCAAATGACTCAGCTACCATGTAAATTATGACATCTTCCTTAAAAGAAATCGTGATGTCTTTAATCTTAATTTTAATCTATTTGACATCTATTTTGGAGATGCTTTAAAAAATAAAAATTAAACAAAACGAGAAATGCCGAACAAAGCCTTGGGAAATGAAATATTAGAAGAGTAAACACTAATTTTTATTTCTCACGCATCATTCTTAATTTTTGGCCGTCCAATCCAATACATTAGAAGAGTACCTAGCAAAAATTAACAAATAAGAATAGGTGTGTCAAACTGTACTATCGTATTGGAATCTGGCTACTGACAATCCTTAGGCAAATCCCTGGGCTTCTTCTTCTTTTTACCCCCCCCTCCCCCTCTCTCTCTATCCTCTCTCTTCCTCTCTCTCCCCACCACCCCACCCCAGTCAACACGGCCGGCTTCGCAGAAAAACCCTAAATATCCAATCCCCCAATTTGATTGGTTTATTTAAATCCCAAATTGAAGGACAACGAAACCAAATAAGCCAGCTCCGCCGGTCGTGCTGCTCAATTTTTGGTTTTTGTGCGTAGAAATGTCGTCGGAGATCGAGGTCGTCGAGGACGAGGTCCAAACCCGCGATCGCGAATCTGCCTCAGCCAATTCAGCAAACAACAATGGCGAAGCCAATGGGATTGGGGAAGAGAGTCTGCGAAACGACGTGTACACGGCAGCTGCGTACGGGGATTTGGAGAAGCTTCAGAGATTGGTGGAGTGTGAGGGTTGCTCTGTTTCCGAGACCGATGGGCTCGGCTACTATGCCCTCCAGTGGGCCGCTCTCAACAACCGCACTGCCGCCGCTCAGTATATTATTGAGGTGAGGGTTCTCCATTCACTCTTTGCTCCTTTTTTTTTATTTTTTTATTTTTTGTATTTTCAAGGAGTTTGGTGAATTAGATTTGCTTTGCTTGACGGTTTTTGAAATGTGCTTAAGTTGGTTATCCGAATTCGAGATTTCGTATTGATTCGAGGTGTTGTAGATAAATTTTGTGCTACTTGGTTAAATAAAAATCCAACATTTGCTTATAATTCTTCTCTTCTATCTATGAAATGGAAAGAGAAGCCAAGAAATGAAAATTTCGTGAGAAAAAAAAAATGATTTTAGCATTGGGCAGGTTGCTAATTTTTTTTTCTTGATGCTGTTTATGATTATTGCTCTTTTTTATTGAAAACAAAATTGAACACAGGACAAGTGTATTGGTATAACGGGCTTGTTATTTGGTTTTGTTAAATGGCAGCACGGAGGAGATGTGAATGCCACAGATCATACGGGGCAGACAGCATTACACTGGAGTGCAGTGCGGGGTGCAATCCAGGTTGCAGAGCTATTACTTCAAGAGGGTGCTCGGGTAAATGCTGCAGATATGTATGGCTATCAGGTCAGTTTTACTTTTTATTCCCGTTCACAATCCTAACTAACCCTTCTTAAGGAAATAGTATTGTTTGTTGATTATGAATCTTGGGATAGAATATTGGGATGTAAAACTTGTGCACAAGCATCTGTGTCCATATCTGCGTGTTTGTATCAGCTAGCCTATGTACAATATCTGCATTGGTAAATGAAATTTTCATGTAGTTATACCATAAAATACAGATTTTGGGGTCATGGTGTGCTGCTAGTAATTTTGAATCTTTTTAGTCAAATCAAACATTAGCAACCAGCAGTTAATCATTTTCTTTAAGTATGAGTTACTGAAAGGCATCTAGTGTTGCAATTTTGAACTGAAAGTGGACAGCTCATTTTTTTTGTCTTGCACACTTGTTTTAAGTTAAGTTTATGGTTTTGGCAAAAGCTTTTTATTCCCCGTTTAACCTATAAGCTGGCTGAAAGAGTCTGAAACATATTTGTTGTACCGATCAAATTTGATATGATCACAGGCTACACATGTTGCGGCTCAATATGGTCAAACAGCTTTCCTGTACCATGTTGTTTCAAAATGGAATGCTGACCCTGATGTGCCTGATAATGACGGGAGAAGCCCTTTACACTGGTACGTGACAATATTATTTTTCTATTTTTTGTGAATAGTACTTTCCTACTCTTTTCCACGATGTGTTCTATTTTCTATATGGAAAATGTGCACTGTGTTTCTTGTTTTGTTATGTAAATTTGATTCTCTCTTTTCCTTTTGAGTTTAGGGCTGCTTATAAAGGTTTTGCTGATTGTATACGTCTTCTTTTATTTCTGGATGCATATAAAGGACGCCAAGATAAAGAGGGTAAGTACCATCTTTGTTCCGTTATTATATGACTAGGGTAATGGATGCCAAAATATTTTTGTGGGGTTCACCTATTATGCGTAATCAATGACTTATTGCCTTTTTGTTACTCCAGGTTGCACTCCTTTGCACTGGGCTGCTATCAGGGGTAACTTGGAGGCATGCACAGTGTTGGTACAGGCTGGAAAGAAGGAGGACTTAATGGTTACAGATAACACTGGCCTTACGCCAGCACAACTTGCTGCTGATAAGAATCACAGACAAGTTGCCTTTTTCCTTGTAGGTGTTCCATAACCTAACACTTTTAACATTGGTTAGTAATGTTACTTATTTGGTCAATGAATTTGAGGACTTCAGTTTTCATGCTGTGCAATGATCTGATGAATCCTTTAAACTTTTGATTGATTCTGTTCTGGGACTTTTATGTTTAGAAAGAATGCCTTGTATATCTGACAAGTGGAGAATGTTGGTTTTGTTGTTTTTTTCTATTCTCAACATGGTTTTATTTATTGACTTACCAGGAAGTTCCTCAATTTTTTTTTCTTTTCTAATTTGGTGTTTTTTAAGGTTTGAGCCTTACATATAATGTTTATACAGTTGAACGTGTAAATGAAAGAACGGAAAGAACTGACCATGCTCTTATAAAATTGATTCTCTAGGGGAATGCTAGAAGATTGCTAGACAAACGCTGTGATGGGAACAGTCGTCTTGGAAGAATTTCGAAACTAGGACTTGCGCCACTACTTTGGTGTATAATATTTGTGCTCCTGGTGACCTATACTCATTCTGTCATTGCGGGTATCTGCCCTGAACTTTATATGGAACTTCAGTATGTGCCCTTAATGTCAGGATCATACAATACTTACACCGACTCCTCTCCCCCTGTCCAACTTTGTTGCAGCACCAAATCTGCCAAAGTTAACAGCTGGATCAGTTTTTGTTGCATGGCTAGGAGTTTTCCTAGCAACATCCGGGCTTGTTTTGTTCTATAGATGCAGCAGGTACGTCATAGAGTATTTGTAAGTTCTATGATGTTAGTTGCCTATATGTTAAGCGTTCACTCTCTGATAATCAGATTTGTGCTGTTTTGTTGATACTTTAGCTGGCTGTAGACTGACTGCAATGATGGAAATAATTCAAGTTTTAATTAGTCATGTTTTGTCTTGTGCGCACACACACACACCCACATTGTTTCGTGGATGTATGCATAGATATTATGGTGCTGTGTAGAGCAATGTCACTTAATTAAATGTGTTGTTGATTATTAGCATTTTAAAAAAATGTCTTTTGCAGCAAGGATCCAGGTTACATCCGAATGAATGTCCACGATTCACAAAATATGAAGGATGATGTTCGTATCGTAACTTTCTTCATCTTCTCTTATTTCCACCACCTTTCCACATAATTTTTTTAATCCATCTCTGGCCATCCCCCAGAGTTATTATTATGACTTACATATTAAAGATGAGAATCATAATGGGCTCTTGACTTACCGTTCCTATAAGTTAAGTTAACACATTGGTTTCTCATTTTGAACAGGAGCCTCTTTTAAAGATTGAGATAAATAATCCTGCCTTGCTAGCTGGTAATTGGTCTCAGCTCTGTGCAACGTGCAAGGTACCATCGATTGCCTACCTGATCCTTTTATTTAGTTCTCAGAACATATCGCCTAACATACTTGCTGGCGTTGTCATCAGATTGTCAGGCCTCTTCGTGCAAAGCACTGTTCAACCTGTGATCGTTGTGTTGAACAATTTGACCACCATTGCCCTTGGGTATCCAATTGCATTGGCAAGGTGCACTGACATTGATAAGTTTTCGTGTTATGGATTGTTTTTCCAACTTTTCATGTTATAGTTAGTTTAATCTATTTTCTTTCTTTTCATGCTGTACAGAAAAACAAATGGGATTTCTTTGCTTTCCTTTTTCTGGAAGTTTTGGCGATGGTGTTTACTGGAGGGGTTACTCTTACGAGTATGTCCCAGTTTCTCCAACCCTATTTTCTGAAGTTTCTCTAGGCATGGAATTGTTTGTATGCGTATATGTGCTTCAACCTGCTAAGGGAAATTAATTTTCTTCTTTCAGGAGTTTTGAGCGATCCATTGAGGCCATCTTCTTTTGGAGCATGGATCAATTATGTTGCTACTAGTCATGTGGGCGCTCTTTCATTTTTGATAGTGGATTTCCTCCTCTTCTTTGGCGTGGCAGTATTGACCGTTGTCCAAGCTTCTCAGGTGATTTTTCTTTTTAAAATTGACTTGCTCAATATAAAAAATGGAAAAACTAATAGCGAAGATTGTTATGATCTGAAAAGTAAATATTTCCCGAGGCTTTTCTCCACACGACAGCAGCTCTATGTAAAGAGTGCCGCCATAGCAATTTGTTAGTCAATAATCTTTCTCTTGTTACAGATATCACGGAACATCACAACTAATGAAATGGCAAACATGATGCGCTATAACTACCTTAGAGGCCCAGGTGGTAGGTTCAGAAATCCGTACGATCACGGGATAAGGAAGAATTGTTCGGATTTCTTGATCAAGGGTTACAACGAAGATGTGGAATTCATTGAAGAATCAGCTCATGATGAGGAGGGTATTGGAATGAGGCATATCAATTCTTCAAACTTGCAAAATGGGGACGCCTATCCTCACCGCACAAACGGCAACAGTCATGTTGCAATCAATGTAAATTCTAATTCGACAGGACATCACGGTCACGTCCATTCTGCCCATTGCAGCCATAGCAATAGCCAGGGGAAACCGAAAACCGAAAACGTTCCATTAGGCTTGGGTCTTGGTCTGGGGCGGAACAGTGGCCGATCTGTTGTAGCTTCATGATAGTAATTTTGATGGCCCGAGTGTGGCTGAAGATCTGTTGTGTAGTATAATCATATTTACACTTCAGCTTTTTTGTAAGTGATTGTCACTCCTTGAAAATGCAGTCGCACGAAATTTGTTTAAATTGATCCTTTTCCCTCAGTTATGCTGTAGCTGTACAGATTGATTAACCTCACTTGCCTTGTGAATGTTGACTGCATCATGACTCATGCTTCGAAAATTTTGGTTGGTGAGCACTGCTCTACACCATAACACGCCATCCGTCGTGATTTGATTTCAAGCTTTCATGAAGTTTGTTTGGAACTGCTTTTGAAACAAGCTCTTCTGCTCATAAACACTTTTAGCAACAAAAACTCAAGTTCTTCCTCGAGCACTCTTCTGCTTTTGGAAGAAGCTCTTCTGCTCAGAACTAGTTTTAAGTCTCATCCATAAAGATGTTAATGTTTAAATTATCGTGTGTGAGCACGAGCAGGACTATTGGCTTGTAAAACACAGTTGATTGCATAACTATAGATAAGGTCATGATTTTGACAGCAAGACAAAAGTTTCATCAACTTTTATTTTTTATTTTTTTATTATGGTTAAATAAAATTTGATCAACTTGCAATCTTTTAATTAAGCGTTAATTATCAATTTATTTGGGGGGCAAAGCCTTTAATTATTTGTGATTTGACCCTTGGTTGATGCTTGAACTTGAAGCCTTGAAGGTAGGTTGTGTGATGAAAACAAAGGAGATTCAATTCAACTAACCAACCCCACCTACAAAATTTCAGTCATAAATTGGAATTTAAATGTAATTCATGCCAAATAATATACTCAAACAAAAATGCTAAGGAGACTCGTTTAATGTGTGGTTCTCCATGTATTTTCTGATATCTCACGCACAATTTAACGTCAACTTCTATGCTAACATTATAAACATCATGCAAAAAAATATAGGTTGTGTTATAAAAACAAAGGGGTTCACCCCACCAACAAAATTTCAGTCATGAATTGGAATTTAAATGAAATCCATCTCAAATACAATACTCAAAAGATAAATGATAAGCAGATTTGTTCAAAGTGAGTTTTCTCATGGACTTTTGACACTTCACATTTTAAAGTCAATTTCTGTACCAATATCATACAACGTTGTGCCAAAAACATAAGATAATAAAAAATACATAAAGAGTTTTGCTTTTAAAAAAAATCTCATTAGCATCTCTCATACTCTAATGTATCCAAAGTCCAATTAGTCTTATCCTCAAAGTTAATATATACAATTCTGCAACTTGTTTTTATTGGAAGTTTTTATTTATTAATGTTAACATCATTGCTAATCATGATTATTATTTGTACGATTCTATGATTTATTCGAATTGTTTAATTGCAAATTGTAGTCAAAGGGTAAAGCATTTCTTGAAAGATAGATCTTCTTTTCTTCCTCATCGGTTCATCATTTATTTTGAGACTATTCTCCTTCCACGTAACTGTTCAGCGTGAGGCTTACACTATCCGTTATCTACACATGAATTAATACTGGATATAGCGGTATGATTCATCGTATGTGCACCATAAGTCAATGTCACATGAATTTAAGATTATGTCTCGTTCGTTCCCATTGTTTAGCTCACTTGTCAAATCCCGTGTACAAACATGTAATCTACTACAAGGTTCTAAAAGGTGCTAGTCAGATGGTAGATAGCAGCCTAATGTTGAGACGGAGGCGGAAGCGGAGGCCTAGGTAGTTTTTTGTTTTTTAAATTTTAATTACGTTTATTATATAACATATAAATTATGTTTACTTGTACTTAAAAAAAACATTAATGTATTAAATACATAAATTACAAAATAAAATGACATAAAAACACAAAAAAACAAGGGGAACAAGCATCTAATGAATGCTCATTCAAGTATTCAACAAGTCTCTTATAATTTATTGAAAAATAAAATGCAAATGAAAATTATTTATTTTTTGTCAAAGTGAATCGCGACCTAGGCATGCTAGACATCATTTCTAAATTTTCAAATGCCTAAGAAATAATCAGGATAATAGCCAGCCCTAGCTTAGGCGCAGCTTAGATGACGCTAGACAAGAATTTTTAAAATAGCAAACTCGCATCACTCTTATAACTTTTAATAAGAATAATAGAAAAACCGATCACCTCTAAATATGGCCATTAACGTTAGGGGTATTATATTCGCTTTATCTATAAATAAAAATAGTCTCGTGCCACTTGGTAGTATGATGTAGCGGTATGCTTCTTCTCTTGTAAGTGAGAAATTTTAAGTTCGATTCTTACTAAAGACAAATTTGAATTCCATTTTTGCTATCATGCCCTTCTTTTTAGTGTCAATAACATCGTTTATTCAAACGAAAAAAATGTCTTGTGATTGACTCAAATAAATAATAAAAATATCAAATAAAAATAACTAACTTATCGTATTTTAGCTCATGATGTCTCTCACGTATCTCACGATGAATTTGTAGTCTTTCTAATTTCTGATGTTTTGTTCGGTTAAGTAGGCCCATTGGTTCATCCTTTGCTACTACACCGCGCGGGCGGCAACGCCTTTGCTTTTCCCGCCGGCGGAAAAAAGAAGAAAACGACACTCTCAGTGGGGCCGGACTGCCCAAGGGGGGACCCACAGAAGCCGTGACCACATGGCATGCCGCTCCCCCTCATTACTCCTCGAATCTCTTATCCCATTTGAGCCCGTCCCCCGAGTATAGTAGACGAATAATGTCTAATCAGAGCAAATGACACGTGGCGAAGATCAGATGGGCGGTGAGATTCGTCTCTCACCTCACCCCTCTCTCTCTCTCTCCCCCCTCCTCCTGCCAAGTCGCAACTCTCCAACCCCCACTCTCTTGATATTTCAGTTCCAATCTCTCTCTCTCTCTCTCTCTCTCTCTCTCTCGCAGCTCGCTCTGCTAATTGATCGTTGATTGATCGGTGAGACTTCTGTTCGTGTTACTACACACTCTGTTTCTGTTTGGTGTCTGAGAAAATATGACCGTGTTACCGAAACTGAAAGAACCCAAGAGTAAAGTTTTGTACTTTCATGCTTATTTGATCGTTTGTATGTAAAAAGTGAAGATTTTTGTGTGTAAAATTTGATTTCTTGATGTAGGTAATTCTCCACTTTTTATTTTTTGTAACTTTCATACTTGTTTGATCTTTTTGTTCGTAAAAAGTGGAGATTTTTGTGTGTGAAAGTTGATTTTTTGATGTGGGTGGTTTTCCTTTTTTCGTTTTAGTAATTACACTGAAAGTGTTTCTGTTGCCACTGGTTGGATAGTTTTTCTTGATAGCTTTTACAACATTTTGTCTTCTGGGTTTGTTTTGGTATGATGCAAATGAACAGTAAAAGTTAATTTACCATGTTTGGTTTAGGAAATGAATTGGTTTGCTCAGAAGTTATTTTCCGATGATATAGTAACTTTTGTGATGTAAATACAATGATACTGTTTGTTTCTTTAGCTTCCAGGATGAATTAGAGATCAATCCCATGAACCTCTTTTATGCGAATTGTGTGAGGTTAAGTGATAGTTCAATCCACACTTAGATGATGGGGGGAATTTGTTCAAGAAAGCAAAACCAACCGGTCATTGAAGATGGCGTCTGCAGAGCTGTGTCTAGAAGATACGGTAAAAGTAGCAGTTCAAAATGGTTGACCAATTCATCTTTTCGACCCACTGTAGAGCAGCCTCCAGGAGGAGCAGGGACTTGCCCATCTCTCTTGGAATTATGCATTTATAAAATATGCCAGGTACTTGCTTTCTATGGCTTGTAAGCTTGAACTCGTGTGTTGTGGGAGGAGATTATATGTGTCGTAATTTTCAGGTTGTGATTTGTATTTGCATATCCGTTACAGAGCATTGACAAATATAGCTCGTTTTCGATGCTGCCAAGGGATGTTAGTCAACAAATCTTCAACGAATTGGTCTGTTCCAATTCGCTTACTGATGTTTCTCTTGAAGCTTTTAGAGATTGTGCCCTCGAGGTAATGTGCTAGTGGGTGGTTGAAATTTGGAAGTTTGGAAAGGCTTTGTCATTTATTAGACATTCTTCTTTTGTGATTGCAGGATATTGGTTTGGGGGAATACCCTGATGTGAAAGATAGTTGGATGGGTGTCATCTCTTCACAAGGTTCATCGTTACTTTCAGTTGATCTTTCTGGTTCAGAGGTGACAGATTCTGGGTTGGCTCTTCTGAAAGGTTGCTCAAACCTTCAAGCGTTAGCTTACAATTACTGTGACCATGTTTCAGAACAGGGACTTAAACACATAAGTGGTAATATCTATGTCTTTTACTTCTTGAATTTTTTCTATTTTTCCAATTTAAGCATTTTTCAGTTATCTTGTTTATTGTGTGCTAGCTTTTCGCTTAATGATACGGTTTATTGCTGGAGATGATAGTTAATTTAATTTGATCCTTTCCTTACTAATTTCACTCAGTCTTTTTTATCAGTTAAACTTTTCATGTTGGTTTTTCTGTCGAGTAATGTTTATGCTTATTCTGACCTTGTTCTGTAGGTCTTTCAAACTTGACATCCTTGAGTTTTAAAAGGAGCGATGCAATAAGTGCTGAAGGGATGCGTGCTTTCTCTGGCTTACTTAACTTGGAAAAGTTGGACCTGGAGAGGTGTTCAGCCATTCATGGTGGATTTGTTCATCTTAAAGGTTTGTCCTGCCTAAAGTAAAAAATGAATTATGACCGTTTTAGCTAAATGGAACTTCTTGAGGCCATGAGAATTAGGAGTAGAGAAAACTAATTGGGGCCATGAGCTCTGTTGCACTGTAACGAGTTTACAATTTGAGTGTTTGGTGAAAGATCTCAGTATATGAAATTATTGATTCATCGGGGGTAATAAATTGTAATTATATGCTTGCAGGTTTGAAGAAGCTGAAGTCTCTTAATGTAAGATGTTGTAGATGCATCACAGATTCAGATTTGAAGACCATCTCAGGTATTTTTATAAATGTTAGATGAATTTTTGTAGGGTATCATTAGTTTTTTCTGTCCTTAATTGCACAATAACAATTTAATCAACTCATGTTGCTCTTGTTTTTGTATTTCTCAGGACTTATTGACCTGAATGAGTTGCAGCTATCCAACTGTAACATTACTGATTCTGGCATTTCTTATTTGAAAGGTATAATATTGTCCCTAGTTTCTGTAGTGAGGCACCAAAAAATTCTGCTTTTGCTCTACTTAATTTGTGTTTGTGTAGGATGCACACATGCATGCACGCTCACACACACACACACATCCAACAAAGACACCTCACATTGCTTGTTTGTCAGTACTTTTTAGTTTTAACGCATAGTTGCTTGTTTATCAGTACTTTTTAACGCAAGTTGCTTCATACGCTTGTGTATGGCAGGCTTGCACAAGCTTAGAATGCTGAATTTAGAAGGATGCAATGTTACTGCCTCCTGTCTGCAGTCTATTTCAGGTTTGCTTTCTCTTTGCTGTTCTGTGTTTTCTAATGATTCCATTAATATACTGATAATTATTCTTAAGACTGCTACAACTTCTTAACAAAATATCCACTTTAATATGTCTAAAAGAAATGTGTCCAACTGTGGGTATTACTATTACTTTATTTTTATTCGGTTAGTTTAGGGGATGAAGATTGTGACATGCATCCTATGCACTCTTAAAATTAATTGTTCCTGGTGCAGCCCTTGTTGCCCTGGCGTATTTAAATCTCAACAGATGCAGTCTATCTGATGAAGGATGCGATAAGTTTTCGGGTGAGTGACAATATTTGGCTCCACATGGATCTGGCTATTTGTTTAACAGGTTTGCTCAATGGGCTGAGTAGCTGGTAATCTTGACTTTTCCGCGCTAACCATATTTCTTTGACAGATTTCGCCCGTTTTATATATTTTTATGCGGCTGAATAGTTCATAATCTTGACTTTTCCACACTTTGTTTCTACAGGGCTTACAAACTTGAAGGTCTTGAGCTTGGGATTCAACGAGATCACAGATGCATGTTTGATGTATCTAAAGGGTCTCTCTCTCTCTCTCTCTCTCTCCCACACACACACACACAACTATTCTGTATATTAAGTTTTTTTTCTTTTGTTCATACATTTATTTCCATGATTGCTTCTATCAGGTTTAACGAGTTTGGAGAGCTTGAACCTGGACTCCTGCAAGATAGGTGACGAGGGGCTTGCTAATTTGGCAGGTTCTATTCTAGTTCTACCATCCTTCATTTTGGATAACAGTGTTATAGTTTGCATGGTCTGGGCCTTTTCCAATAGTTTAAATTGGTTTGGAAATGGGACATGCTTCGTTTGTTCGCTAGAAATGCATGAGATTGAAAGACGTGGCCACCCATCTGATTTTATCGTGTTGTTTCTATATTAAGGGCTGACACTCTTGAAGAACTTGGAGCTATCTGATACTGAAGTTGGAAGCAACGGGCTTCGTCATCTCTCAGGTGATGATTGCATTGCATCAGACAATTGCATGGTTATGATCTGAATGTTTTCCGAGTTCAGTGTAAGGCTGTAGGCTATACAGTATGCTGAAGCTTTGAATTTACTACCTTGTTAGTTTGTGGCTCAAATTCTTTGAAGGTCTCATTATAGTTCAAAGTTAAACTGCACCTCATAATTTTTCTGCTAAGCAGTTTGTATTATTTGGTGCATGTTCATCTTTTTTAAAGCATTTCTTTTTAAGCATTAATTTGGGTGGCTGTTATCACTTTCAGGTTTGAAAAATCTCGAAAGTTTGAACTTGTCGTTCACCCTAGTAACTGACAGTGGCTTGAAAAGGTTATCTGGATTGACATCTCTCAAATCACTTAATCTGGATGCTCGGCAAATTACTGATGCTGGACTTGCAGCAATTACAAGTAAGGATTTTTTTGTATTTTTAAGCTGTAGAGGGAAAATATCGGCTATTTGTATAGAAAACCTTGTGATCGATGCATTGATTTCCACTGAAATTAATCATGTTCTTGAATTCTTCTAATCATAACTATATAGACATATTTATCATATATTATCAATCAAAATGTTTTAGCTTCGTTCACTTCCCGTAAGTTTGGTTGAAGATCGAAGCTTTTTGTCCCAGTCAAAGAATTTATGCCTTGCTGATGCAGGTCTTACAGGATTGACACATCTGGACCTATTTGGCGCTCGCATTTCAGATTCTGGAGCAAACCATTTAAAATGTATGCTATAAGATTCACAGTGTAAATCTTCATTTAATTCGTAACATACTTTCCAATGATGAGATGGACTGCAGAATAGAACGGGGGAATTTGATTTTACATTTGAACTTCCGCAACTGAGCATAATCTTCTCGTTTTAAAGTCATACTTCTGATGCTTTACTTTCTTGGTGAAATCAGACTTCAAGAACCTTCAATCTCTTGAAATATGCGGTGGAGGATTGACTGACGCTGGTGTGAAGAATATCAAAGATCTTGTCTGTCTGACATGGCTAAATATATCACAGAACTGCAACCTGACCAATAAATCTTTGGAATTGATTTCTGGTACTTAACGCTTCTATTCTCTTATTTTCTCCTAGAGCAGTTGCTGCATTGCTTCAGCGATTTTTGTTGCAACTCGCCGTTTATGATTGAACGTAACATTCTAATTTGATCATACCACTTCTCATGTTTCGTTTCCCTCTGAAAATGTAGGATTGACTGCATTGGTGTCGCTGAACGTTTCAAATTCTCGCATCACCAATGAAGGATTGCAGCACTTGAAGCCTCTAAAGAATTTGCGCTCGCTGACCTTGGAATCGTGCAAGGTGACTGCTTCGGAAATCAGGAAGCTCCAGTCTGATGCCCTGCCTAATCTCGTCAGCTTTCGGCCCGAATAGATCGGAAGCACCGTAAGATACTCCATGTAAATAGGCTGCTATGTGCCCATGGATAGCTTTGTGTACAGGTTAATAACTCCATATGGATAAAGGTAAAAGGTGCCAAAATTTGTGGATGGAAAAACCAGACTCTATGATAAATGTATAGATGGCCTTTATCTGGATAATATGGATATTTTCAAAGCTTCCAAATGTATATATACAAATATATTTAAGTTAATGAAAAACATTCGCCGCAATGTGTGGCTGAGTTTAATTATCTTTGATCTTGAAGTGAATTTCGATGAAAATGTTGTGTAGCAGGGATGAATTTTGTAGAATTTTTACAAAAACGATCAAGAATCATGAGATTTAGCTTACAATTTTTTCTAAAATAATGTGATTTTTGAGTACTCGTACGATCTTCTACGTACTTGAAGAAAAATAAGATTATTGAATTTTCGCAAGTTCTTCAACCTCTGCGTAATAAATAAAGAATTATAAGCATAACAAAATAGGGGAAGAAAAATAGGTAATGTTTGTAATAGTAAACTATTGATGAGTTAACATGAACCTCATTATTCCAGTACAAATTTTTCCCCTAATACACACTACATTTATAAAATTAACGTTAAATTACACCCCAATATAACATGGATTTCACACTAAATAAAATCAAGAACATGCCGTCGACGACGCTTCAATTACTAGTACAAATATTCGGACAGAAACTGCAAAGCGAAGCGGATGATTGCAGAAACTGACTAAAATGAAGATCTGCAACTTCACCTCCGACCCTCCCTGCGATCGAAAGAGAATGAAAAGAATTTGTTTTCTGAACAATCTACTCACAACAGAATTTGAATCCACAAACTATCCACTGTGTATAAAACTAATAGGTCATAGCTAAAAGCCTGAATGTAGTTTACAGGGCAGTAGCAAGAAAACCTGCAAAAGAGACGAGCCACTTGTGAATTAATCTAAGATGAATTTGTACACGAAGTTTTAAGCGTGACACGAAAAGCAAACGAAAGAAAAAAGAACGGATTAAAGATGTATAAAATCAGATCATGCCTACCTCAATGTGCATGATTATATGATCCAATCCATGAGAATATGGTAGTGAAAGTGTGTCTAATCCAGTGCTGCATTTTCAAGAGCCAGAACTGGACGCCGTGAGCTCAAGCGTGCTCCAAGGCAGAATAAATTCTGGAAACTCGTCTTCGTAGTAATGGCTCTAACCGGAATGATGGAATTCCAGTCTGCCACTTTTTCGCTTCGTGCATCTCGTTCCATGCTTGTACGATCTCGTCAATTTTGAACCCCAGACCTGTAATAACAGAAAACGAGCTATTCAAATGTCCAAGTTACTTAAAGAAGTGGCAGTAGATGATTAGTTTCGGAGTGTAAAAGTTTGAATTGTGTCACCTTCCAATGCATTATCATTTGAAGAGTGATTTTTGAGCATGACTGCTATATCTGTAGGTGAAGCCCCGGCAAGCCCAAATTTTTCAACTGCAACTTCCAAACATTCTTTCCATACGGGTAGCCCTAGTTTGAATTCCACAATAGATCGCTCGTACAGCATGGTGCCCCATAGGAGATTTATCTGACATCTCATGCTTGTAGCCTGGTCTGCAGCCTCATTTGCTGATACATCTTTGAAAATTCCGTTCAAACCCATTTTCTGCACCTGAGTTTTAACACTACTTGGACCGGAAAGTTCTCTCAGGCGTTGCTCTTCCAATTCCTCGAACAGCTGCATGCCTTTTTCCATATTGTCTTCGGCGTAGTTATAAAGTCGCAGAACCTCAGTGGAAGGCCACGTCTCCAGATCAACATTGCTGCTAATTGCATAATACCAAGAAAGTTTTGCCTGTTCAAACTGCTGCTGCCCGAGGGCCAGATAGCCTTCATAAAAGTCCGGTTTGATCTGCAGCGCTTGTTCGTATCTCCTTCCTGCTTCTATGTATTCCTTCTGTGCCCAATCATATGCACTTTTGATATTTGAAATAATAGATTCTTTCGAAGAATCTTCGGTGAAATACACCTTCTTTGTTGCCCTGGCCATGTGAACATTTCCCCAGTTGAACAGCGCCAAAGCTCCCATTTCTTGGAACTTCTCTCCTGCTATGTCAAACAGGTCTTGTGCTTCTTCACTCGTGACTGTCTCCTCCATTGCCTCGGAATAAAGCTTCACCCCGAGTTCATGAAGATCCAAGTATGCATCAGATTCAATCCCAGCATAGCTCTTGAACAGCTGAGCAAAATTGATTATCCAATCCTCAATGTAGGGTGGGCTCTTCATATCCTTGTGTTTTACCACACTACCATTCTCAGCTACACTATGCTGCTTGTGTGGTTCGATTTCCAGTTTCTCAAAGTAGGGATCCTGCTCGGGGTTAACTTCCACTACGTAAAGCCTGACAGACCCTTCCGATTCTGCTGATCCTTCAGCCCATCGCAACTCTTCATTGGAAGTGATTGTGACCAAATCACCTTCTTGGTCTCTATATTTGATAAGAACTGCTCTTGAGCTAGGAAACCGATCATACACAACCTCTCTCAGTTGCAGGAGGGTGCAATTTAGCGGCAACTCAGCCCACCTTATGTCCTCTCCAAATACCAATTTCACACTTCTTTTAGGCACTTCTTCATTTGAACTGCTGATCGCCTCCTCGACAACTACCTTGACCTCTGCCTTCTTCTCCTCAGCTATTTCCACCGCCTTTTTGTCTTCAGTTATTTCCACAGACTTCTCTTCCTCAGCTACATCCACAGCCTTCTTTTCCTCAATCTTGTCCTCAGCTTTCTCCTCAATGTTTTCCTCAGCCTTCTTCTCTTTATCTTTGTTGCCCTTCTTCTTCTTCCGACTCTTCAACTTCATTATTTTCCCTGGCTGGGAAGCATGAGTTGGTTCAACATAATCTGCAGGCAACTCAATTACCGTGTCATTCACCCTCAACCCCTTCTCCTCAAGTACACTTTTCACTCGTTCTGCGACCTCCATTGCCATGACATTTTTTGGCTCCATGTTCAAAACGGTACCAACATCTCTCAAAGCCAAATCCAACCTATTCAAAGCCTCGTAACACTTTGCTCTCTTCAACAACGCCTTACTGTACTTTGGTGTGACTTCAAGCGCCAAATTACATTCATTGATAGCCCTCGGGTACTCACTCAGCCCCATTTGCATATAGCACGCTGCCATGTTGCTCCTAAGATAGGATACATCGATGTGATTCCTCGGAAGCAATTTGAGGGCTTTCTCATATTTCAACAAAGCTCCTTCAAGATCCCTCTTCTGAAACAACTTGTTCCCCTCGTCCTTCAGTTCTTGAGACATCGAAATGAAAACTTCTGTGTCCTTATCATAGGCTTTCGGGCTAGTATCCCCGATTTTGCTTTGATTCGAACTATCACCTGAATTTTCTCCTGCGTTTTTCTTCTTTTTTCCACTTTGCTTCCCCATCATAAACTCAACAACTCATACAAAAGATTTGAGCTACAACTAAAACTAAAACGTAATCTCACTACAGACCCGAATGCTCAAAACTCAGTAGCTGATCCAATTAAGTAAACAGGGAAACCAACAACTTATTGAAACCACTTTCTATCATATTTCCCCAACTTTCCCGAGAAACAAACAAGTTTTTCCAAAACCAATCCAAGCCCAAAACACAATTCAACACAAAACAGATCCTCACAATTCAATCAAGTAACAATACAACAATTCAGAAATAGACACAGCAGCGTTCCAGACGCAAAAAAAAAAAAAGCACTTTTCCCAGAAGCCAATTCCGCCCAAGAAAACCTCTTTTCAAAATCTGAAGCTACTACCTTGAAAGCTCAACTGGGTTTTCTTTTCTCAACCATAAGAATCACAAATTCATCAACTTTTTCTCTCCAAATCAGGATTTGTCAGTGCCTATCAAATTATATACAAATCCCAATTGTGAGAGAAGCAGCCGTCCCCCAATTCAGCTCAAAAAACAAGCTTTGAGAAAAACCAAGATTCTGGGGAGAGAGAAACTTATCTGGGAAATGAGTCGGTGAAAAAGCTCCGGATTTTCCAGGAAAATCTCCGCCGAGAAAATGAGAGAATTTTCGGGGCGAGAAGGGAAAAAGAAAAGCAACCAATGTCCGTTGGCTCCTTTTGTAGGTGGGAATACAAGATTTTGTTGTTCTTCACTGCTTCACGTAAACGCCACAAAAGCAAAGAGATGAAGAATCTGATAACTTGTAATTTTCCCTTTTTTGGTATTTCACCAAAATATAATACTGAAATTACAAAAAAAACAAAAAAACCAAAATATAATACTGAAATTACAAAAAAAAACAAAAAACAAAAATTTCGAACACGGTGGGTCCCTTGTTTCTGTGATATCCAAGTTTCTTGGGGCTGCTGTTCGATTAGCTATTGCCAGAGCCATTTGAGCTGCTTGGATTTGCAGTTGCCTCTTCTTCTGGTTGCTTAAAATGCAAAAAATAAAAATAAAAAAAGCAAAAATATGGAGTGGAGGGGTAAAATAGTCAGTTAAGAAGAGAATAGGTATTCAACTGGATTAAGTGGACGAACAGGATTCTCTCCGGAGCATTCCCTAGGATCTTAGGGATCCCGTAATCATGTCAGTTCATCGTGTATCATGCGGTCAGAAATCATTTAAAATTTAAATTTTAAAATTTAAATATAAATAGTACCTAACGAAAATTGACCGCACAATATAAAATGAACGGACAAGATTGTAGGATCCTTAAGAGCAATTCCACCCCAGTGGATTTTGCCCAGGACCCAGCACAAAAACAGGGCCAGCACCCTGTCAACCAAGTCCACCCCTCATTTTGACTGGTACCCAGCCTGAGCTGGGCAATGGACCAGCCCAAAACAGACTGAGCAAGAAGCTAGGCAGTTTGCCTGGCGCGTGCGCTTCACGCAGGCGCTGCCGCGAGTAGCCGACAGGGCTGTCAGCCCACTTGTGCTCCGGATCCCATCAGCGACGTGGCATGCTTATATCCGTTGGATTTCCAACGGCTAGTTTTTCTAGACCGTTGGATTTCCAACGGTAAAAAAAAATTAAATTTTACTTTTAAAATATACCGTCCGATCACAGATCAACGGTCCACGTTAATTAACTAATTAAAATTTATTAAAACATACAGAAAAAATATTAAAAAATACGTAAAATTTAAAAAAAAATTATTTATTTTTTCTATAAATACCTAACTCTCATCTTCCACCTTACACCACATTTCAATATTTTCTACACTTTCTACCAAAGCTTTCATATACTTTTTGTGTGAAAAAAAAATACCAAAAAACTTGTGGTTGAAGAATAAAGTGTATTTGATGAGTTTATGTAATTTCATTTTAGTGTGTTTTTTTTTTATAGTTTATTTGATGAGTATGTAATTTTATTTTAGTGTGTATTTTTTTTAAGTTTATTTGAAATTTTATCTGAAATTGGTTAAAAATCTTATCCGAAATAAACTTAAAAAAAAAACACACCAAAAAAATGCGCTGGGTGCCAGCGCATTTTTTTAGGGGTGGAGATGCCTTGGCCTATTACTGTTCACTCCAGTCTATTACTGTTCATTTGAGTGGATAAATGCGCTGGGTGCTGGCGCAAAGTTCTTAGGGGTGGACTTGCTCTAAGATCCCTAGGAAAATGCTCAGGAGAGAATCCTGGTTCTAAGTGGACAACCTCAACTTTTTGCCAACGAACGTTGGCCACGTGGCCCTAAGCATGTGAAGAAAAGTAACGAACTATCAACTATGGCAGTACAACTTCAACCGCCAAAATCACAAAGCAGAACAGGGTTGCATACTTGACAAGACAAGGAGTAGTGGCCTGTGCGGGAAACAGCCTGGTTGGGGAGCCTCTAAAAGTAAAGTCCACTTCTAGACTTTGACGATGCGATGCCCACGTGTGCGAAGAATATTTTTCAAAACAAAACGTAATTGTATGTAACAGTATTACAAGTTAATCACGTGTTGTTAAGTTTAATCACATGATATATATCAGATGTTTTGTACAAATTAAGATAAATATGTTGTAAAGTCAAAACATCTAACGTTACACTTCTAAACTGTTGTTATGTGTTACTGCATGAGAATAACTTTTTTATCTATCAAAACGTTATAGTGTCTGCATGGGAATCCAATCACACACTACTATTAGTATAACATTCTTGAGATGGATAAGTTGATCTCTTTGATGAAAGCCATGTATTAGATATTGCCATATTGGTAAGCTTCCTTCGCTTGCGTGACATGTACTCTAAGCCACCGCCCGCCGCCCGCCGCCCGCTTGAATGTTTGTTTGTTTGTTTACAATATTTGTGGTGGAGGGAAGCCTTGTGTTTTGTTTATGTTTTGCGGTAAAGCCAGGTCAATCGGTCCGACCAAGAAAAAAAAGAAAGTCAATGGATAATTCCAAGGTTGTCCAGAACGTAACTAATACATAGTAACTGTAATTTTTTACGTGATGGGTGGCACCTCACTGGCCCAATTGAAGCCCAACCCCACCAACTTGGAGTTTTCAAATTCAAGCCCAACCCAATCCAATCTTCCAAAATAAAAGATTGGGCTTTGCAACCCAACAACAATTTCGTACATAAAAAACGCCACGTCGACCCGGTCACGTGAGCACTACCACGGCTGACGCGGCGTCCGCTGATTGGCGGGCGCTCGTGGAGTTGCCAAGCAGCCAACAGTAGTGTTTTGGGTGCATCACTTCTTCTTCGTCGAGACGTAGCAGCAACAGAAGGTTTCAACACCTCCTCCTCCTCCTCCTCCCTGTCTCTGCTTCTCCCTGGTTTTTGGGACCTTTTATTTTTCTCTGATATTCATACAAATATGAAGTTTTTGGTGTTTTTGGTTCAAGTTTTGTACGTTCTCAGCCACTTCGTCTCGGCCGATCAGATCTTCCTGGATCACCTAGGTAAATTACCCTCTTCTTAAATCCATCCACGTCCCTCTCAAATTTGCGTAATTTCAGTATTTCTGCTGATTTTTGTAAAACCCATCTGTTTTTCATAGCCGTTTTTCTCTATTTGACTACAAAATCATGTCTTGCGTGCCAAATTTTGTAAATTTCTCAACTATATATATATATATATATATATGTATGTATGTATGTATGTGTATGTGTATATATTTAGGGTTTTAGTGTTCTATTAATTATTTTCAATCAGCTTCCGAGCTCAAAAGTATTGGCGGAATTTTCAGTTATTTGGTAATTTACAGCTTCTAGCTTAATTAGTTTGAAAGCACTTGAGGGTTCGTAAATGTTTAGCCTTTAGATTGAAGGGCCATGTTTTTCTGTAGGCTACTTTCGTGATCAGTTGGCTGGATAGCAATTGTTAGGATTTCAACTCGATGGATGGAAGTTTGTTGGTTTAATTCGATATATTGTACTGCAAATTTAAGTTCATTTTGATTCTTTATCGTTTGATGAGCAGGTGGCGCATTTCGTCGCAGCTCTCGTGAACCAAAATACAGGATTGAATTCCATCCTGAAGACTCACCTTTTCATCCTGTAAGCTAATACTGTATTTTTTATCTATCCATTGTTTTACTTGTATTTGTTGTTTGTTCCTTTGACATATATAAAGATTTGATGCCAGGTATAGATTTTTAAGAAGTATATTTCTTGCCTTCTACTTTGATTTGTAAGTTTATCATCTCCTATTGATCGTGAAAATGCTCGATTTATTCATGCGTCAATTCGATTCTTCAACAGTTCTCCATCCCAAAATTGCACACCTTATATATTTTCTTTGGTTTTCCTTTAGAATAAGCGATGCATTAAACATTTGCTCCTCTTCGAACACTGCCTTGTATCATATAATGGACTTAGATGAATCATTCTGTCACTTATTTGTTCCACATTATGGATAAATTTGTGTACTTCACTGATTTGTCTCTGAATTTTTCACTTGTCACAAATATGTAGTATACTTGTTGATCTAATGATTGGGTACGAACATTGCAGGATGATGGTCAGGAGTCTGTGGTTATGCCAAATAACAATGGACAAAATTTTATATGTTACTTGCCTAAGGTAGAGGAAGCCAAGAGTGGGAAGCAAGTTCTCCAGCAGAATATTAGCAGCATGATTGTGGAAACTGAGAAACGAATTAAAATGAAGACACCGGATGAGCTGCTTGAAGTACTGAAGGACCAATGCTTTATCAGAGTAAGATCCATGACATTAAAACTCTCTTTATCATAGTTATGTAACTTATAAAACTACTATAATACATGTTTACATGTTTACAGTGCCCCCATTAGTTGATGATGCATGTACTGTGAACTGCGCTAACATAACCAACTCCTTTATGCAGCAAGAGGGTTGGTGGTCATATGAATTTTGCTATCAGAAGAGATTACGACAAATTCATGTGGAAGATGAAAAGGTATTGTGTTATGTGCCTCTCACGTGCTTGCTTTTAAATGTTCTATTCTTCTATTGTTAGTTCTTATTTCTTTTGTGTGCTTGGTAATATGTTGTTATAACTGCATACAATGAGAGGAAGTGGGATAATATACACGAAGTGTAAATAAGTTCCACATGTATCTAGGTGATCTTGGCCTTTGATGTAGTGTTGGCACACAGCATTTGATGCATTCCCACAAGTGATTAACTACTAAAGTTTTAGAGTTGGATAATCATGCCTATTCGGTGTATTGTGGTTCCCCCATCCTTGTAGTGGTTACAGTGGTATATTTAGTAGCTGTGCTACAGGAGCAGAGTCATTGTTCCATTTGTTACGTTCTTGACCTTTTCTTTTCCAATTCATTAGTGTTATTATCATCTTTTCAGATATCTCATTTCTTATTGGAACGCTTTCAGAAGATTTAAAACCTCATAATAATTCTCGTGGATTGGCTACTTTCTTCTCTTATTACAGGTGGTTCAGGAATTTGTTTTGGGTGTATATGATGGAGAGGCCACTGTTGCTGTCAACCAGAACCTCTCTGACATATCTACACTCAAAGATCCACGCTCAAAAGATGCATACCAAAGGTATGGGATTTGGCCTTTATAAAATGTGTAGGACAAGTTTGAGGGAAATATTTCTGCGGATAAGATAGAAGAGATTGACTATAATTTATGAAATTGTACGACTCTTGTAGGTACCATGCTCATCAATATACAAATGGGACTACTTGTGATCTTACAGACCTGCAACGAGAGACTGAAGTATGAAATTATTATATTTCTGTGGTTTTAAATTTCCTTTCGCTTCTCTCCTTCTGCCTTCCGGTCCTTACTTCATACACATTTTGCAGGTGAGATTTGTGTGCGCAGAGGGCAAAGCTATGATTAATTCAATTACAGAGGTATCCACATGCAAGTATGCAGTTACAATCCAATGCCCCAAACTTTGCAAGCACCCGTGAGTCTCCATCCCTCCCTCCCCCACTCCAATACGTTTTGTGCTTGTGTTTTCTTGCGACGTATGTTACTACTAGCTCCTCTAATGACTAAGCTATTTTCCCAAACAGAGCATTCCAATCAGAGAGACCAGTATGGCAGACAATTGATTGTAACGTGCTTCCCAAGGATTACAAGGAAACCAGAGTAGAGGAAGAATCTAATACGAAGCAGAAAGTTACGGTTGCAGACACAGATAGTGAAGATCCCTCTAATGAGCTTTCGGATGAGTAACATGTGCATTGATTCACGTAATCTTTGTGAATAGCAGTGATAGTCAACTTTATGTACTCTTGTAGGAACATATTCATCGACATTCTTAATACATTTCCTTGTTAAGGTTGTCGTCCCTTTACCTCTGTTTACTCCGGAGGACTTGTGTCATGTAGGAGTTAAAACTGATGTGTATGTTACTCCAAAATCGTTCATTATCGAACTAATCTCATCATAGTCGATTTCAAAATAATTTCCGCTGCCCTACAATCTTAATATGAAGATTGAATTGCTTTCTTTCTTAACTTCGTTGTTCAAGCAATGTTAGACAAAAACATGTAAATTGCATTGACGACGATTGGGTTGTAAACAAAATGAGCTGTTTATATTAATGCCAAAAACAGCAAGAGATGCCGTGAGGATAAACGACAGAGAGAGCAACATTGATCGTCTGGAATGCCAACGGTAACTGTGAAGGTAACTGCAATGCAATCACCATTCACCAAACCTAAGTCGATCACCTACTTTGTTTTCATATATACAACTCACATACAATGATTTCCTTTTATTCTTAAAGTTGGGATCTTGTCATTGGGACGGCGATGCTCTTTCACTCTCTGCCTGTCGAGTCCAGCAAAGCCAAATACTCGCTTATGGCCGCACCTTCTTCAGTAACTTCAAGGTCATAGTCTGAGAATGCATCTCCTTGTGCCAGTTCTCCAGCGAGTGCATCTTCCATTTCTGCATCACGTTCTTCACTAGTAGCTGATGGACCTCCAGCTTCGCCGTTTTGATCAGCATTATCTAGCCTTGAAACAAGAGAATTCACAATATCATTAGCAACATCAGCAGGGATATTGCTGTCAGCGGCAGCTGTGGGAATCGCCTGAGACTGGTTGTTGGCAGCATTTGTGGGGTCTGTTGCATTTCCTGCGAGCAACTGATGCAATGCTTGCTCCAGTGTTGCCCCATCACCAGCAGTCTGAAAAGCTTCAATCACTGCATACAAAGGTAAACATTAGAGCCTAGCTAGGTGCCTCATAAATTTGTTACTTCTGAACCACGTTCTTGCTATTAAAAATTGAGCATTAGTTTCTGATATCTATAATGTATATTCTTAGATTTGATTGGTATTTCACTAACAAGTACCTCTTGATCTTTCAAACCCCATGCCTACAAGCGATTCAATTGAAGAATCAATTGCTTGGCGCTGTCGTTTCCTTTTCTTTGATTCAATGTATACCTACAGGTCGGACAAAGTTAGTAATGTTAGAGTCTAAATAAATTTCAGTTAAATCTTTTTATAGAGAACGCAATGAACCTGTATGGAAGAATTAACTTCTGGATTTGTCAAATCATCCAATGCCTTCTCAGCATCATTCTCGTTTCTTCTAAGTGATTCAGCAGCAAGCTCCTTCTCAAAACTGCAAATTCAAGCCACTTTTATAATGACTGAACAGGGAACCCAGAATTTGTATGCAAGATTGAACTTTAAATTGAAAACTGATGAACCAAGTCTTGGCTTGCTTACCCAATGGAGACCAATTGGTTCAATTTCTCGATATCCACAGCTTTCTTCAATGGTGTTGTCCCATACTTCTTTTGCTCCCTGCCAATTTCTTGGTCTAAGTAACACTACAGACAGAGAACTTGAAAAAAAAATCTATTTCATAAAGACACTCACATAATTTCATTTCGTCGCTGAATATCTTCTTCCCGTTTTTGGGCTCTCTTTGCCTTCTGCTCAACAAGAAAATCAACAGCACTAGATACATCTTGATTGCTCATCCGCAATGCCCTTTTAGAATCTCGTTCTTTAAATCCCATGCTCATAACAAGTGATAGAGCTTCATCTGGCACTTGTAGCTGCAATCAACAAGCGAAAAATGTACTTAGGAGGAAGTTGCAATGTAGAGATGGTAGGTTACTAGGGTTCTGTTGAAACTACTGGAATCACCAAGAAAAATGAATACAAGCATATGAATTTTGTGGAGGTTAAAATAATTTCTGTTCTTTTTTCGAATTCAATCATTTGGAATATGTAATGTGAAACATGGTGGCAGTTCAGAAAAATTCAATTGCAAATTTCAGTGCAACTAATGAATGCAGAATTCCAGAAGAAGTCAACTAACCTTGGTGAATTTTTCTTGTGCAGAAGTCAGCACCTTCCTTGATTTATCGTACTGGCCACTATGATACGCAACCACCCCTTCCAGTAGCTCCAGTCTCAAATATCTATGACCAGAAAATGAAAAGTGATTAGACCAAAATTCTCCCAAGCAAGGCACGTTTAGGTAAAATACAGGTCGCAGTAAAATACTTACAGTGCAAGTTCTGGATAGCGACCTCCCTGAAGGAGTCTGACACGAGAAGAGTCCTTTCCATGAGCTCTCTCAATACCTTTTCTGGCTTTTTCAAGGCGAACTCCTGCCACTGCAAGCCAGCTGATATCTCGGAGCATGAAATAGCACCAAACCATATCGATTTGGAGTATAGGAGGATTGTCAACAAGCTGAAAGCAAGCACGGAGTCAAACAGAAATAGTAGTATATCTAAGGAGGCACAAATTTTGATATAGTTTAACGGTCAAAGTTGCAGGGAGGGCAAGTCACAATAATATGGCTCAAAGTGATAAAAATCTTTCAGTATGGCTCACTCACCTCAATAACCTTCGGGTCACAAAGAGAGAAAGCCTCCTACAAGAATGAAATAAGCACACATGGGTTAAGCAACACGTTTAGGCACATAATATTTCCTGACTGAATATTTTAATTTATGATAATTTACTTCACATACAAACATGTCTGAAACTGATATAACTAGCACTGGCAAGGTGCAAGCCATAAAAAAAATGTGATATTCCCTTCAAGGTCATCAAATCAAAATATTATCCCGAGTTTAAGGCAGAAACTGACCTCTCCCATGGTAAGCACTTCTAACGCGTCTTTGTAATTTTGTCTTTGAATTAGTTGCTTTGCATTCGTATGAAGCATCAGGCCCATCATAATTGCCCTGTCAAATGACAAATCTTCAAACTTAGAACGCAATTGTATACCCTTCAACTTCTCATAAAAGGAGTTAAGTGCGGACATCTAATTGCACAATGAAAAGTATTGAAACTTAACTATCTATCATACCTCTGATCAGTCTCGGATCCCAACTCTACTTTCTTTCCACTTTGATCTTCAAGAACTATATTGAAGTCTTCAATCGGCAATGATCCATCTGCGTGTCTCTTGGCCAATGCAGTGGCAGCTGCCCTGTAGAGTTAATATATGTACAATCAAGTTAAAACTTAAATATAGACATAAACAAATCAATAAAACTGAACACGTTAAATGTGCATATGCCTGCTGATATACATATGAACAATTTGGGACCATTATCAACAAACAACAACAACAACAACAACAACAACAACAAAGCCTTTTCCCACTAAGTGGGGTCGGCTATATGAATCCTAGAACGCCATTGCGCTCGGTTTTGTGTCATGTCCTCCGTTAGATCCAAGTACTCTAAGTCTTTTCTTAGAGTCTCTTCCAAAGTTTTTCTAGGTCTTCCTCTACCCCTTCGGCCCTGGACCTCTGTCCCGTAGTCACATCTTCGAACCGGAGCGTCAGTCGGCCTTCTTTGCACATGTCCAAATCACCGGAGCCGATTTTCTCTCATCTTTCCTACAATTTCGGCTACTCCTACTTTACCTCGGATATCCTCATTCCCAATCTTATCCTTTCTCGTGTGCCCACACATCCCACGAAGCATCCTCATCTCCGCTACACCCATTTTGTGTACGTGTTGATGCTTCACCACCCAACATTCTGTGCTATACAACATCGCTGGCCTTATTGTCGTCCTATAAAATTTTCCCTTGAGCTTCAGTGGCCTACGACGGTCACACAACACGCCGGATGCACTCTTTCCATCCAGCTCGTATTCTATGGTTGAGATCTCCATCTAATTCTCCGTTCTCTTGCAAGATAGATCCTAGGTAGCGAAAACGGTCACTTTTTGTGATCTTCGCTAGATTGCTCCGGTTATTAGTGTGGATAAGTATATAAATGGATAGAGATAGGAAATCAAACACAAGATGTACGTGGTTCACCCAGATTGGCTACGTCCACGGAATAGAAGAGTTCTCATTAATTGTGAAGGGTTTACACAAGTACATAGGTTCAAGCTCTCCTTTAGTGAGTACAAGTGAATGATTTAGTACAAATGACATTAGGAAATATTGTGGGAGAATGATCTCGTAATCACGAAACTTCTAAGTATCGGAGTGTGGTGTCGTCTTGACTTGCCTTATCTGTCTCATAGGTAGATGTGGCATCTTCTCTGGAAGTACTCTTCCTCCATCCAGGGGTGGTATCTTTAACTGGTGGAGATGCACAAGGTAATGTATCAATTTCACTTGAAGCTTACTTGTAGTTTCAGGCTTGGTCAAGCGCGATACAAACCATGTAGTAGGAGTCCCCCAAGTCGCTGAGCTAGGGGTCTGCTGAAAGAGGTGACAGACAAGGTAAGCAATCAGAGCTCCGACTGATTGTTCACCTTCTCCCCATCTTGCAGCAGCATGAAGGATAAAGAGAAGAAAAATGAGAAGCGATGATATGAGATACTTTTGCTTTTGAAGAAGTAACTTTCCACAGGCTTATTCTTGAACTGAGCTGGAGGGTTTTCTGGTTTCCTCCAGAGTATAAGGCCGACTGAAGAATTTGAGGGTCAAAACAAGTCCATCAAATCTAGAGTACGTTCCACCCTGCTGATATGGGATACTTTTGCTTTTGACAGAGTAATGGATGTATCGGCACGTGTGCTGTTACGCTTGTCTCCACATGCTTCCTTGTATCCTTCGCACTTGCCCTATCTGTTCCTCAAGCAGATGCGGAATCTTCCCTGGAAACATAAGATGTTAAAGATGAGTACTCGAGAGCAATGCCAGGTAAGTAATCAGGTAAGGGGTTCCAGGCAGTCAGTTCCTGGCTGGAAGCTTGATTCCAAGTGCTGACTGATTGCTCTCTTTCTCCTTGTCTTGCAGGTAAAAACAAGGCCAAAAGAAAAGACAGGGAAAAAGCATGATATGGGATACTCTTGCTTTTAACCCTGATGATATGAGATATTCTTGCTCTAGTAAAGCTTGTTTGCAGAGGTATTATCGGGGGGAAAGAAAGCTGAATATTTCGAAAGGCTTCGTTGGGAGTGCCCTCTTAGATATGATGAAGGGTTGAGCATTTTTGCAGGTCTGCCTGTCCGTTGGGGATTGAGGTCGACATATATAGGAGTCTCCCTAACAACAAGTAGTAATGATATTCCTTTACCCTGCTTGGTCAAAGCACGGTAGTGGGAGCTGCCAGTTTCACATGTTTTAACTCTGTCAGAGCACTTTGAAAAGGTGGTCTGTGGTATCTGGCTCTCGAGATTCGGAGAACGATGCCTCTTCGATTTTTGAGAAAGCAATCATGCTGGGGGTCTGACTCTCGAGATTCGGAGAGCAGTGTCTCTTCGATTTTTGAGGAAGTAATCATGTTGGGAGTCTGGCTCTCGAGATTCGGAGGGCGGTGCCTCTTCGATTTTGGCGCAAGCAATCTTGTTGGGAGTGTTGTCTCGAATGTGAGTAAAGGTTGGGCATATTTGCTAGTCTACCTTGCCACGAAGCACAAAGGTTGACACATAGGGACTTTCCAATTATCCAGCAATGGTACTGTTCCTTTACCCTCTCTTCGATTTTGAGAAAGTAGTCATGTTGGGAGTCTGGCTCTCGAGATTCGGAGGACGGTGCCTCTTCGATTTTGGAGCAAGCAATCTTGTTGGGAGTGTTTTCTCGAATGTGAGTAAAGGTTGGGCATGTTTGCTAGTCTACCTTGCCACGAAGCACAGAGGTTGACACACAGGGACTTTCCAATTATCCAGCAGTGGTACTGTTCCTTTACCCTTGTGGGTAATAATATGGTAGCTAGACCTTCAAAATTTATGTGTCTAAACTTTGTTAGTGCTGTTTCTTTGCTATTCTTTTACCTTTCTTGGTCAGAGCGATGTAGTGGGAGCTGCAAGCTTCACGTGCTCAACTTTGGCAGAGAACTTTGGCAAAGTTATCTGTGGTACCCATGAGCTATTGTTGCGTGTGGGAAGTGGGTGATTGAACAGTAAGATTCATGTGCTTTCTACTTCACCAGAAGTCTTCGACAGAATGCCCATAATTTCTGCAAAGCTGAGTGTGCGTGTGACAGGTGCTGACAAGGCTAGAAAAGTAGGTGCCTCTTCGATTTCTGACATCGGCCCTCGTGGTCTCTGAGCAGCCCAGCTTTTGAGAAAGCGAGCGCCTCTTCGATTGATTCGGAGAACGATGCCTCATCGATTTTTGAGAAAGCAATCATGCTGGGGGTCTGGCGTGCCTCTTCGATTTTGGAGCAAGCAATCTTGTTGGGAGTGTTTTCTCGAATGTGAGTAAAGGTTGGGCATGTTTGCTAGTCTACCTTGCCACGAAGCACAGAGGTTGACACACAGGGACTTTCCAATTATCCAGCAATGGTACTGTTCCTTTACCCTCTCTTCGATTTTTAAGAAAGTAGTCATGTTGGGAGTCTGGCTCTCGAGATTCGGAGGACGGTGCCTCTTCGATTTTGGAGCAAGCAATCTTATTGGGAGTGTTTTCTCGAATGTGAGTAAAGGTTGGGCATGTTTGCTAGTCTACCTTGCCGCGAAGCACAGAGGTTGACACACAGGGACTTTCCAATTATCCAGCAGAAGTACTGTTCCTTTACCCTTGTGGGTAATAATATGGTAGCTAGACCTTCAAAATTTATGGGTCTAAACTTTGTTAGTGCTGTTTCTTTGCTATTCTTTTACCCTTCTTGGTCAGAGCGATGTAGTGGGAGCTGCAAGCTTCACGTGCTCAACTTTGGCAGAGAACTTTGGTAAAGTTATCTATGGTACCCATGAGCTATTGTTGCGTGTGGGAAGTGGGTGATTGAACAGTAAGGTTCATGTGTTTTCTACTTCCCCATAAGTCTTTGACAGAATGCCCATAATTTCCGCAAAGCTGAGTGTGCGTGTGACAGGTGCTGACAAGGCTGGAAAAGTAGGTGCCTCTTCGATTTCTGAGAGCGGCCCTCGTGGTCTCTGGGGAGCCCAGCTTTTGAGAAAGCGAGCACATCTTCGATTTCTGAGATCGGCCTTCGTGGTCTTTGAGCAGCCCAACTTTTGAGAAAGCAAACGCCTCTTCGATTTCTGAGATCAACCCTCGTGATCTCTAAGCAGCCCAGCTTTTGAGAAAGCAAACGCCTCTTCGATTTCTGAGCAGGCGCCTCTTCGATTTCTGAAGCTCCGTCGAGTGCAGATTTTTATAGGGGCTGGCATTAAGTTCCAAAGCACACTTGAATCTCCACCAGTAGAAGCTTCATTCTTGCACTTCTAAGATCTTGATTTGTCCGACCTCTTCTCTCTTCAACACCTTTGAAAATGTCTGGCCCCTCCGACCGTCGTTTTGACTTGAACCTTGTTGAAGAGGCAGCCCCGCCTTCTCCAGACAACATATGGCGCCCATCCTTCGTCTCCCCTACTGGTCCTCTTACCGTTGGGGATTCCGTGATGAAGAATGATATGACCGCTGCGGTGGTGGCCAGGAACCTTCTCACTCCCAAAGATAACAGACTACTTTCCAAACGGTCTGATGAGTTAGCTGTTAAGGATTCGCTGGCTCTCAGTGTTCAGTGTGCAGGTTCTGTGTCTAATATGGCCCAACGCCTATTTGCTCGAACCCGCCAAGTTGAATCATTGGCGGCTGAAGTGATGAGTCTCAAACAGGAGATTAGAGGGCTCAAGCATGAGAATAAACAGTTGCACCGGCTCGCACATGACTATGCTACAAACATGAAGAGGAAGCTTGACCAGATGAAGGAAACTGATGGTCAGGTTTTACTTGATCATCAGAGATTTGTGGGTTTGTTCCAAAGGCATTTATTGCCTTCGTCTTCTGGGGCTGTACCGCGTAATGAAGCTCCAAATGATCAACCTCTGATGCCTCCTCCTTCTAGGGTTCTGTCCAGTACTGAGGCTCCAAATGATCCCCCTCCGGTGCCTTCTCTTTCTGGGGCTCTACCGACTGCTGAGACTTCTCCTAAGCAACCTTTGTGAAGGCTCCCTCTTGTGTGTTTATTTTGACTCATGTATATGTACATATTTGTAGCTTATCGGGGATATCAATAAATAAGCTTTCCTTCATTTCAACGTATTGTGTTAAATACACCAAAGCCTTCTTCGCTAAGTTCTTTGAATTTTCTTTTGTTGAAGCTTGTATGTTGAAGCTTTCAGAGTGGAGCATGTAGGTTGGGGTAGTGTTCCCTTAATTTCCCGAGTGAGGAAAACTTCTCGGTTGGAGACTTGGAAAATCCAAGTCACTGAGTGGGATCGGCTATATGAATCTTAGAACGCCATTGTGCTCGATCATGTGTCATGTCCTTCGTTAGATCCAAGTACTCTAAGTCTTTTCTTAGAGTCTCTTCCAAAGTTTTCCTAGGTCTTCCTCTACCCCTTCGGCCCTGAACCTCTGTCCCATAGTCGCATCTTCTAATCGGAGCGTCAGTAGGCCTTCTTTGCACATGTCCAAACCACCGTAACCGATTTTCTCTCATCTTTCCTTCAATTTCGGCTACTCCTACTTTACCCCGGATATCCTCATTCCTAATCTTATCCTTTCTCGTGTGCCCACACATCCAACGAAGCATCCTCATCTCCGCTACACCCATTTTGTGTACGTGTTGATGTTTCACCGCCCAACATTCTGTGCCATACAGCATCGCCGGCCTTATTGCCGTCCTATAAAATTTTCCCTTGAGCTTCAGTGGCATACGGCGGTCACACAACACGCCGGATGCACTCTTCCACTTCATCCATCCAGCTTGTATTCTATGGTTGAGATCTCCATCTAATTCTCCGTTCTTTTGCAAGATAGATCCTAGGTAGCGAAAACGGTCGCTCTTTGGTATTTCTTGATCTCCGATCCTCACCCCTAACTCGTTTTGGCCTCCATTTGCACTGAACTTGCACTCCATATATTCTGTCTTTGATCGGCTTAGGCGAAGACCTTTAGATTCCAACACTTCTCTCCAAAGGTTAAGCTTTGCATTTACCCCTTCCTGAGTTTCATCTATCAACACTACATCGTCTGCGAAAAGCATACACCAAGGAATATCATCTTGAATATGTCCTGTTAACTCATCCATTACCAACGCAAAAAGGTAAGGACTTAAGGATGAGCCTTGATGTAATCCTACAGATATGGGAAAGCTTTCGGTTTGTCCTTCATGAGTTCTTACGGCAGTCTTTGCTCCTTCATACATATCCTTTATAGCTTGAAAATATAGGAACACTAAGTCCACGACTTCCTTATTGGAAAAAGTTCCACTCTCCCTCAACCAAAAGCTCGAGAGTATTCACTATTTTTTTAGGTCCAACTCCGCACTCTTGTGAATCAAGCAGCCTACATATCCGGATATCCCCAGTTAAGGCACTGTTTACAAACACTATAATATTGCTGCATACAATCTAAGTGAGTAATACTGAACACATGACCTCAGAAACACAAACCTAAAGTTCAATCTTAATTTGGACAAAGCTTATACCATTTCGACTACCAAAACACCATAAAAACACAAACCTAAGATTCAATTGTTCTTTTCAACAGAGTCATCAAACAACCAAATCCCAGTTTAGTTTTTCGATCAATTCCCGACCTTAATACCGAATGCTTGAATCAAGCTCCAAAATCATAGTCCCTAAATTGTGCGTAAGATAGTAACATCAATCAAATTCCAATACGATTTTCTCACTCAATCCGAAATCAAAAACACGAAATACACAGTTCATGAACAAACAAAAACCCAAACAGCAAACCATAAACATACAAACTAAAAACCCATCAAAATTGAACTGATTCTAACACCAAATTAACTTCTATAAATTACATTCTTCGCCAAAAACCAGTACTTTCATCAAAATTAAAAAAATTCAAGAGAAATACTCACTTGACTCGAGTCAATCTTCGGGAGCGTTCCTCCTCAGCCATCAACTCCTCCTTCAACGACTTGCCCTCCTCCGCGCACACCCGACTGGCAAGAATCTTGGCGTTGTTCTTGATACCCACTTGGGCGAGTTTCTCATCGCCGCCGCCGTCTTTCAAGACCCTGCCCGCGCAAATCAGATTGATCGAATTGGGGTCGCAGTTTGATCGTTTTGCAACCTCGTCTCGCAACATGGGCACGGTCCAATTCTCCAATTCAACCTCCAGCACGCCCGCCCATGTCCCTGCAATCTTCAGCTTCGACGCCATGAGAGACTAAAAGTGAGAGAGGACTGATTGTAGTGTGGGGTATCGATGAAGAAGACGGAGACTATGGGTTAATAACAATATATATATATATATATATATATATAGGGGAGAGAGAATGTCTTGGTGAACAAGGCTTAAACTTTCCACCGTGTTGCGTCGGAGCGCAGAGTCTAATCTAATTCGAGTCTTATGTGTAGGAAAAAGAAAAAGCCCCTTTTTTTGTTGTTAATTTGTTATTTTATTAAAGTAATGATAAGAAAATTAAATTTGAATAATGCTATTTTACAAATTTGACCATTTCAGTATCGATTTATAATAACTTTATTCGAACAAATTCTTTCTTGCAAGTAATATTATTTAGTCATATTAGGGAAGGGAGAGAATCTAAATCAAGGTCATCGTAACAATCCTACATTGTTAGAATTTTTAATCTTTGTTCGAAACAATATGTTATGATATTTTTTTCATGCAATCAAATTTTAATTTTCGTAGTGTGCGTGAACTACTAATAAACAATTATCAGGTGTTTAAAAGTAAGATAGTATCATGAGTCAATGAGTCATGACTTGGTGAACAAGCACCTTAAGGCTTAACCTATGGGCGATTTTTCCTAATTCTAAATATAGCAAAAGTAAAGTGGCCATTATAGAAAGTCTACTTTAGAAAATGTTGCTTTCTAAAGGACCAAAAAGCAAAGGAAGGTAAAAGCATCGTAGTAATCAGCAGTATGTATACTTGGCCCAAAAGAGCCACACTGCGTGCCACCATCTGACTCGTTAGTAATCGAAATCCCACCACCAATGGCTGCCGGCGGCGGAGGCGGCAAAGGCGCAGCCAAGAGCACCACCAAAGGCAAGGACAGAAACAAGAAACAAAACCAAACCCACAACAACAACAACAACAAGCCCCTCAATCAGCACCACCTCGTCAGCCTCGTAACCGCCGCCACGTCACTGGCCCACTCCTTCCTCTCCCAGAACGACCTCCTCCTCCTTCCCGCCCAAACCCTAACCCTAGAATCCCTCCTCTCATCCGCCTCCACCTCCCTTTCCACCCTCCTCTGCTTCCCCAACCCACCACCGCCAACACCATTACGCCCTCCGCCGACGCCGCTCGAATGCTGGTTCAGCCGCTTTCTCTCCGCCACCGCCGCCGGCGGAGACTTCGACTCCCACTGGTCCCAGACGTTCCGCATGTCTGAACACTCCTTCTCCGTCCTCCTCTCCCTGCTCTCCCCATTTCTCAAGTCCACAGTCCCTTCAATCCCGCCCAATTTCGTCCTCGCCGCCGCAATTTACCGCTTGGCCCACGGCGCGAGCTACAAGGCTGTGGGAAGGCGGTTCGGGCTCGACTCCGTGGAGGCCTGCCGCGCATTTTACGCCGTATGTAAGGCGGTGAACGATCAATTGGGGAACTTGTTCGAATTCCGGTCAGATATATCCCGGGTATCAGCGGCGTTCAGGTGGATTTCGCTGCCTAATTGCTGTGGGGTTTTAGGGTTTTCGAGATTTGGGGTTGGTGGTGAAGTGCTGGGGGCAAATGGGTCATTGTTGGTTCAGGCAGTGGTGGACTCTGAGGGGAGGTTCCTCGATGTCTCCGCCGGGTGGCCGAGCACCATGAAACCCGAATCGATTTTCCGGCAGAGTAAGCTGTATTTGGGTGTGGAGGAGTCCAGGGACCTGCTCAATGGTCCTGCTTTTGAGCTTGGGAATGGGAATTCCATTCCTCAGTACATATTGGGGGACTCTTGCTTCCCTCTATTGCCATGGCTTCTAACACCTTATGTAAGGTCGGACGAGGCGGATAGCTTCAGCTCGATGGAGAAGGCGTTCAATTCGGTGCATACTCGCGCAATGGGGTTGGTTGGCACGGCATTTGGGAGAGTTCGGTCTCGGTGGCAGCTCCTGGCTAGGCAGTGGAAGGAAGAGTGTGTGGAGTTTCTGCCTTTTGTGGTTGTTACAGGGTGTCTGCTGCATAACTTTCTGATCAAGTGTAGTGAGCCGATGCCAGATGACAATGTGAAAGGCTTAAAGGAGGAGGAGCTTCCTGTTTTCGATGGACAAGTGAACGAGAGTGGCGAGCGGATGAGGGATGTACTTGCCATGCACTTGAGCCGGGTAAGCCTCAGAAGATGAATTCTTTTGTTGCCCGGTAGTTGCTCTTAGTTGCTATGATCGATTAGCGGTGCATCTTAGGTTTTTGAGAGAATTTTTCGGATCAGTTGGAGTCTTAATATGGTCTGCTTTCACTGCATTTATGCATGTATTTTTGTATGTAAATAGCCAATGAAACCATAAATGTCAAGGCTCCAACTTCAAGTTGTATATCATTTCAACACTGAATGTGTTTGTTCAATCAAATTTCTTTCCATATATTCTGGTGATATTCTTATCGAGTTTATGTGCTAGTATCTTTGATGATCTGCCGAGTGGATTTTGCGTTTTTTCTCTTGTTTGTGATGCTAAGCATCCATGATGATCTGCGGATTGGATTTTATGATTCCTATCTTGTTTATGATGTTAAGTAGCCGTGGTGATATGCAGATTAGATTTTGTGATTCTTATATGCGTTTTAGTTGCGCAGAATTGGCGCCATTTTCAGACTACTATCTACATTAAACAGAAAAGATTGGTACACAAATTAACGAAGAAGATCTGCACTTATGTATTAGTTTGACGTTGTAATGGTTAATATAGGGTTACAAAAATTGGTAATATCAGCCTGCTGTGACATATAATTCTTAAATCACATAACCATCCAGGTTTGGTAATTACATCTTTTTGACTCCAACCCTGGATTATAGAGCCGTAAAACAACGTTTGGTTATGTGAGTCTAAGGTAATTCAGGTATGAGCTTAGAAACTAAAGCTTTAGTTGTTCTGACCAAAAGCTTTACAGGAACAGTTTAACCAGCAAGATAGGAGTCCCCTTAAGCCTGTCTCTTGGATTTCGCCTCCGCGTCTTTGTAAAACTCGTACAAACTCATTTGCACTTAAATCCCCGTCACCATTTGCATCGAATACATGGAATATTATGTCAAGCACATTAGTAGAAACAGAGATGCCACGTACCTGTATAAATAGAAAGTAATCAAACATTGGTGTAATAAGCTACTAAATACTAGTTAATGATCAAATCAGCTTAGCTAGCACTAACAATAACGGATCAGATGCGTTCTTGGGAAGCAGCTCTCTGGAGATCAGTTTTCGTCAACACCCTGTTAACTTCTCCATAACTGAAAAGAGCCAGAGAGAAGGACTGCAAGTTCTTACGCAGCTCCGCGAAGTCTTTGAATTCCTTGTATGTGATTTTTATGTCCTTAAGATGTGTGTCGTTCTCAATTTCGTCCACCCGATCAAGCAACTTGTTTATGTCACCGCTGTCAGCAGATGCAACCAAGGACACCGCGAAATCTTTGGCCAACATGTTTCATTGTGCTTTGTAGTCGTAGTGAACAAACTCCAATCGCATAATCTTTCAAATTCGAAAACGAAGGAAGAAAGAGAAACAGGAAAAGGATCAGCTGACTGAACAAATAGTACGATAAAATCACAAACCCTGAAAAAAGATCGCATACTTCTTCGTGTAAATCACGGAAAAACTGAACGATTCTTTCAAGTTTCAGACTTCTTTTGCCGTCTTTGCCAAAAAAGTACTCGAGCAGTCCTTTGTCTTCGACAGAAACCTTGGGCCTGTGGCCTTCCATGTTCTGTTTGCCTTGAGATCGCATCAAGGCCATGACTTTATTAAACTCCTGCCTATCAATGTCTCTGTAAATCACAAATGTAACAAGTTAAGCTTTCCATCGGCAATGCATGAACGAGAGTTTCTAACTTATAACTTGATGGCGAAGACGATAGCAATGTAAACCCATCCGCTGTTGTCGAGATCAATTTTAAACGCAATCGTAAAACTCGGTTCAGGGATGCTGAGGAGTGTGACGAAAAAGATGAACCTGATCGTATCAAGAACGAACATGTACGTTGTTTTTAGACCTTAACAATTTCAACTAGACTAGAGTCATTGTAGTATCAAAGATCTAATAATACTCACTCTAAAAGGAAATCAGGCCATCGCGGTCAGTGTCGAAAAGCATAAAGAATTTGGAAGGAACACACTGCAGCTCGCCGGGAACCTTCTCCCCTCTCAGAGACCCCTCTCTTAACGCAGGGTTGATTCTGAGGGACTTTGATCTGAATGCATGATCCATACCTTCTCCGAAGGACTTTGATCTCGGAGCCGCCCTTCATTCGTGAAGAATTTCCTTCTCCTGTATGAAACTGAGACGAGATCCATCAGTGTAAAAGATTAAAGAAACCTCGGAAAACACGATATAAGGTTAAGTTGAAGAAAAACAATGAAACAAACAAGGTACCATCAATGAGAGAACTGAGTTTCTTTAGGATCTTCGCCGATTGCCCATGCTGCAGCTTCTTTTGGATTATTATCAGTGTAATACACGTAGGAATTCGGATCCAGAGAAGAAGACAAATAGGAAAACCTTAGGCTGGTCCCGAGAAGAAGAAGAAGAAGATGGTGACGGAGAGACCGAGGACGAGGGTTGCGATTTGTTGAACGGAGGACGAGAGCTGAGGCGTTTAACACCCGAAAGAAGCCGGTGGATGGACCGTGAGGATTCCCTCGAAGATGCCCTAGTAAACATACTATGAATCTATGGCTTTAGCGTTATGGCTTGTGAAGTATAAGTGGCGAGCTAGTGGAAATTTAGATTCGAAGTTTAGAGACGAAAAAATACAGAGAATTAAATTAAAGGGGTGAGAGAGATTCTTCTTGTCAAATTTGGAAGCAGTGGAGATTATAACGAGGAGAGGGTGAGAGGGAGAGATGATGGAACGAAATGTGTACGGTTTTGGAGCGGGAAAAGTGGGTGGCTTTCTAGGGGGTTTGACTGACTACATGTAACGGTTTTTCAAAAAGTTAGTTAAAGGTTTGGGTTGTGTGTTCTCAGTGGATTTTTCACATTTAGATCAATGGTTCGGGTCTCTTTCCTTCAATCATCTTTTACTTTCTTTTCTGCTCTCTCATCTTTCTCCCTCTCATGCAACCCCCTCTTTTTAGATCTCTTTATCTAGTTTAAGTCGTGATTTAAAAATTTTAAATCGCAAACCAATCTAGTTTTTTAGTCTTAAAGAAAATTGTTTTCAAGAAATGTTCTTAAGAAATGTTTTGAGAAATGATAAAAAATTTCAAATAGGATATCAAACATGCCCTAAGTAATCTATTCTAAAATATTCCTAAAACTTAATAGGTAACAAAATATTATTTATATACCTTGCCAAATATTGTCACGCTTATTGTACTCATGTTATCCGAAATATCTCAATTATCTGCCTTGCTTCCTTTTCCAACGTGATACTAGAGACTTAAGTTTGATAATTCTCTCTTGCGTAATTTCTTGCCAATTTTGAACCACTTTATATTAATTCATTTATTTATTCCCTTTAATCGCCTCTTATTTTGTTTCACATTATATTTATATGTAAAAGCTTGGTAAAATATTGATGAAAATACTAATTACAAAGTTTGGCCATGAAGGGCTCTCCTAGCTAAAGTATTTGAAGGGTTGTTCTGTTTGTAACTCGACGCGACAGCTCTTCGACTTGGAAAGGAATTTTGTATGATGTTTATCATGCCGTTCCTTGTGCTTGGCCTTCTGAAACTGTCCTTCACATTTTGAGAGATTGCAATGATGGTGTTGGGGATGTTAGTCAATGTTGTGATCTATAAAAGATGATTTAAAAATTTGATCTTCTTAGCATCACTTTTATATTAATATGCGACTCCTTTGCGTTTCTAGTTATGCTGGCATATGATGTAATGGTAGGTTGACAAATTAAATGTGATTAAAAGAATATTGCAGATTTGTAGTAGGTTGTTAAGTCGTATCTGTTTTACGTTTTTGGGAGAAACATTATCACAGTCGAGCAGGTAAAACAGCTCATGGTAAAGAAGAGAGGGACTAACTAAAAGTTATAGGGGCCCTTAAAATCTGGTGTGTTGAATTTTGCCTTAATAATTTCATCAAATCATAGTAGGTTATCCGATTTAATATCCTAACTGCTCCCAATTATTTTTGGGCCCTATAACCTTAGGCTTTAGCTTTAAGATTTCATCAATCCTACCTGCCCAATCTCACACTGTAATTTAGACTTGTACTCCGTATTATTGTACAATTAATTATTAGAGTTATTCTGTTTTTCTGGTTTTGCACGTGTATACTAAAACATATGAAATAATAAAATATGAAGTATCTGAGTTACAATGCGTTATCTAATACTTAAAATCCCAAGTATTTGGCATGTATATGCCTACTTAGAATATGGTAAATCAAAGACAAGGAAGCCATGAATAGAGGAGAGAGGAAATATGAATGAGATACAACTACTTCCTCTTAATCAATCTTTTTGAATATGTAAGTATCGGATTACGGATTATGATACGAGAATAACTTCATATATTGTTAATAAAGCATATGAAAATTTAAAAACCGAAATACTTTTACTACTCAATCTTATTTATCCACTTAGACACTTTTTACTTTTCAGATTCACGACTTCTCCTTTTACGAGTATTCATGTCATAACCTTATTTTGTTATAAATATGTAAAAGTTAGAGAGATAACATTTACTAGTGACTGGAGCAAGGTAGGTATAAAATATTACACTGTAACTATAACACAAGGAGATGACAAGTAAAAGAGGGAGGAATAGATACTGATGTTATTGATCTTTTCTTTCTTGTCTATATGTATTGATAGCAGTCGGAGCGCTCTATTTATAGAGCAACTCCATACGAACAGATTCTTACATTATGAAATTTACAATACATAACTTTGAAAATACGATCCTTTTGTTTCCAAAATCTACATCATATTTGTGGGCGTTGAAAAATCTGTGTGTGGGCATTCATAACAATGCCAATGTTTTCAACAATTTTGGAATTATAGAATCTAGATCAGGAGGTCGTTAAGAGCTGCTCATGCTCAACTTTCTGGATATTGCAAATGTCACATTCAATACCAACTACCATCCAAATTTTCTACAAATTGAGCGAGGCCCCCATTATTTACCTACCACATTAAATTTTATTTATTTCCACTTCCCATTTTACCAGTTTATATCATCATCTCCTCATATAAATGTAATACCACATAAGAACATAACCCCTCAGGCACATTTTAGCTAATCTAAGCTAGCTATGGACTGGTTCTCATGGCTGTCAAAAACCGGCCTTGAACCCTCCCTCATCTACGAATACGGCCTCGACTTTTCGCACAACCAGCTTCAGCTCGACGACGTGAGATACTTAGACCACGAGTTTCTTCAGAGCATGGGAATATCTGTGGCCAAGCACAGGCTAGAAATACTCAAGCTTGCCAAGAAAGAAACCGGATTTGGGCACCCGAAATCGCTTTCTCGGCTTAGTTGGGCGCTCATTCGGACCAAGAAGTGCTTCTCCAAGTACTTTAACAAGTTCGTTTTTCATGAGGACGGCAAGGGTGCAACTCAGACCGAGCCAACTCGGTATCAAGAGCATTGGAGAGGAGCTTTGTTGAGGAAGCACAAGAGTTATTGTGAGGAGGTCAAGGATGAGAACCCTATGTTGGTCAAAACTAGGAGCATTGCGCTTTCTGGACCGTTGGATGGGAGGGTCCAGGAGAGATTGATGGCTCATAATAATCGGAGCTTGAAGCTATCGGGACCGTTGGATAGGAAGGTTCATGAGACGTTGATGTACACAAATAGGAGCCCAAGGCTGACCAGTTCTTTGGTTGCAAGTCCGAGTCCCAAGTTATCTGGACCGTTGGATGGAAGAACGTACGAGATGATCATGGCTACAAATAAAAGTCCAAGACTTTCTGGGCCGTTGGATGGGAGAGTTGTGAGCCCAAAGTTTTGCTTTCCTTACAAGAAGGAAAGGGAGGATGTTGATTATGATGATCATTCACTTCGGACTGCACTGTTTCAGGATCTGAAGCCAACTTGAAGTTTGTGGTTTGGTTTGGTTGGTTTGTCCTAACAGGAGAGTATATGCCTTAGAACGGAAGATATATCTATTTGCTTCGATTACATTATGAGTATTTTAGACATTAACAGATGTGCCTCAATGACACGAAAAGATAAATAAGTTCATGTTTGTGGTGTGTTCTTACAAGTTCGATGGTTTTTCTCAATGTTTTACTTCCTTATGCATCCTCTTGTGCTTTTAGATGGGAATATATGGAAATCCCTAAATACATTTACTGGTTGATTGGATTTGCCCATCATTTCATAGTAATTTCTTGAAACATGTGTTTTCAGAGGGGGGAAAGAAAGGAAGTGATTTCTGCACCTTTTCTTTCTCAGCGAATTAAAGAACAAATAAATAAGAGTGTGCAGGAAGAGAAAAAAAAAAGTGTACGTAAATCATATCGTTGAAAAAAAGTATAAGTTGAGTGTAGTTACTATGATCGAATCAATCAGTACTAGCTTTACAGCAAACTTTCATGATTCTGCTTCAACAACACTTTCAGTCCCAACTACCATATAGTTCATAGGATACAGTCGAGAGCTAAAATTCTCCAACTGCAGTACAGTTGAACAGAAAAAGCCGAAAATTTGCACAAACTACAATTTAGAATTGGACAAACAACCTAGAGCCTCCACATGTGTTGATTCTTTGGTTCTGAAGACGGAATTGAGAAACTAAAACTTTCTACATACGTCTCAGATAGTTGATGTAGTTGTATCCAGATATGCTCGAGTATGATGGCTCTATAGACAGTAGAACTTCCACTCGCCGCTCCTTCATCTTAATGGTTTGTATTTGGAAGAACCCTCAAGGATCCCCCAGCGTAAAGCATGTCGTAAACGGGCTTTATATATCACGTAAACCCAGAGTCTCCTTCGTCTCCAAACCTCTGCATTCTTTTTTCTTCTCCCACTCCGATGGCTAGCGGTGGGAAGCCGTTGACCCACGCCTTGTTTTCTCAAGAACAATTCGGCACTTGTAAATGAGCATGAGCTTTACATTTGCATCCGACTGTCGTTTCAATTTTGACTCGGAAGAGCAGCATATTTGCTGGGTATATGAGATTTTCTATTGGAAGTGGGATCCAAAATGAACGCCGACGAGGAAGTTTTATTAAAATAAACACACATTTACAAACCACACAAATGTCCAATTTATTCCTAAAAACAAACAGAAATCGAGCCTAAAAACAAAGAAAAACAGAAAAAGAGCCCAACAACAGTGAAGCCCAAACAAAAACGAACAACCAAGAACTATCCATTGTGGTTGCCACCGCCGATCCGAGAATCTGCCAGCCACTCGATCCTCCACCCACCGCAGATCATCCCCTCCATAGGCGCCACTTGCACACAACCATCAACAAGAGACAGTCAGCGAGAGAGAAGCCAACCATCAGAAAGAAGCTCCGGAAAATTTCCGAGCAATACCGCCAGAAATGATAGACAATAAGGATAACGTATTAAGTAAAATGAAATAAGGAGAATGTATCATATCTGTTTATATTTGACCGTTTGACGGTGTGCATGTATTAAGTAAAATGAAATAAGATTAAATTCAATTGTTAAATCGATGAAAATCAAATATGATTAAATTCAAGGGAGTTTTAACGAAAAGTCACGGTATTGTTCACTTTAATGAAAAAAAATCATATTACACTAAAAAGTCAAACCTGGTACTATTCATTTTACCCTTTATTTTGTCCTTATCATTAAAATTCAAAGTTTTCAAATCATCTTCATTAGTTTTCCTTAAATTCAATCCTGTATTTTAATTGAAGTTTGAAAATTATAGTTTTATATCATTTATCTAGTTTCGATCCCTTCAAATCGCATGTGTAATTCCACTTTTCTTTGTTAAATAATCATACTCTGTAAATTTTATACTTTTGTTTTGGTATTTCCTTCATCGAAAACATAATTAATGCAGTCTTCTCATAATTGTTATTGTAATGAAAAAAAAAATTATTGGCACTTCAAAAATCAATTGTGAACTCTAAACTTTCTATATTTAGTAAGAAAAATACACTTATAAGGAGTGCACAAATAAATTTTTGGGGATCCAATAACAATTCAAAAAAAAAATACTTCTCAATTTTCCATTTTTGTGGACCAAATGTACCCCTTAGGCCCTTACCATCATTTGAAGTCTAATTTTTTTTTTTCCCGCAATTTAGATTACTTTAGAGTTGAATAATATTTTGTAGGGATGTGTTATCCACACACCTCATTTTACTTCTCACACACATCTTGATAATTTATGTATGTTGATCTTCTTCAATTCATCCGATCCGAAGGCCAAAAATTAAAAAAATGTGTGAGAAGTAAAATGGGATGTGTGGATATAACACCCCTAGTTTGTATAAGAAAAAGAAGGGAAAAAGAAAAGAAAGGCCTGGGCCTGGCCTCATTAAAGAAATGGTTGGCCCAATTGAACATCATTGTGTTCTTGATTCCAAGTATAAAAGTGAAAAGGAATGCAAACATGCTTTTAGCTCAAGCGGGAGCCTTTGCATGTTTCTTTAATATCTACCAGACCCATTGTTTTTCCAAAGAAGTTGACAAGAGGGTTCAGCACACGATTATAAACACAAAGACAAATGATAACTGCATACCATTTTTCTGCGCCGCACTTATATTTAATCTTATCCGTTATTTTTATTTGACTTGTTCAATTTGATAACAAGAAATAAAGAAAGGTGTATAAGACGAGAAAAATAGTAAGTGATTATCATTTCTCTAAAAGAAAATGAGCATAATTGGGCTCTTTTCCTTTAGTTTTCCTTGGGGGTAATGGTGGCATGGGCTTTGAAACCGTTAATAAACCCCACAGCAGCTATCCTAAGGTGATTGGGCCTCTCCTCCCATTAACCACTTTTACCAAACGTTGGCTCCAAGTTCTCCCATTAACATTAAAGATCATCTTCAACTCATGTGATAAAATTTTAAATATAAATTTTAAAATCTTCCCCCAAAACCATCTCCAATCATTGGGCTAAAATAAGTTATGAGACTAAATTCCTCTTAGGATTTAAACTATTATGAACCTACCAAACTGTCATATTTCAAACTTTTTATTTTATTTTTTACTTATAATCCAACAGCTGTGATCAAATAAGATCAAACCTTACGGCAATAAAAAAAAAAAAAAAGAGATTTGACAGTCCACAATTAAATCTAATGTCTAAAATAATTTTACAAAATTATTTCAATCAAATTTCACAGTAAACTTTATAAATATCTATCTATTTGTATGATTTTTAGATTGAAATGTTCATAAAAATAAATTAGGATAATTTACATAAATCTTATTTTTAAGAAAGTTATAAAAATGCTAAAATCATTATTTAATAATCTCGGACAAAAGTTTTAAACCACAAAAGTTCTGAGTTATGACTTAAAATTTTTTAACTTAAATTTTTAAGCTTTATCCTTAAAAGCTACAGATGGTCTAACAGAGATATATAAAAAGATCGTCTCACGAGATTTTGAATTGTCTCACGAGATTTTGAATCCAACTGGCATGCCACTTCAATCAGCAAGTAACGAACGTTTCTAAACCCTTGGGCTGTCATCAACTCCACCAGGATGTGATGAGTAGATATCAAGATGCCAAACAACTTTGTCGATAAAAGCTATTGGGAGTAGCTAATTTTTTTTAACAAACAATCATGTTTACGTTAATGAGTGTGAAAGTGAGCTAAGACAATCGAAACGTTTGAATGGCTAATCCAATCAGGTACATGGTGTCCATCGCATTTGGGTCATGTCAATCCAAGTCACCTCTGAGATAGTCTTTTGGCAGTGTAAATATCCCTAGGCCAGCCAGAACATAGTGTCATCAAATCTTATCCAAAATAATATCTTGTTAATTCAAGCTTACCTATCCAGACAACAACGTTACGCTTTGCAAATATCTTTACCAAAGGCAAAGATATTTGTGACTAAGCCGACTTGAAACATAAACTGAACAAAGTTGCATTACAGCTGTGCCCATAATATTGTAATTTCAATGAATACACAACACAAAACAACCAAAAGATGAAATCGAAAGCCATAAATCGGCATATCTGAAAAGGGACAAAACACAAATGATCTATCCACTTTTTAGTCCCATAATGATGGATAAGTTTTTTTTTTTGGTCAACTGGAAATTCTCATAACCAGAACATGTTGGAATTTATTAGGTTTATTTAGAAAATTAATTAAAGATTGATTTGATTTTGTAGTAGGATATTTGTTGGCATTTACGCATTAGGGTTTCTTAGGTTTATTGCTCTATAAATGGAGCTTGTAATTTAGTTTGAGAAATAAGTTAGTCACAATGTAGTCTCTAAGGGTTTTGTAACCATTTCGGCATTCTCAGTTTGTTTAATAATATTCTTATTATTTTGTAGTTTTGTTCGTTGCGCACTCTGATATTCAACTTGGTATCAGAGTGGGTTCGATCCTTAGGGTTCAATCCGTTCTTGTTGGTATCAATTTGTTTGCCTTTGTCGTCATTCGTTTTAGATTTGTTAATTGGTATTGATTGTTTGCAAGGAAAAAGTCGATCTGACCAATCCACCACACCACTGCTATTTAGTTGTTTAAGAAGGTGTGATGTTGCACTTGTTTGCCCATAAGAAGAGAGAAAAAAGAAGGAAAAAGAAAAAAAAATTGTTTGGAGTTTTTTAGGCCCTCACACGGGCAAAGAAAAAATATGTTTTTTTTTGTTTGTTTGCTCAGGTTTGTTTGGAAGTTCATAATTGGCATCGGCATTAGCATTGACATTGGTATTGGCATTGGCATCCGCATCGGCATCGGTATTGGCATTGGCATTGGTATTGACACTGGAATTTGAAGTCTTGCATCCACATCTACTTTGGCAAACCCATGTCGTGTTCCGCCATTAGTTAGACGGGAGGTGTTGGAATTTATTAGGTTTATTTAGGAAATTAATTAGAGATTTGATTTGATTTTGTAGTAGGGTATTTTTGGCATTTACACATTAGGGTTTCTTAGGTTTATTACTCTATAAATAGAGCTTGTAATTTAGTTTGAGAAATAAGTTAGTCACAATGTGGCCTCTTAGGGTTAATTGGCGTCGTTCGTTTTAGATTTGTTAATTGGTATTGATTGTTTGCAAGGAAAAAGTCGATCTGACCGATCCACCACACCACTGCTATTTAGTTGTTTAAGAAGGTGTGATGTTGCACTTGTTTGCCCATAAGAAGAGAGAAAAAGAAGGAAAAAGAAAAAAAAATTGTTTGGAGTTTTTTAGGCCCTCACACGGGCAAAGAAAAAATATGTTTTTTTTTTGTTTGTTTGCTCAGGTTTGTTTGGAAGTTCGTAATTGGCATCGGCATTAGCATTGACATTGGTATTGGCATTGGCATCGGCATCGGCATCGGCATCGATATTGGCATTGGCATTGGTATTGACATTGGAATTTGAAGTCTTGCATCCACATCTACCTTGGCAAACCCATGTCGTGTTCTGCCATCAGTTAGACGGGGGGTGTTGGAATTTATTAGGTTTATTTAGGAAATTAATTAGAGATTTGATTTGATTTTGTAGTAGGGTATTTTTGGCATTTACGCATTAGGGTTTCTTAGGTTTATTACTCTATAAATAGAGCTTGTAATTTCGTTTGAGAAATAAGTTAGTCACAATGTGGCCTCTTAGGGTTTTGTAGCCGTTTCGGCATTCTCAGTTTGTTTAATAATATTCTTATTATTTTGTAGTTTTATTCGTTGCGCACTCTGATATTCAACTGAACAAAGGTATCAAAAGTCGCATTATTACGTGTGTCTTAGTCTCATAGCTAAAGAACTCTCTCGTGCAATTACTATATATAATATTGGATAAGTTTTCGCGTTTCATACTCACATCCACAAGTAGCATTATTCATTTATGTGCATGTTTTAGTGTCACAACAAGACAATTGGCTCATGCATTCACCCAAACCCTAAGAACAAGTCCACTAGGAGTGGATAGCCTGGCACCCAGCCAATTCCATCCAGCCCAGTCCAATCGGCTAGCTGACAACCCAAGCCATCCCATAGGTCGGCGCCTATGTGACATCATGCTGATGCTAGCGTGACGTCACAAGCTGTTTTAAAAAAAAAATTTGCACTGGGCACGTGGAAAACACACGCAAGTGGCTGACAGCGTCGTAAAGGTGGGGCCCACCATGCAGGCGCACTATGGGGATTCGGCATGGGGACACTTGGCTCCTCTATGTTCGTTGGATTTCCAACGGCTAGTTTTCTGGGCCCTTAAATTTCCAACGGTAAAAAAAAAATTTTAATTTAACATTAATGGCTACTAACGTGGCATAATGAAGACTGTTCGATTTTCAGATCAACTATCTAGATTTTTTAGCCAAAAAAAATAAAAAAATAAAAGAAAATGTTAGAAATTAATAATATTTTTTTATAAAGTCAAAAAATAAAAATAAAATAATAATAATTTTTTATTTTATAATAAAAATAATAATATTTTAATAAAATTAACTAGGCTATTTTTTAAAGAATGAAGATGCATTTGACCTATTACTATTGATTGAGATATATTACTGTTCACTGAATAGATTAAATAGACTGAGTGCTGACACATTTTTGTAAAGGTCGCCTTGCTCTACTACACCCTTGGGCCCCACTGCACTTTGTCCCACCATTTGGGCCTACACGACTGACTTCCAGCTGCATGCACATGCATATGTCAAATTATTTCAACATCAATTGTTTTTTTGGAGGTAGGGTTGGGGGTGAATTTTCCAAATTTTTTTGAGCTTAAACCCCTATGCGCCATTTTTGCCGAGTCAGCACGCGTTCAGCAAATCTGAATTTTCAGATTTCGGTACTCCAAACTCTGTTCCTTTGCCGACCTTTTATGGGAAATTAGTTCGTGGCAATTTTACTAGATAATCTCTCCATTATTTTTCACTATTTTAATTAATTCGGGTTTTGTTTAAGAGTAGGGTTGGAATATGACGCCTAAGGTCATCTCCAACTAAAAGGTTCAGAGGGTTAGAGGGTAAAAAATAGCCCGAAAATCGTCTCTAATCGATGGCTAGGCCAGAAGGTTGTGGAATTTGAGAGGGCCCCACGAAATCGGAAGAGGCTGGCCAGAAAAAAATAGAAATCATGTCAGTTAGAACACACACGAATTCTTTGAATTTTTTTTAACAGTTTTATTATTATTTTTTATTTACAAAATTTTTCCTATAACTTCTATTTTTCATATATATATTTATTTAATTCTATTTTTTTCCTATAACTTTTATTTTACAAAATTTGTTTCATATATTTTTTTTTAAATTCCATTTTTTCCTATAACTTCTATTTCACAAAATTTGTTTCATATTTTTTTAATACTATATTTTCCCTATAACTTCCTAAGTCATTATACAACATTAAATTAAATTAAGTAACATGAAACAACATTAAATAACATTAACCAACATAAAAATTATACAACATAAAAATAAACATTTAACAACATGAAACTTAAACAACATTTAAGTTGTAGTTTTTAAATAATAAATTATGTTTGGCCCTCGGTTGGAGACGGTTTTTTGTGACATGGCTAAAATGAGCCATTTGGCCATCGATTGGAGACGGAGACAAATATGGTCTTGTACTGTTCATTCAAATATTAATATCTTGGAGGGCTAGATGGCTAAAACGAGCACTCTGGCCAGCCCTCGATTAGAGATGGCCTAATGTCTAGCGTGTGCGCGCCTAACACATACTAAATTGCCAATAATATACAAACAATGGTACGAGCTAATAGCAACATACCTTCCTAATGATTTTTTGTTTACTAACTTATAATGAGCTAATGAAGGCTTATTTATGACAGCGCCCCCGAAATTCATTCTTGTTCTCATTTTGTATCTTGAAACTCTTTTTTTCTCACTTAACCTCCTAAAATTACATTACCTCTCTCATGGTGCCCTTTTCTTCATTCATTCTGCCAAATAAACGATATGGTGAAAATTCTTACCTTCTAACCTTGTACGGCGAGAATGGTCGTTGGAGCTGGAAGTCGACGGTAAGAATGATCGTTTGAGGTGGAAGATTATGGTGGGACTGACGATTCAGTGTGGTGAACCGTGGAACTGTGGACAATTTTAGTGATGCAATTGGGACTAAGGTGTGGTGGTCAATGGTCGGTTGTGGGCTCGTGTAGTAGTCGTTTTTTTTTACGGAGAAGTTGCAGAGGTGAGGTCGAGAGAGAGATGGAGTCTAAGTCGAGAGAGAGTTTGTGAGGTATGTGGGTGAGGTCAAGATAGAGAGATAGTGAAAGTTGAAATGAATGGTTGAGATTTCAACGGTTGAGATTCAATCTCAACCAAATTCAACGATTACTATTAATTGATTTAAATATAAGATTACATTTAAACATTTTTGGTTAAGTGTTACCGAACAATGATCAAAGGAAACCGAATACCATACTGAAACTTTGGGTATTGTTTGATTTTTGGTTTTTCGAGATTGGTGAAATTCGGTTCGGATTTTTTCAGGTATTTTTTCCAGCCCAACCGTATTACATTCTTGGGGGGCACCGTGAGAAAAAAAAAAGAGTTTTTAGGGGTATTGAAGTGAATAAGCCTAGAATGGATGAAGTCATGAATCAGAGGGTGGTCAGAAGTAAGCGGAATTGGATCAAATGAAGAAGTCATAAAGTCAAAAATTATATCATTTTCATTATGATTATAATATGTCATGAATCATCTGGTAGGAATTGAAATGAAATGTTCTTCTTGTGAAACTATGGATTTAAATTATTTATCAAGTTGACTATTTACTTCGTTGTCTCATTACGAGGTTCAGATGCACAATATGATCATATATGTAGTTGTCCGACAAGATAAATCGAACTTAGGTAACATCCCTCACTAATACAAAAGGCTCTCATCCATACAATAGACTTACCAACTCAATACATTTAAAAAAAAATATATTATTAATAAGGGAAGGGGGTAAGGATACGAAATTATCACAATTATTTAAAGAACAAGGAAGTTTCAAACCTTGGACACACAGACGGAAATCAACATCCTATCCGCTAGGATGTTAGACCACATGCTTCGAACTCAATAGATCAAATCAACTACTATGTATTATAGCTTCCGTGTTTTTGTGGCTCTTTTGATGAAAAAAAAAACTTATATGGCACGAGTTTTTGTGTCATAAAATATAATAAGTGTAAATTTTTTCTTACACGTTCTTGTTTTATTAGCACGTGAGACTATGTGATAATGTGCTCATATCATGTAAGTTCTCCGATTGTAAATGTGACAGATGGCTACCCTTTTCATCATTTTGTTGTAACAAACCATATGATTCAAAGGTTAATTTAGATGAAAAAAAATTAAGAAATACACTCAATCCAGTGCTGAAATGGAAAACCAGGCAGGGGTTGTCCCGGTATTAAAGGACTTGGGGGAACAAAAACCTAAAAAGCAGGTACATTATCCATTCATCCATGATCCATGCACCCGTACTTTCCTTTTCAGAGCCTTATCCTCCCCGAGGGGCCAAAGCCAAACTCGAGTTGGTTGCTAGCATTATGGATGAATACGATACAGCGGTTGGAATTTTAAAAGAGCTGTATGCATGAATGCCTAATGGCTTTGGGGCCTCCTCGGATTCGCAGGACATCTTCTCGAGAACAACTTACGTGCCACTGCTACAATGTTGTTATTGTGACATTTTATACCGTTAAAAAAGTTCTCCAAGTGTCGCCAAAAAGACGGAAAATAATCACCATTAACATTGTATTAGTGACACGAAATGTCAAAATGACGGAAAATATAGGATAAAAATTCTCCAAGGGACCACTGCCCTTCTGTCTTTCGATTGTTGTTCAAAAGGAACTTGTTTGTTGCGTGTAGCCGCGTCAGACATGGACTCCCCCGACAGCTAGCTTCGTCACCAATGACTTTCTTTGATATTCCAAAATCAGAAAGAAGAGGAAGCAAAATTTTAAAAGTTTAACCGACCTGATTCCGTTTAATTTTATAAATCATGTACAGCTATGAAAAACATAATACGTGTTTTATACAATAATCATTTTTGGTATCTCTTGATAAAAAAGGACGTGTGAGTCATCACCTGATGATTAAGAACTAAACTAAAGTCATCAGCTGATATTACAAGGTACTTGTAGCGCAATCGCAGGCAAGCACAACAGTGTTTCGTGTTCGATTATTCCTCCCATAATTTAATTGATTAAAAAAAGTCATGTTTGATTATTCCTCCCATAATTTAATTGATTAAGAAAATTCATCTATTTTTTTTGTAATTTAATTAATTAAGAACATTCACCTTTATTATAAGATAATTAATTAATGACATTTACCTCTCTCTCAATCATAAGTTGATTAATCATTACAGAGTTTTATCGGTTCAAATCATTAATTCAATGAAGGGAGGCAGATTGTCTGCCCTTCTGTTATGATTAGGGATGGGCAAATACTCAATTGTTATAGGTAACCGTGGTTATCCGCTCATTTAAAATTGACGGTTACGATTATGGGTAACCGTTTAGATAAATAAACAGTTATAGGTTAGGTATAACCGTTTACCCGTGAAATTTAAATGGGTGGTTATGGGTATTACCTGCGGTTATAAACAGGCACCCATTTAACCATTTATTTTAATATATGTAAAACTAAAAAAAAAAAGTTTCTAGCTGAGTTTAGTATCCCGAGACATATTTGGTTATAAAGGGCCATTATATATATATATATATATGAGCCTTACTTGAGAGAAAAATATAGTTGATAGAACGGGCCAATGTTTAATATATGCGATTGAATGTGCTAAAGCATTAGAGTGTTCGACAATTTTGTTTTGGAGTCTTTTGAAACTTTGACCAATTCAAGAGAATGATTACCTTAAGCTTTTAGAAACATGTTATTGTCAGATAATGCGTACCTATATATATATATATATATATATATTTAATTGGCCTCGAGTTTTCAATAAGTATTTGACCCAAAAATTAGAAATCAATTAAATGGTTTGGATCGATCAACATATGTTTCTAAATAAAAATCCAAATATTTATCAAATTAGCTTATTAGCAAACTGATGCGTACATACATACATATATATATATATACAAAAATATTAATTAACCTACAATCATGCATGATTCTTGTAATAGATTGACCGTCAAATAATTGGGAGACATCGCAATATTCATAAATAATATTGCCGTTAATACAAAAATTCATGTTAAATGTATTTATAACGGTATTTAATTGTTAGAAAAAGAAAATTATAACAAATTTCTTTTTAATTTTCAAGTTGTTAAAAAAATAGGTAGACGGGGTAAAAAAAAGAAGAGTAAACGGGTTAAAAAGGGTAAACTGGTACGCGATTATGGGTAAATGAGTATGCGGTTTGGGTATGATTAACCGTTTATAAACGATTATGCGTATGGATATACCTATTTATGTAAATACCCAACAGGTAAACGGTTATATGGGTAAAAGCTTAAACGGTTATGGATAAATAATCGCGATTATTCGCCCGCCATAACCGTTGCCCATCCCTAGTTATGATACCCTTCCCATCCCCTCTAATTTGTGCGGTCATGGTTAAATCACGTCAACATTTTATATTCTTATTGCTTTCTGTCTTATTATTTCTATTAAAAATTAATATAAAATGTTGATTGTCTGCCCTCCTGTTATGATGCCCTTCTCATTCCCTCTTATTTGTGCGATCACGGTTAAATCATGTCAATATTTTATATTTTTATTGTTTTATATCTTATTATTTCTATTAAAAAATTAATATAAAATGTTGACGTGACTTAACCATGACCGCACAAATATGAGAGGGTGACTTAACCGTGACCGCACAAATATAAGAGGATGGAAAGGGCACCATAACAAGAGAGCAAACAATCTGCCTCCTCAATGAAATCCATTTATAGAATCTAAGCCACTCTCAATTTTCGTTAATTGTTTTATTGAAAAACTAATGAAAATAATTTAAAACTTTTAAATTTTAACAAAAAGGACAAAATAAAAGATAAAATAAATAATTCTAAGATTAACTTTTTAATGTAAAAATTTAGTTTTTCGTTAAACTAAATAGTACAAATTTTTCGTTAAAATTCCTTGTTTTATTCATACATTTTAGGAAATTTTCCATCAAATTAATCATAATTTATTATATTCCTTTTCAGTCCAATCCTTCTCTCCAAATTAGGGTTCTTATTAGGCATTTCTAGCGTCCCAACTTCTTAATCCCTCCAAAAACAAAAAATTAATTTCTCAATTTTTGGTGCAAATACCGCAGGAAAATATATACACCTGCACAAATGGAAATAATAATCAATAAATAATACGAACAAACGAAACAATTAATAAATTAATCGACAACGAAACAACTAACCTGTATAAACCAATGAATCCAGAACCCGGTATGAAACGGAGTGAACGGAACGAACGTACGGCGAGGGATAGCGGAGAGGTCAAAACTAACGGATACAGTCAAAGAACGGGTAACTGTGAAACGGAGACGATGAAGAATTGGACTGGAATGTGATGTGAATCCAAATTTTAACTAATGCGATCTGTTAATTTCGAATTTAATTTGGGGCTGCAATAAAAATGGATGCTTATAAGGAAGTTAATAAGGTCCCAGAAAGCTTGGAGTCGCCAACAAAATGGCGCGCCAATCGATACAAACTTGTGTATTTATATATACAGAGCGGAAATCATAGCAGCTAAGGTTTCAAATATAAATCACCCTGGCTGTAGTAGCACTTCGGTCAACAAATCGGTCAGATCACTCGGGCTTCGCCGGATCCAGACACGTCATCACCCAATGAGCGCCCTTACCTCGCTGCCGGAAAACTAAACAATTTGCAGAGGAAAGCTCAGAAGCACCAAATCCGACTCTTTTTTTTTTTTAATTTCAAAATTGGGTTTTCAGATTACTAGTCGGACTTGGACATGGCGGAGAGCCGGCTGGGCCGGGGACAGAAATCGGCTCTTCGCCTCTGGCTGTGGGAGGAGGGGCGGATCAGAGCGGCCAAGGCGCGCCTCACCAGATCGCCTTCGACGCCGCCGATTCTCACGAGCGAGTTCGTCATGGCGGATCTGCGCGCGTTGAGTCGGTTCTGCGAGTACGGTGCGGAGGCGGTGACGTGGGAGTTGTTCTTGTGGAGGCTGCAGCGGAAGGAGCCGGGGTGTGTGGTAGGGGAACACATGCAGGTTCGCTTCGGCTGACTGATATTCCGGCCGCTGGGGACGGCGGTGTGGTGGTGGTGGTGGCTGCCGGTGCCGCGTGGGGAGACGGAGATGGATCGGCTGGGGGAGGTTGGGCGGTCGAAGGAGAAACGTACGGACTGGGCGGAGGGAGAGGCGGTGGCGACGTTGAGGCGCGGGGGGGAGACGGTGCGGTTGAAGAAGGTGGAGGAGCGGGAGGTGAAGCTGGAAGTGGAGGAAGCAAAGGCGGAGGAAGAGGAATACCGAGTGCTTTGGAACCTTCCGGCGGGTGGTGGAGCGGAGCGGAGGACTGGGCCGCAGCCGCTTGAGGATCTTCTTGAAGTTGCTGCCATGGTTGTTGATCAGGCTGAGGTTTTAGAGAGAAAGTGAGAAGATTTGGAGACCAGAGGAGAGAGAAAAGAGAAGAGAGAGGGTTTTGTTTTTCTTTTCTTGTAAGCTGCGTTTCGCTTCCCAATTCGGCAAACCTAGCTTCACTCGAGTTATCTATTTATAGTGAATGGGGAGGAGAAGATGCTCCAGCTCCCGCGATACTTCCCTTCTTTATTTCGATATTTTCATTCGTGCCCCTACATTTTTGGTTATTTGTGTTGTGGGCTACACGACTGCAACGCGTGTTATTTATTGATTATATTGTAATTGATCGTTAACTATATATGCTATTGATTCCATTCCAATGAGTTGGTCCATGCATATAAACGATACGGTAGGTCGACAAACGCTACTCTTTGTTTAAGAGGTAAATCAACATGATATTTACACTTGTTTTTTTTTTAATTCTTCAACTCACGTTCAACTTTTAGATTGAACAATATATTTAGTATGTAATTTTTATCATTTTCATCGTATTTTTAACTACTTACTAATTGAACAGGAGTAAGCCAATTGGACATAATTTTTTGTCTGCATTCATTGTATGCAACATGATTTTTACAATACCTGATCATAAGATCTAAATGTCACGATAGTTCTTTTTCAAAAAATTGAGATAGCATTTTATTGGTATTTCGATTTCATTTTAAACGTATATTTGTTATAAGTTTCTTATATGGTTGTATGTGATTTAGACAATATTCTTAATCACATTGTCATTGCATAAATCATAATAATTTATTTTGGGGAATTAATCATTGATTTTTGTGTAGTAACATAAAGTGCAAGCAAGAAAATTAAAAGATTATTCATTCACGCATGTGAATATTTCTGGGCATAATGAATTTGGATTGGATTTTTATTAAATTAAATGCAATTATTCCTTAAAAGCTTTTGATCAAGTACAAAGCACCTGCCTAATTGTAAATTGTAATTAGCCACATAATCAAAAGATTCCTTAAGGAAGAAAGGATACAATTGCAAAAGGGTTAAATACCAGATAGTTTGGGGAGTATTCAGCAAAAAGATTAACCTAACCAAAGTGAACAGTTGGGGGTTTGGTTAGAATAAACAGGGGGCGCAGGTTAAGAAAATAACGGTTTCGACGCGAAGCTATGGGCAGTGCAGCCCGCAGAGACTCAGTCACGCGACAACCAATAAAATAATTAAAATATAAAACGACGAAAAAGGGGACCGTTTTATCTGACAACTTCTTAGATCGTAGTCAAGCGGTCTCAGTCTCCCACGTACTTCCGCTTTGACACGCGCACGCACTTCCATGTTCCACGTCCCGCTGTAAATCTTTCCAATTTACTAAATACTATGTATCAGCCCCTTGTTTTCCTAAATTTCTGTTTTTTTTTAATTTTTTTTCTGTTTAATTTTGCAGAGATATTTTCTGAGATAATGATAAATTAATTAATTTCTCTAATGCGTAGATTAGCTGGTAATTAGTGTTAATAATTCCGTAACCCATTCGGTTTGAAGAATTTTATGACACATCTTTACACGGTACGTTCAAGTGCATTGGATTGTGAACAAATTCGCAATCTTTGAAGTTGCATAGAACATGGTATCACTTTGCTACTAAAGATTTTAACATGAGTAATGCTAAAGGGATTCTCTTAAAATGGAGCTTTCGATAGCTCTTTTTATCATTTTATGTTTTTGACACTGTTTGTACCGTACTTGACCAATCCCGAAACTACTGAGCACCGGTCAACGTTATACCGTCAAGGACCCAAAAGAGTTTTCCTCAAACCAGGAAACCAATCACAGCGCGACACGTGTCGACATCAGAAGCCAATCATAGCGCGACACGTGTCGACATCAGAAGCCAATCACAACACGACACGTGTCAATGTCAGAATGAAACTAGAAACTCTCTTCTATAAATAGAGATCATTCTCTCACAATATTTCCTAATGTCATTTGTACTAAATCATTCACTAGTACTCACTAAAGGAAAGCTTGAACCCATGTACTTATGTAAACCCTTCACAATTAATAAGAACTCCTCTACTCCGTGGACGTAGCCAATCTGGGTAAACCACGTACATCTTGTGTTTGTTTCCCTGTCTCTATCCATTTACATACTTATCCACACTAGTGACCGGAGCAATCTAGCGAAGGTCACAAACTTAACATTTTCTGTTGTACCAAAGTCCCCATTGATTTTGTGCATCAAGATTTGGCGCCGTCTGTGGGAACGACGCTTATTCCCACTCTCTTCAGCTTTGTCAAGCTGGTTTCCACCATTCGTACGGTCTCTTTTAACCAGGCATCCCTCTCCAACATGAAGAGCGAAGGAAGCCACAACACACAGAATGACACCCCTCTTGCACCTAGTGCGAAACAACGAAAGAATGAAGGAAAGAAGGTTGCTCTTCAAGCTAAAGTCAATGAGCTAGAAGCTCAAAAATCGAAGAGGCACCGTTCTTCGAATCTCGAGAGCCAGATCCTCGACAGGATTGCTTGTTCGAAAACCGAAGAGGCATCACTCTCCGAACTTCAAGAATCAGATTTCCTTGGATAAAGCTTGTCTGCAATCTTCACACGCAACATCAGCTTTCCAGAGACCGCATGCCACTTTTTCAAAGCGTTATGACAAAGTTAAAACATGTGAAGCTTGCAGCTCCCACTACATTGCTATGATCAAGAAGGGTAAAGGAATAACATTATTACTTGCTCAAAAATTGAAGAGGCACCGCCTTCCGAATCTCGAGAGCCAGACTCCCAACATGATTACTTTCTCAAAAATCGAAGAGGCACCTCTCTTCAAATCTTAAGAGCCAAACTCCCAACATGATTGCTTTCGCAAAAATCGAAGAGGCACCGTTCTCCGAATCTCGAGAGCCAAATCCTCGACAAGATTGCTTGTTCGAAAACCGAAGAGGCATCGCTCTCCGAACTTCGAGAATCAGATTTCCTTGGATAAAGCTTGTATGCAATCTTCACACGCAACACCAGTTTTCCAGATACTGCATACCACTTTTTCAAAGTGCTCTTACAAAGTTAAAACACGTGAAGCTTGCAGCTCCCACTACATTGCTACAACCAAAAAGGGTAAAGGAATAGCATTACTACTTGTTGTTAGGGAGACTCCTATATATGTTGACCTCCATCCTCCACAGACAGGCAAATCTGCAAAAATGCTCAACCCTTCCTCATATCTGAGAGGGCACTCCCAACGAAGCCTCTCGAAATACTCAGCTTTCTTCCCCCCAATAATACCTATGCAAACTAGCCACACCAGAGCAAGAGTATCTCATATCATCAAGGTCAAAAGCAAGAGTATCTCATATCATGCTTTTTCCCTATCTTTTCCTTTACCCTTGTTCTTACCTGCAAGACAAAGAGAAAAAGAACAATCAGTCAGCACTTGGAATTAAGTTTCAAGTCAGGAACTGACTGCTTGGAACCTCTTGCCTGACTACTTACCTGGCATTGCTCTCGAGTGCTCTTCTTCAACATCTTATGATTCCAGAAAAGATACCACATCTGTTTGAGGAACAGATAAGGCAAGTGAGAAGGATACAAGGAAGCATGTGGAGACAAGCACAACAGAACACATGCCGATTCATCTATTACTTCGTCAACAGCAAAAGTATCCCATATCATTAAGGTCGAACGCACTATTGATTTGATGTACTTGTTTTGACCCTCAAATTCTTGAGTCGGCCTTATACTCTGGAGGAAACCAGAAAACCCTCAAGCCCAATTCAAGAATAAGCTTGTGGAAAGTTACTTCTTCAAAAGCAAAAGTATCTCATATCATCTCTTCTCCATTTGCTTCTCCTTATCCTTGTTGCTGTTTACGACACAAGGAAAAGAAGAACAATCAACCGGAAGCCGAAGTCAAACCTCTGATCCAGGTTGCTTGCTTAGAAGTCTGATTGCTTACCTTGTTTGTTACCTCTTTCGGCAAATCTCCTAGCTCGGTGACTTGGGGGACTCATACTGTAGGGTTTTGTATTGCACTTGACCAAGCCTGAAACTACAAGTAAGCTTCAAGTGAAATTGATACATTACCTTGTGCATCTTCATCGGTTAAAGATATCACCCCTGGATGGAGGAAAAGTACTTCCAGAGAAAATGTCACATATACGTATGAGACACATAAGGCAAGTGAAAATGATACCACACTTCGGTACTTAGAAGTTTTGTGATTACTCAATGGCTTGGATCTTGCAAGTCTTCAACCGAGGAACTTCCTTCACTCGGGAACTTAGGGGAGCACTGTTTGTACCATACTTGACTAATCCCGAAACTACTGAGCACCGGTCAACGTTATACTGTCAAGGACCCAGAAGAGTTTCCCTCCAACCAGGAGGCCAATCACAGCGCGACACTGTCGACATCAGAAGCCAATCATAGCGCGACACGTGTCAACATCAGAAGCCAATCACAACACGACACGTGTCAATGTCAGAATGAAACTAGAAACTCTCTTCTATAAATATAGATGATTCTCTCACAATATTTCCTAATGTCATTTGTACTAAATCATTAACTAGTACTCACTAAAAGAGAGCTTGAACCTATGTACTTGTGTAAACCCCTCACAATTAATGAGAACTCCTCTACTCCGTGGACGTAGCCAATCTGGGTGAACCACGTACATCTTGTGTTTGCTTCCCTGTCTCTATCCATTTACATACTTATCCACACTAGTGACCGGATCAATCTAGCGAAGGTCACAAACTTAACACTTTCTGTTGTACCAAAGTCCCCACTGATTTTGTGCATCAACAGACACAATACTTTATAATGTTGGTAGGAGAGTAGACGTTAAACTGTGAAGTGGTAGAGAGTTTATGAAGAGTTCCACTTTGGACAGAATTCCCTTAGCATGTCTTGTGTAGCATAGATGAAAGTGAGACTTTATATGAATTATATGTCATCTCGCAATTTAACGTTACCGTGCCAACATTATAAAATATTATGTTAAAACATAAGGTGACAAAGAGTTCATGAAATGTCTCACTTTTGAAATAGTTAAGCATGTGTAAGTATGAACAACTGATTCATGTCATTGGTTTGTAAACAAAAAAAATAATAGGATGTATTGTTATTCATTCAAGAAATTATGTGGAACACTACTTGGTTGCTATAAATTTAACAACTTTTATTTTTACTCAATCATAAATAGACACGTTAGATTGCTTAAGGGAAGGGATCCCCATTTTTTGAAAAAAATGGGGATTAGGTGTGGGGCCCACTCCACATCGAATTTCAACGATCCGAACCGTCTATTTTGTTAGTCTCGATTCATAGATCATCCTTACAAAATATTAGCTAAATCGGAAATGTTTAAGACATCTAATTGGGTTCAAGGAAATGAACAAATACTTTGTTATATAAGAAAAAATGAAATTTGATCTTGATAATTAAATAGGCAAACGGTTTCGGATTGAATTGAATTTTTGCAAGGATGATCTATGAATCTAGACTAACAAAATAGACGGTTCGGATCGTTGAAATTCGATGTGGAGTGGGCCCCACACCTAATCCCCATTTTTTTCAAAAAATGGGAATCCCTTCCCTTAAGCAATCTGATAAACACGTATCTAAATAATTAAAATTATAAACACAAAGTGTTGTTGAATCACAAGCTATTACGTGCCCCTACGTGTGCCCCAATTATATGAAAATACCAAACTGTAAAGTAAATTTCATGTAACAATTGAAAAAGGGGGGTTTATTAAAATATTTTAATTTAGTTGAGATCTACAAAGTGTTTAGAGAAGATCATGTGATGTCTTTTGATTATTCCGAGAATGGAATCGATCTGGGGACCCTGCAAATGGGTGGGAAGGTGTATGTGGCACACTTGCATTGTGCTGGGGGGACACATGGAGCTCTCACAATTCTTGCAGTTGCATACGATGCTCCTGGTCCTCACAATTGTCCAAATTTAAGCGGTGCTAAAATCATGTAAGTGCTTGCAGCAAAAGCACTTAAACCCCTATTATTTATTTATGAAGATTCTCAACTCTGTTTTAATATTTGCACACTCCAACTATACGTACCCCATGATGCATAAATTTTTATGATTACAGAAACACAAACTACACAGTATATTATTTCATGTTTCATAATAAAGATAAATGACAAAATTGATAATTTCACTTTTAAATTATTATTTAAATGATACAAGATAGATACGTGCGACTGTGTTTAAGTATTCTAAAAAATTGTCACTTAATATTACGATCTAGTGATATTCCTCTTCATATGTGACTGTGAGTTTTTATGTTTGATTTTGGTCAAAATAAATTGAAATACATTTTATCTAATCATTGTAAGGATTAACTCCCTTTTTTACCCCATAGTGTAGACATATGCCCAATAAACCAAATGGGTTGTTTGACAAATCGTGCAAAGATGTCGACATAACCAAGCGGTCTAATTGCAATAAATATGGTCCTTTAATAATACGGTTTGAAAATATTCATCTTCATTTGTAAGTGAGAGGTTTTAAGTTTGATTCTTGTCAAAAGCGAATTTGAATCACGTTAGCAATACCACTCCCTACATCCTTAGTATAGATAATATCGATATTGGACTAAAAAAATTACAACAAATATGACAAAGTTGAAATCAAATAGTGCAATTTGTAAAGGGTGGACTGAAATGTTTTTATCTGTTTTAGAATTGAACTAGGATTCTCTTCCCTCATCTTTCCATCTCCTTTCATCCCCTACTCTCACGCTCTCTATTTTGTCTTTCTCTTTTTATAAAAAATTAATATAAGATGTTGACATGACTTAACTATAACCGTTCAAATAGAAAGAAAGGCAAGGGAAGAAACAAAAGAAGATAAAAGAATCTTTTTCCTTTGGAATTTACTGAAGATTAGCCCTATTTTTCGAAGTGGGAAACACCCCAGACTTTGGCAAATAAAATAGAATACAATTTGATGAAAAGAAAAAGAAAATCAAATAATGGAAGTGGGGTAATGTTTTAGGCACGCATGACTTCTGGAGCATAATACATTCATGCCTTTTCACTTTCATAATAAGTTTGCTAGTGAGTAGTGACTTATAATTGTCTTCTTTTTCACTTTGATAAAAAGAAAAAGGAAATCAAATATTCTTTTTCTTTCTTTTTGCTTAATTTACTAGTCGACATCACAAAAAAGAAATATTTATTAAGAGTACTATTTAAATATAATACGTGTTCTTTAGAAATCTTTTCTTTTTCCATCTAATCAACTAGAAGTTGCTTTCTTGGTCCCAAAGATGGAAAGACGACCGAAGAAAAGCACTGTTCATTGGCCATTCATATATCATTTCATACTTTTCACTTTCTTCGTTTATATATAACATTAAATGTTACGAGTATGGAATGATATGAACTTTCAAATTATTTGATTTTATAAATTCAGACCGTCTAATGTTTATGACAATTAGTATTATGTAACACAAAAGGCAGGTGAAATGGATGGCCATACCTTGAATGAGAACCACCAGTCTCTATATTATTTTATACTTTTGTGAAACATAATATTAATGAAGAAAAGAAAATAAATTTATAGCTCAAGTGGTCGCCACATTGGAAGTCCTAGCGAGGTTCAATCATTTTCATTTTCACTATCGCTTGTTAAATGAAGAAAAAAAAATTCAGAAGAAAAATTCTTTGTAATTGAATAATGAAAATGACATTGATGTTAATCAATAATACACATACACGCAAACCCTACATAGCTAATATATTTTGTTAAGTTGTTTCTTTTGTTGTCTTGTAAATGTTTTTAATGTACTGTTGTAGTCCAAATTTGCTATTTTGATAGATAAAAAACCACTAGTAATACAAAAAATTAAGTACAATTAACTTATTTCATACATGTGCACGTACATTTGCAGGGATAAGGAGGCTGCAGTACTACCCATGTAGTGACCAGTAGGGCCGCTGGATGAAGCGGTCCACTCGGAGCAACTGCTTCCAATCAAGTAATTTCGATCTTAAGCTGCAGCCTGCAGTTGTATATATTTGAACAAATATATTGTAAAGATGAAGAAGAATATAATGAAGTAGAGAGAGAAAGTTGTTCTTTTGCCTCTCATGTATTATTTCTCTCACTTTCACTTTTTCACTACTAGAATGAAACTTTTTGTAACTTTAAAATCGACTTGGATTGTCTGCCCTCCCCTATCTCATACTCTTCTCATTCCTTCATATTTTTGTGATCACGGTTAAGCCACGTCAACATTTTATATTCTCATTGCTTTTTGCTTATTATTTCTATAAAAAAATCAATATAAAATGTTGACGTGGTTTAACCGTAACCACAGAAATACAAGAGGACGGGAATTGTATTGGATGGGGAGAGCAGACAATCCAGGTCCCTTTAAAATTGTGATACATCATAGCATATGATATCATCCGCATCATCAATTTGGGTATGAGCCATAAGATAATAAGTTTGGTAATATTATTTTTTATCTTCCCCCACTAAACGAAATTTCTAGTTCCATCCTTTACGGTAGGCACGGTGGTTTATGCTCCTAATCGTTCTTCATGAACAACTAAGTTGCTTTCAAGACAACCCACACAAACCTACTTGCTTAATTAAAGAAATTACACCTTTATAATATATTATCCATTCGTTAAAGATAATGAAAGTAGATGGCTAACTTCAAAACTTGAGTCTTTCCTAGACAAATCATATTACAATAAAGTTATCCGATCACAATTTTAATTAATCAAGTTGTGGAATATCATAACATCTCTAATGATGTCCGACAACATGGCAAAGTGTGGCAATATGATGGGTCATGCCTTCAGATAGAACACTAGAGTCCAAATCTGCAATGCTTGGACTTTACAACTGAATTGCATTTTTCGAGCAGTTATTCGATACATTATGCAATACATTCTACAACAGTTTATTATATATCGTATTTTATTTTGTCAATTTAACCATACATTTGTTGATACAATGTAGTCCTCGTGTAGTTGGTCATATTATTCTCACAGGCAGTAAAAGAATGAGCTTAAGCTAACACAAATTTTTTGATTATTTATCAATAATCAATGACAAATATATATATATATATATATATATATATATATATATATATATATATATAATATACAAGTATTATATGCTAATAAACAATAAATTGCCACTAAGTATATTGACTGAATATATATGAACGAAATTAATATTAAACAAACAATATAATGATCGAGGCTTGCGTACCGCAATGTTTTTGAAAGAGAATTTCGTCCTTACTCAGGTTGTGGGATTTTAGTAGGAGAGATGCATTTTTTGTGTTATATATATTAATTATCACACTCCAAAACACAAACCAAAGGTTTAAGCCCAAATTTCCTCTCCAAAATCCATTTACCAATCACTTGGTAAGAATGACAAAGTATTACGAAGTGTGAGAAAGGTTTCAACTTGACCAATGTGGGACAAATGAGTAATAAGTAAATTTTCACAAAAAAAAAACTTCAACAAATGTTAGTTAATTAGAAGATACACCTACATCGATCTAGCACCAAAATTAGTAATATAATTACTTTGGTTTGTTGATTTTACGTAAGGATTTAGGTTAGAAACTTTACATGCACTACTCTTCAACAACTTGTCAGTTGTCACACAATAATAGTCTCTTAATTATTTAGGAATTAGTAATTAAGAATTAGTTGGGTGGCAAATCTGTTGGAATTCATTAGGTTTATTTAGGAAATTAATTAGAGATTTGATTTGATTTTGTAATAGGGTATTTTTGGCATTTAAGCATTAGGGTTTCTTAGGTTTATTGCTCTATAAATAGAGCTTGTAATTTAGTTTGAGAACAAGTAATTCACAATGTAGCCTCTTAGGGTTTTGTAGCCGTTTCGGCATTCTCGTTCGTTTAATAATATTCTTATTATTTTGTTAGTCTTGTTTGTTGCGCACTCTGATATTCAACTTGGTATCAGAGCAGGTTTGATCCTTCGGGATTTAATCTGCTTCTGTTTGCTCGTATCAGTTTGATATCATTTTGCTGTCCTGTCTAGTTTAGGTTCGTGAAAATTGTTTTTTTTCTGGTTTGGTTTTGGGATCTTGTTTCTGCCTTGATTGGTTTAGACTGTTTATTTGTGGGTAGTTTGATATAAAAAAAAAAAAAAAGTAAAACTAGAGTCTCGCCGCCGCATGCTGCATGGAGACCCATCCGTCTCACCGCCTGTGTGGAATCTGCATCAGAACCATAACATGCACCACCATCTCCGCTGCTACATCCATTGGTCCACGATCAACCAGCCCTTCCCGCACCAGACCTGCCGCACACCACCGTTGATGCTCGACCTGAGAACACCAAACTCGGATCGAGTTCGTCCTCGCCTTGTACTCCGCTGCTCTGATTGCATCTCACCAGCCACCTCACCACATCGTTTCCTGCACTGTATCCGCACCCTCTGCACCTCGCGCGTTTTGCACTAGAGTTCCTGCGCATGTTTGCACAGAAAGGGAAAGGAGGAAGATGGGGAAAAGAAGAAGAAAAGAAAAAAAAGAAAAAAAAGTAAAACTAGAGTCTCGCCGCCGCATGCTGCATGGAGACCCATCCGTCTCACCGCCTGTGTGGAATCTGCATCAGAACCATAACATGCACCACCATCTCCGCTGCTACATCCATTGGTCCACGATCAACCAGCCCTTCCCGCACCAGACCTGCCGCACACCACCGTTGATGCTCGACCTGAGAACACCAAACTCGGATCGAGTTCGTCCTCGCCTTGTACTCCGCTGCTCTGATTGCATCTCACCAGCCACCTCACCACATCGTTTCCTGCACTGTATCCGCACCCTCTGCACCTCGCGCGTTTTGCACTAGAGTTCCTGCGCATGTTTGCACAGAAAGGGAAAGGAGGAAGATGGGGAAAAGAAGAAGAAAAGAAAAAAAAGGAAGCCCCACACGGGCAAGGAAAAAAAAAAGCTTTTAGTTAGAAGTTTTGGGGCCCACGTATTGTTGTTTTTGGGCTTGTATCTCTAGCTTGTTGTTGCCTTCTACAATGATCATTCGAGTGCTTGGATTGGTAACCACTCGAATGACGTTGTGTACATGGTGAATTGGAATTTTTGCTTGTTTGTTTAGGTTTGTTCGGAAGTTGGAAACCTTGCACTGGCATTGGCATGGAAATCTTGCATTGGCACTGGCATGGAATCTTGCACTGGCACTGGCATGGAAATCTTGCACTGGCACTGGCATTGGAATTTGGAATCTTGCACTTGCACCGATAGAATTTCGTATTGAAATTGGCATCGGAAGTTAGCATAACAAAGCTTGCATCCACATCATCTGTTGACAAACTCATGTCGTATACCGCCATGAGTTTGACGGGGGGTGTTGGAATTCATTAGGTTTATTTAGGAAATTAATTAGAGATTTGATTTGATTTTGTAATAGGGTATTTTTGGCATTTAAGCATTAGGGTTTCTTAGGTTTATTGCTCTATAAATAGAGCTTGTAATTTAGTTTGAGAACAAGTAATTCACAATGTAGCCTCTTAGGGTTTTGTAGCCGTTTCGGCATTCTCGTTCGTTTAATAATATTCTTATTATTTTGTTAGTCTTGTTTGTTGCGCACTCTGATATTCAACTAAATCTAGCTTCTCGAATCTCCCTACGAAAATAAATCATGCCTTGTTTACATACCTAGCTATTAGCTCGTTTAAGTTTTTAATTAGTTCACAAATGAAGATATTGTGGACGAATCAGAAGGACAAATTGTGTCAAAGCTTTTGCATCATGCATGTTAGGTTGGTAGTGAGTCAAATCATCGAACTTACGTTTCTCTATATGCTGCACTAATGCTCATCTAACTCATCTGTGCCGGTTACTCGATTTGAACCTCCACAAATTTCGGGTAGCAGGCTTCAATCTATATGAGATTTGAACAAAATATTTGTTTTTGTTTAATCTTTACTACTCTTTTTAATTCAGGAAACATCATTTTTGTTTGGTGCAATCAAATCTTTTTTGGCTACTGGTTGTTAATTAGTTTAGTTTGAAGCTATACATGTATTTATTAAATGTAAAAAAAATCAGAAAGAATTAATTAAAAATGTAGTTTCCTTATGGATTACCTATATTTTCACCAGATTAAGTTTTGTTTTTGGTGGTCCTCTCGAAGATGCAAACTCATTACAGTACAAATTATGGAGAACGATGTAAGACATATTTTGAAATCACAATAACAAGACATTAGGATCACGAATAAATCAAATTAATATAAAATAGAGATCAACTAATTATATTAAAACATAAAATACAAGGGCAAACGTATATATGTCACATCTCGGCCCGGACACCCACCACATCCCGGGCTCGACTCTGCTGTAGCACGATATTGTCCGCTTTGGGCCCCAACCACTCCTTCACGGTTTTGTTTCTGGGAACTCACAAGAGAACTTCCGAATGGGTCACCCATCTTGGGATTGCTCTCGCTGCGATCTCGCTTAACTTCGAAGTTCCGATGGAACCCGAAGCCAGTGAGCTCCCAAAAGGCCTCGTGCTAGGTAGAGATGAGAATATACATATCAGGCATAAATGATCCACTCCCCTGGGCAATGTGAGATGTTACAATATAGTTTCAACACTTTTGAGCATATGAAGTATATACAAGGAGAAATTAGGTTCTCATCCCTCATTTTGCTATTTCATTGATTAAAACCTTATTCATTTTCAATTTTTTATCAAGGTCCTTAGGTATTAATAATATCATTAATTATTTCAATAATAAAATATTTTTACCTAAAAATATTCATTTAGTGTTAAAAATGTTACAATTAGTATATTTATATTTATGGCTAAATTTTTTATCATATATTTTTATTTTTAGTTTGTACCCATTTTTAATTTGCAAACCTTTTTTAATTTGTACCAATTTTCTTTTTAGTTTTAATTTGTACCCATATATTAATTAATTTAGAAGCCAGAGAAAATTAAGGCAAAAGATTGACACATTTACCTATTTCGTTCTTGATTCTGCAAAATACACAATGGATGTAATCGAGTTTTGGAGAATCGTCGAACCAACTGCAAATTGCCTGATTGTTACACATTTGGGCATAAACAAATCATGTGAAAAAAACCTGCATTGCTTGCCAAAACATAAAATACACAAAATACATATAGTTTCAATAGTTTTGGCCATATGAAAATATGTTGGAAGTACTTTATGATTTGTTATAGTACTAATTTATAATTGGTGAGTGATTTCCTAAAATTTCCATTGGGCAAAAGTATTCACCATATAAATTAGAATTCTGATTTTTCAAAATAATCCTTTAGAACAATATTAAATAACCGTTTTGTTGGATATTCAATAATTCTCAAAAGATTAAATCAAACACAAAAGTATGTCGTTATTGACATTGGACAATAGAGTTCTCAAAAGAGGAAATATGGTTATTCAGTTATTCGATAGGGATCAAAATGATCAATTAGTAAACTGATGCCACTTTCCAATTTTATCTCAAAAGACAATTATCATCATAATCAAAATTGATGACCAAACAAAAAACATTGGTTTAAGCAAAATAAACCAATACATCTTTAAATCAAAATTTAATCAATGTTATCTAATAAAAGCCATTAGTATTGAGAATTTGCATAAAATAAGAACATATTGGACCCATAAATTTGTACAATAATCGGTATTAATAGATGTGCACAAATCAGTGAAACAATATCACATAACAAAACTAGTTTTGAAGTGCCAAAATTCATTAGTACTACTTTAGCTTGCAAATTCACTAAAAACTCAATTCTCTTTAGATTGTCGTAAAAATTTTTAGGTATGCACTAGACATATATGACTACTTTTTTTGAAAAATTTCATGATTTTTAAATTGTACAAGAGAGTAAAAAAAAAAACAAATTCGAAAAAAAGATGTGCTATATAAACTATACAAAATCTCCAATAGCTGCCTGAGATTAAAATATCACTAAATATTCTTTGTTCAACCGATATGTGACACACCTCGACCTAAATCAAGGCATGCTGGTCATCACGTGAGAGTGACGTAACCATGTGCACAGTGCGGAAGCAAAAGAGATACAAGGGAAATACGACTGAATAAAAACCAACTACTAGCAGTACTAGCTAAGATAGAGTGCTAGTGCGAGATTAAGTGTGAAATACATAACCAGAGCATAAATAGTCTAAGTGCAATCAAGCAGGATAAGTACTAATTATAAAACATTCAAGGGTGATCCTACATTTATGATGTTCTGTCAGAACCCCCGTCGAAATCTTCGTGATCCATCAAAGCACTTCTACCTAAAACCTGGAGGGGCTCAAAACAGAAAGTGTGAGTGGGCAAAAACAAAACTTTTCAAAATCATTTCATTTCTCAAAAGTTCTAACCCCTCGCTGTAAAACCTGTATAACTTCCTAGAATAATAATAATAATAATAATAGGTTGTATCAGAAATTATATTCAAGATGAAAATCCATAGAAGTATACCATGCCAAAGTATCTCAATGCAATGCTATAAGTAATCCAAGCAAAACATATCAATGTCAAATATCGCATCAGCCAAATCCCTCTAAATCAATCTGCATGGCTGAGTATATAGCTCATAACCAATCTCAATCATATCAATCAAATCATGCACACGAGTCGGAACCACCTAAAGTGGTATGTACGACAAGACTAGGTGTAAAGTAAATATGCTCTAGTGCTACAATCACATGGAGGCTGTGCGAATGATCGCGGGTCACCTACCGGAACCACCTAAAGTGGTATGTACGACAAGCCTGTGCACCTAAATTGGATCCAAGGTGAGCATATGGTGCGGGAGGTGAACATCACGTGAAGGACTGTGCCTTAACTCTGGGCGGGAACACTAACACCGAGGTGCAAGTTTATGAGCTCTCAAAACATCACATCATCTCTCACATAATTACATGCAACTACTAATCATAATTACATGCAACTACTAATGCATAAATAAAATAGGCGGATACTTTGCATGGCATTTCAAAACGTATAATCATTCAAATTCATTTTCTAGGAAAAATCTCAAGTATATAGGTATATATGAAAAACTAAAAGCCCACTCACTGGTATGTCGAAGGGTCGTAGCCCCCAAGCCTCGATTGATGGCGCTCGTCCTCAGGATAGTTCTCACCTATATTCGAAATAACTGAATAAATGTTATTTAAAGCACATACACAAAACTAGAAAATAACTTTTCATACATTGCTCAAATGGGGTATTTGAATATACCACCATGATCTACTCATCCTCAGGAACATCCCCATATTTTTAGAAAAATTTTCAACCTCCCACACGCCGGCCAAGGCACGGCCAGACGCACCCCCACGAGCGGCCAAACCCTAACTGAAACTTAACTGCCGTTAGGAACATTCCGTTAAATCTTAACAGAAGTTAACGGTGTTACCTGACGCCGTTAGAATATTCTATTAGACTTGATGGAATATTCTCCTTCATCTTCCTTGGTTTGCCGGAGAATTTCGCCGGCGCCGCTGCGATTGCCGGAAACTGGAAAATATAAGAACCTTCATATCTTTTTCATTTTTATACCAAAATCCATGAAATTTGTACCAAAATGAAGCTTACAACGAGAAGAGCAAAACCTTACCAATTTAAAGCCCTAAAATCCACGGGATTTCATCGGAGAACGATCGATAATCCGGCCAAACTTGAAACTTGCCAAACTCAACTTCCCGACGTCCAAAACACTTCGTTTTTCTTCTCCGAGCTTCGTGAAGATGTCCTAAAGCTCACTAGCAGCTTAAAATCTCCTAAAAACTTTGAAATCACAAGTGTATGAACATTGTATCAAAACTGGGATTTCTGGTTCTCGGAAAACAAGGTCTTCACGTCAAACTAAGGGCATGGATGACCACCAGGACTCACGAGGAACACAAAAACAACCTCCTTGACGTCGATCTGCGAAGATAGGGTCTGGTTTGGGTGTTGTCCATACGAGTGTACGGAAATGGTAGAAAATACAAGGGAAGGAGAGAGAGAAGGTCAACGGGAAAGGGTTTGTGTGAGTGTGTGTGGTCCAGCTGGGTCACCAATCAAAACAAACCTTAAGTCCTTAAGTTTTAATTGGGTCCAATTAATTAGGAATAAAGCTAATTGGCCCCTATTTCCTTAGTCCAATCTACACAACACCACGAAACGCTTAAGGGTAGAATGGTCAATTCACACCATTGATAAAATATTTTGGGACGAGTTGTGACAATATGCATGAAAATTTTCAAAAATAAGGAAACATACAAAGATGTTATTTCCCAAAATTTCATAATTTTTGAGATTTTATAAGTGTACTAAAAGAAAATTAGAAATGGGATGTGCTGCAGAAACGGCAAAACTTCTGCAGTACGTACCCGAGACTAAATAATTCACCAAAAATTCAATTTTTTCTCCAATGTTTATGAAAATTTCCAGAAATGAAGTAGACATATAAATTTACTGTCACCCAAAGTTCCATAATTTTTGCAATCTTAAAAGTGGGCTAAAAATAAAATCGAAATGGAATGTGCTGCAGAAGCTGCGTAAATTCTGCAGTATAGTCCCGAGGTTAAAAATTCACCAATAAGTCATTTTCAAACCAATGTGCATGAAAATTTCCAGACCTGAAATAAACATCTCAATGTATATCATACTAAAAGTTCCTGAATTTACGAGTTACATATATATATATATATATATATATATATATATATATATATAATATATCAAAATACTGTCACAAATAGACTATGGTGTAGAATTCCAGCAACATAGTGTAACACTTCAAATTTACCATAAATTCATTTCTTGTCAAAAAAAATACCAGCGTCTATAATTCATTCGATATTACAAAATGACAAAATTTCATAATATTTGGAGTTATGGAAGTCTATCAAGATCAGAAACAAAAATAGAACATCATAGTCTTGTTTTTAAAACAACCTTTAGCATGTCCATTGTGATATATCAAAATCACTTCTAAGATAAGAAAACACTTCAAAAGTGAAACCAAAATGGCCACGGCATTAATGTGTGTATTTGAGGAATTTCTCAAAATCAATTGGGTCTCAAGTTATCTAATTTTATGTTTGAAGACGAATATCAGTAAACACAAAGGACAAATGTAGTAGACATGAACTGAAATCTAATTACATATATCAAATGAAGGAAAAATTTGATTTATTAATCCATTACTCAAAATTATGCAGCAGATTAGAACAAACGACAATTAAAAGTGATTGAAGAAAATCCTCACAACCCCAATTCTGGGCATAAAAACTTAACATGTGAACGAGATATTATATGTACATATAGCTCAATCTCCTTAGGATCGCAAGATTTGGGAATTGAAAAGGGTTCTCAAACCTTTCTAATTTATGCAGACTGAGTTCACACATTCATCCAAGATATGAATGAACATGTGTGCCTGCCTAAAACATGTTAGTGTCATGGCATCCAAATTCAGAATTTTAAATCATGAAATCCTATACAATGGCTCACCCAGGAAGTCAGTATCCATAAGGTCAATTTGATCCATCAACTCAAAATAATATGAATACAAGCAAACTTACCAAATTTAAAAATTTAAAGGCAATAAGCGGAAGCAAGAAAAAAAAAACCAGAATCATATCACTAAAGCATGATTAGTCGAACCAATATTATATATATATATATATATATATTTTATTTATTTATTTATTTATTTATCTTAATTTTAGGGTTTATAGGAGACAAAGAAACCTGAAAATACTCACTTCTTTATGCCTTATCCATGAAAGCAAAACAAACCCATTCCTAATAATTAAGCGAGAGCCAAAAGGGAAAAATAAAATTTCATGAATACTATTTAGCGGCATGGATGGAGCCAATGAAGGTTCACTGGGGGCAAACGCCTCCACTCAAGTAATTCGTTTGTTTAGTTGCAGACTACAATTATATAATATACATGGGTTATTGTGAACACGAAAATTTCCTGAAACGAAAGAGACAAGAACAACGTGCACAAACAAATATTTGTATTTTGATGATTTTGGGTTACAATCTCTCTCAAATTTGATCATCTGATTCGATCTCCGTAAGGTGTTGATTTGTGGATGTTTCGTTGATCCAAGGGCCGTTGAGGCTTGATCTTGGATGAACTGTTGGAAGTTTCTTCAAGGGGCCGTGGGCTTAACCTTTGAAGGTGGATTTGAGCGGATCTTCAAGGAGCCGTTGGGGCTTGATCTTGAGGATGAATGTTTCTTCAAGGGCCGTTAAAGCTTGATCTTGAATAACGGTGATGAACGGATCTTCAAAGGCTTTTGGGCTTGATCTTGAAGAACAGTGATGAACGGATCTTCAAAGGCTTTTGGGCTTGATCTTGAAGAACGGTGGCTTGTTGATCTAAGGGCCGTCGGGGCTTAATCTTGGAAGAACGATGAACGAAGAACGAAGAACGAAGAAGGCTTTCTTCAAGGGCCGTCGGGGCTTGATCTTGAAGGTGGATGATTGTTGATCCAAGGGCCGTCGGGGCTTGATCTTGGATGAACGATGAACGAAGGATGAAGAACGAAGAAGGCTTTCTTGATTCTTCGGGATGAACGGATGATGAATGATGAACACTTTCTTCATGGGCCGTAGGGGCTTGATCTCGAATTGGTGGAAGTTCTTCAAGGGCCTTTGGGGCTTGATCTTGAATTGGTGATTGTTGATCCAAGGGCCGCCGGGGTTTGATCTTGGAAGAACGATGAACGAAGAACGAAGAACACTTTCTTCAAGGGCCGTCAGGGCTTGATCTTGAATTGGTGGATGATTGTTGATCCAAATGGCCGTTTGGGCTTGATCTTAGGATGAACGATGAACGAAGAACGAAGAACGAAGAGAGCTTTCTTGATTCTTTGGGAACCTGGATGCTTGAGAGCTTCGGAGTTTCAGAGCTTCAGAGCTTACTTAATGATTTTTTGGTTCCCCTAAATGAATGAATTAGCCTTCTATTTATAGAAATTTCCAAGGCCTAATTTTGAATATAATATTCCAGATGAAATAAGTCATTTCTGCCAGATGTTGACACGTATCCTATTTGATGATTTTTCCAACTTATTTCGATTTTTTTGTTTAGACATACGCTACGTGTAGAATTTATGTAATACATGAGCGTCAAAACTTTGATTTATCGGTCAACATTTATTTACCGAAATTTCGATGTCTACAAATGCCCCCACTTCAAGGCGTGTCGTATACATGTGCTTGTCACGTGTAGGAGATGCGTTTTGAAGTCCCTTACTGTAGATGTCGATCCAAGGGCCATCGAGGCTTGATCTTGAATTGGGCTGGAGATTTCTTCAAGGGCCGTTGAGGCTTAATCTTGAATTGGGCTTGAGATTTCTTCAAGGGTCGTCGAGGCTTGATCTTGAAGGTTGAATTTGGACCACAAAGAGCTTCATGTGGTAGATGATCTTTGGCTTTGGTAGTGGATGAATTGGCACATATTTGTTTTTTGCGCTTGTTGACTTTCCACAGCTTTGATCTTGAACTGGGTTTAATTCAAGGGTGGTGGACACTTGATCTTGAATCGGTCTTGTGATTTTTTCCAGGGCCGTCGAGGCTTGATTTTGAATTTGGCTGGAAGCTTCTTCAAGAGCCGTTAAAGCTTGATTCTTGAGGGTTGACTCGAACACATGACAAGCAGGCACGAGGTGAAGGTGACGACTTGTTGCTCTGTTCAATCTTTCTAATTCACACCTGAGCAGTTTGGTCAACGGTATGATCTTCAAGATTGATGGGCTCTTCTTCCAGTTGGTGACTTGATCTTTAAGGATTTGATTCAAGGGTGGTGAAACGGCACATGCAGTCCACAACGCCTAGTAAGTCGACCCAAGAATTTGAGGGTCAAAACGAGTTCACCGTCCAGAGTGATTGCAACCCTGATGATATGAGATACTTTTGATTTTGAAGAAGTAGCGGATGAATCAGCACGTGCTTTGTTGCACTTGTCTCCACATGCTTCAAGGTATCATTTTCATTTCCTTTATCTGTTCCTCAGGCAGATGTGGCATTTTCTCGAGTTCCTCATCTCAGACTCCTTCTGCTAAGTTGACTATGCAGGCTGCATTCTTCTCTGCTTGTTTCTTCTGCACGTTGTCTCCACATGCTGCAAGGTATCATTTTCACTTGCCTTATCTGTTCTTCAGGCAGATGTGGCAGCTTCTTTGGAAGTACAGCAGCAGTGAGAGACGAGTACTCGAGAGCAGTGCTAAGTAGGCAATCAGTGAAGGGTTCCAAGCAGTCGGTTCCTTACCCGAGTTTGAGTGGAGGTTCCGGCATATTGTTTTCTTTATCCTTGTCTTTGCAGGTAAGAACAATGACAAAGGAAAGGACGGGGAGAAAGCATGATATGAGATACTCTTGCTTTCTACCCTGTTCATATGAGATACTTTTGCTTTGGTGTCATTTGTTTGCAGAGGTACCCCAAGGAATAAGAAACATTGAGTAACTCGAGAGGCTTCGTTGGGAAAGCATTCTCGGAGATGAAGAAAGGTTCTCGGAGATGAAGAGAGGTTTTCGGAGATGAAGAAAGGTTCTCGGAGATGAAGAAAGGTTATGTATGTCTGCCTTGCTATGGAAGGTGAAGGTGGACAGTTATAGGAAGTCTTTTAATACTTGTAGAGGTACTATTCTTTCACTCGTGTCGGCAACCAATGCGTGATTGATCGGTATGGCTTCACGTGCTTTCTTCTTTATCAGAAATCTTTGACAAATTGTCCGTAATTTCCGCCAAGCTGAGTGTGCATGTGACAGGTGTTGACGAGGCTGAAAAAAGACTGGCGCCTCTTCGATATCTGGGATTGGCGCTTCGACAAATTGCCTGTGATTTCCACAAAGATGAGTTTGCGCATGACGGGTGCTGACGAGGCTGAAAAAGACTGGCGCCTCTTCGATATCTGGGATTGACGCTTTAACAAATTGCCCGTGATTTCTGTAAAGCTGAGTTTGCGCGTGACGGGTGCTAACGCGTCTGGAAAAGCAAGATGCTTCTTCGATTTCTGAGCTTGCCTCTTCGATTTTTGAATTGGCCTCTTCGAATTCTGAGCTCGCTTCTTCAATCTCTGAAATCCCGTCGAGTGTTGATTTTTATAGAGGCACGCACTTCGTTTCAAAGCACACTTGAATTTTTTGCTTGTAGAAAACTCTCTTCTTGCACTTCTAAGATCTTGATTTGTCCGACTTCTTCTTTCTTCAACACCTTTGAAAATGTCTGGACCCTCCGACCGTTGTCTTGATTTGAACCTTGGTGAAGAGGCAGTCCCGCATTCTCCAGACAACATATGGCGCCCATCATTCATATCCCCTACTGGTCCTCTTACCGTTGGGGATTCGGTGATGAAGAATGATATGACCGCTGCGGTGGTGGCCCGGAACCTTGTCACTCCAGAGATAACAGACTACTTTCCAAACGGTCTGATGAGTTGGCTGTTAAGGATTCTCTGGCTCTTAGTGTGCAGTGTGCAGGTTCTGTGTCTAATATGGCCCAACGCCTATTTGCTCGAACCCGTCAAGTTGAATCCTTGGCGGCTGAAGTGATGAGCCTCAAACAGGAGATTAGGGGGCTTAAGCATGAGAATAAACTATTGCACATAGCTATGCTACAAACATGAAGAGGAAGATTAACCAGATGCAGGAATCTGATGGTCAGATTTTACTTGATCATCAAAGGTTTGTGGGTTTGTTCCAACAGCATTTGCCTTCGTCTTTTGGGGCTATACCGCGTAATGAAGCTCCAAATGATCAACCTCCGGTTCCTCTTCTGCCTGGAGTTCCGCCGAGTGATGAGGTGCCACCTGATCAATGAAGGCTTTTGTTTGTTTGCACCTTTTTTTATTTTTTATTTTTTGGTATGTAAATGTTCCGTCTGTAATTTTTTCCAGAGAAATCAATGAAATGGACTTTATTTCTCTCAATGCATTTGTTTTTTTTTCTTCATATGGTGCAATCCGCAACATCCCTTTTTTTTAATTTTTTAATTTATTTAATTTTTAATTAATTAATTTATTTTTAATTTTTAATTTTTATATTATTTTTTTTTCTTTTCAGATGGTGCAATCCGCACCATCCCCCCTTTTATTATTATTTTTTTTTTCTTTTCAATGGTGCAATCCGCACCATCCCTTTTTTTTATTATTTATTTATTTATATATATATATATATTTCTTATATTATTTTATTATATCTTTTTTTTTCTTTTCAGATGGTGCAATCTGCACCATCACCTGTTTTTTTAATTTATTATTTATTGATTTTATTTTATTTATATATATATATTATATATTTTTTTTATTATTTTTTTTTTCTTTTCAAATGGTGCAAATCCGCACCATCCCCCCTTTTTTTTAATTATTTTTTTATTATTATTTTTTTTCTTTTCAATGGTGTAATCCGCACCATCCCTTTTTTTTAATTTATTATTATTTATTATTATATATATATATATTTTATATGTTATTTTATTATACTTTTTTTTTTCTTTTTAGATGGTGCAATCCGCACCATCCCCCCCTTTTTTTTTTTTTTTTTCTTTTCAGATGGTGCAATCCGCACCACCCCCTTTTTTTTAAATTTATTTATTTATTTATTTTTTATTTTATTTTATTTTATATTATTTTTTCTTTTTAGATGGTGCAAACCGCACCATCTTTTTATTTTATTTTATTTGTTTTTTTTAAATCATCACCCTTTTCTTTTTTTTTCTATAAATACCCCCATATGTTGCTTGGCAATGGGCAGAAGATTGAGCAGAGGGAGGATGCAGACGGACGGAGAACTGCAGTAGAGGCTTCATGACCGGTTAGTCGTTTGACGGCGGTCATTGAAGTCTTTTCGTTGATTGGAGCATGGTGGCCAGAGTGACGAAGCTGGTGCTGGCAGTCTTGCTGCTTGGAGCTTGAGGCAGAATGTAATGCGTTGAGTTTCATGACCGGCTAGTCATTTGACGGCGGTCATTGAAGTTTCTTTGTCGTTTGAAGCATGGTGGCCAGAGTGACGAAGCTGGTGTTGACAGCCTTGCTGCTGCCCTTGCCGCTTAGAGCTGGAGGCAAAATGTAATGCGTTGAGCTTCATGACCGGCTAGTCGTTTGACGGCGATCATTGAAGTTTCTTCGTCGATTGGAGCATGGTGGCCAGAGTGACGAAGCTGGTGCTGGCAGCTTTGCTGCTTACCGTTGCTGCTTGCAGCTTGAGGCAGAATGTAAAGCGTCGAGCTTCATGACCGGCTAGTCGTTTGACGGCGGTCTTTGAAGTTTCTTCGTCGATTGGAGCATGGTGGCTAAAGTGACGAAGTTGGTGTCGACGGTCTTGCTGCTTTGTGCTCGAGGCAAAAATGTAAAGCGTCGAGCTTTATGACCGGCTAGTCGTTTGACGGCGGTCATTGAAGTTTCCTCGTTGATTGGAGCATGGTGGCCAGAATGTACTGCTTGGAGCTCGTTCCAGTACGTCGCTTTTATCGTGTGGGGTTGTGCAAAAGACTGCAGCGAGTTTATGATGTGTAGTGCCTTTTATTGCAACTTTCCTCGGAGGTGACGTCGCCGTGCACACTGACCATGCCGCTTGCTAACTCATTCCTTTAAAGAAATAAAGTATTCGTGCGGGTCAGGAGCGTTGATGTTGCCTTTTATGCTCGTGCAGACCAGGAGCTTTGTGCTATGCAGTTTAGACTCGTGCGGGCAAGGAGCTTTGGTTCGTGCAGTTTAGGCTCGTGCGAACAAGGAGCATTGGTGTTGCCTTTTATGCTCGTGCATACCAGAAGCTTTGTGCCATGCAGTTTAGACTCGTGCGGGCGAGGAGAATTGGTGAATTTGTCAAGCAATTTTGGAAAGGCGTTCCTCACAATCTTCATAATAAGGAGCCTTGACCGCGTGATTGAAGAAGTCTTCGGGTAAGAAGTCGCGCATTGTGATGGCAACAGACGATCTTTGTGTCGTAATTTCATCATCTTCAACACGTTCACGTTGCTTTGAAGGTTGACAAGAGCTGTTTTGCCCCATTTCCGATTGGCGGACTTGTGAAGGAGACGTATGCTTCTTGTGCAATTTCTTAGGAGTGACTTGAGTCCATCCTTCAACTTTGCTTGTCTTGAAGGATGCCCCCGGAGGTTGAGGTAAAAATTTTGAGTCGGAAGAGCCAGAAGTGATGGTGGTATAGTTTGACTTCACCACATCGTCAAGATCTAGCTTGATGATTCCTTTCTGAGCCAGCTTCATGATGAGATCTTTCAGCACGAAGCACTTTTCTGTCGGATGACTGATGAAGCGGTGGAATTTACAATACCTTGGACTGTCGGTGCGATTCATCTCTTCTGGCCGTCTGCACTCAGGCAAGCCGATCACCTTCTTTTCCAGCAAGTCTTCTAACATGGCAACCACATCAGAGTCGGGGAATGGATAAGTTTTCTCCTCAAGCTCCTTCAAAGTGCATCTACGCATCTCTTGATCACGAAAGCCTTCGGCTTGAATCGCCTTGCCTCGTGTAGGGATTTTGACGGGAGCTGTGTTGACTGTCATTGCTTCCTTGGTGGATTTCCCCGTAACCTTCTCCACCTTTGTCTCAAGATCTTTGTCGTTCTTGTAGTCGGCGATCGGTTCCTTCTTCCCATGATGGGTGATGCTCAACTCCATGTTATGGGCGCGGTGGCCAATTCCTTGAAGGTCCGTGGTTTAATGCCTTGAAGGATGTATTGCAAACCCCATTGCATGCCTTGGATGCACATCTCGATTGAAGAAGTTTCCAAGAGCCTGTCTTTACAGTCGAGGCTTAGAGTGCGCCATCTGTTGATGTAGTCAATGACTGGCTCGTCCTTCCACTGCTCTGTGCTCGTCAATTCTAGCATGCTCACAGTGCGGCGGGTGCTGTAGAAGCGGTTGAGGAATTCCCGCTCCAATTGCTCCCAGCTGTTGATGGACTCAGGCTCTAGGTCCGTGTACCACTTAAAGGCGTTTCCTTTTAGCGAGCGCACAAACTGCTTGGCGAGGTAGTCCCATTCGGTCCCTGCGTTGTTGCAAGTTTCAACAAAGTGGGCAACGTGCTGTTTCGGGTTTCCCTTTCCATCAAATTGCATGAACTTTGGCGGCTGATAACCCTTCGGCATCCTTAAGGCGTCGACCTTCTTTGAATACGGCTTCGAGTACAACCCGGATGTATTTGAGCTCCATTCGTACTGTGCCTTGATGGTGTTGGTGATCATCTCTTGCAGCTGCTGGATAGAAAGAGATCCCATGAGTGCCGCTGCTTAGTCTGGCTCTGGCTTCACATCAATTCTCTCTACCGTAGGCTTATCTTCTGGGTTAGGGTTCTCGCTGTCCTGTGGCTCCAGTCGGCTGACGAGTGCAGCGATTTGCAAGTCTTTTTCTTCCATAATATGTGTTAGCCTTGCAATTGTTTCATTCATTTGAGCCAGTTGTTCTTCGATTGAGGTAACGCCGATAGTCATAACTTGTGCGACCAATAGACGTGACTTTCCTTTAGACATCCAGGATGCTGATGAAGAACGTCGTTGGCTGCTTTGGGTTGTCATCTTGTGTGCCTCAGCATCATGCTTCGGTGCCCCAAACGAGGTCAGGTTGATGACGGACAGTCGCCTTTGATGCTCCCCTTGCTCCTTTAACGGCACAAACTTTGAAGTGGCATGTTGAAGAGTGGTTGTGGCGCCAATGGATTGTCCGTTTGCGGCAGAAGTGCTTAGGATCCTTCCCTCAGTGGTTGCGAGAACGGCTTGTCCCTTGCTTGATGCCATTGACTTTAAGGTGTGTTTGGATTCCTTGAACGAAGAAAGAAATGAGAGGTAGAGATTGTCCCACTGGGCGTGCCAATTTGTGAACACGAAAATTTTCTGAAACGAAAGAGACAAGAACAACGTGCACAAACAAATATTTGTATTTTGATGATTTTGGGTTACAATCTCTCTCAAATTTGATCATCTGATTCAATATCCGTAAGGTGTTGATTTGTGGATGTTTCGTTGATCCAAGTGCCATTGAGGCTTGATCTTGGATGAACTGTTGGAAGTTTCTTCAAGGGGCCGTGGGCTTGATCTTTGAAGGTGGATTTGAGCGGATCTTCAAGGAGCCGTTGGGGCTTGATCTTGAGGATGAATGTTTCTTCAAGGGCCGTTAAAGCTTGATCTTGAATAACGGTGATGAGCGGATCTTCAAGGGCTTTTGGGCTTGATCTTGAAGAACAGTGATGAACGGATCTTCAAAGGCTTTTGGGCTTGATCTTGAAGAACGGTGGCTTGTTGATCCAAGGGCCGTCGGGGCTTGATCTTGGAAGAACGATGAACGAAGAACGAAGAACGAAGAAGGCTTTCTTCAAGGGCCGTCGGGGCTTGATCTTGGATGAACGATGAACGAAGGACGAAGAACGAAGAAGGCTTTCTTGATTCTTCGGGATGAACAGATGATGAACGATGAACACTTTCTTCAAGGGCCGTAGGGGCTTGATCTCAAATTGGTGGAAGTTCTTCAAGGGCCTTTGGGGCTTGATCTTGAATTGGTGATTGTTGATCCAAGGGCCGTCGGGGTTTGATCTTGGAAGAACGATGAACGAAGAACGAAGAACACTTTCTTCAAGGGCCGTCGGGGCTTGATCTTGAATTGGTGAATGATTGTTGATCCAAATGGCCGTTTGGGCTTGATCTTAGGATGAACGATGAACGAAGAACGAAGAACGAAGAGAGCTTTCTTGATTCTTCGGGAACCTGGATGCTTGAGAGCTTCGGAGTTTCAGAGCTTTAGAGCTTACTTAATGATTTTTTGGTTCCCCTAAATGAATGAATTAGCCTTCTATTTATAGAAATTTCCAAGGCCTAATTTTGAATATAATATTCCAGATGAAATAAGTCATTTCTGCCAGATGTTGACACGTGTCCTATTTGATGACTTTTCCAACTTATTTCGATTTTTTTGTTTAGACATACGCTACGTGTAGAATTTATGTAATACATGAGCGTCGAAACTTTGATTTATCGGTCAACATTTATTTACCGAAATTTCGATGTCTACAGTTATCTTTGAAGAAAATATATGTATCTAATATCCAACATTCATTCATTCTACTTATACTCCATATCAAATATTATATATGAGCAATAATGCTATTGTTCTGTCATTCAAACAAAAAAAAACCCTCTCCCGCCTATCATGTACTTATATTTTTCTCATCACTTTGCTACTGTCCACTACTATATTGAAATTTTTGTAACATTGGAATTGTGATACATCATCATTTAAAACCATCCTTAATATCATATTGCGTATAACCATATATAATACGGTTTTCTTAGTTGTTTTCAGTTGCCCCCACTAGAAGAAATTTTTGGCTCCGTTCCTGCTTAGCGGTAGCAGTATCCATAGTCACCACCCAGACTAGTCCATATATTATAGTTAATAGGAATCATACCAAATGGAATTATATCACGGCTCTCTTTCATCCGAACCCTAAGCTTGTTGTGTGGCTCTGATACCACATGTTAGACATATTCTGAAATTATAACAACAAGACATTATGATCACGAATAAATCAAATCAATATAAAATAGAGATCGACTAATTATATTAAACTTATGTGTGGAATACGGAAGACATGGTTATGAAGATGAAGCTATTGATCCTTGCGAACAAAGTGAATAAAGTAGAAGTAGTTTTCTACTTCCAGTACCTCTCAATGAACTCTACTATCAAAATAGGCATGTAGTTTTCGTGAGTTTCAATTGGTATGGAAGTAGGGACTATTCTTACGTTATATAGCTAGGGTTTCAACCAATTTCTCCCTATTATCGGAAAGGATATCAACCCAAACCATATCTAATTAATCAAAGTCCCATCATGACTCTTACTCCTTGTATTTATTTAATAAAGGTCTATAATTGATCGCATTTAATTAGGACTCCAATATGTTTATTTCCTTAAGACACCGAGAGTCCTAGAGAATTTCATTAACTTGATTGTCCAAGTTAATTATTCCCTCATTTATTCTCGGCATAATTCATTGTCATTCACAAAATGATTTTACAAACGTGTCACACTTATAGGTATATTAATATATATATATATATATATATATTATAATTTAAGTAAAATAATAATATCATATGACGGTAATCATAATACACTAAAAACGTCTAAATCAAGAAGAATGTTCGAGGAATCCTGGGCTATAAAATGGAGCCAATAATAACCTACATCGAAATTTTTGTTATTTTTGTAATTAATTCATTGTGAAAACCTGACTAGACGAGCAAGAGGACCACTGATGCATGGAGAAGAAAAGGTCCAAGTTCTTGGGTCAACCATTTCAAGCTCTACAAGTCTTGTATATCTCCTTCTTCAATATAATTCCCTTGCCGCCCAAATCAATCTCATTGACAAAAATTATATTATAGCTAGTAGTACACTCTAGAATCTCCAGCCAAACGCGTATAAAATACTTTTCTAATTATGAGAAGTACTAACTTTTTTAGAAAGACTATGTAGGAATATTTGTGTTAGAAGACTATATTTAATATACGAAAAGAAAAAAATATATATATGAACAGAGAGATCCAAACTTCGGACTTTAGATGACTCTCTCATTGGAGAACAAAGAAAGATTAAAATTTGAGTGAAAGAGAACCATACAATATTTTAATTAACCAATCTAATTTAGATTTACGTTAAGAAATATTACAAAACTATTAGATTTATCTTTTTGTGATTAACCACAAGCTATTAATAAGTAGAGATGTGAAAGAAGCCAATAATTAGTAAAAGTTTATGGTAATGCAATGAAAATCAGTGGTACATAGTTTCGTCTCGTGGAAGTCACTTCGGCCTCTGTCCCCACTGGCCAGAAAATGAATGACCTCTCTCCATCTATTTTGCTTTCAAATAATTAATAAGAAAACAAATGAAAATGACTTGAAAACTTTAAGTTTTAACGATAAGGACAAAATAAAAGGTAAAGTGAATAGTACCATGATTAACTTTTTAGTGTAAAAATATGGTTTTTCGTTAAAATAAACAGTACTATGAGCTTTTCGTTAAAGTTCCATAATTTAATTACTTCACTCACCAGAAATACAATAACCCTAAAAATTAACATTTAGTAACTTTTTATTTAAACTTTTCTTTGTGACTCCTCTTTTGTTTCTTTTATACAACATAAGTAACTGAAATAATTGGGTTTTGGTTCTTGACCCTTATATAGTATACGTATTGTGTTTAGAAAGATACTCCAATTCATCATATATATGAGTTACACTGGCCGTTTCGTTAAGAGGGTTATTTTTCTTTGTCATTATATTAATCTTGCAAAAGAAGAAATGTTACCCTATATGATTGGATGAACTGAAAAGTCAAATGTTACCCTATACAATTGGATGAACTGAAAAGTCCTCCCACATGGTGGGTTTTTGGGGCGGGGGGCGCAACAAGTTCTGGAACCCTACTCTTTCTCTTTTAGTATGTGAACTGCAAAGGGATTAAGGGTCAAACTGCCAACTGCATGTCTCAAGCACAAGGCATTGGAAAGTCTGCGTAGTTTGTGGTACCTTGCATTTGAATTGTCTGAGTTTTTTTTTTTTTTTTTTTGACCTTCGACATGTCTAATTAATGTCTTGGGGAAGAAGAGGAGAACCAGGCATCATGGCCCATAGGCCGCAGGAGGTGCCTTTGTTGAAGGGACCGAAGGTTCATGTCCTAAAACTCTTGGAACCAATCAAGTCAAATAACATCCGATTCTAATTTTCTTTTGACATCGGGTTATATTCTAAACTACTTTAACTTATGTAAAGAATGCTCGAGCGAAACATCTAATTATTATAATCTATTGATTTATTAAGTGTTCAATAATAAGAAAACAAATTTATCATTTGATTCAAATATAAAGAGACCGACAAGACAAACTAACCTATTCTGATTTGGATGCTAAATGACATTGGATAGCATTCAGAAGTTGAATCTATGTAAAAGTACAAATTTAAAACTAAAAACATTTCCGACCTACCGATTCGAACCAGTGACCTAGGAATAAGTAAAAGTACAAATTAAAAAAAAAAAATTCCGACCTACCGGATTCGAACCAGTGACCTAAGGATATCTGATGGATATTACCAACTACAGTCCTCCGCTCTACCAACTGAGCTAAGGTCGGCTTGTACTCATACCTTAAGTTTTAGTTTATTTATATCATTATCATGTTATTTAAATAAAACATACTGCCTGTTCTGACGATTTTTTGGGGTATCGTCATGGTTCAAATATGCTATTGTATTACTAGTTATGTACTTTTAAAGAAAAAAATTACGAAAAATATGAAAAGAAGAACAGAAGAAGTAGCAAGTTTCACAATGTGGCCATACGAAATCAAAGAAATCCCGTATGGTGAAAAAGAAAATCACTAATTTGTCATATATTCATTCCCAATACGATTAAAGTACTTAATCACATGAACATCCATACATAGTGCATGCTACTAGAAGATCAAGTTTCTATCAAATCCAACCTATACGTAAAGGGCCCAAATTAAAATAAGAACCGAAAAATAAATCCAAAAACTAGGACCGATTGATCATCAAGAAACTGCAACCTCATTTCTGTTGTTATTCATTGGCTAGGAAGAACCTGGTAGGCCTCGCCTGGAACTTTCTCCTTCTCCGAGGATCATGTTCTGAGGGATTCATTTGAAGGAGGAGGCATCCCTTTATGGCACCAGATTTTTCAACGATTGCAGGATCATTACAAATTATGACCTGTTTATGTGAATTTCTGTGCAAACTGCACCGGAAAGATCCTGGGTGTGTGGTCGGTGAACATGAACATGTACGGATTGAGGTGTGTGATTTTGGATTGGCGGTTGCTTTTTTTGAGGCCATGGAATAGCTCAACCACTAATGACTATCTTTTTTTGTGATTAAATTTTTTTTTTATATCAAAACTAATGACAGGTTTGGAGTTCGGGTCTTTTATAGAGCTTACTAGGGTTTACAATTACCTTAGTAACCTTGTCTATTTGTTATATTAGCCTATAATTTTCTTTAATCAACTGATGATATTTCAAGTAATTATAAAATGGATATCCAACAAAAACAACAACAACAACAACAACAAAGCCTTTTCCCACTAAGTGGGGTCGGCTATATGAATCCTAGAACGCCATTGCGCTCGGTTTTGTGTCATGTCCTCCGTTAGATCCAAGTACTCTAAGTCTTTTCTTAGAGTCTCTTCCAAAGTTGTCCTAGGTCTTCCTCTACCCCTTCGGCCCTGAACCTCTGTCCCGTAGTCACATCTTCAAACCAGAGCGTCAGTCGGCCTTCTTTGCACATGTTCAAAATCACCGGAGCCGATTTTCTCTCATATTTCCTACAATTTCGGCTACTCCTACTTTACCTCGGATATCCTCATTCCCAATCTTATCCTTTCTCGTGTGCCCACACATCCCACGAAGCATCCTCATCTCCGCTACACCCATTTTGTGTACGTGTTGATGCTTCACCACCCAACATTCTGTGCCATACAACATCGCTAGCCTTATTGCCGTCCTATAAAATTTTCCCTTGAGCTTCAGTGGCCTATGACGGTCACACAACACGCCGGATGCACTCTTTCCATCCAGCTCGTATTCTATGGTTGAGATCTCCATCTAATTCTCCGTTCTCTTGCAAGATAGATCCTAGGTAGCGAAAACGATCGCTTTTTGTGATCTTCGCTAGATTGCTCCGGTCATTAGTGTGGATAAGTATATAAATGGATAGAGATAGGAAAGCAAACACAAGATGTACGTGGTTCACCCAGATTGGCTACGTCCACGGAATAGAAGAGTTCTCATTAATTGTGAAGGGTTTACACAAGTACATAGGTTCAAGCTCTCATTTAGTGAGTACAAGTGAATGATTTAGTACAAATGACATTAGGAAATATTGTGGGAGAATGATCTCGTAATCACGAAACTTCTAAGTATCGGAGTGTGGTGTCGTCTTGACTTGCCTTATCTGTCTCATAGGTAGATGTGGCATCTTCTCTGGAAGTACTCTTCCTCCATCCAGGGGTGGTATCTTTAACTGGTGGAGATGCACAAGGTAATGTATCAATTTCACTTGAAGCTTACTTGTAGTTTCAGGCTTGGTCAAGCGCGATACAAACCATGTAGTAGGAGTCCCCCAAGTCGCCGAGCTAGGGGGTCTGCTGAAAGAGGTGACAGACAAGGTAAGCAATCAGAGCTCCGACTGATTATTCACCTTCTCCCCATCTTGCAGCAGCATGAAGGATAAAGAGAAGAAAAATGAGAAGAGATGATATGAGATACTTTTGCTTTTGAAGAAGTAACTTTCCACAGGCTTATTCTTGAACTGAGCTGGAGGGTTTTCTGGTTTCCTCCAGAGTATAAGGCCGACTGAAGAATTTGAGGGTCAAAACAAGTCCATCAAATCTAGAGTACGTTCCACCCTGCTGATATGGGATACTTTTGCTTTTGACAGAGTAATGAATGTATCGGCACGTGTGCTGTTACGCTTGTCTCCACATGCTTCCTTGTATCCTTCGCACTTGCCCTATCTGTTCCTCAAGTAGATGCGGAATCTTCCCTGGAAACATAAGATGTTGAAGATGAGTACTCGAGAGCAATGCCAGGTAAGTAATCAGGTAAGGGGTTCCAGGCAGTCAGTTCCTGGCTGGAAGCTTGATTCCAAGTGCTGACTGATTGCTCTCTTTCTCCTTGTCTTGCAGGTAAAAACAAGGCCAAAAGAAAAGACAGGGAAAAAGCATGATATGGGATACTCTTGCTTTTAACCCTGATGATATGAGATATTCTTGCTCTAGTATAGCTTGTTTGCAGAGGTATTATCGGGGGGAAAGAAAGCTGAATATTTCGAAAGGCTTCGTTGGGAGTGCCCTCTCAGATATGATGAAGGGTTGAGCATTTTTGCAGGTCTGCCTGTCCGTTGGGGATGGAGGTCGACATATATAGGAGTCTCCCTAACAACAAGTAGTAATGCTATTCCTTTACCCTGCTTGGTCATAGCACGGTAGTGGGAGCTGCCAGTTTCACATGTTTTAACTCTGTCAGAGCACTTTGAAAAAGTGGTATGTGGTATTTGGCTCTCGAGATTCGGAGAACGATGCCTCTTCGATTTTTGAGAAAGCAATCATGCTGGGGGTATGACTCTCGAGATTCGGAGAGCAGTGTCTCTTCGATTTTTGAGGAAGTAATCATGTTGGGAGTCTGGCTCTCGAGATTCGGAGGGCGGTGCCTCTTCGATTTTGGAGCAAGCAATCTTGTTGGGAGTGTTGTCTCGAATGTGAGTAAAGGTTGGGCATGTTTGCTAGTCTACCTTGCCACGAAGCACAAAGGTTGACACACAGGGACTTTCCAATTATCCAGCAATGGTACTGTTCCTTTACCCTCTCTTCGATTTTGAGAAAGTAGTCATGTTGGGAGTCTGGCTCTCGAGATTCAGAGGACGGTGCCTCTTCGATTTTGGAGCAAGCAATCTTATTGGGAGTGTTTTCTCGAATGTGAGTAAAGGTTGGGCATGTTTGCTAGTCTACCTTGCCACGAAGCACAGAGGTTGACACACAGGGACTTTCCAATTATCCAGCAGTGGTACTGTTCCTTTACAGTTGTGGGTAATAATATGGTAGCTAGACCTTCAAAATTTATGTGTCTAAACTTTTGTTAGTGCTGTTTCTTTGCTATTATTTTACCTTTCTTGGTCAGAGCGATGTAGTGGGAGCTGCAAGCTTCACGTGCTCAACTTTGGCAGAGAACTTTGGCAAAGTTATTTGTGGTACCCATGAGCTATTGTTGCGTGTGGGAAGTGGGTGATTGAACAGTAAGATTCATGTGCTTTCTACTTCACCAGAAGTCTTCGACAGAATGCCCATAATTTCTGCAAAACTGAGTGTGCGTGTGACAGGTGCTGACAAGGCTAGAAAAGTAGGTGCCTCTTCGATTTCTGAGATCGGCCCTCGTGGTCTCTGAGCAGCCCAACTTTTGAGAAAGCGAGCGCCTCTTCGATTGATTCGGAGAACGATGCCTCATCGATTTTTGAGAAAGCAATCATGCTGGGGGTCTGGCTCTCGAGATTCGGGGAGCAGTGTCTCTTCGATTTTTGAGAAAGTAATCATGTTGGGAGTCTGGCTCTCGAGATTCGGAGGGCGGTGCCTCTTCGATTTTGGAGCAAGCAATCTTGTTGGGAGTGTTTTCTCGAATGTGAGTAAAGGTTGGGCATGTTTGCTAGTCTACCTTGCCACGAAGCACAGAGGTTGACACACAGGGACTTTCCAATTATCCAGCAATGGTACTGTTCCTTTACCCTCTCTTCGATTTTTAAGAAAGTAGTCATGTTGGGAGTCTGGCTCTCGAGATTCGGAGGACGGTGCCTCTTCGATTTTGGAGCAAGCAATCTTATTGGGAGTGTTTTCTCGAATGTGAGTAAAGGTTGGGCATGTTTGCTAGTCTACCTTGCCACGAAGCACAGAGGTTGACACACAGGGACTTTCCAATTATCCAGCAGTGGTACTGTTCCTTTACCCTTGTGGGTAATAATATGGTAGCTAGACCTTCAAAATTTATGTGTCTAAACTTTGTTAGTGCTGTTTCTTTACTATTCTTTTACCCTTCTTGGTCAGAGCGATGTAGTGGGAGCTGCAAGCTTCACGTGCTCAACTTTGGCAAAGTTATCTGTGGTACCCATGAGCTATTGTTGCGTGTGGGAAGTGGGTGATTGAACAGTAAGATTCATGTGTTTTCTACTTCCCCAGAAGTCTTTGACAGAATGCCCATAATTTCCGCAAAACTGAGTGTGCGTGTGACAGGTGCTGACAAGGCTGGAAAAGGCTGGAAAAGTAGGTGCCTCTTCGATTTCTGAGATCGGCCCTCGTGGTCTCTGGGGAGCCCAGCTTTTGAGAAAGCAAACGCCTCTTCGATTTCTGAGATCAACCCTCGTGATCTCTAAGCAGCCCAACTTTTGAGAAAGCAAACGCCTCTTCGATTTCTGAGCAGGCGCCTCTTCGATTTCTGAAGCTTCGTCGAGTGCAGATTTTTATAGGGGCTGGCATTAAGTTCCAAAGCACACTTGAATCTCCACCAGTAGAAGCTTTATTCTTGCACTTCTAAGATCTTGATTTGTCCGACCTCTTCTCTCTTCAACACCTTTGAAAATGTCTGGCCCCTCCGACCGTCGTTTTGACTTGAACCTTGTTGAAGAGGCAGCCCCGCCTTCTCCAGACAACATATGGCGCCCATCATTCGTCTCCCCTACTGGTCCTCTTACCGTTGGGGATTCCGTGATGAAGAATGATATGACCGCTGCGGTGGTGGCCAGGAACCTTCTCACTCCCAAAGATAACAGACTACTTTCCAAACGGTCTGATGAGTTAGCTGTTAAGGATTCGCTGGCTCTCAGTGTTCAGTGTGCAGGTTCTGTGTCTAATATGGCCCAACGCCTATTTGCTCGAACCCGCCAAGTTGAATCATTGGCGGCTGAAGTGATGAGTCTCAAACAGGAGATTAGAGGGCTCAAGCATGAGAATAAACAGTTGCACCGGCTCGCACATGACTATGCTACAAACATGAAGAGGAAGTTTGACCAGATGAAGGAAACTGATGGTCAGGTTTTACTTGATCATCAGAGATTTGTGGGTTTGTTCCAAAGGCATTTATTGCCTTCGTCTTCTGGGGCTGTACCGCGTAATGAAGCTCCAAATGATCAACCTCTGATGCCTCCTCCTTCTAGGGTTCTGTCCAGTACTGAGGCTCCAAATGATCCCCCTCCGGTGCCTTCTCTTTCTGGGGCTCTACCGACTGCTGAGACTTCTGCTAAGCAACCTTTGTGAAGGCTCCCTCTTGTGTGCTTATTTTGACTCATGTATATGTACATATTTGTAGCTTATCGGGGATATCAATAAATAAGCTTTCCTTCATTTCAACGTATTGTGTTAAATACACCAAAGCCTTCTTCGCTAAGTTCTTTGAATTTTCTTTTGTTAAAGCTTGTATGTTGAAGCTTTCTGAGTGGAGCATGTAGGTTGGGGTAGTGTTCCCTTAATTTCCCGAGTGAGGAAAACTTCTCGGTTGGAGACTTGGAAAATCCAAGTCACTGAGTGGGATCGGCTATATGAATCTTAGAACGCCATTGTGCTCGATCCTGTGTCATGTCCTTCGTTAGATCTAAGTACTCTAAGTCTTTTCTTAGAGTCTCTTCCAAAGTTTTCCTAGGTCTTCCTCTACCCCTTCGGCCCTGAACCTCTGTCCCATAGTCGCATCTTCTAATCGGAACGTCAGTAGGCCTTCTTTGCACATGTCCAAACCACCGTAACCGATTTTCTCTCATCTTTCCTTCAATTTCGGCTACTCCTACTTTACCCCGGATATCCTCATTCCTAATCTTATCCTTTCTCGTGTGCCCACACATCCAAGGAAGCATCCTCATCTCCGCTACACCCATTTTGTGTACGTGTTGATGTTTCACCGCCCAACATTCTGTGCCATACAGCATCGCCGGCCTTATTGCCGTCCTATAAAATTTTCCCTTGAGCTTCAGTGGCATACGGCGGTCACACAACACGCCGGATGCACTCTTCCACTTCATCTATCCAGCTTGTATTCTATGGTTGAGATCTCCATCTAATTCTCCGTTCTTTTGCAAGATAGATCCTAGGTAACGAAAACGGTCGCTCTTTGGTATTTCTTGATCTCCGATCCTCACCCCTAACTCGTTTTGGCCTCCATTTGCACTGAACTTGCACTCCATATATTCTGTCTTTGATCGGCTTAGGCGAAGACCTTTAGATTCCAACACTTCTCTCCAAAGGTTAAGCTTTGCATTTACCCCTTCCTGAGTTTCATCTATCAACACTATATCGTCTGCGAAAAGCATACACCAAGGAATATCATCTTGAATATGTCGTGTTAACTCATCCATTACCAACGCAAAAAGGTAAGGACTTAAGGATGAGCCTTGATGTAATCCTACAGTTATGGGAAAGCTTTCGGTTTGTCCTTCATGAGTTCTTACGGCAGTCTTTGCTCCTTCATACATATCCTTTATAGCTTGGATATATGCTACTCGTACTCCTTTCTTCTCTAAAATCCTCCAAAGAATGTCTCTTGGGACCCTATCATACGCTTTTTCCAAATCTATAAAGACCATGTGTAAATCTTTTTTCCCATCTCTATATCTTTCCATCAATCTTCGTAAGAGATAGATTGCCTCCATGGTTGAGCGCCCTGGCATGAACCCGAATTGGTTGTCCGAAACCCGTGTCTCTTGCCTCAATCTATGCTCAATGACTCTCTCCCAGAGCTTCATTGTATGACTCATTAGCTTAATACCCCTATAGTTCATGCAATTTTGTACGTCGCCCTTATTCTTGTAGATAGGCACCAAAGTGCTCATTCGCCACTCATTTGGCATCTTCTTCGTTTTCAAAATCCTATTGAAAAGGTCAGTGAGCCATGTTATACCTGTCTCTCCCAAAAGTTTCCACACTTCGATTGGTATATCGTCTGGGCCTATTGCTTTTTTCTGCTTCATCTTCTTCAAAGCTACAACCACTTCTTCCTTCCGGATTCGACGATAAAAAGAGTAGTTTCTACACTCTTCTGAGTTACTCAACTCCCCTAAAGAAGCACTCATTTCATGTCCTTCATTGAAAAGATTATGAAAATAACCTCTCCATCTGTCTTTAACCGCGTTCTCTGTAGCAAGAACATTTCCATCCTCATCCTTGATGCACCTCACTTGGTTTAGGTCCCTTGTCTTCTTTTCCCTTGCTCTAGATAGTTTATAGATATCCAACTCTCCTTCTTTGGTATCTAGTCGTTTATACATATCGTCGTAAGCCGCTAACTTAGCTTCTCTGACAGCTTTCTTCGCCTCTTGCTTCGCTTTTCTATACCTTTCACCATTTTCATCAGTCCTCTCCTTGTATAAGGCTTTACAACATTCCTTCTTAGCCTTCACCTTTGTTTGTACCTCCTCATTCCACCACCAAGATTCCTTTTGGTGTGGGGCAAAGCCCTTGGACTCTCCTAATACCTCTTTTGCTACTTTTCGGATACAACTAGCCATGAAATCCCACATTTGGCTAGCTTCCCCCTCTCTATCCCACACACATTGGGTGATTACCTTCTCTTTGAAAATGGCTTGTTTTTCTTCTTTTAGATTCCACCATCTAGTCCTTGGGCACTTCCAAGTCTTGTTCTTTTGTCTTACTCTTTTGATATGTACATCCATCACCAACAAGCGATGTTGATTAGCCACGCTCTCTCCTGGTATAACTTTGCAATCCTTACAAGTTATACGATCCCCTTTCCTCATTAGAAGAAAATCTATTTGTGTTTTTGACGACCCACTCTTGTAGGTGATCACATGTTCTTCTCTCTTCTTAAAGAAGGTGTTGGCTAAGAAGAGATCATATGCCATTGCAAAATCCAAGATAGCTTCCCCATCCTCGTTTCTCTCCCCAAAACCATGGCCACCATGAAAACCTCCATAGTTGCCTGTCTCCCTGCCCACGTGTCCATTTAAATCTCCTCCTATAAATAACTTCTCCGTCTGAGCAATTCCTTGCACCAAGTCTCCAAGATCTTCCCAAAATTTCTCCTTCGAACTCGTATCCAACCCTACTTGAGGTGCGTACGCACTAATCACATTGATAAGTTCTTGTCCTATTACAATCTTGATTGCCATGATTCTATCTCCTACCCTCTTGACATCTACAACATCTTGTACCAAGGTCTTGTCCACGATGATGCCAACACCGTTTCTCGTTCTATTTGTGCCCGAATACCAAAGTTTAAACCCTGAGTTTTCTAGATCCTTTGCCTTACTACCAACCCACTTAGTTTCTTGTAGGCACATAATATTTATCCTTCTCCTCACCATAACTTCCACTACTTCCATAGATTTTCCCGTTAAGGTTCCTATATTCCACGTTCCTAAACGCATTTTGCTCTCTTGAACTCTACCCTTCTGTCCTAGCTTCTTCACCCTCCCCCGTCTAATAGGATCAAAGTACTTCTTTTGTGTGTCCCGGGTAAAGTTGATAGGAGCATATGCTCCCAAACAACTTTGAGTGGAGTCGTTCGAAAAGAAGTTTCTATGGCCCCCTTGCTCATTTAACACTGCATCCGGGTGCCGATGGAGATACAGCGACCCTTGCTCACTTATCACTGTGCTCAGGCCACACAGCGCGCCACTTACGGGTGACGCCCTAGCTTTAGCGCGATTTTGTTCTGGATTCATTTTCATAAGGATTCGACGTGATCATGGAGTGCCGGCTGTCGACTACCTGACGCCCTCCCCCTCCTCCTTTATCCGGGCTTGGGACCGGCCATGTAAGACATAGGCGGAGTTATCCAACAAAAAAAAAAAACAAGTAAAGAAAATAGATATATCGAATTTGTATGAAGTTACTTGTAAGTTGGAACTTGCAAACTACAAACCTCGGTAATTCAGTCTTATGGTTCGTCATTATCTGCATACGGCCTTTTTTTCCTAGGTGCTCATTTTGTATGGGCTTTTAGTTTAATGTTTCTATTCAGCGGGCGTGGTTATTGGCAAGAACTTATTGAATCCATCGTTTGGGCTCATAATAAATTAAAAGTTGCTCCTGCTACTCAGCCCAGAGCCTTGAGTATTGTCCAAGGACGTGCTGTAGGAGTAACTCATTATGCTTGAATATAGGCAATTTTGTTTCTCTCATTTTAATCTTTGGTACACAAATACTTTTAAAACGGTTATGGTAAAACGTAAAAAAGCATCCTAATTAAGATTATACATAGGATTATACTGTACCTTTCTAAACGCCTGCCTGTGCATGTTAACGTAGATAATTAGTTAATTTGTTGTTTACATGTCAAGAAATCTGTTAGGGCAAGCTAATTGGTTTCCTTATGTTATTCATAATGAAACCATTTCGTGGTTGTTCCCGGAATTTTGAATTGAAAGGTGTTTTTTGAAGAATATTTATGGCTATTAGTTCAAATACTTTGCTGGATCAGTCGCTGGTTACATGAGGAATACACAAGTAATATTCTCTTACCAAATATATACAAAGAGTACGGAGTACGGACACGAAATCTCTTAACACTCTTATGTTCACTTTGTATTAGAAGATACGCACTCTTAGCTTACAGCTCACGTTAAGGAGAAATTTTTCATTTTGATAGGAAAACGGGTAGTACATTACATATTTTTATATAAGTGGTAGAAAAATTTTATTTATTAACTTTTTAACTCACATTTCACACAATTTGTATAATCCCGTGTTCTGATCACACTGAGGATATGAGATTTTTTTTAAGGAAAACTAATGAAAATGACTTAAAAACTTTGAGTTTTAAGTTAACGATACTGACAAAATAAAGGGTAAAGTGAATAGTATCATGATTGACTTTTTAGTGTAAAAATATGGTTTTTCGTTAAAGTGAACAGTATCGAAAGCTTTTCGTTAAATTTTTTTTTTTTATTGGTTTATTGGCCAACGACAATGACAATAATGCACGCTATAGGCGATTGTTCAACCATGCTGCTAAATTAAAATCCTATAATACGCTAGCCAGCTGCTCTAATTGGATAAGATAAACATGATACTCTCTTAAGAACATCAAGAATAACGAATCCTAGGTTTTCAATTAAATTAAGTATACATGTTTCCAAAAAAATAAAATAAAATAATATTGTTTTGAGATGGGATTACAAAATAAGATAAACAGGCAGCAAGAGAACAAACTGTTCCCATTTGAGTCAAACTATATCCTTATATGATTATCCTGTAACGTGGATTGTGGCCAATGAACTCCACTTTCTTTTCTTATCACTCAAATAACTTCAATGATGTTGATTGACACTAAAACCTAGCTAGCAGCACTATCTGTAATTTTTTCTTTCATATATTCAACGGTTGCACTAGAAGTCTTTCATATATTCAACCTAAACGGCTGGTTTTGGATAACATATAAGGTATAAGTTATTCATTGACAATTAAGATTGGCCAGTCCCACATTATATAATTTTTGTTCTAAGAAATATGCATAAATAAAATCGATTACTTCTTATAAAAGTAGAAGTTCGGAACAAGAAGTTGTATGTAAATTGAGATTTATCCTCATTTATTGTTTATTTTGTGTTTATCCCGACCTATTTTTATTAGAGTTTGTAACTGATTATATTTTTTGTTTTTTTTTGTTTTTTTTAAACAAATGATATTATTTACACTAAGGGGAAGGGGATGAGCTTAGCATCACAATGAGCTAGCAATAATGTGGTTCAAATTCGCTTTTGGTGAGAATCGAACCTAACACCTCTCACTTACAAGCGAAATGGAATACCACTAGACCATAATACTAAGTGGCTAATGGAGATTCTAGCAATAAGTAGGTATAATATACAAAAAATTGAGGGTACATTACTCAAATGTAGATCCAAGGAAAAAGAACCAAAAAAAAAAAAGGAAGCTTTGCTTGCTTGTTCTATATGCAAATTTAAATGTTATGCGCCCTATCATGGAGTCCGGAATGCATGGGAGTTCTCGTGGAGGAGGACCTGGAATAAGTCTGAGACAGCCCCACCTCTGCAGGTTGTTCTAGCCAAACCCTAGAAGACAAAACCTTTTTGGTATAGACACGGTGTCTTCGTTCCCGGGCATAGATTACCCAGAAGATCAAGGACAACATTACAGCTGCAGATACCAAAAACAAGCCAATGTACATCCAGGCACTATGTATTCGCAAAGCGGGGCAATGATCTCTACTTATGTCCGAGAAAGCATCCCTAACAAATGTGCAGTCTATAAGATCAAGAAAGAAGGGACTGTAACGATAGAGAGCGTAGCTAACATTGACGAAGGCGGACAATTGGTCATAGTAGTTTGGAGTTAACCGACCAGGAGTTATACAAACATTCGCTGGCGAAGATTGACACACATACTTCTTCCACACCTGTTTGAGGCAATTATTACAGAAGGTAAGTCAGATTTAGACACTACGAAAAGCTATAAAGCTTATACTTTGTGTCTAGTGATTGTGTAACATGGTATCAGATGTCTGGTTGCAGCTAGGAGGTCTTGCATTCAAAACTTTTGAATAACTTGTGACACAAGCAAAGAAATCCATATATGCTTTAGCTTAGAAATGGATGCTAGCTATTAGGCTTCTTCCATTCATTACTCCTATTTTTTATTTGTACCTCTTGAGCATCTTGCATTTGAATTTCACCATCGACACACTTTCGCTCGTTGCGTTTTTCATCAAAGGGGTTGCAAAGAAGCGGCAATGGTGGGCCGGTCTGGTTGAAGTGCAAGGGACCATTAGCCGGGGAATTAGTATTTGCAATATCGGTGACAACACGGTTGAGCACAAAAACAGCATAGAAGGTTGCATCCCTAGTCCGCGACAAGGCCTCCTGGGCCATGTTTTTGTTCACACATGGAAGTATATCATCTAAGGCAGTATGAGCTGTGGGGCTCTTCTGCACCCACTCATTCATTGAAACACATGCATCTGCAAACACACTAACAATTATGCACATAGGAAATGAAGTCAGAAAACCAGAAGAACGAAAAATAAAATTAGCAAGTAATCTTACTGACATCGGTGGCAGATGAGGTGACAAAAGCTTTTAGCCTGATAACATGTCCGTTAATTATAGGGACTGGTACTGCTTTAAGCCACCTTATTCAGTGCCACTAATGTCAGTGATTATGGATGATGTTTTCTTGCAACGATTAAACAACACTTACTTATGGACAAGGAGAAATACACCACACAAAATGAATGTTCCTGTGACGAGAATCCACCCAAGAATCACCAAACTGCATCAATGTGCAAGTGTTTGTTAAAGGACAAAGACATACAAATTCTACCAAAATTTGGACATCTGGAAAATGAACACGAAACAGTTACAGGTGTATACGTCACTTACATGTATACAAGACATTCCATCCCAAAAATGGAAACCACTGCAACAATTTTAGTCCAAAAGAAGAACAGAGAGATTAATAAGGGATAATTTTAAAAGTCAATTTTTTTGGAAATTTCTACCTCAAAACGAAAAGAAAAAAAGGACTTACAAAATCCAACGAAGACCAAACAAAGCATAACAGCAGCAAGAACAATGAGAGCTAGTCTCCTGCAAAACATAGCAACAGAAAAATTAATGTTATCCAAATTATTAAGCATTGTGAGCAAAACTTGGAAGAAGTTGCAGTAGAGTTATATGGCTACATGATATCCAAGCCATCTTCTATACGTTTCGAATTCTTTTCGGTTGTATCAGAGAGTATATCGGCAGCATTTTTTATGGTTCCCATAACACCATCAATGCTCTGCTGAATGTCTGCCGGAAGAACAATGGCGTCGATACCAATCTTCTTAGCTGCATTGAGATAGTCTGACACGTTCCTGAGGTTTTCGGCAGTCCTATCTGCCTGCCCCACGACGTATCCAAGCGTGCTGCACGTGCTGCCATGGAACCTGTCCTGGCCAGTGTAGAGCACAGCACATCCCAAAATTGCCATGAGTGTGAAGAAAATGAGGATGGAGAGTGAGAGAACATATGCTACTCTAGAATAGCCATACGGCTCTTTCCGACAGCAGCAGTAGCAGAAGTAGATGAGCAACAGGCTTATCCCGAACAGCACGAACCACACAACGGCGGTGACGAAGAAGGGCGCCGCTGTGAAACCAACAGACTGCGTCATAAAACAAAACAATAATCAATGTAAAAAATTGAGCAGCAGTGTAACCAATAATCCATACGTTTAAAATTAAACAACACTATGAAAAGCATAAAGAAAGAATAGGAAACCACATTATATCGCAAAAACTGACAAAAGTTATTAATTCATGAACATTCTTGACAGAGCTCTCTCTCTATATACATCATTAACGAAATTAAAAATTTGCATATACGATATCGCGACTTACATTTAGGACTAGTTTGGAATTGCTCATGTAAAATTTTTTTTCGCTCATAAGCGCTTCTATTAGAAATGTTTTTATTAGAAACACATTGCACAGTTTATTAAACATTGTGATTCCTAAAGAAGCACGAAATCATTTTTATCATTTCAATTTTTTCTGCTAAACGCAATCAAAAACACTTTTAGTTGTCATAAAAGACTTTTAACATTTCTAGAAGCAATCTCTGCAGGTTATAAATACTAAAACCTATTTAAAAATAAACAAGATACCCCAATTAATTTTGAAACAACGACAACATGAGATAAGCAAAAGAACAAAACAATTCCAGAAATTTATTAAAATAGCAAAACAACCCTCATACCATGTTTTTTATTCATAAATTGATAGAAATTAACCCAAATAACAAAAAGAGAAAAAATGTTTCAAAAGCAAGAACTCACAGCCCAGTAATGCTTATTGCTGATATTCCAGCCACCATTGTATTTCTTGAACGCGTCGAGAGGGTCTCTCCGCCGTGTCCTCTGCTCAGCCAATAACATGACAGTCCTGTTTTCTCCATCTTTTCCTTCAAGAAACCTCCTTGCTGCTGTGTCCCATCCCACCACCCCGTGAAACCCTACGCTCCCTCTCTCGCCGCCTACCTCTACCGCTGCAAACCAAACCAAATTAAACCCAAAAAAAAATTAAACATTAAAGAACACGTAATCCCTACAATTTTTACAAGAAAATAAAAAACACGAAATCACAACCATTTCGACGAAAGTAAAAAAGCTGGGCATGAATGTCAAATGTCATGCATGGGTACCTGTTCTTCGTATGATGTCGAAAAGGTCAGGAGTACCGGAAATTAAAGGAACGAAGAGGAAAATGGAAAAACAAAGAATGGATATTTTCCATGTGTTTGATCTGAGGCATGACATTATGTTTTCGATTTTCGGTTTTTTCTATGATTTTTTTGTTGTTGACGTGAGTGCCGAACGACGTCGGATGATGATTTCCTCGACCCACTGTGGTTTTTGAGGTGGAGCTGGGGAGCGGGAGAGAGACGAGGACCAGCGTACATTTTGTGCAGAGGGAGCTATTTGTATGACGCGGTTTACACACATAACTAACTGCACATAAATTCTATGGAATGAAAAACACAGAATATATAGACTGTGCGAGAGATTAACTATTTACTATTATTTTTCAGCTGAAGTATTTGTTTTCTAAAATACAAAAAAGAAAAAAGAACAAATTCGTATGAAATACAAACAAATCCAACGGTTCACGTATCTATAACCTAGTATGGAAAAGTGATCAAATCCGTTAAACTTAAACTTGTCTTCGTGTCTAATACGAGTTTTGCACACGTAAACTTTTCAAAAGGATAATGAACAAGATTTTGAAGTAAAAAATAAGATTACATTTTTTACAAAACGGTAACGAATTTATTGAAAATTAAGGGGAAATTACAATCTTCAGTATAAGATGAATTTATTGAAAATTAAGGGGAATTACTATTCTCAGTAAGGTGATTTTACTGACAAAACACTATTATTTAGCTCAAAACATGAATTACAATAACATCTCTAGTCATGCTCTCTATTTTCAAATCAAATTTTAGCTAAAGGGACTAAAAATTTATTTTATGAGCTACCTATAAAATTTTAACGCCAACCATATTGTCTAATTTAGGGAGTCATAAACATGAATATAATGATGATGAATACGACGATGATGTTTCATTTTTTAGGCATATCCACTCGGTTTATATATTTCCATCTTTTCATAGTTTTTATGTTTTATTTTTCCAGGGTTTTTGAACGTTTAGAGTTTCATATTCTGAATGGCAATATGATCAAACCCTAATTAAACATTCTGGACTTTTCTTGTTGATAGCTCAAGGAAAACCCTAGAAAATTTGTTTCTGTTTTTGCTGAAAAAGTTATCACAGAAGTTCTAGTTGCAGCATTAATGCAAACCCTAAATGGGCCCAATCTTTATGGGGCCTAAATAAGAACTTTGTACAGAAGATGCATGAAGTTTCATTCTATAAGAATTCACCAAAAACAAATAAATATTTGCATCTCTCTATACAAAGTGAGAAGGCAAACAAGGTAAAGCTTTCAAAATCCAAAGAAATTCCCCTCCCTAATTAAGAATATCAAAATAAAATAATTTAATTAACAGGGGTAGTCACTTAGTACTACGGTCTAGTGGTATTCCTCTTCACTTGTAAGTGAGAGGTCTTAGGTTTGATTCTTGCCAAAGGCGAATTTGAACCACATTATTGCTAGCCCATTGTGAGGCTAAACCTACCCCCTCCCGTTAGTGTAGATGATATCGTTTGTTAAAAAAAAATAATTAACAGGGGTAAGCCGCTTAAAACTATGGTCTAGTAATATTCTTCTTCACTTGTAAGTGAGAGGTCTTAGGTTCGATTCTCGCCAAATGCGAATTTGAACCACATCATTATGGTTAGTCCGGTGTGAGGCTTAGCCCACTCCCTCACACCCTTAGACCTACTCCAACATTCAAAGTAAAACTCAAACTTTAGGTTCTAAACCTACCCCAACTTGCTCCAACCCTTGGGGCAATTATGAGTTTTAACCAAAACCTCTTTTCTGGGGGAAAATTTAGGCCAGGATTCCCCTCTGGATAAGTGGGGCTGGCCCACTATATATATATGTATCTTTTTTAGTTTTATATTTATAAATTCATTGAATCCAACGGATCAAATTCAACAGTAAAAAAAAATCTAAAGGTCTAAATTTAAATCTAACGGCTAAAGTACTTAAAAGAAATTTCATGTGTTTCATATTCTTTTATAGTGTTCCACGAGTTTCATGATGATGGTTTAGTGATTTTTCAATATTTATTGAAATCTAAATATTTTTAGGTAAAAATGTTCATAAATTAAATTAGGATAGTCTGCATAATTTTTTTTTTTTTAAAGAAGTTACTTTAAGAAAAAAATTATATAAATTCATTATTTAATAATCTCGGGCTAAAATTTTAACCCATAAGGGTTGGAGAAAAACAATAGTTATGGGTGAAAAATTTTAGATTTTAACCTACGGGGTTGGAGATACAATTTTTTATTTAAAAAAAAAAAGGGGGTAAAATGGTAAAATAAATCATTTTGAAAATTTTCAAGCAAAGCACCACTACGTGGGTTGATCACCTTTTTACAATTTTTTCAATAACTAAATATTAAGTCAGTTTTATCTATTTTGATGAAAAAAATACTAATATATTTGACAAAAAAATACTAATAATAAATAATAAATAAATAAAACCAATTAGCACACGCAAGGCTAATTATTCATAAAACATTTATATTAAAATAGTATTAGCACCTCATCATCATCCTTTAGTGAAAATATATTGTTGTATTAATATATATATATTAGGAGAATAATGTTTAATTGTACTACAATACTATAAAAAGTGGAAATGTTTTGCAATTGGTAGAGAGATTAGGCTAATTTGTACAATGAGTTGACCATAATTGGGTATCAATTTTAATACAGACATTATATATCTTTACTAGTTTTGTGAGTCGATAAAAGTGGCTATTTTACGGCTAAATCGATAAAAGTGGTTCCTGAGATTCCAAATCGATAAAAGTGGTCCCTGAGATATGTAAGTGGTTAACCCAATGGTACCTTCTTCCAGCCAATTTCGAAAGTCCCTGAGATTCCAAATCGATAAAAGTGGTTCCTGAGTGTGGAGCCAAAAATATTCACAGGGCGACACGTGGATTTTTGGACAAAAATGACAAAAATACCCTTGCAGTACAACGAGGTTCATACGCGCAAGCAGCGGGCAACCCTCTTTCAACCAAGACAGAAGTGCCCAAAATAGGTAACAATTCAAAGTCCATCTCATCAAATCCTTTCTACAAGGTAATTCCCAAACACATTCCTTTTAAATTATGTTAATTGGCTAATTAATGGGTTTATTGCCTAATTAACCCATTAATTGTCAATTAAACCATCCATTATATCCAAATAACTACAAAATACATCCAATTCAACCCTAAAACACCACATGGCCGGCTATCCCCATTTCAAAACCTAATCCATCACTTTTTTCTACCTTTTTCACCATTTCTTCCTTTTTATTACCCAATAAATTCAAAAACCACCAAAACATTCATCTTATGTTTAATAGCCAAATAAATTGGCTAATTAAACCTAAATTAAACCTAAAAACCCTAGCCACCTCCTATCCCTATAAATATACTCCCCTTCTCACTAAAAAGCTAATTCCAACACTTTGGCAAAAATCCCAAAATTCTCTAAACACTCTTTCTCTCTAAATTCTAACTTTGGCATCGGAGGTTCTTCGGCCAAAGCCCCCCCATTCATCGTGGGCGCGTGAGGCTCTTGGCCTTAACCTAAGGTGTTAATTGTTTTGTAGGTGCAAAATTGTCCAAGATCAAGGAGGAAGAAATTTGCATCCACAAATTGGTGCTTTCATTGAGAGTTGAAATCCATACTCGTAGAAGACTCTCGCACAAAAAGGTTTTTTCTTTATTTTCTAGTCCATTTGAATATTTTTCATACGTTCTTATTATTAGAATTTTTTACTTGCAAAGGTTCTTTGATAAAACGTATAAACAAAATATAATGGCTAGAAATTTAGAAAATTCCACAAGTGAAAATTCTAATGTTCAAGAAATGGGATTGCGGAGATCCGTGAGGCTAAATGCGACAATAAGGGGAGCGGCATCATCATCACGAGCTTCCACCATGGGAACCACCGTGGTGGCTACCTCGGTAGCCACCCGCGGCGAGGTCCATGGTGCCTTCACCACGACCACCATGGGAACCACCGCGGTGGCTACTTCGGTAGCCACTCATGGCGAGGTCCATGGAGCCTTCACCACGGCCCGGAGATCCGTGAGGCAAAATGCAACAATAAGGGGAGCGGCATCATCACCACAAGCTTCTACCATGGGAACCACCGTGGTGGCTACCTCGGTAGCTACCCGCGGCGAGGTCCATGGTGCCTTCACCACGGCCACCATGGGAACCACCGCAGTGGCTACTTCGGTAGCCACTCATGGCGAGGTCCATGGAGCCTTCACCACGGCCCGAGCCGTGCCATCCAAGGCTCACGGTACCAAGACCACGATCCAAGCCGTGCCATCTAAGTTTACGTGGACCCAAGCCCAAGCCTCGCATTCACATGCACCGCGCATTGAGCAGCATGCTCCCGTGATCCAGCCTACTCCCGTCAAGCAACCCACTCTCACGGCCCAACCTGCTCCTGCCGAGCAGCCTGCTCTCGTGACCCAGCCTGCTCCCGACGAGCAGCCCACTCCCGTGGCCCAGCCTGCTTTCGTCGAGCAGCCCACTCCGGTGGCCCAACCTGCTCCTGCCAAGCAGCCCACTCCCGTGGCCCAGCCTGCTTCTGCAAAGCAGCCTGCTCTCGTGACCCAGCCTGCTCCCGACGAGCAACCCACTCCCGTGGTCCAGCCTGCTTCCGTCAAGCAGCCCACTCATGTGGCCCAGCCTGCTCCTGCCAAGCAGCCTGCTCTCGTGACCCAGCCTGCTCCCGACGAGCAGCTCAGTCCCGTGGTTCAGCCTGCTTCCGTCGAGCAACCCACTCTCACGGCCCAACCTGCTCCTGCCGAGCAGCCTGCTCTCGTGACCCAGCCTGCTCCCGACGAGCAGCCAACTCTCACGGCCCATCATGCTCCAGTGGCTTTCCAAGCAGCCCAAGTCGACCCAAGACTATCTCAACCATCCGGACCTACCATCGAGCCGGGGGCATTCTCACCATATTTTTTCGCGGATTTGACATTTCCCAATTCAAATCTCGCGCCCGGAGTCTACCACATTTCCACTGCCCAAGGAGGCGCATTCCTTCCAAGCTCTTCCAATCCAAATGGCGAACAACACTTGTGTCGACAAGTCATAGAGTTGACGAGCGCCCTTGCACAACAGACAACTTTGGTGAATCAACTTTTGCAACGCATCGGGATCCAACGTGCCCCGGACGAGGTATCCCGAAGTAGGACAAGGGCAGACGGACATTTCCAGCAGCGTCCCGGCAAGCAGCCACGAGCCGAACGTTTGGGCAGTGTACATTCCCGTCTTAAAGCGCGAATGAGCATGCACTCTCGACTAGGCTCACGGAGGAGCATACATTCACGGTTGGGGTTATACTCAGATAGTCAACATGAACAACCTTCCGGGCAAAGTGTTTATTCGCAGCTAAGCCCACAAGGAGCGTCCTCCACCTCACATCAGAGTAGGCAGCACGACGGACGGAGAGAAGCAGTCACTCAATCCAGCTCAAGTTCAACCAGCAGCATGCGAAGAACTCGCTCGCCTACTAGGAACGCATCATATGCACTGCATCCGAGGCATAGACGAGCCAAACACATGGAAGAGCAGCCTAGACCAGCAAGTCATGACTGGGGGCAGCCGAGAGCTCCGCTACCCCAACAAAGGAAAATTCAGGAAAAAGTAGAGAGACTCTTGACCAAGCGATTGCATGATTTCCAACGCAACGAGGTCACCAACGAGGCACTACGACGGAACATAACCAACATAAGCAGGTCACCCTTCACGAAGGAGATTGAGCAGGCAGAGCCTCCACGCGAGTTCAGCATGCCATATTTCACATCTTTCAAAGGGGATGAAGACCCGGAGAGACACTTAAAACGTTACCAAAGTGCAATGATCCTTTATCGAAACAAAGATGATCTCATGTGCAAGATATTCGCCACCACTCTACAAGGCGAGGCGCAAGATTGGTTCTACACCCTGCCGTCACAATCCATCCGGAATTTCTACGAACTTTCTTTGGTTTTCACCAAAGAATATTCATCCTATCGCTCGATCAAAAAGAAGTCTGACCATTTGTTCGACGTCAAAAAGAACCCAAAGGAGTCGCTTCGCGATTATGTGAGGAGGTTCAAAGTAGAGAAGGAAAAAATAGTCGGATGCAACGACTCGATAGCTAGAGCAGCCTTCCAAAAAGGACTTCCAGCAGACCACCCGCTATTCGGAAAATTGATCATGAAAGAAGATCTAACTCTGGCAGACTCTTTTGCTTTAGCAGAGAAGCATGCACTTTGGGATGAGGCTCGCCAATGCACATTCAAGGACTTGAAGAAGTACCCGACATCACCTCCCTAGAAGCAGCGGAGGACTTATTCGCATGTTTGACGGTATCTAAAGTAGCAATAAGCTCTACCATCATGCGAAAAGAGCTGGTGGCCCGACTACCTGTATTCCACAGTTACCTGTATTCTACAGTTCAAAAGCTCTCCTCGATGTTATTAAAAATTCAAAAGCTAACTTTGGTGATAGTTGTTGCAACCCAGAAGCACAAGTTTTACTTTCAAACGCATGCAATCATCCTAATGACGTACTATTCTGCCCAATCCAAACGTGCGATGATAAAGGCGTAGACCCTGGCGGATGTAAAGTTTTCTGACAAACGCAACACTGGAAGGACACACTCGAAAGCAAGTTTTGTCCTCGTCACCCTAAAAGATTCTACATAGGAGCAACATGTACCGGCAGTTGAGTACCATTTCTTGCTGCGCATTACACGACCCTAGCCGACCCTTGCTCAATGATTCAACTCTAGAGTGGCCCAATACCGGCAGTTGAGCATCTCTTGTTGCGTATGACATGGCCCCATCTCCACAGCTCCCTACTGCGTCTTCACGCCGAGCCTAGGTGACGCAACAGAGCGGCCCAACGATGCCTCAGAAGTAGCCGAGCACACTCTAGCTGCGCTTACTCCACCCGATGGAGACTTCTGGCATTTGCATGTCGACGACGCAGAAAAGCCTTCATCACTGCCGGCAGAGAAGGCTCCAAAAAGATGGATCCCATCTGGGAAGGTCCGTACAAGATCAGCAGAGTAAGGGGCAAGAGTAATTACACCCTCACCACCATGAAGCGGCAAAAATATTGAAAAGAAATGGATGGCCTACAATCTGAAGAAGTACCATGTGTGACCTCCCACTACATCAAAACCCGAAGACTCAATAAGCTCGACGGGCACCACCTCACAAGCTGAGGACTATCCAGTTGTTATGCAGTTCCTACCTTACAGCTAAAGTTCTCGTTCGTTTCACTCGTTTTTCAATGAGGAATTTAGAAGTAATCACAACTTGGCTTGGCTGCAAGCATTCAACAACTAATCACTCCTGCACTTCAAAAGAAGACTGTGCCATTCTTAGGGACTCATCGCAGGAATTGCGCCCCCCGAGGGACCAACCATGCTCTCCAGTGCGAGAGGGTAAACCAATTCTCCGACACCCATATGGGTCAGCTCTCCAAGACGGGAGGATAAACTTTACACTCCGAATATCCAGACGTGGATGAGCCTGGCTGCCCTAGTATAACTAGATGCACGATGGCTTGCGCCGGGATTCCTAGAAGTAGCCGCAATGGTCTTTTTCAAGGCTTAGCTAACTGAAGGATTTTGGGTCTCTTGGCCTAATCCGTGGGGAACCGGGCCCTAGAGACGGAGAGGGCACATTACGCAGTACATCCGATGGACGGCTGCCCTGGAATCCTAAAGCTACTACCGAGTGCACTAAGGTAGCCTACGGATTCCGGAAGACTGCCTACGGCTTGCCCTTCGAGCAGTGAAGCCGCACTAGACTTATACAACCGCACATTCTTGTGAAAGGTTAAACAAGCTAGCGCGCATATACGAAGTTTTATCCACTGCCGACATGCTACGTAGTTGATAAGCTTCACCTCTGCCAAGCGCGGAACAACCTACACCAAGTCCTAAAGTGTTGTGATACTTGCTACGCAACCTACGGAATTGAAGAAAGTCAAGGTTAACAGCCTAGTGGTTACGCAGACTTGTCTGCTTCTGTAAGTAAGGCATCCGGCTGCCAACCCTATGGCTAACAACTTTGCAAAGTTCTACACCAACACCTACGGCTGCATAGGCTACGCGAGTTTGTCTGCTTATAAAAAAAGTAGCATGCCTGCCACTGGTCTATCAAGACTAAAGGTTAGGGCATGAACAAAAGAAGTGAAGATGAAGAAAAATGAAGGAAAACATGTTTATAAACAACTAGCAAAGGCCGAAGGAGTTCAAGCAAAACAAAAGCTACAAGGAAAAACAAAGAAAATCCTAAAGGCTACCTAAAATACTACACTACAGCAGCTTGGACATCCCACGACTACTCGGTCGCCACACCTTCAACAGCCGTAACGCTCTTAGCAGCGGCATCATCCGACGCTTCACCCCTGGCTGCCCCAGTCTGGGCACTAACTTCTCCAACTACTTCACCAATGGAAGCCTTAAAAGTAAAAGCAAGCAAGTCTTCCGGAGAAATAGAGAAGGTCTTAAAACCTCAAGCCCATCCTTCTCACCCTTCAGTTGCTTATTCTTCTTAAGCAGACTAACACGGACGCGCTGCAGCTCATCCACTCTCTTCTTAGCATAAGTAGCGAAACGAATCTCAGAAATTGCAAGCTTAAGATCTTGAATCTGAGGCGAATCAATCTCAGCAGCAAAGGGAGCAGGCTTTGGCGCCACTTTAGCAGCAGAGTCCACCTTACCACTCTTCATAATAGCAAGTCTCTACAAAGGTGAACCGGACTTGGCTCCCAAAGAACGTCCTGGTACAGACTTCGGCACTCGGGGCATGATAAAACCTTCACGCTGAGTAATCTTATCCACAATTGTACTAGCCATTCTCAACATGGAAGACGCCACATGCTCAGATCTAGCAGCCTTACATTTCTTCCCATTGGAAGAAGTCATGTCAATCACATACCTTTTGGTAGCAAACGGACCCTCATAAGCAGCGAAAGAAGTCTTTGGTTTTTTCTCAGCCGGCATCTCTTGAGCAAGCAGAGAAGATCCATTTTCCCACCTTCACTTGCAGCAGGATCCACAATAGTGATTGGACGAGCCAGTGCATCCGCTTTGATCCTATTCCCCTCATCTTTTGGGAACAGCCCACGTTTCTCCTGACGAAAAGAGTTAAAGTAGCCAACGTCATTCGTGGTACCTAGCAGGGAAGTTCAACCCAACATTCCAGCAGTTCATAAGGTTCGCAACCTCTTCATTTCTCTCAATCACCAGCCTAGCTCGAGTCATGTCCAAAAGCCTAAAAAGACATGAGCCATGTGACTTGCCTAACACTGCGCCCCAGTGCCACAATTCGAGGTCCCAGCCACACAAGCTGCTCTTGGTTCTAGCCAAGTCGAGCAGCTTAAAGCAGTGGTCCCTGCCACAATACCTCATCGGCCCATGCCGAGTTGACTCCTGGCCCATGCCAGCCGACGTGCCGCACCACCCCGACGACTGCCCCACGGTAGCACTATCCACGAAGAAGATGAAGAAATCAACGAAAGACGGTCCTTTGCACGGGCAAGATGTAGAAGATTGCTAGAGGAGGGGGAACAAATATCCTCTAAGCTATCTCTCTCTTGTAGGGTAGAATAAATCGCTCTCCAAAGTTGATTTAATAACCCACTTAAGGTGGATTTAAATAGGCTTTGAGAGAAATTTATTTCCCTTTCCTAGAAGGATCTAATTTCCTATTAAAGAGAGAATCTACATCAAAATAGGAAGCAGTCCTAAGTTTCCTAAAGCAAGAAGATCTCTACACCTGCTGCCCTTTTCTGCGAGTAGCCCAACAGGTGTGGGGGCATTTGTGGAGCCAAAAATATTCACAGGGCGACACGTGGATTTTTGGACAAAAATGACAAAAATACCCTTGCAGTACAACGAGGTTCCTACGCGCAAGCAGCGGGCAACCCTCTTTCAACCAAGACAGAAGTGCCCAAAATAGGTAACAATTCAAAGTCCATCTCATCAAATCCTTTCTACAAGGTAATTCCCAAACACATTCCTTTTAAATTATGTTAATTGGCTAATTAATGGGTTTATTGCCTAATTAACCCATTAATTGTCAATTAAACCATCCATTATATCCAAATAACTACAAAATACATCCAATTCAACCCTAAAACACCACATGGCCGGCTATCCCCATTTCAAAACCTAATCCATCACTTTTTTCTACCTTTTTCACCATTTCTTCCTTTTTATTACCCAATAAATTCAAAAACCACCAAAACATTCATCTTATGTTTAATAGCCAAATAAATTGGCTAATTAAACCTAAATTAAACCTAAAAACCCTAGTCACCTCCTATCCCTATAAATATACTCCCATTCTCACTAAAAAGCTAATTCCAACACTTTGGCAAAAATCCCAAAATTCTCTAAACACTCTTTCTCTCTAAATTCTAACTTTGGCATCGGAGGTTCTTCGGCCAAAGCCCCCCCCCATTCATCGTGGGCGCGTGAGGCTCTTGGCCTTAACCTAAGGTGTTAATTGTTTTGTAGGTCCAAAATTGTCCAAGATCAAGGAGGAAGAAATTTGCATCCACACTGAGATTGTCTACTATCCATCATTTTGGTCATTTCGTTAAAAACTCCGTTAAGTGTTCCAGAGCTCTTGGCCGGAAGTTTGGGCAATTTTCAAAGCTTCGTAATTCAATCGTTTCTTAACCAAATTCGACCCATAATATATCAAAATAAAGATAGGAAAGTGTAAAATAAGATTATACCTATTTCGAAGCCCAATGATTGCCAGAGATTGCCGTAAAATAGCCTCCAATTTGACTGGTCCGAGTGAAAACTCGCCGGAAACTGGGTAAATTTTAAACGTTCATAACTTCTTCAATACTCAACGAAATTAAGTGATTCAAAAATCATACTTCTCGACGAGACGAAGAGAATGGTACCTTTTTTATGGCTAAATCACTGTGGTTTGCCCGAAAAACGGCTCGAAAGTGACTAACTCGAGACCAAGACAGCCACTTTCGAGTCGTTTTCCAGTCAAACCACGACGAGTTAGCCATTGAAAAGGTACCATTCACTTCATCTCGTCAAGAAGTATGATTTTTGTATTTGAATCACTTGATTTCATTGAGTATTGAAGAAGTTATGAACGTTTAAAGTTTACCCAGTTTCCGGCGAGTTTTCAAGTTTTCACTTGGACCAGTCAACTTTGAGGCTATTTTACGGAAATCTCCAGCAACCATTGGGCTTCGAAATAGGTATAATCTTATTCTACACTTTCCTATCTTCATTTTGATATATTATGGGTCGAATTTGGTTAAGAAACGATTGAGTTACGAAGCTTTGAAAAATGCCCAAACTTCCGGCCAGGAGCTCTGGAACACTTAACGGAGTTTTTAACTGAATGACCAAAATGATGGATGATGAACAATCTCAGGAACCACTTTTATCGATTTGGAATTTTAAGAACCAAAGTGATGAGTTATGAAATCTCAGGGACCATTTTAGCGATTTACCCATAAAGAAAAATACCTCTGACTCTAATACTAGTTAGTAATCTTCAACAAACTTCGGTGAATTACTTAATTAATTTTGTGATTAAGTACTGTGTTTGTATCTTTTCAATTGAAGGATTAATCAAACAATTGACATAGTACAATATGTGCTACAAGATATGTACAACTAGGTTGTGACTATGCTTGTTACAGCTAGTAATAGCTAGGATTAGTAATTCTTATCACAGCTAATCCCGGAAGGTTTGACTGGTCAAAATTAATTAAATAAATTCTGTCTCTTTTGTCTGTCACACACAAAATCATGCACACACGTACGATATTGTTTTATAATTACAGTCAAAGTCCAAGGAATACCATTTAGGCGGGTACTCATTAGGCCTTAAATTAAATCTGTGAATTGCATATTGAGTCGTGCAAGAACAGGGCAAATGTACTGGTAACCGGTTTGTGATTCAACCAGTCATGATAACCTTTCTGCACATAAAAAATTATTATACATATTTATAATTTTTTTATTTTAATTTTTTTTTTTAAATGACGTATTTTAATTCATTTAAATTATTGAAAAGAATTTCAAACTTAAATATAAAATCACGAGCACAAGTAAAATCCAAATGTAGTATCATATAATTAACTGTTCTCCTGATTTTACTTGTGCTCCTACTAGAAAGATTAACTATTTAGATTAAATGTGCTCCTAGATCTAATGCTAGAAAGATTAACTATTTAGATTAACTATTTAAATCATATGACGTGATTGTTAATGATTGAATTATTAAATGTTAATTAACGTGTTTATTTTTTATTGATGACACATCGCATGATTTACAAATTTAATCTAAAAATTTAGCCTACCTAGTATAACTCCTACTATGAATATACTTTAATTGTAATACACAGTTGTACCATATAATATGAAGCATATATGATCACAAGAACTAGAAGAGCCTCATCAAAATTCATGAGTAATTGAATCAATGATGAGATTAGTAAAATCATGAATGAAATATGACCTTGTTTTGGTCTAGTATAAAATATGACTTAAAAAAGAGTGATAAAAATGTACAGAACAATAACTTGGAATTGGGAACCACGTGATCACCTTAAGACAAAACACCCCGACCAAGTGATTAATTAACAAGAATTAAACTTCAAATTCGAGAAAGAAAGAAAGAGCTAATGTAATTATTTAATTAATCAAAGCATTTGAAGAGTTCAATTCAGTCAATTAAACTGAAAATTGTAATATTGAGCTTTATTAAAAAGTTTGTTGATTATACTAACACAAAGGAGATCTATGAGGAATGCGTTTTCTTCTACTAATCATGCTTGTGGCCATGTCCTCGTCGGAAACTTTATGAGCCGATCTTCCACATAACGACGCGTAATTAAGCCCGCTTCTCTTTTTCCTGACGACATCATGATGCATGTACGCCATGTGCATGGTCATGCTCATGGTCTCAGACCCAGATGATGATGACGAGCTCATCGGGTCATCGAGGTCCACAATTGTGGAATGAGGGTTGGTCTGATCACTGGTTATCTCCTCGTCTCCCATATCGGAAAGTGGAACTAAGAAGTCAGGACTCAGTTGAAGGGACTTGCATGTTTTCAAGTAAGGAGAGAGGTCTTTCTTGAATTTAAGCACGTAATCCACCTGATTAATCATTAGAATCAACATGTTCATTAATTAATTAAAGCGTATTAGTATTCATAAACCAGGTAAAATTTTCAGCTATATAAGTCATTTTCATAAACCATGTAAAATTCAACTATATAAGTTGTTTGTTGTCGCATAAAATATAGATGCAAAGGTTTTAGTTATTTATCTGCATGCACGGAACAAATTAAGGCCAAAAAGTAAGTAAATACGTTGGGAAATTGGTTAAAAAGATCAAAAATCAAAATCTCAATGGTTAAGGCGATCAAAATTAAAATATCAACAATATATGATCAAAGTTCGACGACATAGCAATTAGATAACGATGACATATTGAAAAATGATTGTTTCAGTAACTAGGATTGGAAAAATGATTATTTTAGCGAATTTTCAAATATATTCGTAGTTTTCGTTACCTTGCACCCGAGAGAGCAATGGATATAAGGCTCTTGAAGACTTCTGTCACACGATGTGCAGTAGTTTCCGGAACCCTTGAATTGCCGATTTTGAGGTCTTTTCTTGATGAACACTACTTTGGCACTATTGATTGTATATGCCTAAAACAACAAACAAAGACTTCTATTGTCAAACCAACTGAATTGAAATGGCAGAAGTCAATCAATTAAGCTAGACTGATCATTTTTTGGGCACTAACCTGAACGTTGGAGCAGTCGATGAGCTTCTGAAGATCTTCCAATCGGACAACGTCATGGTAGACATAGCGGCGAATTTGAAGGAGCCTGTGGAATCGATGGGAGGGAAGACAATGGGGGCATATGCTGATGCAACAATCCAAACAGCAGATGTTTTTTTCGTTCTTTTTCGCAGTTTCGTGGAATGAGCAGCCGGCGAAGAACTTCTCAGTGTAGAGGGCTTCCAACCATGCAGGCTTCTGAATTCCCTATCAAAACAATTAAACTCAATTATGCTCAAAATACAATGAGAACTATGCAACAGAGACAGAGAGAGAGAGGTTGGGCAGAGACAAACCATGATCACATAAACACTTGAAAGAGAGCGCCCTTCTTTGAGCTGTTACCAGGACAGTGGTGTAAACAGGAGAGAGAGAGAGAGAGAGAGAGAGAGAGAGAGAGAGAGAGAGAACAAGGGATGGAGATAAGTGTATTTATTGAGCTTCACAAGAGAGGAAGGAGGTATATATTTATTCCTTGGGGAGGTACACAACATTTTGTCAATAGGGAGACCTATAACATGAGAGAGATGTTTGAAAGTGTTTTTAGATCACTAAAAATGTGTATGATAATATTGACGTAAAAGAAAGTATTTGAAGTATTTTCTATAAGAAACAAATGTTACGTGCTTTTACGAAAAGCACTTTAAATGTTTTTATAGAAGCAATTGATTTTTGAAAGTTTTAACGAAACACTTCTGGTGCTGTTTATTTTTAACAAAAATGACATTTTTACTCTAAAAAGTCACTCATGGTATTATTCACTTATAACACATTTTTGTCATTTTAATTAAAATTCAAAGTTTTTAAACCATTTTTATTAATTTTCTTTTGATTTTTATTAGAAGTACTTTTGAACATAAGTGCTTTTTAAAGAAATATTTCACAATGGAGAGAGAGAGAGAGAGAGAGAGAGAGAGGAAGTAAGGTATGAGGAGAACGTGGGCGCTGTTTCCGTGTCTCCCATTCTCTAAAAACCCTATAAACAAATGCTTGCTCATCTCCTTGGCTGAAGAGCTCTAATGCTAAACTAACCAAGCCACCTTCTTGAAGGAGCTGCTCAGCCAATTTTTTTTACCTGTTTCCTTCATTGATTCCCATCACTTAGAATTGGTGAAAGAGTATTACGTGCTATTTGCACTTATTTTTATTTTTCATATATTTCTCTTAATTTCTAAACCGTTTGATCGGATGAATTGAAAAAGATCAATGATAAAAAATTAACAAAAGTATGTGAGAGATAAAAAATAAATGTGTAAATAACACTACTCGAGATAGAATCTGTAGAAACTAGCCACTTCTTGTAAAAACAAAACCTAAAAATTACAGATAGTTAACAGCCACCCCTGATAATATATTTCCATCAGTCCATTCTTTGCGTTCCACTTTGTTGCTGTCATTCAAAATAAACTTTAGCTCTGGAATTTTCAAAATTGAAAATTCATCATATGCCAAAAAGTCGGCTAATAAGTTTGTCTTCTTTTTTCTGTTCTCTTTTTATAAAATAAAAAACAAGTGGAGGAAGAGCAGCAGAGCAGAAATTAGGCATCCCTTTCTTGCCTGTTGCTTTTTGATGTCATTTCTGTAACTCACATCACTTGAAAAGATAAGTAATTAGGCCTACAAAAGGAATGATTTTTACAGTTGTAACTTAGTCTAATCATCTGAATGTTTCATTTTGCTACCCATGTAACCAATTTAAGATATCATGTCTCAGTATTTGTGTTGGGGAGGGACTTAGCTATATATAAGAATGATAGTGTGTTCATATTTAAAATTAATCGAGCATTATTTGATTATAATGCGTTTAATTTCTTGATATGTTATAATGATATAAAAGTGATTGTATTTGTGTTGGCTAGTATACTTCCAACATACTATTATCTCTCTCGTAAGTGTCTACGTGTATAATGTAGGTCGAGGTGCTTTTCTTATTCATCTTCCAAGGCCCTAGTAAATTGCTGAGGGAGAAAGGAGAAAAAATAAATAAAATTTGAAAGATTAGAATTTGGGTTTGGAAATAATAGCATGTCAAAGTACGTGCAGCTGTCTACTCATTGGCTTTTGGTACCTCAACTGTGACTCATGTGACTCAAGTGGTAAAATTGGTTGAATCGGTAACTTGGTACAACCTATGAGGAATTAAACAGAAAGGAGGTGGATTGTATGACTTCTCATTTCCATAGTTTTTTCATCTCTTCCTATTTTATGTAGTCACGGTTAAACTACGTCAACATTTTATATTTCTATTACCTTTTGTTTTATTATTTTTATTAAAAAAAATCAATATAAAATGTTGACGTGACTTAACCGTGACCACACAAACAAGAAGGGATGAGAAGAGTATGGAAATGGGAAGGCAGACAATCCACCTCCAAACAGAAAAAGGTAATTCGTAAAGGAATTAGAGGATTGTTAACAACCTTCTCAACTTTCTTTATAATGTTGCATGAGAATCAGTCATTTATCTCGCAAAAGAAACAAAATTATTGTAGTATAGTTGACTCTAATAATGTCGTTTTATTGGAATTATTTCAAATAAGTTATGTTAAAATCAAATTTTAATTAATTATTTAAAATAAAATTTAGAAAAGATTGATTTTGTGACTTAAAAGAAGAAAAAAAAAAGAATTTTAATAAGAAACAATTTAAAGGAATCAGCAAAGGTAAACTAGAAAGTAAACGATTCAAATCATAATGCACAATGTAATATTGAAAAAAGAAAATTGTTATTAGCACTCCAAAAATCTCTTTTAGCACTCCAAAAATCTCTTTTGGCACTCCAAACTCTTTATAATTAGAAAGAAAAATACATTTATGAGGAGTGAAGAATGATATTTTTGAAATACTAATAACAGTTCCCTAAAAAACAAACAAAATAAATAAAACAATCTAACTAAGAAAGTTGATAGCATCTCCCAAATTAAATTTTAGTGTGGTTTAGAACAGTCTTTTAGTGGCATATCCTTTGCATCTGGTCAATACAATTGTATGGCAGCATGCCTAATATGCTGATAACAGAGTCCAAGCAAGACATGTACGAGAAAAAAAACCCGGTTTTTAGGGAACGAAACATGTCAACAATCAATCAACAGCTCCACTAATCGCAAGTCCTGCAGCTTGCTTCAATAATAATGTGTGCTCTTTTTTTGCAAACTGACAGACAAGCACAACTCATTGAGCACTAGTCAGGAAAACTACCGACCTAATTAATTAGAGGCTCCCCGGTGTCCTATTTTTGAGGAAGACCTTGCTTCTTGTGCCTCTCAGCTCCAACCAAGAGTCATCTTGGGTTTGGTACAAATCTTGTATCATTTTTTCCCTTTATACCGTTCATGCCTACCTTTCAGTTTCGAAATTCCACGTCGTAATATTGTTTTTTGATGCACAAAATCGAAGGTTTTGGAACAACATAAATCCGACCGTGAATCTGCAAGAAATGTAAATGATACAAGATGTATCATGATTCACCCCAAGGTTTGGGTTACGTCCACACTAATTGTATTTCTCTGAGAGTATTTGTGAGGGAGAGAGTGTGAGAGCTTTGCTCTAGATAGGAGAGGTTTCGGGTTTGTGAGGGTGAGGAGACCCTTTTATAGAATAAGGGCTCCTCCTTTAATTACATATTTACTCCTTCCTTTATTACATAATTATATTTGAGTCCCCCGAGTATTTATACGAGGTCTAAATACGGAGGCCCTAAGTATGGTATAAACAGTAATCCCCAAGTTTTCAGTTAAGAGAGTCTTTTGGCTGGAGACTTGAAATTCAGTCCATGTGTGGGCCGAAGTAACTAGATGTTGTCTTGAACTGATGCTCGATATAAGGCAGTGCACAATCTGAAATGATGCTCAACTAGAAGTAGCACACGCTGCGAGGCTGCTTGGCTCGTGGCTTATGTTGCCTTGGTTGGCTCGGCTTTGTGGTGTTGAAGGTGAGGAAGTCCCTTTTATAGAATAAGGGATCGCTCCTCAATACATAAGTGATGGGTTAGGAGTGATGCTCGCGGCGAAGCGGTTGCTCAGCTGGCGGTGATGCTCTCTAATGAAAGTGAGGGAGTCCCTTTTATAAAATAAGGGCTCGCTCCTCAATACATAAACGATGGGCTAGAGTTGATGCTCTCTAATGATGGTGAGGGAGTCCATTTTATATGATAATGGTTCGCTCCTCAATACATAAGTGATGGGTGCTTTCTAATGAAAGTGAGGGAGTCCCTTTTATATAATAAGGGCTCGCTCCTCAGTACATAAATAATGGACTAAGTCGCCCAAATATTTTTCATGAGGCCCAGTTGAGGCCCAATATATGCTACATAATGTAGTCCCCCAAGTCTTCGGTCAATAGAGTCTGTTGGCTGGAGACTTCAAATTGAATCCATGTATGGGCCGAAGTGGCGGTTGTTCGAAGGCGGTATTTGTATACCTTGCACTGAAGCTTTGTAGGTGAAGCTTTGCAAGTGAAGCTTTGCAAGTGAAGCTTTGAAGCTAAAGCTCTGTAAATGAAGCTTTCGAAGCTGGAGCTTTTGTAAATAAAGCTTTTGAAGCTAGAGCTCTGTAAATGAAGCTTTTGAAGCTGATTGACATGAGTGATGCTCATGAATGTTTATGTTGATTGACATGAGTGATGTTCATGGATGTTGTCATGAGTGATGCTCATGAATGTTAACATGAGTAATGCTCATGAATGTTGAAATGAATGATGGTCATGAATGTTTATGTATGATTGTCATGAGTGATGCTCATGAATGTTTATGTATGAATGACATGAGTAATGCTCATGTATAATTTGGAGTACTGGGCGTACTTTTGATCACCTGGTTGGTGGCATGAAGGAGAGTACGGGTTGTACCTTTCATCACCTGGTTGGTGGCATGAATGACTAGTTGCCAAATGATATTAGAGTACCGGTTGTACATTTCATCACCTGGTTGGTGGTAATAGTGGCAGGTTGCCGAATAATTGTGGAATACTAGGCGTACTTTTGATCACCTGGTTGGTGGTAATAACGGCGGGTTGCTGAATAATTGTGGAGTACTGGGCGTACTTTTGATGACCTGGTTGGTGCTATTTTGGGCTTATGGGCCTTCGCCCTCTATACAACATTCCAACCCATTTATTTTGGGCTTTGACGTTTTTTTTTAATTACCCTCTGATGGGGTTTATACAGATGTCTCTGAAAGATAAAAATGAATTACATCATTCTGGTGGGGTGTTTATTCCTTGCTTTTGCTTTCTCTTTTGCTTTCTGCTTTTGCTTTCTCTTTTCCTTTTTGGCAGATGGCAGACAACGCTTCCATATTGGTTGAGGAAGTGCGCAGACAATTATCAGCTATCACAGCTGGGTTTCTTGGGTCATCATCGGGAATATTTCTTTCAACCTTGCCGACAAGATCTGCACCGACATAAGCAAATTTGGTATATATGCCTCTTCATTTTTTCTTTAACAAGATGTTTGAACATAAGCTAGTGTACTCCAGCTGTAAAACCCCATCAAAGCGTTTTTCTTTCTTTCCATTTTACCTTTATTCCACTTTTGCTTTCTCTTCAAAAAAAAAATATGATTTCACATGGCCCTGTAAAGAAGATGCAGAGACCCGGTTTTGGCCTCTCCCACTCAATCGGGAAATCGAGAGGGTTGCGGCGGGTGAGCTTCTCCTCCTCCGGTGCCATACGTATCACCTGACTCCTCCGATGCCGGCGAGGATCGAACCATAGGGCGGAGGAAGGAGACGATGATGGAGGAGGCCATGGATGCTCTTACAGTCGTTCCATGTTCCATGAGTAAAGAGACGAAGTATATCGATTTATACAGCATATCCCGTTCCTTGAAGCTCGAGCACATTGGGGACAGCCAAAATCTTGGAGAAAGCGAAGAAAAAAGAATGAGAGGTGAGTTGAACTATAAGGTTGACGAGAGAGGACCCCTGGAGACTAGAGGCTTGCTTCATGAAGTGCTCGATCACTTGGGCTTGCTTCCGCTCTACCTCCATTGAAAACCCTCTTTGAGAACACAGAAACAACCCAGATTTTGGTGGGCTTACTTCGGCCCACTTTCCACTGCCAGGGTGTTTTCCACGCGGCTTCGTAATCTTCTTCAAAGTCCCATCTCCTTTTAGCTGTCTCCAATGTGCTCGAACTTCAAGGAACGGGATATGCTGTATACATCGATCTACTTTGTCTCTTTACTCATGGAATATGGAGCAACTGTAAGAGCATCCATGGCCTCCTCCGTCGCCGTCTCCTTCCTCCGCCCTGTGGTTTAATCCTCGCCGGCATTGGAGGAGTCAGGTGATGCGTATGGCACCGGAGGAGGAGAAGCTCACCCGCCGCAACCTTCTCGATTTCCAGATTGAGTGGGAGAGGCCAAAGCCGGGTCCCTGCATCTTCTTTACAGGGCCATGTGAAATCATTTTTTTTTTTTTTAAGAGAAAGCAAAAGTGGAATAAAGGTAAAATGGAAAGAAAGAAAAGGGCTTTGATAGGGTTTTACAGCTGGAGTACACTAGCTTATGTTCAAATAGCTTGCTAAAGAAAAAAGGAGGAGGCATATATACCAAATATGCTTATGTCAATGCAGATCTTGTCGGTAAGGTTGAAAGAAATATTCCCGAGGATGACCCAAGAAACCCAGCTGTGATAGCTGATAATTGTATGCGCACTTCCTCAACCAATACGGAAGCGTTGTCTGCCATCTGCCAAAAGGGAAAAGAGAAAGCAAAAGCAGAAAGCAAAAGAGAAAGCAAAAGCAAGGAATAAACACCCCACCAGAATGATGTAATTCATTTTTATCTTTCGAAGACATCTGTATAAACCCCATCAGAGGGTAATATGTATACCCCATCAGAGGGTAATTAAAAAAAAAACGGCAAAGCCCAAAATAAATGGGTTGGAATGTTGTATAGAGGGCGAAGGCCCATAAGCCCAAAATATCACCAACCAGGTCATCAAAAGTACGCCCAGTACTCCACAATTATTCGGCAACCCGCCGCTATTACCACCAACCAGGTGATCAAAAGTATGCTCAGTACTCCACAATTATTCGGCAACCCGCTACTATTACCACCAACCAGGTGATGAAATGTACAACCGGTACTCTAATATCATTTAGCAACTAGCCATTCATCCCACCAACCAGGTGATGAAAGGTACAACCCGTACTCTCCTTCATGCCACTAACCAGGTGATCAAAAGAACGCTCAGTACTCCAAATTATACATGAGCATTACTCATGTCATTCATACATAAACATTCATGAGCATCACTCATGACAATCATACATAAACATTCATGACCATCATTCATGTCAACATTTATGAGCATCACTCATGTTAACATTCATGAGCATCACTCATGACAACATCCATGAGTATCACTCATGTCAATCAACATAAACATTCATGAGCATCACTTATGTTAATCAGCTTTAAAAGCTTCTGTTTGGGCCTAAAATTACACAATCAGCTCGAGTGATCGAAGCCGTTGAGTGTTACAGATTTTCTTCCATGCGTTATGCATATGCGTGTGGGTGAGGGACTTTCCATGCAATTTGTGTATGCGTGGAGTGATCAGCACAAAGATATGTAAAAGGATTAGCATGTTCTGCATGGATGAGAATGGATCAAGTTGGAACTTGACCAAGCAAAAAGTTAGTGATAATTACCATCGAAAAGTGATAAGTGCCGTCTGAAATGAGATATAATTTGAAATGGATATGGTCTCTTGGGGCATGTGAAAGATAAGAGATGGTAAAGAATAAAATAATATTCTTTTGTTTTCCTACATGGTCAAAACAACAATGTGCATTGAATGTTGCCAATAATCTAGCCAAAGCAAGATTGCGTCAGATAAATCTTTGAAAGCCGAATTTGGTGGAAGGTTAGGTTTTCAAGATTACAGCGGGTTTTGAATGATGTGATAAGGTGTAGGGTTAGCAACAGATAAAGACTCAGATTCACGGTGTAATTAGGATTGGTTTCTGCGACTTAGGCACTCACATTTCTATAAATACCAAGCGGCAGACAACTAAAAAGAGACCTCCAATTCAACACACAATTGCCCTGCGCAAACTCTCCCAACAACTTTGAGATTTTTTATTTTCTCTTTTCGCTGACACATCTTCCGTTGGCATCAACAGCATTGTGAAAGCAACCGGTGATATCTTCAATCGGCATAGATAGCTCTGTCGTCGTAGAATCAGCCGATCTCGCAGCATCTTCTGTTGGAATCAACAGCACTGCGGCGAGGACGGTTGGTTATCTATCCAAGTCTCGGTCGAGAAGAATTTCTGAATCCTTATTGGTCGAGGTCATCTCATTAGCCTTCTCGGCGAAGTGAGGTGTTACAAGTTATTACATTCGGCACATTGAAAGCTGAATTTGATATTGAACTTCACAGAATTAGCAGCCTTGTCTTCAGGCTCTAGAACCCGAAGGCCGAGAGTGTTCCTTCCTCGGCCGCAGTCGCGAGATTCAGAAGTCAGCAACGCACCCAACGCAACATCAACAAATTTTACTCATCGGCCGAGCTCGGCCGACGAGTTGGCACGCCCTGCACACAATCGAAAGACGTAGTTAGCTTACTAATTACTCGGCCTGTGCCACGTAGGCTTGGTAGTTTTTAGGGTCAACATCTTCATTTATAAAGCTCTAGCTTCAAAAGCTTTATTTACAAAAGCTCCAGCTTCGAAAGCTTCATTTACAGAGCTCTAGCTTCAAAGCTTCACTTGCAAAGTTTCACCTACAAAGCTTCAGTGCAAGGTATACAAATACCGCCTCCGAACAACCGTCACTTCGGTCCATACATGGATTTAATTTGAAGTCTCCAGCCAACATACTCTATTGACCGAAGACTTGGGGGACTACATTATGTACCATATATTACGCCTCAACTGGGTCTTATGAAAAATACTTAGGCGACTTAGCCCATTATTTATGTACTGAGGAGCGATCCCTTATTCTATAAAAGGATTCCCTCACTTTCATTAGAAAGCACCCATCACTTATGTATTGAGGAGCGAGCCCTTATTATATAAAATGGACTCCCTCACCATCATTAGAGAGCATCAACTCTAGTCCATCGTTTATGTATTGAGGAACGAGCCCTTATTTTATAAAAGGGACTCCCTCACTTTCATTAGAGAGCATCGCCGCCAACTGAGCAACTGCTTCGCCGTGAGCATCACTCCTAACCCATCACTTATGTATTGAGGAGCGAGCCCTTATTCTATAAAAGTGACTCCCTCACCTTCAACGCCACAAAGCCAAGCCAACCAAGGCAACATAAGCCACGAGCCGAGCAGCCTCGCAGCGTGTGCTACTTCTAGTTGAGCATCATTTCAGATTGAGCACTGCCTCATATCGAGCATCAGTTCAAGACAACATCTAGTTACTTCGGCCCACACACGGACTGAATTTTAAGTCTCCAGTCAAGACTATCTTTTCTGAAGACTTGGAGGACTACTGTTTATACCATACTTAGGGCCTCCGTATTTAGACCTCGTATAAATACTCGGGGGACTTAAATATAATTATGTAATAAAGGAAGAGGCAAATATGTAATTAGGGGAGGAACCCTTATTCTATAAAAGGGTCTCCTTACCCTCACAAACCCGAAGCCTCTCCTATCTTGAACAAAGCTCTCACACTCTCTCCCTCACAAATACTCTCAGAGAAATACAATCAGTGTGGATGTAGCCCAAACCTTGGGGTGAACTACAATACATATTGTGTCATTTACATTTCTTGCAGATTCACGTTCGGATTAACGTTGTTCCAAGATTGTTAATCAGAGCATACCATATTATAGATTTTTATCATATAAATTAACGGTTGATAATCATTCATGTATACACAGACAATTATCTCGAGCAAAGTTCTTATCTGCCACTAATCTTCTCTGAAGAGTTTTGCTCTTGGAGCTGGACGCTGGAGCTGCGGGACGTGTGTGTGTGTGTGTGTGTGTGTGTGTGTGTGTGTGTGTGTGTAGCATAAGAGGTTTTGGCATAACCAAACCTATAAACATGTTGTCAAAAGATTTTCCAATATTATAATTTTGGAGTCTAGTCCAAAGCCCTACCCTATTTTCACCTAGGCTCAAATGCATGTTATTTATTCTTTTACCTTTTTAAAACAAGAAAATAATTATTTTGTGGCAGTTCAGTTTGTCCTTCTCTTTTCTCCTTTTCCCCTTTTCTTAAGCAAGGATTTGAAGGTATCTTGGAGGCTTGAAGCTTCCGGAATGGTAAAATGAAGTGTTAATCTACTGCTCCCATTCACTACTAATGTGATGAGAAAACTTTCTAAAGATTAATCTCAAAGAATAATTTACAGGTTTGTTTAATAACCATTTTATCTTAGTTCCTAGTTTTTATTTTGAATACAAGGAAAACACATGAAAGAAATACGGAATATGAGAATCAAGGAATGGTATTGATATAGATGTGAGATGTAGAAAAAATTTGTATGAAAACAAAAACTACACAGGGCATCTCCAGGAGATGCTGTAAAACAACCAAAACTCTGTTTTAAGGAGCCAAATCTTAAAAAACACATATCCAACAGACTATAAAAAAAAGTTTCTTCTATAACAAAACAGACTGTCACTCTTTAAATTTATAGAACAACTGTTCATTAGCTAAATATTAAAATATTCCTTGAGCAAGAAGAAAAGGAAGAGAGAGAAGAATATTTTAGAAATAAGTGGGTTGAGTTTGAATTGTTAATAATAAAATATTCAAAGTTTGCTAGAATAAATAGTGTTGTTTGAGATGAAATAATTTTTTGACAATGATTACTTGCTAGTTTAACAAAAAAATGAGAATTTCTCTTAAATATGTCTTTGGTGTTAGGGTTTAGCTCTCATCACCCTTCTTTATTGCTTTTCTCTTGTACACTTTTTTTCATGGAGAAATTAGGTTCTCATCCCTCATTTTGCTATTCCATTGATTAAAATCTTATTTCTTTTCAATTTTTAATTAAGATCATTGGGTATTAATAACATTATTAATTATTTCAATAATAAAATATTTTTACCTAAAATTATTCATTTAGTATTAAAAATGTTACAATTAGTATATTTATATTTTTAATTTGCAAACCTTTTTTAATTTGTACTAATTTTCTTTTCAGTTTTAATTTGTACCCATATATTAATTTCTTTTTGTGCCCATATTTTTTAAAGTTTTATTTGTATTTGTGCCAATGTGTTTGCCATCACGTGACATTGTCTAATTAATCAATGATAGAAAAATTTCATATGGTATATTTATGTTTTATGGCTAAACTTTGTATCATATATTTTTATTTTTAGTTTGTACCCACTTTTAATTTGCAACCTTTTTTTTTTTTTAATTTGTAGTATTTTATTTTTAGTTTTAATTTGTACCCATGTATTAATTTCTTTTGCGCCCATATTTTTTAAAATTCCATTTGTACTCATAATTTTTCAATCTTTTATTTGTACACTAATTTATTTATAATGTACCCATTCTTCTTTATTAATGTACCACTTTATTATATGTGAAATGTACCACACTATGGATACATTCTTTTGCCATTTATTATTTCTTATTGTGACATAGTTTTTATCCATTATATTCAATTAAAATGTTTGAATTTTTTTATTGTAACCATTTCTAATACTATTATAATGAGGTATTTTAAATTTATAAGATTAGAAATCTCATAAAATAGCAAACAATTAATGTCAAAACTATAAAAATATAAATATTAATAGTAATATAATGAGGTGTACAAAGTCAAGGGACTTTGATCAAACTTTGAATATCATTAAGGTTTTAATCAAAGAGTGTTAAAGACTAGAGACCGCATCCAAAGTATCCATTTTTTCATACATCAAACACAAAAATTAAAAACTAAACATAAAAACGTAATGATTCTCAAATGAAAATAAATTCCGATGAAAATAGCCACCCAATCAAGCACAAAGTTCATATTATGTTTTCTTAACCGAAAACAAAATCATTCATGCAGCTTACCCCAAATGTCTACCATGAATGAATATTACCATGCACGTGCATGCCTGATGAAACGACACGACTAGCAAAACCCTAGCAGTTACTGCCAAAACAAAAAGAAGAAAAGCAAGCTCATCACAGTCACAGAACAAACAGAATCAAAGAAATAGAGAAGACAGAAGAGGATGGCCATGGCCAACCCCACGTGCCATGAAAAGCAGAAAGGTATTATAGTAAGCAAAGAAGGTCACGTGCAAGGGATCCAAAGGAAACGCCTGGCTTTCAAAATATAAACCCTAAACAAATTTAAATTTGCAGCGTCCAAAAGCTTAAGTGTGACTTGGGACTGTTCACTCAGACTGACCAACCAATTATTCATCCTTTTATCATTCAAAACCTAAACGAGAAATGTTTCCAAAATAATTGTCTGTTGATGTATTATGTTACGTATTATAATACAGGTGACCGACTAAGTTGATATGTCTCATTTTTAAAGTATATTAACAAAAAAACCAAAAAAAAAAAAAAATATTATAATTTAAATAAAAATAATAACAGCAAGTGATTGTATAAAGAATGCGAAAAATCTCAGTTGATGGTGGTCAAGGGTCAAAGATCCAAAGTGAACGGGCTATTTAGAAGAACAAATAGAGTTGCAGGGTCAGCGGATGAGCCGCACGAGGGGATCTTCCTGCCTCTCTCTGCCCTGTGTGTGGTCTGAGTTAGTTCCATTTGCTTTGTTTGAAAAGGGTTTTCTTTATTCACCATACCCTATTATATATTCATGCCCTTATTTTTAAGGTATACATCTCACATGGGGAGCCTTTTTCCCAAACAATAAACCCTCAAGAGTCAAGATCTTGTGAGTCCAAGGCTACAATCAGGGCCGACTTTGAGAATTTAGGGGCCCTAGACAAGTCTTCAAAGTGAAGCCCTAAAGTTCTCGTACCTCCGACTCTTTGCATATTGGTATGTAGTAAAAAGAATTCATTAATTACATAAAAAATCTATTTCTTCATCGAATATTATTAAAAATTAATATCAAAATAAAAAAGATATACTAACATTACTTAATATTACATGTCACATATATTTAGACACAAATGCACTAAGTGTTTGCAATCAAGAGTCCAAGTACTGTTTTGGTACTGAGGTGTTTTATAAAAAGTGGGTATAAACACTAGTAGAAAAAAGCTCATCTATCACGGTCGATGTCTGTGGTAGATTGCAATCCACCACGGACATTGTGCCCGTTAGTAATATGGATGTGATAGAAAGTCATAGATTCTACCACGGGTCATGCCCGTTGTCAATTGTAATATTACCACAGATTGTGCCCGTTATAGATTATGATCTAACACCACATGCACTATAACCGTTGTGGATTACAAATTGGTCACGGCTAATGGCCATTATAAAAAAAAAATCCAAAAAAAAATAACAATAATAAAATATTGTTTAATAAATGTATTATATAATATTTAGAAACAAAATTACACATTTACTACAAAATAACAATAAAAAAATCATAGATTCAAACATTACAGTTGTACACTAAACTAAAGCTAACAAAAAAAACGATGAAATATACAAAGAAATACCAAACTATCCAAAGACCTCCAACAAACAAGGACATTGTCACTTTGAAGACTTCACATTTCTTTGAACACCTTCAAACAAAGGACCTTGAGACAATGTTAGGAAGATAAACCATGTTATATAAATTATCAGCAATGACAAATAAAAAATGTCAAAGTAAGAGCTAATACAATCAAATAGGCTACTCATAAGAGTTAATACAATCAAATAGGCTACTCATTAGGCGAGAAAGAAATTGGAAAAAATAGAATGATGAGCCAAAAGTACAGATATTCAAGGTCCCTTCAAATGTTCCAGTCATTAACTCTTTAATTTATAGATTAATTTATCCTAAACAATCATTGACTCTTTCTCTCTCTCTCTCTCTCTCTCTCTCTCTCTCTCTCTCTCTCTCTCTCTCGTGCCTTTTTCACACTATAAAACCCTCGTCTCATGGCCAACCTCTCCATCCCTCACAGTCACACGATACAACCCAACTTGCTCTGCCTCGGCCAACCTCCCCTAGCACAAACCCCACGAGCACAAAATAACTAATACCAGTTTAATTGAAGCAATTAAGAAATGACCAATGTAACTTCATCATAAAGTATTCAATGAAAGGTGAAAAAGGCACCAATTTTAATAGGAGGAAAATATATCAGAAAGTGTAAGTGTGAGAAGGAGAAAAGAAAGAGAGTAAAGGCTGGTTTGGTATTGCTGTGCTTTGAAAAAAAACTGCTGTGAGAATAAGCGGCTGTGAAATAAATCAGCAGAGTGTTTGGTAAACTTTTTTGTAAAAGTGCTTTTGGAAAAAAAAGCAGTCTGATAGTGGGTCTTTTCATTAAAGGAGCACTATAGCTCCGTGTGCTTTGAAAAAAAGCCAGTTTTCCAAAGCTGCAAATAGCTGCTTCAGCTTTTTCCTTTGATTTCAGCTTATTCTCACAGCAGCTTCCAAAATAAGCCATTTTTTTTAGTTTACCAAACACCTAAAACCCTCACAACTTTTTTTCATGGGTGCTTTTTTTTTAAGCACCTCACTCCCAAACCACTCCTAATATACCTCTGAAAATGGTGACAAAAGACCCATGCAAGACTCTGCCTCGTCTTCACCATCCTTTTAGATTTTATTGTGATTCACTTGTATCCATGGTGTGGAATGAAAAACCATGCACTAATTTTTCAATTATATAAGATGAGGGTGGTTGGTAGTTTTACAGCAGAACGTGGAGTACGAGTAGTTTCTTTTCCTCTACAGTGGGTTCTTCACGTTCGATTTTTATTCTGATTTTGATAGTCGTTGTTTTATATTTGTTTACAGTAATACCCTTGCTAACTCTTGTCTTCTATTTTTAGTTGGTTGTAGATATCCCCAAATATTATCAAGGCGCTAACAAAAAAAAACGAAATAAAAAATCATTAAAAATATCAACCACGGTCAAGATATGTGGTGAAATTTAGAAAGGCGGTGTGGTGGTTTTAGTTAATGACCACAAGCACTACACGTGGTGATTTTTAATTTCAACAATGGGCGCTAATATGACCGTGGTGAATTAATCATATCTACCATGGGCCGACTTTGACCGTGATAATCGATTCCTTTCTACCATGAGCCCCTAAAACTCGTGATAAAATTGTTGTGGTAAATATAATGTTTTGTTGTAGTGAAAAAAAAAACTGAGTTCAAAAAAGTGTTTGGTAAACACTTAAAACAACTTATTTTCATAGTTTTGGGTGAAAATAAGCTGAAAAAGTGAAGCAGCAAAAATGAACTTATTTTCATAGCACAACAGAAAAGGTTTTTTTTTTTTTCAAAGCGCAGCAATACCAAACCAGATTGAGAGTGAAGAGCAATACAACTTGATGATCAAGAGAGTAAAAAACAATAAAACTTGATTGACAAATATAATAATTCGACAATGCCAAGTGGTTCTCTTGTGTTCTTTCTAAAATCAACACACACTAGCGAATCAAATTTTAGAATAACCTAGTTTAACAATAAATTATTGAAAAAAAAATTTAATTCAAAGTTATGGTTACCTCAAATTACAATCTTCAGGACCAAGTGATAGAAAGACTGGGAAGTTGAAAGAAAAATGATTACAAAGTTATGATTATTTTGGTTTTTGTTAATTTTTTAGGTTATTTTCAAAAGCAAAAGAAAAAAAAATGCATTTGGACAGATTGAGGCCATTAATTTCACTAGCCTCTATGTGACAATTGGCCTTTGTATATTTTTTATTTAAGAAACTCAAGTTTTTTCTATTTATACAATTTAAATTTAAAATATTTTTTAAAATATTTTTTAAAATAAATAAGAATTTAAACAAAAACCACCCAGAGGTTTTGTTATTTTTTTTCTCAAGTTGAAAATTTTAAATTCATTCAAAATTAATATTTGTTGAATTATTTTAACTCTTTTTTATTCTTGTAATTTTAAAAATTTTAAAGAGCAATTTATCTTTAATTTCATAGATTTGAAAAAAGCAAAAACTATTGTCTACAAGGTGTTTTGAACTTCCCACCCCAATGAAAACGGAGTGGAACCGTTTCCACTGCACCAATGAAATAACTGTGATGTTCTTACGTTTTCTTTATTTATATTTTATATACAGGATGTATAAAAAAAATTGCCCCCCCTCCCCCGAACTTGGGGGCCCTAGGCGACCGCCTACCTCGGCTACCCTCAGGGCCAGCCCTAGCTACAATACACCATGATGTACTACAGTACTAGTTTTATTCGAGGAGAAATTTTGAGCAGGGCTTTTGCATAGAGCAACTCTCGCATAGGGACGTGATCAGTGTGGAGCCAGATGAAACTAAAATGAAGGGGATTGTATTTGTTTGTGTGGTTGGTTGGACAAGACACGTTGTCAGCAGCTTGATCGAAGATTTTCATGTTCTAGTTCTGTGAAAGTAAAAAGTAACATTTTCATCGGTTTTAGAAAAATTCAAATTTATAGGTCGAATCTTGTCATAAACACAAATGCTCAAGTAAATTGGGTTCAAGTCTTCTGGTAATTATCAAATGGAGTAATGTTTATATTCTTCTTCTTCGTGCATATTTTATTGTTCTTGTTATGTGATACAGTGATATAGTGGTAGCCTAGGTAATAGCAGCTGTACGAGTAAAACCATATACTGGTACAGTCTGCTTATGAGGGAGTTGTTTATTAACTGTGCGAGACACCTTTATGCCATAATCAACACAGCCTAATTAAGATTAAAATGGCCGTTAATCTGTCATTACTAATCAGAAACCACTAATTAATAGAGTTATTGATAATGTTAGGCACTGCTATCATTCTTTATACAGTTAATTAAATACTTATCATTAACAATGAATACTTTACATCTTCCCCAGATTATCCACCTTTTCAGGTTTTTGTATTCTTCTTTTCAAAAGTTTATATGTACTTACATATAAATACACTATACAACAAATCATCAAGAAATATGGTAAATACATGCACGGAGAAATGATATTCGAATGGCTCAAACCTAGTCTCAACTCTTAAGGTTTCTGAGCAGAAAACATGATGAAGGATTGTTGAACGTTGCTCGTGTAGTTGGTGAGACCGCATGATGTACACAAGTCTGCAATCTCCTCCTCCGTTAAATAGTTATAGCTCTGACGAGCCCTCTGCCATATTAACACCTTCATATTAACACTTGTTTAAGTTTATAATCACCCTTAAACAGATCTTAGCTGGCTACTGCTAGTGAGTCGTCTCTCACGAAAATTCAACTATTTGGACCACAGTAACGATTAGGTTTCCTTCATTCACGACAATTTATATGGAACTAGAAAAGAAATGTGGATATTACGCAATTGTTGTTTTGAACACACATTCTATGACTAGCATATACAGATAGAAAATTGACAGGTCTGACCCAAATCTAGCATTGATCACATTTGGTAATCATTGATTAAGTATTACCTCTCTGAGTTGCCGGGGTATCCAGGAAGTAGATGGAGTATACCGCAGAAAAGTGGTTCCGACAAAGACAGCACCACTTCGTAATATGCGAGTTATTTCAGCAATCTGAAAATTAAATGAGATATGAGTTCAAAATTAATAGAAGCTTTGTTGCATCCAAACACATCTGCATGGAGTAAAACAAAGAAAATTTTACAAGATTCGACAGTGTATGACTTTCAGATGCAACAAATAGAGGTTTACCAGAGAACAGGTGCTATAAGCAAACCACCCGAGAGCTAATTTCATTAATTACACCCGAAAAGATGTATCTAATATGGGAGCCAAAGACGAGAACACCAGAATTTGTGGAGTACTATCTTTCTTCTATCGAAAACTGCAGTGTGTTCCATGTGAACTAACTCTGCAATGGGGCACACACTATGGCATGTGCATTAATAGAAAGTTTGTAATTCCACAAAAGCTGAAATCTTTTACCTAAAGGTTAGATTACTGATTCCAATTGACCCACATACAGTATAACTAAGATTGTTAGGTTCGTTAATCACTACCTGCTCTCTCTTCCTTGCTGACCAGGTATGTACTGCCACTAGCCTGTCAGATTACTCAGCTAATCTCCTAGCAAGCGTAGTCCCCCATCCAAAACACTCCACGCAATAATAAAGGGTTTTGCATTAGCATTCAAAATTGGTGTCCAAACCCAAGTTGAAGAGCTACTAAGACAACACCCTCGGGTCTGACGTGAGCAATTTCCGGAAAGAACAGAAGAAAATTATCAGGGTCTATTTTATAACATGCTGGAATTCTCAAAAGGTATCATCCATCTATTTCTCACACACCATGGCACCATAAGATGCCTACTTCTTTTGGTCACTTGTAAGGAGCCATGGTGTTTACTCACCTCTAAGTTTTACTCGCTATTTCACATTTCATCTCATATTCCTAATTACCAATCAGTCCAGATTTCAATGGTTCAAAGATTAATTCCCCATATGGTGCCTTTCACCGTGAAATTCTCACAAGTTACCAAAATAGCAGGCGACTTGCGTTAGACACTACGCAGTTCATCCTCTGACTTCACATACTAGCACCTCCAATACCATAAAAGGTACGTAGCCAACACATTTGTTTTGACGCACAAAACAAAATTGTTTTGGGGAATCTGGAAACAGCAGGGAAAGTCAAAATTAATGGAAGAGATACAATCCTAATCTTGCTGGTCTTAAACCATCCAAACCCAACCACTCTTAATAGACATACAATCCTAAGCGCTTGGTAACTTGAAGGAGAAGAAAAACACAGGAAACAGAACTCACAGCATTGGAAGGAGAAGGCCAACAATGTAATGCTGCGCCAGCATGGACAGCATCAACTGAACCCGAAGGGAACGGAAGCCTAGCAACTGTTGTGCTAGGACAACACCAAACCCGTTGGAACCAACTCAATCTAACCCACAGATAATATATCAAATGAAAATGCAAGAACAAAATATAAAAGAACACCAAGATTTTAACGAGGTTCCTCAACAGTCAGTGTAACTGGAGTACGTCCTCGGAGCAGTAGGAGCTCACCCAATAATCCACTATCAACCAAATGGGAGTTTACAAAGTGTTGGCAATCTCACAACCCAAATAACCCAATACACCCAATAGCTCTCACACACCACAGAAACAAATAGAGAAAGAAATATAATGTATAATTTCTTCTCTATACATATAGCTCAAAGCTATTACAACAACAATTATGATGGATGATTGCTAACAAAAAGAAGAGCACTTTCTTCTTCTCTTCAACGAAGGGTTGCTGCACCCTTTCTATTTTTCTGATGCACTCCTTTTCTCTGCAGCTCTCTACTCCCTCTTCTCTCTTCTCTCTTTTGCTCTAATCTGAAAATTGAGCTCTCCTTTTCTTTTGCTTCTACCGAAACAAAACAATGAATTATTATTCAAAACAAGCCATCACTTTCGGCTAATAAAAAAACCACAAAAGAAGAAAAACATCATCATGATGCCTCCTCATCATGATGTCTTTATAATTTTATAACCAAAAGTTTTTTCTTTTCCCCAAAACAAGGAAGAAACATCATAATGTTGTCCCTTTTGGTTTGTTTATTCTAAAGTATATGGCCACTTGGCCACATAATCCAACAATCTCCACCTTGGCCAAGTTCCGAAAACGCTATGATAAGCCAACCAACACAATTAGCACACAACATCACTCCCAAACACTAGCAAGAGAACAACTCATGCCGAGCCAAATGCTCCAAAACTCCTACTGCTCAACGCCTTCTTTATATAGGCATAATGTGAGCCAAGTTCAAACAGTGAACAAACTTGGCTACACCAACAACCTTAGTCAACATATCAGCGGGGTTGTCTTTAGTTGGAATCTTCTGGAGAATGATTTCCCCTTCACCAACAATTTCACGAACAAAGTGATAACGCACATCTATGTGCTTGGTCCTCGCATGATGAACTTGATACTTAGCCAAATAAATGGCACTCTGACTATCACAATGTACCTCCACCTGCTTCTGATCAACCCCCAAATCTCTAATCAGCCCATGTATCCAAATGGCCTCCTTTATAGCTTCAGCAACTGCCATATATTCAGCCTCTGTAGTAGACAAGGCAACAGACGACTGCAAAATCGACCTCCAACAAACTGGTCCTTTAGCCATAGTAAACACATAGCCTGTAGTAGACTTCCTTCCATCCAGATCACCTGCATAATCTGAATCAACATAACCAACTGCAAAATGACCAATACCAGAGTCATCTCTCTCAAAGCATAAACCAACATCTCGAGTACCATGGAGATACCTCAATATCCACTTAGCTGCTTGCCAATGCTCTTTACCTGGATTATGCATATATCGACTCACCATGCCAACTGCATGAGCAATATCCGGTCTAGAGCATACCATTGCATACATCAAACTACCAACCAAATTTGCATATGGTATATTTTTCATTTGCAGCTTCTCTTTATCATTTTTAGGACACTGTAGAGAACTCAATTTAAAATGAGGAGCCAAAGGGGTACTAACCGGTTTGGTTGAATCATGAACTCCAAACTTCCGAATCAACTTCTCAAGGTATTGTCTTTGATTCAAACTAACCAAACCCTTCTCTCTATCTCGAGTGATCTCCATGCCAAGGATCTTCTTTGCTTCACCAAGATCCTTCATCTCAAATTCATTCTTCATTTGTTTCTTCAATTTCTCAATCTCTTCAACATTCTTTGAAGCAATCAACATATCATCAACATATATCAATAAATAAATGAAAGACCCATCTTGCAACTTCTTGAAGTACACACAATGATCATATTGACTTCTAGAATAATTTTGGTCTCTCATAAATTTATCAAACCTCAAATACCATTGTCTTGGAGATTGCTTCAAGCCATAAAGTGATTTCTTCAATTTGCAAAACAAATTTTCCTTCCCTTTCACTATATACCCATCCGGTTGACACATATAGATCTCTTCATTCAAATCACCATGTAGGAAAGCCGTCTTCACATCGAGTTGCACAAGCTCAAGATCATATTGTGCAACAAGAGCTAACATAATACGAATTGAGGAGTGCTTCACAACTGGAGAAAATATTTCATTGTAGTCAATGCCCTCCTTTTGTGCATACCCTTTAGCAACTAATCTTGCTTTAAATCTCACATTGTTTTTCTCATCAGCATCTTCCTTCTTGGCATACACCCATTTGCAACCGATAGCTTTCTTGCCCTTAGGCAATTTAGCTAACTCCCAAGTCTTATTCTTCATGAGAGAATTCATCTCATCACCCATGGCATTGCACCACCTCTTCTTCTCCTCACTCTCAATGGCTTCCTCATAATTGGATGGAATCTCTTCAGTGATAATAGGAAGAGCAAAAGCAACATAATCACTATACCGAGCTGGCTTGGTAATTTGTCTCTTTCCTCTGTTCTTGGCAATAAACTCTTGAGGTGAAACTTGCTCTTCAACTTGAATAGAATCTTCAAGTTCAACTTCTTCAACATCTTCATGGTCTCCAACTTCCTCACTTGTAGTGGCTTCGACATCAGCGGAAATAGGATTTGAAGTACCAGAGGCAACTTTCTCAAGCTCCACCTGTTGGACATTTTTGACATTCTTCTCAGAGCCTTTGTACATACTTTCTTCATCAAATGTCACATCTCTACTGATTACAAGTTTTTTCATCTCTGGGCACCACAACCTGTAACCTTTGACACCACTACTAAAACCAAGAAAGATAGCCTTTTTGGCTCTAGGATCAAGTTTATTTTCAGTCACATGAAAATAAGCAGGTGAACCAAAAATACGGATATAGTCATAATCAGAAGAAGGTTTTCCAGTCCATACCTCCATTGGTGTCTTACCCTGAACAGCAGCTGAGGGTAATCGGTTGACGATGTGACATGCATAATTAACTGCCTCTGCCCAAAATGACTTGCTTAAACCCGATTGAGACAACATACATCTAACCTTCTCAAGCAAGGTTCGATTCAATCTTTCTGCAACTCCATTTTGTTGTGGAGTTCCCCGAACACTGAAATGTCTCACAATTCCTTCCTCTTTGCAAACTTTAAAGAAATGATCGGATGTGTATTCACCACCATTATCCGATCTCAAAATCTTAATCTTTCTCCCAGTCTGGTTCTCAACCATTTTCTTCCAACCCAAGAAAATGTTTAACACCTCACTCTTGTGCTTCATAGTGTAGACCCAAGACCTTCTTGAATAATCATCAACAAAGGTCACGAACCAATGTCTACCACTCAAAGAGGGAGTCTTTGTAGGACCCCAAACATCTGAATGCACATAATCAAGAATGCCCTTCGTCTGATGTACCGCAGTACCAAACTTCACTCTAGTTTGCTTCCCCAAGACACAATGCTCGCAGAAATCAAGCTTACAAGTCGTGGCACCTTTTAGAAGACCTTTTTTCACAAGCCCTTGTAGAGCTTTCTCACCGGCATGGCCTAATCTCATATGCCACAATCTAGTAGTATCAGAATCGGATGTGCCCATATTTTCTGAGACTACAGATGCTTCACCTGTCACAGTGCTTCCTTGCAATAAATACAAATGACCACATCGAGGAGCTTTCATCACAACAAGTGCACCATAAGTAACTTTCAATGTCTGTCCATCTGAATGAAACCTGAAACCCTTGGATTCCAAAGTACCCAAAGAAATAAGATTTTTCTTCAAATTCGGTACATACCGGACACCTGTCAACTCTTTAACCATGCCATCATGCAACTTCAAACGAACTGTACCAATCCCTTTTGTTGTGCAAGGATTGTCATCTCCCATGAACACAACGCCACCATCAAACTCTTTCAAGCTTGAAAACCAATCCTTGTGAGGAGTCATATGATGAGTACAACCCGTATCCAACACCCATTTAGTAGCACAATCAAATGATGAGGAAGTGGTTAAAGCAAAATCAGAAAAATCTGTTTCAACCTCAGCAATATTAGCTTCAGAACTTTCTTTGCCTTTGGTCTTCAATTTAGGACAATCTTTCTTCCAATGACCCTTATTATGACAAAAGGCACATTCATCCTTTTCCAAAGGTTTTCTACCTTTAGAGTTTCCTCTAGGTCGAGACTGTGATTTTTTCCTGCTAGAAGATGACCTCCTTTCCGATGATCTACCTCTAACAAATAAAGCTTCAGAGGTACTATCATGATTTTTATCTCTATGCCTCATTTCATAATTCATCAAGGCATTTGACACATCTTCAAATTTCACAGTTTCTTTACCATGCATAATAGTGGTAACAAAATGCTCATAAGAGTCCGGCAAGGAATTCAACAATATTAAGGCCTTATCTTCATCCTTAATATCCTCATCTAAATTTAACAAGTCGGCAATCAACTTATTAAAAGCATCAAGGTGTCTAATCATTTTTGTACCTTCTTTGTATTGGAAGCGGTAGAGTTTTTTCTTCAAGTGTAGCCGATTCTCTGCACTCTTTGTCATATACTTGTCTTCCAATTTTTGCCACAACACACTTGCTAATGTCTCCCGCATCACAAAATACTTCTGAGTTTTTGCAAGGCACAACCGAATTGAAGAGCAAGCCCACAAATTTAATTTTTCCCATTCCGGCTTCGACATAGTTTCCGGCTTCTCTCCCAACGCGGCAAGTAGATCTTGTTGAGCCAACACATCTTTGACCTCACATTGCCACATCCCGAAGTTGTTTGTGCCATCAAACTTTTCCACTTCGAACTTTGCATTTTGCACCGTAGTTCTTGCAAACCCGGAGCTGCTTCCAAAAGGATTTTCATCTTGCCCGTCTGACATCTTTGGCAACTAGACAGTACCCAAGAGCAACCAGTGCTCTGATACCAATTGTTGTGCTAGGACAGCACCAAACCCGTTGGAACCAACTCAATCTAACCCACATATAATATATCAAATGAAAATGCAAGAACAAAATATAAAAGAACACCAAGATTTTAACGAGGTTCCTCAACAGTCAGTGTAACTGGAGTACGTCATCGGAGCAGTAGGAGCTCACCCAATAATCCACTATCAACCAAATGGGAGTTTACAAAGTGTTGGCAATCTCACAACCCAAATAACCCAATACACCCAATAGCTCTCACACACCACAGAAACAAATAGAGAAAGAAATATAATGTATAATTTCTTCTCTATACATATAGCTCAAAGCTATTACAACAACAATTATGATGGATGATTGCTAACAAAAAGAAGAGCACTTTCTTCTTCTCTTCAACGAAGGGTTGCTGCACCCTTTCTATTTTTCTGATGCATTCCTTTTCTCTGCAGCTCTCTACTCCCTCTTCTCTCTTCTCTCTTCTGCTCTAATCTGAAAATTGAGCTCTCCTTTTCTTTTGCTTCTACCGAAACAAAACAATGAATTATTATTCAAAACAAGCCATCACTTTCGGCTAATAAAAAAACCACAAAAGAAGAAAAACATCATCATGATGCCTCCTCATCATGATGTCTTTATAATTTTATAACCAAAAGTTTTTTCTTTTCCCCAAAACAAGGAAGAAACATCGTAATGTTGTCCCTTTTGGTTTGTTTATTCTAAAGTATATGGCCACTTGGCCACATAATCCAACAGCAACATCCGCCCTCACAAGGGCAAGATTACTGCACTTATTCCAGTGAACCGTAAGGATAAACATCTCATTTTACTTATAAAAGCACCCGGTACTGTTTACTTTAACGAAAAACCACATTTTTACACTAAAAAGTCAATCCTGGTACTATTCACTTTACCCTTTATTTTGTCTTTATCATTAAAACTCAAAGTTTTCAATCCCTTTTCATTAGTTTCCTTATAAACATTGATCACTCAGAAGAACAGACACAAACTTACGTATCTAAAAGAGTAGGATCTCTCTTAAAAAATTCATAACTCTGCCGAAGCATGTTCTCCGAAAAATCAAGTGCAACAACTCCAGAATATGTCCCGGATTTCGCAAACTTCCTCGAAAACAAGCCGCTCCCACAGCTCACATCCACCAAAACACCGCCTTCGGCGGATTTAAAGTAGTCCTGAGCCATCTTAAACTGCAAACCACATAAGAATCTAAACTTGCTAAGCAATCCAAAACTCAAAATTAAGCAAGAAAACAAACCTAATTCACCAAAAACCGCGCAGAAAAAGAAACCACATTTACTGATTGACCTCTTCATCGGGACCCGGAAATCCCCTGCGGTTAAAATTCTGGCGCCAACCCCTTTCATACAAGAAGGAAACAATAGGGCTCCGGAACAACTCGGTCCCGGCCGGTTTTACCTCAACGTACTCCTTCAACCCAGCAGTAACAGTAAGGTCCAAGTAAATGTCTTTGCTTGAATACGACTTGTCGCATTTCCTGCACTTGAACCCCGACCTGTAAATTGCTCGCCTGCACAATTTGCAAACCACAAAACAAAATTGAAACATTTACGACACCGATTTCAAGCAAAAGACTGAGGCTTTGTGTCGTATTTTTACTCACAGGTTGAGACCCGGCGGGCCTTTCCGGATGAGCGGCTCGTAGCATACTGGGCAGGCTAGCAGCTCGAGGTCAACGCCGGAGCTTTGACCTTCCTCGGCGGTCGACCGCCGCTCCTGCAAAATCAGAACTTTGAAATTTAAAGGGAAAGTGGAAGCGTAAATTGGGGAGAGGGGGGAGAATGAGGCGGTACCGGTTGGAGAGTGACGGTGGAGGTGGCGCGAATGGGGTGGGAGGAATGGCGGGAGGTGAGGCAGAGATGGGGAGGGCGGAATTGAGTATTGTGATGGAGGGGAGGGTAGCTTAGGGATAGAAATGTTTGGTGGAGAGGGTGGAGAGTGGAGGAGGAGGGTGTCGTCGCCATTGGAGATTTTGATCTCTGCCGCTGCTGCTTCTTCTTTTGAAATTGGCGGAGAGTGAGAGTTGAAACAGCAAAAATTTGGCGGAGAAAGAGACACGGAGGCAATAGTATACGACGTCACTTTCAAACCAAACTTATCCTAATACATTCAACATAATTTTTTTAATACTACTCTCACACCTCACATTTTAACCCCGCACAAAATTACGTGCTCGTCCTAGAAACTCGGTTTTTCTTCCCAAATTTTTAACTACACATAACACTACACATAATAATTCAATGTAATCTCTTGCCTGCTATATACAAACGTATGAAATAGATTCCTAAGGAAATTACCATTATTTGGAAAATCTAGTTTTTCTTGTTTCTCAACTACCTGATCTACTCCTTACGTACAAAAAACAGAAGATATCGAGGATTGAGAAGATGTAGTCCTAAAAGGAGTGTACAAGACCTCCCAAATTTGTTGAATATGAGAGGAAAGAGATTATTTCTTTGCAAAAAAACACAGAATCCAAAATATCTATGTAGATCCATCTTAAAATTTATAATTCAATACTTTCAAATTTACGAATTGGATCAACTAAGAAAGAGTGGTTCTTTGTATCAATAGTAGCATTCGAACTTTGTTGTGATCTCTATTTTAACTATTTGAGTTACAAGACTTCTTGCGTGGTCTATAATGATGGCCCGCACGCTGTTTGCTACACAGCCGGTTTCCGAGCAGAAAACATGATGAAGGATTGCTGAACTTTGCTCGAGTAGTTGGTGAGACCGCATGATCTACACAAGTCCTCAATCTCTCTCTCCGTTAAATAGCTATTGGAGCTCCGTGACATCTTCTGTTCATCACATATATATTAAACATCTTGATCAGATACGTTAATCATTGAATTAGTGAGAATAAGTTACAGTTAGTAATTAGTATACCTCCCTAAAAGGCTTGAATATCCATGGAGTATAAGGACTAGAACGCAGAAAAGTCGTTCCCACAAAGATGGCGCCACTGCGTAATATACGAGTGATTTCAGCAACCTAAAAAACAACAAATTAATTATCAGGAATGAGGGACTCCGATTTGTCTGCCAGGTCGAATTACTCATCACACGTAAAGAGCCAAGTACTTTCCCGTAATAAATTTAGGGTGGAGATCGACTAGTTCCGTATTTACATGACCATGAGAGTTCATGTAAAATTCTGAATTGTAACAAAAAAAAAAAAATTCGAGTAAACATAATTAAATGCTAGCTAGCCAGTTGGCCGCCGGCGAGTAACACACTTACGGCGTTGGATGGAGACGGCCAGCAATGCAATGCAGCGCCGGCGTGGACAGCATCAACAGAACCTGATGCAAATGGAAGCCTAGAAACATCTGCCCTCACGAGACCAAGATTGCTACATATAAATTTGTTCCAATTAATCATGTCTGAGAGTACAAATTTGAAATACATGGGATTTTTATTTTAGGTTGAGCAAGAGCATACGTACGTAGCAAAAAGGGAAGCAGGATCTGCCTTCAGAAAATTGTAACACTGGCGAAGCATACTCTCAGAAAAATCGAGCGCCACTACTCCAGCAAAGACCCCGGATTTGGCAAATCTTCTGGAAAATAAACCGCTCCCACAGCTTACATCCACAACTACACCACCACTACCGCCACCTTCACCTTGATCAGTAGCGGATTGAAAGTAGTCCATAGCCATTTTAAACTGCGTATGTACGGAGGACATAATTAACAAGTGTATTACGAACGTAGTGCATGTAGAGAGTACTCTTATGTATAGCGCGCATTGCGTACCTCTTGATCAGGTCCAGGGAAGCCGCTTTGGCCAAAATACTGACGCCAACCTCTTTCGTACAAGAAGGAAACGAGGCGATATCTGAAGAAGTCAGTCCCGGCTGGATTGGGCGCAATGTACTCCCTCAATCCACCGCTAACAGTAAGATCCAGGTAAATGTCTTTCTCTTTGCTCTTACTACTGCTGTTATACAACTTGTGGCATATCTTGCACTCGAAAGCCGACCTAAATATTGCTTGCCTACAAAAACACAAACAAATTACAAAATGGTACAGTTACGATGTTAATGAAGTCAGATGGAGAAGTACTACTTACAGGTTGAGACCGGGGGGGCCTTTTCGGATGAGCGGTTCGTAGCACACAGGGCATGCTAACAGCTCAATGCCATCGCCGGAGCTTTGATTTTCGGGTTGGAAAGTAAGTAGGGAGCTTGCATTTCCGGTTTCCGTTGCTTGGTGAAGAGACGAAGAAGCCATCGCCACGAAAAACTAGTACTTCTTTACTTCTTGTTTTTCTTCTTCTAAACCCCAATTATAATGTGTTTCATCAAAATAAAGTTTACGTCGGTGTGGCCATAACCAAAACATGTCAGAATCCGTGGACTTTGGGAAATCTGCATTCTACAGAAACCCCATGACTGAGATAGACTTTTCGGTTTACCATAAATATATACCGAAATATCAAGTGACACAAAACAATTAAGTAGATACTTAAAATAAATTTTTAAACAATTATTTTATAACACTTAATGTATCAAGTTGTATTCTCGGTACATTGAAAATTTTCTTATGACCGAATACATGTCTGAATCAACCCTTGGACTTGGTACCAAATCTTCTATCTCTCTAGTTGTGCCATTCGAGGACGAATTATGACTCTGCATTCTGCCGCAGCAATTAGTATGCAAACTTTGATGGTTACAAGATAGAGAGCATATGTTGAGGCTGGTAGGACGCATGCACCATGCTATTTTCTTTTGAATTTGAAAATAATTTTAATTACTAGCTGTTAGACTAAATAAATTAAACAAAAAGTCGAAGACATAAAAAATGAAGAAGTGCAAGAGGGTAATATGCGAAAATCATTTTACTAAATGCATATTTGAACTTAAGAAGTTCTTTAGCTTTTGATCCATCACCTTAAAATTACAAGTTTATGTATCTCATTTTTCTTCTAAAAGTGACATTAATGTAGAATATTTAGCTCATTGAGAGTTTTGAGCAATAATAATTGATTGCTATACATGAAGTTTTGAGTTCAATTATCTTTCTAATATTGTTTGTGTCAAAAAGAACACGGGACTACTACATAATACACTAATCAAATCTTAAGATAACTAGCATAATGTACAAAAACAGAACTTAAAGATAAAATCACTCAAATTTACTTGAAAAAACGAAAAAAAACAAACAGATTTAGAAAACTAATTAGATGCTTAATTACACACGAAAATGTTTAAATAACCACCCTCCTTGTCTTGGAATTCCCTTTGGCTCTCTTCAGAAAGCAGTTTTTGATTTGATGTAAAGACATTGCTTTCTTTCCCTCCCGTAGATAAGCCAGAAGACCTCAAGAGCTGCAGGCACCATTGCCAACCCAATTGCAAATCCAGCTGCTGTGCTTTTCCAAACCATGACACTCCCCACTACTTATGTCTCTGAATGCAACCATAACAAATCTGCAGGTTTGCAGATTCGTCGAGAATTTATCATAGCAGTAGAGAACGTAGCTCACATTTGCTGCAGCTTCCATTTGTCCATACAATGTGGGAGTCAACCAGCTGCCGGATTTTGTACAAGTAACAGCCTTTGAAACCTCACAAACATATTTTTTCATACCTGCTTGGAACAAAAATGCCGGTCTTAGGCCGTTTGGGGAATGTTTTTTTTAGAAAACTTTTACTCGTAAGTGCTTTTGCTAAAATCATTTGGAAGTACTTCCTAAGGCCTTGTGCAGAAAGCAATGCCAAGTTCGACCTTTAACAACTCTGGAACATTCTCACGAGTTAGAATTGAAAGTACTTTCTATGAGAAGCAATAGGAAACACTTGGACTTTTATTAAAATTTAACATGATTATATTAGAAGTGTTTGCAATAAAAGCGCTTATTACCAGACTTGAAAAAGACACAAAGTAACAAGCTCGAAGGCTGCATCCTTGGTACGTAATGCGGCCTCCTGGGCAGGGCATTGTCTCCACATGGGAGTATATCGTCTAATGCAATATGAGGTTTAGGGTTCTGAACCCATTCATCCGTGGCAACACATGCATCTTCCAGCCGCACTAAGCACCACATAGGGAAAAAGTCACATGGAGTACAAGCTTCTAAATTAGAAGTGCTTCCTACAAAAGCTAACAAAAGGTACTTACTTGCGGAGGACAACAAATGCACCGCACAACATTGATGCGAGCGTGACAATAATCCACCCAACAATCACCAAGCGGCACACAATTAAATGTTTGAGGACGTTTTTGGCAAGCAAGCAAACGAAGAGCAAAGATTTCAAGGTTAATGATCAGAGCTGCCACAAATTCCATGTTTTATAGCAGCAAATACATATGTTATCAAATTCAAATAATTTTTCAACTAATTTCAAGAGCTTGCAGATTATATATCTATTTACATGGTATTCAAACTGTTTGTACCATACTTGACCAAATCCGAAATTACTAAGCACCGGTCAACGTTATACCGTCAAGGACCCAAAAGAGTTTCCCTCCAACCAGGAGACCAATCACAGCCCGACACGTGTTGACATCAGAAGCCAATCATAGAGTGACACATGTCAACATCAGAAGTCAATCACAACACGACATGTGTCAATGTCAAAACAAAGCTAGAAACTTTTTTTTATAAAAGGAGATCATTCTCCCACAATATTTCCTAATGTCATTTGTACTAAATCATTTACTCACAAAAGGAGAGCTTGAACCTATGTACTTGTGTAAATCTTTCACAATTAATGAGAACTCCTCTACTCCGTGGACATAGCCAATCTGGATGAACCACGTACATCTTGTGTTTACTTCCCTGTCTTTATCCATTTATATATTTATCCACATTAGTGATCGGAGCAATCTAGCGAATGTCACAAACTTAACAATTTCTATTAAACCAAAGTCCTCACTAATTTTATGCATCAACATTTGACGCCGTATGTGGGAATGACACTTATTCCCACTCTCTTCAGCTTTGTTAAGCTAGTTTCCACCATTCGTACACTCTCTTTTGATCAGGCACCCCTTTCCAACATGGGGAGTAAAGGAAGCCACAACACACAGAATGACACCCCTCTTGCACCTGGTGCAAAGCAACGAAAGAATGAACAAAAAAAGTTTGCTCTTCAGGCTAAAGTCGATGAGTTGGAGGCTCAAAACAATAAGATAGCGATGAAGAATGAAATCCTCCAAGAGCAGTATGAAAAGGTCTTCAAGATGCTCCACGAGGCTAGATATATTAAAACACACGAGCTCATCACCCATGTGGAAGTCAACGATCAATTGGGTGCCCCCCAACACGGAAGGTCATTTGCCCTCGACATGGGTATTCCCGTTGAGGAGCGAGTTACTCATCGAAATGGCGACCAATATGAGACTTCTCTCAACCCAGCTGCTTCGACCCAAAGCAAGAGGAGTGGAGGAAGGCACCTCCTTACAGAAGGAGTGGAAGGATCGAAAACCGTCTTTCGCGACTGTCGAGACTTTCTAAAGCAACGTCGAGACAATCTCATCCATCACGACTGTCGAGACTTTCTAAAGCAACGTCGAGACAATCTCATCCATGTAAGCTCGAAAATCAATAACCCAAGGGTTTCTGAAAGACTCGGTCCCCTCCCATGTCCCAGGCCGGCTACCAATTTGGGGAAGGGACAACAAGTCCTAGAGAAACACGAAGGTATAGGGGACTCAGAGATGTTCCGACAGACATACCTTGGAAGTCAGTAGGGCGAGTCCAGGGAAAAATCACATGCTCTTGATCAAACCTTCCTACTTCCAAGAGGAGATGGAGATTTACGAAAGAAAACTCCAGTGGTACATGACTCCACTCAGGACCCTATTATCCTACAGCTCCTTAAGGAAGTAAACAAGTTGAAGGCCGAACGACAAGCTGAGATACCTGATTGAAACCAACCTAGGCTTGGCCCTCTTACAAGGAGGATCCTCGACACCCCTTCCAAGCAAAGACAAGGCAGAAGCTTGGCTTGCAATTCTATACTGGAAGGGAGGACCCGATTGAACACCTTAACCTCTTTGAGTCCACCATGGCATACTGGATGCACACTGACGAAGAGCGATGTTTCTCTTCCCCTCCACCCTCTCTGGCGGAGCTCTAAACTGGTATTGCCGTCTTCCACCTGAGACGGTAGACTCATTTGAGGAATTGAGGAAACTATTTGTTTCTTAACACATTTTTCAGACCGATCGCTTGCACTATGCGGATGACTTGTACACTATTTGCCAGAAGCCAGACGAGTCATTACGCATGTATGCTGGCCACTTCAGCCATGAGTATTTCCGTTGTGCTGAGGCAGACGACAAAACTGCCCTCAAAGCCTTCACGACAAGCCTACGTGATTGTTTCGTCAAGTACATGATCAATGCCAACACTTGGAAGACTTACTTTGATGTGATGGCACAGGCTTACAACCATGTCTCCGCTAAGGCAAGGACATATCAAAGGAAATCCCCCACAGCCACCCCTTATCAGCAAGTAGGGAGTGGAAGCCAGATCCAACTAAATAAGAAGACCTCGATCTTCCAAACGGTAGCAGTGCTTCATCCTGCCTTACTTAATATTTCGCCAAGTCAACAGACATATCAATCTTAGGGCAAAAGGAAATATTTTCATCCTCACCAGTCCCATTTTAATAAAATGAGTAAGAGACACTATCGCTATAACCAAGGGTATCACCACGATAATGCCCGCCCCTAGGCAGTCAACACAGTAGGCCAAGCACATGTCAGGACAGGCCCTACCCCGAGGTATGAGACATACACACCTTTGAACGCCATATGTGTGGCCATTTACCCCAGCATAGCACACCTGATACCGAAGCCAATGTCGAGGCAGTCAGGTTATAAGCCCACGAAGAACACGGGCACATTTTGCTGCTACCACGAGCATAACGGCCATGACGGCAAGAAGTGTATCACCCTTCGTGATCATATTGAAGCTTTGGCACGTGAAGGAAAAATTAATCAATTCCTCATTCACCCTCCAAGGGGTAACCGTAACCAACGCCAGGTGAATGTGATATATTCCATAAGTGGTGGCACACCCATATCTAAATCTTCCAACAGGGCCATGAAAAATAATGAACGAGCTTTAAGGTCTGGCCACCAAGTGTTTCACGTGGAAGACATCAGGGGAGGCAAGTATCAAAAGCCTAACTGGGATCCAATATGTTTCTATCCTGAGGAAGAAAAATGTATCATCTACCCTCACAACGACCCACTGATCGTGGAAGCTCACATAGCCAACTTTGAAGTACGACGAATCCTGGTAGACATGGGGGCTTCAGTCAATATTATGTTTGCTGAAGCTTTCAGGGCACTTGATGTAGCTGAACACTTGCTCGATCGCTCGATTTCTCTTTTGATAAGTTTCTCCGGTGATATCGTGCAACCTTTGGGGAGCATACACTTACTTTTCACTATTGGTACAGGCCCTTGCACAGCTACCATTACCACTAACTTCCTGGTGGTTGATTACCCAACGACATACAATGTCATCTTCGGACGCACAAGCATCAATGATCTCAAGGCTATGGTATCCACACATATGTTGTTGATGAAATTTCCAACCCCCTATGGCAATGGTTACATCAGAGGAGATTAACTTAGTGCATGATCATATTACAACACTTCGGTCAAGCAACATCACATGTATATGCCCAAGAAAACCCTTTCTATACATGACCAAGTCATAAAGACCAACCCAGACTAAGTTAACTTGGATCTTCACGGTGGCAATAGTCAACCCGACGATCCTCGAGATGACTCTTTCACCCGGCAAGCACAACCCGCTGAAGAGTTAGAGAAGGTCTCTGTCTCAAAAGATTATCCGAATCGCATGGTGAAGATTGGCACCACCTTGTCACCACCAATTCAGTTGGCATTGATCTCTTTTTTGCAAGAGAACACTGAGGTCTTCGCCTGGTCATACGAGGACATGCCAGGCATCTCTCTCGATATCATCTGTCATCACTTAAGTATTAACCCTAAGACCAAGCCAATGAAACAGAAACAAAGATCTTATGACGCTGAACAGTACGAGGCAATGAAGGCAGAAGTTGAAAAACTCAAAGGCATAAGCTTCGTCCGTGAAGTCAATTATCCAACATGGGTAGCAAATGTTGTCCTTGTTAAGAAGAATCTGACCAAGGAAAGTCTCCTGCTCCAAAAGGTCTTGTGAAGAATGTGTGTCGAGTACACCGATCTAAATAAAGGATGCCCGAATGATAGCTTTCTTTTTCCTTTCATAGACAGACTTATAGATTCTATGGCAGGGTATGAACTCCTTAGCTTCATGGATGCTTACTTAGGATACAACCAAATCCTCATAAACCCTCCGGACCAAGAACACACAGCCTTCACTACTGACACGGGACTATATTATTATAAAGTCATGCCCTTCGTCCTAAAGAATACATGAGCGACTTATCAGAGACTGGTCAATTCAATGTTCGCCGAACAGATTGGGAAGAGCATGGAAGTTTACGTTAATGATATGCTAGTCAAGAGCAAACATGCTGACCAACACATCACCAACCTATCTAAAACTTTCACCATTCTGAAGAGGTATTGAATGAGGTTGAACCCCAATAAATGTGCCTTTGGCGTAGGCTCTAGTAAATTCTTAGGCTTCATGATAAGCCAACGAGGCATTGAAGCTAATCCTAAGAAAATCAAAGCAATCATCGACATGAAAGAACCGGTAACTTCTAAAGACATCCAGAGCCTTACTGACAAGGTGGCAGCCTTAACTAGGTTCATCTTTAAGGCCACAGACATATGTACTCCTTTCTTTAAAGCACTTAAGGGAAGTAAGAAGTACATTACATGGACTGATGAATGTGCCGAGGCATTCAAGAACCTTAAATACTACATAAGTAAAGCCCATATGCTCTCCAAACCTGAGGTTGGTGACACTCTCATTATCTATCTGTCGGTATCAGCTTCAGCAGTAAGTTCTGTTCTCATTCGAAAGGATGGTAATGTTGAACGGCATGTCTACTACGCTAGCAAAGCCTTACAAGATGCGGAGACACGATACTCCAACATTGAGAAATTAGCTCTAGCTTTGGTCATGTCTTCTTGAAAACTTCGCCCTTACTTCCAAGCACACTCTATCATCATGTTTACCAATCATCATCTTCGACAGATACTCTAAAGTCCTGACACTTCCGGGAGAATGATCAAATGGGCGATAGCATTGGGTGAGTTTGACGTCTCCTACCAACCAAATCCAGCTGAGAAGAGTCAAGCAGTGGCAGACTTCATCACCGACTTCACATATCCTGTTAACATTGTTTCTTCGCCTAAAGAAATGGTTTCATTACCCTCGGAAACTCAGAAAATAGAACCAATAGCCCCATCATGGAGTCTATATGTTGATGGCTCGTCCAACCAACAGGGTTGTAGAGTATGACTAGTCCTTACGACCCCTAAAAAAGTGGCGATGGAGTATTATCTTTGTTTCAAATTCAAGGTGTCGAACAATGAGGCCGAATATGAAGCCCTTCTAGCAGGCTTACGTTTGGCCAAACACCTTGGGGTTAAACGAATTGATATCTTCAGTGACTCCCAATTGGTAGTTAACCAGGTCATCAACAACTTTGACGCTAAAGATAGCTCCATGGCAGCATATCTGGCACAAACACAATTGTTGCTTAAGCACTTCCACTACCAGATCACCCAAATTCCTCGAGCGGCAAACAATCATACAGATGCTTTGGCTCGCCTCGCCTTAGTGGTGGAAGACAAGATTGGGAGAAAAATTCAGGTCTAATTGTTGGTAGCACCAAGCACCATGGCTGCGGAAGCGTGCAACTTACAACAGAGGAATAGTTGGATTACCCTAATTTATAGATTTCTTACTCATGGTACCCTTCCAAATGACAAAGTCCAAGCTAAGCATATTCAATACAAGGCTACCCGTTACTTGATCATTAATGACCAACTCTACAAGCGGGGTTTTAACCTACCATACCTAAGATGCCTTACGCTTGTAGAGGCGGAAACTGTCATTCGGGAAATACATGAAGGAGTCTGCGAATATCATACTGGATCTCGATTCCTAGCACACAAGGCTTTTCGCCAAGAATATTACTGGCCAACACTCCACCAAGATACCATCAGAATATCTCGCTCATGTAATAAGTGTCAATGTTACGCAACTATTCCTCACTCCCATCTCGAGCAGCTCACTCCTATGATCAGCCCTTGACCTTTCGCCCAATGGAGACTTGATTTGATCGGCCCAATGCCTATAGGGGAGGGCAAGGTTCAATATGCAATCGTTGCAGTTGACTACTTCATAAAGTGGGTCGAAGTGAAACCCTTAGCAACCATTACTGAGGAAAAAATAAAAGACTTCGTATGGAAGAACATCCTTTGCAGATTCGGCATTCCCAATGCGATAGTCACTGACAACAGGCGACAGTTCGACAACAATAAGTTCAAGATGTTCTGCTCTAAGTTCAACATCAACTTATGTTTTGCCTCCCCAACTCATCCTCAGTCTAATGGACAAGTTGAAGCCATCAACAAAATAATCAAGCAAACTTTGAAAACCAACTTGGACAAGGCTAAAAGTTGTTGGCTAGAATTTGTACCCCAAGTTCTTTGGTCATACCACACTTCGTATCGGACATCAATAAGAGAAACCCCATTCTCACTTGCCTTTGGTACAGAGGCAATTGCCCCAGTTAAGCTTGAGCAAGCAACATTCTGAGTCCAGAACTACGTGCAAAGCGAAAATGACAAACAATTTACCCTCAACTTAGATATAGTCGAGGAACACAGAAACCAAGCTCACTAGTAGCACATCTCCAACTACTATTACTCAAGGGTCAAACCTCGTTCTTTCAAAGTGGGGGACTAGGTATTGAAGAAAAGATTACTCTACGACAGGGTCCCGAGTAAATGAACACTTTTTCCAAACTGGGATGGACCGTTTGAAGTTGTTGGCATCAGTCGCCCTGGCTCCTATAAGCTTAAAAGCTCCGATGGCAAGACCCTTGGTCATCCATGGAACACTGATCACTTGAAGTACTATTACAAGTAAACTTACATAGTACAAGTGTTAAGCTTCAACCGTTCGACATCCTATGTAACGAAGACTTTTTAGCATGAATTCAATAAAGAAGTGATTTAGACAACATGGTCCTAATCCTCTTACATTCCTAACAATGAAACACTCAGGTTCAAAGCTTCAGCATGAATGCTTCCAACATGAAACAAAGTCTAAGTATATTTCAACAAGACTATACAAATAAACAAACAGTTTCACAGTATATTCTTTCAATCATACATTCCAACACATTTATAATAAGCCAACTGTGCTTCGAAAGGGTTCAACATACTTTGTGTTATTCAACACTTGCTACAATGTGCCTCAACACCTTGCCCTTATTCTCACTAACCAGGTGATGAAATGTGAAGAATGAACTCATCTTCATGCCACCAACCAGGTGATGAAATGTACAACCCGTACTCTCCTTCATGCCACCAACCAAGTGATGAAATGTACAACCCGTATTCTAATATCATTTGGCAACTTGTCACTCATGTCACCAACCAGGTGAAGAAGGAACTCGTCTTCATGCCACCAACCAAGTGATGAAATGTACAACTCGTACTCTAATATCATTTGGCAACTTGTCATTCATGCCACCAACCAGGTGAAGAATGAACTCATCTTCGTGCCACTAACCAGGTGATGAAATGTGATGAAATGTGATGAAAGAACTCACCTTTGTACCACCAACCAAGTGATGAAAACAACTCACCATCCATTCCACTTACCAGAAGACAAGTGGTACAACTTGTACATGTGAACTCCTAGCATTCACAAATAATCAAAAACCCTCAAGCTTGACAACTCAACTAGGGGAGCAATTATGCCCAACAAGAGTTATAGTCACCAACGAAGTCTTATTGCAAGCCAACAACAACTTTAGTGCATGGCATACGAAGATCAAGCTATTCAGCCCTCTTGAATGTACTTCAGACATTTCTCCTCTGTAACAATGCAAACACTACAACTCGTAGAAATCTTCACACGCTCTTGATCAAGATAGTGTGAAGCAAAACCAATTTATGGTGCCAACAAAAGCTTTATCAAAGGAGTTCAACCACAATTCTCAAAAGCTTCACACACTTTTGGTCAAGACAATGTGAATCAAAACCAATTTATGGTGCCAACAAGAGCTTCATCAAAGGAGTTTAACCACAATTCTCAAAAGCTTCACACACTCTTGATCAAGACAGTGTGAAGTAAAACCAATTTATGGTGCCAACAAGAGCTTCATCAATGGAGGGCAACCAGAATTCTCAAAAGCTTCACACACTCTTGATCAAGACAGTGTGAAGCAAAACCAATTTATGGTGTCAACAAGAGCTTCATCAATGTAGTTCAACCACAATTCTCAACAACTTCACACACTCTTGATCAAGACAGTGTGAAGCAAAACCAATTTATGGTGTCAACAAGAGCTTCATCAATGGAGTTCAACCATAATTCTCAACAGCTTCACACACTCTTGATCAAGACAGTGTGAAGCAAAACCAATTTATGGTGTCAACAAGAGCTTCATCAATGGAGTTCAACCACAATTCTCAACAGCTTCACACACTCTTGATCAAGACAGTGTGAAGCAAAACCAATTTATGGTGCCAACAAGAGCTTCATCAATGAAGGACAACCACAATTATCAAAAGCTTCACACACTTTTGATCAAGATAGTGTGAAGCAAAACCAATTTATGGTGCCAACAAGAGCTTCATCAATGGAGGGCAACCACAATTCTCAAAAGTTTCACACACTCTTGATCAAGACAGTGTGAAACAAAACCAATTTATGGTGCTAACAAAAGCTTCATCAAAGGAGTTCAACCACAATTCTCAAAAACTTCACACACTCTTAATCAAGACAGTGTGAAGCAAAACCAATTTATGGTGCCAACAAAAGCTTCATCAATGAAGAGCAACTACAACTCGTAGAAAGTTTCACACACTCTTAATCAAAACTGTTCGAAGCAAATTCAATTTATATGGTTCATCCAAACCTTCAACTACTACAAAGTGTGGCTTGCATCACAATCTCTTGCTCAACAGTGTTGAAGCAAAATTTGTATATGTTGTCTCTCCCACATTTTCAAATTTCTAGTTTTCCAAAAAAAAAAAAAAATTGGGAAATTCAACAAAGCTTAACCAATGAAGGACAACTATAAATTCTCAAAAGCTTCACACTATCTTAATCAAGATAGTGTGAAGCAAAATCAATTCATGGTACCCAACAAAGCTTCACCACAAAAACTTCACCAACAAAAGCTTCATCAACGGAGGACAACTACAAATTCTCAAAAGCTTCACACTATCTTAATCAAAATAGTGTGAAGCAAAATCAATTCATGGTACCCAATAAAAGCTTCAACTTCAAAGCTTCACCTACAAAAGTTTCAACACAAAAGCTTCACCTACAAAGCTTCAACTTCAAAGTTTCACCTACAAAGCTTCAACACAAAATCTTCACCTACAATAGTTTCACCCATAAAAGCTTCACCCACAAAAACTTCACCCACCACAAAAGTTTCACCTACAAAAGCTTCACCAACAAAAGCTTCACCCACCACAAAAGCTTCACACTATCTTGATTAAGATAGTGTGAAGCAAAATCAATTCATGGTACCTAACAAAGCTTCAACGTCAAAGCTTCACCTACAAAACTTAAATATATATATTTTCGGAAATTCAAAAATTCAAAAATTTGGATTCGAAAAATAAAATAAAAAAAAATTGCCTAGGCTCCATCTTTTTTGGGCCTAACAATATAAAGAAGGAGTTTTGGGCTACCAATTAGAAAGGAAATGCCTCATTCGTCAACTCTCTCGACCAGAGACTTGGGGGACTCCTACCATATGCTACTACACCTTGATACTCGGAAGTCTGACGACCACCTAGTGACTTGGATTTTTTCAAGTCTCCAACCGAGAAGTTTTCCTCACTCGGGAAATTAAGGGAACACTACCTCAACCTACATGTTTCACTCACAAAGCTAACATACAAGCTTCGACAAAAGAAAAAATTCAAAGAACTTAGTGAAGAAGACTTTGGTGTATTTAACACAATACGTTGAAATGAAGCAAAGCTCATTTATTGATATCTCTGATAAATTACAAATATGTACATATACATGAATCAAAATAAACAAACAAGAGGGAGCCTTCACAAAGGTTGCTCAGGAGAAGTCTCAGCAGTCGACAAAGCCCTAGAAATAGAAGGCACCGAAGGGTGATCATTTGGAGCCTCAGTATTGGGTAGAACCCCAAAATGAGGAGGCACCTGAGGTTGATCATTTGGAGCTTCATTACGCGGTACAACCCCAGAAGAAGAAGGCAATAAATGTCTTTGGAACAAACCCACAAACCTCTGATGATCAAGTAAAATCTGACTATCAGATTCCTGCAGCTGGTCGAGCTTCCTCTTTATGCAACTGTTTATTCTCATACTTGAGCCCTCTGATCTCCTGTTTGAGACTTATCACTTCAGCCGTCAATTATTCAACTTGGCGGGTTCGAGCAAATAGGCGTTTGGCCATATTAGACACAGAAGCTGCACACTGAACACTGAGAGCCAGAGAATCCTTAACAGCCAACTCATCAGACCATTTGGAAAGTAGTCTGTTATCTTTGGTAGTGAGAAGGTTCCTAGCCACCACCGCAGCGGTCATATCATTCTTCATCACAAAGTCCCCAACGGTAAGAGGACCAGTAAAGGATAAGAACGATGGGCGCTATATGTTGTCTTGAGAAGGCATGGCTGCCTCTTCACCAAAGTTCAAGTCAAAACGACGATCGGATGGGCCAAACATTCTTATAAATGATGAAGGAGAAATGAGGTGCAATAAATCTCTGAAGTGCAAAAATAAGGAGAAAATTCCTATAAGCAATAACTCTATGAACGTACTTCTTGCACATAATTGGTGCCCTTATAAAAGAAAGGGCAACAGGGCCGTTGGTTCAAAAATCGAAGAGGCACCACTCTCTGGATTTTGATAAGCAGATTTTCCTGAGTAAAATATGTCAACAATCCCCACACGCAACATCAGCTCATCGGGTACCACAAATAACTTTGCCAAAGATCTCTGACAAAGTTTAGACACGTAAATTTTGAAGGTCCAGCTACCCTACTATTACCCATAAGGGTAAAGGAACAGCACTGTTACTTGATAACTGGAAAGTCCCTATGTGTGTCAACCTCCATGCTCCGTGGCAAGGCAGACTGGCAAAAATGCCTAACATTTACTCACATTCAAGAAAACATTCCCAACAAGATTGCTTACTCAAAAATCGAAGAGGCACCGCTCTCCAAATCTTGAGAGCCAGACTCCCAACAAGATTGCTTACTCAAAAATTGAAGAGGCACCGCTCTCCGAATCTCGAGCGTTAGACTCCCAATAGGATTGCTTTCTCAAAAATCAAAGAGGCACCGTTCTTTGAATCTCGAAAGCCAGATCCCCGACAGGATTGCTTGTTCGAAAAACGAAGATGCACCGCTCTCCGAACTTCAAAAGCCAGATTTCCTTGGATAAAACTTGTTTGCAATCTTCACACGCAACATTAGCTTTCCAGATACCACAGACCACTTTTTCAAAGTGTTATAACAAAGTTAAAACACCTGAATCTTGTAGCTCCCACTACATTGCTATGACCGAGAAGGGTAAAGGAACAACGTTACCACTCGCTGTTGGGACAATTCCTATATATGTCGACATTCATCATCCACAGCTAGGCAGACCTGCAAATAAAAAAAATGCTCAACTTTTCTTCACATCCGAGAGGGCATTCTCAGCAGAGTCTCTCAAAATACTCAGCTTCTTTTCCCCCCGATAATACCTCTGCAAACAAGCCACACCAGAGCAATAGTATATCATATCATCAGGGTTAAAAGCAAGAGTATACCATATAATGTTTTTTTCCTGTATTTTCCTTTGGCCTTGTTCTTATCTGCAAGACAAGGAGAAAAAGAGCAATCCGTCAGCACTTGGAATCAAGCTTCCAGTCAGGAACTGACTGCCTGGAACCCCTTGCCTGATTACTTACCTGGCATTACTCTCGAGTACTTATCTTCAACATCTTATGCTTCCAGAAAAGATACCACATCTGCATGATGAACAGATAAAGCAAGTGAGAAGGATATAAGGAAGCATCTGGAGACAAGCGTAACAGAACACATACCGATACATCTACTACTTTGTCAACAGCAAAAGTATCTCATATCATCAAGGTTGAACGTACTATAGATTTGATGGGCTTGTTTTGACCCTTAAATTCTTGAGTCGGCCTTATACTCTAGAGGAAACCAGAAAACCCTCTAGCCCAGTTCAAGAATAAGCCTGTGGAAAGTTACTTCTTCAAAAGCAAAAGTATCTCATATCATCTCTTCTCATTTTTCTTCTTTTTATCCTTCTTGCTGCATGCAAGATATGGAGAATGAGAACCATCAGCCGGAACTCAAAATCAAACTTTTGATCTGGGACTGATTACTTATAACTCTAATTGCTTACCTTGTATGTCATCTCTTTCGACAAATCTCCTAGCTAGGCGACTTGGGTGACTCCTACTACATGATTTGTATTGCGCTTGACCAAGCTTGAAACTACAAGTAAGCTTCAAGTCAAATTGATACATTACCTTGTGCATCTCCACTAGTTAAAGATACCACCGCTGGATGGAGGAAAAATACTTCCAGAGAAGATGCCACATCTACCTATGAGACATATAAGGCAAATGAAAACGATACCACACTTCGGTACTTAGAAGTTTCGTTATTACTCAGTGGCTTGGATCTTGCAAGTCCCCAACCGAGGAGCTTCCCTCACTCGGGAACTTAGGGGAGCACTGTTTGTACCATACTTGACCAATCCCGAAACTACTGAGTACCGGTCAACGTTATACCGTCAAGGACCCATAAGAGTTTCCCTCCAACCAGGAGGCCAATCACAGTGCGACACGTGTCGACATCAGAATCCAATCATAGCGCGACATGTGTCAACATCAAAAGTCAATCACAACATGACACGTGTCAATGTCAAAACAAAACTAGATACTCTTTTCTATAAAAGGAGATCATTCTTCCACAATATTTTCTAATGTCATTTGTACTAAATCATTCACTAGTACTCACAAAAGGAGAGATTGAACCTATTTACTTGTGTAAACCCTTCACAATTAATGAGAACTCCTCTACTCCGTAGACGTAGCCAATCTGGGTGAACCACGTACATCTTGTGTTTGCTTCCCTATTTCTATCTATTTACATACTTATCCATACTAATGACCGGAGCAATCTAGCGAAGGTCACAAACTTAACACTTTCTGTTGTACCAAAATCCGCACTGATTTTGTGCATCAACACAAACCATCTTTTATAGTCTTCGAATTCCTTTTGTCCCATCAGAAAGTGTAGCGACAGAAGCGTCAATTTTTGTTTCGATATTGTCAATTTTTGCCGAACATCTGCCGGCAGAAACACAGCGTCAACTCCAATCCGCTTAGCTGCACCGAGATTATGTGACACATTCACGAGGGTCTTTCCGCGTGTCCTGTCCCTAGCCAATATCGTCAGAGGTGCGTTTCAGGGAGGTTTTTCTTCTGCAAGAGACCTCCTTTTGCCCCAAGCCACCACCACCTCACCATGCTCAAAGTGCTCTCTCTGATCATCACCCTCCCATACAATGTCAATGCCAACACGAACACGAACCGAGAAGCAAACACATAAAATATCAAATTATAACACAAAGGGAAGCATTTTCGACAACGAAAAAGGAAACTAAAGCAGCTCTGATATAGCACTTACTGTTTGCTAAGTGTGGGAGTTTCCGAAACCGACAGAAACGAAGAGAAAAAGGGAGAAAAGGAAGCAACTTTTTTATGTGAAGCATATCATCTTTTACCACTCAGAGAAAACAGAGAAATGGAAGGAGAAAATAGAACCGTTCAGTTGAAGTAAAATTTAAAGGAACCTAGATAGCAATCAATGAAGATGCTTTTTTTACAGTTTTACTGGAACGACTTATCCATTTACTATGAAAAGATCCCTTCAACAATCCTAAGAGCACCTCCAGCGGGGGAGGTTGCTCGGGGGCCAGTGGGTCAAACAGTAGCAAATTGCTGGGGGGATGACCTCCAGCGTATGGAAGCCCGAGCGACAGGCGAGGCCCGAGGAGCAGGCCCGTCGAGGATTGCCAGCCCGAGAGCCCGAGGGCTGCGTCAGGCGCGTGCGTTTCACGCGCGCGTGGGCGCGAGTCGTCCGACAAAAAAACAGGGCAGGGGCCCGCGATTTCAGTTTTGAAAAGTTACCGTTGGGGAAGCCACGTGGCTTCCCCATGTCCGTTTGATTGAAACGGTCCTATTTTATGGGCCGTTGGATTTCCAACGGTAAAAAACATTTAAAAATCTAATTTAATTTCATCCGTTTGATCTAAGATCAACGGTCCACGTTATTAGGCTTTGTAAATTAAAAAAAAAAAGAAAAAACAGTTTAAAAATCTAAAATGTTACCGTTGTGACACGTGGCACAATCTGGAGTGTTGGAATTTAAATTTTTTTAAATCCAACGGCAGAGATTAATTAGGTGAATAAAAATTTAAAAAAAATGTAAAAAAATTCTTAAAAATCCGAAAAAAAATTATGAAAAATTATAAAAAATTTTGATTTCACTTCACCTATAAATACCTTCTCATTATCTTCTACCCTACACCACAATTTCATATTTTCTCAACTACTTTCAACCACATTCCTATCTTTCTTTCAAAGTTTCAATCCAATTTTTTTCCAACAAAATGACTACTCAACCAGGTACGAATTGGACGCTTCTTGAAGATGTTGCGTTGTGTACTAGTTGGGTTCAAGTTACTCATGATTCGATTACGGGTAATGAGATGCAGTTGCGAGAAATGTGGAGTCTTATTCATACCAATTATCTTGAGAAAATGGGTGGGCAAAGAACTAAGGAATCGATGTCCAGTCGTTGGAAATTACTTAGTCAATCGTTTAGTACGTGGAGAGACGCCTTGGCACAAGCTAGTGGTAATCTTCGAAGTGGGGAAAATTTAACGGATCAGGTAACAATATATTATTTATTTGTTAGCTACTTTCATTATATTTATTTGTTTGTATTATTTATTTGTTATCTTCTTTCATTATAATTATTTGTTAGCTACTTTCATTATATTTATTTGTTTGTATTATTTGTTACCTACTTTCATTATAATTATTTGTTAGCTACTTTCATTATAATTATTTGTTTGTATTATTTATTTGTTACCTACTTTCATTATAATTATTTGGTTGTATTATTTATTTGTTACCTACTTTCATTATAATTATTTGTTAGCTACTTTCATTATATTTATTTGTTTGTATTATTTATTTGTTACCTACTTTCATTATAATTATTTGTTAGCTACTTTCATTTATAATTATTTGTTTGTATTATTTATTTGTTACATACTTTCATTATAATTATTTATTTGTTACCTATTCTCATTATAATTATTTGTTTGTGTAGGAACTTCAAGCACAAGCTTGGTATGGTGCCAAAACCAAAAGCAAAAACAAAACATTCACCCGGTTTGAATGTTGGAATATTGTCAAAGATTGTCCTAAATTTAGAGTTGTGCATGTCGGTCCAGAAGTTTTCATGAACAGCACCCCTCTACACTCTACACCTGAGCATGCCTCGCATGATCATGATGAAGATGATGAAGAAGTGCCTGAAACGCCCCCCGTTGAACAAGCGTCGGGGTCAACCCGTTATCCAATTAGGCCTCAAGGTAAGAAGGCTTCAAAGAGAAAAGGTAATGCTTCCAAGAATGATTATGCAAAGTATATGGAAGATCTTGCCCGCCAAGGTGAATTGAATTTGGCCCGGGAAATGGCTAAATTTGAGGCTGATAAGGCTAGAGAGGATGCAAAAGCTGCAGCTTTTGAGAGAAAATTTGAAGCTGATGAGAGAGAAAGAGAACTACTTCGGCAAGAAAGGGAACATAGAAGAGAAGAAAGAATGGCTGAACGAGATCGTGACATTATGAAGGAGCCTTTAGAAGGGAAGTCTCCAGACTCTAAATATTTTTGGAAGTCAGAGAAAGCGGATGTGTTGCGAAGGAGGCGTGCAAGAGAAGCGAGAGCAAGAGGAGATGGTCCTAGCACCACAAGAGAAGATTATCCTAGCATGACAAGAGAAGATCATCCTAGCACCACAAATTGGTTAGGTGATGGTTATCATCCATTCACGAACCCATAATTTTCCAATCAATTCGGGTTGTAATTTCTTATTCGGGTTGTAATTTCTTATTCATTGAATAGAGTACTTTATGTTGTTTCCAATTTATTGAACTTAGTACTTTATTCAAAACACATTTAAACACACCAAATAAAATAACATCAACACACCAAATAAACACACCAAATAAAAACAAACACCAAATAAAATAAAATTACATTTCAACTCACTAAATGAACTAAAAAAACACACCACATAAAATAAAATAAACACACCAAATAAAAACAAACACCAAATAAAATAAAATTACATTTCATCTCACTAAATGAACTAAAAAAACACACCACATAAAATAAAATAAACACACCAAATAAAATAAAATTACATTTCAACTCACTAAATGAACTAAAAAAACACACCACATAAAATAAAATAAACACACCAAATAAAAACAAACACTAATGAACTTAAGTATCGTCAGCACCCCTCAATTCCCACTGGTGCTCTATCAAGTCAAGTTGGCGGGCATTGTGCATATTTGACCTTTGAAGTGCAGTATATCGTTGGATGATCCTTTCATTGTAACGTCCATCCCTTTCTAATGGCTCATGTTGCACGGGCTCATCGGTGGCGTCATGAGCACAATATATACGTGTTCTTGAATTGTTCATCGTGTCTGGCTCATATTCATCAACGGCTTCATAATCGTACTCATCTTCCACAATCATGTTGTGAAGAATGATGCACGTCATCATGATGGATCGAAGCGACTCTACATCAAACAATCTGGCAGCACCCCTGATGATCGCCCAGCGAGCTTGGAGGATACCGAAACAACGCTCCACATCCTTCCTGCACCCTTCTTGACATCTTGCAAAGTGTTTTTCCTTTGCACTGCGCGGACGTGGCACTGTTTTGACAAATGTTGACCACCTTGGGTAAATGCCATCAGCTAGGTAGTATGGCCCGTCGTACATACGTCCATTGACCTCATACGTGACTTTTGGTGCATTTCCTTGCAGGACATCGTTGAACACTGGGGATTGGGCAAGGACGTTGAGGTCATTTTGAGCTCCCGGAACCCCGAAAAAGGCGTGCCAAATCCATGTATCAAAAGATGCCACCGCCTCCAAAATGATACTTTTTGATCCTTTTCTGTCCCCATAAGCGCCTTGCCATGCACTTGGACAGTTTTTCCAAGTCCAGTGCATACAATCAATGCTTCCAATCATCCCTGGAAAACCTCGCATCTCGCCTTTCTTCAGAAGCCTTTGCAAGTCCATATGAGTAGGTCTCCGGAGGTACTCTGCGGTGTAGATAGATTCGATTGCCGAACAAAACCTCATGAGGGACTCAAGAATGGTTGATTGTCCCATCCTCGTTATCTCGTCCACTTGGTCTGCAGCTGCTCCATATGCAAGCATCCGCAAGGCAGCAGTAATTTTTTGCTGAGGCAGGAGACCCATAGCACCAAAAGCATCCGGCTTTTGCACAAAGTAAGAATCATGGTTGCAAACAGCGCCCATGATTTTGTTGAACAAATGTCGTTCCATTCTAAAACGACGTCGGAAGTATGTTTCAGGGAATGCACTGTTACGGACAAAATAATCGTCCAAGAGCTCCTGACCTCGTCGTTGCCTGTTTCTATCAATGTTTACAGCACGGTTGGGCCTGCAGATATGAGCCACAGCTTGGACGACTCGACGGGATTGTGAGGCTCCTGCCATTCTTGATTCGTCATCTCTCCGTCTACGCTCGTCATCCTCTTCCATCTCATTTTGGGCCCAATCCCTAACATTGAACATTCCTTGTGATTGGTTAAACAATTCTTCCTCTTCTTGCTCGATTTCCCACATCATCTTTGAAGAAGAAGAAGAAGACATTGTAAAAAGGAAGCAGAAACTATGAATAATGATAGGGATTTTGGTGAAGAAGGAAGCAAAAACTATGAATAATGATAGGGATTTTGGCGAAGAAGGAAGCAGAAACTATGAATAATGATAGAGATCTTGAGAAAATTGGTGTGAGATTTATGAGGATGGATGGGGGATTATATGGAGGATTTAGAAGGGATTAGGTTGTAGATAATGCCACGTGGCATGCCGTCATTCGTTAAAAATCTGGTGGAAATCTATCCTCAAAGATTGTAATCGGATTGTGACACGTGGCACGACGTGATTGGTTAAAAATCTTATCAGAAATCCATTACCAATAATTGTCTTTTCAGATAATGACACGTGCCTTGACACAACGATTAAAAATCTTATCGGAAATCCATCACCAATAATTTTCTTTGCGGATAATGACACGTGGCGCAACGAGAACGATTAAAAATCTTATCCGAAATAACAAATATAATTATTTTGAATTATTTTATAAATACAAAAATACAAAAATTTTATTGCTATTGGCTTTTCGGATAATGACACGTGGTGCAACGAGAACGATTAAAAATCTTATCCGAAATTACAAATAAAATTATTATGTATTATTTTATAAATAAAAAAATATTAATATTTTATTGCCAATTGCCAGGGCTATTCAGTGCAGGGGTGGAGATGCAAAAGGCAATTGACAGGGGAATGCACTATTCATTAAGGGCAGTTACTGTTCACTAGGTGGATTAAATAGTGAATTGCCTGGGGGGAGGGCTCCTACACTGGAGTTGCTCTAAGAGCACCTCCAGCGGGGGAGGTTGCTCGGGGGCCAGTGGGTCAAACAGTAGCAAATTGCTGGGGGGATGACCTCCAGCGTATGGAAGCCCGAGCGACAGGCGAGGCCCGAGGAGCAGGCCCGTCGAGGATTGCCAGCCCGAGAGCCCGAGGGCTGCGTCAGGCGCGTGCGTTTCACGCGCGCGTGGGCGCGAGTCGTCCGACAAAAAAACAGGGCAGGGGCCCGCGATTTCAGTTTTGAAAAGTTACCGTTGGGGAAGCCACGTGGCTTCCCCATGTCCGTTTGATTGAAACGGTCCTATTTTATGGGCCGTTGGATTTCCAACGGTAAAAAACATTTAAAAATCTAATTTAATTTCATCCGTTTGATCTAAGATCAACGGTCCACGTTATTAGGCTTTGTAAATTAAAAAAAAAAAGAAAAAACAGTTTAAAAATCTAAAATGTTACCGTTGTGACACGTGGCACAATCTGGAGTGTTGGAATTTAAATTTTTTTAAATCCAACGGCAGAGATTAATTAGGTGAATAAAAATTTAAAAAAAATGTAAAAAAATTCTTAAAAATCCGAAAAAAAATTATGAAAAATTATAAAAAATTTTGATTTCACTTCACCTATAAATACCTTCTCATTATCTTCTACCCTACACCACAATTTCATATTTTCTCAACTACTTTCAACCACATTCCTATCTTTCTTTCAAAGTTTCAATCCAATTTTTTTCCAACAAAATGACTACTCAACCAGGTACGAATTGGACGCTTCTTGAAGATGTTGCGTTGTGTACTAGTTGGGTTCAAGTTACTCATGATTCGATTACGGGTAATGAGATGCAGTTGCGAGAAATGTGGAGTCTTATTCATACCAATTATCTTGAGAAAATGGGTGGGCAAAGAACTAAGGAATCGATGTCCAGTCGTTGGAAATTACTTAGTCAATCGTTTAGTACGTGGAGAGACGCCTTGGCACAAGCTAGTGGTAATCTTCGAAGTGGGGAAAATTTAACGGATCAGGTAACAATATATTATTTATTTGTTAGCTACTTTCATTATATTTATTTGTTTGTATTATTTATTTGTTATCTTCTTTCATTATAATTATTTGTTAGCTACTTTCATTATATTTATTTGTTTGTATTATTTGTTACCTACTTTCATTATAATTATTTGTTAGCTACTTTCATTATAATTATTTGTTTGTATTATTTATTTGTTACCTACTTTCATTATAATTATTTGGTTGTATTATTTATTTGTTACCTACTTTCATTATAATTATTTGTTAGCTACTTTCATTATATTTATTTGTTTGTATTATTTATTTGTTACCTACTTTCATTATAATTATTTGTTAGCTACTTTCATTTATAATTATTTGTTTGTATTATTTATTTGTTACATACTTTCATTATAATTATTTATTTGTTACCTATTCTCATTATAATTATTTGTTTGTGTAGGAACTTCAAGCACAAGCTTGGTATGGTGCCAAAACCAAAAGCAAAAACAAAACATTCACCCGGTTTGAATGTTGGAATATTGTCAAAGATTGTCCTAAATTTAGAGTTGTGCATGTCGGTCCAGAAGTTTTCATGAACAGCACCCCTCTACACTCTACACCTGAGCATGCCTCGCATGATCATGATGAAGATGATGAAGAAGTGCCTGAAACGCCCCCCGTTGAACAAGCGTCGGGGTCAACCCGTTATCCAATTAGGCCTCAAGGTAAGAAGGCTTCAAAGAGAAAAGGTAATGCTTCCAAGAATGATTATGCAAAGTATATGGAAGATCTTGCCCGCCAAGGTGAATTGAATTTGGCCCGGGAAATGGCTAAATTTGAGGCTGATAAGGCTAGAGAGGATGCAAAAGCTGCAGCTTTTGAGAGAAAATTTGAAGCTGATGAGAGAGAAAGAGAACTACTTCGGCAAGAAAGGGAACATAGAAGAGAAGAAAGAATGGCTGAACGAGATCGTGACATTATGAAGGAGCCTTTAGAAGGGAAGTCTCCAGACTCTAAATATTTTTGGAAGTCAGAGAAAGCGGATGTGTTGCGAAGGAGGCGTGCAAGAGAAGCGAGAGCAAGAGGAGATGGTCCTAGCACCACAAGAGAAGATTATCCTAGCATGACAAGAGAAGATCATCCTAGCACCACAAATTGGTTAGGTGATGGTTATCATCCATTCACGAACCCATAATTTTCCAATCAATTCGGGTTGTAATTTCTTATTCGGGTTGTAATTTCTTATTCATTGAATAGAGTACTTTATGTTGTTTCCAATTTATTGAACTTAGTACTTTATTCAAAACACATTTAAACACACCAAATAAAATAACATCAACACACCAAATAAACACACCAAATAAAAACAAACACCAAATAAAATAAAATTACATTTCAACTCACTAAATGAACTAAAAAAACACACCACATAAAATAAAATAAACACACCAAATAAAAACAAACACCAAATAAAATAAAATTACATTTCATCTCACTAAATGAACTAAAAAAACACACCACATAAAATAAAATAAACACACCAAATAAAATAAAATTACATTTCAACTCACTAAATGAACTAAAAAAACACACCACATAAAATAAAATAAACACACCAAATAAAAACAAACACTAATGAACTTAAGTATCGTCAGCACCCCTCAATTCCCACTGGTGCTCTATCAAGTCAAGTTGGCGGGCATTGTGCATATTTGACCTTTGAAGTGCAGTATATCGTTGGATGATCCTTTCATTGTAACGTCCATCCCTTTCTAATGGCTCATGTTGCACGGGCTCATCGGTGGCGTCATGAGCACAATATATACGTGTTCTTGAATTGTTCATCGTGTCTGGCTCATATTCATCAACGGCTTCATAATCGTACTCATCTTCCACAATCATGTTGTGAAGAATGATGCACGTCATCATGATGGATCGAAGCGACTCTACATCAAACAATCTGGCAGCACCCCTGATGATCGCCCAGCGAGCTTGGAGGATACCGAAACAACGCTCCACATCCTTCCTGCACCCTTCTTGACATCTTGCAAAGTGTTTTTCCTTTGCACTGCGCGGACGTGGCACTGTTTTGACAAATGTTGACCACCTTGGGTAAATGCCATCAGCTAGGTAGTATGGCCCGTCGTACATACGTCCATTGACCTCATACGTGACTTTTGGTGCATTTCCTTGCAGGACATCGTTGAACACTGGGGATTGGGCAAGGACGTTGAGGTCATTTTGAGCTCCCGGAACCCCGAAAAAGGCGTGCCAAATCCATGTATCAAAAGATGCCACCGCCTCCAAAATGATACTTTTTGATCCTTTTCTGTCCCCATAAGCGCCTTGCCATGCACTTGGACAGTTTTTCCAAGTCCAGTGCATACAATCAATGCTTCCAATCATCCCTGGAAAACCTCGCATCTCGCCTTTCTTCAGAAGCCTTTGCAAGTCCATATGAGTAGGTCTCCGGAGGTACTCTGCGGTGTAGATAGATTCGATTGCCGAACAAAACCTCATGAGGGACTCAAGAATGGTTGATTGTCCCATCCTCGTTATCTCGTCCACTTGGTCTGCAGCTGCTCCATATGCAAGCATCCGCAAGGCAGCAGTAATTTTTTGCTGAGGCAGGAGACCCATAGCACCAAAAGCATCCGGCTTTTGCACAAAGTAAGAATCATGGTTGCAAACAGCGCCCATGATTTTGTTGAACAAATGTCGTTCCATTCTAAAACGACGTCGGAAGTATGTTTCAGGGAATGCACTGTTACGGACAAAATAATCGTCCAAGAGCTCCTGACCTCGTCGTTGCCTGTTTCTATCAATGTTTACAGCACGGTTGGGCCTGCAGATATGAGCCACAGCTTGGACGACTCGACGGGATTGTGAGGCTCCTGCCATTCTTGATTCGTCATCTCTCCGTCTACGCTCGTCATCCTCTTCCATCTCATTTTGGGCCCAATCCCTAACATTGAACATTCCTTGTGATTGGTTAAACAATTCTTCCTCTTCTTGCTCGATTTCCCACATCATCTTTGAAGAAGAAGAAGAAGACATTGTAAAAAGGAAGCAGAAACTATGAATAATGATAGGGATTTTGGTGAAGAAGGAAGCAAAAACTATGAATAATGATAGGGATTTTGGCGAAGAAGGAAGCAGAAACTATGAATAATGATAGAGATCTTGAGAAAATTGGTGTGAGATTTATGAGGATGGATGGGGGATTATATGGAGGATTTAGAAGGGATTAGGTTGTAGATAATGCCACGTGGCATGCCGTCATTCGTTAAAAATCTGGTGGAAATCTATCCTCAAAGATTGTAATCGGATTGTGACACGTGGCACGACGTGATTGGTTAAAAATCTTATCAGAAATCCATTACCAATAATTGTCTTTTCAGATAATGACACGTGCCTTGACACAACGATTAAAAATCTTATCGGAAATCCATCACCAATAATTTTCTTTGCGGATAATGACACGTGGCGCAACGAGAACGATTAAAAATCTTATCCGAAATAACAAATATAATTATTTTGAATTATTTTATAAATACAAAAATACAAAAATTTTATTGCTATTGGCTTTTCGGATAATGACACGTGGTGCAACGAGAACGATTAAAAATCTTATCCGAAATTACAAATAAAATTATTATGTATTATTTTATAAATAAAAAAATATTAATATTTTATTGCCAATTGCCAGGGCTATTCAGTGCAGGGGTGGAGATGCAAAAGGCAATTGACAGGGGAATGCACTATTCATTAAGGGCAGTTACTGTTCACTAGGTGGATTAAATAGTGAATTGCCTGGGGGGAGGGCTCCTACACTGGAGTTGCTCTAATATTTCTTAACTGCTCTTTTTTACTTCACCTATCACTACTCCCACTACTCGCTGAGTTTAATCGCAACACGGAGAGAGAGAGGGAGAGAGAGAGAGATTGATAAAATTATGTGTTGTGCGAGCATGACTGAAAAAACGAGCATGCAAAGAGGTTAGTATAAGCGGTTTGCTATATGTAGATTGTAAAGGGCATTGTTTATTGGACATATAAAATGTAATAGAATGATAGCTCCAGAATATTACTATCTCCAATGGAGTTTCTGTGGAAGCACAAATGAGTAATGAATATAAAACCTAAAGATTAACCACCATAATGTACAAAAGAACTCAAGGGTAAAATCACTCGGATGTAAGTGGACGAAAACATATTTTTACCCAACTACGTCCATGTTTTTATATGGAAAAACGTTTTAAGCACCCTTGTCTTCGAATTCCCCAGTTGTTCTAGCAGGTGCAAACTTTTTAGTGTACACTCGATGCCTTCGCTCCCTTGCATAGATCACCCAGAAGACCAACGACAACATCACAGCTGCAGATACCATTACTAACCCAATGTAGATCCAGCCACTATGTTTTCGCAGACCAGGACAATTATGTTGATGTATGTCGGTAAATGCATCCCTAACAAATTTGCAGTTTTGCAGATCAACCAAGAATGGACCATATCGATACAGACCGTAACTCACATTTCTAGCAGCTTCCATTTGGCTATAGAAGATCGGAGTCAATCGGCCAACTGTCGTACAGATACCAGTGGCAGAAACCTCGCAGACATAACGCTTCCATATCTGCTTGAGACAGAAATGTGAATCTTAGTACTTATTACTGAACTAACACATAGATGCAGGCAAGGTAAGGTCTAGGTCAGCTTGGATGCTTCATTTATCTTACCTGGGTGGCATTCTCCAGTTCCACTTCACCAGGTGCACACGGTCGATCAGAGAGATCGGAATTGAAAGGGTTGCAAAGAAGAGGTAATAGTGGGCCAGACTGATTAAAATATAATGGTCCAGCGCTAGGTGGGTAATTAACATTTGAGACATTGTTGATGACACGGTTAACCACAGTAACAAGTTGGCGGGTTACATCCTTGGTGCGTGTTGCGGTTTCTTGGGCAGTAGCGTTGTCCACACATGGGAGGATATCATCTAATGCAGTGTGAGATGTGGGATTCTGGACCCACTCATCCATGGAAACACATGAATCTGCAACCACACTAAACACGTAGGACGAGAAGTTAGAGGAACTGAAAACAGACAAGAAAGCAACACAGCAGAGCAGTCATAAGCCAGACTGAATAACGCTCATATCATGAATTTGTTCTTATGAGATAACTAAGATGTAACCCGTAAAACCAACATGGGTGTGAGTTAGAAAGTAATATGACGTGATCATAGCCAATTAGTACTTACTTATGGAGAACGAGAAAGACACCACATAATATGAATGTGCCCGCAACAAGTACCCACCCAACAATCACCAAGCTGCATGAAAGAGATAAGTTTATGTGAACATATGTTTGAGGACTAGGACACAAATGCTTCCAAAATTTGAAGATCTCTATTAAAAAATTAAAAGGAAACAGTTCAACTTATATTTCACTTACGAGTATACAAGGGCTTGCATCCCAAGAACGGAAAATACTGCAAGCAGTAAAAGAAAAAGAAATAAGAATAGTAGTCAAATATTCATAATCCCTGCCTCTAATTGTAAAACAAGAAGACTTACAAAATCCGAGCAAGGCCAAAAAGAGCATAAAAGCAGCAAGAATAATGAGAGCCAGTCTCCTGCAAGCAAAGTATAACAAGAGACGAACATTATACACAGATTCGTGAGCACAAGTTCCAGAGCTTCTAGAATCTACTTACACGCTATCCAAGGCATGTTGTATACGCTTTGAGTTCTTTTCACTTTTATCATCAAGTGTGCTGGAAGCAGAGTCGATCTTTGTTATAATATTGTCAATTTTACTCTGAACATCTGAAGGGAGAAATACAGAATCAACCCCAATCCGCTTAGCTGCACCAAGATAACCTGACAAATTTCTGAGGCTTTCAACAGTAGTATCCGCCTGACTCATAACATAATGCAGCGTCTTCGATGTGCTTGTGTGGAACTTTTCCTGACCAGTGTACAGAACAATGCATCCAACACTAGAATGGACCAGGAAAAACATCTAAGGATGTCAGGTCACAGAAGATATATAGAGGCTGTACTTGTCCATTGGTATCAAATGCAAGTTAGTGTGGAGAGAGTGAGAGAGAGAGAGAGAGAGACTCACATTACCGCAAGGGTGAACAAAATAAGTAAGATGAGCGACAGAGCATAGCATGTTCTAGAATAGCCATAAGGCTCTCTTGGACAACAGCAGTAACGGAGACAGATAATGAACAAGCTTAGCCCGAAAATCACAAACCAGACAGCAGCAACGACAAAGAAGGGAGCCGCAGTGAAACTAACAGACTACATAAAAATTAATAACCAATGTTACAATATTCATTGAGATAAAAACAGGTCTGCGAAACAATGAAAATACAAGATACGATAATTAATCCACGGATAACATTTTTGGAAGAGTTCAAGGCCTGCATAAAGGCATGATACCACCAAAGACAACAAAATAATTTATTAGTGTACAACATCTTGACAGAGTTCAAGGCCTGCCTTTTTTTAAGTAGAAAAAAGTGGTCTTTCTTTGAATGCATCAAAATCTACGGAAAGACAATTTGATGCCAAATTGGTTTTAAACCAAACCACAATGTAAGTAAAACATCAAAAAAAAAAATAAATAAATAAATTGATTGTACTAGTTCAAAGAAAAATATGCTAGAATTCATCGTTGGGTGCAAAGAGGGGTTCTGTTCTTCATTTAATTCTAAACGCGGGGAATATGAACTCGGGTGCAGCCGAGGACTTTCAGCTCACGAAATTTACACCCCAGCAGATATAAAAATGACATTTGCTTGGCAACTCCAAGTCTTTTATCCAATTTAGTTCTTACGGAACATTTAGTTTTAACTTATCCATCCATCATAGCAGCAAAACAGCCCAAAAACAACAGGATTATACCATAATTCACCAATTCAGAAGAAAGCAAAAAAACAAATCACAAAAAAGGCAAAAGTATGAAAATTAATCAAAAGGGTTGAGAGGACTCACAGCCCAGTAATGCTTATTGGTGATATTCCACCCACCGTTGTACTTCTTAAAACTATCAAGCGGGTCCTTCCTGCGCGTCCTGTCCTCAGCCAACAGCAAAGACGAGTTCTGGGCAGTTCCGTCTGCAAGCGACCTCCTTGTTTCCCATACGACCGACCCACTAGCATCACCATCCCTTCTCCCACCACCTGAAAAAATCACAAAAACAACCCTAAAATTCAATATTCAAAGACCCATTTTCTCACAGAACCAAAAAATAAAAAATAAAAAATAAAATACCTGTTTTCAAAACCCCATCGTACCTGTGTGGGAAATGTGAGAGCTTGCTGAAGTGAAAGCAACGACGAGGCCAAAAGTGAGAAAAATGAGCAAACTTTTAGGTGGGTTTGATCTAAAACGTGGCATTTTTTATTGGGTTTTTGAGTTTTTGGGACGCAGAGGAAGAAAATGTCCAGAAGGGTAGAAAGAAAAGTTTCGGAAATTAGAAGCAGAGCAAAGCCGCGTATGCTGGTTATATCCGTTTGCTTAACTGAAGTGAAAGAATGAAAGACACAGCGGCGGACGGAGAGAGAGAGAGAGAGGGAGATCATTTGGGTCCCTCCGATTTTTCAAGGTTTGGAAAGCAACGGGCACTGACTCCCAAATCTCTTTTTTTTTCATGACGAAAATGCCCTTTTTGTCATGACGAAATTGTCCTTTTTATATTTTTATATTTTTCCCTTTTTCTCTTTTAGATTTTAATTATTTCTTGTGTAGAAAGAATATTGACGTATTTTTAACTTAACTATGACACATTTCTTAACCAAATCTCATTTTACACCTACACTTTATATATTCTCATTTAAACTTTTCCTTCGTGTTCTGTTTTACCCTGCACTCTATATTGTTTCATTTTAACATTTGTACTTTTTCTCAATATCTTACTTCACCATCTTCCATCAAATAAGTTAAGAAATCTGTTAATTGTACTAAAGTGGCTGAACAATTTAGTCTTTTCAATTTTGTTGGTTGTTGGCATGTTAGTGGGAGGTGAGTTAAACTCAAACCGTGGTTTAATTTCTTTAGATAAAAAGAAAATATAACAAGAGAATATTGAAATATAAGAAGAGAACGTATAATTTTACGCAAATCAATTTCAATGTTTTCAAATCTTTTTGCAAATATTTTTAGGGTTCCATAACTTTACATCTATCGCTCTCATCTTCTTCTTTTTTTCTTTCTTAATTTGGATAAATCAAACCAAGTTTTAAATTTAACCATAGTCATGCACTCATGCGTCTTACTAACATAGTTGAAATGACTCAATTGTCTATGCCACGTTAATACACTTAATTGCTCTTTTTAACTTATTTGACAAAATAGCGAAAAGTGAGAATGAGGAAGAGGGCAAGTATTAAAACGAGTCAATATAAAATATAGGGGCTAAAGTGAGATTTAGTGAAGAATACAAGTGTATAGCTGAAAATATGCCAAGAATATTTTTTAGAATTATTTTAGTTTGCTTCCTTTAGTGGGAATAAAACGTTGCAAATAACATGTATTTGAAATGTTTAAATGGTTGTAAAGTACCAAGAAAAAGTATAATAAAATTAATTTTTCCAAGGTTTTAAATGTGAAATTCGACAATTAAACAATCTTATTTGCAAATCTTGATTTACAAGTCACAAGGCTCACAAGTTGTGAGTCACAACAACTGGCGACTCCTTTTTTTTTTTTTTTTTAAAAACAAAAGATAAACTTTATGTAAAAACCAATAAGGTAATCAGGAATAAGGATCTGCTTTTCTTTTCGAACATTTTGTTTGTTTTTTCTTTTCATTTTCTTAATATTCCAATTATAAATTTATAATATGTGTTTTTGGTAACTGTATGATTGATTGTAGCAGAAAATATCTAGTCAATTACTGCTGAAGTTGGTGACCAATTTGTTTGATAAAACAACAGTCGTGATAGATTGAATAGAGAAGAAGAAAATGGACAAAAAGGGTAATGAAATGGAGCATGACAGGTGTGTTTGCCTTATTGAAGTTCTAGAAGTTCTATTTTATATATATATATATTTTTTTTTCTTTCTTTTAAAACATACGATATTATTTACATTAAAAATGAGAGGTGAATTTAGCCTCACAATAGACTAGCAATAATGTGATTTAAATTCACTTTTAGTGATAATCGAATCTAAAACATCTCACTTATAAATGAAAAGAAATATTATTAGACCGTAATACTAAGTGACCTTTTTTTATATTTTTAAAAATAGAATCATTTACTGTTTTTGTCATGGCAATTCATTATTTTGGGGTTCGGAAAGACTTACAGAGACATTTTAGCCCCATTTGACCACTATCGTGTCATTTACCAGCGTTAGGAATCAAACTCAGGACATGCCGTGTGAATATGGCCTAAAATTCGTCTCCAACTGCTGAGTTACCTTGTGATGAATTTTAAAAGTTCGGTAGCAAGCAAAAGAGGCCACATAAAAAAAATAAAGAAAAAAACTCTTAAAATGACATATTTGGAAACCGATAATTAGAGTTTTAGCTTAAAAAGATATATAATTTAAATAAACAACAAATGCTGACGTGGTTGTTGGTTAAAGCATCTTAATCAAATCTTAAAAAGAAACAAATGTTTGATCTAAAAATTGTTAAAAAGTTGTAGGGGATTCTAATTATACCTTATAAATGGTCCTTTCAAGCACATGGAGAGGGTATAATTGCTATTAAACTTGAATGTGGATCATCACAAACAATTGATAATTAGAATTGAAAACGGTTCAAAAAAAAAAATATAGACATAAGTTCATCAAAAATTATAAAAATAAAAGACGAAGAAATATAATTCGAAAACGCGATTGGAATGTGGATTGTATGATATATTATAAAATTTAAAAAACAAACAAGAAATAGGCAAACATTCAAGATGAATGAATTGTGGTCAAGAAATGACAGACTTGTATAATTACCTGTTTTGTCATCGAATCCATAACGAGTAGTGGTCGAATTGGGTGAAGGCCAAAATTATTCATAATACACGTTTATTCTAATTTACTAAAAAGAATAATTAAATTTAAGTATAAAGCATCGTACACATTGTCTTAACTAACTAACTTAACTCACGTTTGCATCAGACACATTATCTTAACCAGTTGACCTAGATTACGTATGTATATATCATTATGATCATGATCAATAGGAGTAGCTTGGAAGCAAAAAGTTGGATAGTATGGACCATGGAGTAATTTGAAGAGTTGTTTTAAACAATTTATGTGCAAAGAAAATAGTTTGTTATGTGTGTAAATGGCATGCATAGTAATACAAAGATTTATGAGGGTGAGGTGTTGGAAACACATTACATCATGTTCATATCTCTACACGTCTTCCTTTGAAATCATCTAGCAATGGAATTTGTATCCTAATTCTCAACCTTATGTGGCAGCACACCACAACACCAAAAATTAATATACAATGTGACAGGCCAACTATATTGTTCAAAGGATTAAATCCCTTTATTTAATAAATATTTTAAAATTAAGATGAAATTGAAGCAAATATATTTATTTTAATATATAGTTTATATTGACAAAACCAAACTGAAAAGCAATATCTCAGTTGTTGTTTTCATATGGATGGATTGATAATTTGCATTGTTCCATGTGGCTGGAAGAAGGCAAAGCTCGAATCATATGCATGCAGTCTCACAACTCATGTAACGTTTAGGGTTTAAATTTTTAAAGTCGTATGAGAATGACGGGTTGAAATATTCGTTTACATTTCATCACATTTTACCAACCAAACTCCATGTGGCTCCATGCAGTTGTGTAAATTTCTTGACCTTCCATATAGTTATTGCCTCCATAAATTTTAGTTCGAGGCTCCCCCACCCAATTTTTCCCCTCCCCCTCCGAACCCGTTACCTATTGACAAATAATAATAATAAGAGAAAATTATAGCAACGGTTTCTCAATTTTAACTCAATTGAAGCGTTGGTCCTTCAAGTAAAAATATGTGTCTATTGGTCTTTTAACTCATCAAAAGGTGCCACTATGATAATTTTCGTTAATTTCGTCAGAACTTCCTTCAAACTGAGTTATGGTGGAATGACCATTGTAAAATTAGGTTAAAGTTGAGCAACCATTACTCTAATTGAGCTAAAGTGGAGGGATGATTTGAGTGAAAGTTGAAGAATAATTGCTATAATTTTCTCATTTAATTTTTCATATTTGCCTCTCGATTCAACCTTACGTACATTGCACTTGACTTATTTTGACGAAAGTTTTGATGGAGTTCACGAAAATAATCATAGCTGCACGTTTTGATGAGTTAAAAGACCAATGTTCATTGATTTTTAATTCAGGGACCATTGCACTAATTCAGTTAAAGTTAAATGATCATTGCTACAATTTCCTCTAATAATAATAATAGTATCTCATCATGGGCTTCTAATTTCAGGTGGCACATCATCGTGGGCTAAAAAACACAAACAAAAACCAGGTCGATGAACTTTAAATTGACCCAACCCAAGAAATCCATCGGGAGCAAACTTGCAATAGGTCTGAGATGCATGGAATAAAAACCCACAAGAGGATATGAGCATTCAAAACACAAGGCCACAAGAAACTGTATTAACTGTCAAGGGACCATATCAGTTCACACTCTGCAGCAATGGCTGCAATCTTCCAAACTCTGCTTCCCGTTTGTTCTTCAAGACAGACCACATTATCCTCTCCTCCTCCATGGATCCCCCTCAAACCAATCTCAGATTCCATGGCCTCTTTGGCCATTTCACAGGCCAATAGGCAGCAGGGACAGGTGGCAGTCTCAGTTGCCTTCAACCCATCTGGGAATTTCGACATCTCTTTATATGATGAAGAAGAAGGTATGACCTTCCTTAATTTGGTTTCTCTGGTTATCTTTCCATCCCTTCATCTTTTTCTAGTAATTTTTGTTTGACGCTAACAATCACCTACTCTTTCAAACGAGTAATTTTTCGATGTGACAGTCATACTGTCACAGTTATAACCCGCCTATCTATTTACTAATATTACAATTTGTGGTTGACAGACACATCTAGTAAAGTTGAGCCTCCGATGCCGCCAAGTGAAGGCCGATTTGAAATAGTTATCGACAATGACGTAATTCGACGTCTTGATTTATCCCCGTTTCATACTGCAACTGGGATTACCATTCCTTCATCCGGTAATTAATTAGTCAATTAAGCATCAGTTTAACAAAGTTAAATTTCATGATTAAGTTTTATGCAAACCCTAATGAAGTTTTACTGCTACTGTTGGTGTAATTAGCCAAGCCAAAAGAGTTTCTTGAGCGTACAATCGGCTTTACCATCAATTACACAAGAGAAGATCCACGTGATCCTCGAGAACTATCCGAATTCCCTGACATAAGGCTCTGGTTTTTGAGACTTGATGCCGCTTATCCCTGGTTGCCCGTCCTCTTGGATTGGCGCGCCGGAGAACTAGCTCGTTATGCTGCCATGTTGGTTCCACACCAGGTATTATAATCTAGGGACCTTTTATTAGCGCTCTGAGCAGTGCAGGATGACTATTTTTGAGCGCCAATGTAATTTGTTACAATGCCATTGTGTCAAAGTTGGGGAGTGAGAGGCTTGCTTAATGGCCTGGCTTTTAATTTCTTATCTTTTCAGATGAACATGAGAATGGGAGTTGTCTTCAACCCTGAGGCACTCGAGTTGTTCGTAATGCAGAAGGTTTTTGTTGTGTACTCATGGTTGAAGGAACATGACATTCCGAAGCCTAGATTGAAGACTAGTGACATGGCTAGGATGCTAGGTTTTGGAATTGGGGACGAACTTTATGACTTGATCGACAAGCATCCACTGAGAACATCATAAAACGAGCCAAAAGTCTCAACTTAGTGTTCCCCCAATGTCATACAGGGTAGATTAAGAACGTGGCAAGGCGTTGATGCGAGTCTAATTTACTGTCACGAGGAGTTGCTCCCCGTATCATTTGGTGGCGACAGTAAATCAATGTCAGAGAGAAGCTGCTACTACAACCAAGGATGATTTTGTTAGAGCTGTTTTTCTCTGACTTCCAACTTTTGATACAGGTTTGATTTACTGTACTTCTTAGAATAGTAATTGTAAAACATTCTGTTTCTATTCATCTTGTTTGATATAATATCTTGCATAGACATACATTTCGTACATAAAGTTCCAATACGCGCGTAAGAGATTTTTTTTGAGTATTATACATTTCTATATTCTCGTTGTTTTTTATACACGATCTGTACATTTACCATAAAAATGAAACTAAATTAAACTAGCCTGGTAAAATTGAGAAATCACCAAATTCTTCAACTTCATAAGACTTAATTAGTTTACGGACTTTGAATGTGAGAAAACGAGGGAAGAGTAGTACTTATACCGGGAGATTTGCACATAGGACACACATTTTTATACCCTAGCCATTGCTTAATGCACGAAATGTGGAAGCCGTGTCCGCAGTCCAATGTTCCTAGCTCATCCTCTTCTACAAAATCCTCCTGGCAGATGCTGCAGAAGTCTTTCTGAGGATTTTCTTCTGTAAACACAAAGTAATGGCTGCGTTTGAGAGACTTGACAGCTACTTCCTCAGATAATCCTGTGCTGACATACCCTATACGATCTTCTAAAGCCAATAATTCCTACAGATGCCAAGAGAGATTATGACAACAGCAATACTAATTAAACCATTGACGATCATGATAGTTAAGAAACAAAGGAAGTTCCGATGTGAGAGTATACCTCATATGACATGTTATCCACATCGGGCCACATTGCTCCAGAATGATTGCGCATTTCAATCGAGAAGTGGAGAGGTCGTTGGAAAATAGCTTCAGCGTTCTACTCATGTACGTATTTACGAGGAAAGCAATCAAATGATCATGATACAAGGCATGTCACAGCAGATTGATCTAATGGTTATGCAGGACTTACCATACTGAAGTTTACTCCGTGGCTGGCTGTTACAACAAAAAATGAAGTCGGACCTTCTAACAAGCTATCGGGTGGCCTGTGCATGTATAGAGTCGACTCCATGAGAAGTTGCCTCCACAGATCAATTCGGGTTTCATTTTGGAACCAGTTATCATCAGAAGCCGCAGAAGCCTGACCTAATAGAAATGTAGAATCTACGCGACTTACGTGGGGAGGCCATAAAGATCGAAAAAAATTGTTAGGCATCCCAAAAAGACGTTGAAAAAGATAAAACTGGCGAAGAAGAGGAGCGGATCCAAGAATCAAAGTGGTGCAAGTGCCAGAATTGAACTCATTATTCTGTGAACCTGGAAAATTAGTATTAGCTCTTCCAATTTGGTTAAGTATTGTATGAGATAAGTTGAGGTTTGGAGTGTTGGCAATGCAACTTGTTATGCTCCTTGCGATGGCTGCTGAAAGCGGATCATGTGAGCTCCTTTGAACAATTAGGATCGCCGGTCTTAAAGCTTGTTGTGATCCTCGCAGCGAGGACGAAGATGTCTGAGAAGATACAAACAATGGGTAAAAGATTGGAAGAACTTGCAAGTTTGAAAATTGTGCAACTTTGAAACTGAGGCCTATTGCTTGTGTCACAAGAAATCACATCACGAATTTAAAATGTAAAAAGAAAACTTACAAGAAGAGATAAAAAGTGTTTATTAATATTCACCCTCTCTGCAGATTCAAAATTGGCAAGTAAACCAGCATCTTCCCCCATCCTTTTACCACAGTCACATTGTTCTGCATTCGAGCACCAACATCTTCTGCGAATATAAGAAATTACGTGTTTGATTTTGCAGACAATCGAGTATTAAGATTTGACAACAAAAATGGACGAGAAACGATACAAACTTAATTTTGTTCTGCAAATTAACTTACGTTGGTTCTTGAGGAGGATTAGCATTAGAACAAGTTGCATGCATCATTGGAACGAGAGGAGATAAACTGAAAGAATTAATCAAAGCAACTATGATTAACACCTAATTATACGATTAAGATTAAAGATTAGTGCAGGAAATGAGAACCAGGGAGATTAAATACTGAATGGAAATAAGAGAGGAGGAAATTAGGTTGTGAATTTGGGGGTGGCTGAGCGGTTATGGTGGGCGGGATTTGTAACGGTAAAATCACCAACCACCAACTGTAAGGTGCTTGAGATATAAATTTGGGTGGAATCTGGAGACGCTTTTCCATCAAATAACAGGGGAATCGGAGGCCCAATAAAGAGGACCTGATTGGACTACGAGTCTTGAAAACGCTTGGCCCAACAAGTAATTTTTTTAAGAAACTTTAACGAAAAGCTTCTGGTATTGTTCATTTTAACGAAAAATCATATTTTTACACTAAAAAGTTAATCTTGATACTGTTCACTTTACCCTTTATTATGTTATTATTGTTAAATCTCAAAGTTTTTAAGTCCATTTCATTATTATTTTTTAAATATAAAAATTAAACTAGACGTGCAAAACGATTTTTTTGACACTTTTGTCAATAAAATCTCACTACAACTTTTATGCTTCGAAATTAATTGTCAACTTTTATATTTTTTCAACTTGTTTGATAGGTGTTAAACTATATTATTTCTTAACAAAGAAGATCAGAACCACAGAAGAAAGAAGAAAGAAGGAATATAGAGAATGTAGAAGAAGACCTGGAAATAAAACTAGAAAGAATATGAAAAGTTTTGTATTGATAGAATGGTTATTTCTTACAAACATTAGACTGCAATCGGCCTTTTATATCCCTCTAGTAGTCTAACTACCTTGCTTACTGTGTAAGCTACACATAACCCTCCTAACTAACTTTTAACAGAAATATTGATGACATGGCAGATTATGTGGCATTCACTTGAGTCAATATTAGTCAACATCCCCCCTCAATCTCAACTAGGGAAACCAAGTTTGAGATTGAAACAATGACGAGTGAACGGCGGACTATGTAATCCTTTAGTAAGAATATCAGCGGTCTGTTCATCAGTGGGTAGATATTCAACCAACAAATCACCATGATGCACCCTTTCACGGACAAAATGATAATCCGTATCAAGGTGTTTGATTCTCGAATGATACACTGGATTAGCACTGAGTGCTATTGCAGATTTATTATCACAGAATATAGTTGGTTGAAAAGGTAATGCAACGCCCAAATCTTTCAAAATGAGCCGAATCCAAGCCACATCTGCTGCAGTATGAGCAAGTGCCTTGTACTCCGCCTCGGTAGAACTTCGAGAGACGGAGGATTGCTTCTTTGACTGCCACGAGATTGGATTCCCACCAAGATAAACCACATAACCAGTCACAGATCGTCTTGTGTTCAAATCAGCAGCCCAATCAGCATCAGAGAATGCTGTCAAATGTATGTCAGTATCAGCTGCATATGTAATGCCACACTCTGCAGTGCCTTGAAGATATCGAAGAATTCGTTTGACAGAAATGAGATGTAAATCTGTCGGAGCAGTCATAAATTGACACACTGAATTCACAGCATACGCTATATCAGGACGTGTAAATGTGAGATATTGCAGGGAACCAACCAAACTTCTATACAATGTAGAGTCCTGCAATGGTATTCCCTCATGCAAGAGCATTTGATTGTGAAGTTTGCATGGTGTATTGGCAGGTTTACAAGATTCAATTCCAGCTTTATGAATAAGATCTTTAACATACTTTGATTGATTGACAAATATGTCTCCATTCTCCTTGTAGTGAATCTGAAGTCCCAGGAAGTAAGTAAGTCTGCCCATATCCTTTAAGTCAAAAACACCTGCCAAATCATCAATAACTTGCTGAACTTTGCTAGGATTGGATCCTGTCAAAATGATGTCATCTACATATAGTAAAAGAATCACCACATCCTTGTCATCATTCTTCACAAATAAACTTGTATCCGATGAAGATGGTACAAATCCCAAAGCTGGTAAATAGGTCGTGAACTTTGAATTCCATGCCTGAGGGGCTTGCTTCAACCCATACAACGATTTAATCAACTTACAGACATAATGGGGTTTAGTTTGATCAACAAACCCTTGAGGCTGTTTCATATACACCTCTTCTTGCAAGTCACCATGCAGAAATGCATTTTTTATATCTAACTGCCTCAATTCCCATTTATTGATAGCTGCTAAGGACAAAATGAGTCTTACAGTAGTGTGTCGGACTACGGGACTAAAAGTTTCTGAGTAGTCAATGCCTGGTTCTTGGGAAAAACCTTGAGCCACGAGTCTGGCTTTATACCTCGATACACTGCCATCAGGATTCTTCTTAACCTTATATACCCACTTACTGCCAATAATGGTTCTATTTGGTGGAGACGGAACCAATTGCCAAGTTCCTTGAGCTTTGAGTGCATTAAACTCTTCTTGCATTGCACTTTGCCAATGTGGACATGTAGAAGCTTTTCGGAATGTTGAGGGTTCCTCCAAATCCTGTATTGCAGCAATAAATGAAAACCCCCCAGTAAAGTCACACTCATTATCCATCTGGAGAGTTTGTAATTCTGGAAATGAACCAATATAACCTGTGTAAGATCTTCGGGAAATGGCACCTGACTTCAACCTGGTGACCATATTGTGAGCTGATTCTTCATTAGTTTCAACCACAGGAGAAGAGATTGGTAGGATTACCTCTAACTGAGAAGGACTATGGACAGGCAACAATGATATTGTACTTGGAGGTGATGTTGAGAGAGTAGGAGAGCTATGAGTATGAGCATTGAGATCCTGAGAAACTTGACTTGATGAGCTTGGAACCTGTAAGCTATCCATTGGTTGATCTTCCATAATATCTGGATTGGCAGATGACCCGGCAAGGGTTGGGGAGGATATGGGATCAGGAGCAAAACATGGTATTTGAACCATGATTGGAAACATTGTTGTACTCTGGACCTTATTGAACTTCCCAGAAGACAACTGCAGTCTTGATTTAAATGGAAATGTAGTCTCATCATGCACCACATGTCTTGACAATACTAGTTTAGTACTACTCAAATCATAACAGACTACACCTTTATATCCAGCCACAAAACCAAGAAAAACGCATTGCTTCGACCTAGGTTGCAATTTATGTTTAGTATACGGCCTTAAGAATGGATAAACTGCAGATCCAAATATCTTCAATGTATGCAACACAGGGTCTTGTTTAAACAGGAGCTGGTATGGAGACTTCATCCCCAAAACCTTACACGGCATTCTGTTGATCAGAAATGCAGCATGAGTACAAGCATAATTCCAGAACTGTAATGGAACTTCAGCCTCGGTTAAAAGTGTGATAGCAGTCTCTACGATGTGCCTATGTTTCCTCTCAGCAAGACCATTCTGCTGAGGTGTATAAGGACATGATATGGAATGTGCAGTTCCTTTGAGTGCCAAAAAAGACTGAAATCTGTTACTCATATATTCAGAACCACCATCTGTCTGTAAGCACTTAATTATAGAATTGAATTGAGTTGTAACAAATGCAAAAAACTTAACAAAGACTTGGAAAACCTCAGATTTATTGATAATAGGGAAGATCCATACAAATCTTGAGAACTCATCCACAAAACTTACATAGTATCTAAACCCTTCTAGAGACTTAACTGGAGCAGGCCCCCAAATATCAGAATGTACTTTTTCAAACATAGAACTAGCCCTAGTTTCTTTGACAGGAAAGGGTTGTCTACACATTTTTCCAGAAAGACATGAAGAACAAACAGAAGGTGATGAATCTACACTAACAGGCTGTCCAACATTTCGAAGCATAACATCAAGCACTTCGGCAGAAGGATGCCCAAGCCTCTTATGCCAAACAGAGGTCTTTACAGCTTTCCCAAGTAATGCAACAGCTTTATTTTGACCAGCAACCAATCTTCTTGAAAACACAGTCAAAGGGATCTCATATAGCTCTCCCCTACTCTTGCCGTGGTACAACATCATTCATGTTGCCTTGTCCTGTATAAAAAAGACACTCTCATCACATATAAACCAGCAATGATTATCTTCACATAATTTCTTAACAGATAAGAGATTAACAGTAATGGTTGGAACATGTAAGACATTCTTGAGAAACAGTAAATGTTGTGGAGTTGAAAGGGTTGTAGAACCAATATGAGTAACAGCCAAACCTTCCCCATTACCAATAGTGATTTTCTCATCACCATTATACTGCACAGGTTGATTGAGATTCCCAAGATTAGATGTCATATGGTGTGAAGCACCAGTGTCCAACACCCATGTATCAGCTGCAGAGAAATGTTGAACATTCTGACCATATTCTGCAGCAATCATGTGAGATGGAGCTTGAGCAGAAAATGCAGTAAGAGAAGGAGGTGGAGGTGCCCCCTGATAGGAATAATTATTCCTATGTCTACAATCCAGAGCATGATGACCTTTCTTTCCACAAATTTGGCAGATTAGAACCTGATAACCATCACTCCTATTCGAACAAGTTGCAGCAGTATGACCTCTGCGAGAACAAATCTGACATTCAACTATCGGACCTGTTTTGAAGGTAGTATTACCACTCCAAGAAGACCTATTCCCAGTAAGAGAATTATTATAGTTATTTCCCCATCTCTGTCTATTCCCATTGTAATAAGGCCTTGAATTATTGAAAGACCCATAACCACTTCTGTTATAGTTCTGAGAAGTATTAGACCCCTGAGAATTATTAAACCCATTTCTGTTTTGAAACCTGTTGTTCCCTTGATAGCCTTGAGTATCACCAGTTTGTGAACCAGCATTTGAACTCTCTCCTTGTGAATACCCGGAATTCTGATGACCACCTGTAACTCTATCTCCTTGAACATACATTGCAGCCATGCCACTGGCCAGAGTAGTGACTCTTGCTTCCATAGCAGATTCAACACCAATCAACTGCGCCCTGAAATCTTTCAGTGGAATAGAAGTCTCCCTTGCTAAAACTACAGCCTTGACAATATCAAACTCCGATGGTAATCCAGATAAAACAGTAATAACAACATCATTATCAGTAATCCTCTCCCCTGCAGACACAAGCTGATCACGAATGGCTTTCAACCGAAGCAAATACTTGTCAATAGAATCACTGCCTTTTTGAATTGTATGAAACTCAATTTTGAGTTGATTAATCCTAGCCCTTGACACGGACGCATATCGGTCTTGTAAGTTTACCCAAGCTTCATGAGACGTTTTACACCCTATGACATATTCCATAGCATCATCCGACAAAGTAGCAATTAACAGACTCAATAGTGCCATATCTTTCTGAACCCAAGATTTATAAGCTGCTGTGATTTCTGTAGTCACTCCACTCTCAGTGTTAATCACAAACTTTGGTGGACAAGGAGACTCACCAGTAAAAAATTCGAAGAAATCATACCCTCGTAAAACAGACTGAAACTGATAATTCCACTTAACAAAATTGTCATCTTGCAACTTCACAGTTAACATACCAAGCAAACTTTCAATGCGTACTGATTTATCAGACATCGTTATCACGTATTACTGACAAGCAAACAATCTCAATCACAAATTTGTTTAAGTCCAAACTACAACAATGATCACCACTTCAAGATATTTGCACTACTTCTTGGCATCGGCCTTCTATATGTATATACTTCAAAAGCTAAAATTTCAGCAATGTCACAAATGAACAACTTCAACCATATCACACCACAAATATAAATCGGCTATTGTCTGGCATCAGCCTTAATCGAATCCAACAAAGAACCCATATATGAAAAACCACAAGAAACAACCCAAATCGCCATATATCTTCACTGAAGCAAAAAACGCAAACACTTGATGTGCAAAGAATAAAGAAAGAAACCAACAACCTGATTGAAAGACCCTCGACCCAAAATTCATCAAGCCAGCACCAATCCTCCAAGAACTCCAACAACGCCTTCAACGATCAATCTCCAAGACTTACTCAGCGGAAGAAAATCCCAAAAAAAAATCAACCTTGGCTCGATACCATCTTAACAAAGAAGATCAGAACCACAGAAGAAAGAAGAAAGAAGGAATATAGAGAATGTAGAAGAAGACCTGGAAATAAAACTAGAAAGAATATGAAAAGTTTTGTATTGATAGAATGGTTATTTCTTACAAACATTAGACTGCAATCGGCCTTTTATATCCCTCTAGTAGTCTAACTACCTTGCTTACTGTGTAAGCTACACATAACCCTCCTAACTAACTTTTAACAGAAATATTGATGACATGGCAGATTATGTGGCATTCACTTGAGTCAATATCAGTCAACATTATTGGTAACGCAAATATATATAAACACATCATATTGAAAAATTAGCTAGGGAAATCCATTATCTCTTTCATTACATGGAGAGTACTTTCAGTGTACTCGAAATATGGACCAGTACACAACGTGCCATGATACAAGTGGAGGGACACTTAAATAAAAAACTTTCCTCTAATTGTATTATGACACGTAATGTACCAACTTGTGTTCCGATAATGCTAAAAAATCTCTCCATATAATAAAAAAGATAAACACATAATTATAAACAACTGATTATACAATACAAATTAAGACAATTTTTTTCTGCGAGAGGTAGAGACTCAAAATCGTGGATGCGCGCAGACAGTGTAGTATGAACCCTACTTGGTTGCAGGGAGTCGACAATCGTCTCCATTGTCCCATTCACTGCTCTCATTTTTTTCATCAATTCATGTCAATGAATTAGTACATGTTATCTCAACAGTTGTCTTCTTCTTCTCTGACTAGTCATGCAAGAAAAGACTAAGGCCATCTCCAACCGAAGGCTAACCAGAATGTTCGTTTTAGCCATCTAACCCTCCAAGATATTAATATTTTAATGAATAGTACATGGCCATATTTGCCTCCATCTCCAACCGAGGGCCAAAGGGCCATAAGACTCGTTTTAGTTCTGTCACAAAAAATCGTCTCCAACGGAGGGCCAAAAGGCTATAGGACCAAATATAATTTATTATTTAAATTTAAAAACTACAACAACTTAAATTTAAAAACTACAACGATTTAAATTTAAAAAACTACAACTTATGTTTAAAACTACAACTTAAATTTAAAAACTACAAATTAAATTTAAATTTTGTAAAATAGAAGTTATAGAAAAAATGACACACCCCAACCTAAATCGAGGCATGCTGGCCGTCACCCTCACATGACAACCAGCAAGCCTCAATCTAGGTCGGGGTGTGTCCAAAAAAAATAACGGCTAGCTGACGTCAGCTAGCCGTTGCATTTGAAAATTTAGCCTAGCATTATATTGATGTCGGTTATATCCAACAGGAATGCTCATATTTTTGGCCCAGCCTGGGGCTGATTGGCTGGTTGGATTGGGCCAGCACTTTGGACCTTTGGCCCCTTCAGATTTCGTGGGGCCCACGAGTCCTCTGGCCTAGTCCTTGGTTGGAGATGGTTTTCAGACTATTTTCGGCCCTCCAGACCCTTCGGTTGGAGATGGACTAATGGTAGCTAGCTAGTATTGTCTATCAATAACGTCGGTGTTGCACCGTCAAAGGCCAATCTGTGTCAAGGACTCAAGTATGTGGAGTGGCCCCAAGTCTCCCCAACTGGTTGACTATATTATTAAGTAGTTGAAGTCAGATCTGTGTATAATTTTAATCTTGAACTCCAATGTTAGTTTATATTATGTTTATTTAAAATTACATAAAGAAATATTCAAACTAAGTGTAGATGGATAAGCTTCGTGTTTATTCACCATCAACAATGAATGATTGTAACACAGCCTTTTATGGAAGGCTCGGGAGGAAGCTGGAGCTTCTTTGTGAAAATAATTTCGTTTAGATGAGCTACGTGTTCATTAATCATCAGCAATATTTATTGCAACACGCTAGCCCTTGCACTTTTGGGATACAATCTTTTTTGTTTTTCAAAAGAATAACACAATGCTTTAGTCAACTTAACTAAATACTTATTTTAACTTCTCTAATTAAGTACTATTTCTCCCAAAATACAGGGTATCTGAACCTAGAGCTTGGATATTAGCCATGTGCCAATGTAGCAGGAAAACACATGTTAGGTACACACTAGTACACATAGGTATGGAAGGCCTACAAATAAACAAAATGGGAACAAACCCAACATATTTCTGTATCGATAATCCATGATTTAGCTATGTTTCACAATTTGCAGACGACAAGTTCCCAAAAATTTCAAACTCCTGCATGACTCTATTTATGTTTGTATCTGTGTGAAGAAAGAGGGTTACCACTTTCCATTTTCCAAATCCCGTTGTACGTTAATTTGACAAGTTAAATGTTCGGCCGAGTAGATGTAAGGTTCTGTCTCAACGACACTCGCACATGAATCAATCCATCTTAAGAGGAAGAGAAAGTCTGTCTAGCACGTCTCACACAAACTTCCAAAAATTCAGATTAAAATTCAATGCTAAATGTATATCATCATATCAGTGTATCATATCAACTGACTGATTTATTTTATTATGGATACCTAACCTGGCATTTATGCATGCATGAGATGTTCAATCACGACGGTCCTAATATGCCAGTGCAGGTCACGTCGATCCCAACCAAATAAATGAGAAATTTTTTATTAGAACCGAAATACGGATGATACAATATGTGTTTTTATATACATGCTAGGAAATTATATTTTTTAAATTATTAACTTTTTAACATATATATCTCATAATTTGTATAATAAATGTTGTGTTTCGGTCACGTCAATTTGAATGAATCAGGACTGTCTGAGCAAAACCTCCATGTCATATCATAAACCTATCTATTGGGTCCAATATTAAATATTTTTGTCTCCACGATATATCCAAATAAATTAATCATCCAACCAAGTAGTAATCTAATTACAAATATCTGGCGATTGTGATGAGATTTCTTTCACTTACATTCAAGGGTTTCAAACTCTAGAGACTATTAATTTATTCGAGATTTCTTTCACTTACATTCAAGGGTTTCAAACTCTAGAGACTATTAATTTATATTCTTATTATTATTTTTTCTCATCTCATTACACGTCTTTATTTATAATACATGTCTTTACGTTCAAAGGTTCTGAATTAGTTAAAAGCTTTCAAATATGGAAGCTCGATGCCCATGTATTCAAATTGGAATTGGAATTGGAATATCTGGTTGTAAATGTAACCAGACATACAACCCGAAAAACATGTCTCTAGAACAAAATGCAAGCGTTGAAATCAGTCGACAGTGGTCCAATTTCAAACATTAATTCAATCCCAAAAACATGTGATGTCTCTCTCTGTCCAATGTCGGCTTATCAATATATATTTCTCAATCCAACTTTTTAAGTAATTAACTTGGATTTCTCCAACAATATATTATGTTAATCCCATAATAATTTAATCAACTAAAGATCTTTAATTATTCCTTGTACATGCGGCTCTTCAATAGTTCAAATTTATAGGATGACTATGATAGTTTGATCGATGTCTAATAAATTGACTATGGTTTTATATGGTCCATTTACTGGGTTTTTCTTAGGGTTTTGCGTTCTGCTCCTGCATGGAGAGTGATTTTTCAATATGCCTAGAACATAGAGTGGTATATCATGTGTCACTATACAAGTAATAAAATACTTGTAAAAATTAACAACTTAGAATTTAAAACTTGAACATGTGATGCACCAACTGTGTTCTAGGCACGGTAAAAAATTTCTTCTTAATGACCTATTATTATTAATTATATTCGTCAATGACTTTAATTAACAATCATTTTATGTGGAGGAGACGTACTTTTCTTCTAGTGCATAAATCTCCTTTTCTGTACGCCCTTCCTTCTAATAAGTTTTTATGTGCACCTATAACATTTGATAAGTGCTGTATTTTCTTTACGTGTTATAATATGAGTGAGCAATATATTTAATATGCTTCACGTTTAATTTATATTAATAAAAATCAAATATATGTGTTATAATTTAAATAAAATTACAACATTACGTGACAATATTCTAAATACGACAGAAAATGAGTCGTTAATATGCTTTGATTAAATAATCTCAAAAGTAGTAAGTTTTAAGAGAAAACAAATAATTATTTCATTCTTAGTTATCATTCTCAGTTAGTGGTGAAATAATATTGAATATATCATAATAGACAGCACGTACGTACAAAAGCACAACCTGCTCCTGATCTCCGTAATTTGTTAATGGCATCATGCCATTGACTTACACTTTAAGAGGAACTTAAAAGTTAATTATGTTTTAATAATTAATTCTAGATGATTAGGTAATTTGACAGCAGCCCAGAATTCAAGCATTTTTTTTTTGTGACAACAGCATGTAGAAAACTTAGCATATCCCATTGCAACTGAATGGTGTAAATAATATTATGGTCGTACGAATATAGTTCCAAAAGAATGTCTCTGATCTCTAAAGTGACATCATAGTAGTGTGATCCAGATTGGCTTATACTTTGTTTCATGAATAATTAAGTGGTAAAGCATTTGATCATGAACATAAATTAGATTGAGTGGTTAAAAATTATATTTGGAGGGATATTGCTCCTGCTTAAGATGACATCTATATGTTAGACGACCACTAGTATTAAAAGTTTAATTCATAAAAAAACAAGCGACGTATATTAAACTTACACGTTCTTTCTCGTGTTAGTTCTTGCTGTACATAAAAAGAGAAGAGAAAAACATTTAGTTGTTGCCTCATTTTTCACTTTGCAAACCAACAAAAATGTTAAAAACGAGAATTAAATCAAAATCTCGAAAACCGTAATCTATAATACCATGTTAGATAACCACGAGCTAAGATTTGTTATGCTTATAATGGAATTGTAGAACAGTGAAGCCAGGAAATTGAGGGCTATGATTTTGTTCCTTTTACCAAAAAAATAATAACACGCTTTAACATTAAGTCATAAAATCTAATGAGCAATAATAAGCACACTGATCAGCAAACAGCCGTGAAAACAGATCGTTAACGAAAGTCGTCCAATTCCCGCGCGCATGGCAACTTCGACAAACGTCGTCCCGGGATGTTTCTTTGATGGTTAAAGCACAGACATGCCTCGTCATGCGACGGTGCCCACGTGGAAATTGTTTTCCACGTCATATTCTGGTGGGATCCGCCAGATGTGGACGTCCACGTGGAGCGGTCGTGACTTGAGCAGGCAGCCAGAAGCTAGAGACATTACTGACACGTCGGTAGGCGTTGTGAAATGGTGACTTCCATCTTCGCCTGTCGCCGTCGCATTTACTCTGCCTTGTCGCCGGTGACATGTGGGCTCGCCGCCCACTTCATTTTGGTAGCTCAACTCGTGACACAGCCTAATTCACCGATGCGATAGTTCATTGAAATTCTTTTAAGATGTCATTAGCATATTGTTACTTGAATAGCAAAAATATCAGGCCATCTCCAACCGTAAGGCCAGAGGGTCGAAAATAGTTCAAAAACCGTCTCCAACCGAGGGCTAGGCCAGAGGGCTGTGGAATCTGAGAGGGCCCTACGGAATCGGAAAGGGCTAAAGGACTAGAGGGTTGGCCATAATTTTTTTAAATGTGTCTGATTTCCTGTCGGTTATAACCGACATGAATTCTTAAGAAAAAATTCAAATGCAACAGCTAGCTGACTAGCCGTTGCATTTGAATTTTTTTTTTACATTTTTATTATTATTTTTTATTTACAAAATTTTTCATATAACTTTTATTTTACAAAATTTGTTTCATATTTTTTAAAAACTCCATTTTTTTCCTATAACATCTATTTCACAAAATTTGTTTCATTTTATTTTAAATTCTTAGCCGTTGGATTTGAATTTAAATTGTAGTTTTTGAATAATAAATCATGCCTTCAGTTAGAGACGGTTTTTTATAATAGGGCTAAAACAAGCCCTCTTGCCCTCGGTTGAAGACGGAGGCAAATATGGTCATGTACTGTTTATTAAAAGATTAATATCTTGGAGGATCTTGAAGAGCCAGAGGGCTAAAACGAGTCATCTGACCAGCCATCGGTTGGAGATGGCCTCAACACAAATTAGTTTTAAATACAAGGAGAAATTAGGTTCACATCCCTCATTTTGCTTCTCTATTGATTAAAACCTTATTCATTTTCAATTTTTTTATCAAAGTTCTTGGGTATTAATAACATTATTAATTATTTCAATAATAAAATATTTTTACCTAAAAATATTCATTTAGTGTTAAAAATGTTACAATTAGTATATTTATATTTATGGCTAAATTTTTTATCATATATTTTTATTTTTAGTTTGTACCCATTTTTAATTTGCAAACCTTTTTTAATTTGTACCGATTTTCTTTTCAATTTTAATTTGTACTCATGTATTAATTTCTTTTTATGCCCATATTTTTTTAAAGTTTTATTGGTATTGGTGCCCATGTGTTTACCGTTACGTGACATTATATAATTAATCAATGATAGAAAAATTACATATGGTATATTTATGTTTTATGGCTAAACTTTGTATCATATATTTATATTTTTAGTTTGTACCTACTTTTAATTTGCAACCTTTTTTTAAATTTGTAGTATTTTATTTTTAGTTTTAATTTGTATCCATGTATTAATTTCTTTCTGCGCTCATATTTTTTAAAATTTCATTTGTACTCATAAGTTTTTAATCTTTTATTTGTACCCTAATTTATTTATAAGTACCCATTCTTCTTTATTAATGTACCACTTTATTATATGTGAAATGTACCAATTTTTTTAACAGTATGGATACATTCTTTTGCCATTTATTATTCTTATTGTTAAATAGTTTTTATCCATTTATTCAATTAAAATGACACACCCCGATCCTAGAATCAAGGCGTGCTGGCCGTCACGCCTTGATTCTAGGATCGGGGTGTGTCGGTTTGGTATCAGAGCCAATCCCTGGTCGGAAGTCTGCCGACGAGGACGTCGGACCCTTAAGGGGGGTACATTGTGACATCCCACATCGCTCAGAGGAGTGATCCTTAAATGTATATTCTCATCCCTACCTAACACAAGGCTTTTTGGGAGCTCACTGGCTTTGGGTTCTGTAGGAACTCCGAAGTTAAGCGAGAAGGAGGCCAGAGCATTCCTAGGATGGGTGACCCACTGGGAAGTTGCTCGTGAGTTCCCAAAAACAAAACCGTGAGGGAATGGTAAGCCCAAAGCGAACAATATCGTGCTACGGTGGTAGAGCGGGCCCGGGCTGGGATGTGACAAAAATGTTTGAATTTTTTTATTGTAGCCGTTTCTAATAGTATTATAATGAGAGATTTTAAATTTATAGGATTATAAATCTCATAAAATATCAAACAACTAATGTCAAAACTATAAAAATATAAATATTAATAGTAATATAATGAGGTGTACAAAGTCAGGGGACTTTGATTAAACTTTGAATACCATTAAGGTTTTAGTCAAAAAGTGTTTGAGACTAGAGACCGCATCCAAACTATCCCTAAATACACTGAAAACGTAAGTTAAAACTTGGGTAAGTTGATCATAACTGCGTTTTTTGTTTTCATCAAGTTCAAATTGTCTTTCTTGAAAACTAGTGTAATTTTTAACATTATGTTTTGTACAAATATCATCTTCTCAAAATATACCAAGCACATGACATATAGTATTGAAACACTTCTACAAGGTAATTATATATTTACTATATATATATAGAAAATTAACATAAAACTTAAACCCTGCAACCTAATAAACAATGTACAGAGAGAGAGATAGTTGTACGATATACCAAATGATAAAGTAAAGTTATTCACTTCAACTTAAGACGTTATTGTAGCAGTAATTCAAATTCATTAAACCGTGTTATGTGCTTAAACTTTTCGACTTGACAATACTGTAGTTTGGAAAACCGACGTCATTGTAGCATTCTAGTTATAACCTGATCAGGTAAGTAGACATGAAGTTTCCATTTACCAAAGTGTTGATGAATCACACCATGCAGTGCGGACGTCCCATCCCCTCACTCCAATCAACCATATCATACGAACGAAAAGTCACCCAGGAGATGCATAGAGTCTATAAATAGATCCAGCTGCATCCGTCATGTCCATAATAGCCCCATCTGATCTGATTAATCAGCCAAAAGGGCATGCCCATGCTTTGTTAGCCCCATAGGATTTTGTTGGCTTTCTCCAAAAGCAAACCTTCAATTCGTTGACCAACCAAATAACGTATAATGCATAGTAGTTGGTAGTACTTGGAAAATCAGGTTGTCTGACTCTGATCCCTCCAAAAGAGAGTAAGATTTTCTCCTCTTTTTTTCTATTTAAATGATCACAGTTAAATTACGTTAATATTTTATATTAAATTTTTATAAAAATATAAAAACAAAATAAAAAATATGAGAAAAGAAGATGAAAAATGATGGAAAGAGGAAAAAAGAAAATTATAGTCTCACGAAAATATCTATTTTTTTAATTTGTTGCATGAAAAATGAGATACAACATGAAAAGGCAAAGGTACATGTATGGATTGTGAAATGGGATTGATACATCATGCATGCATATGAGAATTGAGAAGATTGGACTAAGCCTAAATAGTGTAATTAACTGAGTGTATTAATACGTTTCACTTCACTATCGTGTCTGTATCATTTTTTATTTTATCTTTTACGTCGATGTAGACAATAGAATATACCTATCCAGTCGTACTTAATTATCTCACGAGTGAGTAAACAGAGCAAAATGATCTTGGTCAATTAATTGATATTTAAAACAAGATTTGAAAAGAGGATCAAGGAAATCTTCATCATAACCCTCAAAAAGATGTGTAATGAGGTTGCGTATCTTGTGGTATTTTATATCATGCATATGGGAATGCGCATTCTTGAGATGAGATTGTTCCTTAATGGTTGTTCAACACTTTAGTGTCTGATGTAAATATTTCAATTCGTATTTAATAATATCTACTCTTTGACAAAGAAAAAAAAAAGATTTCTTTAATTTCTTTGGACAAAGACTTAAACTTTATCCCACCCAAGTTATTAATGATGGGTTCGGTTCGGTTTAGTTCGACTTCAAAATAAACGTTCCAAGTTCAAGTCTTTTGAAATTAAATATAAACATTAAAGTTCAAGTCATCCACACTTTAAATAAACATTCAAAGTTCAGGTCTTCCATACTTAACACACTTAAAATAAACATTACAAGTTAAAAAAATTTCAAACGAAAATTAAACATTATTCAAGTTTTCTACACTTAAAATAAACATTCCAAATTCCAAACTGCAAATTGATATTCCAAAATTAAAATAAACATTCCAACTACAATCATGATTTCAAATAAATATTCAAAGTTCTAGGGGGCATCATAGCACATTTTGTTGAATTTGTACTTGTCATTTCTACATACAAATAAAAAGAGAAAGAACATCTAATTAAAACATTATTTTAACATAATTTAACAAAATCAAATAATTCATACAATAAATAAGATTACATTTCTCAACTTCTTCACAAAACTCGATTTCCTCAATGATTGGTTTATATGAAATACAACATGAATAGACCTAAGCCAATTTTAAAACATATAAAAGCTTGTACCATTTTTGGACTTAAATATTATATTATGGATCAATTATCCGTCTACTTGTGCTACAAAATGATTCTAAAATAATTGTTGGTGTGGAAATATCCAAAATAAAAAAACATATAATAAAAGGATAGTACTACAAACTTTTCTAGAATTAGGCTACTATAAAAAAAAACATATAATAAGAGGATTGAACTAGGCGGCCACGCCTTTGACTGCACAATGGGCACAGCTACTTCAGAAATGATACTATTACAAACTTTCCTACCAAAATCGCTTCAGAAAAGTACCCTAGAACTCAAACGAAAAAGGGTTAATTAAGATATATGAGCTGGAGTGCATCCCCAAGTAAAACTCCTATTTCTCTTATCACTTCAATAAAAATTGAATGGAAGAAACTAGACAGTGGATAAGCAAGATTGCTGTGTCACAGTGAATAAGCAAGATTGCCATGTGAGACTCTGAGAGTGAGACGGCGCGGGGGAGAAAACGAAGAAGAAAAACGAAGGCTGGCTGAAACAAGACGAAGAAGGAAGAAGGATTACAGGGTAAAAACGAAATCGTATTGATTAAGGGGTAAAAAAACGTCATATTTTTATGATTTCGGTTTGGTTCGATTTTTTAATTTCAGTCCTTTTTAAAGGTTTCGGTTTGGCTTTCAATTTTTTTTTTCCTCTTTGGTTTTTAATTTTTCGAACCCACCCTACATGTTACATATTGGGAAGAAATTAAACGTGGGTCCAAGGATCATATATATGTATATGTGTGTGTATATATATGTATTTAAGCAGGCATCTCCCAAACCGTAAACGATTCATAAAAAAAACACAGCACTTTTGTTCCTGACATTCAATCCTTTCCCATCTCTTCTCTCAGAGTTGATCTGCCAAGACTGCCATATCTGCAGACTCATAAGATTTACTCCAAATGACTACTTCATCTTTGGCAGTCCCTCTTCTTCTTCTTTTGTGCCTCCTCCTTTCTCAGGCTCAAGGTACATATATAATTATATATACGTGCAAAATATATTCACTTATATACGTCTAGTTATTGTATGAAATTTTGGTTACTCAAATTTACTTATTTTTGTTTTTTTTCCTTGAAGGGATTCGTCTGGAGAACGGATTCAGCTCAGTTAGACAGCAGAACAAAAATATCCAAGTGAGTACTTCTGTTCTTCGTTCTGGGGAATACCCCGCTCCACTGTAGCAAAAACAGGATAGGTTATCCCGTTATGGATAATATATGTGGATGATATATACATATGCAAAACATGATACAAGTGATATAACCTATCCCCTTTTTGCTGTAGTACAACAGAATCCCTTATGAAGCTCCTCCTATATACGTTTCCAGTTTCTCATTCTTATAGTCAACATTTTTCTTACATTAATTCCATAATTTTACTGCTAAATGCAGGAAGAGGAAAATGCTTCAATGAAAAGAAGTAATATTGCAGCTGGTCCTGCTGGAGAGCCTAGTAATATTGCATCATCAGGTACCTTGAAGAAAACAGTTTTTAGAGAATCCAAGAAGTCGTCACACCACCAGTTACCAAATATTCATGAAGATTATTGCGGACCTAGGCATCACAGACCCAAGCACCATTAGCATTACTTAGTTACTTTTCTAGAGCCACCTAGCTAGATCGTCAAGGCGTTCTTCTTTATCCATTTTTCTGCTATTAATAAAATGACCGTAATCAGATAACAATTTCGTTTTTAGTTTTGAGTTTTCAGAAGAATGAAACCTCTATAATTACCATGTATTCTGCAACCACTGTTGTCCACAAAAACTAATCTAACCATTGACTTTGTACTATTCATGAATTGTACTGTAATCTTATGACCATTTTCTTTTAAGTAAATGCAGTAAATTAAAGTTTTTGTGAAAAACAAAAGAACCACCCAAATTAATCAAGTGGTTTTCATTTGTATTGTTGCAGGAGGAACTAGAAAACTAATCTCTGTGACATCCCCCTCTAGTGCTACTACCACTTCAAAGGTTGGTTCCTAATTAATCAAAATAACTATAATATATTAATAATATCTAAGGGTTAGATGTGAAAACTTCCTATATGTGATCCGTGTACAGAATGAGAAGAAAGGAAGGAAAAATAGAGGCGACTCCGAACCGAAAGGCGAAAATGTTAATAGCCATGGTGGAGAAGATGGGAATGGCAAAGCAAAATCACCAGTTGTTTCCAAGCAGCAGGAGGCGGCTGCAGCTCACCAACACTACCCGGATCTCGCAGACATGACGGAAATGGACTATTCTCCGGCGAAGAAAAAACCTCCGATACACAACTGATCAGTTTCTAGTAGTGAAGATAAACAAAGAAATTAAAACCCATAATCTACTAGTGGAAAAGTGTTAGACAAAATAAAAGAGGAAATATTAGATAGAGAAGTTGGACAGCATTACAGAAAATGCTGCAGAATTTAGGGCTAGCTATCGGAATTGATGATTTTGTGTACATTAGTACTATGATATTCTATTGGGATTTTGTTATTGTTTTACTTTTGAACTCTATGATTTGGATGATTGAGTACTCATGAGAAAAGCACTTTAGGGGTGCTCACTCGGAATATTATTTATTACCCTAATGTAACATTAAAGTATAAAAATAATTGACCATTGTTTTTATTGAAAGTTAAGAGCTTTTTTTTTTTAATACGAGATAAAAAAAATGCGTTCTTCAGATTATGATATCAATTAATTGATACTATCACGTAATAATGTACCTTTCTGATTCTAACATCAACAAACTGATAACAACGCGTAACAAAGATTGTCACAAACAATAGCAAGGACAATAAATAATGACTGGGATTATCTACAAGTAGCTCGAAATTTAATTAGTGTATCCAAAAAGTAGGTGTTTGTTTCGACAAGTATGTGACTATCAAGACGTAAGAATACTCTTTTGTTTCTTTGTCAGGCAATGGGGCACGCCAATGATTCTGGGCTCAGCTCACCACGTTTGAGATATTGAATGTCGATATGTGGGCTCGCATGTTTCTTGATGGGTCAATATATGTTGGGCCATTGTAACCCGCACAGACAAGATTACAAGAGCAACTTTCATGGCATCGAATGTGGGCTCACATGTTTCTTGTTGGGTCAACATCTGTTGGGCCACTGTAACCCACACATCAAGATTACAAGAGCAACTTTCATGGAATCAAACATCACGGTGACAGTGTATTCGTGTCTAAAAATATTTTTTTTCTACTGTTACAGTTGCGACATCAAACTCTAACATGAAAAACTACCGCACATTGTAAAGCATGTATGAAATAGTGTTAGAAAGATTGCATTATGGACCAACTCGCTAATGCAAGTGGGTCTCATATGCAATATTGGCGCCCGCCTCTGTTAGGAGAGGTGGTCAGCAATGTGATCAAGTTTGGAACGGAAATCTGAATTTGACAGAGTGAAATTACCGGGTGAGGGGGTGAAAGCGAAGAGAAGAAGAAAGTACTACAAAAGAAGCAGTCAAGAAGACCGAAAAAAAGCTCAAAGAACATAGTTTATACAATGCAGGCGGACAAGTCAAAGGCTCAAGCCTAATGGTTGACACTACAAACTCTAGATATATTGTTAATACAAGCACTGCGATGCAATTATTAGTTACTAATACATGCATACCAATTCTAATATTCTATGGTAGAGGGCATTTTTCTTTGAGGTAATGGATTGAATGAGCACTTGCATTCTCTTTGCATTGTTTTCCTCATTCTCCCGCAGGGCATTGCTCTCGATTCCCATAGGCCAACGCCAAGACTGGACAGGATTTATAACCATCTTCTCTAATGCAACAATGAAGTACCTGACATGATTAATGCAACATCCATGACCATGATACCCTACTATTTCTACTACCTGAGGTTCTTGTACAGTAATTCTAATTCAAATCCAAATGCCAAAATGAAAAACCTTGTCATGCCCATGCAACTTGAAGATAAATTAAGTTACATATGGAAGACAAAGGAAATTAAAAAATCTGACAACTTTTTGGATCAAAAGTACTGGAAGAAGGTATTCACATCCTCGTGTTTATGTGCTGTTTTAGTGGATCCATTGTTCTTCTAAGTTCCCATCATCCTTAAGAATGGGAACGCAGAAGAATAATGGATACACTAAAACAGAACGCAAACACGATGTTATGAATGTCTATGTCCAGTACTTTTGATTCAAAGAGTCGTTAGCTTTTTGAATTACTTTGTCTTCCATATACAACTTCATTCATCTTCAGGTTGCATGGCATGACGGAGTTTTCCATTTACTCATTCTCCTGTAGGAACTTGCTATTGATTCCCGTAGACAAACACCAAAATCGAACAAGATTTATAACAATCTTCTCCAGTACAACAACATTCTTCATCAAGTACTTGACTTGCTTAATGCAAAATTTGCGACCATTATACACTGCTATTTGTACTAGCTTGAGGTTCTAACGGGGCCACTGGGAAGATTTCTCTATTTTTGCTATCTCCACATTGGATCCGATAACCAACTGCACCAAGGAAAACAGTTTAACAAAACTCAAAACCATTGGTAAAAGAATTCTTACCAAGGAAAACAGTTCAACAAAACTCAAAACTATTGGTGAAAGAATTGAGAGAATATACAAATGCACGTGCATACATACAAATATCAAGTTTTACATTCTAATGTCTCGATAACAAATGCATACATACCCCAAAACAAGTTTATACAAAGTATGAAAGAAGCTAATCGAGCTGTAGTCGCAATCAACCACTAATTCCAAATGCTTCAGATTTGATAGTATGGGAAATTTATAATTCTGATGGTAAACGCAAACAAAACAATACAACAACGAGACAAGAAAACTGGCGCATCATAATGGCATGACATGAGATCAGCTGAAGGCACCCCTTATCAATTCAGCAAGAACGCCAAACTTATATAGAAGGATACCTCAACCAACGATGACTAAAGGAAACAATGTTGGCATAAAATCTCAATCTTTTTTATATTTCAATGCGATCTAGGGACCAACAACTCTTAGGGTGTGTTTGTTTGACCGGATTAGAGGGGACTGGACTAAACTAGACTAATTGCTAATGTAGTCTCATGTTTGGTTTGCACAAGGATTAGGTTTAATGGGATTAAACCGGACACGCTCCGACTAAGTTCTTCGTTAGAAAGGCTTAGTGAGACCCCCCAATTAGCAGGGGACTGCTAAGTCCATTCGCGTCCCTTCCTCATCGCATCCTTATCCAGCCATCCTTCTCGCGTCTTTGTCCATGTTTGCTCGACCAACCTCGCCGGACCACCCCACCGATGACGACGATCGTCGACGAGATGTACAAATTCTCGGCTCCACACTTCTTTGGGTTTAGTCTGAGCTACATAAAAGATGAGAACAACGACAATAGGCGCAAGGCTGAGTTTGAGCTCTCCACCGCCGGCAGCAGGGCCATTCACATCGATTTGAGAAGGGGATGGGGGTGGGTTATCAGAGAAGAGAGGTTTGGAGGAGGAGACGATGGTGGGGTCGAAGGAACAAGAACAAATTTGGTTGACTGAGATCTACAATTGAAAATGGAGGCTCGCGGCTGGAGGTTTGATTCGCAGATGGAAGCTTGATTTGCTTACCCTTCGTGTGAAATATATTGCCAATGCGTGGCTTTTGAGAAATTGAGGCTGTAAATCTTTGGTTTTTAATAGAGAACATGAATTTTTGGGGTAGATTATGAGTTAATTTGCCAATTCTTCCTCTGGGTATTATGCATTTAGAATTTGATTGTAGGTTAGTTGAAATTGAAGTTGGTTGAAATTGATTGAAATTTTGGTAGAATTTGGGAACTAGAAATTTTAGTTGAAATTGAAGTTGGTAGAATTTGGGAACTGAGAAATTTTGGTTGAAATTGAAGTTGAAGCAAATAACATGGATATTTTTTTATATATCACCGGTTGTTTTTTCCCTTTTTTTAAATTATTTTGTTTTTTAGTCCGACATTGCACCAAACGCTTCACTAAGTTAGGCCCCGTTTGGGATTGAGGTGATTTTAAAAAAAGCCACTGTGAAAAAAAGCTGAGGGCCATTTTTGTGTTTGGTAAACTGAAAAAAAATGGCTTATTTTGGAAGCTGCTGTGAGAATAAGCTGAAAATCAAAGGAAAAGCTGAAGCTGCTATTTGCTGCTTTGAAAAAAAGCCAGTTTTTTCAAAGCACACGGAGCTACAGTGCTCCTTTAATGAAAAGACACACTATCATCCTGTTTTTTTTTTCAAAAGCACTTTCACAAAAAAGTTTACCAAACACTCTACTGGCTTTATTTCACAGCCGCTTATTCTCACAGCACAGCCGCTTATTCTCACAGCAGCTTTTTTTCAAAGCACAGCAATACCAAACCAGCCCTTAGTCCAGCTTAGGGGTGGTTTGGGAGTAAGGTGGTTAAAAAAAAAGCACCCATGAAAAAAAGCTGTGAGGGTTTTAGGTGTTTGGTAAACTGAAAAAAAAATGGCTTATTTTGAAAGCTGCTGTGAGAATAAGCTGAAATCAAAGGAAAAAGCTGAAGCTGCTATTTGCAGCTTTGGAAAACTGGCTTTTTTTCAAAGTACACGGAGCTACAGTGCTCCTTTAATGAAAAGACTCGCTATCAGACTGCTTTTTTTTTTCAAAAGCGCTTTTACAAAAAAGTTTACTAAACACTCTGCTGATTTATTTCACAGCCGCTTATTCTCACAGCACAGCCGCTTATTTTCACAGCAGTTTTTTTTCAAAGCACAGCAATACCAAACCATCCCTTAGTCTAGTCTAAGCCAGGTAGCTTAGTCCCTGAAGCCAGTCCAGTCCAAGACAGTCCGGTGCAACAAACGCACCCTTAAACTCACTAAATCTTGGGCAAAACTCAGGGATAATCATTCAAGAACTGGTAAAAACGAGGAGCATTGAGGGCCTTGAAACCAAAATTGTTTATGGTTTTTGGGGAAATGTACAGTTAGTACCTTAGTGTTTAAAAAATTGCCTTAGGTGCTGAGCGGTGAGGTGCCCTCCTAATTGGGTGCTAAACAGTGGACAAAAGCGGGGAGTTGTTAGGCGCCCGCCTAAGTGCTCCTAGGCTGTAGTGCTAGGCTGTTCTCCCCGTCGCCTTCCACATCCGATCGCACCGAATCACCGCAGATTCGTCGATGAAATCTGACGAGGGAGTGAAAGAGAGAGGGGGATTGTGCAGAGAGGAATGGAGGGAGAAAGAGATGATCTGACGCAGACAGGGAGATCGAAGAGAGTGTACGATGAGATTTGAGAGAGACGTAGGGGTGGGTGTGGCTCGTGGTTGATAGGGTTTTTTTTATTTTATATATATATTAAAAGCTTTTAACATTTTCTTTTGACAATTATATCAGCCAAACTTCATTTTTCTTGAAAAAAATAAGGCCCAATAATAAATTAAAATTAATGGTTTTAAAAAAAAGAGTTTTAACGAAAAACCCGCGGTACTATTCACTTTAACAAAAAATTATATTTTTACACTAAAAAGTCAAACATGGTACTATTCACTTTACCTTTTATTTTGTCTTTATCGTTAAAACTCAAAGTTTTCAAGTCTTTTTCATTAGTTTTCCTTTAAAAAAAACCCTAAAAGTTTACACAATGTCCATATTTTGTAATAAATATTTATTTTTGTATGTTATGCATTTTTTTTTAAATTTTATTTAATTTTAAGTATAAGCATGCACTTATTTGTATGTTATATAACAAATTTGTTTTAAAAATACAAATCCACTTAAGCGCTAGACGAAGTTCATCGTTCGACTAGTGCCTAAAGTCTTTTAGAACCATAATTACCTAAGAAAGCAATTGATGGTGCTAGAAACTTCAACTCAAGTTGTTTGTACCTAAAATGTGCACGTTATACTTATTTGGGTTTAAACCCAAATTATGGCATTTTGGGGGATTATTGTGCAATTGTGCTAAAATGTCCTCAAAGTGGCACATGTGGGACACTTTGAATCGGTGGAGGAATTGTGCCAATTGTATTATTTAATCAGCTCCATTGTGTGTTTTCCCTTTGAAAAGTGGAAGACACCTCCGCATGCAGATTAACTTTAGCATAAAAGAAGTGAATTGTTTTTCCTTTCTTTCGGTGGAACCACCAACCTGCTTCTTTTAATACTCTCATGTGTAAGTCAACCATACTGATTATTCAAATATGAGTATGAATATGAAGTTTTAATCACAGAGTTTTGTGTTTATGATTAGAACCGTTCATACAATGAATCATACTGTAAAGATCATCTCTGCACAAAATAAATTAAAAATAAAGTCATTTAGTCAATCTATTGTAGCAAATACATAGACGGTTTGTAATGCTTTTACTAATATTGTTCATTTGTCATTTAAGAACTATGATCATGTTCTGTGTATTGGGTTGTCGTTTTTTTCAATTTTAATTGGTGTTTCAATTGGGTTTTTTGTGTGTTTAGGGTTGGTTTTCTAGGTTTGAATGTATTGCCCTTCTGGATTTTTTTTTTCTTTCAGATTTTGGAAGTCTGAGTTTTTGGTTTTTGGGTTGTTCTTGATTCCAGAAGTCCTGGGATTGTTGCATTTAGGTTGTTTGTTTAGGATGCATTTTTTAATCATCTGTTCGTGTGTACGAGTGCAAGGTATTCACTTTACTGAGGTTTTGAGATATTGCATGCGATTAAGTCCAATTTCACAAAGACAAAAAGAACGTGAATTGAGTTGTTCATTCAAATTTGTTTGAATCTAACAAAACCAAATCTTGTTTCGGCATGAATAAATCGAACAAAGTTTTATGTGTGCTGGTGTTTGAATCCGATTTTACGCTATCGGCCTGTTGCGTTAAAACCATTAGATGGCTCTGAGACTAAACTGATTTTTTCTTGATATTACTATTAATTTTAATTATGGTAATTATCTTAAGAGAGATTTTTTGAGTCTAAGGATATCGGATGAAATGGGATTAACATGGTGCGAGAGTTGTGGAAGTTTACAAAGTCATGCCTTTTTGCTTGGATAATGGATTGAGCTAGTCTATCTGATTTGAAAAGCATGCATCACATGGAGATTAGGTTGAATCACAATTGAATTGGGTGGTTTGTGATTATCCATTTGAGTTAATAAAAGTGTATGGAGCATGCATGCAACGTTTTGGCAGAAAAGCCCACGTGGCCTAGAGTTACGTTTAAGATTCAATATATGTCATCAAGCAAGCACGTGGCCTCATCATATATTTTGGTTCAGGATAAAGGTGAAATCCATGCATGCCGAAATCAATGCATGGATTGGATAGAGATCATGATGTGGTGGCGGAATAAATGGAACCACTGAATATCCTTGGCAGGATGCTATGAATCTAGACAAATATATTGCATGGTGATGACGCAATTGGGTTGAGTCTTCGAAAAGGTTATATTGGAAGGTCAGGATGGAAAATATGGGGTCAAGTTTTGATTGATGTGATAAGTGTGTGGTCGTCGGCAACAAATAGAGACTCAGAGTCATAGTGCAATTGGAATTGGTTTCCACGACTTAGGTATGCATATATCTATAAATACCAAGCTACAACAACGGGAAGAGTACCTGCAATTCAACATACAACTGCCCTGCGCAAACTCTTTTAACAACTTTGAGATTTTTATTTTCTTTTCGCTGACACATCTTCCGTTGGTATCAACAGCACTGTGGAAGCAACCGGTGATATCTTAAGTCGGCATAGATAGCTCTGTCATCGTAGAATCAGTCGGTCTCGCAGTATCTTCCGTTGGCATCAACAGCACTGCGGCGAGGACGGTTGGTTACCTATCCAAGTCTCGGTCGAAAAGGATTTTCGGATCCTTATTGATTAAGGTCATCTCATTAGCCTCCTCGGCGAAGTGAGGTGTTACAGTATATCGAGCTCGGCGCATTGCACGCCGAGTTATTTTATGATTGGATACTCCCAAATGGGATTTAGAGTTCGGCATTCGGACGGCCGAACCACGTTCACTATTAAAACTTATATTTGCTTTGAGTATTTGTGCCCTTACACTTTGGTGTCGATTTGGCGTGAGTTTACTCTGACGAATAACATCACTGTGACTGAATCCAACGACGACGACTCGTGAACTTCGTAAGAATAGTAACCTTGTCTTTAGGTTCGTGAACCCAAAAGGCCGAGACGCGTTCCTTCCTCGGTCGCAATCGCAAGACGCAGGAGTCAGCCGCGCACCCAACGCAACATCAACAAATTTACTCCTCGGCCGAGCTCAGCCGACGAGTTGGCACGCCCCGCATTCACCGAAGGACGTAGTTAGCTTGTAGATTACTCGGCTTGCGCGCCACGTAGGTTTGGTAGTTTATAGGGTCAACAGCTGGCTAGTGAGAGTGGATCAAAGTCAAAAGGGTCATGGATGCTGCCATCGAAAAGGAAAAAAAGAGAAGAGGAAATTGTGATATGAGTAACTTTCATGGCATCCAACACTACGGTAACAGTGTATTTGTGTCATAGAAATATTTTTCTTCTCTACTATTAATGTTGCACTATAAAAAACTCTAATGTGAAACCTACCGCAGAATGCAAAGCATGTATAAAACAGTGTTAGAAAGACACCATTATGGACCAACTCTAATGTAAGTGGATTTATTGCTCTCGATTCCCATAGGCCAACACCAAAACCGGACAGGATTTATAACGATACGTTCTTCATCAAGTACCTAACATGCTTAACGCAACATTTATGACCATGATACCTTGCTCTTTGAGGTTCTGATGGGGGCACTGAGAAAGTAAAAACCTCGTCATGCATTTGATATTCATAAGTGCCTTATATTACATCTGTTGTCTAGTAATTGTGATTCAAATCCACAGGCTAGACTGGAAAACTCTGTCTTGCCCATGCAATCTGAAGATAAATTAAGTTGCATATGGAAGACAAAGGAAATTCAAAAACCTGACACACATGAACACATGCAACATATATCGATTTCCAGTATTGTTTCTTTAAACCATGAATGACAATGCCCCAAATTAATCATGAATGCACTAATTAACTCTTAGATTTCCCTAACTTCATTGAATTGAATGGACAACGCATCGCAACCAAATTATTCTTCTCAAGTTCCCTATATGAACAGCATGATAGAGATACATTCAAAGATCATTAAGTTTCATGGAAATCATAAGCATTGACAAGGCTATTGTAATTATGAACTGCATGATACTCCAACCAAGAATTTACTTAACACGATTGTGATTAGCAATCTCCACTACTTTTAATTATAAGTTCCTAACGATTATGTGAAAGTCCCTTATAACTTAGCATTAGATTCATGTTTGCAAACTAAGTATGTATCCTTAATCAACACACAAGAATAAGTTATCAATCAAATAGATAAGTAAATCACATTCATGTTTTAGGAAACAATAACTGAAAGGAATCAATTCATATTAAGCATATGTCCATGGCTTTGAATTCACCTCTAACTAAGAAAAACTTAGTTACATATGTTCATAGCAATTGAAAAACAAACTGAAATAAACATTGAAACTAAAACGAGGGAAGAAAGAACTCTTAGAACTCCAATGGTTGCAGGTGGCTTGTGCACAAGGTCCTTGCTCCAATGGAAGGCACGACAAGACTCATTCTTCTCCAAAGGGTGCGGCAAAGGTGTATAATGGTGTAGAATGCGGCTGAGAGGGTTTATGGGTGATATGGAGGGTGGTGAATTGTGGTGGTGGATGGATATAGGTGAGTTATAGTGAAGGGGGATTCTCTCTTCCCAATGAAGATGCTGCAATGGTTATTTATAGGGAAATGATGGACTTAACTTTGCAAAGGTAAGAGATTTGTTTAACTCAAGTCTCTCAGGGTTGTAGCGTTAATTTGAGTTCCTTCCTTCAAGCATGTTACAAAAACTGATTTTTTTTTCTTTATGATTACACGTGAATTCGTAAACGACAACTACAACTAAGCATAAACCAATTAGCATGTCAAACTTCCATCAATGTTTGTAACTTTCTTTAACAATCATGCAATTAAAAATCAAATCCTCATCCTTGTATTGGAAGGTGCCCTAAGACACAAACAAACACACAAAAACAACTCTTTTTGGGTTTTTCAAAACATTTTTTTTTTCTTTTCAAATTTTTGTATTTTTCTTTTAAAACACATTAAAACATTTCAAAACATACTAAAAACACTTCAAAACAGTGAGTAACAACTTAGCTTCATGTGGTAGATGATCTTTGGCTTCGGTAATGAATAAATCGGCACGTATTTTATCATGCTTGTTGACTTTCCACAGCTTTGATCTTGAACTGGATTGGAGTTCTAAGCAAGGAAGATGAGAGTTCCTTGGTGGTGGTGATTTGATGGCATTGTACGGCGAGGCTTTGCTTTTTGGCGACGATGCCGTCAAAATGTTGTTGAAACTTCTCAAGCTCTTGGATTCGACTCAGACTCCTTCTGCTGGGTTATATGATTGTGCAGGAAAGGGTGTCATGCTATCGTGATCTGTTACAGCTCACCATGCTGCATTCAAGGTGTCATGCTATCGTGATCTGTTACAGCTCACCATGCTACATTCTTCTCTGCTTGTTTCTTTTGTACGACAGGCAAGCACGAGGTAAAGATGATGGTCTGTTTCTTTGTTCAATATTTCCAAGTACCGACCGATTGCTTTTTTTCTCCTTGTCCCGCAGGTAAGAGCAAGGGTAAAGGAAAAGCATGCCATGAGATATATTTGCCTTCGATTCTGATGATATGAGGTACTTTTGCTTTTGATGACTTGTTTGCAGATGTACTCCAGGGGATGAGGAACGCTGAGTAACTCGAGAGGCTTCGTTGGGAATGCATTCTCGGAGATGAAGAAAGGTTGAGTAAGTTGCCTTGCTATGGAGGGCGAATGTTGACATTTATAGGAATTTCTTCATAACCGGTAGATGTACTATTCTTTTACTCTTGTCAACAACCGTTGGGTCATTGAACAGTAAGATTCACGCATTTCAACTTTGTTAGAAATCTTTGACAAAGTTACCCGTAATTTCCACAATGCTGAGGTTGCGTGTGAAAGGTGCTGACAAGTCTGGAAAAGTCGATCTTTTGAAATTTAGATATCGGCCTGTGGTTTCTGAACATGCCCGACTTTTTAGAAACGATCACCCTTTTGATTTCTGAGCAGGTGCCTCTTCGATTTCTGAGCATGCACCTTTTTTATTTTTATAGAGGCACGCATTACGTTCCAAAGCACACTTGAATTGCCGTCTGTAGAAGCATCATTCTTGCACTTCTGAGATCTTGATTTGTCCGACCTCTTTTTTTCTTCAACACCTTCGGAAATGCCTTGCCTATCTGACCGTCGTCTTGACTTGAATGTCGGGGAAGATATTGACATGTCTTCTCCAGACAACATTTGGCATCCGTCCTTCTTATCCCCCAATGGTCATCTTATAGTTGGGGATTCCGTGATGAAGAACGATACAACCGCTACGATAGTTGCTAGAAATCTTCTCACTCCAAGAGACAGTAGGATGTTTTCCAAGCGGTCCGACGAGCTGGCTGTTCAGGACTCTCTGGCCTTCAGCGTCCAATGTGCAGACTCAGTATCAAACATGGGTCAACGCCTTCTTGCTCGATCTCGTCAGGTTGAGTCTTTGATGGCTGAGGTGGCTAGTCTTCGGTAAGATATCAGAGGGCTCAAGCACGAGAATAAAGAGTTGCACATGCTCGCAACTATGAAGAAAAAGCTTGACCAGCTGCAGGAGTCCGAAGTTCGGATTTAGAGTGATCATAAAAGGTTTGTGGCGTTACTCCAGAGGCAACTTTTGCCTTCGCCATCTGGATTTTCACCAAGTGTTGAGGCTCCGGAAAATCAACCTCTGGAGCTTCGTCTTTCTGCAGCTCCGTCGAGTGCTGAGGCACCACCTGACCAATGAATGCTCCCTCCTATTTGTTTGCACATTCTTGTAATAATTTTTTTTTTTTACTTATTTTATTTTCTACCCAATGTTCATTTCCGACGAAAATCAATGTAAAAACAACTTGTTTACCCCCCTACACTTAAACCAAACATTATCCTCAATGTTTCAAACATAGATTCACACATAAGCAAACAAACAACTAATGAACTAAGCATGGCAAGATAAATGCAGTAAAGAGAAGAGTTTAGGAACGCAAATCTGATTGTGGAGCAATTCCTAGGTCTTCCTTATTTGAATACATGAGTTGCCTCCCAAGAAGCGCTTGCTTTAACATCTTGTAGCCGGACGAATACCTCCTCTTAAACTTGATTAGACCCCACGGCATGAGGGGTGTTTCCTCCATCACATGCTCCTCAAATTGCCCTTGATTTGGCTCTATGAATGGAAGAGGATTATGATCCTTCCTGATTGTAACATTTAGCTTTCTAAAGTCAATGTAAATGCTCCCACCATTGTGGATTAGATTGGGGACCTGCATTAAAGAAGGTAACAACCTATTAGTTGAAATGGGAATTGGAATTGGACTAGATGACTCACCAATGTGTTGTAATGAAGTGGCAGCATTGTCAACAGATTCTCCAATGGTGCTCTCGACCAGATTGTGCATTTTGAGGTTAGTGGCGTGTTCTTTGTGCTCTACTCCAATTCCCTCTTCTTTGGTGGTTCGAAATTCATCATTCTTAATGGGTGCTGAATTTTCCTGCCCTACATCTTTAATTACATCAATGGCAAAACAAGAACGAACATCATTAGGATTCTCAATAGATTCAGGAATTTTAAAGTTAATCATATCGCCACCAAATGTCATTGTTAACGCTCCATTAGCCACATCAATCTTGGTTTGAACTGTTTTCATGAAAGGTCGTCCAAGTAAAATTGACGATGGTGGAGAGTGGACTGAATCCTCCATGTCAAGCACATATAAATCTGCAAGAAAAATCAAGTGGTCTACCTGCACCAAAACATCTTCCAAAACCCCTTTCGGGTAGGCATTATATCGATTGGCTAATTGAATAATAACACCATCATTTTTAAGCTCTCATAAATTCATAGAATGTATAAACAGAATATGGCATGACATTAATTGATGCACCCAAATCTAGCATAGCATAGCATGACATTAATTTTTATGTGCTTGACATGGAGGATTCAGCCCATTCTTCACCATCGTCAATCTTATTTGGACGACCTTTCATGAAAACAGCTCAAACCAAGATTGATGTGGCCAATGGAGCGTTAACAATGGCGTTTGGTGGCGATATGATTAACTTTAAAATTCCTAAATCTATTGAGAATCCAAATGATGTTCGTTCTTGCTTTGTCATTGATGTACTTAAAGATGTAGGGCAAGAAAATTCAACACCCATTAAGAATGATGAATTTCGAACCACCAAAGAAAAGGGAATTGGAGTGAAGCACAAAGAACACGCCACTTACCTCAAAATGCACAATCTGGCCGAGAGCACCATTGGAGAATCTATTGACAATGCTGCCACTTCATTGCAACACATTGGTGAGTTATCTAGTCCAATTCCAATTCTCATTTTAACTAATAGGTAGTTACCTTCTTTAATGCAGGTCCCCAATCGGTGGGAGCATTTACATTGACTTTAGAAAGCTAAATGCCACAATCAGGAAGGATCACTATCCTCTTCCATTCATATAGCCAAATCAGGGGCAATTCGAGGAGCATGTGATGGAGGAAACACCCCCGATGCCATAGGGTCTAATCAAGTTTAAGAGGAGGTCTTCTTTCGGCTACAAGACGTTAAAGCAAGCGTTTCTTAGGAGGCAACTCATATATTCAAATAAGGAAGACCTAGGAATCACTCCACAATCAGATTTGCGTTCCTAAACCCTTCTCTTTACTACATTTATCTTGACATGCTTAGTTCATTAGTTGTTTGTTTGCTTATGTGTGAATCTATGTTTGAAATATTAAGGACAATATTTGGTTTAAGTGTGGGGGGTAAACAAGTTGGTTTTACATTGATTTTCGTCGGAAATGAACATTGGGTAGAAAAGAAAATAAGTAAAAAAAAATTATTACAAGAATGTGCAAACAAATAGGAATGAGCCTTCATTGATCAGGTGGTGCCTCAGCACTTGACGGAGCTCCAGAAAGACAAAGAGCTAGAGTTTGATTTCTGGAACCTCAACATTTGGTGAAAATCCAGATGGCGAAGGCAAAAGTTGCCTCTGGAATAACGCTACAAACCTTTGATGATCACTCGAAATCCGAACTTCGAACTCTTGCAGCTGGTCAAACCTTCTCTTCATACTTGTTGAGTAACTAATTGCGAGCATGTGCAACTTTTTATTCTCGTGCTTGAGCCTTCTGATATCTTGCCGAAGACTAGCCACCTCAGCCATCAGAGACTCAACCTGACGAGATCGTGCAAGAAGGCGTTGGCCCATGTTTGATACTGAGCCTGCACGTTGTACGCTGAAGGCCAGAGAGTCCTGAACAACCAGCTTGTCGGACCGCTTTGAAAGCATCCTACTGTCTTTTGGAGTGAGAAGATTTCTAGCAACCACCGTAGCGGTTGTATCATTCTTTATCACAAAGTCCTCAACTGTAAGAGGACCATTGGGGGATAAGAATGACGGATGCCAAATGTTGTCTAGAAAAGACATGTCAATATCTTCCCCAACATTCAGGTCAAGATGACGGTCAGATAGGCAAGACATTTCCAAAGGTGTTGAAGAAAAAGAAGAGGTCAGACAAATCAAGATCTCAGAAGTGCAAGAATAGAGCTTCTACAGACGGCAATTCAAGTGTGCTTTGGAACGTAATGTGTGCCTCTATAAAAATCAGAAATCGAAAAGGCGTCTGCTCAGAAATCGAAGGGGCGATCCTTTCTAAAAAGTCGGGCATACTCAGAAACCACTGGCCGATATCCAAATTTCAAAAGATCGACTTTTCCAGACTTATCAGCACCTTTCACACGCAACCTCAGCTTTGCAAAAATTACGGGCAATTTTGTCAAAGACTTCTAACAAAGTTGAAAGCGCGTGAATCTTACTGTTCAATCACCCAACGGTTGCCGACAAGAGTAAAAGAATAGTACATCTCCCGGTTATGAAGAAATTCTTATAAATGTCAACCTTCGCCCTCCATAGCAAGGCAGACTTACTCAACCTTGTTTCATCTCCGAGAATGCATTCCCAACGAAGCTTCTCGAGTTACTCAGTGTTCTTCATCCCCTGGAGTACCTCTGCAAACAAGTCATCAAGAGCAAAAGTACCTTATATCATCAGAGTCGAAGGCAAAGATATCTCATGACATGCTTTTTCTTTACCCTTGCTCTTGCCTGTGAGACAAGGAGAAAGAAAACAATCGGTCGGCACTTGGAAAGATTGAACAAAGAAACAGACCATCACCTCTACCTCGTGCCTGCCTGCCGTACAGAAGCCACAAGCAGAGAATAATGCAGCATGGTGAGCTGTAACAGATCATTATAGCATGACACCCTTTCCTGGACAATCATATAACATAACAGAAGGAGTCTGAGTTGAATCCAAGAGCTCGAGAAGTTTCAACAACATATTGACGACACCGTCGCCAAAAAGCAAAGCCTCGTCGTACAATGCCATCAAATCACCAGCACCAAGGAACTCTCATCTTCCTTGCTCAGAACTCCAATCCAGTTCAAGATCAAAGCTGTGAAAAGTAACAAGGAACTCTCATCTTCCTTGTTACTCATTGTTTTGAAGTGTTTTTAGTGTGTTTTGAAGAAGTGTTTTTAATTTGTTTTGAAGTGTTTTAATGTGTTTTAAAAGAAAATTACGAAAATTTGAAAGAAAAAAAAATGTTTTGAAAAACCCAAAAAGAGTTGTTTTTGTGTGTTTGTTTGTGTCTTAGGATACATTCCAACACAATGATGAGGATTTGGTTTTTAATTGCATGACTGTTAAAGAAAGTTACAAACATGGATGGAAGTTTGACATGCTATTTGGTTTATGCTTAGTTGTAGTTTTTGTTTACAAATTCACATGTAATGACAAAGAAAAAGAAAAAAAAATAAGTTTTTGTAATATGCTTGAAGGAAGGAACCCAAACTAACGCTACAACCCTGAGAGACTTGAGCCTATGCCTTATTTGGAGAGTTATTAATATGTGATTTCTTGTTTTCTAAAGTCGTTGCATGATCTCATTATTCTTTGCTTGGTTGCTACTTAGAAGACGTTTCATCACTATAGTTCCAAATAATAGAACTCATACCCGTCTCATTCAAAGCATGACATTGAATTGCATAACACATAAACAAGATGAAGTTGTTAGTTAAAACCAAAACCAAAAAGCCTTACCCTTTGCATTATGTTTTGTAGGTTTAAACCCCGTTTAGCCTTACTTAGCCTATTTTCTTTGTTAGCCACATCATCTTTACCTAGCCTAGAATAGGATTATCCATACCTTTGTTCTTAAGGCATAGTGAAGCATGACTTAGAAAAAATTCCTTTTGATTGTCCTTATGCAAAAAAATAAGTGTGGGGGAAGGGATTTTTGTGTGTTGTGTACCAAGAAAAGAAATAAGGTACGAAAAAAAAATATTTAGAAAGGAAATCTCAAGTGTTGGTTGTTGAAGAAATAGTCAAAAAGTTTGAATTTGGCCTTAAAAGATGTGTGAATCTTTCCCTTTGTGTTTAAAGTTGATTTTTGCATGCAAAAGTGAATTCTAAGTATCAATTTCATTATTTTGCGTACTATAGCTTTAAGAACGTTTGTTTATCCTTACATTTCTTTGTTAGCCAATACCCTAAGCCTTATTACAACCCTTAACTTCTATCTTGAGTGTTAAGTGTTTCAATATGTGGAGTTTGGGATTGGTATAAGCATATGGTGTCTCTGGTTCTCGCGTCTAAGTAGTGGCATTCCATTTATGAGATCATATTTATGCACATGTATTAATAATTCCAGAAAGTGTCTTCTATGTTATAATTATATGTGAGTGCTAGTCTACATGTTTACATCAATCTTCTCACATATACCTAGTGTAAGGTGTGTAGTCATAAAATCTGTGTGAAAGTAGAGTGCATATCCGATAAGGAATTGAGTGAATTCTCTAAGGCATGTTACTACATTCAAAACATTATTTTAATTGATCAAATGTGAGCTAGTGAGTGGTAACTGCGATCAAGTATGTGCTCGAGGGTAAAGACGGCTAAAATCTATGTGAGTAGTGATTTTTAACATGTCATGTTTCATTGGAAATCCCTGAGGCGATTGTTGGAAGGTTTAGGTTGTTTGTTTTGCTCGAGGACTAGCAAAAGCTAAATGTAGAGGAATTTGATATGAGCATATTTATGCGACTTAGTTAGCTTGTTTCTTAGCATTTATTTAGTTAGTTTCTACTTATTATAGTGATTTAAGCTATTTTCGTGTGTTTGTAGGTTCAAATAACAAAGTTGGCAAGAAAGTGTAATTTGGAACGTTTAGGAGCAGTTTTTGGCCAAGATTGGATAGCTTATGCATAGAGGAAGATGGATGGACGAATTTGAAGTCAAAAGAGGCTAGGAACATGATACAAATCTGGAGAAACAAATGCAAATTGCAAGAGTGGATTGTGCACTCACCTAACCCACCAGAAATTGAGTGGATTGTGCACTCATCTAACCCACCAGAAATTGAGTTAAACAAATCTCTTACCTTTGCAAAGTTGAGTCCATCCTCTCCCTATAAATACCAATTGCAGCATCCTCATTGAAAGGATGAGAGGATCCCCCTTCACTATAACTCACCTATATCCATCCACCACAACAATTCACCACCCCCCATATCACCTAGAAACCCTCTCAACCGCATTCTACACCATTGTACACCTTTGCCGCACCCTTTGGAGAAGAAGGAGTCTTGTCGTGCCTTCCATTGGAGCAAGGACCTTGTGCACAAGCCACCTGCAACCATTGAAATTCTAAAAGTTCTTTCTTCCCTCATTTTAGTTTCAATATTTATTTCAGTTTGTTTTTCAATTGCTATGAACATATGTAACTAAGTTTTTTTTAGTTAGAAGTGAATTCAAAGCCATGGGCATATGCTTAATATGAATTGATTCCTTTCAGTTATTATTTCGTAAAACATGAATGTGATTTACTTATCTATTTGATTGATAACTTATTCCTGTATGTTGATTAAGGATTCATACTTAGTTTGCATACATGAATCTGATGCTAAATTATAATAACTTTCACCTAATCGTTAGGAACTTATAATTAAAAGTGGTGGAGATTGCTAGTCACAATCGTGTTAAGTAGATTCTTGGTTGGAGTATCATGCAGTTCATAGTTACGATAGTCTTGTCAATGCTTATGATTTCCATGAAACTTAATGATCTTTGAATGTATTTTTATCATGTTGTTCATATAGGGAACTTGAGAAGAATAATTTGGTTGCGATGCATTGTCCATTCAATACAATGAGTCTAGGGAAATCTGAGAGTTAATTAGTGCATTCGTGATTAATTTGGGGCATTGTCATTCATGGTTTAAAGAAAAAATACTGAAAATCGATTTATGTTGCATATGTTCATGTGTGGAAAAGGACCCTCTAACTAGCTTTTCACCTTTGAATTTACCTTAATTTCATTTTAACTTACTTTGTTTGCTGCAATTTACTTAGTTTTGTCAAATTCGTCCAAAAACCCCCTTAGTTCTTATTTGGTGTTTTAGTTTAGTTAATTGAGTTCAAATCTGTCTAATTTAGTGTTTTGAGTCAATTTAGTCTTAAATTCGTCCAATTCACTCTCTAGAGTCTGTTTTAAGTCCTTTTAACTTAGTTTTGCTGTTTTGAGTCAATTTGGTCAGTTTTGAGTTATAAGAGTCTAATTAAGAGTCTTTGAGTCTAGTTAAGTGTTTTAAAGTTTAAATTGGGTAGATTAACATCCCTTCTAATCCCCGGCCTAGAACGAGAGTCTTTAGATCAAAACTACTGGAAGAAGATATTCATAGCATCGTGTTTGTGTGCTCTTTTAGTGGATCCATTGTTCTTCTAGGTTCCCATTATCCTTGAGAATAGAAACATAAAAGAATAATGGATACACTAAAAGAGCAAACAATCACGATACCATGAATAACTTCTCCAATAGTTTTGATCCAAAAAAATCATCCGGTTTTTGAATTTTCTTTGTCTTACATATGAAACTTAATTTATTAAGTGGGCAAGGCAGAATTTTCCATTCTGGCCTTTGTAGGTTTATAACAATTTCTACAATGCAACAGCTATTTATGCTATTTCTACTAGCTTGAGGTTCTGATGGGCCACTTGGAAGCTTTCTTTATTTTTGCCATCTTCACATTGGATCCGAAACCCAACTGCAGCAAGGAAAACAGTTTAACAAAACTCAAAACATTAACTTTTGTTCTCAATGCATGCATACAAAATATTAAGTTTTACTTCGTCGATAACAGATGCATACATACCCCAAAACAAGTTTATGCAAGCAGGGAACTGCCTTCATGGAAGAAGCTAAGCAAGCAAGGGATAAACTGAAGTAGGCATCAACTAATAATTCCAAAGGGGAAATTTATACTTCTGAAGGTAAACCTGAAAGCCAACTAAGGAATTAGGAACAATACAACCAGAAAAGATAACTGGCACATCATTGGCATGAGAGTCAGCTGAAGGCACCCCTTATAAATTCACCAATAACGCCAAACTTATAAATTGATACCTCAACTAGCAACAACACATTCTTGAAATGAAAATCTGCCAGCCATCCACGATGACTAAACGAAACAATGTTTGCATAAAAAAAATCTCAATCTATTTGAGTTCACCACAATATTTTTTGTCTCAAGATATTCAATGCCATCGAGGGACCAACAGCACTTAAACTAACTAAATCTTTGGCAAAAACTCAGCAATAATCGTTCAAGAAATGGACAGTTGGACAACAAGAACTCAACCGCTTCTCTGGTCAAAACAAAAACGAAGATATTTGAGGGCCTTGAAACCAAAATTGTTCCGGCAAGGGCGTCTACATATCTAATAGTAGTTTTGCAGAAATGTATAGTTGTTACCTGTGTGTTCTAAAATCGGCCTAGGCCGTCCCGATTGGATGCCAGAACAAAAGCGGGCGCTCCTAGGCGGTGGTGCTAGGCGGTTCTCCCCGTCGCCTTCCACATCCGGTCGTACTGAATCACCGCAGATTCCCCGTTCGTATCACCGCAGATTCGCCGATCGAACCACCGCAGATTCGTCCATCGAATCACCGCGGATTCGTCGATGAAATCTGACGAGGAAGTGAAAGAGAGAGAGGGGAAGAGAGAGAGGGAGAGAGATCGTGCAAAAGAGGGATGGAGGGAGAAAGAGATGATCTGCTGCATAGAAAGAAATAGAAGAGAGTGTGCAGATGAGATTTGAGAGAAGAGTGGGGGTGGGTGCGGCTAATGTCTTGCTTAGGTTGATAGGGTTTCCTTTTTATAGTAAAATACTAGATAGAGATGCCCGCACGTTGCTGCGGGATTTAAAATTGCATGAATAATTATGTTTGAAAGATAACCTAAGTTAAATCTAGTATAACCAGAAAATTTCTAACCTTTGAGCAATAGATAAATTTGAATAAATGAATGCATCTCTGCATCTCTAAGTTTCTAGAAGCGTTTAAGCTGAGACTAATAGATCCATAACATAGGTTTCAAAATGGAGGATAACATTGATCAATCTAAACAGATTGACGTCAAGAGAGTAAACAATTTCTTTTGTTCTTTGTTAGTTTACAAAGCTAACTTGTTTGAAAAGATTGAAAGTAAGTGGTCTTCGGCATTGAAATCCCACAAAATGAGTATATCAAAGAAGCAATTGGTTTTGTTGTAGAACATCGCTGAAGCATGCAGTGAGATCATCTTGCTGCGAACAAAAAGGAATTTATATAAATAATAAAAAGTTATGTAATTGTAGATGGTAAATCGTGTGATCTAATGGTTAAAAACTATGTGAGGTGCTTAGATATCAAGAAATAAGAAGCATATGGAAAGTGAGGACTTACTTGAGTTGGGAGTTTGGATAATGTTTTTAAGTGCTGTAAAAGTTTTGTTGGCTTGAGTTGGTTGAAATGAGATGTTTCTTTTCTGCACAAATGAGTTTCACATGTATGTTAAGATTATTAAGCTAATTTAGATTTACAATATTTGAGTTGGAAAATAAGAAACTCAAACAGATATTCAGTGTTTGTCTAGGTGAAGAAATTGAAACAAAAATTGAACAATGGGAGTGTAATAGAGAAGATACTTTTTGTGATACCTCCGATGATATCTGTAATGTTTTGGTGTTTCTGCACCACCTTTTTAGATTGAAAGCCTTCATCTTGGAGGATCTAAAATAACCAAAATCCAACAGAATAGAAGGAGAGGTGTATACCATACCAATTTGATATCTGATCTTTATTAAAAATTTGGACAAAATGAAGACCAGCTTGAATAAGTTCTTGAAATTAAGAGCAGCTTTGATATCTGAGATATAGAGATAATTAAACACAAAATATATATTGGTTATAATGTATAAAAATTAAATAAGATAAGCCAGAAAATATTATTCAAGCTGGGGATAGTTATATTTGAAGAGATATTAACACTTACCGTGGAATTGCATGAAATTTTTTTTATTACACTTAGCCCCAAATACGGATGCATCATCGTCAGATGCTATTGGAAGCACAATGTTTCAGTCCCTCCATTTGTTTTTAAAACAGGTATGCCAAGAGGTTGAAGTAGTTGCTAAAAAAGTAAATAACTCATAATCATTTAAATGTCTAAGTAAGAAAATAAAAAACATCTGATGACAGAATTTTAGCTATATGAACACATGTTGGAAAAAATTTGATTAATGTATGTATAAATATGGATACTTAGTGAACTAATAAATTATGAGCAAATGAAACGTTTTCAATTAGGTGCGAATAAATTGGTTGTACCAAAATGCTAGAACAATAGTAAAAAACACAAATCATAACTTTTAAACTCATAATAAAATGATACATGTTTTATACTGTTGAATGAAGTACATCATATATATTTGATTAATCTAAACAGACAATGGATATGAAGCTTGTCAAAGAATAAAAAGAATAGGGAAGTGGTTATACGCATCAGATCAGGTGTTAGAGTACTCAGCATGAATGAAGAAAAATATATCCACACCAGCTTAAGTGTTAGCAAATAATACAGCATTAAAGCAATGCTTCAAAAAGAACGACAAATGCAAATTGCACACAATAACTATTACATTATATGCCTTATGGATGATTGTAAGGTAAGTGAGGAAAAGATAATCTTAAAAAAAAAAAATTCTAATTAACAACCAGTTAATTTTGAGTAATCACTGAAATTAAATTATTTCATAGGAAGGGAGATAGGGGTACGGTTGATGAAAAAAAATGGAATTACTGAAATATAAACCTAAATCCCATAAATAAATAAAAATAGAAACTTTATATTGAAATTGAAGCTTTACCTGCAGATCAGCAACAACAAATGGAATGCTACGACAGGTACCTCAAGAGTGAGCAAGAGCTGAGCAAAAGAAACTGAATAGAGATTCAAACGTTTAGAGTCCAAATTTAAGAAAACAAATGCTAATCAACAACCAATTGATATTGGGTAATCATTGAAATTAAAGTCCATAACAACTTGAAAAATTTTTGAGATCAAATTTACAGCTAAATGGACAATCAATTTATTGAATTATGTATTGTCACTGTTCAAGCGTGAGAAAATGATATACCTTGCAAGTGCTGAAATGATTGTTTCTTGGCATGTTCATTCTGGTAAATAATATCCATAAGCATATGTCTATTTCAGCACTTGCCTACACTTACCTATATGAAAATAGGGAAAATTTGATAACATAACGCGATACACTATTAGTAGAAAATTAGTGTACTAATTTTTGGTATACCTGTAGGCAGGCTTTTCTGATGAAGTTTAGCTGTGAGTCAATTTGGCATTTGATATTCCTTTAGCTTCTAAAGGTAAACAAAAATCAAAAGTATAGATAATTTATAAAAGCTGAATAAAAAAGAGTAGAAACTAAAGGAGAAAATTGCACATACATAAAATAGACTGCATTACGCATAAACCCAGGAGCACAAAGCAGACAATTGATATTGAGATTAAACAGTTGTATCAAACTTAGTAATTAAGAAAGACCTTATAGTAGAAAGTTATACTTATGTGAAGAGTTTGTATCTGTTGCAAGTTTGCAAGTATTTTTTGCTGGGGCTGCAGTGAATGGAAAGGATAAACTTGGATTGATTTCTGTTAATACTATTAAATAAAATTAGTAATTTGGGACTGTGTAGGTAAACAAATGAATTATACTTATTAGATGAATGCCGAATGATATTATAGTTATGAAAGAGACTTTTCTGATTTTACAAACTGGGTTATAAATGGTTTAAATAATAACATGACTGAAGAAGTTCATTAATAAAATATATAATTGTATTTAAACTCATCGCTGGGGATTTCAATTTAACCAAAACGTGACAATTTTCATGACATCTAATAAAACCAACACAACAATATAATGATATGAAAATCTATACACTATTTAACAATTTGAGATTAAATTATCTATATATATTAGAAAAAGATTGTAGAAAGCAGAAATTCAAAAAAGAAAGAGTTTTCAGTCCTTAGTATAACTAAAATAACATAGTTATTTCATTATTAAATAGGATTGATACTTGTCATCAGGATTAAAAAAATCAACGATTGAAGAATCTGCAAGAAATTATCAAATTGAACTGAAACTTATCAATTTCTAATCCAAGTAACAAAATAAAATAGTTGGAATCAAGTTAACCTATGTTTGCTATATGAAGGAAACTGCAACTCCCTTTGGCCTTTGTGAATAACACATTGTTTACTCTGCATACACACAAAAAAACACTGCATCAACATTTAATAATAGTATGATGCTTAAATTTAAAAAAAGAAAGAACCATAAATTGTAATCAATTGTAATTTTTCAGAACAACCAAGTGGAATTTTTTTTTTTTTTTTTTTTATTTTATTTTATTTTTTTTTTTTTTTAGGAATGAGTTGTAGATATCATTGAAGCAGAGAAATACAGCAGAATTTTTTTCTATTGTACCTAATAACTATGTAAATTTATAAAAGTATAAATATATGATTTCAATTGTATATAACGAATTCAAAAAAATTTAGCCATTCATTAACAAAGCTAGCAACTTGATTGTAAATTTTGCAGTACGTCTTTAAACACTATATTTGTGGTATAGTTATTTACATGATTTTCTCCATTTCCTATCAAAAAATTTAAGCCTTCTCTTGATGTGACTCTAGACAATGCAACATATAATTGACCATGGGTGAAAACAGGTTCAGGAAGATATAATCCAACTTGTTTCAAAGATTGTCCTTGACTTTTGTTAATTGTCATTGCATAACATGGTCTAACTGGAAATTGTCGTCTTTTGAAAATAAAAGGCCACTTATTTTCAGTAGCTGTAAGAGTAATTCTTGGTATGAACACTTTGTGGCCAATATTAGTTCCAGCAAGTATTTTAGCTTCAATAATTCTATTAAATAATTGAGTAACAACTAATCTAGTTCCATTACATAAACCCAAAGACTGATTTAATTTTCGTAATAGCATAATTGGCATTCCTATTTTTAAAACCAAACTGTGTGTAGGCAAACCATTGAAGTCAAGTTTATTTTAAAACTCAACACGATACATTGTTTCCAGATTTTCTACATTTCCACTTGAAGAACATAGAGAATCATAACTTAAAAATGTATGCTGCTCTCCAGGTAATAAATCAATTATATAATTATTTACATCTGTAACAGTTGTATTTCTAGGTGTTACAATAGCTCGTTCTCTTAAATAAACAAAATTGTCAAAATAATTTTCAAAATTGGGGTATGTTGCAAAAAAAAATTGAAGAAATTGGATTTGTAGAAGAATGAATTATTAGATCTTCAGGTATTTCAATCAATGATGTATCTTTATCATTCGAATTGTTTATATCACTTGCATTATTAATTTTTCGATCACCTATTTGTAAAATCCAATTTGCAAAATCAATCAACTTATTTTTTTGTTCAACGCTTAATCCAGTTCTTGATAATCTCATATTCTCTTTTAAACAAAAAATTTTAAAATTTGACCATAGATAAGAACTATTTAAAGAAGCATTTATTATATCTTCTTTGGTTCCTCCAGGAATAACATGTAATATTTGTCGGAAATCACCACCTAATAAAAGAGGTTTACCACCAAATGGAACATTATTATTTGAAACATTTAGATGTGATAAAATGTCAGAAAGTGATCTATCCAATGCTTCAAAACAATATTTATGATTCATAGGTGCTTCATCCCATATAATTAAATCACCTTTTTGAATTAATCCAGCAAGATGAGTATTCTTTTTTATTGGACAAATTGTGGAATCAGTAATAGTCAAGGGAATTTTAATTCTGGAATGAGCTGTTCTACCACCTGGTAATAATAATGATGCTATTCCTGATGATGCTACAGCTAGAACAATTTTGCCTTCAGATCTAAGCTTACTTGTAATTACATCCCATAAAAAGGTTTTTCAAGTGCCTCCATGACCATAGACAAAAATAATCCTGGTTTTTTACTGTTTACAGTATCTATAACACAATCATACACATATTTTTGACCTTCATTAAGTTGTGATACTAAAAGTGTATGTTTTTTGTATAATTCTTGACAATAATAATTTAACTCTTCTCTCATAAGTTTGTTTTTTATTTCTAACATTTTTTGTGCATCAGGCATTGGTAAATGACATTTATTCAAAGAGGTAGATGCATTATTAAAAAGTATTTCTAGTTCAAATAATACAGAATTTTTTAACTCATCTTCTGGTATAATCATATCTGGAATTGCAAAAGTTTTTCTCAATTTGTATAAAATGTCATCATACATATTTTTCCAATGACTATCAAAAAGAATTTGAGGACTTCCTACATCACAAAACAAAACTATTGTAACAAACAATTGTCTCAATTGAGCAGACGATGCCACATTTACAACACTTGACAAAGCTTCAATCCATTCTTTATCATCACCTAACAATCCTAATGATTTGCATGCAGAATGATATGAAGTATGTACAACACCATTTACAGTTTTTAGATCATCAAAATGTAATGCACCTTTTTTCAAATTTAAAAGCATTCTTAAATAATACAACTCACCAGACGCAGGATGTACATATGCTATTTTGCCGATCGATCCTTTAAATTTTCTTGGCTTCCAAGATTTTTGGCGTGTGTCGTACAAAAATTTTGATGGAAATTGTGCATAAGTTAGTGAACGTGCCTCATCAAAGTTCTTGTTTGTTTCGAACCAACTTGTTAACATTGTATGTTCAAAAGCTTTTTGTTTAATAATTGACTGCAGTGATTGATCACCATTGAAAACAACATTTTGTTCGAATGGTAAATGCACTGGTAATCGTTCAACAGAAGGCTCTCTATGGTGTATAGAATATTGAAACAATCTCCAAACGGCTTCATAAGGTGATATGTATCTACAATTGAGATATGCTAATATTTCATCATTTGGATCTTTTTGAAAAGCTAATCGTGCTCTATCTGAACCTTTATTAATATATTTGAACAAATATTTTATGAGCATAGATTGACAACAACATTCAACATTTATATGAGCATTGTATCTCAAAAGCAGTCCTGCATTATAAGGAACCACAAAACTGTTATCAATTTTTATTCCATTTTTTATCACAAAATTTGCATCATCATCATGACGCCTATAAACTGGAAAACCGTTTGGTTCAAAAACTGTTTCATTTTTGTATGGCTTAGGAAAGTTTTTAGAACATTTATTTTCACGCATGCAAGTAGAGTTTGGATTAACATGACCACATGGTCCATGAATCATAAATTGATTAACAATTTCATAAAGTTGTGGATCAACAATTTTATCTGGCAATTCAGCTGAAATAATAGAATCTATATCTGATGGTAAAAAACACTTAAAATTTGGTTTCAACCATATTAACATATGAGAATGAGGCAAATCTCTTTTTTGGAATTCAATTGTACAAACATCTGTTTGTAACATAAAATCAAAAGAAAAGAAAACAAAAAAAGTCAGTTTGATAACAACAAAAAATTAAAAACAACTAAAATAAGCAGAAGAATGAGTTTTTGATACTTACTTGCTTGAACTTCTCCAAAAGGTTTTCCAGATTTGATAAAATCAAGCATGTCATCAAGTTTAACTTTAAACACTCTGGAAATTATATCAGGTCTATCCTCAGGTTTAAATCCAGGTTTTTTTTTAAATTGTCTTATGATTTCTGGCCATTTAACATTGCAAGTAAATGTTATGAACAAATCAGGATGTCCATATTCTCTACAAATTGCCATAGCATCTTGATAATTATTAATCATATATCTAGGACTTCCTATATACGAAGCAGGCAACACAACTTTTTGTCCTAAATTGTTTGCATCATTATCACCTTTTAACACTGCATCATAAATTCCTTTGTAAATTTCACTCCTTAAATTTTTTTGATTTTGCCTGATATAATCCAATCTATCTTCTTCAAGTGTTGCATAAGAGTCTACCAAATATTGTTGAAATAGTCTACCCCCTTTTAACAATGTAGTTAACCCTGGTTGTCGTTCTTGAATTTGATAAGCTATAAAAGCTCTCATAGGCACTCTTTGTCTTTTACTTTTTTGGCCGTTATAATTTTCATTCCATTTTAAATTTGGTCTATACCCATCTTCACCATATGAAAAAAGAATAGGATATTGTAAAGACATAAATTTTGGATTTAATTTTGTAACATGTTTTAACCCTTCGCTTTTAGACTCTATAATAATATCTCTATTAGAATCAAATAGGCCTATGTCACCAACTATTAAACCGCCTATTTCATCACACATTGGTTGGTCATATTGTTTACCATCATTTGTCTGCCTTCCTAACAATGTCATTTTTACAGAAATGAGACCATCAATTTCAAATTTATCCCTTGCCATTCGAAAAAGTTTAACCAACTCATTCGATTCATCAAACATTTTGATTAAACCTTCAACAATTCTTGGATCAAGTTTTTTATTGTTTTCACCACAGTCAAAAGCTTTGAGACGATTTTGTACCTCATTATATGTATCGTAAACATACAATTGAGCAAATTTTGGAGCCTCATTATCAGCAGGCAAAAGAGATCCCATCAAATGACAAACTTGACCACTAATTTTGAAAATGTAAGGGCTTGTTCCATTGTTAATTGAATGATCAACTTTGGCTCCCATTGATGTAAATGAAAACATAGAATTGTAAGCTCTAATATTTTCCCGAAATGATAAACTTATTTGACCTGCAGTTGGATCAAGCAACAAATCTAAAAATTTCGGTGTTGGTTTTGGAGTTGAAAATTGAATTTTTCCTTGTTGACAACAAAGGGTAAAAATCGGTTCATCTTTTTTACACTTTTGTTTAAGAGATTCTTTCAACCAAAAAAAAGCACCACAATGAATACATTTGTAACTCATATCTCCAAAGTCCACATAATCTTTCACAACCCCTACATAAAAAGATGTGGAAAAAAGAAAGAAAGAGGAGATAAGCACAATATACCGTTAATTAAATGCCAAAATTGAAATTTGACAAAAAAAAAAAGTATAATATAAAATTAGAAACTTACCACTTCTATTTTTTTGAAAAAAAGCTTGACCTTTATTCATAAGATTGTGATCCTCATTTTGGAGTGTGTTTTGAGAATTATTTGAAACGTTAACAACCTTTTTTCCCTTTTTATCACGTGTTTGACACAAATTTTTAACAGGAGTCACACCCTGTACACCATCATAATTAGCATGATCAACAACACATTGCACAGCGGAAGATGTGCTAGTCCCACACTGATATTCAATCTCTGAATTTTGATACACAAATGTATCAGTTTGAGACAAAACAGTGTTATCACAATTTTGTAAATAGCTTGTTCTACACACTTTTTTAGGCTGCTGAATATATAGAATACAATATATCCACAACCAATAGTCTGGAAACACGATCATTAAAATTGCTTAACCCCAATAAGTATTTTTTGTCTTGCAAAAATTATATTGTTCAGTCACTTCTTTATACAATCTTCCAGTTTCAAATACCTAATATTAAACTTTGTAACAAAATTATTAGCACTTTTCCTTTTGCTCTCAACTAACTATAAAAAAGCAAGAAAATTTTGAAAGATTAATAACCTTTTGGCCTCGTAAAGATACAGGAATAAAAAGGAAAAACATAATATTTTTAATCCTTTGTTTTAGAGGAAAGAAAAAAGAGTTGAAGGTCTTGGCAGTTTAAAACATATAAGATAGAGAAAACACACAGTAATTTTTTTAATACACTATTACCTTTATTCTATTTTACAAATCTGGTGTATTAAATGATTATATATTCTAATTATCCTGTTTTAGATAATTTAATTACTCCAATTTGTGTGCTTTGCACATTAATTAGAGATAATTGTTTTTGTGTGTATTGGACATGGATGAGAGATAATCGTATATGTAATTATGTTATGATTTTCTTTGATTAACATGATATTCCCTCCTTATTTATCTAATTTCTACACTTAGCAGTGAATTGAACACCGAACCCAGCAACTTACCAATAATAAACACACAGCGACTGCAACAAAAAAATAAAATAAACACCGTTACAGAGTACAAAAATAAAGGAAAAAAAAAGCCATCAAGGAGAAGACATGGATCATTTTGTCTGGGAGGTGGCAAAAGCAAAAGCAAGTTGGGATTTAAAACACCGAATCACATATTCGGATGCATAAAAAGATAAATTAACAAATCCAAAAAGAAATAAAATTTAGAAACACATTAAAAGCTGAGATCGATGAAGACCGCACCTTGAAAAGGGTAAACACACAAACTCTTGGAGTCCGATCCCAATTCTGCCGTCGGAAAGTAAAATAGAATTGAATTGTAAACTTTTTTCGGCAAGGATCGCAAGATCGATACAACGACCACAGGTTTGCACAAACGCTGACAAACCTAGCTTTGAAGAGGTTCCAAAGAAATCAACCACTCCTCAGAAGATGGAGGGTGCAAACATCTAGAAAAAAAGCAAAGAACTGGGTTTGCTTCGGCCGGATTTTGCGAGAAAGAAAGGACAGAAGATTTGAGAGCAAGAGAGACCACGATGGAGAGCAACAAAAGCATACATCTGTGAAGGAAAGGAGCCCAAACTGAAGAAAATATCTAGAACACTCGGGCAAAGGACGATGACCGACGCGTGGCAAAGATGTGCAAAAGCGTCATCTCACTGTACCAAGCAGGTAAGACCACCGGAAACAAAGAAGACACCAAGGGTATTTAAGCCATTACACTGCTCGTGAACAGTGTTTTTCACCGGGTTTTAGTATATAGATAATTTTGGCATTTGTTATTCCAAAATTTTCATTTTACATATTAAATTTTTTATATTTAGAAAGAAAAATACACTTTTAAGTGTAGAATGCAATTTTTAGAATGTCAATAATACTTTCTTTTTTTTACAATTATATTAGGCCCAACTTCATCTTTCTTAAATAAAGAATGTAAGGCCTAACAATAACTTAAAATTTATGATCTTAAACTAACCTTAAAAGTTTACACGATGCTCATATTTTATAACAAATATTTATTAGGAAAACTAATGAAAAAATTTTGAAAATTTTGAGTTTTAACGATAAGGACAAAATAAAGGGTAAAGTGAATAGTAACATGATTGACGTTTTAGTGTAAAAATATGGCTTTTCGTTAAAGTGAACAGTATCGGGGGCTTTTCGTTAAAGTTCTCAAATTTATTTGGGTGATTTTGTATAAAATCAATTAAAAATTATGATATTAACAATAGGTCAATCAAATTTATTGGAATTATAAATAGGTCAATGAGACTTTAAAATACATTAAAACATCTAAATCAAATTAAAATTACAAATGATGCCATTACCATTTAAAACACCAAACATTTCCATCTCTTTCATTGTAAATTGCACCTCCCACCACCTTCAGACTTCAACCTCCCCTCATCCCACCACATTCAACCTCCATTACTTCAACCTTATCCACCTCCCACCACCTTCAACCTCCATTTTTTGGACACTGCAATGTAGTGTCTGTTTCTTGTTATGTGATTGTGCATTTGGATTCAAATAGGTTTGTGGATTCAGACACTTCGTTGCAGTGTCTGTATCCTGTTATGTGATTGAGCATTCGGAATCAAATAGATTTGTGGATTTCGGTTATGTGGATTCAGACACTTTGTTGCAGTATCTGTTTTCTATTCTGTGATTGTGCATTCGGATTCAAATAGGTTTATGGATTCAGTTGCAGTGTCTATTTCCGGTTCTGTGGATTCAGACACTTCATTGCAGTGTCTGTTTCCTGTTATGTGATTGTGCATTAAGATTAAAAAAGGTTTGTGAATTCAGACACTGCAACGCATTATCTATTTCTTGTTATATGAATTCAGACCTTCGTTGCAGTGTCTATTTCATGTTCTGTGCTTTTATGTTAATGTGGTTTTACAAAGTCGGAGTCTAAATCTTCGCCAACAAGTTTCCCAGCGTATTTGCTGCCACGTGCCTCACTTCCTTTTACGCCCAGAACACCCGATCCATCAATAACTTCACGTGCCTCACTCCCTTCGACACCCAAACCTTGGCAGCCCAAAATTGAGTTCTTCCTCGACAATTCAATCTATATAAGAAATTCGACCCCTAATTCAATTTTTTGCAATTTTTTTTCAGATGAAAAAAAGAAGAAAAAACTATTGATTTGGCGATGTCAGCTAAGGAACCACACAATGTGAGTTCAAGATTGGCGACGAAACTCTCGATTTGGCATCACTGGTAAATTTGTTGTTGGTTTCTCTATATTCGAACTTAATCAAATCGGTGGCTGTAATTTCTTGCTTTGTCGGCCCTTGCGACTGCCTCTTCATCCCGTACAACACCTCCGTGACCTCTATTTCTATCTCGCCCTAATCAGACGATGCCGTCTTGGTCGACAAGGACATCTTCAACGGTCGATGTCTTCATCTTCGTCCTCATCTTTGACATTCACACTCTCCTCCGAACTATCATTGCGGATGTCTTATCTATTGCTTCCGTGCAGTAACCTCTCGCCTCTTCGGCTCAATCATCCATATTCTTATCCATATCTAATAATATTTAGGGTGATTTTGTATTTTATAATGACTTAAAGCTTATGTGGCATTTATCATTGACCTATGCCTAATTAATAAAAATATATCATTGATTAAGTCTAAAATATAAATATGTCATTGATGTATGGCTTATTAGTAAACTTTTTATTGACCTTTGGCTAAATTACCTTATTTATTTTGTATGTTTTGTATTGGACAAGGGGATCCTCTATAATTTTACACGTGAGGAGTTATTTCTTGGTTTCGTCAAGTCATTAATAACTTGATTATTTTCATTTTTTTTTTCAAATTTTATATACAAGAATGATTTTTTTTTTTAAGTTTAAACATGCACTTATTTATATATTATGTTGATGCACAAAATCAGTGAGTACTTTGGTACAACAGTCAAGTTTGTGACCTTCGCTAGATTACTCCGGTCACTAGTGTGGATATGTATGTAAACTGATAGAGACAGGGAAGCAAACACAAGATGTACGTGGTTCACCCAGATTGGCTACGTCCACGGAGTAAAGGAGTTCCCATTAATTGTAAAAGGTTTACATAAGTACATTGGTTCAAGCTCTCTTTTAGTGAGTACTAGTGAATGATTTAGTACAAATGACATTAGGAAATATTGTGAGAGAATAATCTCTATTTATAGAAGAGAGTTTCTAGTTTCATTCTGACATTGACACATGTCGTGCTGTGATTGGCTTCTGATGTCGACACGTGTCGTGTTATGATTGACCTCTGACGTTGACATGTGTCGCGTTGTGATTGGCTTCCTGGTTGGAGGGAGACTCTTGTCGGTCCTTGGCGGTATAATGTTGACTAGTGCTTAGTAGTTTCAAGGTTGATCAAGTATGGTACAAACAAACATATTATATAATAAATTATTCAAAAATACAAATTCACTTTATCTGCTTAGCCTCACCTACCTTTTAATTAAGGAAAAGTGGCGCATCTTTTCCTTTTTTTGTCCTTGGGGGAACCTATCTGGTTTAACGGGCCTCTTGGCCTTCGAATTGGCTGATATCGAGGCTTCTCCTTTGCTAGTTAGCTCCAAGCAATGGTAAACTCGAACTGTAGCCACTTGTTTGACAAGGATATGCTGTTATCTATTATTACGTTCACATGATGGCAAATCTAGAAGGTTAAATGTAGTGATATCTTCAATAATAAATCCATCATTCCCAACCAGAATGTGTTGTCCATCTTTCACAACTCAACTGTGTTCTGGGATGCCAATCGCCCTAGCCTAATGCCCCCCTGATTTATGTGAGCACCCATCAGGTTCTTCCTTGGTAGTGTCCCCCCGACGAGCTTTTAGTTAAGGTCAATGTTAATGCCAACTGGCTCTTTGCCAGTGGCGGGGGTTATTCTGCGATGATTGTTCAAGACCATAGGGGGTTACTTTATGGCTGGTAAGAAACTTGCCATCTCAGCATCGAGTGTGGTGGTTATGGAATCGCTAGCTCTACTTCATGGATATGAGTTAGCTGCAAAGCTGGGCTATGAATAGGTCACATTCGAGTCCGACTATTTGGAGGTAAGTACTCCCTTACACCAAATGGCAGTTGGGAAGCTTTCCCGATCTTGGTGAAAATCAAGCAGATTGGATATTCTTTCCAAGATTATTGTTAATCTTGGACTCCAAGATCGGTCAACCATACGACACATTTCTTGGCATCGTCGAGGAATTTGGAGATGAGCAGGAACACTTGGGTTAATTGACCTCCATTTTCATTGGTTCATGTGCTTAACAAGGATGACCTACCTTGTCATCCGTAATGCTTCTTTTGTAATAGTGGTGTAAGGGGTTGATTTGTTTGCTTTTGTTGCAACGTTTGTATCCCCTTACACTACTTCTTATCTTCTTTATTTGCAACTTGCTTGCCTCTACTTTAGGCTTTCCTTGTACTTCTAGCTTTTTCCCTAGTTATGAATATTTCCAGTTTCACCAAAAAAAAATAAAATAAAAAACTAGTGCATAAATGAAACTTTTAGTCTTTACCTTGATGTGAATTGGGGTTTCTCCTTTTTCCATGGTGGTAGGTCTCACGGCATAAATGGCAGGCGAGCTCGGCGTGTAGTTGTTATCAGGTTGGTGATCGTCGTGGAGGGATAGTGGTGAGTTTTTGGGAATGATTATCTATTACGTGACAAACATTTTTTCTTTTCTTTTTTAATCTTATGATTATTTTTTGGGCTAAACTATTGTGCGTGGTGTTTATTTGTCCAAGATGGCCCCTTTTTGTTGGGCCCTTTCTTCTCTTACTAGTCCGTAGTGGAAAAGACAGGAGATCTTAAATCCAATTGCAAAATTTAAAAAAATTGGAAACACATCTTTTATGTCTGAAGATAAATGATATATGCACTTATTATTTAGCTAAAATAAAAAGAGCTGCGTGAAAATCATCTTTCTTTTCGAAATCCAATTATATTACAAATTTATTCCAATTGTATGAGGATTTGAAATTTTGAATGAGCCAAAAAGAGAGGAAATCCGAAATCCGATTGGATTATTGAATTCTCCTAAGTTTGGTAACAATGGTTGGTATTCTCCTAAGTTTGGTAACAAGTGTTGGTACATTTGAGCACATCCATATTTGAAAAATAATCGAACCTTGAAACTAGTCTGATTTTAAATTACTACGTAAGCACTCATCACCACTTGGACTAATTTAACAAGTTAACGGAGAAGTATTTCACTTACTTCATCCGTTGTACTCATCATTTGCTATGTCAAACATACTATTAGTGCGTACGAATAATAATAATAATAATAATAATAATAATAATAATAATAATAATAATAATAATAATATATATTTTAATTTTAAGTAATCAAGGATGCCTGCGTGCTCCAAGATCAGTCTTTAATTTTCCAAATCGTCAATAGACGAAACTTCTGTAAGTCTTGTTTAAATTTCAATAAATATATTTTCATTCGAATATCAACATCATTACTTTAATTCATTACTCTATCATGAATACTAAATCTATTTTAAATTTAGTTTTGTTTATATATGCTCTTGTTATTAATCCTAAAAATTTTATATTGATACTAATCAAATTCTTTGAATTTCCAAATATGTATATCGGATATTTCCGGCTTCATATGTTACCCTACTTCCGCACCCATTTGGTATCAGAGCCAAGTGTGGTTGGTTATACCATTAGTATCTGAATACTCTGTTTATACTTTTAGATTTATTCAGTCTCTTTATAGTTAATCTTTTCAGTTTAACCTTTTAGTGTCTCCTGATCTCCATAAGGTCTGAGCAGTAAGGCGTCACCCAAACAGTAAGTCCCGGAGGATAGGGCCTGAGCGGCGCGCATGACCCAGAGAGCTTGGTGTTTAGAAGCACTAGTAAGATTTTCTGTTAAGGTTTCTGTATTTTGATTGTTTGAATTTTTAAGTATGAGTAGGTTGTTTAGATCTAATTCTATGGCCAGCACTAGCTCTAGATCAAATTTAGGAACAATACCTGATATTGTCAATGAAGAACAAAAATTTGAATTTCAGACAGACAGTAGTCTAGATTTTGCTGAATGGAATATTCCAAAAATATCTTCAAAAAATATTTATAAAAAGAAATGGGCATTCGCCTCTTTTAAAACAGAACACCATGTCAAAACAGTTGAACAAGCTTATGCTCTTAGTAAAGATCATGAGACTTGCCAATTGTTTACCCCAGAACAAATTAATTCTCATAGGAAAGATGGTCATAATTATATTCATATAGGTTTAGTGCAAATTGCAGCCAAACCATTAACACGTAGAGGTCTTAATACCTCTATCCTCTTATGTCTCCGAGATGCTAGATTCACTGACTTCAATGATAGTATACTTGGTATGGTTGAATCCAGCCTCTGTAATGGACCTATCCACTTTGACTGCTTTCCAGATCTTACCATAAGTCTGTCCGACCCACATATGTTAAAAGCACTTACACTAAATATCAAAACTTCAGGATATAAAGTTCTAGAAGGAACACAGCCTTTGGCCTTAATTTATAGAATCTATTATAAAGTCACTGGCACAAATATGAACTTTCAGGCTTTAACCAAAAGTCCGAAGGATCATACTCTCTTGATCCAGACTGATCAAGAGAATGCCAATATTAAAATACCTCGAACCATTAGGTGGTCAGAAATCAATCTCCCTTCAGATTGGTGTCTGATAAACGAGAGTCGGCCAGTAGCCATTCAAAATAGTCTAGTTAATTTAGACAACGTAGAACAATACTTTGACGGTACGGTAAAAATTAATTTTGATCGTCCTGCAAGGAAATCCTGTGATTCTAATCGATCACTTAAATCCTTTACTTCCAATAGGAATTCTTTCTCTGGATCTATGCCAACCGATAGGCAAGGTCGAGACCAAGAATTAATCAATTCCCTGGCTAATAGGAAATTAAAATCAGTAGATACAGGCTCTTCTGTCACACAACAAGAATTAATAAATGACCTTTTAAATTTCAAACTCCAATCACTTGAGACAAACGCTCAAATAGTCCAGCCTACCTATCATACCCCATCCATTCCTCCTAAGGAAGAACAAACATCCCCAACTGCTTCTGATTTTGATGCAGAACCAGTACACCACCAACTATTGGTTTTAACCAGACAAGAACCTTTTAAGTATGATCGTAAGAAACTCTGTAGAGACATCGAAGCCTTAGAAAATGTCCCTCGACGAAACATCTTCAGAAGTAAATATACTACTGAAGAGAAATTAGAAATTCATAAGACATGGAAAGACTACATGCAAACCAACAGACTTGAAATATTTTTCTTCGACTTCGTAGAAAAACATTATGAGTCTGACCAGCAAGTAAAGGTAATAACCAAAGAAAATTGGGTTAAAGAAGACAAAACAGTCGTCTCCTCTAGTCACCCTCCACAAGAAACTATTCTTATTAGTACTGCGAATACGCAAGTCCTAGCCTTACCGTTCAAACTTCCGAAGGAAGACGCAGGTGTCAAACCTGTTATTGAACAAAACAATTTTACCAACCAAAGCCTACACATCATAGGAAAACAGTTGGATAAAATTGAAACTAAGGTTGACAATTTGTAAATGGGTGCGGAAGTAGGGTAACATATGAAGCCGGAAATATCCGATATACGTATTTGGAAATTCAAAGAATTTGATTAGTATCAATGTAAAATTTTTAGGATTAATAACAAGAGCATATATAAACAAAACTAAATTTAAAATAGATTTAGTATTCATGATAGAGTAATGAATTAAAGTAATGATGCTGATATTCGAATGAAAATATATTTATTGAAATTTAAACAAGACTTACAGAAGTTTCGTCTATTGACGATTTGGAAAATTAAAGACTGATCTTGGAGCACGCAGGCATCCTTGATTACTTAAAATTAAAATATATTTATATTACAATATTTTTGCTGAGAAGCTGTAGACTCTGTTCGATGTGAATACGCAGAGTTTTCTTCTTGAGAAGAAGCCCCCCTTCAATGAGGCCGGAGATTTCCTTTTATAGGAGAAGGAGGTAAACTGGAATGATTGCCGGGTGGAAGCGAGAATCCCGCTTCTGCATGTGCTACTGCTGTAAAGAGGCCGAAAGCAGAAGATGCTGTCGGGGACTGTGACTTTCACGAGGGTGAATACTGTGAATGAAATGATGGATGAATAGTAAAAGTGATTTTACTATTCATAAATAGTGCCTTGTCTGCTACTGCTGATTTCACTTGCGGCTGGCTTCATCATCACATGCAGCTACTGCTTACAAAATTACAAAATACTCTACTGAGTCTGAATGCAATGTATCCTACCGGGACTACATACATACGAATTAAGAAATTCCTATACATGCTATTACAAGCTTAAAATTCGTATGGGTCTTGAGAATCAGGCGGGAAGATATTTCCTTGTGTGGCTACTGCGCACTGTGATGAAGCATCTGAAGAGTTGTCGGAATCCGAACTATCTTCATTCTCCTCTTGCAGTTCCTTCATGAGGATTTTGGCTAGAGCCTTAAGTTTTGATGATTTCTTCTTCTTCGAACTGCTTGAAGATCTGGATGACTTGGTCTTGCCCTTGAGAGAGGAAGAAGGACTAATGTCCGATAATGAATCGATTTCTTCTTTGGTGGGTTCTGGTAAAGCCGTTGCTGGAGAAGCTGCTACTGCGGGTACTTGACTAGAATCCATGGGGAAGTCCTTGAGCACGACTTCAATGATCTTCTGATAGTTGAACTTATCCCACCATTTGATCATTCTCTGTCGGAAGACTTGATTGGATTCAATTTCGTAATTCCAGCGGAGAATCCAGGGGACCTTGTATTTTGCCATGAACAGGGCAAACAAAGGGATTCCTTCATCAAAACGCGTTCTATCGAACTTCTTCTGGAAAGTGCCTGATAAGACTTGCTTGAATTCGTCTGGCATGAGGTCAGAGATAAGGCCATGTTCTGACCACCATCTGGGAAACCATGCAGGAAAATTCAATCTGAAACTTCGGTCAAAGGTTATGAACCATGAATGACTAAAATCTTCGGATTGGTGCAGAAAGATGTTAGTCCAAGCTTGAATGTAATCAAAATAGGTATAATGGTTTGAGGATACCTCCATAACCAACGTCCGAGGCGTCAATTTCAACAATCTTAAAAGAGTTGGGAGTTGGAATGCCAAGACAGGGCAAAGTCTTAACATAATTTTTGATCTGTTTGACAATAGAAGTATGAATGGTAGACCAGGCAGGAGGATTCTCCTTAAGACGATCAAACAAAGGTTTACATTGCTGACGCAAATGTGGATAAAATTCTGAAACATAATTCAAAGAACCTAAGAATCTTTGAAGCTGGGGTTTTTCAGTAATCTGATCTGGAAATTTATCTGCAAATTGGATGACACGGTCAATTGGTTGGATGGTAGATCTATGGATATTATAACCTAAGAATCTAACCTTAAGTTGAAATAATTTAATCTTAGGGGCTGACACAACCAATCCATTTGATCTAATGATCCTAGCAAACAAATGTAAATGTTTCCAGTGTTCATCTATAGATCTGGAGTAAATAAGAACATCATCAATGTAGACTATCGTAAAATGACTATACTGATTAAAAATCTCATTCATAATATTCTGGAATTCAGATGGTGCATTTTTCAAACCAAAAGGCATAACATTCCATTCATAATGGCCGAAAGGCGTTACAAAAGCAGTTTTATACTTGTCAGATTCATGAATTTGGATTTGCCAAAAACCTGATTTCATATCAAACTTTGAGAAAATAGTTGCTTTACTAAGCCTTTTTATTAAATCTCTTTTGTTGGGAATTGGATATCTAATCCATTCTAAAACTTCATTTAAAGGTTTGTAGTTAATAACTAGTCGGGGAGATCCCCTTTCAAGTTCTGCACTTTTCTGAACATAAAATGCAGGACACGACCAAGGTGACTTGCTATTACGGATAATTCCTTTATTAAGAAGGTCTTGTATTTCTGCCTTACAGAAATCCATTACTTCTTGACTCATTTGAATGGGTCTGGCCTTAGTAGGGATTTTTGACTCATTAAATTCCTTGATATAAGGTAATTTAACGATATGTTGTTTGCGGTGCCAAAAGGCATTGGGAATATCAGAACATACTTCCTTAATAAGCTGTTCTTCAAATTTAAAGATTTTTTGAGATACAATCTCTTGTTTAAGTTGTTCTTCAGTTCTCTTATGATGAATATCATCTTTTAAGAATTGAAGGTGTTTAGTCTTATTAGAAATTATATTTAAGGATCGCGAAGTGCTATCCTTCTGGAGATGCCTAAGTTTTTTGAGGTCTGTTTCCAGGCAGAACTCAAAAGTGACTTTCTATCCTAAGACCTTTGAGGTAATCCTATTATGGTGTGTCTTAAAAGGATAGAGGAGTGCTATAAAGGGTAGTCCTAGTATGACAGGGTCAGATAAATTCTTAATTAGAACAAAAGGTGTTTTGAAACAAACTTCATTTTGGCAAACATGCGCCTTAGGAAGTTCATACTTGATTTCCATTGGAGATTCATTAGCAGCACTAAGGATTTCCTTTGACTTGTGGAAATACCTAGTGGGAATCAGACCTTCTTGAATACAATTCAAGTCTGCTCCTGAATCAATCAATGCGATTGTTTCGAAACGAAAGTCTTCAATTATTATTGTTACTTTAGAATACCATTTTTGGATTCTAATTTTGTGAAGAAGATTCAGAACTAATTGTTCTGAATGGGTATCATCTTCAGACTCATGGTGACTAGTGGAGGAAGAGGAACTGGATAGTTCTTCTGTTGGAGGAGTATTGGCTCTAGTGAATTGCGTTCGAATCTCGTGATTATCAGATTTTAGAAGTTTAATTTCTTCTTTTATCTGATTGATTTCTTTTTGGAGGTCATTGACCGTAATTTCTTTCTTAGGCTTACTAAACTTTGCTAGAGTAGAACTAAGAGAGATTTGTGGTTTTTGAATTTGAGATTGGCTAGTGCCTACTTCTACTTGAGAAACTAAGTTCTTAAGCTTTTTGAGGTAGAACCTTTTGAGTTCAGTGTCCTCAACATTGCTTATTAGCTCTAAGAGTAACTCTTCTTGTTTTTCTTGTTTAGTTAATACTGATATATTCTTACAACAAGCATCAAGACATCCGAGCTTGATGTTTGGAGTAGAGTGCTTACTAGAAGCAGATTGATAAGAGGATGATGAGGTAGAACCCAGATCATCTTCTGAAGAATGACTACTGTCAGTATTTTGGAGTTCTAAAGCTTGAATAAGTTGAAGCTTTTCTTCCTCAGAAATCTTCAACTGACTTATAGTCTTCTTAACTCTACATTTATTGGCATAGTGGCCTTCTTTGCCACATTTGTAGCATTTTCCCTTATGACTATTGTCTTTAGAGTGGAATTTTCCGGAGGATTTTCTCTTACCTTTCCAACTCTTGGATCTAGGGTTTTCATAGAACGGGTTTGGTTTGGCATACTTGCCTTTACGATATTTGGAATAGTTAGGACGTGATTTGGCAATCTTAGATCTATTGAAGGTAGTTGATTTTTTCTTGAGATTGGAAGGAGCGATAGGTGGTAAACCATATTGCTCACAGAAGGTTCCTAATTCATATTTGGCGATAGCCTTTTCAGATTGTGCTTGTCTGGATATCTTCATATCTATGCACATTTTTAGGCCTTCTTTTTGGATAGTACTTATGATATGTCCATAAGTAAGATTATCATATGGTATAATACCATCTTCGTTAATTAAGGTATTCCTTATTTTGTGTGCAAAAAGGTTTGGTAATCCATTTATAAATTTTTCTTTCCAAAATGGTTGACTACTATCACTTCTAAGCATAACTCTTGACATAAAGACATCTTTATACCACCTAAAATCACTTAGGGTAGGACATCTTAAGTTACTTAGCTGGTCATGGATTCTGGATGTAATGTTGGAAGGGATTCCTATAAAATGTTGTATAATTGTGTAAAGAAGTGTATTGACTGCATCCGGGACCCCGCGTCCTAGATGTTCATCGAAGATAGGTATTCCTTCTTCATCTTGTTTTACAGCATTTCTTATTAGATTACGGGATTCTTCAGTGAGATGTTTCTCCCACCAGGAATGAAGCATTCCAGTGAATCCAGAGACGAGGATGTCAACTATTTGGGTTTGAGTAAGGTCATGATTAGTGATATAGCTATTTGCTACCATGGAGATGTGCTGGAGTTTGTTTAATAACTCTTGTTCTGATAAACCATCTATATTCCATTCATAGAGTTTATCAGATGAAACAGTGAATTGGGATTGGAAATTCCTCTCTTCAAACTGAAGATCAGGAGGTGTTGGTCTGGGATACCAGTTTTTGGTTAAGGATGTAGGATTAGTCCTCTTAACGTTAAGACGTTTTAATTCAAGACTCTGAAAGGCTTGCTCCATTTGAATGATGGAATCAATACTTTCATCGTCTGAATCTGGAATTGAGGAAGGTGTTTCAGAATCATGTGGGTTATTGATCACACGAACTGATTTTAATTTCCTATTAGCCAGGGAATTGATTAATTCTTGGTCTCGACCTTGCCTATCGGTTGGCATAGATCCAGAGAAAGAATTCCTATTGGAAGTAAAGGATTTAAGTGATCGATTAGAATCACAGGATTTCCTTGCAGGACGATCAAAATTATTATTATTATTATTATTATTATTATTATTATTATTATTATTATTATTATGTCACTATATTATGATAGGTGACAAACTGTATTCGATGTATATCTCATTTAACACAATATCTATTTGTATAGTAGGAAAATAAAATTGAATAGAAAATCTGACTAGCTATTCAATTTTATTTGTTTCCTTATTAATTTGGATTCTTTTCTTAATACATTTTTATATCATCTTTATGTACTACGTAATGTGATAAGTGATGCATATATGTCAGGTTAATTGATAGATTTATCTCATTTGATGTTAATTATGTGCACCATTTACCACATCGTGAGGTACAATAATATGATCCTTAACATTATTGTAAATAATTTTATTTGAGCGGTGCGTGCTACTTATTTTGTAACTTTTTTCAACCTCTCACAACGTCAATATATGTACTTGAATGAGGTTTTTCCATAAAACTCGTCCTAAGCTTTCGAGTTTGGATCCAATAACAATATCGCGAGTTTGTATTCTCTACATTTGAAGAATAGCAAATATCGCGACCTATAGATTGACCAAGATGACTTTGTAGTATGAACTTGATTGGTTTTGAATTAAAAAACTTCATCATCCGTGATGTAACCGCACGTGCTCTATTTTATTTTCTAAACAGTGATAAAAAAACCCAATCCCGACGGTGAAAATGCAGAGCTATTTACCTCTCCAAAAAAAAAAAAAAAAATTTACCGGTCGATTATGCCCCCACTAATTTAGGCAAAAGTTAGTACACCAGTATTTCCTTCCTGCCCAGCCCTCCTCCTCCATCATTTGCCACACAGTGACAGAGCGGACGACGACCCACAAAAATCTCAGTGGCAGAGACCACCTGCGTATAAACCTCTGTGTCTCCGAGGGCTTTTGTACACAGTTGTCCACGGCTATAGGGCTTTTGTCACGATTCCTCATCTTCCGGAAGCTTATCGAAGTTTCTGTATTTTAGGTAAGAACTATGATCATGTTCTGTGTATTGGGTTTTTCGTTTTTTTTTTTCGATTTTATTCGGTGATTCAATTGGGTTTTTTGTGTTTTTGGGTTGGTTATGTTTGAATGTATTGCCCTTCTGGATTTTTTTATATTTTGGAATTCTGAGGTTTTTTGTTTTTGGTTGTTCTTGATTCCAGAAATCCTATGATTGTTAGTATTTAGGTTGTTGTTTGTTTAGGATGTGTTTTGTAATCATCTGTTCGTGTGTATGAGTAAAAGGTGTTCACTTTACTGAGGTTTTGAGAGATTGCATGCGATTAAATCCAATTTCACAAAGACAAAGGGAATGTGAAATGAGTTGTTCATTCAAAGTTGTTTGAATCAAACAAAACCAAATCTTGTTTCGGCATTAAAAAGTTCGAACAAAGTTTATGTGTGCTAGCTGGTGAGAGTGGATCAAAGTCAGGGTCATGAAATGTGCCATTGAAAAGAAAAAAAGAGAATAGGAAATTGTGATACGAGTGCTGTTACCTTCCTTGTAGTTCCGTTACGATGTTTGCTTGTGGAGCTGATGAGTAGATTTTGGTCATAAATTTTAGTGATGTGATTCGGCATTTAACTGTAATGAATGAATGCCTTTATACTAACTTTTATGCTTTGCCTTGCAAATGTGCAGACTATTGAGTGCAATGTTGTTAACTCAGAATAGTGACAAAGAGTTTGTAATTGTACACAATCATGTGTTGAAGTTGGCTTAGGTTATGGAAAATCAAACACATTGTATATATGAATTTTTCGTTGGAATACTTGTTGTGGTTTGGGAATTAACCAAGAATTGCTACCCATGTTTTTACTACAATTGCGCATTACTGTTAATTAGAGATGGGCATTAATGGTTTTTCCTTTTTCTCATTTTTTTTTCATTGTCGATTATCAAGTCATTATATTATTAAGTAGTAGTTGATTGAATGCTCCATTTTCTCCAGCCCAACCTATAATAAGGAGAAAGAGGGCTGTTTTATGATTTATACTCTTGCTGTTTTCTAGGTTCATTGCGGTCTGAGGAGAATGGGAAGTAATGGTAGTGAACAGATTCTCATGGGTGAGCAGGTCGAAGGGTCTGAAGCCACTATTGAGATTAAAATAAAAACATTGGATTCACAAACCTATACTCTCAGGGTGGATAAACAGGTTGCTTCTTTAGTGATCTTTTATTATATCTCCTGCTCTTGTGCAACACTTACATCCTTGCGTACAATATTTACCATTGTACCCCATGTGCATAGAGTGTACCCATATAATATGTTCCCAACAGCTTGAGATGGTTTCCTCAAGTTAAAAGTGCTAATATGTGTGAAAACTCGAAATGTTAGAAAAGTTACTTGTGCATTTGACATAGTTTTTAGGATCTCAGTGAAAATTAGGTCCCTGAATTATTTTTTTGGTAAAATAAGTCCCTAAATTCATTAAAAATTGCTAATTTCATCCTTGCTATTATATTCAAAGCTATTTTATCCAATTTTTCGTCAACTTAAGTCACTTGACACACTTTAGAGTGTAATACTGTCATTTTCTCGCCTATAAGCCCTTAACATTTCATATAGGTTGCGAATCTAACTTCTAATTTACCCTCCAAAGTTAACTTACACTATGTCTTATGAAAAACTACCAATTACCCTCCAAAGTTAACTCCATACACTATTTCTTTATGAAAAACTATCAATCTACCCTTCAATGTGTATCACATGCAAGTAATGTGACTTAAATTGACGGAAAGTTGAATATAGTAGCTTCGAATATAATATTAGGGATGTAATTGGCAAATTTTTAAAATTTAAGGATTGATTTTTCTGAAAAAATAGTTTAGGGACCTAATTTTCACTGAGGTGATAATTCAGGGACTTAATTGACAGTTCATCCTAGTTTTTAAAATAATTATTGAAGCTTATTTGTGAAGGAATATTGCCCGTGGAACATGCCAGTAGCATTTTTTTTTGTAAAAGTTTTCCCAACAGGTTTGAATTTACTAAGGGTGGTGCTATCCACACATCCCTTTTTACCTTTCACACACCCCTTTCAATTTTCTTCTGCTGTCAGATCGAATGAATTGAAAAGGATGAAAGGATAGAAATTAACATGGAGTGTATGGAAGGTAAAAAGGAGTGTGTGGATAGCACTACCCTTACTAAATTGTGTTTTATGAACTGCAGATGCCAGTTCCTGCTTTGAAAGAACAAGTTGCTTCTGTCACTGGTGTGCTATCAGAACAACAACGACTGATATGCCGAGGAAAAGTTCTAAAGGATGATCAGCTTCTCTCTGCCTATCGTATCCTATTCTTTTTGTATTGTGGAAGAATTTTTGAGTTTTAAACCTTGTGGCACCTCTATGTTACTTAGGATTCTCTGTGGGTGTGTGTTTCCCAAAATGTAGGCTTCATAGGCTCACTTCCATTCACTCACCAGCTTTTCATGTACGCATTTGATAGTTCCTTAACACAGTTTAGATGTTGAAGATGGTCACACCTTACATTTGGTTGTGAGACAGCCTATTCCACTATCACCTGAAGGGTTACCAGATCATCAAGGTTGATCTTAATACTATTAGTACTCTACAATTCTATGTGTTGTGTGTTAACATGTTTTAGATATGGACACATTGTTTGCAAACTACCTGATAGTTTGGGTTCATGGGCTGTTTCGAAAAATTGGTAGTCCAACATTAATGGCAAACCTTAATTCTCTTCTAGATATTTGATTCAACTATTAACATCATTGACATTGTTTTCATACTACCAACTGTGTGTAGGAACTGATCCAGCTTCAAGTTCAAGCCGTCATGCTGGCCCTGGTGTTGTCATTGAAACTTTCAGCATGCCTGTTCAAGGGGATGGATTTGCACCTCAAATCAATCGGGTGTGTCTCTAACTAAATAATTTGTATTTCTACATGGTGTAAATAAATTTCATGGTAACTGAAAAAAAAAAAAAAAAAAAAAATCATGGTGATGATTTCCTCCTTGTCTCTGTGTCTGAGCAGATAATCTCTGCTGTTCTCGGCTCTATAGGAATGCCAAATATTGCAGGTGGCAGTGAAGGGATTGAAGTCAGGGTAAATTTAAAATTTAAAATTTCTGAAGCTAATATCACTTAATGGATACTGTGTTTGTGCATATGTATATCATTTGTTATTATAAATTTATGTGTACTTTTATGCTTACATCTTTAATCTGTTATGGGGATGGTTGATATGCTGAAGGAACATGGGCCACAGAGGCCAGAAAGGACATTGGGTTTGGGTGGTTTGTTTGATTTCTCCCAATTTCAATCTGAACAAACTGCCGCAAGGGGTCCATCTGATAGATCAAATGGGACTTTTAGTCATTCAACATCATTTCCTTTGGGGGCCCTGCCACCTCTGGCAAGTTAAAAGTTTCCAATTTGTTTCATTAAGTTTTATTCTTCTTGCGTAGTTTGATCTTTAACTTAATGAATCTCTTTGAAAGCAATAGTATAAATATTCTGCTTTATCGGTGATCTTTGCAGGTAATTCCTGATTCTTTGACCACTTTAACCCAATATCTGAGTCATATGAGGCGTGAATTTGAGGCTATTGGTGAGTTTTCTATGTGCAAGAATTTTTATTAATATAAAGTTGTTACACAAATGGTGCTAGTTCGCTGAAATGGTTAAGTGTCAACTCATTTAACAACAGACAGAGATGCGGGAAGCAATCAAGCAGTTGCTACTCTTAGGGCTGAAGAAAGCTCCAATTCCTCATCAGGTTCAGGGATAAGGCAAGAGGGGCTCTCCACTCCTGCATCGTTGGCAGAAATCATGCGTTCTACTCGACAATTACTTGCTGAACAAGTTGGAGAATCCTTACTTGTGCGTTCTTATGTGCCATTGTAATTTTTCGCTATATTATTGCAAGTATATATATTTGTGTTCCAAGTTGACAACTTGTGGTTGGAAGCTTGATTTTTCATTAGCTGTCACAAATGAGCAGTTTTATTGTTTAAAGCAGAAGAATCTAGTTACTGCGATTCTATATTAGCTGCAAGCTTTCAGCTGTTTGATTTATCATGTTAAACAAAAAGACATTGCGATTTTCATGTTACATCTTGGCAGCAATTTGCAAGTCAACTGGAGAATCAAGTGAATGTGACTGATTCTGCAGCACGGTTGAGCGCCCAAGCTAGTGCATCGAGAACTGGAGCTTTATTTCATAACCTAGGTGCCTTTTTACTTGAACTTGGTCGTACAACCATGACATTGCAAATGGGTCAAGCACCGGTAGTGTTTCCTGGAATTGCACTTTCCTTGTCATGTCATTCTGTCCATTTAGATCTCAGCTGACTTCTAAACTTTTCTCTGGGTCATCTTATGCAGTCTGACGCGGTGGTTAGTGCTGGACCTGCAGTTTTCATATCCCCTACTGGCCCTAATCCCATTATGGTTCAGGTAATTTTCTAAACGCTTAATTAACACCTCGTTGAAAATAGTTTAATTTATACTGACTGAAACTGAATCATATTTGGCCAGCCTCTTCCCTTCCAATCTGGAACGAACTTTGGTGCCATCCCCATGGGAGCCATGCAGCCTGGTTCTGGTCTTGTTAGTGGACTCGGTACTGGTTTTCATCCAAGGCGTATTGATATACAAATACGAAGAGGTGCCTTTTATTATTTATTCCCAGGCTATTTCCGTCCATGTTTGGTTTACATTTGTTTAATGCTTAAGTAGAAGTTAACTTTAAGAATTATTCATTGTATCCATAAGGTTCGTCGGCAACCACACCCGATGCCACTCGAGATGAACATGGGGAGACTCAGCAGCCTTCAGGGCAAAGAAACCCAGTAACAAGTTCTGGCAGTGAAAATCCTACTAATCAAGCCACTTCAAGGGTCTCAGGTGGTTCAGCTTTTGCCGGGGATCCGGCTGTAAGGATAATGCCAATCAGGACCATGGTTGCAGCAGTCCCTGCTTCCCTCAGTCGCCAACCATCAGATTCTTCTGGTATTTCGGGAGGGTTATACCATCCACTGCTTGGAAGGTTTCAACATGTAGCTTCTGGGAATGTGAATAGTGAACGAGGAACTCCAGCGTCCAGAGATCGTCACCCTGCCAATCTCCATACTGATCATCAGTCTTCTGAATCTGCAGCAGAACAGCAAAATGCTGCAGATCCTGCAAGAGATGGTAATATACTCTCTGGCTGTGCCAGGAGAGGACAATTTGTTTTCTAGCACCATCAGTGAATATGGTGGTGCTAGAATTTTCTCAGATATTTTGTTCTTTATATTTTAGATACTGCATGTCTCTTAATTTGTTATACTATGTAATTTGTGAAGTAGCAAGAAAAAGGTTGGTTCAACAAAAATAACACAGCTCGTCCAAGGTCTTATGCACAAGAATTGATTTAGGCAGTAGCTCATCAAAGGACCTGATTTGAGTTGTTCATCTCTTCTAATTAGTTAACCCTTGTGGTTAAGTTGCTATAATTGGTTGAGTGTATTCATTAGTGGCTTTTTCCTGCAGGATCAGCTCCCAATGTAAGACGACCATCTATCTCACGAAGTGTCAGTATCAATATTTTATCAGCTGGTGGAACCCCAAACAGCCAAGAATCTGAGAGACAGGTCCCAGGTGGTATATTACAGTTTATAAGGACCCTCTTTCCGAATGGTGAAATTCATGTAGAAGACGGCAGTGCCGAGGGAGTGACTGCAGGTTCTGTACCAGATCAGCCAAGGCCATCTAGTGGTGGTGTGGCTGCACCGGAAGCAGAACCAAGGGCCAGCGATGAAGGAATATTTTTGTCTAATTTGCTTCATGAAATCATGCCATTCATATCTCAGGCCACAGGGGGAGAGCCAGGAAATTCTTCCGAGCACAGAATGGCCCAAGATTCTCCCACCAGGGTACGTATTCTACAGCAGTTATCATTTTCATGGCATTTTACGCCAACATTCAGTGCCCTTGTTCTCGTGAATGGCCAAACAAAGCATACCTGCACATTGCACATTAAATTGTAGAAAATCTTGATGTTTCGCTGAAACAAAATGTTACCGATGAATTAAAAAAGTGTTAATGAACATAAAGATGATTATGTGTTTTGCAGGCTGAGACCTCCGATGTTGGGTCATCCCGTCGGCGGAGTGATTCTGAAGAATCCGAACCAAATCTTCCTACTTCAAAACGCCAAAAGGTGACAACGATGTACATGAAAATCTAAATCAGTTTTATTTTCATTCTTGTACTCCTATGTTGTTTGATTTTTGTGATGTTTACAAGTAGTGTGGCTTTTCTTCGATGCAGAAGGAGTAGTCATGATCGGATGGTTCGAGCAACGGTACTCATTGTCGTGAAAAAGTTATCGGGTTTTTTTAGCACAATCTTTGTTTTTTCAACACAGATTGCTTCTTGTTTTTCACTTCATGCGAGATGGTGTAAAATTTCTTTCGATTTGTGGAGATACTATCGAGACATTGTTTAGCGGATATAATATCATAGTGTTACATAACTTAAATATCAGGAAACCGAATTCCGTCCTTGCTAATTAACACCTAGTTTTCCATGGATTATTTGATCCTTAGAAGGCAGATATATACTTTGGTTAGGAATTCTCCCGCAAGTAGTGAATTGCCCAACTGAATATTCCTCTTCAAGCCGTACGTCTCAAGTTCAAACCTTTACCTTCGTGTAGCTTAGAGTAGTAATATGCTCGTAATTAAAAAATCTTAGATAAGCAAAATAAGGTGTATAATAAACACTAGTCAAACGAAAACGAAGGCTCGCAGAGTCGGAGTCGGCCCAAAATATCTCGGCCCAAAACACCCGGCCTAAACTTACCCAAATCGCGCCTTTATGAGTTATGTCAGTACAACACGCGGGCGGCGCGCAAACAAGAGGGCTAGGGTTTTGTGGAACGTTGAATCGCCTCCTCCACTATCACCTGGACTCCTCTCGGGCTTTCAATCATGGCGGAACAGGTCGGTTCTTTTCTTCTATCCCTGCTAGTTGTTATTGTATCCAAAATGGCGTCGTTTCGATGTTTATAGCAGTCGTTTTATTTGATTTTTTTTGACATTTTTGGTTGCAGACTGAGAAGGCGTTTCTGAAGCAGCCCAAAGTGTTCATCAGGTAACTGGTTTGGTTAATCATTTTTTTTTTTTTTTTTTTTTTTTTTGTTATGATTAAGATTTGGTTGTTCTAAATTTGTTTTGCTTAATTATGCATTTACGTTTGGGTCCTATTTTATAATTTTTATTTATTTATGTTTTGCTGTAATCGAATTAATTAATCAGCTCTAAGAAATCTGGGAAGGGGAAGAGACCCGGAAAGGGCGGTAACCGGTTCTGGAAGAGCGTTGGGCTCGGTTTCAAGACCCCCAGGGATGCCATTGAAGGTCCTCTCTATCTTTACTTGTGTATCGTTTATGTATAGTAGGTTAAGTTATGCCGTGAAATGAAATCGAAGCGTTTGGTAGATGATTGTTTAGCTGTAATTTTGTATGCTGATTGATTAAAAAGTGGTATTTGAGTAATGTTGTATTATCATTCTTATAGTGATTTGCATTGTTAAAGTCTTTATGGTATGTCACTATGTCGTTCATTAGCGTATACTACTACCTTTCAATTAGGAGAATTAAGCAGATGAGAGACTATAGCGAGTGTTATTCCGTGAAATAACTTGAAGTTTTGAATCAATCACTTGAAATGCTTGTTTTTTGGGATTTCCAAAGATCGGGTCCTAGTTTCGCTCCAAATTGAGCTTTAGTTTTCCTGTTTATTTTTTGTGTCAGCATTGAGCAATTGGAGTGTAGTATTTTGCTGATACGGTTGCGATATCTCATTTTTTTTGTTTCTTACAGGGACTTACATTGATAAGAAATGCCCGTTCACTGGAAATGTTTCAATCAGGGGCCGCATCTTAGCTGGAACTTGCCATAGTGCTAAGATGAATAAAACAATCATTGTTCGAAGAAATTATCTACATTATATCAAAAAGTATCAAAGGTATGATGTTTGCATTCTTTTTTTCTTTTCCTTCAATATCTGTTTGTCATTTTGGAAAATTAAAAGGTACCATCCTCTATGCTTTCGTTCTGAAATTTTGTTTTCTTGTCGCTTGCTTAAGATATGAGAAACGACATTCCAACATACCCGCCCACGTATCTCCATGCTTCCGTGTGAAGGAAGGAGATCACGTTACCATCGGCCAGTGCAGGTGATTTACCTTAGAAGCTCCTTTTTAGTTTCATTTTATGAATATAGTCTGGCTACCTGTGCTCATTTTCGATTTTCGTTTTGTACTTCACCAATGTTCAGGCCATTGTCCAAGACTAAGAGGTTCAACGTCTTGAAGGTGACACCTGCCGGATCTTCCGGCACTGGCAAGAAGGCTTTTGCTGGAATTTGAATTTTTTTTTTTTTAGGAACTTCGAGTTGCATTATAGGCCGGCGCTGTAGGCATTTTGGGTATTGCTCAAGATGATTGTGTTAGAGAATTGAGGAGATATAGTGACTTCCCCGTTATTTAACTCCAGTTTTTGGTTTACTGGTTAAGTTTTGTTGTTTTCATGATCTTCATGGTACCGAAAATAGGATCACTTTCCATTTTGTTTCAATTATAGTGCGTATGCTCTGAGCTGAAATGAATAGTTCCTTGTGTGTCACCGCCGCAGATGGACGGCCGGCCGGTACCGCTTCCAGGCTGACTGATTTTATATAGTCTAGTAGGGTGCGGTGGGTACGTAACAAAGTGGATGTGTTTAGTAGCGGCCCAAATTCAGAGTACAAGGTTGATTTTCACACGTTTTCTTTTACACTTTTATCATTGTTATTCTCCTTTGATTTATTCAATTTGTAACGTGTTTAGTTATTAGGAATCAAGTAAGGAATCGAGGAATGAAAGAAGTTAGGAATATGAGAAGTAACAAATGAGAATCGGATAAACTAAACCGTAGGTTATCTCATTCTTTGTTTGAAGGTGAGATCGGTATTTTTATTTATTTTTTGTGTTAGTAAACATCAGGGAAGTCAAGACTCTGAATGATTGTCTTTCCTCGTATACCCATTGTTGATAAGTAAATACATTATCAAAGGTTTAAAAAAAGCAAAACTAATGAAAATGATTTGAAAACTTTGAGTTTTAACAATAAGAACAAAATAAAAGGTAAAGTGAATGGTATTAGGATTGATTTTTTAGTGTAAAAATATGATTTTTCGTTAAAAGAAACAGTACCGAGAGCTTTTCGTTAAAGTTCATTTTAAAAAAAACGTTGAGTGCACATGGGAAAATGAGTGTTTGAAATATCTATCCATCGCATATCTATTGTCTAGTTGGCATAATAGGACAATCCCTACGTATTTTAAGTGGGAGCTTTTTTGCTCACCATCATTTAGTGTGGTGTATGCTTACCATCCTATTTATTACGGTTAGATGAGTTTGAATTTCGAAATTCGTGTAGTGGATAAGCACAAATCTCAAATTTCAAACTCATCTAATGATGATAAATTAAATGGTGAGCATACCCTATACTAAATGGTGGTGGGCAAAAATGCACTGATTTTAAGTTTCTCCTATGAAATCGTAGAGTGAACAATATTATGCCACGTCAGGCTCCTACCGACCGCGTATTAGTCTCCCTCCCTTGTGTTGGAAGTTAAGTAAGCAGCGGACTAGGAAGATTCCTTCTGTGTTTAATAAGCTAATTACCCACTATTAACAATTAAATATTCCAGAAAAGAGGAAGAAATAGCTCCTCCTTTCTCCTTTTCCTTACTTTGAATTTTTTGTCCCACGTAAAAGGAGAAAGCCTGAAAGTGCTTTTGAACCACGTGCAAGTGAATTCGGTAAAGGTTGAGTAAATGTCAAAAAAATATGGTGTTGGTGGACAACTTGTAGAGTAGTGGATGGTATTGAAGCAAGCAACCCTTCGTAGAGGCAAAAGAAAAAGCATGAAAGACTTCTAAGATGATACTGTTGCGTTATCTCAAGTTAATGTTTATGTGAAAATGTTAAAACGTATCATATTGTAAGAACTTGTAAATATCCCAACTGCGTGGTTCTCAATGTAAGTAAATTTCTAACTATCTTTCTATTGTTTTAAATATAAATGAGATTATTTTGTTCTCTCTGTCTATTCTCGTGACGAGGAATATAGAGAAAACCTATATATCTCGATTACATTCAAGAATCCAATGTCATTGTCTTGCATTATCATTTTCTCAACTAACATGTCCTTTAGTTTCGCCTTCAAACTTTTTGGGGGCAATTATTGTCAAATTAAATTAGACAAACTTCCTCATGTAACTTGTCTTTCAACTTATTAGGCTTTGGACGAATCTTATGGATTTGAAGGTTGTGGGGGCAATAGAATTCCACCCATCATATTCCGAGGCTTGATGAACAAGCAAAGAAAAAATTAGTGAAAAAATAAAATAATTTTGGGTTAAGTATTATGTGTTAACTTAATCGAACCAACTAATCTTGTCTTTTGTGTTATGGAAAGTCATGCAATGAACCAAAACCCAGCATGTGTAGTTGCTTGTATGTTGGAAGATTATCCCAAATCCCATCCTTGTAGATTTTTTCTTCCATTTTTGGCCAAACATTCTTCTATTTTTGACCTTTTTTAGTTTAGTCACTCCGTACTAAGTTTAGTAGTATTTTTTTATAATTGTAAGTGACCGGTCTTAGTTATGATTTTCGTAAATGAACAAGTTAAGTTACTGAATCCCATAGCAATGCATGACATAACATAATTCTTTGTGAATTTTTTTATATTTATTGAGTGCATTTTCACTCATCTTTTAAAGTGAGGGTGATGCTTATTTTTCATTGATTGTCGTTAAATTAGTTTAAATTTCAAAATCTAACGGTAATCAACAATGAGTGAGTGAAACAAGTTTCAATCATATTTACTTCTTTTTTATAAATGCATTTGGTCATTGCACTCAAAATAGTATATTCCCACATATGGCCAACGCATCTAATAATATATTGTAAAAAAGGACGATTAAGACTGATAATTTGGCTAATTGTGGTTAAGACCAAACTATTGAATTAATTAGTAATTAGTGGTTAAGGCATTTTTAAATGGAACTTTTTTTGTTTCTTTAGTTGTGGCATTCATTTAATCATTTTAGTCAAATGGCAATTTAGATATAACTAAAAACAAAACGAAGGCAACTTTTAGATCTTTTCGAGGACATTAATGCATGACGTACAAACTTTAACAGTTAAATGTGCACGGAAGAATTTTAAGAAATTAATTTAACAAAGCATATATGAGCTAATTAAAAATAACTTGTACTATTTAACATTGTATAGTAAAATGGGCAAAACGTCTATTATTATTGTAAATATTAATTTTAAAGGATAAATAATTCCATTTAACTCCAAATCTTGATAGATTTTGGAGGTCATTTGTGAATATTTTAATTTCGTATATATCCGATTATTTGTCAAAGAAAATAAACATAAAACATTTGAATATTGAAAGTGGGAAAAAAATTAAAATAATATCATAAGAACCCAACAAACTCGTTTCCAGCCACGCTTTCGCATAAAAGTCTGAATTCCTCTCTCTGTCTCTCTGTCTCTCTCTCTATCTCTGTCAGAGACTACGACAACTACTACTACAATAACCAGAGGCCCCTACGACAACTACTACTACAATAACCAGAGGCCCCTACGACAACTACTAGTACAATAACCAGAGGCCCCAATTTCCCACTCACTCACGTTCTCTCAGAATCTTCTCACCGGAGTCACCCACAAATCTTATATTTTTCTTCCCTCTCCGTTTCTTACTACTTTCCGATTCCCTCCGCAACTCCGCAGCACCGCCATTAACGTCTTCATCAGAAGAAGCATGTGCCTGATAGACGCAGAACAGCTCGGTCAAGAAATGGGCAACAGGGAGAATAACAAGAACATCGATTCCAACGACAATGACAACGAGCAGTGGTCTCTGCAAGTCGACCGGAAGGAGGAGAATTCGGACCGGGAAACTCCTGCTGTGGTGAGCTCAAGTACCCAGAAAAACATGCTCAATTCGTTTCAAGTAAAAATTCTTGTCCTTTGACTGCTTAAATATGTTGGGTTTGTCTCAATTTTGAAACTTTTTAGGTCCCAAATTGAGTCCGGTCTTTTGAAAACCCTGTTGAATTCATTTCAAAGTTAAACTTCTGGGCCTTTGACTGCTTGGCTTTGTTGGGTTTGTCTCAGTTCTGAAGCGTTTTAGGAGGTTAAAATTGAATTCTGGGTCTTTGTTTTCTTATGGGATTGATGATTGGAAATAACTTTTACCCTTGATTATTTACTTTAGCTTTTGGTTAATTTTTATATTCATGTACTGTTCAAATAATTTTTCTGTAGTAATTAGTTTGTACAGCTGCATCCTACAGGAAAGTTTTCTGCTTGAACCCTTGAGCCATCCTATTCTCTTCAGCTGTGATGGAAGTTGTTTTTCCATATTAAAACCAACCCTATTTGGTAAATTTCACTTCTGAGTCTCGCTTTCATTGATCGTGAGGCGATTCGTGTACAAAAGTTATGTATGATTATGATTAAAGCTATTCCTTTCAAAGATTTCTTGGACTGTGGAATAGGGAGGGAATTGATGCTTGTTATGTATTGACTTTGCTTTAGTAGCTTTTCATATGAATCATATTCCATCCTTTCGGTGGAATCCGTTGGCGTTGATGTTTAGGTGCTATGTAAACTTTTGTGCATTAATTTTGTGGTTGGAAAACATTTTTTCGTTGAAACTGTGCATATGATGCTTGGATGAAACTTCTCCTTACTTTCTTGAATATGAATTTCGAAACTTTGTTTCCTTGATCTTTCTACTTGCATTCCTTCACATGCTGATTCGAGTTCCTTCATGTTGGCTGCCTATTAGCTTGAAAGCATAGGTGAGGATACAGTGGTTGCAGACAGAAAGCAAAGCCTGTTCAACTTTGTTCCTGCCCTCAGGTCAGGAGAGTGGTCTGATATTGGGGGTCGAACCCATATGGAGGATACTCATTTATGCATTGGTGACTTAGCTAAGAAGTTTGGTTATAATCTACTCAGTGAGGAAGCTATCTCTTTCTATGGTGTAAGTTTTTCTCGCCCTCTTCTGTTTACGACGATTCAAACCATCCCAATGAAAGCTCATAACGGTTCAGACTTCTGTTTTTTCACCAATCTTAATGATGTAAATGGAAATTTGAATAAACAGGTATTTGATGGTCACGGAGGAAAGGATGCAGCACACTTTGTTCGTGACAATTTACCAAGAGTCATTGTTGAGGATGCTGACTTTCCTTTAGAACTTGAAAAGGTGATAACAAGGTCATTTATGGAGACAGATGCTGCGTTTGCAAACAAGTGTTCTCGTGAGGCTTCCCTTGCTTCCGGCACAACAGCACTCACTGCAATGATATTTGGGAGGTAAGGAACTCGTTCTTGTGGTGTAGGTTGGTTTTTATTTATAATCACGGTGTTGAATTACAAGTAGTGTGTTGAATAATCTTTCACTACGATTCTTGGCCATCAGGTTAATGAGTAAGAGAAAAAACTTTATAGGCCCGTTCATTCGGTGTTACGCGGAAAAATGAACTGTGTCTGTTTAATGAGAAAAAATATAAGTAAAAATAGTATCCATGCCCTATACCTCCCTGCTCGAGTTCCAGTATTAACCTGTTTCACCGTGAAATTATTATTTTTAACAGGTCTTTGCTTGTGGCAAATGCCGGAGATTGCCGGGCTGTATTATCACGATGTGGAGTGGCTATAGAAATGTCGAAGGACCATAGGCCCTGTTGCACAAAAGAAAGAATGCGTATTGAGTCCTTGGGTGGATATATTGATGATGGGTATCTAAATGGTCAGTTAGGTGTAACCCGTGCATTAGGTAATTGGCATCTTGAAGGAATGAAGGATGCGGGTGAAAGGGGCGGACCCTTGAGCGCTAAACCAGAACTTAAACTGATGACACTGAGCAAAGACGATGAGTTTTTGATCATTGGCACTGATGGGATATGGGAGATGTTCACCAGCCAAAACGCTGTTGATTTCGCTCGAAGGAGACTGCAAGAGCACAATGATGTGAAGTTGTGCTGCAAGCAAATAGTAGAAGAGGCAATAAAGCGGGGAGCAACAGACAATTTGACGCTTGTTATGGTGAGTTTCCACTTGGAGCCACCCCCACATGTGCTGGTAGAGAGACCTAGATTCAGACGAAGCATTTCTGCCGAGGGACTTCAGAATCTCAGATTCTTCTTAGATGGATAGAATTACTCTATTATCTGTCAATAATTCCCTGATGGGCAACCGGTCAGCAATAATACAGCCAATGGACCGGAGTTTGCCTCGTGTAAATGCATTCATCCAGAAACGGACTGCCAATTCGCTTCCCTTTATGTCCGGTGCACCAATCTGTTCCAGAGATGAAGGATGCAGAAGATGTTCGTATTATCAAGTTTTGGAATAAATACTTGTACCGTATTGGCAGACAAAAGAATTAGAAAGCTTCGCGTTGTATATCTGAGGTAATCAGGCTGGTCGGATAGACGGGGAGATTGTCCGTTATTGTACCTTAGATGATTAAGGCATGTGCACATAATTCTTATTCTGCAAAATTTGTAATCCTTATTATTGGTATACGAAGGAAAGTATGTAATTATATACTTTAAAAGAAAAGTTCGTAACATTCTTCAAACCTAGTATGCAGACCTTTCATATGTCGTTCGCTTTCTCACAATTCCTGCTTGCATTTTTGCTTGGACGACCAGACCTTTTTGTAGCAGCCTCTGAAAACAACTCGGCCATGGAGTCGAAAAACTCAACCATGGAGCTGAAAACTTTAGAAGGCCGCATCTGAAATCCGTTCACAGCGATTACGCGTCTTCTTCTCGATCCGTATCTGTTTCTTTCGGTCTGTTTCTTGCACAAAATCCTCCTCCCGAGTCTTCTGGCAAGCTTGTCAACCTCCCTCTTTTGCTCCCTCAGGGCCCGGACATCTTTCGCGAAGCTTTTCAAGGCGCAAGTCACTGCTTGATATGGCAGCTTATCTAGGCCAGCTGAACATGTCGACAGATTGCAAGCGAGGCAGATTGCTTCTGAGCCATGTCGGTCTCTAACATCCACGAAACATGCAAACCAGAATCATACGACCGCCCGGAAGTAGTCTTCGACATCTTTCAATGCTTCCAACAGTTCTCTCTCTTCTCTGTCCCCTTGTTTTACATTCGGACAGTTACTCTCAATCTCCACCCTTTTCATTAACTTATCTTTACCGTCATCACAGGGAGATTCCGATTTCTCTCACCTCACCATCCAAGCAATCGGAACCTCCCTGTGGTTGACGGCACTGTTTGATCCCAATATCGCGCTATAATCTAAATTTTTCTGCAGCTGAATTCCTCCATCTACATTCGAAGAGCACGTCAAATCTAGACCAAATTGAAGAATTTACAATCAATAAGTTGTGTTCTGACTAATGAATGTAGTACAAAAGAATGAGATACAAAAAAAACGTACACGGAAATGGATCTGCCTAAAATCTCAGTCATTGACTGCCTTCTATGCCGTTATACAAATACCATTTTCCCTCATTCAATTTCCCTTTAATCTCGGTTCTCGCAATCCGAATCAAAAACAAAGTTGCACAGAAAATAGCAAGAATTAGCATAACAAACACGTTGTTCCACCCCTTCGTGGAGATATACCCCGCCAAAAGCGGGCCAAGAGCTGCCCCAACCGAACCTGTTCCGTCTATGATTGCCGTTACAGTAGCTAATGCTCTGGAATTTCCTTTGATCGTGGTTTGCGTACCAAGATCAGCTGCAACGGCTGTTGTGATGAGTGAGTACGGGCCATTCACCAGCAATCCAGAAAGAAACATCAAGACAATGTTGGCAACCATCGATAGGCTGCCATAAAGCCGGTAGAGAACAAGGGCGGGAATGGAAAGTAACAAAAATGCGATTGAGGTTACAGCTCGAGCTTCTATCATATCAGATATTAATCCTGCTAAAATTCCGCCAAGGACACCTCCAACATCGAATATGGCTGAAAGGTTCCCGGCAGTTTTGTGTGACAAATGCACGCCGGCAACAGCTGCATGGTGTAAAGAAACTCATAATGAAAACAAGAATAACGAAGGTGGTCGCTTAAAACTAAAGCATGAAACCCTACAATAATCCCAACCCGATCCCAAGAATTCAATTGCAAAATCATGTACACAAATCTAACTGGAGAAGGTACCTGTGTGCCTTATGTAAAAGGGCAACCAGTACAGAAAAGTGTAAGACACAAGCTTCGAAAAGAAGAGGCAGAAAGCAAATGGCGCCACACCCGGTAACCTCCATGCCTCCAGAAACCCAATTGCAGCCAAAGAACCTGTGTCTGCATCGGCATCGGCATCTGCATGCTCTGTTCCAAGAAGCCCTGCTTCCTCTGATTCTACTTTCCCCTCCAAATTCTTCACGCCATTAATTTCCACATTCATCTGAATCTCCTTCACTGGAGACTCAAACCCCAAGTCTTCTGGACACACGGGGAGAAACAGAAACACCACAATCCCAACCAAAATCACCAAGACCCCGGGCACCACAAAGGACCAACCCCATCCGAATTCCAAAACCCCTGATGCCACAACCGACCCAATGATGTTTCCAACCGAGGTATGTGAGCTCCAGACCCCCATGATCAACCCCCTCTTCCCCTTCTCAAACCAGTTTCCCACAATAGCCACCACACAAGGCCACCCAATCGACTGAACCAATCCACAAAGAACTTGAACCACCATAAAGTACCCCAATACATGAACATCAAACCAATATCCTAACCCGAAAAATATTGTTAAAATGCCACTACACATCATCCCAAATACAAGAAACAGCCTCAAATCAATCCGATCACCGACATGCCCTGCAAAGTACATTCCGATCGAATACGCGGAAAGAAACGCAAGATCAAGCTCTCCTAGCCGGTGGGTGCCCCGGGGACCATCAAAGGGAGCCCACCCCGTGTCGACGGAGCTCGAATTGGCCTGAAATGTGGGCCCAAGCACGCTCTTGACAATGCTTGGGGGCTTTCTGGAGGCATGGAAGGAAGCATAGGCGAGGAAGGTGATGGTTAGGACTGAAATTTGGTGGAAAGCTAGGGTTTTGTGTGGGGGTTTGAGATTTGGAAAAAAATTGAGAGCTGGAGCTAGGGTTAGGGTTTTGGATTGCATTTTTGTATTTGATCCCAATATACTGCAATTCTCATACACAAAAATTCTATACAGAAATGCTCAGATTATACAGTGAATGTAAGTACAGAGAAAAATGGTGGGTCCATAAAGATTGAATCTTTAATTGCACAGAGAATTTACTGACTGCAAAGGATTGAAAAATGTACAAAACCCTAACTTTTACCTGATTTTTCCGATCAAATTCTGATTGTTGCAGAGGGGAAAAGGGGGACGAGGCTAGGGTTAGGGTTCTTGGATTTGCCTTTGTATGATCCGATATCGATCGAAAATGTATGAAAATATCTGTATAGCAATGCATGAAAAGAAAAATAATATGGATTCAGATTTGTAGTGAAATTTGGAGGAGGAAGACCTGAAATTCAACGGTTGGGGCTTTCCTGGTAATGTCATTTCTCAGAAAACCCTCTGTTTACCTAATTAATTATTAATTTGGAAATAAAAAAACAAAATATATGGAAAAGAAACAAGGAAAATTCTCTCTCGCCCTTCCACCTCTGGATCAATTAAAATTTCTTATAAGAAAACGAATACGGAAAATCATGGAAATGGAAGAACTTGATGACGAGGGTCAGTACTCGAAGCTAATCACAGACTGTTATACATAAATGTTAAAACACGTAATAACGCATAATTAGCTTAAAATGTTGGTGTAACCAAGTTTCTCTCGCCTAAAAAAAGGTTAACACATGTATCAATTAGAGAGAGAACAATAATTTAGAAATTCTCACATCACCGTATCTATGCATTGATGATCGCATCGATTTTTCTATGAAGTTTGAAGGATTTGACGAATATCGGGTACAACGGTCACAAGAGTACTTGGACGTCCAAAAGTTACAACAGGCAGATTTACTCTTGCATTCAAAATTGTAACTCGTAAGCTCAACACTACAAATACTTCTACTGGTTTTCATCGTACTAAAATCGCGTAGTCTCGTTCCTTAACTTTGGCAATGTGGACACCGTATTGTGAAGCCGCTACGATCATATCATTTGGAGATGAAGATCAGCTGCCTGCTGAGCCAGCTCCACCATCATAGCCTCGTCGAAGAATTTGTTAATGCTCACATCCTCGCTCATTCCCTGGAAAATTGAACAAAAGAAAACTCAGCCATATAACGAGGCAGCAGTGCATGGTTTGGGAAAATTATGTTTTCTAGAGGTACCAAAAGTGGAAGAGAGAGAAAGGATTGAATGTTTTACCTTTCTACGTCTTGTCTTGACCATAAACTCACGGGCCAGATGCTGAATCGGGGCAGGTTCAAGGGGTCGCAGAACGATGCTCTTATCAAGTGGATCCCCAGGAACTATAGCCCAGTGATCGAACACTGAGAGGCAGAAAGCCTGTCCTTGGGTATGGTACCTCAAGTCAGTTTCAAAGCCAAAAGATTCAATCACTGGTAAGAACGCCTGAAATTCCATGGATGAGAAAAATAAATGAAATCAATATTATGGCTGAACATTCTTCAATCTCATGATAAAATCCAAGACCAGTATAATGGAATTAAGACTCGACAAAAATAAAGTTGATCCTACAAACCTTGACGATGTAAGCAGGGGTCCCAGGTTGAGGAACATCAGCTGTAACATGTCCACGCCTGCGAGATAGAACAGTGTAGATTGCAGAAATACAGTCGATGGGTGTTTGTATCTGAAACAACAGCATAAAAAATTAATCAGAAAATCAAAGTGCGGCGCCCCTCGCTGAAGTGAGGGGATTCATACATTAAGCAATCTAAATTCCTGAGGACTTGAATACAACCCTTTTTGAAGATCAATATCATTATGATGTCAGTGAAGAAGCAAGGATTTACCTCCACATAATATACTGGTTCCATAAGCCGCGGTGTTGCCATCAGGAAAGATGAATAGGCCACACGTCGGGATGTAGGAATGATCTGGCCAGATCCACGATGCAATGGCTCTTGGGCAATCCTTGCATCCACAATTTTGAACTTTACATTTCTGATTGGTTCATCACAAAGGGGTCCTTCTCGAGCACCCCACTGAAACCTGTGCCATAACACATAGTGAGCAATAAATTGAAACAACAATATAGGGGAAAAGAACAAGAATTCTAGTAAAATACCCTTGAACAATCGAATCCTTCACAGCATTTAGCAAGCTTTTGTCAACTTCAGTGGAAAGTGTGTCATCTAATAGAATGTTAGGTCCCTGCAAATATACCCTTTTGTCAAACAAAATCATACCAGGCCTGGAACGTATAAGTAGAATTTGAAGAAACGAAGAGGGAGGGAGAGATGAATAAAAGAAAGTTATGTCACAAGGTGATTTGCTACCCGCCTGTTGGGGGCGGGGCTATATAAAGCTATGTTTATACTCTAACCATTAAGATTAAAACAGAACCAAGGACCGCAAAAGAACTTCATAAACAAAATAACGTGTTGCCTATAACAGGTGCATTACCTGCTTATCAGGGCCAAATGCCCATATGGACCGTGCAGCAAGAACATCCCACTCATATCTAGTCTGGAAAAAATTGCCTATATCCTTCCGAGACCAATCAATGCTTACAACACCATTCTCAATGTCCTCAGCAAGTCCTCTCTCCAATGGCTCTGCAATCTACAAAAGGACAAAGGTTTTTAGAGATTATAATTTAAAAACTGAATCACATAAAATTTCTGAAAATTAGGTTGCTTCTTACCATAGTTATTTTATTCTTCTTATTGGGTGTTTCAGCAAAACATTTCATTGACGAAGACTCCACCACTGTTTCACAAAATGAAACAACAGGATCTGCAACCTACAAACAAAAGCATATCCAGAAGAAGATACAGTTTTTATATCCTGGTGGAAAAATATTACTATAAAAGAAAAAAAGTGAAGAGAGGATGAGAACTGGGAGCAAACAATTACCTTGACTTCTACTTCCGAATAAAGCTCTCTTAGGTCCTTCATTATTGAATCCAAGTAGAGTTCTCCTGTCCCTAATATTGTGTGCTCCCCGGACTCCTCAACTTTAGTGATTGCAAGAGGATAACTCTTGCTTATCTTTCTTAGTCCCTCCACCATCTTCGGCAGCTCACTTGGATTTAGTGGCTCAGTTGCTGTTTTCACAACTGGCAGAGTATTGAACTGAAGAGGACGGAAGATGTACACATCCTCGTCATAATATTCATTACATAGGGTGGCAGTTTTCATAATAGAAGCATCCACACCTTCAATAAGAACCCAAGTACCAGGAGGAGCCTCGGCTATTGGTATCCTGTCTCTAGCTTGATACAACCATAACTTTGTCACCTCTTTGACTGTCATGTCCTCCTCGTCCTCTGGTGAATAGCCTTCTCCCAGTACCCGTACAGTCTGCCCCGTCTGAATCTTCCCACTATAAACCCTACCAAATGCATCAAACACACTACAGTCGGACTTGGGATACAATTTTGTCACATTGACCATCAAAGGACCATCAGGATCACAATCTTTCATGGCCCTGTAAATCAAAGAGTCTTTTGGTCCAGTATATATATGGTCTACTTTCCTAGTTGCGGCACCTTTAGGGGAAGGAATATGTTGAACCAGCATATCAGTAAAGCCTGAGGCAGATCCAAAGACTGAGCTACAAGCCAACCTCAGCAGAGGTCTAACATTCAACTTGTAAGCTGCATTGCTGAGTGTGACACCAAATTCGGCAAGAGTTGCCTCCACACTCTTTTTATGTTCTCCAATCACCTGGCTATAAATCTTATACAGGGGTTCGAGCACAAATTGGACAAATGACCTTTCTCCTCCACTGGCAGGGGGTTTTCTCCTGAAACTCCTGTCGTCCTGATGATAGTACATATCTCCCCAGAGACGAGAAGCAAACTTATCTACGTCCGTATTATCGGCCCCGTGGAGTTTAAGATATAGCCTTGCAAACGATTGCAACGTGAATGACCATCCTGCAGTAGCACTTGCAAAGCAAACATTTCCTGCAACAGGGTCAATAGTTTGTACATTGCCAGCAGTCGAAGAGGCCGCAGTTATGTGGGTATTAATGACGTCCAAAGTATGCCTTATCTTGAAGTAAGCATCTCTTGGGGGCAATTTGAGTTCTGTTATCAATCTGTCAACCTTTGACATGAAAATTCATGTTGGTAAGAATAACAATATAGTTAATGGGTTCATACCATCACATAATGGGGGAAAAAAAAGAGAAATAAAGAAGCCCTGAAATAGGAGAAAATCGTACCTTGTTGATTACAACCACAATTGGTAGTCGCTCTTGGATTGCATGGCGTATAGCCCTCTCGGTATTTACCTGTTAATCAAAATTAGATAATCTTCTAAGCAAGCGGCATATCATACCCATTCAGACATTCTTCTACAGATAAAGCAATAATGTATGACAGCTATATCATGTTGATGAAGATCTTAAATTAATAAAAACAGAAAACTATAGTATAATAAAGGGCACAATATCATGTTGCATATTCATTATTCAATGAAACGAAAGATGAGTTGCTTACCATCATTCCTTCTGCAGCGTCCACAATCAAGACAGCACCGTCAGCAAGCCTGAGGGCTGCAGTCATTTCGTCAGAGAAATTGACATGACCAGGGGTATCCATGATGTTGCACAAATACGATTTAGACCTGCTATCCTCGAGTACAAGGGACATAGGAACTGCTTTAATGGATATCCTCCTCTCTTGCTCATCAATCCTTGTATCAGTGTACCTCATGTGCTTCTCACTATTTGAATCAAAAGTGGACATATGGTGAGTCTGCTCTACCAACATATCCATGAACACCGTCTTCCCATGCTGCAAATGCCCAACAAGTGCAACATTCCGAACCAGAGATGGGTTTGACATGAGTCCCAAAAGGAACTGATTTGACACGTAGGTGGAAGAATCCTTGACACCAACCTCAAACTTGACATTCCTAACAGGCTTAATAATGGGTTGTTCCAGAGGCTGTGCATCTTCATCCATAACCAATGTCTCAACATCTTCACCGTAGACCTCTTCAGCGGTTGGATAATACTTTTTGTCCTCAGCAAGGACAACCTGGTTATCCACATCGACATCATTGGCGGCAGTCAGCCACCCATTGGGACCAGTAGCTGCATCATCGCCGTCCGATGCAGCCCCATCCTCTTGCCTATCGGGTAGCTCCTCATCCTCGTCCTCTCTATCACTCTCTTGATCAGACTCAATTTCCGGGCCTATGTAGTTCCCGAACTCATCGTACAGACTGTCATCCATTCTACCAAATCTGCTATTTCAAAAAAAAATCTATTAGTTCACTGAACACTAATTAATCCACTTAAATCAAATGGATTTCGACTAAATTCGGTACAGGAACAAATTGGTCGTGTTAATTTTCTCCAAGTAACACAAAAATCAAATTTTCATTCAAATTTCGGAAATCTGGCAACAGGGTTTAAACATTAAATGCAATTTAACACTAATTAATCCACTGAAATTAAATGGGTTTCAACCACAATCCGAAGAGAAACAAATTGTTGGTGCTGTCGATTTTCTCTAAGATAAAGAATAATCAAATTTGTTTCCAGATTTCGGAAATCTTGCAACAGGGTTTAAATATAATTACACAAAAAGACATACATTCGTAAGTGAAAGATGCGAAGCAGAGAAAGGACCGTTACCTGAAAATCTTCTAGGGCAGAGCCGACAGTCGAAAGCACAGTTCGAAGAGAGAGAGGAGAGAGAGGGGTTTATGGAGGGGGCTTCTAGGTGGTGTGCGAATATGCGAAGGCGTAGGGGTTTCTGAGTCGCAAGCAAGTACTGTTCGGACTTCTTCGTTTCCTTTCTTCGCTACTGAGCCATGTAGAATGTAGTGGTGCTTTTGGAGACTAAATTTTGGGCCTTCTTGCTTTGGAGTTTATATTTAATTTGAGCTTTTATTGGGCTTAGGGTTTGGGTTTAAGAAAAATTTTGGTTAAATAAGAAAAAATGGCAAAATACTCTCGATTCTTGTCAAATCATTTTGATCCATTATTTATTAAATGAGAGGTATTTTTATCATTTTGGTCTTTTTTAATAGAGATTTCAAATGGAATGATCAAAATAATTGACGGTAGACAAACTCAGAAACCACTTCTATTGATTTTAAATTTCAAAGATCAAAATGAAGAATCATATCAATCTCATAAACCATTTCGCTAAAAAGCCTTAAATAAAAAAACATTACCAATCTTAATACTAATCTCACTTCAAAGATTATCTAAATGAAAAACAAATACTCGAACACAAATTAATCGAAGAGAAAAGCATTCTATATTCAAACATCAATTTTGCTTGTTTGTGTTCGATATGTAATACATTGACAAATTTATTCTACTTCCTAATATATAGCAAGCAAGAAGAATTTTTTTTAACAAAACAAAATAGAAAAGGCACCATTTCAACAACATGATGACAAACAGAAAGATGTTCATTCACAAACAAGCAAGATTAAGATGTCCAAGAAAAATCTTTGTGAACATCGAGCACATAAGCAATGCCAACTTTCTGATAATTGAGGACATATGTATATAATCTAACTTTTATAGCATCTTTATCTTTTGAATAATTAGTGATTGAAGACTACAATATATGTACATACAGAGAGCTTAAGGGGAGGGATCCCCATTTTTTGAAAAAAATGGGGATTAGGTGTGGGGCCCACTTCACATCTAATTTCAACGATCCGAACCGTCTATTTTGTTAGTCTCGATTCATAGATCATCCTTGCAAAATATTAGCTAAATTGGAAATGTTTAAGACATCTAATTGGGTTCAAGGAAATAAACGAATACTTTGTTATATAAGAAAATATGAAATTTGATATTGATAATTAAATAGGCAAATGGTTTCAGATTGAATTGAATTTTTGCAAGGATGATCTATGAATCAAGACTAACAAAATAGACAGTTCGGATCGTTGAAATTTGATGTAAAGTGGGCCCCACACCTAATCCCCATTTTTTTCAAAAAATGGGGATCCCTCCCCTTAAGCTCTTTGATATAATCTAACTTTCGCAGTACTTGTATCATTTGAACAGTGCCAATCTTTTTATAAGTATAAAATTATACAAGCCCTTTAAAGGGAGAGATCGTTTTTTTTTTGGTAAGAAATAGGGATTTGTTGTGGGATCTATTCAATATCAAACAGCAACGATCTGAGCCGTTTATTTTGTAAATCTAAATTCTCAGATCATTTATGCAAAAATTCTATTTCATCCAAAACTATTTGTCAATTTAGCGTCACGTGAAATTTCAATGTTCTTTTAAACATAGTGTTCGTCAATTTCTTTGAACTCAATTAAATGCCTCAAATATTTTCAAATTGATAATATTTTGCAAGGATAATCTATAAGATGCAACTTGAAAAATAGATGATTCGGATCGTTGAAGTTCAATGTGATGTTAGCCCCAAAACCAATCCTTTTTTTTTTTAATAAAAAATGAAAGTCCTTCCCTTGAAGACTATAAAAAATCTACTTTTTATAACCTCTGTTCTGGTAATGTATATATTTCCAAAACATTTTAAACTCCAGCAACATCACACAACCACGTTTGCTACTATTTCTTTGATATCCCATCTTACCATCTTTAAATTCCACCGATATATATAATAATTAGAGATCATTGGAAATAGATTAATTATCAAGAATGATAAAAGGTTTCTAAATAAAGCACTAGAGAAAAGAGCAATCATGCATATACTATAAATGGAAATATCATAATATGCAGCATATTCAACATAGTGACAGACACATGATCCTCCCCAGATCCTCTCCAGATGAGCTGGTCTGGTGGTGATCTTAATTCTTAAACATGATTAGTAAACTAATTAATTATAAAACATGAACAGCATATATATGTATATATATATATAAACTACTTCTTGTACACCAGAAGTTCTTGGCCGAGACCATTAGTTAGCACTTAGCAACGAGTCAGCGACCACCTGGTCCACCTCCACCTGGTCCACCTCCACCTCCACCTCCACCTGGTCCACCTCCACCTCCACCCCCGTGTCCGCCTTGATGCCCTGGTCCTCCCGGACCGCCGCCTGGCCCTCCAAAACCGCCGCCGGGACCGCCAAAACCGCCGCCTGGCCCTCCAAAACCGCCGCCTGGTCCTCCCAAACCGCCGCCTGGCCCTCCCAAACCGCCGCCTGGTCCCCCAAAGCCGCCGCCTGGTCCTCCGAAGCCGCCTCCTGGTCCTCCAAAGCCGCCGCCTGGTCCTCCAAAGCCGCCTCCGCCTCCCGGTCCTCCAAAGCCGCCTCCGCCTCCCGGTCCTCCAAAGCCGCCTCCTGGTCCTCCAAAGCCGCCGCCTTGTCCTCCCGGGCCTCCGCCGCCTGGCCCTCCTTGACCGCCGCCGCCTGGCCCTCCATGACCGCCGCCGCCTGGCCCTCCATGACCGCCGCCTGGTCCTCCCGGACCGCCGCCGCCTCCTCCCGGACCGTGCATCTTCTTGATCTTGTTAATTTGATGTAGTTACACAGAGACTTGTAATGCTTCGATATAACTAGCTACTCTCTTCTTTTTGATTTGGTGTGGCGAACTGCTGAATAAAGTAGTGGGGTTTTATAATGCAATCATGTCGGTGCAAAAACCAAAAGACCAACTTCCACTTACATTATCTTCAAATGCTAGCCAGTAATTAGTAGCTACTTTTCTTCGTTGTGAAGGTGCCGCATAAAAAAAAGATCTTTCAAATTATATGAATTTTTATCCATCTAAAAATGTATAGGATACAAGAAGATTATACGTAATCAACTATTCTTTTACTGGGAATAAAATAAGGCTCTGTTTGGTATCCTATTCGAAAATTTTCATCATTTTTCAAAATATTTCTTAAGAACATTTATTGAAAACAATTTTCTTTAAGACTCAAAAACTTGATTGGTATGTGATTTAAAAATTTTAAATTTTACGACTTAAACTAGACAAAGAGATCTAAAAAAAGGGGTCGCGGGAGAGAGAAAAATGAGAGAGGAGGAAAGAAAGTAAGAGATAATTGGAGGAAAGAGAAAGAAGATAGAGGATTGAGGAAGAGAAGTGAGAGAAAGAACCGAAATAATGAAGAAAGCAGATTAGAGGAGAGACGAAAAAATATTAAAAAAAAAGAGAGAATGAGGAGAGAGAAATAGAATTGGAGTGAGAGGAGAGAAAATAAATGAATGAGTTTAAGTTTAAAAACTTTAAAAACTCATTTTTTGTATTTTTAGATAATAAACTATATTTTTTAGTTTAGTTTTTTAAATAGTCATACCAAACAAGTTTTTAAGACCTAAAACTTGAAAATTATTTTTGAGTTTAAAAGGTTGAATTCAAGGAGATTATCAAAATACCCTAAGTTATTTTATAAGACTGGTAGTGGTAGACTGGTTGGTAGGAGCCAACCAAGATCCGTCAGCCCTTATCTACAAGTCGAGAAAGCCCTTATCTACAAGTCGAGAAAAAGACTTTCATGTCACCACCGGCTCGTACTTCAGAAGCTCGTTTTTGCAGCGATTAAATTACCCCTGACCTGCTGCATGTAGGGTTTTTAGTAATTAGCTGCAGTATTATATAGGGTTTTATTTGCTAATTGGTCTGCTTAGCAGGTTGTTTGTAGTTAGATTCGCATCGTACTTAAAATAAAAGGAGAGGAAATTTTGCAGTAAACCACACTGTGATCAGTTACTTCTGTAAGTACCAAATTAACTAATTAACTTAGAGGAAATTACACCCCCACAGAACCCATCTTATTATTTTATAGGGGCTTAATGATCTCTGTTCATTTATTTCATATGTTGTTGAGTGAAGTCCATAACGTAACCTATTCACAATTGCCATCCATCAAATTAAAAGTGTGTGCCATGTTATAAATCAACCCATGCTAGAGGTTTAGTGTTTGTGAGTAAGTTTTATGTGAAAGTGTATACATATCTTAGCCTCTTAGGGTATGTTTAATAAACATGTGTTGTAGGTCCAAAAAGTTCCATAAACCTAAAGCAAATGAGATTCATTAGATTTAAAAAAACCCGAGTTGTAGGTAAATTTTTCATAAGTTCAGCAGATTTAATAAATCCGAGATGGTTGTAATTTAACACCATAATTCTTGAACACAAATTAATGGAAGAGAAAAGTATTCCATATTCAAACATCAATATTGCTTGTTTGTGTTCGATTTGTAATACATTGACAAATTTATTCAATTTCCTAATATAGAACAAGCTAGAAGAAATTTTGAACAAAACAAAAAAGAAAAGGCACCATTTCTACAACATGGTGACGAACGAAAGATGTTCATTCACAAACAAGCAAGACCTAAGATGTCTAGGAAAAATCTTTGTGAACATCGAGCACATGAGCAGTGCCAACTTTATGATAATTGTGGACATATGTATATATATCCAACTTTTATAGCATCTCTATCTTTTGAATAATTAGTGGTTGTGTTGATGCACAAAATCTGGTGGATCTTGGACCAACGTAAATCCGATTGTGAATCACACAAACACACAAGAACACAAAGATGTATCGTGGTTCACCCCAATATTTGGACTACGTCCACACTGATGTTGATTCCATTTCACTGTATGAATGTATGGATTACAATAGATCGGCAAGGGAGCTCTATGTAGATGCAGCCCTTGCCATTTTGCCCTCTGTTTGGCTGAAAGGGTATTGCCCTCTATTGTTGTGAGGGATGTGAGATTCTCTTTTTTTCTCCCCTAGTGAAGGTGAGGATGATCCCTTTTATAGAGTAAGGGTTTCCTCATCTTACATGGGTTATAAGCTCAGTAATGAGGCCCCAAAACGAGGCCCAATATATGGTACCAACAGGAGTCCCCCAAGTCTTCAGTCAAGAGAGTTTTTTTACTTGAGACTTCAAATATAATCCATGTACGAGCCGAAATGATTGGATGTCGTCCAGAACTGGTACTTGACATAAGACGGTGTTTAACGTCAAGCAATACTCAGCTAGAGGTAGCACACGTTGCGAGGCTGCTCGGCTAGAGGCGATGCTCTCGGCCAGGCGGTTGCTCGGCTGGAGGCGGTGCTCGTTGTGAGGCGGCTCGGCTTGTTGTGTTCCTCGTTGCGAGTATGCACTCGACGTCGGTGTGCGCTCATTATGAGTTGATTCTTGACATGACTCGAGTCCGCTTGTCGGGTTCGTTAGCGTGTGCTCATTATGTGCCATTTTGAGATCTGTTTGGCTGAGAGGGTATTGCCCTCTATTGTTGTGAGGGATGTGAGACTCTCTTCTTTTCTCCCCTAGTGAAGGTGAGGAGGATCCCTTTTATAGAGTAAGGGTTTCCTCCTCTTACATGGGTTATAGGCTTAATAATAAGGCCCAAAGACGAGGCCTAATATATGGTACCAACAGGAGTCCCCCAAGTCTTCAGTCAAGAGAGTCTTTTGACTGGAGACTTCAAATCCAATCCATGTACGGGCCGAAGTGACCAGATATCGTCCAAAACTGGTGCTTGACATAAGATGGTGTTTAACGTCAAGCAATACTCAATTAAAGGTAGCACACGTTGCGAGGCTGCTCGGCTAGAGGCGATGCTCTCGGCCAGACGGTTGCTCGGTTGGAGGCGGTACTTGTTGCGAGGCGGCTCAGCTTGTGGCGTTCCTCGTTGCGAGTATGCACTCGATGTCAGCATGCGCTCATTATGAGTTGATTCTTAACATGACTCGGGGCCGCTTGTCGAGTTCGCATATTGGGTCTATGTGTCGGATCTTCGGATCGGGTCTTTGAGTCGGGGCCATACGTAGGGTCATTGAGTCGGGGCCATCTGTAGGATCTTTGAGTTGGGTCCGTGAGTCGAGGTTCGAGCTCAAGGGTGTCCATGCACATAGGTGTCCAAATAAGCGAGTATCCCAGCAAGTGGGTGTCCGGTCAGATAAGAGATCACCATTCGTACTAAATCTTTGTCACCATAAGCATGTGGCTCAGTGATCTGTAGACATCAATAGTGTCGATAGACTTCTTTAATCAACAACAATGTTGATCAACAAAGTCCGTGTCATGAACCACCAAAGTTATGTCACCGTAACATTCAAATAATAAAAGGTGTAATTTGGTCAGACTTGCCACATGTTATGGAAAATAGTCATGTGATAAATCATTAATAATAATGTAAAACATATTATTATAACATGTCACCCCGTTCGTTTAGGTAGAAATGCAATTTATATGATAGTAAAATAATGATAGTAGTAATGATGTGTATGCGTCGTGACCCGGCATGATAAGCACACAGCAGTAGTAGAAAAGCAGATATTGTGAGGTGTCGCACTATCAGATCATATATATATATATATATATTTTTTTTTTTTTTTTTTTTTTTTGAGGTGCCGCACTATATGCACACAGATCATGAAAACAAATAATATATTGCTAACTGTGTACTAAAATATAAGTGTGATAGAAATGATGTGGTCTCCTCAAAGAATATGCATATTGTAAAGCGTTCACCAACACAAAATAATAATAAACTATTAAATAATAAACTAGTTCATGGATGATTAAATAATAAACTATTAAATAATACTGTGGTCTCGTCAAGCTACTGCTATTGCACAAGCAGTGGAGCGTGATGACATCCATGAAAGAAATGATGTGGTCTCTAATATGCATACTTTAAAGCGTCCACCAACACAAAATAATAATAAACTATTAAATAATAAACTAGTTAATGAATGATTAAAGCTGGCATGATTAAAGAATATAGATTTCTTATCTTCTTCACAGTTGTCTTGTGGGTTTTTTCAGAAAGTGGGCATGGTGGGAACATGCACTCCTCTTCATGATGAAAGTCTTATCTTTTTCAGAAGTTGGTAGGCATCTTCTCGATGCTCTCCCCAAGATCCCCACCACTGAAAGAAACCATCTCATGCAAGGCTAGTGACTCTTGTGTGAGATATGTCAATTCTAACTTATCCACCAAACTTCTTAGGATATCTGGATATGTTGCTGCCTCATTTTTACATGAAAATCGAGAGGTTGTGATCACTGTCGGTTGCTATCGTAATCGACGACCTTGGAATCCGCGAGCCAGCTGGAGTGTTGAACTATGGACCGTCCGATCGAGTTAATCCACTCCTCATTCTCCTTCTGTATTGCATCAGCTGCAGCCTCAAGGTCTAATCTCTCACAAGCACGAACTGCTTCTGACATATGACTAGCTCCACCAGACTCGGTAGATCGAAGTCCTCCTTGGTATTTTTCCTTGAGAAACCACTCAAAATTTTCTTGCTTTGCAGGATCATCGTTGAAGGGTTTTGCAACTTCTAGCATCTCAACAGCATAACCGGGAAGATCGCCCTTCTTTCCAAACCCATCAAAATCCTCTCGATTAGATAACTCCGACCCATATTGGTCCAGCGACCTTCGTAACCAATAGCGATAAGTGGCGACTAACGACAAGGCGACCAAGGCGATGATTAAATTGCACATAACTATGATGGTGATACTGATTCGAGTCGGCCTCTTCTTCTTCTTGCTCTGAAGTAACAGCACCTGCAGCTTTATCCGTGCCATGAGGTTCGAACTTTAACTCTAATCACGAAATCTTTGGGGGGTTGGTTGGATTAGGTCGTAGTGAGGTTCAAGTGTTTGAATCGGATAGAGAGAGATTATAGTTAGGTAGGCGATTTTAAGTAACCGATCTGGTTATAGGATTTTGCAGATTCACGGTGGTGGGATGAAAAAAATGAAAGAGAACCGACATAGCTTTTCGTGTCGTTTCCCACAGACGGCGCCAAATGTTGATGCACAAAATCTGGTGGATCTTGGACCAACATAGATCCGACTGCGAATCACACAAACGCACAAGAACACAAAGATGTATCGTGGTTCACCCCAATGTTTGGGCTACGTCCACACTGATGTTGATTACATTTCACTGTATGAATGTATGGATTACAATAGATCGGCAAGGGAGCTCTCTGTGGATGCAGCCCTTGCCATTTTGCTCTCTGTTTGGCTGAGAGGGTATTGCCCTCTATTGTTGTGAGGGATGTGAGACTCTCTTCTTTTCTCCCCTAGTGAAGGTGAGGAGGATCCCTTTTAAGAGTAAAGGTTTCCTCCTTTTACATGGGTTATGGGCTCAGTAATGAGGTTCAAAGACGAGGCCCGATATATGGTACCAACATGTTGAACACTACAACTTATGTCATAATCTAACTTTCATAGTATTTGTATCTTTTGAACAATGCAATCTTTTGGTAAGTATAAAATTATACAGGCCATTTAAGGAGAGATCGTTTTTTTATTTTTTATTTTGTAAGAAATGGGGATTAGTAGTGGGACCCATCCAACATCAAAACCTCAACGATCCAAAACCGTTTATTTTGTAAATCTCAATTTTTCATATCATTTATGCAAAAATTCAATTTCATCTGAAACCATGTGCCAATTTAGTAACATGATGAAATTTCAAGTTTCTTTAAACATAGTGTTTATCAATTTTTTTGAACTCAATTAGATATCTCAAATATTTATGATTTGACTAATATTTTGCAAGGATGATCTATGAGGTGCAACTTAAAAAATAGATGATTTGAATCATTGAAGTTCGATTTGGTGTTAACCCATAACTAATCTTTATTTTATAAAAAAATAGAAGTCTCTTCCCTTAAAAACTGTAAAATTATATATACATCTCTCTCTCTCTCTCTCTCTCTCTCTCTCTCTCTCTCTCTCTCTCTCTCTCTCTCTCTCTCTCTCTCTCTCTCTCTCTCTCTCTCTCTCTCTCTATGTATATATTTTCAAAACATTTTTAAACTCCAGCGACATCGCACACAGCCACTTTTGCAACTATTTCTTTGATATCCCATTTTACCATCGATTAAATTGTTAAAAAGAATTGTAATCTTCTCGTATTGTATCGATATATATAATATATTCAATTAAAGATTTTTGGGTTTGAATTAAAAATTGAAGTTCTTGGGTTCAAAACTCGTTGTTAGAGTAGAAGCCAGACTTGTGGCCAGGAAAAGACTGAAATGCCTCTGTAAGTCTTCCCGGCCCCGAAAGGGATGGATAACCGTGGCTTGCCACCAATTGTCTCCCCTTAAAAAAAAAAAAATTAAAGATCTTTAGAAATAGATTAAGATTTATTTTTAGCTATCTGCACTAGAACTCCATTTTAGTCTTACTTTGCTCTCTGTAACTCATAAGTCGTCATTTTATCATCTAAAACTCCAAATTTGCTTCACTTTGCCCCTAGAACTCGATTTTGATTCCATTTTGACCCTTAAAACTTGAAAGTCGTCCCTCTAAAACTCAAAATTAGTTTCCCATTGCCTTAAATCTGTTAATTTCTTATTTGGTTTAATTTTGGGTGCAAGCTAATCAATTTTTTTTTCAATATCTTTTATTTTTTTTAAACTTAATAATCTCTTATTGTTGAATGTTGACGCATAGTAGAGATTTATAGTCAACTTTATTGCACATGTGGCGTTTTCTTATTGAGTGTTGGGTTCTACATGTGTTTTTCGAGGCGACCTATAAGTTTCAGGGAGAAAAGAGAGCCCACAAATCAAATGAAACGAATTTAGAGTTTTATTGAGTAAATTGGTGACTTTTGTGGTACAGGGAACAAAGTGAGATTAACATGGAGTTCCAAACAGGCTAAAAATAAGCCATAGATTAATTATCAATAATGATAAAAGGTTTCATATAATTCCAATCATATCATATAAATATAAACGGAACTCCATTTTATTGATATCATAATATGCAGCATATTCAACATAGTACCATTATGGACGGACACATGATCCTCCCCAGATCCTCTCCAGCTGAGCTGGTCTGGTGCGGTGATCTTAAACATGATTAGTAAACTAATTAACTATAAAACATGATCAGCATATATATATATATATATATATATATATATATATATATATATATATATATATATAAGTACACTAGAAGTTCTTGGTCGAAACCATTAGCACTTAGCAGCGACCACCTGGTCCACCTCCACCCCCGTGTCCGCCGTGATGTCCTGGCCCTCCTGGACCGCCTCCTCCCTGACCACCGCCGCCTCCTGGACCGCCTCCTCCCTGACCACCGCCTCCCTGACCACCTCCCTGACCACCGCCTCCCTGACCACCTCCCTGACCACCGCCTCCCTGACCACCGCCTCCTCCTTGTCCTCCAGGACCGCCGCCTCCTTGTCCTCCAGGACCGCCGCCTCCTTGTCCTCCAGGACCGCCGCCTCCTTGTCCTCCCGGACCGCCGCCACCTCCTCCCGGACCGTGCATCTTCTTGATCTTGTTAATTTGCTGTAGTTACACAGAGACTTGTAATGCTTAGCTAGCTACTCTCTTCTTTTTGAGTTTGGTGTGGCAAATGGTTGAAGAAAGTAGTGCAGTTTTATAGTGCAATGATGTCGGTACAAAAAACAAAAGATCAACGTTCATCGTGAAGGTGCCGCATGAAAAAAAAAAGATCTTTCAAATTATATGAAATTTTATCTATCTAAAAATGAAAAGGACAGAAAAAGATTGTATGTAACGAACTATTATTTTACTGTGAAGGAAATAAGTGTTGGCGTGCGTCAACTTTGAGATTAAGGAATATAGATATATTTTGGGTATGAAATCATGTAATGGATATCCTTGTATAGTTGGGATTCCTATTTTCTATGTCATAAGAACTTGTATAACTATATATCACCCCTACGTGAGAAGAATAAAGCAGAACACTTTAAACCCTATAATTACAATTTTATCTTGGTATCAGAGCCAAGATTTTTGCCTGTGCAAGCCAATGAGCTTGTCACCAAGAAGGAAACAAACAAGTCAGGACTCTTAATAGAGAACCGGCCTCTGAGTTCCATTGAAAACAAGTCTGAACTCTTAACATAGAGCCAACCTCTGAGTTTCAATTGCCGATGTGTGGATCTCCACATGTAAACCACTAAATGAGGTTACACGTGAAAGGGAGTGTTGGAATCCCACATGCAAAAGAAAATAATGGGTTTAAATATTATTACCCTATTCTAACTAATACCGAGACCTTTTGTGGTAAAATTTCACACTTGACAAATTAGGCAAGTGGTAAAGTTGGAGACAATATTGGTGTCGTTAGAGTGGGAGCCCCCTAGGCCCGTCGATCTAAAAAATTTCAACATGGTATCTGAAAGGTGCACTTGAAAAATGGTTGATTTTCAGGAAACATGGGCATATGCAGATAAAGGATATACAGATGCTGATTGGGGTGGGAATATTACTAATAGATGTTCTACGTCATGCTACTTCACTTTTGTAGCAGGAAATCTTGTAATTAACTTGGAGAAGCAAAAAACAAAACGTGGTAGCTAGGTCCATGACAAAGGCAGAGTATTGGGGTATGGCGCATGGGATTTGCGAATTATTGTAGTTGAGGATTCTTCTCACAAAAATAGGATTCAAATCATAAGGAGATATGTCATTGTACTGCGATAATCAAGCTGCAAGTGAGATAGCTAATAATCCGGTGCAACATGATCGCACAAAACATGTTGAAGTGGATAGACATTTTATCAAGGAGAAGTTAGATATCAGATTGATTGACATTCCATATGTGAGGTTTGAATAACAGTTAGCCAATGTACTGACTCATGTAGTATCAGCGAGAGTGTTTTGAGACTCACTTGACAAGTTGGGCCTATGAGATATCTATACACCAACTTGAAGGAAAATGTTGGCGTGAGTCAACTTTGAGATTAAGGAATATAGATATATTTTGGGTATGAAATCATGTAATGGATATCCCTGTATAATTGGGATTCCTATTTCCTATGTCATAGGAACTTGTATAACTATATATCACCCTATATGTGAGAAGATTAAAGCATAATACTTTAAACCCTAGAATTACAATTTTATCTAGAAGTTATTTTATATAAGAATGGTAGTGGTAGGCTAGTTGGTATAGGAGCCTAGGATCGATTTTGTGCGGTCATGCTTCTGCACAGTGTTCTAAAAATCACCTTAGGCGGCTGCCTAGTCGGCGCCTAGACGTTCGACGGTGGTCTTTCGATGCGATTTGGGGGAAATCGTTACAAGGTTCTAAAACTAAGCAATTTCTCGATGCATTAGGCTGATGGATCGTGGCTATTTGAAAACTAAGCAATCATATGATAAATTGATTAATCGAAACATTTGTACTTATATGGTAATGGGCGTATATAATTGATGCATATATGATCATGAGAAATGATAGAAAGCTAGGTAGGTACAGGCATGGAGTTGCTTTTGAAGAGGTAAAACGTGTCCACCATCTTCACCGACTGCTTGTCACTGCCATAGTTGTTTTACTGGTAGGTGAATCCTACAATTCAACTGGATTTCTCTGCCGACCTCGATCAAAAATTCACATATACTCCTGCAGTGCTGTCATTTTTCTTTTGATAGTGCTTGTATCCCTTATAGGACAACTTACTCGCTATTTCACTTACGATTAACAAATCTATTATCTGAATATCATAATCGAAATCATTCATTCTCTTTATAATCATCTAAAGACCATCTATGCAAAAAATTATTCAATTTGGAGATCTTTTAGTCATTCATATGCACAAAACAAAGGTTCATTATGAGGATGTTACTTGTTACCAAAATCGTTGATTGGTTTAACACGTATGGATGACTAAACGATCTCTAAATTGAATATTTTTTTATGATATGATCTTAGATGATGATAAACTGATAAAGAGGACGAACGGTTTCGATTATGATGTTCGAACAGTAAAGATCCGTTAATGGTAAGTGGGGGAACACAAACATTATTCTTTTTCTTTTACTGCAATTTATAATTAAATAGAGATTATCATACGTCTTGACACATCTAAAAATATCCATATTTTGGGTAAGATCATAAAACGTATATTGGTTTTGTGTGTTTGAAATATGGAGTAGAATTATCTCCCTCCCTATTCTCATCCCATTTCCTCTCCTTCTCTCACATATTACTTTTTGTCTTATTGTCTCTATAAAAGAAATCAATATAAAATGTTGATGTGGCTAAATCGTAACTGTTCAAATATGAGAGGAGGGAAGGGGAGAAAGATTAGGAGGGGAGAGAATTCTCATTCTTGAAATATACCAATCACCACTACATATTTCATGCCTTAAGGTATCATTTGGTATGCAGACGGGATGAGACAGGACGGGACGGAACGAAGAGGGAGCAAAGATGCCCTCGGATGGAATTAAGGAGGAAGAAGAAGGAGGCGAAGAGGTTATAATTTTGTGTTTCATAGATGTGGAACGAGTCATTCCAGGAGGTGAGGCAGAACGAAAATTCACCCAAAATTTGTCCCATGGAACAGCGCGTTCCACCTGGTTTAGACTCACCAAACATGGGACGGAACGCCTCGTCCCACTCCGTTCCGTCCTGTCCCACGTACCAAATGGTACCTAATTGCACTCGTACATAGACCAAACACGTGCCCCTTATCACTCTCAGAATTTATAATATGCTTCAATTATTCTTGTCCACATTCCACGACTCGTTACGTTTGTAGATGTTAAACTGCAGCTTTGTTCTATTAGGACCGTCTTTGAGATTTCAGGAGTTCTGTACAAAATTTATAAAATGGTCGATTTTTAAGATAGTTTTCTATTTTTTTTAAAGTAGGACAATATATTAGTACTAGAAAATAATAACTTAAATCAAAACAACATTTAGGACTCACTGATTGTAAGTTTACAAATGTCATTAAATAAGTAAAAAGAGTTACAAACATAACATTCACTAAATAATAAAAAACAGTTTAATCTTAAGCAACCAAATAAAGAAAAAAAAAAGCTTCAAAAATTCTAAATTTAAAGTTTAACTTGAATATATAGCATTATTATATAATAAAATTGGAAAGAAAATTGTTTTTTAAGGTGTTGTTATTGGCACTCTTACTATCTCATTGTGCACTTCAAATTTTTATATTTACAAAGAAGAAAATTTACTTATAAAAAGTACACTATATGATTTTAAAGTACTAATAAAAGTACATTTTTAATATATAACAATATTACATAAAAATATAAGATACCAACAATTTTTGGGGCCCTTCAAATTTGGGGCCCTATGCAATTGCACATTTCGCTCACCCTCAACGCTGCCTTAGCGTTCTATTCTTGCACATTTGGGCCGAACCTCGATGATCCAGGCCCATAAAATTGACCAGTCTATCAAGCCTGGTAACCACTGTTGGCGGATTTACAATCTCCCAGGCTCAATTATTTCAGGTTGGGTTTAGGCCCATTTTTTCCAACGAGCCCACATCCAACTTTTCATGATATAAATTATAATTTCAAAAATAAAAAATAAAAAATCTACACACCTTTATACCAATTTAGTGACAAAACATTTTACTCACTCCATTGATCACCGTTGAAATGCAAAGAATAAATTGTAGCAATGGTTCATCAACTTTAATCAAATTTGAGTATTGGTCTGTTAACTAAAAATCTATTACCATTGATCCCTCAACTTATCAAAATGTGTAGCTATGGTCATTTTATTCAAATTCGTTAGAATTTTGTCAAAATAAATTATATTGAAATGATCATTGCTATAATTGGGGTCCCTCAACTCATCAAAACATATAGATATGATATTTTGTTATCAATTTCGTCATAATTTTGTCAAAATAAGTTATGTTGGAAGAATCATTGCTACAGTTAGGTTAAAATTGAGGAATCATTGCTACAGTTAGGTTAAAATTGAGGGATCATTTCTCTAGTTGGATTAAAGTTGAGAGATTAATGACAATTGATTCTTAGTTGATGGACTATAGTTACACGTTTTGATGAGTTGAGAGACCAATTATAATAAATTTTTAATTAAAAGACCATTCATTTAATTGAGTTAAAATTAAAAAATCATTACTGCAATTTACTCAAATGCAAAATAAGACTTCTAAGTGTCTATAACAACTATTTTATTTTATTCAGTGTTGTTGCAAAAATATCACCTTTGATATTGCAGTCGGGAATAACCAGAATGTTTCACCCAAAAAATAATGTTAAATATATGACTCACAGGAAGTCCACAATGGACTTGGATCCTCTCCTGAGCCCAAGGAGAGCATCCTCCTGATCAAAGTACTTGGACCGTTGGATGAAAATCTAACGGTTACAAACAGAAAATCTCTTTAAAGTTATAATAATTATAACCGTTGGATTTTCATCCAACGGTTTAAGTTCTTTAATCAGGAGGATCCCCTCCTTGGGCTCAGGAGAGGATCCAAGTCCGTCCACAAAAATAATTGAATTTGAAACACAAGGAAGAAAGAGCTCTCTTTCTCTCTCCTTTCTCTGTCAGCTGGTTTGCTTCAATTATCATCGTTCATCACGAACTCAGCTCCCTCTCTCTCTCTCTCTCTTTCTTTCTCAAATGGGTTCGAGCAGCAGTCGACTGGGCTCGCGCCCATCTCGGCCCCGAGTCAATCGCACCGCTAGTCGTTCCATACTCTCCTCTTTCGTCTGCGGTGGCTCCTCCGCAGGTGCTACTCAAGAGGTACCTCTTTTTCTTTTTCTTCGTCGTCTTCCACTAAAATCGATGCCTTTAATTCAACCGTCAATGCCCATTTTTGGATTTCTCATAATTTTTACATTTTTGGATGCAAAATTCGATTTTTATTGGTTTTGGATGATTTGGGATTTGATCATTTGGTGCAAATTTGAAGAATTTTAAGCTTTTTTTTTCTTTAAATTAATTATTTTGGGGTTTGTTTTTTCTCATTTCGAGTTACAATCCAATAAAATTATACGGGAGTTGTCCAAATGATGCAGAAGATTGGTCCTGTTCTCGGTAATGTCGTAATGATTCAGTTACTTTGAATTTTGTGTTATAATTTCCCTGCAAATGTGAATATTGAATTTATATATTAAAACTGCGAATTATGTGATCGTGTTGTTGAAAAAGTTGGGGGATTTAGTTAATGGGGACATTGAATTGACGGTTCGAGTTATGTTTGTTTTAATGTATACGTTCAGTATAACAATCGTGAATGAAGCAAAAGGATTTAACTTTGTTTTCAGGTTCTGAACTATAATGTTTGATTTTTTTATGTTTTTGAATATGAACTCTAATGATGATTCCCGATGAGTGATTGGTGGGATGCTAAGGGAAATGGTTGGAGAAAGGTTGATTATGATTGTAGAACTCGAAGGTTAAGGTTCTTAATGGTGCGGAGAAATGATTACATAGTCTTTAGCACAGCTTATGTTCTTGAGCTGGGAATCAACCATGGTGCTGATGTAGTGGTGTGAAGTGGTTTGTAGGATGTTTCTGTGTATATGCACCCATTCTTGGGTGATGGAGAAGATTTAAAAGTTTGGATGAGTATGGTATTTTGCTAGAATATAAGAATACAAGTATGTGCATGTCTATTATTATTCATAGTAGTCCCATGATGAACGTTTAGGAATCCTCTGGAGAAGTGGGGGCATGTAATTAGATATCAAATGATTGCAGTTGTTTTTATTTAGTGCTTTCCGATGCACTTCTTAAGACAACCTTGATGTTATTGTTTCCACAAAGTCATGCTTCAAATTAATCTTGAAGCAGAAAATTTGCTTCTTGTTGATTTAGGTTGAGATACCTAGCATTAGTCCACTTAGTGTGTAACTGAAGTTATTTATTTCTGTGTTACTTGTGTTCACTTGGGAGTAAATGCTCATCTCTTCTGATGGACAGTATAGAAATGTAAGTTTAATACTTTTTTGGTAGCTCCAAAGAACTGTAATGTTATGTAGTTATTTTGATGCCTTGATAGTGCACTTGGTGGTTATAGTCATATAAATAACAAAAAGAGACTGATTCTTTCAGTACTTTTCATGCAGATGGAAGATCACGCAGCTGTGTGTCTTGTGAAATGTGCAGAGCAATGTGATCGTGATATCAATCAAGTCCAGAACTCCGGAGAGGGAACCTTGTTGGTCTCCAGTACTGGATCACCGTTCACCCGCCCCGTTATTGAAATTGGATCATCATCTGAGCACACTGTTGAAGAAGGTTTAAGCGGTGTTGACACAAGTAACCGGGGGAAGTGCTTGTCCAAAAGTAAAGAACTAATACCTCATCAGGTAAGTGCTGATTATAGTCACGACCAATCTTGTATGGATAATAGTACTACAGCTAGTGCTTCGTTTAGACAACAACAATCTTCAGAAACAGTCTCTTTGAATCGTTCGGTTAATGTGGATGCAGTCAATGGCATTGACAATCCAGCAGACAAGAATGTATCTCAGACCTGTCCCGAGGTTATGTGTCCAAGTAGTTCATCTCTACAAGGGATGCAGAATTCCCGTTCTCAGGAAGTGTCTGTTGAGAGTCATGTGGCTGACGTAAGGGGTGTGCAAAGTTCTAATGCTGATACTGATTCTGCTAATGTTTCTGAAATTCCATCATCTTTTGACTCACTTGGAAATGATTCTCTAAGGGAGGCAATACCTTCTGGTTTAGGTTTCCTTGTGTCCAATAGGGAACAAGGCCAGGAAGATGGAAGTGTACTTCATGTTGATGTTATGAGCATTTCTTCCAACTTTTTGAGGAGTAGCAATGGTGATGCAAGTAATCGTGAGGCTAGAAGGAATGGCAGACGACTGTTCTGGGATGCATTTTCAAGGCGCAGCTCCAGGAGATTCATTGATTCACCAACCATTCTTTTCTCTACTGATGATACTGAGGATATGGGATTTCATGACAGATGGCTACTTGGTTTGAGTGGTGATTTATTTGATGATGGGATTGGAGCTGATTCTGGTCACCGGGCCAGTAGAATTCCCTACTCGAATGAACGACGACGACATTCTAGATCTGAGGTGATAGTTTAGAACATTAACAAATATTATGATGTTGTTTCAGTTACGTGGTTGATCTGAAAATTGAGTTTTTCTTCTTCCCTCATTTGGGAGAGTTTTGGGGCTTAAGTCTTAACTGTATATGTCTGTTCATTTACATGGTTTACAGACAACTCATACATCAAAGGTACTTTTATACTTCCTTTGTGAAGTGTTATATATGTTTTACAGGCCAGAGGAAACCAGTAAATTGTAGCGGCTTTATTTATTGGGGTCCCATCAGTAATTTTTATTGATTTGCATCTGCATGACTCTCTGTAGGTCTGGGAAAGACTTCGTGTTGGCCTTGATGATAACGGCCAGCGTAATACCTCTTGTCCCACAGGAATCCACCCTCGTGGCATGTGCTCATGTGGCTCATTCTCGACGACCGAAGAGTCTAGTACTCGGGCAAGTATATCAAGAATTGTCATGCTCGCTGAAGCTCTATTTGAGGTAATTTTCTTGGGAACGTCTTAAGTTAGGTGGGTATTTATGCAATACGTTCTTGCCTTTTGTGTTTACCTTGGGATGCTGTGATTTATCCTTGAAGCACGAAGTTCTTTAATTTTTTCCTCTTTGGGGGCTAAACTTAATTAAATCAGGGATGAATTTAGTATATTCTTCTTTTTGAGGTCTCTTTGATGGTTTTGGCTGCATGTTTACCGCTCTAGGTTGAACGGCTATGCTTTGGTTTTCACAGTTTTTTTTTTATTTATGTTTGAGGGTCAAACTTAGTGGCAGATGTTAAACAACAGATTACTGTTTACCTTATGAATGCATTACTCAAACCTAATTTTGTTGTAATGTGCAATGTGCAGGTTTTGGATGAAATTCACCGCCAACCTGTGTCACTTTCACTATCGATGGTCTCGGCTCCTGCCCCAGCATCTGTTGTTGATGGTTTTCCTCTTAAAAGTCACACAAAGGTTGACAAATCAAAGTCCGGGGATGATGTTGAGCAGTAAGTTTTACTTAAGTCATGCCCATTTTCTTTTGGCCTTACATGATTCCATCAATAGGGAGCATGATGCATTTGTTTGATCATGGTGAGTTAATAATTGATAGGTGTTACATATGCCTCGCTGAGTATGAGGAAGGAGACAACATTCGAGTTCTTCCCTGCCATCACGAGTATCACATGTCCTGCGTTGACAAGTGGCTCAAAGAGATACACGGGTATTGTCATTGCCATCCTGTTTTTTCCCCTTCATGATTGTCCTTCATTCCCCCATGATTTTTTTTTCCACTGAGAATCACTCCTACGTACAGGGTTTGCCCACTTTGCCGAGGAGATGTTCGTGAGGGTTTCACCGACTGTTCTGTCTCTAACTCAGAGATATCTTCTCTTTGATTTAATTGTACATACTACACGGTAATGTAAATGGTTAAAGATGGTTCTTTGCATCTGCCATGACATGTATTTTGTCCCCCAATACTAACTTGTATCTGAATTTTTCCGAAATCCATGATATTGTAGCGTCTTCCACTCTCGATGCGGAATTGTAGTACTTATATAGTGATTGAGAAAATGAGATATTTATGCATCAATGTGCATGTATACCATCTTTGATGTTTATATGCAGAGAACACATTTGCATTTTTCATCTCCACTAAGAGGCTTCCAAATAGCAAACCCTAGGAATTTCGTTTTTGCAGTTTTTTCCATTATTACCCTTGGTGCTTCTGTTACTTGATGGTGATGTGTTTCCTATCTTTTTCAAAAAAGTGGGTTTCTTGCTGGAATTATTGGTAACGTGCCTTTCCTTTATTGCTAAAAAGCTTGTAGATTCCTCTGCTTTTACTTGAACGTGTAAAAGAAGTCTTTGCCAGTTTTGTCCTTATGGTAACGAGAAATTATATTTTGACCTGAGTCGCTTCTTTCTCTAATTGATCAATAGAAAGTCCACTCAGGGTTCATGTATTTGCAAAAAATTCTTTTTGCTCTCGAATTTGCAGCTTTGAATTTGATTTTCGATCCATGTTGCCAATTTGCTTGCATCACAAGCAACCCTTACTCCTGATGATCATGTTATGTTTAAATTGATTTGTTTCTTGTAGTACACGCATCTTTGATATTTGCATGAAGGTCCTTTGAGCAATGAGGAAGAACACAGTCGCAGTTTTTTCATCTCAACAAAGCGGCTTTCAAATAATGTGTGAGAAGAGCTAAGAAAATAAAAATCAAGGAGCGAATTGAATTCCGGAAACATTTAAGGAGATAATACATTGCCTGCATTTACAAATCAAACATAAAGTTTGAATGCTTGGGAGAGCAGAGTTCTTCTCTCAAAGTTCGTACATCAGTAGCCATGCCCCGGAATCCAAAAGGGATTCTGATTCTGATTCTGGTCTTGTGTATAAGCTGCCGGTTTCGATCTCAGCTTCCTAGGGGTGGTGTGAAGGTGATCATCACAGAATGGATTGGTTTCATGGAACTTTGAGGTGTAATTGTGGTTGTTGTCACACGGCGGAGCAAAGAGATTCGGGTGACAATTCTCCTCGTCATCTTGGAATGTAACCCATCGCGCTGAGTGGATACCGTGCTTCTCTCTTGCTGCATTTCTCAAGCTCTCCATCTCCACAACATGCTCCTTGAATTCTTTCTTCACCACGTCCAGAACAACGTCTCCATACCGATCACACCACGACCTGAAAACGAAACAAAAATCAATGATGAATAAAAAGGCAAGTCAAAGGAGGTGATGCTTTTAGTTAGTGAAGATTTTGCTCACTTAGGAAAGAACTTCTTCAGGTCAGCCTTGTCCACCGGAAGCCTTGTCGAAATCGCTTCAATTTGTTCATTCCTAAGTAAATCACAAGAACCAAACTCATATATTTTCAATGCAAACGGATAGCTTTTCAATGCCAGTGCGAATATTAAGAAAGTATCATCGAAAAGGCTTACGTGAATCGAAGATTTGGATTTGAAGCGCAAAGCTCTGTCTGAATTCTTGACAGCTCCTTCTTTATCTTCTCCCCCACTACCTTAAGATCATAAAATACAAAACCCAAGATTCAGTTTTGGATCAAGCTTCGAATATTCGCCGAAGATCACGAAATGAAATTGAACAATTACGAACCTTGTCAATGAAGAAATCAGAAGTAGAACCATCCGAGAGCAGCTTCCTTTTTATGAGCTTGGTGTCTGGCCCTTCACCCATGGGGCTTGGGACAAGCTTCAGGTGGACCTCACTATCCGATCTTTCGTTTAGTGGCAACGGAGTTGTCTCGTTCTCCTCTGAGTCACTCCTCTTCCACTTCTTGAATCCATCAAAACCCCATTGCTTTTTCGCAGATTTCGAAGGTGTTTGTTCATTTTCATGGCCATGATCCCCCTGTCCCTCTCTCTGTTCTCTCTGAAACAAATTCCTAAACGGCTTCCTCCTCGTTCGATCTGCGCTCCCACTCTCTTTCATCGGAACCTGTGGCAAGCTTTCTGGCATGAGTATCGACGATTGACTTCCTGCTTCATGCTTAGAAGAGCTGGCAGAAGAGAATTTCGACGAGTCGGGCAAATCAAATATGCTCTTTTCTCCCCTGTTTTTCCCCTGTTTGTAAGGTGATACAAATCCCAACACCGAAGCTGCCCCTTTGATTTGCTTCACTGCCGAGCTGTGCTTCAATTTGTTCTTCGAATTTGAACCCCCTTTGTCTTTCGTTAGCAAGCATTTCTCATCCTTCAAGTCAATTTCAGACCACTGCTCTTGATCTGCATTCTCTTTCAGGTCCTTCGCTGGCAGCGACCCTGAAGCGATTACATCTTTAGCCTCGACCTCAGCTCCCTGAGCTGCTAATCGCTGCAGCAACGGCCTCTTCGACGAATGGTATTCGTCTTCTGATATGCATTTCGCATACAAGAGCTCCTAAACATTGTTTGGCTACTCAGAAAACCAAGAAAGAAAATCCAATCGAAATTAAAAAAAAAGAAAAGGATTTGATATTGCAGACTGGTTTTTTACCTGCAAGAATAGCAACTTGTCTCTCAGAATAACCGGCTGTTCGTGCTCCGCCACTGGAGAGGCGAGGAGGGTTTCGAGCAAATGCAATCGGAAAGCGGAGACCTCGGTCTCAGCCAAGATTCCTTCTTTGTGCAGACCCATCAAGTTCATCATCTGGTGGAAAGAGTCCTGCTGCCACTTGAGGTTATCCGACTGCAGCTTCGAAAGCTTCTGCTCCGCCGCGGGCAACCGCCGCTTCTTGAAGCCGAAGGGAAGAATGGACTTGCACAGGGAAGTCATCGAGTCGTGAAGAGTGGAGTAGTATGTGGGCGCGTACGAATACACCATTTTTGAAATTCTGGGTTCTTGATTCGAATTGCCAAATGGGTTTAACAGAGATCGAATTTGGGAAGTTGCCAGAGTTTGGATGTGGATTTGAATTTTGGTTCAGATTTTGAATTTTGGGAGACGGGAAAACGGTCACTAGGAAACTAGCCGTTGCGGGAGGGTCTGAAAACATAATACTAAAATCACATGGTGCGAAAAAAAAAAAACGTCGTCGTTTGTTGCGTTTCCTTTCAATTTATTTTTCTTTCAACATTTTTGCGTTTTTGCATTATTGCAACCGTCATATGTTACTAGAGCTCAATTTTTTTTTTTTATAGGATGTCAATAAAGCAATAAGGTCAGTAATGCTTTATACGCATAATGCTAGGCAGTCATGTATCAACACGTGAAAAAAAAAAAAGAGCACAACAAAGATGAGAATGTTTTGTTGAATGTGTAGACACATGAGAAATGATATGATTAAGGACAAAAATATTCGAGGTAAAGTAGGAGTTGTCACAATTGAAAATAAGATTAGAGAAAATCGGTTAACGTGGTTTGGATATGTGAAACAAAAACCTACAGATGCTTCAGATAAAAAATGCAATTATGAGATACATGCTCAAGGCAAAAAAGGTAGAGGAAGACCTAGAAAAACTTGAAAAGAGAATTTTTTTTTTAAATGGAGCATTTGGAGCTAACGGAAAATTTGACGCAAAATTGAGAACAATGACGGTTTAAAATTGATACGACCGACTCGACTTAATAGGATAAAAACTTCTTGTTGGTAGATGATTTGTGCAACTCCTTTTATTCCTAAATTTTTTAAAATCAAGCATTCAAATTCTAAAATTGTTAAAAAATAATTTTTGAACTTTGAAATGTTGTGATAAGGTGAAAATATGAGCCAGGATTTCATATCATCGTCTCAGACTTTCACCTTCTATCTTAACTCGTATTTCGCCTCAGTTTTTTATTACGATATGGTCTTGATTTTGACATAATCCAAAATGTATCAGTATCTAAAAAAAAATTCTAAGAACGATTGATTTTCTAACAAGGTGAAACAAAGAAATCGACATGCCATGTCTCATTCTATTCGTGCTATGTCTTTGTCACAAATCACTTACGAAAACTTTGAAACGTTATGGACTCTTGCGTCACTTCGATCAAAAGAAAGAATAAAACGAATAATTAATCAAATCTCATCTTAAATCCTTGCCTAATCATCTCTCCATCTCTATAATCAAGACAAAGATTAATTAGCTAATTTTGGGGCCATTCTTTAGTGACCTTCAGCTAGCCAGTAGTGACTCCAAAACAAGGATTAGGGTGGGAGGAAAAGAAGATTTTACCAAATTAGGATTGAATCCTAAGAGAAAATGACGTTCCACCTCCAACCTAAATGTCTTTTATTAATATTTTTTTCGATCGTATTAGAGATAATTGAATCTTTTACGTGGTCTAATCTTAACTCACTTTTTAATTTTTAAGCCAAACATGTTCAATGGAAATGACTTGCCGTTAGATTTTGCCCACCCAACAACTGAGCAAGACAGGATGGCGCAGGGGGTGCGAATCCCCTTTTTACCCAAACCCAATTGTCATTGTTTGCTCTGATCCTTCATTTCACACAAATTCACTCGCTTCACTCAATTTTCAACTTCATCCCTCAATCTCAAGGCTCAAGCACCACCACCGCTAAGACTCACCCACTAACAAGAGAACTTAAGCAAGAACACCGCACCAAACTTTTATACCTTACTTATTCAATGAATAATTCATGAATCCGCTACTTCCCATCTTCCTTGCCACTTGAGTCAACCGCACAAATTTAATGATATTTTATTTGCAATATCAAATTGTAATAATCTCACCATGATTTCCCTTAATTGGAATCCAAGATTGGTAATAACATTTGATTAGTACAACCACAAATGATTTGCACTAAACAAGAAAAAGGTCGACCAAGACACCAAACTGTCCAATAATTAACCAGTTATTGTCCCACCAGTCACATGAGTGGAGCCTTTTCTCTCATTTGATATTCAATTTCAAGGTGGGGAGAAAGAATGGATGGATAGTGATATGCAGTGTAATTAGATTCATTCACGAAAGTGATTTTGTCAAACCGAAAATAGTCCCTGACAAGGCCGGTCCAAAGATTTTTAAGGCCTCGGGCGACGCCAAAAAATATGTCATCATTTCATATAAAAAAAATATTTGTTTTTACACATAAGACATCGATAAAATTGTATTTAGAAAAACACTTCAAACTCAGTAATTTAGAAATACGAAAAAACTAATTTATTTTGTATCGAGAGAAGGAAACAAAAAAACTTTAGGCTTACAAGTAGATAGATTATGAGTTTTGACTTCCATATGAACTTTTAAAGTGTTTTTGTATAAATTGTAAGATGTTTTTTCTTATTTACTAACCTCATCAATATAAGAATAAAAAAATAATGATACTTTCAAGTCTTTAAAGATATGTATAAGTAATGAATGAGCTCCAAATTAAACATTTTGATGACACGTCATATGATTTGCAAATTTAGTCTATGTATTACCCTTTGTTGAAAATTAGACTTGAATTGGAATTAATGTTTAAAAATAGCAACCCACATAGTTACTAGCTAGTAATTAAAAATAAATTAACAATCAAACAAAAATTCGTAAAAATTGAAAAAAATAAATAAATATACACATAGCATTTCGAACTTAGGACCTCTCGTTAATTTTAAATACAAAAATCATTGATTCTAATTAAACTTTTGATCATTTAACCAAATTTTATAAATTTATACTGTTATGAAAAGAAATTTGTAAATAATTAGAATTTAAATAAGCACACATAGTACCCAAGACCTCTTCATTAATTTCAAACAGCAAAATCACCGGTTCTAATTAAATTTCTTTGTCATTAAACCAAATTTTATAAATTTATACTCTTATGAAAACGTATATAAATATGCCACACTAATAATTTTGGTGCCCCTAATTTTTTTGGGCCTCGGACGATCGCCCTGCCCGCACTGGGCTTGGGCCGGCCCTGGTCCCTGAGATTGATATAACTCTTCATTTTGGTTCATAAGATTTAAAATCGATAAAAGTGATCCCTGAGTTTGTCCACCATCAATCATTTTAGTCATTCCGTGAAAAATCTCTGTTAAATAAGGACCAAAATGACAAAAATAACCTCAATT